>NC_138972.1:25430000-26665000 GCF_055761805.1 Camellia sinensis | reverse complement strand
CTCCACTGCTCGTGAAACGGAGGAGAGTAGGTCAGTATAAGGAATGTTTCTCGAGCTCAGGTACGGGCGACTCAGTCACATGTGCTCGACTGAATATGCAGCCACGGAACTGCTAAATCCCTCGTGAGACTCCAGTTCCGGTCAATCGTGCTTGTCAGCCTTCATCACCGCAGCTTTGGCGACCCGACTGAACGAATGTGGTGACGCGACTTGTGTAGCGAAGGACTTTCCGCAGTGAAACCTGTCAAGTTCAGTCTATGAATCCACAGTGGGACGTTCTCAATCCAAGGTGGACTTTTGGGTCAAAGCCTAGACCAAAGGTGCCTAATAGCGCAGGGAGACTAATCGGGTAGCGAATCCCATCCTCAGCTAAACCAAGCCCCGGGTGGTAGCCTAATCGAAGAAGTTGTTGAGCTTGTGCCCAAGCCCGCCTTTTTATAAAATCTCAACGTGGGATAGAGGAGGTTTGGAACCCTCATCGCGAATTTCATGTGGGATATCCACAAAGGATACCAAGGATGGTCGTGGATCAATACAGGATCGAGAAGAAGGGACTGAACTTGAATGAAGCTTGGGTTGACGGGGTCGCTATCAAGGTAGGAAGATCACTAGTGAACCAATCTTGGGAGTAAAGCATGATGAATTCTTCCTCAACATCAAGTTCACCAACTACAGTGATAATGGTTCCGTTCATGGGAAACTTGATACTGATATGATATGAGGATGCCACAACCAAGTTGGCGTGGATCCAAGGTCGTGCTAGCAACATTTTATATGTTTATAGTATGTATATCCACTACATGGAATAGAGTTGACCGAACAAGGGGTCCCACTTGGAGATTAAGTCGAACTATACCTTGCGCGGTTCGAGTGGTCCCGTCATATGCACGAACAGCTGTAGTGAGGAGCAAACCAGGAGGGGTCCAAATTCAACTGCCTAGCTGTACTCAATGTGCTTTTATTAAATTTTGCATAAGTTTCTATCAAGACCCTCTTGATTTGGTAGTGGTCTACAAAGGCCTCTACATACAGGGGTCGAGTATGGGGATAGCGAATGTAAAGTCAAAATCATTCTGAGTGAAGGTAATTGGTTGGGGAGAAAATAGACTTCCCACCATAGCTTGCAAACCCTCAGGTGGAATGGAATTAGGGACGCTTGCTTGTGCTAGCCTTTGCCAGCCCGATGGACTTGTGAAGTGGACAGAAGTTTTATAATCGAGATCTGGGCAGGAATATTTTCTTCAACGGGTTGGGTCTGTAGGAGATATAGAAGGATGGCTTCGACAAAGCAGGCTGAGTCCCAACTGGTTGAGACTGTGGCTGCGAATGAAAAATTCTTCCTGATCTGGTGGTATTGACTGATGCTGTCTGTAGCACAAGGGAAGGGTATTGATGCAAAGATCATCAAGCCTCAATGGAATGGACCTAGCCAAGTGTAGGATAGCCGTTCTGCTAGGCTTCCCCGCCATGTCGATGGGCGCCCCGACCGCTGCTTGGAGTGGGGTAGCATAAGTCGTTTCCAGTGAAGGGGTGAGCTGTTCTCGAGGATCTGCCACCTCGAGGACTGAAATGTTTGGAGTAGTAGAAGATGGTTGAGGATTTTGTGCTACAAAAATGGGCATAACCATAGGAGGAGGAATCATCACTAGCGGTTGTTTAGGTGCCGTAGACTGCTTGTCAAAGTTTCCATAACAGGGTGGCACTGCACCGTAAGGATGAGAAGTCTGATTAAGGCTAGCTTCTTGTTGTTTTGGCATGCTTGAAGACGTTTGGCTCTCCATGGGAGCCTTGCCCTCTCTCTTCACATGGTCAGGAAGTGGATTCGTGAACCATGTGAAGAGAGAGGTTCGATGGAGCAGCGGTGGATGTTGAGGGTTGGATAAAATTCCCATCAAGTTGGATCTTACCCTCCTCAATGAGGTCTTGAACAAAATGCCTAAGAGCTATGCATCTGTTAGTGCTATGCCCAACATAACGATGGAATTTGCAATATTTGTTGGGGTCATAGCCTAGAGGCTTAGGTTCTGGAGGCGGTCGATAGGTAGGCAAGCCCATCATGTTTAATGAACTTTACTTGTCAAAGATAACCCGGTCAGCAAAAGAAGTCAATTGTCGACGCCTACGCTGACCATTGCTTTGACCTTTCAAATTTTACTCTTGAACAGGAGCACTCTGGACTGTCGAAGCGATGGGAGCTACCTAGCGTGGCTGCTGATTTTGATGTTGTTGGGATGAAGGATATTTTTTTTGTTGCCCTAATTGGAGTGGAGCACAGGAGTATTGCTGTGGAGGTGGTTGACTCTGAACTTGAGATTGCTGGTAGGTTTGGGAGTGGAACTGTCTTTGCTGAGAAGCAGGTTGTTGCTGCTGGGTTGTCACAGCTTGGACGTTGTTCCATCTCCCCCTACGTCCCCTTTGGTTGCCTTGAAGTTTCTGGGGAACAGGGAGGGCCTGGATGCTAGACATCCCCGATGGCTTACCCGAAGAATCAAACAAAGAATTCATGAATGCAATGAAGCAAGCCAAGATCAACGGAGGGGCATCCAGTCAAGTACCTACATTCTGATTCCCAATCTCATGGATGAGCCTCCTCTACGGATGCAAAGAGCTCCCGCACCTTATTTCATGAATGGGCAATCCGAGAGGCCTCGAAAGCGATTCGCTTATGAATCTCCTATTGAAGAGTTATACTATGATCGCTCTGTGGTCCCCATGGAGAAGCCTCTCAAAAAGAAAAAAATTGAGGCAATGATATAAGCTGCAGTAGAGCAGACCAATACGGGAGTGAGATTCAAGGATTTTTGCCGACATCCAGATGTAGCTCTGCCGGAAGGGTTCAAGATACCGAAGTTTAGTAAATACAATGGGGTCGGCGGCCCATATCATCACTTGCTGTCCTTCTGTGGGGATTGCCGAGGCCTTGATTCCCAGCCTGGGTTATTTTTCCACCTTTATCAGAAGTCATTAGAAGGGGAAGCACTCAAGTGGAACTCATCTCTCCCCCTTGATGCTCTACGTAGTTTTGACGATGTGATTGACAGATTCACCGGCCAGTAGTTGCACCAGGTGGAACATCCCCCAATCTCTGTGATCTGGTGAATGAAAAAATGCAGCCCGGTTTTTAATTCATTACCTTTGTTAACCGATGGAGGAATTTTGCAGCTAAAGCAAAATGGAACATAAAAGAGGAAGATGCAGTACAGATGGTTATCAATAACCTGCATGGGCCCTTTTTTACTACTTTGACTAGCGCCCGGCAAAGGAATGATTTTTCCCAAAGCCGACTTCCTTTATCGAGCGGCTCTCTCTGTTGATGATAAAAGCGATGGTCCGGGCTGGGCTGTCTGAAATAAGCGGTCATTTTGGTCAGTCCCAATACCACATGAAACGCGTGATCACCCAGATTCCTAATGCCTTAATTATCTTATATATATAATATATAACTTATCGACGCCAGCCCTTCTATTTTCCTATCTTCACCCTTCCTACTCCAGCTAATGGAAAAATGCCTTTGAATGGTCGTAATCGTCGACAACCCAACCGACGTCCACCATAGGCTCGGCGAGCTGTCCTCCTAGATTTCCCTATGGTAATGCCAGGGCCTTTTCAGTACTGACGACTCTTGATGCCAAGAAGGAGACCGACTAGACGGGACAGACCATTGTTCATAGGTTGGGCCCGGAGATCGAATCTGATTCATCCCCTTTGAGAGGGATTCTCGTGCCAACCATAGGAAGAAGAACTCGGTTACTCATCTTGGATCGCATTGGATCAATAGCTTTGTGCTGATCTACGAACGACCCTTCTATTTATTTGATTTCTACTTCTTCAAGTCTCCATCATCCCGATCTCTCTTTCCGGGTTTGCCTGTCCAAAGAAAAACCTCTTCTAGTTCAAGGTCGGAATCCTCAAACCAATCAAAATATGATTTATAGTTCACTATTCTTATGATAAGCAGTTATGTCTCATTCATGTGATGAGAAATATGAGAATGAAAATTAGAAAATTTCACATCTACGGCGGATTCTGTGCCCCAAATCATTTATACTTATGAAACTAAGCAGGCGGACCCCTCTCCAATGGAACAAAGGGGATCCGTAGGGCGGACTCACTCACATACTGGATAGGTGGCTCGGAATTCTAGTGCTAGTTCCGTTCCCTCGGGGAAGAGAAAGCACGAATCTATTACAATCTTAGTAGAGAACAGAGGAGGAATAAAAACGTTGGTTCTTCGTTCCGTCCCAAGGAAAGCCGCCTTAACTTGAGGGTAAGATCTTCACGATCTTAGTTCTCTTTGACCGGATTTGATGCTTTCAAAAAGGCTTTCGACTATCTATGTGAAAAGAGAAAGTCCAAGCTTTCGACAGTAGGCTTCACCTTGGAAACCCGCTATTTAGTTGGTGGCAAGACAGCTCTTTAGACCAATTACTAGAGGTAGCCCCGTGCTTTCTACTCATGACGTGTCTGTGAGTCTGGAATAGAATTCCGTAGAAAGAAAGAAGAAGAGGGGACCCTGCAAATTAGAGGAGAAGATGAAAAAGAAAGGGAATAGAGGGCACCTCCTCATGTATCTTTGTCTTGCGCCCTATAATAGTCTTTATTAAATATAGGTGGGATTACTCGCCAAAAGCGAAGCCTTGAATCTCGTACTTTGACTCAGGGTCCGCGGTGAAGGGTTATACTTCTCCAAAGGGGGTTTCTGCGTCAACTGAAACCTTGGCCGGTGAATCAGACCTATTCACTTTTATAAAAGAAGCCTTGGGCCCAAGCCTTGATTATCTGACGATTCAAATGAAAGCGGAACTCTTAATAATGCAAGGTGACTAGCTCTAAGAAAGAGGTACCGATTAAGGGAAAGTAGGACAAATCTCCTTCTCAAAGGGGAATTCATCCCAAACAGCAGTCTAGTTCGTCCGTTTACTAGAGATGGGCGGGTTCCGTTGGTACCGTTTCTACCTACCCTCGATTGCAAGTCTGAAGTGGGAGTCTTCTTTCTTTCAGGTTCTTCCCTCGTGCACAGGGCAATAGAGAAGAAATCCTAGTCTTTAGATTGGCTAGAAAGGATCTGACTGCTTCTTCTTTCCTCGTCCCAGCCTTAAATAAATAGGCGTCTCCTTTTGTCAAGTCTCCTACCGCCTCCAAATCAAAGCCTGGTATTGAGATCAAAGCCCTTATTTACTGGTAAGGTGGGAAAGTATTGACTTGTCCAAAGTAGCATTACGAAAACCAATCCAACCCAGGTAGCGAAAGTCCTACAGAGTTCAATTCAGATAGCCCTATTGGCTTTTGATAGCAATGGGGTCGGGATCAGCTAATCTCAGAAAGCTTGGGTCTGGCCCAACTTTAAAAAGAAAAAAGAGACTGGCCGTCTAAACTATGAAAATCAGTGAACCGAAGGACAACCCGAGGGTCTGAGTCAAATCGTGAAGTGAAAACCTGCTCAAAGTAAGGGATTTGGAGTTGAACTTAGTTCACATCACACATAAGGAGAGAAAGAAAAGTAGACCCTTTGTCAGTGAAATAGCTTTTTCATTCTCATACTTCTTATAAGTAATCTCTAAGGATGTTCTTTCTAAGGATTGGAGATAAATCAAACAGATGCTATAAAGACCTTCCTTAGATTATGAGAACGGAAAGACCCACTAGAAAAAGGAGATATAGAAAGTGTGCCGGGAAAGAGGAATGATCAAAAGGATAGAGATGCCCGCTAAGCAAAGGCAATGGCACCATGTTACAAAGATCAGACTGACTGGCTTTGATTGACTAGTCTCATGTTGATGGAATTGCTTGGTCCTCGTCTCCCGAATGAGAGAAAGTTGGTGCTCAGTCTGCTAAATTAAGAAAGACGGCCCTCTCTTTACGAGTTGCTAGTAGAATGTGGAATGCTCTAACCGGGCTAGGCGAACCAATCAGTTGGTCTTCCATCAGTGTACACCTATGTCTCAATCTAATGGTTAGGTCCAGATTCTTAATCCCACTAGTCTGATTACTATTGCCATGACGAATGAAGCTAGCAACTTTGTGCCAACGAATGCTGTGAGTGACGTCTGCTAGTGATTGACCTTCTGAGAATTCCGCTTTCTAGCTACTTAAAAAAATGAGTTTCCGGGGCGGATTCTCTAAATCAGTCTGACTCTCTTTTCCTGCTGCTAAAAGGGAAGCTCCGGCAAATGGATAAAGAAAGAAGCGAAAGATGACACGCTTGCACAACCCGCGCTAAGCTTGTACCCACGAAGGAGGGAAACGGTTAAAGGCGGGAAAACTGACCTCGCACATCCTTAATCATTGACAACGTATGTTTTATGGAATGTGTGTAAAATCTAAGCCAATGCTATCAAAAGCGTGCTTAGGCACGCACCTAGGCACAAAGTGTAGTAAGGTGCACCTGAGGGCCAGGGTAGGGTAAACTATAGCGGTAGGTAGGTCAAAATTGTCAGGTTTATAGTAAAGTAAAGTATAAAATTGTATCACTAAATTAATTAAGTTTAAAAGCAAGAATTCACACTCAAAACCCGATCCATTGCCATCCTTGAGGTGAGATGACATTAACGAAGCGCATCCGAGGCATGCGCCTATTTCAATTGCTCCTAATTTGTTAAAGACATGATATCAACCCTTCGATCAAATGAAGTCCATTGTAATTTCATTTGTTCCTATAAAAGCCTCTCGAATAAATAGAAAACTCCAACCTTAATCAACAAAATAAAGTTACATACCAAAGCATTTACATTTTGACTTTCATATCATTTTTTTAAATTTTTTTATTACCTTTTTTCCCTCTAGACGGTGACAATCGTCAAATAGTAATTTGCAGCCTTAAGTGTTTATCTATAAAGCATGGGTGCGGGTACGGGTACGATACGGGTACACCGATACGGAAAATTCTTTAAAAAGTAGGGTACTAGTACGGCTGGGTACATCAATTTTTTTAAATTTTTTTTAAAAATTTATAGCTAAACATCCAACATACAAATCAAAATTTCAATATCAAAACTAAAAAGAGAACAACTAACTTGTCTAAAAAGTTATACAATTATTTTTTTTTCTTTTTTGATTGTCTAAAACAGGATACAAAAGAGACCAAAACCATGACTCATAGGTAAAGAGTGTTGGAAATAAATTACTTGATATTTTCAAAATTGAAAGAATAATAATAAAGGTTGCAATAAATTCTAGCATCTGAGGGGAAAAAAAAAAATTCATTTTGCCGTACTGGTGTCGTACCCATGCCGTACCCACAATGTACCCATGACGTACCCAAATGTATTTGCCGTACACGGCATGTATTCGGCGTACCCGGTACATGTACTGCTGTACCGGTACTCGTACCCGCACTCGGTAAGTACCCAGTACTCGTACCCAGTACTCGTACGACACCATTTTTGGAGTATCGTACTTCATAGGTGTTTATTGTTTAATGGCTTAATTTTTATAATTGTTATTATTATTTTTTTTGATAAATATTATTATTATCATTATTATTATTATTATTATTGCTAGGGGTTGTTGGAGTTTTGCTCCTGACACAAATCTATGATTTAAGTTACAATTTTACTCCTTCAATTGCATCTAAACAAAAACTAGGACTAAAATTTTTGTTTTCGTCCAGAATTGAAAAGATGCTTTGAAAACAATTTAGGTTCAATAGAAGGCTCTGTTTAAAGGATTTACTACATTTCTTTATTTATTATTTTTCCAAAAAAGACTAAATGTCCAAGAATTTCGAAAATTTATCATTTGTAATAATTGTGACAGAGCATGAGTAGTACCATTAGCAACACTCAAAGTAAAAAGAGACTTCAAGCAAGAAAAACACCAATGGAAAGATTCACTATATAACTTTACAGTAGTTAGAAACCTAAACCTGAAATCTACACCACATCACTAACATGTCATCAATGTGAACTAAGCACCTATAAGAATCATCTCAAGTATTTCATATTACCTAAACAAATCATAACAGGTAATAAAACACTATGAGTCTATGAGTGTCATGTTCAGCCTAATCTACACTACTTATTTACCCTTAATAAGAGGAATTTTGCACATAATATCACAAAGAAAATACAAAGAATTTCAATGACGAGTAAGGAATTAAGGTTTACTTCACAAAATTAAAACAAACTCAAATGAAGCTAAGATCATCAAGGACATACCTAACTGGACTGAGATGGTGAGCACTTGATCAAAAGTTGGATTCCACTCTTCCACGTGTAGTTTCTCTGCCAAATTTAGGGACTCGTAGAATTTGAAGAAAAACATGTAATTTGGAGGCTTTGCATGTGCTGCAACCAATGTGGCGATTCCTAGATGATCTAACTTGCTTCATCATCACATCATATAACCAAATTGTCAAAAAAGAATCCTGCATATCACATGTAGACATTCAAATAAACAAACCAAATACACATACATAAACATCTACACACATAAATTCATATATAAGCGCATATTTTATACTATTATTAGAAGGAAACACCTTAATTGATGTCCCTGACAGATTTTTAGTATGCCTGAATTACCCCGTGCTCAAACATCTTTGGATTCTATTTTGATTTGCACAGAATGATAAAATGGTAAAACTACCTAAAACCAACTCAACATCCTTTTCCAGAACCAATATCCCTCTCCTCCCCCAAATGCATCATGGCCAGCCCCAACCTTGAGGCAAGACCACCAAGGGCCTCCAAATTTTAACAAAATTTAGGGGCCCTAATTAATTTTAACTCTTATAGCATTAGTAGGCTCAAAAATAAGGATTCAGTACAACTAATCTAAGTTCACAATCTAAACTAAAGGGTCCTTATAGATTATGCAAGCTTAATTAGTAATTTTGCATTAAAAAATGTGAGAAAAGTAATATTTAACTGATACACTGTTGTAGTTGGTTCAATTTTTATTTGGTATTATTTAACTGATACCTTTTTGTAAACTGAATTTGGTCAAATTATAAAACTAACAAGACAATATTCTTATCATTTTGAGCTCTTGTAATGATTTTTCTTCGTGTCTTAATTTGTGTAAGTTAAATTTTAGTAATTATATCTGCAAGCTAAATTTGTGTGGGTAATAGCAAATTTAAATATATATATATATATATATATATAATGTAAATACTTACTATTTTACATGCAATTTTTTTAATGATTATATATAAAAGGCTCCAATTTCAAGAGTCCTCTTAGGGCTCCAACAACTCGGGGTAGGCCTTGATCATCGCACTATAGTTGGTTACTTACATAGTGAGACACACACACACACATGTATATACACACAAAAAGGGGTTTTGCTAATTTGGAATTCACGTAAGGCAGAGATAGAAAATGAGAAAAGGTGGAGAATATTTGTGTGCTAAATAGGACAAAATGAGCTACTGTATATATGGAGAGAGAGAGAGAGAGAGTAGAAATGACCATCGCATTTGCAATTCCTTGTGGAATTTATCAATGTGATCAGAGGTAGACAAAATGGGTTTTTTCATAGCAACCTTGTTTCCATCCAAAACAGCTTTATAAACCACACTTTCTGCTCCTGAAACAGAATGAATACACACACCAATTCAGTTTCACATTCACAACAACAAAGCCAATGTGAGAGCAAAGCCAAAGAGGGGTACAAATTAAGGGCCACAAATTAAGCTTTCTCTTTGAATTGCAATTGAGAAACAAAAAAACAAATACACACATATATATATTGATTGATACCTCGAGCAATTGGGTTTAAGAGAGAGTAGGAAGAAGGTGGGAGATGCAGAGGAATTGAGTCGCTCCGGCAGCAACCCCGAATGCATGTGTTTGACTCCACAATCTCCACCCCCATATCTCTCTCTCTCTCTCTCTCGCCTCTCACCCATGTATATATTTATATGTTTATGTATGTGTAGAAGAGGGTGGAAAAACGAAGCTTCGGGTTGGGCTGGGATGGAGAGGATGAAGATAGATTATTTTGGTAGGTCGGTTAAAAAGTTGAATTTTTATTTTATTTTATTAAAATTGTACGAGCACGAAATAATCTGTCTCGTATAATTCTGTCGATTAAGTTTACACTCCTTCAAACGTAGGCCATCGGGACTACCGATTTGAAAACTAGGTCAGAAAACACACTTTTCTAACACTTGGAAGTAGGCCATCGGGGGCCCAAAATCATATAACAGTCGCAACAAGGGCCGGGAACACCTTAAACACCGCGGCAGTGACAGACGCGAGTTGTGAAAGCTTACGGAGCTAGCACCGGGACCCCCGGTTTGAAAACTAAGTTGGAAAGAGATACTTTTTCCACGCTTAGGCTTGGAAATAAGACACCGAAGGGGCCCAAAACCGTGTCACAGTCGCGAGAAGGACTGGGAAATGCCCTAAACACCTCGGGAGGGTCCAAGAGGTAAGTTGCGGAGACTTACGGAACTAGCACGGGACTCTCGGCTTGAGAACTAAATCAAAAAATGCACTTTTTTCACACTTAAACTCGAAAATAAGCCGTCGGGGGGCCAAAATCGTCTAACAGTCACGAGAAGGCCCAGGTAACACGTCAAACACCCCGGGAGGGACCGATGTAAGTTGTGAAAACTTACGGAACTAGCACGGGACTCCCGGTTTGGAAACTAAGTCCGAAACGGGACTTTTCTCGCACCTAAGCTTGAAAATAGTCCATCGCGAGGGCCAAAATCGGGTGACAGCCAAGAGAAGGTCCGGGGAACACCTCAAAACACCTAGGAAGGGACCAACGTGAGTTGTGGAAACTTACGGAACTCGCATGGGACTCCCGGTTTGGAAACTAAGTCAAAAAATGCACTTTCTAAACACTTAAGCTTGAAAATAGGCCATCGGGGGCCAAAAAAATCCTGTAACAGTCCCGAGAAGGCCCGCGGAACACCTCCAACACCTCGGGAGAAACCAATGTAAGTTGTGGAAACTAGCGCGGGACTGCCGGTTTGAAAACTAGGTCGGAAAAGGTACTTTTTTCACACTGAAGCTTGAAAACAGGCCTTAGCGGACTGGAATCGTGTAACAATCACGAGAAAGCACGGGAAACACCCCGAACATCTCAGGAGGGACCAATTTGAGCCGTAAAAACATAACGAAGAGGCACGGGGACTGCCGATTTGAAAACTTGGTCGGAAAACACATTTTTCTAACACTTAAGCCTGGAAGTAGGCCATCGGGGGGCCAAAATCATGTGACAGTCGCAACAAGGGCCGAGAACACCCCAAACACCTCGGGAGTGACAGACGCGAGTTGTGAAAGCTTCGGAACTAGCACGGGGACTCCCGTTTTGAAAACTAAGCTGGAAAGAGACACTTTTTGCACGCTTAGGCTTGGAAAGAGGACACCGGGGGGGAGGCCAAAAACGTGTCACAGTCGCGAGAAGGACCGAGGAATGCCCAAAACACCTCGGGAGGGTCCAAGAGGTAAGTTTCGAAGACTTATGGAACTAGCACGGGACTCTCGGCTTGAGAACTAAATCAAAAAATGCACTTTTTTCACACTTAAGCTCGAAAATAAGCCGTCGGGGGCCAAAATCGTGTAACAGTCACGAGAGGGCCGAGGGAACACGTCAAACACCCCAGGAGGGACCAATGTAAGTTGTGAAAACTTACGGAACTAGCACGGGACTCCCGGTTAGGAAGCTAAGTCCGAAACGGCACGTTTCTCGCACCTAAGCTTGAAAATAGTGCATCGGGGGGGGGGCGCCAAAATCGGGTGACAACCAAGAGAAGGTCCGGGGAACACCTTAAAACGCCTAGGGAGGGACAAACGTGAGTTATGGAAACTAACGAAACTCACACGGGACTGCCGATTTGAAAACTAGGTCGGAAAACGCACTTTTCTAACACTTAAGCTTGGAAGTAGGCCATCGGGGGGACAAAATCATGTAACAGTCGCAACAAAGGGACGGGAACACCTTAAACACCTCGGGAGTGACAGACGCGGGGTGTGAAAGCTTACGGAACTAACACGGGGACTCCCGGTTTGAAAACTAAGTTGGAAAGTGACACTTTTTCCACGCTTAGGCTTGGAAATAGGACACCGGGGGGAGGGGCCGAAATCGTGTCACTGTCGCGAGAAGGACCGGGAAATGCCACAAACACCTCAGGAGGGTCCAAGAGGTAAGTTGCGGAGACTGACGGAACTAGCACTGGACTCTCGGCTTGAGAACTAAATCAAAAAATGCACTTTTTTCACACTTAAGCTCGAAAATAAGCCGTCGGGGGGCCAAAATCGTGTAACAGTCACGAGAAGGCCCAGGGAACACGTCAAACACCCCGGGAGGGACCGACGTAAGTTGTGAAAACTTACGGAACTAGCACGGGACTCCCGGTTTGGAAACTAACTCCGAAACAGCACTTTTCTCGCACCTAAGCTTGAAAATAGTCCATCGGGGGGGCCAAAATCGGGTGACAGCCAAGAGAAGGTCCGGGGAACACCTCAAAACACCTAGGGAGGGACCAACGTGAGTTGTGGAAACTTACGGAACTCGCATGCGGCTCCCGGTTTGGAAACTAAGTCAAAAAATGCACTTCCTAAACACTTAAGCTTGAAAATAGGCCATCGGGGGCCAAAAAAATCCTGTAACAGTCCCGAGAAGGCCCGCGGAACACCTCCAACACCTCGGGAGAAACCAATGTAAGTTGTGGAAACTAGCGCGGGACTTCCGGTTTGTAAAAGGTACTTTTTTCACACTGAAGCTTGAAAACAGGCCTTAGCGGACCGGAATCGTGTAACAATCACGAGAAAGCACGGGAAACACCCCGAACATCTCAGGAGGGACCAATTTGAGCCGTAAAAACATAACGAAGAGGCACGGGGATTGCCGATTTGAAAACTTGGTCGGAAAACACATTTTTCTAACACTTAAGCTTGGAAGTAGGCCATCGGGGGGGCCAAAATCATGTGACAGTCGCAACAAGGGCCGAGAACACCCCAAACACCTCGGGAGTGACAGACGCGAGTTGTGAAAGCTTCGGAACTAGCACGGGGACTCCCGTTTTGAAAACTAAGCTGGAAAGAGACACTTTTTGCACGCTTAGGCTTGGAAAGAGGACACCGGGGGGGAGGCCAAAAACGTGTCACAGTCGCGAGAAGGACCGAGGAATGCCCAAAACACCTCGGGAGGGTCCAAGAGGTAAGTTTCGAAGACTTATGGAACTAGCACGGGACTCTCGGCTTGAGAACTAAATCAAAAAATGCACTTTTTTCACACTTAAGCTCGAAAATAAGCCGTCGGGGGCCAAAATCGTGTAACAGTCACGAGAGGGCCGAGGGAACACGTCAAACACCCCGGGAGGGACCAATGTAAGTTGTGAAAACTTACGGAACTAGCACGGGACTCCCGATTAGGAAACTAAGTCCGAAACGGCACTTTTCGCGGGACTCCCGGTTAGGAAACTAAGTCCGAAACGGCACTTTTCTCGCACCTAAGCTTGAAAATAGTGCATCGGGGGGGGGGCGCCAAAATCGGGTGACAACCAAGAGAAGGTCCGGGGAACACCTCAAAACGCCTAGGGAGGGACAAACGTGAGTTATGGAAACTAACGAAACTCACACGGGACTGCCGATTTGAAAACTAGGTCGGAAAACGCACTTTTCTAACACTTAAGCTTGGAAGTAGGCCATCGGGGGGACAAAATCATGTAACAGTCGCAACAAAGGGACGGGAACACCTTAAACACCTCGGGAGTGACAGACGCGGGGTGTGAAAGCTTACGGAACTAACACGGGGACTCCCGGTTTGAAAACTAAGTTGGAAAGTGACACTTTTTCCATGCTTAGGCTTGGAAATAGGACACTGGGGGGAGGGGCCGAAATCGTGTCACAGTCGCGAGAAGGACCGGGAAATGCCACAAATACCTCAGGAGGGTCCAAGAGGTAAGTTGCGGAGACTGACGGAACTAGCACTGGACTCTCAGCTTGAGAACTAAATCAAAAAATGCACTTTTTTCACACTTAAGCTCGAAAATAAGCCGTCGGGGGGCCAAAATCGTGTAACAGTCACGAGAAGGCCGAAGGAACACGTCAAACACCCCGGGAGGGACCGATGTAAGTTGTGAAAACTTACGGAACTAGCACGGGACTCCCGGTTTGGAAACTAAGTCCGAAACGGCACTTTTCTCGCACCTAAGCTTGAAAATAGTCCATCGGGGGGGCCAAAATCGGGTGACAGCCAAGAGAAGGTCCGGGGAACACCTCAAAACACCTAGGGAGGGACCAACGTGAGTTGTGGAAACTTACGGAACTCGCATGCGACTCCCGGTTTGGAAACTAAGTCAAAAAATGCACTTCCTAAACACTTAAGCTTGAAAATAGGCCATCGGGGGCCAAAAAAATCCTGTAACAGTCCCGAGAAGGCCCGCGGAACACCTCCAACACCTCGGGAGAAACCAATGTAAGTTGTGGAAACTAGCGCGGGACTTCCGGTTTGGAAAAGGTACTTTTTTCACACTGAAGCTTGAAAACAGGCCTTAGCGGACCGGAATCGTGTAACAATCACGAGAAAGCACGGGAAACACCCCGAACATCTCAGGAGGGACCAATTTGAGCCGTAAAAACATAACGAAGAGGCACGGGGACTGCCGATTTGAAAACTAGGTCGGAAAACACATTTTTCTAACGCTTAAGCTTGGAAGTAGGCCATCGGGGGGCCAAAATCATGTGACAGTCGCAACAAGGGCCGAGAACACCCCAAACACCTCGGGAGTGACAGACGCGAGTTGTGAAAGCTTCGGAACTAGCACGGGGACTCCCGTTTTGAAAACTAAGCTGGAAAGAGACACTTTTTGCACGCTTAGGCTTGGAAAGAGGACACCGGGGGGGAGGCCAAAAACGTGTCACAGTCGCGAGAAGGACCGAGGAATGCCCAAAACACCTCGGGAGGGTCCAAGAGGTAAGTTTCGAAGACTTATGGAACTAGCACGGGACTCTCGGCTTGAGAACTAAATCAAAAAATGCACTTTTTTCACACTTAAGCTCGAAAATAAGCCGTCGGGGGCCAAAATCGTGTAACAGTCACGAGAGGGCCGAGGGAACACGTCAAACACCCCGGGAGGGACCAATGTAAGTTGTGAAAACTTACGGAACTAGCACGGGACTCCCGGTTAGGAAACTAAGTCCGAAACGGCACTTTTCTCGGGACTCCCGGTTAGGAAACTAAGTCCGAAACGGCACTTTTCTCGCACCTAAGCTAGAAAATAGTGCATCTGGGGGGGGGAGGGGCGCCAAAATCGGGTGACAACCAAGAGAAGGTCCGGGGAATACCTCAAAATGCCTAGGGAGGGACAAACGTGAGTTATGGAAACTAACAAAACTCACACGGGACTGCCGATTTGAAAACTAGGTCAGAAAACGCACTTTTCTAACACTTAAGCTTGGAAGTAGGCCATCGGGGGGACAAAATCATGTAACAGTCGCAACAAAGGGACGGGAACACCTCAAACACCTCGGGAGTGACAGACGCGGGGTGTGAAAGCTTACGGAACTAACACGGGGACTCCCGGTTTGAAAACTAAGTTGGAAAGTGACACTTTTTCCATGCTTAGGCTTGGAAATAGGACACCGGGGGGAGGGGCCGAAACCGTGTCACAGTCGCGAGAAGGACCGGGAAATGCCACAAACACCGCAGGAGGGTCTAAGAGGTAAGTTGCGGAGACTGACGGAACTAGCACTGGACTCTCGGCTTGAGAACTAAATCAAAAAATGCACTTTTTTCACACTTAAGCTCGAAAATAAGCCGTCGGGGGGCCAAAATTGTGTAACAGTCACGAGAAGGCCCAGGGAACACGTCAAACACCCCGGGAGGGACCGATGTAAGTTGTGAAAACTTACGGAACTAGCACGGGACTCCCGGTTTGGAAACTAAGTCCGAAACAGCACTTTTCTCGCACCTAAGCTTGAAAATAGTCCATCAGGGGGGCCAAAATCGGGTGACAGCCAAGAGAAGGTCCGGGGAACACCTCAAAACACCTAGGGAGGGACCAACGTGAGTTGTGGAAACTTACGGAACTCGCATGCGGCTCCCGGTTTGGAAACTAAGTCAAAAAATGCACTTCCTAAACACTTAAGCTTGAAAATAGGCCATCGGGGGCCAAAAAAATCCTGTAACAGTCCCGAGAAGGCCCGCGGAACACCTCCAACACCTCGGGAGAAACCAATGTAAGTTGTGGAAACTAGCGCGGGACTTCCGGTTTGAAAACTAGGTCGGAAAAGGTACTTTTTTCACACTGAAGCTTGAAAACAGGCCTTAGCGGACCGGAATCGTGTAACAATCACGAGAAAGCACGGGAAACACCCCGAAAATCTCAGGAGGGACCAATTTGACCCGTAAAAACATAACGAAGAGGCACGGGGACTGCCGATTTGAAAACTAGGTCGGAAAACACATTTTTCTAACGCTTAAGCTTGGAAGTAGGCCATCGGGGGCCCAAAATCATGTGACAGTCGCAACAAGGGCCGAGAACACCCCAAACACCTCGGGAGCGACAGACGCGAGTTGTGAAAGCTTCGGAACTAGCACGGGGACTCCCGTTTTGAAAACTAAGCTGGAAAGAGACACTTTTTGCACGCTTAGGCTTGGAAAGAGGACACCGGGGGGGAGGCCAAAAACGTGTCACAGTCGCGAGAAGGATCGAGGAATGCCCAAAACACCTCGGGAGGGTCCAAGAGGTAAGTTTCGAAGACTTATGAAACTAGCACGGGACTCTAGGCTTGAGAACTAAATCAAAAAATGCACTTTTTCCACACTTAAGCTCGAAAATAAGCCGTCGGGGGCCAAAATCGTGTAACAGTCACGAGAGGGCCGAGGGAACACGTCAAACACCCCGGGAGGGACCAATGTAAGTTGTGAAAACTTACGGAACTAGCACGGGACTCCCGGTTAGGAAACTAAGTCCGAAACGGCACTTTTCTCGGGACTCCCGGTTACGAAACTAAGTCCGAAACGGCACTTTTCTCGCACCTAAGCTTGAAAATAGTGCATCGGGGGGGGGGGCGCCAAAATCGGGTGACAACCAAGAGAAGGTCCGGGGAACACCTCAAAACGGCTAGGGAGGGACAAACGTGAGTTATGGAAACTAACGAAACTCACACGGGACTGCCGATTTGAAAACTAGGTCGGAAAACGCACTTTTCTAACACTTAAGCTTAGAAGTAGGCCATCGGGGGGACAAAATCATGTAACAGTCGCAACAAAGGGACGGGAACACCTCAAACACCTCGGGAGTGACAGACGTGGGGTGTGAAAGCTTACGGAACTAACACGGGGACTCCCGGTTTGAAAACTAAGTTGGAAAGTGACACTTTTTCCACGCTTAGGCTTGGAAATAGGACACCGGGGGGAGGGGCCGAAACCGTGTCACAGTCGCGAGAAGGACCGGGAAATGCCACAAACACCTCAATAGGGTCCAAGAGGTAAGTTGCGGAGACTGACGGAACTAGCACTGGACTCTCGGCTTGAGAACTAAATCAAAAAATGCACTTTTTTCACACTTAAGCTCGAAAATAAGCCGTCGGGGGGCCAAAATCGTGTAACAGTCACGAGAAGGCCCAGGGAACACGTCAAACACCCCGGGAGGGACCGATGTAAGTGGTGAAAACTTACGGAACTAGCACGGGACTCCCGGTTTGGAAACTAACTCCGAAACGGCACTTTTCTCGCACCTAAGCTTGAAAATAGTCCATCGGGGGGGGCCAAAATCAGGTGACAGCCAAGAGAAGGTCCGGGAAACACCTCAAAACACCTAGGGAGGGACCAACGTGAGTTGTGGAAACTTACGGAACTCGCATGGGACTCCCGGTTTGGAAACTAAGTCAAAAAATGCACTTCCTAAACACTTAAGCTTGAAAATAGGCCATCGGGGGCCAAAAAAAAATCCTGTAACAGTCCCGAGAAGGCCCGCGGAACACCTCCAACACCTCGGGAGAAACCAATGTAAGTTGTGGAAACTAGCGCGGGACTGCCGGTTTGAAAACTAGGTCGGAAAAGGTACTTTTTTCACACTGAAGCTTGAAAACAGGCCTTAGCGGACCGGAATCGTGTAACAATCACGAGAAAGCACGGGAAACACCCCGAACATCTCAGGAGGGACCAATTTGAGCCGTAAAAACATAACGAAGAGGCACGGGGATTGCCGATTTGAAAACTAGGTCGGAAAACACATTTTTCTAACGCTTAAGCTTGGAAGTAGGCCATCGGGGGGCCAAAATCATGTGACAGTCGCAACAAGGGCCGAGAACACCCCAAACACCTCGGGAGTGACAGACGCGAGTTGTGAAAGCTTCGGAACTAGCACGGGGACTCCCGTTTTGAAAACTAAGCTGGAAAGAGACACTTTTTGCACGCTTAGGCTTGGAAAGAGGACACCGGGGGGGAGGCCAAAAACGTGTCACAGTCGCGAGAAGGACCGAGGAATGCCCAAAACACCACGGGAGGGTCCAAGAGGTAAGTTTCGAAGACTTATGGAACTAGCACGGGACTCTCGGCTTGAGAACTAAATCAAAAAATGCACTTTTTTCACACTTAAGCTCGAAAATAAGCCGTCGGGGGCCAAAATCGTGTAACAGTCACGAGAGGGCCGAGGGAACACGTCAAACACCCCGGGAGGGACCAATGTAAGTTGTGAAAACTTACGGAACTAGCACGGGACTCCCGGTTAGGAAACTAAGTCCGAAACGGCACTTTTCTCGCACCTAAGCTTGAAAATAGTGCATCGGGGGGGGGTGCGCCAAAATCGGGTGACAACCAAGAGAAGGTCTGGGGAACACCTCAAAACGCCTAGGGAGGGACAAACGTGAGTTATGGAAACTAACGAAACTCACACGGGACTGCCGATTTGAAAACTAGGTCGGAAAACGCACTTTTCTAACACTTAAGCTTGAAAGTAGGCCATCGGGGGGACAAAATCATGTAACAGTCGCAACAAAGGGACGGGAACACCTCAAACACCTCGGGAGTGACAGACGCGGGGTGTGAAAGCTTACGGAACTAACACGGGGACTCCCGGTTTGAAAACTAAGTTGGAAAGTGACACTTTTTCCACGCTTAGGCTTGGAAATAGGACACCGGGGGGAGGGGCCGAAACCGTGTCACAGTCGCGAGAAGGACCGGGAAATGCCACAAACACCTCAGTAGGGTCCAAGAGGTAAGTTGCGGAGACTGACGGAACTAGCACTGGACTCTCGGCTTGAGAACTAAATCAAAAAATGCACTTTTTTCACACTTAAGCTCGAAAATAAGCCGTCGGGGGGCCAAAATCGTGTAACAGTCACGAGAAGGCCCAGGGAACACGTCAAACACCCCGGGAGGGACCGATGTAAGTTGTGAAAACTTACGGAACTAGCACGGGACTCCCGGTTTGGAAACTAAGTCCGAAACGGCACTTTTCTCGCACCTAAGCTTGAAAATAGTCCATCGGGGGGGGCCAAAATCGGGTGACAGCCAAGAGAAGGTCCGGGGAACACCTCAAAACACCTAGGGAGGGACCAACGTGAGTTGTGGAAACTTACGGAACTCGCATGGGACTCCCGGTTTGGAAACTAAGTCAAAAAATGCACTTCCTAAACACTTAAGCTTGAAAATAGGCCATCGGGGGCCAAAAAAAAATTCCTGTAACAGTCCCGAGAAGGCCCGCGGAACACCTCCAACACCTCGGGAGAAACCAATGTAAGTTGTGAAAACTAGCGCAGGACTGCCGGTTTGAAAACTAGGTCGGAAAAGGTACTTTTTTCACACTGAAGCTTGAAAACAGGCCTTAGCGGACCGGAATCGTGTAACAATCACGAGAAAGCACGGGAAACACCCCGAACATCTCAGGAGAGCCGTAAAAACATAACGAAGAGGCACGGGGACTGCCAATTTGAAAACTAGGTCGGAAAACACATTTTTCTAACGCTTAAGCTTGGAAGTAGGCCATCGGGGGGGCCAAAATCATGTGACAGTCGCAACAAGGGCCGAGAACACCCCAAACACCTCGGGAGTGATAGACGCGAGTTGTGAAAGCTTCGGAACTAGCACGGGGACTCCCGTTTTGAAAACTAAGCTGGAAAGAGACACTTTTTGCACGCTTAGGCTTGGAAAGAGGACACCGGGGGGAGGCCAAAAACGTGTCACAGTCGCGAGAAGGACCGAGGAATGCCCAAAACACCTCGGGAGGGTCCAAGAGGTAAGTTTCGAAGACTTATGGAACTAGCACGGGACTCTCGGCTTGAGAACTAAATCAAAAAATGCACTTTTTTCACACTTAAGCTCGAAAATAAGCCGTCGGGGGCCAAAATCGTGTAACAGTCACGAGAGGGCCGAGGGAACACGTCAAACACCCCGGGAGGGACCAATGTAAGTTGTGAAAACTTACGGAACTAGCACGGGACTCCCGGTTAGGAAACTAAGTCCGAAACGGCACTTTTCTCGGGACTCCCGGTTAGGAAACTAAGTCCGAAACGGCACTTTTCTCGCACCTAAGCTTGAAAATAGTGCATCGGGGGGGGGGGGGCACCAAAATCGGGTGACAACCAAGAGAAGGTCCGGGGAACACCTCAAAACGCCTAGGGAGGGACAAACGTGAGTTATGGAAACTAACGAAACTCACACGGGACTGCCGATTTGAAAACTAGGTCGGAAAACGCACTTTTCTAACACTTAAGCTTGGAAGTAGGCCATCGGGGAGACAAAATCATGTAACAGTCGCAACAAAGGGACGGGAACACCTCAAACACCTCCGGAGTGACAGACGCGGGGTGTGAAAGCTTACGGAACTAACACGGGGGGACTCCCGGTTTGAAAACTAAGTTGGAAAGTGACACTTTTTCCACGCTTAGGCTTGGAAATAGGACACCGGGGGGAGGGGCCGAAACCGTGTCACAGTCGCGAGAAGGACCGGGAAATGCCACAAACACCTCAGTAGGGTCCAAGAGGTAAGTTGCGGAGACTGACGGAACTAGCACTGGACTCTCGGCTTGAGAACTAAATCAAAAAATGCACTTTTTTCACACTTAAGCTCGAAAATAAGCCGTCGGGGGGCCAAAATCGTGTAACAGTCACGAGAAGGCCCAGGGAACACGTCAAACACCCCGGGAGGGACCGATGTAAGTTGTGAAAACTTACGGAACTAGCACGGGACTCCCGGTTTGGAAACTAAGTCCGAAACGGCACTTTTCTCGCACCTAAGCTTGAAAATAGTCCATCGGGGGGGGCCAAAATCGGGTGACAGCCAAGAGAAGGTCCGGGGAACACCTCAAAACACCTAGGGAGGGACCAACGTGAGTTGTGGAAACTTACGGAACTCGCATGGGACTCCCGGTTTGGAAACTAAGTCAAAAAATGCACTTCCTAAACACTTAAGCTTGAAAATAGGCCATCGGGGGCCAAAAAAAAATTCCTGTAACAGTCCCGAGAAGGCCCGCGGAACACCTCCAACACCTCGGGAGAAACCAATGTAAGTTGTGAAAACTAGCGCAGGACTGCCGGTTTGAAAACTAGGTCGGAAAAGGTACTTTTTTCACACTGAAGCTTGAAAACAGGCCTTAGCGGACCGGAATCGTGTAACAATCACGAGAAAGCACGGGAAACACCCCGAACATCTCAGGAGAGCCGTAAAAACATAACGAAGAGGCACGGGGACTGCCAATTTGAAAACTAGGTCGGAAAACACATTTTTCTAACGCTTAAGCTTGGAAGTAGGCCATCGGGGGGGCCAAAATCATGTGACAGTCGCAACAAGGGCCGAGAACACCCCAAACACCTCGGGAGTGATAGACGCGAGTTGTGAAAGCTTCGGAACTAGCACGGGGACTCCCGTTTTGAAAACTAAGCTGGAAAGAGACACTTTTTGCACGCTTAGGCTTGGAAAGAGGACACCGGGGGGAGGCCAAAAACGTGTCACAGTCGCGAGAAGGACCGAGGAATGCCCAAAACACCTCGGGAGGGTCCAAGAGGTAAGTTTCGAAGACTTATGGAACTAGCACGGGACTCTCGGCTTGAGAACTAAATCAAAAAATGCACTTTTTTCACACTTAAGCTCGAAAATAAGCCGTCGGGGGCCAAAATCGTGTAACAGTCACGAGAGGGCCGAGGGAACACGTCAAACACCCCGGGAGGGACCAATGTAAGTTGTGAAAACTTACGGAACTAGCACGGGACTCCCGGTTAGGAAACTAAGTCCGAAACGGCACTTTTCTCGGGACTCCCGGTTAGGAAACTAAGTCCGAAACGGCACTTTTCTCGCACCTAAGCTTGAAAATAGTGCATCGGGGGGGGGGGGGGCACCAAAATCGGGTGACAACCAAGAGAAGGTCCGGGGAACACCTCAAAACGCCTAGGGAGGGACAAACGTGAGTTATGGAAACTAACGAAACTCACACGGGACTGCCGATTTGAAAACTAGGTCGGAAAACGCACTTTTCTAACACTTAAGCTTGGAAGTAGGCCATCGGGGAGACAAAATCATGTAACAGTCGCAACAAAGGGACGGGAACACCTCAAACACCTCCGGAGTGACAGACGCGGGGTGTGAAAGCTTACGGAACTAACACGGGGGGACTCCCGGTTTGAAAACTAAGTTGGAAAGTGACACTTTTTCCACGCTTAGGCTTGGAAATAGGACACCGGGGGGAGGGGCCGAAACCGTGTCACAGTCGCGAGAAGGACCGGGAAATGCCACAAACACCTCAGTAGGGTCCAAGAGGTAAGTTGCGGAGACTGACGGAACTAGCACTGGACTCTCGGCTTGAGAACTAAATCAAAAAATGCACTTTTTTCACACTTAAGCTCGAAAATAAGCCGTCGGGGGGCCAAAATCGTGTAACAGTCACGAGAAGGCCCAGGGAACACGTCAAACACCCCGGGAGGGACCGATGTAAGTTGTGAAAACTTACGGAACTAGCACGGGACTCCCGGTTTGGAAACTAAGTCCGAAACGGCACTTTTCTCGCACCTAAGCTTGAAAATAGTCCATCGGGGGGGCCAAAATCGGGTGACAGCCAAGAGAAGGTCCGGGGAACACCTCAAAACACCTAGGGAGGGACCAACGTGAGTTGTGGAAACTTACGGAACTCGCATGGGACTCCCGGTTTGGAAACTAAGTCAAAAAATGCACTTCCTAAACACTTAAGCTTGAAAATAGGCCATCGGGGGCCAAAAAAAAATCCTGTAACAGTCCCGAGAAGGCCCGCAGAACACCTCCAACACCTCGGGAGAAACCAATGTAAGTTGTGAAAACTAGCGCAGGACTGCCGGTTTGAAAACTAGGTCGGAAAAGGTACTTTTTTCACACTGAAGCTTGAAAACAGGCCTTAGCGGACCGGAATCGTGTAACAATCACGAGAAAGCACGGGAAACACGCCGAACATCTCAGGAGAGCCGTAAAAACATAACGAAGAGGCACGGGGACTGCCGATTTGAAAACTAGGTCGGAAAACACATTTTTCTAACGCTTAAGCTTGGAAGTAGGCCATCGGGGGCCCAAAATCATGTGACAGTCGCAACAAGGGCCGAGAACACCCCAAACACCTCGGGAGTGACAGACGCGAGTTGTGAAAGCTTCGGAACTAGCACGGGGACTCCCGTTTTGAAAACTAAGCTGGAAAGAGACACTTTTTGCACGCTTAGGCTTGGAAAGAGGACACCGGGGGGGAGGCCAAAAACGTGTCACAGTCGCGAGAAGGACCGAGGAATGCCCAAAACACCTCGGGAGGGTCCAAGAGGTAAGTTTCGAAGACTTATGGAACTAGCACGGGACTCTCGGCTTGAGAACTAAATCAAAAAATGCACTTTTTTCACACTTAAGCTCGAAAATAAGCCGTCGGGGGCCAAAATCGTGTAACAGTCACGAGAGGGCCGAGGGAACACGTCAAACACCCCAGGAGGGACCAATGTAAGTTGTGAAAACTTACGGAACTAGCACGGGACTCCCGGTTAGGAAACTAAGTCCGAAACGGCACTTTTCTCGGGACTCCCGGTTAGGAAACTAAGTCCGAAACGGCACTTTTCTCGCACCTAAGCTTGAAAATAGTGCATCGGGGGGGGGGGCGCCAAAATCGGGTGACAACCAAGAGAAGGTCCGGGGAACACCTCAAAACGCCTAGGGAGGGACAAACGTGAGTTATGGAAACTAACGAAACTCACACGGGACTGCCGATTTGAAAACTACGTCGGAAAACGCACTTTTCTAACACTTAAGCTTGGAAGTAGGCCATCGGGGGGACAAAATCATGTAACAGTCGCAACAAAGGGATGGGAACACCTCAAACACCTCAGGAGTGACAGACGCGAGGTGTGAAAGCTTACGGAACTAACACGGGGACTCCCGATTTGAAAACTAAGTTGGAAAGTGACACTTTTTCCACGCTTAGGCTTGGAAATAGGACACCGGGGGGAGGGGCCGAAACCGTGTCACAGTCGCGAGAAGGACCGGGAAATGCCACAAACACCTCAGTAGGGTCCAAGAGGTAAGTTGCGGAGACTGACGGAACTAGCACTGGACTCTCGGCTTGAGAACTAAATCAAAAAATGCACTTTTTTCACACTTAAGCTCGAAAATAAGCCGTCGGGGGGCCAAAATCGTGTAACAGTCACGAGAAGGCCCAGGGAACACGTCAAACACCCCGGGAGGGACCGATGTAAGTTGTGAAAACTTACGGAACTAGCACGGGACTCCCGGTTTGGAAACTAAGTCCGAAACGGCACTTTTCTCGCACCTAAGCTTGAAAATAGTCCATGGGGGGGGCCAAAATCGGGTGACAGCCAAGAGAAGGTCCGGGGAACACCTCAAAACACCTAGGGAGGGACCAACGTGAGTTGTGGAAACTTACGGAACTCGCATGCGACTCCCGGTTTGGAAACTAAGTCAAAAAATGCACTTCCTAAACACTTAAGCTTGAAAATAGGCCATCGGGGGCCAAAAAAAAATTCCTGTAACAGTCCCGAGAAGGCCCGCGGAACACCTCCAACACCTCGGGAGAAACCAATGTAAGTTGTGAAAACTAGCGCAGGACTGCCGGTTTGAAAACTAGGTCGGAAAAGGTACTTTTTTCACACTGAAGCTTGAAAACAGGCCTTAGCGGACCGGAATCGTGTAACAATCACGAGAAAGCACGGGAAACACCCCGAACATCTCAGGAGGGTCCAATTTGAGCCGTAAAAACATAACGAAGAGGCACGGGGACTGCCGATTTGAAAACTAGGTCGGAAAACACATTTTTCTAACACTTAAGCTTGGAAGTAGGCCATCGGGGGGCCAAAATCATGTGACAGTCGCAACAAGGGCCGAGAACACCCCAAACACCTCGGGAGTGACAGACGCGAGTTGTGAAAGCTTCGGAACTAGCACGGGGACTCCCGTTTTGAAAACTAAGCTGGAAAGAGACACTTTTTGCACGCTTAGGCTTGGAAAGAGGACACCGGGGGGAGGCCAAAAACGTGTCACAGTCGCGAGAAGGACCGAGGAATGCCCGAAACACCTCGGGAGGGTCCATGAAGTAAGTTTCGAAGACTTATGGAACTAGCACGGGACTCTCGGCTTGAGAACTAAATCAAAAAATGCACTTTTTTCACACTTAAGCTCGAAAATAAGCCGTCGGGGGCCAAAATCGTGTAACAGTCACGAGAGGGCCGAGGGAACACGTCAAACACCCCGGGAGGGACCAATGTAAGTTGTGAAAACTTACGGAACTAGCACGGGACTCCCGGTTAGGAAACTAAGTCCGAAACGGCACTTTTCTCGGGACTCCCGGTTAGGAAACTAAGTCCGAAACGGCACTTTTCTCGCACCTAAGCTTGAAAATAGTGCATCGGGGGGGGGGCGCCAAAATCGGGTGACAACCAAGAGAAGGTCCGGGGAACACCTCAAAACGCCTAGGGAGGGACAAACGTGAGTTATGGAAACTAACGAAACTCACACGGGACTGCCGATTTGAAAACTAGGTCGGAAAACGCACTTTTCTAACACTTAAGCTTGGAAGTAGGCCATCGGGGGGACAAAATCATGTAACAGTCGCAACAAAGGGACGGGAACACCTCAAACACCTCGGGAGTGATAGACGCGGGGTGTGAAAGCTTACGGCACTAACACGGGGACTCCCGGTTTTAAAACTAAGTTGGAAAGTGACACTTTTTCCACGCTTAGGCTTGGAAATAGGACACCGGGGGGAGGGGCCGAAACCGTGTCACAGTCGCGAGAAGGACCGGGAAATGCCACAAACACCTCAGGAGGGTCCAAGAGGTAAGTTGCGGAGACTGACGGAACTAGCACTGGACTCTCGGCTTGAGAACTAAATCAAAAAATGCACTTTTTTCACACTTAAGCTCGAAAATAAGCCGTCGGGGGGCCAAAATCGTGTAACAGTCACGAGAAGGCCCAGGGAACACGTCAAACACCCCGGGAGGGACCGATGTAAGTTGTGAAAACTTACGGAACTAGCACGGGACTCCCGGTTTGGAAACTAAGTCCGAAACGGCACTTTTCTCGCACCTATGCTTGAAAATAGTCCATCGGGGGGGCCAAAATCGGGTGACAGCCAAGAGAAGGTCCGGGGAACACCTCAAACACCTAAGGAGGGACCAACGTGAGTTGTGGAAACTTACGGAACTCGCATGGGACTCCCGGTTTGGAAACTAAGTCAAAAAATGCACTTCCTAAACACTTAAGCTTGAAAATAGGCCATCGGGGGCCAAAAAAAAATCCTGTAACAGTCCCGAGAAGTCCCGCGGAACACCTCCAATACCTCGGGAGAAACCAATGTAAGTCGTGGAAACTAGCGCGGGACTGCCGGTTTGAAAACTAGGTCGGAAAAGGTACTTTTTTCACACTGAAGCTTGAAAACAGGCCTTAGCGGACCGGAATCGTGTAACAATCACGAGAAAGCACGGGAAACACCCCGAACATCTCAGGAGGGACCAATTTGAGCCGTAAAAACATAACGAAGAGGCACGGGGACTGCCGATTTGAAAACTAGGTCGGAAAACACATTTTTCTAACGCTTAAGCTTGGAAGTAGGCCATCGGGGGGCCAAAATCATGTGACAGTCGCAACAAGGGCCGAGAACACCCCAAACACCTCGGGAGTGACAGACGCGAGTTGTGAAAGCTTCGGAACTAGCACGGGGACTCCCGTTTTGAAAACTAAGCTGGAAAGAGACACTTTTTGCACGCTTAGGCTTGGAAAGAGGACACCGGGGGGGAGGCCAAAAACGTGTCACAGTCGCGAGAAGGACTGAGGAATCCCAAAACACCTCGGGAGGGTCCAAGAGGTAAGTTTCAAAGACTTATGGAACTAGCACGGGACTCTCGGCTTGAGAACTAAATCAAAAAATGCACTTTTTTCACACTTAAGCTCGAAAATAAGCCGTCGGGGGCCAAAATCGTGTAACAGTCACGAGAGGGCCGAGGGAACACGTCAAACACCCCGGGAGGGACCAATGTAAGTTGTGAAAACTTACAGAACTAGCGAGGGACTCCCGGTTAGGAAACTAAGTCCGAAACGGCACTTTTCTCGCACCTAAGCTTGAAAATAGTGCATCGGGGGGGGGGCCAAAATCGGGTGACAACCAAGAGAAGGTCCGGGGAACACCTCAAAACGCCTAGGGAGGGACAAACGTGAGTTATGGAAACTAACGAAACTCACACGGGACTGCCGATTTGAAAACTAGGTCGGAAAACGCACTTTTCTAACACTTAAGCTTGGAAGTAGGCCATCGGGGGGACAAAATCATGTAACAGTCGCAACAAAGGGACGGGAACACCTCAAACACCTCGGGAGTGACAGACGCGGGGTGTGAAAGCTTACGGAACTAACACGGGGACTCCCGGTTTGAAAACTACGTTGGAAAGTGACACTTTTTCCACGCTTAGGCTTGGAAATAGGACACCGGGGGAGGGGCCGAAACCGTGTCACAGTCGCGAGAAGGACCGGGAAATGCCACAAACACCTCAGGAGGGTCCAAGAGGTAAGTTGCGGAGACTGACGGAACTAGCACTGGACTCTCGGCTTCAGAACTAAATCAAAAAATGCACTTTTTTCACACTTAAGCTCGAAAATAAGCCGTCGGGGGGCCAAAATCGTGTAACAGTCACGAGAAAGCCCAGGAAACACGTCAAACACCCCGGGAGGGACCGATGTAAGTTGTGAAAACTTACGGAACTAGCACGGGACTCCCGGTTTGGAAACTAACTCCGAAACGGCACTTTTCTCGCACCTAAGCTTGAAAATAGTCCATCGGGGGGGCCAAAATCGGGTGACAGCCAAGAGAAGGTCCGGGGAACACCTCAAAACACCTAGGGAGGGACCAACGTGAGTTGTGGAAACTTACGGAACTCGCATGGGACTCCCGGTTTGGAAACTAAGTCAAAAAATGCACTTCCTAAACACTTAAGCTTGAAAATAGGCCATCGGGGGCCAAAAAAAAATCCTGTAACAGTCCCGAGAAGGCCCGCGGAACACCTCCAACACCTCAGGAGAAACCAATGTAATTTGTGGAAACTAGCGCGGGACTGCCGGTTTGAAAACTAGGTCGGAAAAGGTACTTTTCTCACACTGAAGCTTGAAAACAGGCCTTAGCGGACCGGAATCGTGTAACAATCACGAGAAAGCACGGGAAACACCCCGAACATCTCAGGAGGGACCAATTTGAGCCGTAAAAACATAACGAAGAGGCACGGGGACTGCCGATTTGAAAACTAGGTCGGAAAACACATTTTTCTAACGCTTAAGCTTGGAAGTAGGCCATCGGGGGGCCAAAATCATGTGACAGTCGCAACAAGGGCCGAGAACACCCCAAACACCTCGGGAGTGACAGACGCGAGTTGTGAAAGCTTCGGAACTAGCACGGGGACTCCCGTTTTGAAAACTAAGCTAGAAAGAGACTTTTTGCACGCTTAGGCTTGGAAAGAGGACACCGGGGGGGAGGCCAAAAACGTGTCACAGTCGCGAGAAGGACCGAGGAATGCCCAAAACACCTCGGGAGGGTCCAAAAGGTAAGTTTCGAAGACTTATGGAACTAGCACGGGACTCTCGGCTTGAGAACTAAATCAAAAAATGCACTTTTTTCACACTTAAGCTCGAAAATAAGCCGTCGGGGGCCAAAATCGTGTAACAGTCACGAGAGGGCCGAGGGAACACGTCAAACACCCCGGGAGGGACCAATGTAAGTTGTGAAAACTTACAGAACTAGCGAGGGACTCCCGGTTAGGAAACTAAGTCCGAAACGGCACTTTTCTCGGGACTCCCGGTTAGGAAACTAAGTCCGAAACTGCACTTTTCTCGCACCTAAGCTTGAAAATAGTGCATCGGGGGGGGGCAAAATCGGGTGACAACCAAGAGAAGGTCCGGGGAACACCTCAAAACGCCTAGGGAGGGACAAACGTGAGTTATGGAAACTAACGAAACTCACACGGGACTGCCGATTTGAAAACTAGGTCGGAAAACGCACTTTTCTAAAACTTAAGCTTGGAAGTAGGCCATCGGGTGGACAAAATCATGTAACAGTCGCAACAAAGGGACGGGAACACCTCAAACACCTCCGGAGTGACAGACGCGGGGTGTGAAAGCTTACGGAACTAACACGGGGACTCCCGGTTTGAAAACTAAGTTGGAAAGTGACACTTTTTCCACGCTTAGGCTTGGAAATAGGACACCGGGGGGAGGGGCCGAAACCGTGTCACAGTCGCGAGAAGGACCGGGAAATGCCACAAACACCTCAGGAGGGTCCAAGAGGTAAGTTGCGGAGACTGACGGAACTAGCACTGGACTCTCGGCTTGAGAACTAAATAAAAAAATGCACTTTTTTCACACTTAAGCTCGAAAATAAGCCGCCGGGGATCCAAAATCGTGTAACAGTGTTAGAATTTACCTACACCTACCACCACCTACTACCACACCTACTACACCTACCACCAATTCACCCTCACCTACTCCTCACCTACTACCCAAACCCTCTCCTATATAATGCCACTCTGATTTGTAATACTAATAACATCAATATATCAATCAATAATACATTTATTTTTACATGGTATCAGAGCCATAAGATTTAGGCCTATACTTTTTTTTTTCCGGCGGGCAGCCGGCCGGCAACCTTGCCTTCGCTGCCCGCTGGAGTTTTTCTACACATACCTTGAAATTTCCCTTCTTCAACCTGCTATGCATACACTAGCTCTTTTCTCTTCTCCACTGTCCTCACAGAAATTTCGACCCTCCAAGCCATGGCGAAGACGACCTATGCCTCCGATAACCCTTTTCGCAGTTTCATTATTGGGTTTCTCAGACATCATCGTCAAACACCTCCAGTATTCAAAGTTCTGGAATGTTAATAGCAATTCTCAGTCCATGTCAAAGAAGCAGCAGAAGCAGATCAAGCTCTCCAGTACAACCGGCATGCTCATGTTCTATGCTCCTGACTTCCTCGCCACACGAAGCTCCGATCCAGTCCTTTTGGACCCAAGAAACCCCGGATGATGCAATAACAATCGCGCCGGCTTGAAGATCCCCCTCTAGGTTTCCTGGATCGAGAAACGCTATGCTCATCAAGATCCCAGGCCCAGTCGACGCAGTCATCATCGTTGATGCCGATGATGTGGACTTTCTCAGTGGTTTCGTAGGCTGTTTCTACACACCCACCAAGTTTGTTCCACTCTTTCCAATCACAAGAACAACCCTTCTTCTTCTTCTTCTTCCTCACTCTCGATAATAAACCCTTCCTTCTTCCCCGGAAAATTCAAAACTTCCACCACCTTTTGTTGATCCTGAATCTGATCCAATATCTTTGTTCACCAGTGCTGATCGGTTTTGAAAAGGGTGTTGGGGATTTGGTACCCAGATCTTGTAAGGAATAGCTTCTTGCATAGTTATTTTCAAGAGAGATAGAAGTAGAACTCCGGTGAGGTTGGGAGCAGAGAGGCCTCCGGTTCCGGAGGCGGTCTATCTCGGCTGTGTACGAGACAGTCACTGGTCTTGGACCCAGAACAATGCAAACAAAATACCAACAAAAACAAACAAAGACTCAGATTCGAATCAGGCTGTTCTCTCTCTCCTTTCTTCACTTTTTCAACCCATGTGCACCTTTCTTTTTTTTTTTATTATTATTATTATTACTCCCTCCGTCCCAAAATAATGGTCCTTTTTGGGAAATCTAACTTTTTTTGGTAGTACAATTATTACATTTGAAAAAAGTTGATTTTCCAAAATTATCCTTTTGATAGTACATTTTTTGGGAATATCAATGCCATACTTGTACTTTTTATATTGTTTATTAATTTAAAAGAAGGGCAAAATAGGAAATTTATATTATTTTTGTACTTGATTTTTGAAGAGGGACTAATATTTTGGGACAATGAAAAATGGAATAAGGGACTAATATTTTGGGACAGAGGGAGTATTATTATTTCCACCACCTTTAGTTGCTGCTTTATCGATTAATTAAATTATTAGATCCATATCATTCTTACATCTGACAGTATTATCCTTCTTTCCACCCACTCTTGTTTCCCACTCATAGTTTTTTATATTTATTTTATTCCCTCTTTTGACAAGGACACGAACTGTTTTGTACACCCATCACCTTCTTTCCCTTATTTTATTTTTTATTACTTTAACCTTCCGAAATTTTTCTTCACCTTTATCCCCCACTTCATTTTATTTCTTATTATTATTCTTCTTTTCCAGCACACAAAAAAAAACAAAAAAAAAAAAAAAAAAAAAAAAACACAACGACGCTGATGCACTGCACACCAAACTCAACGTCATTTTATTCATCTCAGGGGATCCACCCCGCTCACACTTTTACATCAAAAAAAAAAAAAAAACAAAAAAAACAAAAAAAAAAAAACAAAAAAAAAAAAAACAAACAAACAAACAACCTCACCCACAGTGGGATTTTTCTTTTCCCTTCTCTACTCTACTGCAGGTCTCTTCTTCTTACTTTTATCTTGGGTGTCCCGTGCCAGTCCGATCTCAGTACTTCCTTGTCCACCAAGCACGTTGACTCCCCCATACTCTTCCACTGCAGCATATGGTGGACCTCCAAATCGGAACATCACGGTGGCCTTCCGCTTCAGCTCCTTGTTTTCTGCCCTTAGCACGCTTATCTCTGCTCGCGCATCCTTATACATGCGTTGGAGCAGAGCCAGCTGGGAGTTTAAATGCTGCACCTCATTTGTCCTACTCTGCAGCCGGTTCGACAAGTTTGTGACCGCCGTCATGCTTTCCACACATGCCTTCAGAGTATACTGATTGGCCTCCACATCCGACTGCACTGCCATTCTTTGCTCCACCGACCGCATCGGAAAGTTCAACGGAGCAAACTCCGGGGCGCTTGGTTGCGTTTCCAGTGCAACCGCACCAGTTGTCTCTCTTGTTGACTCATTGAGGTCGGGAAAGAGAGTGAGCAGACTCCGGGAAGATGAAGCCATTTTCTGGGCCACAGAGTATTACAGAGTATCTCTCTCAGAACTCTCTCTCAGACAACAGAGTGTTACGAACTATCTCTCTCAGCAAAACGAAGAAGAGTTTTTTTGTTTTTTCAGAGGTTTTTCACAGCTTTTCTCTGCCTTAGCCTCAGCCTCTGTCTTATAGCCGAGGAAGCCACGCGCATCGCGCGCCTCTTGCCACCAGCCGACAAACGGGCACGCAAGCCAAGGCGCCCACGTGCCTCGCCATCATGTCCGGCACACCTTTTGATGAATTGGGCACGCCTTTTGATGGCACGCCTTTTGAAAAATTGAGCGCACCTTTTGAGGATGCGATTTTTTATGGGTCCGACAAGACTCTGTAAACTGTCCCGACATTGATTCCGGTTAGCTCCTTTATGGGTCCGACAAGACTCTGTAAACTGTCCCGACATAGATTTCGGTTAGTTTCTACAAGGGTCCGACAAGACTCTGTAAACTGTCCCGACATTGATTCCGGTTAGTTTCTACAAGGGTCCAGCAAGACTCCGTAAACTGTCACCAAATTGTCACCACCATTCAGTGTCTTCACCAATGGTCTGACACGACCATACAGTGTCTCCTATCCTTTTTTATTTTTATGTATTTTCTTGTTTTGTTCCTCTCTTCAAACTCAAGTTGGTTAGTTTCTATCCTCCTTCAGTTTGCGGGGGGCTGTTAGAATTTACCTACACCTACCACCACCTACTACCACACCTACTACACCTACCACCAATTCACCCTCACCTACTCCTCACCTACTACCCAAACCCTCTCCTATATAATGCCACTCTGATTTGTAATACTAATAACATCAATATATCAATCAATAATACATTTATTTTTACAAACAGTCACGAGAAGGCCCAGGGAACACGTCAAACACCCCGGGAGGGACCGATGTAAGTTGTGAAAACTTACGGAACTAGCACCGGACTCCCGGTTTGGAAACTAACTCCGAAACGGCACTTTTCTCGCACCTAAGCTTGAAAATAGTCCATCGGGGGGGCCAAAATCGGGTGACAGCCAAGAGAAGGTCCGGGGAACACCTCAAAACACCTAGGGAGGGACCAACGTGAGTTGTGGAAACTTACGGAACTCGCATGGGACTCCCGGTTTGGAAACTAAGTCAAAAAATGCACTTCCTAAACACTTAAGCTTGAAAATAGGCCATCGGGGGCCCAAAAAAAATCCTGTAACAGTCCCGAGAAGGCCCGCGGAACACCTCCAACACCTCGGGAGAAACCAATGTAAGTTGTGGAAACTAGCGCGGGACTGCCGGTTTGAAAACTAGGTCGGAAAAGGTACTTTTCTCACACTGAAGCTTGAAAACAGGCCTTAGCGGACCGGAATCGTGTAACAATCACGAAAAAGCACGGGAAACACCCCGAACATCTCAGGAGGGACCAATTTGAGCCGTAAAAACATAACGAAGAGGCACGGGGACTGCCGATTTGAAAACTAGGTCGGAAAACACATTTTTCTAACGCTTAAGCTTGGAAGTAGGCCATCGGGGGGCCAAAATCATGTGACAGTCGCAACAAGGGCCGAGAACACCCCAAACACCTCGGGAGTGACAGACGCGAGTTGTGAAAGCTTCGGAACTAGCACGGGGACTCCCGTTTTGAAAACTAAGCTGGAAAGAGACTTTTTGCACGCTTAGGCTTGGAAAGAGGACACCGGGGGGGAGGCCAAAAACGTGTCACAGTCGCGAGAAGGACCGAGGAATGCCCAAAACACCTCGGGAGGGTCCTAGAGGTAAGTTTCGAAGACTTATGGAACTAGCACGGGACTCTCGGTTTGAGAACTAAATCAAAAAATGCACTTTTTTCACACTTAAGCTCGAAAATAAGCCGTCGGGGGCCAAAATCGTGTAACAGTCACGAGAGGGCCGAGGGAACACGTCAAACACCCCGGGAGGGACCAATGTAAGTTGTGAAAACTTACGGAACTAGCACGGGACTCCCGGTTAGGAAACTAAGTCCGAAACGGCACTTTTCTCGGGACTCCCGGTTAGGAAACTAAGTCCGAAACGGCACTTTTCTCGCACCTAAGCTTGAAAATAGTGCATCGGGGGGGGGGCCAAAATCGGGTGACAACCAAGAGAAGGTCCGGGGAACACCTCAAAACGCCTAGGGAGGGACAAACGTGAGTTATGGAAACTAACGAAACTCACACGGGACTGCCGATTTGAAAACTAGGTCGGAAAACGCACTTTTCTAACACTTAAGCTTGGAAGTAGGCCATCGGGGGGACAAAATCATGTAACAGTCGCAACAAAGGGACGGGAACACCTCAAACACCTCGGGAGTGACAGACGCGGGGTGTGAAAGCTTACGGCACTAACACGGGGACTCCCGGTTTGAAAACTAAGTTGGAAAGTGACACTTTTTCCACGCTTAGGCTTGGAAATAGGACACCGGGGGGAGGGGCCGAAACCGTGTCACAGTCGCGAGAAGGACCGGGAAATGCCACAAACACCTCAGGAGGGTCCAAGAGGTAAGTTACGGAGACTGACGGAACTAGCACTGGACTCTCGGCTTGAGAACTAAATCAAAAAATGCACTTTTTTCACACTTAAGCTCGAAAATAAGCCGTCGGGGGGCCAAAATCGTGTAACAGTCACGAGAAGGCCCAGGGAACACGTCAAACACCCCGGGAGGGACCGATGTAAGTTGTGAAAACTTACGGAACTAGCACGGGACTCCCGGTTTGGAAACTAAGTCCGAAACGGCACTTTTCTCGCACCTAAGCTTGAAAATAGTCCATCGGGGGGGCCAAAATCGGGTGACAGCCAAGAGAAGGTCCGAGGAACACCTCAAAACACCTAGGGAGGGACCAACGTGAGTTGTGGAAACTTACGGAACTCGCATGGGACTCCCGATTTGGAAACTAAGTCAAAAAATGCACTTCCTAAACACTTAAGCTTGAAAATAGGCCATCGGGGGCCAAAAAAAAATCCTGTAACAGTCCCGAGAAGGCCCGCGGAACACCTCCAACACCTCGGGAGAAACCAATGTAAGTTGTGGAAACTAGCGCGGGACTGCCGGTTTGAAAACTAGGTCGGAAAAGGTACTTTTTTCACACTGAAGCTTGAAAACAGGCCTTAGCGGACCGGAATCGTGTAACAATCACGAGAAAGCACGGGAAACACCCCGAACATCTCAGGAGAGCCGTAAAAACATAACGAAGAGGCACGGGGACTGCCGATTTGAAAACTAGGTCGGAAAACACATTTTTCTAACACTTAAGCTTGGAAGTAGGCCATCGGGGGGCCAAAATCATGTGACAGTCGCAACAAGGGCCGAGAACACCCCAAACACCTCGGGAGTGACAGACGCGAGTTGTGAAAGCTTCGGAACTAGCACGGGGACTCCCGTTTTGAAAACTAAGCTGGAAAGAGACACTTTTTGCACGCTTAGGCTTGGAAAGAGGACACCGGGGGGAGGCCAAAAACGTGTCACAGTCGCGAGAAGGACCGAGGAATGCCCAAAACACCTCGGGAGGGTCCAAGAGGTAAGTTTCGAAGACTTATGGAACTAGCACGGGACTCTCGGCTTGAGAACTAAATCAAAAAATGCACTTTTTTCACACTTAAGCTCGATAATAAGCCGTCGGGGGCCAAAATCGTGTAACAGTCACGAGAGGGCCGAGGGAACACGTCAAACACCCCGGGAGGGACCAATGTAAGTTGTGAAAACTTACGGAACTAGCACGGGACTCCCGGTTAGGAAACTAAGTCCGAAACGGCACTTTTCTCGGGACTCCCGGTTAGGAAACTAAGTCCGAAACGGCACTTTTCTCGCACCTAAGCTCGAAAATAGTGCATCGGGGGGAGGGGGCGCCAAAATCGGGTGACAACCAAGAGAAGGTCCGGGGAACACCTCAAAACGCCTAGGGAGGGACAAACGTGAGTTATGGAAACTAACGAAACTCACACGGGACTGCCGATTTGAAAACTAGGTCGGAAAACGCACTTTTCTAACACTTAAGCTTGGAAGTAGGCCATCGGGGGGACAAAATCATGTAACAGTCGCAACAAAGGGACGGGAACACCTCAAACACCTCGGGAGTGACAGACGCGGGGTGTGAAAGCTTACGGAACTAACACGGGGACTCCCGGTTTGAAAACTAAGTTGGAAAGTGACACTTTTTCCACGCTTAGGCTTGGAAATAGGACACCGGGAGGAGGGGCCGAAACCGTGTCACAGTCGCGAGAAGGACCGGGAAATGCCACAAACACCTCAGAAGGGTCCAAGAGGTAAGTTGCGGAGACTGACGGAACTAGCACTGGACTCTCGGCTTGAGAACTAAATCAAAAAATGCACTTTTTTCACACATAAGCTCGAAAATAAGCCGTCGGGGGGCCAAAATCGTATAACAGTCACGAGAAGGCCCAGGGAACACGTCAAACACCCCGGGAGGGACCAATGTAAGTTGTGAAAACTTACGGAACTCGCACGGGACTCCCGGTTTGGAAACTAAGTCCGAAACGGCACTTTTCTCGCACCTAAGCTTGAAAATAGTCCATCAGGGGGGCCAAAATCGGGTGACAGCCAAGAGAAGGTCCGGGGAACACCTCAAAACACCTAGGGAGGGACCAACGTGAGTTGTGGAAACTTACGGAACTCGCATGGGACTCCCGGTTTGGAAACTAAGTCAAAAAATGCACTTCCTAAACACTTAAGTTTGAAAATAGGCAATCGGGGGCCAAAAAAAAATCCTGTAACAGTCCCGAGAAGGCCCGCGGAACACCTCCAACACCTCGGGAGAAACCAATGTAAGTTGTGGAAACTAGCGCGGGACTGCCGGTTTGAAAACTAGGTCGGAAAAGGTACTTTTCTCACACTGAAGCTTGAAAACAGGCCTTAGCGGACCGGAATCGTGTAACAATGACGAGAAAGCACGGGAAACACCCCGAACATCTCAGGAGGGACCAATTTGAGCCGTAAAAACATAACGAAGAGGCACGGGGACTGCCGATTTGAAAACTAGGTCGGAAAACACATTTTTCTAACGCTTAAGCTTGGAAGTAGGCCATCGGGGGGCCAAAATCATGTGACAGTCGCAACAAGGGCCGAGAACACCCCAAACACCTCGAGAGTGACAGACGCGAGTTGTGAAAGCTTCGGAACTAGCACGGGGACTCCCGTTTTGAAAACTAAGCTGGAAAGAGACACTTTTTGCACGCTTAGGCTTGGAAAGAGGACACCGGGGAGGAGGCCAAAAACGTGTCACAGTCGCGAGAAGGACCGAGGAATGCCACAAACACCTCGGGAGGGTCCAAGAGGTAAGTTTCGAAGACTTATGGAACTAGCACGGGACTCTCGGCTTGGGAACTAAATCAAAAAATGCACTTTTTTCACACTTAAGCTCGAAAATAAGCCGTCGGGGGCCAAAATCGTGTAACAGTCACGGGAAGGCCCAGGGAACACGTCAAACACCCCGGGAGGGACCAATGTAAGTTGTGAAAACTTACGGAACTAGCACGGGACTCCCGGTTAGGAAACTAAGTCCGAAACGGCACTTTTCTCGCACCTAAGCTTGAAAATAGTCCATCGGGGGGGCCAAAATCGGGTGACAGCCAAGAGGAGGTCCGGGGAACACCTCAAAACACCTAGGGAGGGACCAACGTGAGTTGTGGAAACTTACGAAACTCGCATGGGACTCCCGGTTTGGAAACTAAGTCAAAAAATGCACTTCCTAAACACTTACGTTTGAAAATAGGCCACCGGGGGCCAAAAAAATCCTGTAACAGTCCCGAGAAGGCCCGCGGAACACCTCCAACACCTCGGGAGAAACCAATGTAAGTTGTGGAAACTAGCGCGGGACTTCCGGTTTGAAAACTAGGTCGGAAAAGGTACTTTTTTCACACTGAAACTTGAAAACAGGCCTGGGCGGACCGGAATCGTGTAACAATCACGAGAAAGCCCGGGGAACACCCTGAACATCTCAGGAGGGACCAATTTGAGCTATGAAAATATAACGAACAGGCACGGGGACTCCCGATTTGAAAACTAGGTCGGAAAACACACTTTTCTAACACTTAAGCTTGGAAGTAGGCCATCGAGGGGCCAAAATCATGTCACAATCGCGACAAGGGCCGGGAACACCTCAAACACCTCGGGAGTGACAGACGCGAGTTGTGGAAGCTTACGGAACTAGCACGGGGACTCCCGGTTTGAAAACTAAGTTGGAAATAAACACTTTTCCCACGCTTAGGCTTGGAAATAGGTCACCGGGGAGGTGGCCAAATACGTGTCACAGTCGCAAGAAGAACCGAGAAATGCCAAAAACCCCACGGGAGCGTCCAAGAGGTAAGTTACGGAGACTTACGGAACTAGCACGGGACTCTCGGCTTGAGAACTAAATCAAAAAATGCATTTTTTTGACACTTAGGCCTCGTTTGGGAACCTTCCTTTTTAGTCAAAAAGTCAAAAAGTTACTAAATTAGCCAAAAAGCCAACAATCATACCAAAAAGTCAAATATTTTTTTTCTCTCTACTTTTTGCACATCTTTTCGTAAAAAGCCAAAAAATCATCCCAAGCATACTAGTTTTTTTTAATTCATATTTTAGCTAAATAGGCACAAAGTTACTAAATTAGCCTATTCCCAAACGAGGCCTTAAGCTCGAAAATAAGCCGTCGGTGGCCAAAATCGTGTAACAGTCACGAGAAGGCCCAGGGAACACGTCAAACACCCCGGGAAGGACCGATGTAAGTTGTGAAAACTTACAGAACTAGCACGGGACTCCCGGTTTGGAAACTAAGTCCGAAACGGCACTTTTCTCGCACCTAAGCTTAAAAATAGTGCATCGGGGGGGCCAAAATCGGGTGACAGCCAAGAGAAGGTCCGGGGAACACCTCAAAACACCTAGGAAGGGACAAACGTGAGTTGTGGAAACTAACGAAACTCGTACGGGACTCGCAGTTTGGAAACTAAGTTAAAAAATGCACTTTCTAAACACTTAAGTTTGAAAAGAGGCCATCAGGGGCCAAAAAAATTCTGTCACAGTCCCGAGAAGGACCGAGAGATGCCCCAAACACCTTGGGAGGGTCCAAGAGGTAAGTTGCGGAGACTTACGGAACTAGCACGGGACACTCGGCTTGAGAACTAAATCAAAAAATGTACTTTTTTCACACTTAAGCTCGAAAATAAGCCGTCGGGGGCCAAAATCGTGTAACAGTCACGAGAAGACCCAGAGAACACGTCAACCACCCTGGGAGGGACCGATGTAAGTTGTGAAAACTTACGGAACTAGCACGGGACTCCCGGTTTGGAAACTAAGTCCGAAACGGCACTTTTCTCGCATCTAAGCTTGAAAATAGTCCATCGGAGGGGCCAAAATCGGGTGACAGCCAAGAGAAGGTCCGGGGAACACCTCAAAACACCTAGGGAGGGACCAACGTGAGCTGTGAAAACTTACGGAACTCGCATGGGACTCACGGTTTGGAAACTAAGTCAAAAAATGCAATTCCTAAACACTTAAGTCTTAAAATAGGCAATCGGGGCCCAAAAAAATCCTACAACAGTCCCGAGAAGGCCCGTAGATTACCTCCAACACATCGAGAGAAACCAACGTAAGTTGTGGAAACTAGCGCGGGACTTCTGGTTTGAAAACTAGGTCGGAAAATGTACTTTTATCACACTGAAGCTTGAAAAAAGGCCTCGGCGGGCCGGAATCGTGTAACAATCACGAGAAGGCCCGGGGAACACCCCGAACATCTCAGGAGGGACCAATTTGAGCCGTGAAAACATAACGAACAAGCACGGGGACTCCCGATTTGAAAACAAGGTCGGAAAACACACTTTTCTAACACTTAAGCTTGGAAGTAGGCCATCGGGGGCCTAAAATCATGTAACAGTCGCAACAAGGGCCGGGAGCACCTCAAACACCTCGGGAGTGACAGACGTGAGTTGTGAAAGCTTACGGAACTAGCACGGGGACTCCCGGTTTGAAAACTAAATTGGAAAGAGACAGTTTTTCCACGCTTAGGCTTGGAAATAGGACACCGGGGAGAGGCCAAAAACGTGTCACAGTCGCGAGAAGGACCGAGAAATGCCCAAAACACCTCGGGAGGGTCCAAGAGGTAAGCTGCGGAGACTTACGGAACTAGCACGGGACTCTCGGCTTGAGAACTAAATCAAAAAATGCACTTTTTTCACACTTAAGCTCGAAAATAAGCCGTCGGGGGCCACAATCGTGTACCAGTCACGAGAAGGCCCGGGGAACACGTCACACACCCCGGGAGGGACCGATGTAAGTTGTGAAAACTTACGGAACTAGCACGGGACTCCCGGTTTGAAAACTAAGTCCGAAACGGCACTTTTCTCGCACCTAAGCTTGAAAATAGTGCATCAGGTGGGCCAAAATCGGGTGACAGCCAAGATAAGGTCCGGGGAACACCTCAAAACACCTAGGGAGGGACAAACGTGGGTTGTGGAAACTAACGAAACTCGCATGGGACTCCCGGTTTGGAAACTTAGTCAAAAAATGTACTTCTTAAACACTTAAGTTTGAAAATAGGTCATCGGGCGTCAAAAAAATCCTGTACCAGTCCCGAGAAGGCCCGTGGAACACCTCCAACACCTCGAGAGAAACCAATGTAAGTTGTGGAAACTAACGCGGGACTTCCGGTTTGAAAACTAGGTCGGAAAAGGTACTTTTTTCACACCGAAGCTTGAAAACAGGCCTCGGCGGGCCGAAATCGTGTAACAATCACGAGAAGGCCCGGGGAACACACCGAAAATCTCAGGAGGGACCAATTTGAGCCGTGAAAACATAACGAATAGGCACGGGGACTCCCGATTTGAAAACTAGGTCGGAAAACACACTTTTCTAACACTTAAGCTTGGAAGTAGGCCATCGGGGGGCCAAAATCATGTAACAGTCGCACCAAAGGCCGGGAACACCTCAAACACCTCGAGAGTGACAGACGCGACTTGTGAAAGCTGACGGAACTAGCACGGGGACTCTCGGTTTGAAAACTAAGTTGGAAAGAGACACTTTTTCCACGCTTAGGCTTGGAAATAAGACACCGGGGAGGAAGCCAAAAACGTGTCACAGTCGCAAGAAGGACCGACAAATGCCAAAAACACCTCGAGAGGGTCCAAGAGGTAAGTTGCGGAGACTTACGGAACTACCACGGGACTCTCGGCTTGCAAACTAAATCAAAAAAAGAACTTTTTTCACACTCAAGCTCGAAAATAAGCCGTCGGGGGCCAAAATCGTGTAACAGTCACGAGAAGGCCCGGGGAACACGTCAAACACCCCGGGAGGGACCGATGTAAGTTGTGAAAAATGACGAAACTAGTATGGGACTCCCGGTTTGGAAACTAAGTCCGAAACGGCACTTTTCTCGCACCTAAGCTTGAAAATAGTCCATCAGGGGGGGCCAAAATCGGGTGACAGCCAAGAGAAAGTCCGGAGAACACCTCAAAACAGCTAGGGATGGACCAACGTGAGTTGTGGAAACTAACGGAACTCGCATGGGACTCCCGGTTTGGAAACTATGTCAAAAAATTCACTTCCTAAACACTTAAATTTGGAAATATGCCATCGGGGGCCAAAAAAATTCTGTAACAGTCCCGAGAAGGCCCGTGGAACACCTCCAACACCTCGAGAGTAACCAATGTAAGTTGTGGAAGTTAGCGCGGGACTTCCGATTTGAAAACTAGGTCGAAAAAGGTACTTTTTCACACTGAAGCTTGAAAACTGGCCTCGGCGGGCCGGAATCGTGTAACAATCACGAGAAGGCCCAGGAAACACCCCGAACATCTCAGGAGGGACCAATTTGAGCCGTGCAAACATAACGAACAGGCACGGGGACTCCCAATTTGAAAACTAAGTCGGAAAACACACTTTTCTAACACTTAAGCTTGGAAGTAAGCCATCGGGGGGCCAAAATCATGTAACAGTCGCAACAAGGGGCCGGGAACACCTCAAACACCTCGGGAGTGAGAGACGCGAGGTGTGAAAGCTTACGGAATTAGCACGGGGACTCCCAGTTTGAAAACTAAGTTGGAAAGAGACACTTTTTCCACGCTTAGGCTTGGAAATAGGACACCGGGGGGGAGACCAAAAACGTGTCACAGCCGCGAGAAGGACCGAGAAATGCCCAAAACACCTCGGGAAGGTCCAATAGTTATGTTGCAGAGACTTACGGAACTAGCACGGGACTCTCGACTTGAGAACTAAATCAAAAAATGCACTTTTTTCACACTTAAGCTCGAAAATAAGCCGTCGGGGGCCGAAATCGTGTAACAGTCACGAGAAGGCACGGGGAACACGTCAAACACCCTGGCAGGGACCGATGTAAGTCGTGAAAACTTACGAAACTAGCACGCGACTCCCGGTTTGGAAACTAAGTCCGAAATGGCACTTTTCTCGCACCTAAGCTTGAAAATAGTGCATCGGGGGGGCCAAAATCGGGTGACAGCCAAGAGAAGGTCCGGGGAACTCCTCAAAACACCTAGGGAAGGACCAACGTGAGCTGTGGAAACTTACAGAACTCGCATGGGACTACCGGTTTGGAAACTAAGTCAAAAAATGCACTTCCTAAATGCTTAAGTTTGAAAATAGGCAATTGGGGCCCAAAAAAATCCTGTAACAGTCCCGAGAACACTCGTGGAACACCTCCAACACCTCGGGAGAAACCAATGTAAGTTGTGGAAACTTACGCGGTACTAGCGGTTTGAAAACTAGGTTGGAAAAGGTACTTTTTTCACACTGAAACTTGAAAACAGGCCTCGGCAGGCCGAAATCGTGTAACAATCACGAGAAGGCCCGGGGAACACCCCGAACATCTTAGTAGGGACCAATTTGAGCCGTGAAAACTTAACGAACAGGCACGAGGACTCCCAATTTGAAAACTAGGTCATAAAACACACTTTTCTAACACTTAAGCTTAGAAGTAGGCCATCTGGGGGCCAAAATCATATAACAGTCGCAACAAGGGCCGGGAACACCTCAAACACCTCGGGAGTGACAGACGCAAGTGTTGAAAGCTTACGGAACTAGCACGGGGACTCCCGGTTTGAAAACTAAGTTGGAAAGAGACACTTTTTCCACACTTAGGCTTGGAAATAGGACACCGAGAGGGGGCCAAAACCGTGTCACAGTCACGAGAAAGACCGGGAAATGCCACAAACACCTCAGGAGGGTCCAAGAGGTAAGTTGCGGAGACTTACAGAACTAGCACGGGACTCTCGGCTTGTGAATTAAATCAAAAAATGAACTTTTTTCACACTTAAGCTCGAAAATAAACCGTCAGGGGCCAAAATCGTGTAACAGTCATGAGAAGGCCCGGGGAACACGTTAAACACCCCGGGAGGGACTGATGTAAGTTGTGAAAACTTACGGAACTAGCACGGGACTCCCGATTTGGAAACTAAGTCTGAAACGGCACTTTTCTCGCACCTATACTTGAAAATAGTCCATCAAGGGGGCCAAAATCGGGTGACAGCCAAGAGAAGGTCCGGGGAACACCTCAAAACACCTAGGGAGGGACCAACGTGAGTTGTGGAAACTTACGAAACTCGCATGGGACTCCCGGTTTGGAAACTAAGTCAAAAAATGCACTTCCTAAACACTCAAATTTGAAAATAGGCCATCGGGGGCCAAAAAAATCCTGTAACAGTCCCAAGAAGGCCCGTGGAACACCTCCAACACCTCGGGAGAAACCAATGTAAATTGTGGTAACTTACGGATCTAGCGCGGGACTTCCGGTGTGAAAACTAGGTCGGAAAAGGTACTTTTTTCACACTAAAGCTTGAAAACAGCTATCGGCGGGCCGGAATCGTGTAACAATCACGAGAAGGCCTGGGGAACACCTCGAACATCTCAGGAGGGACCAATTTGAGTTGTGAAAACTTAACGAACAGGCACGGGGACTCCCGATTTGAAAACTAGGTCGGAAAATACACTTTTCTAACACTTAAGCACGAGCCCTCTATCAATATACGCAAGTAGAGAGATACATACATACTTATTTAGTATAAAGAAGGAAGAGCCCTCTATCAGTGTAGGTAGCAAAGAATAGAGACATGAATGTGAGTATAATGGAGATAATAGGATGGTGATATAATGGTAGTTCACCTTGATGATGGACGGATATTTTGGAGGCTGTCGAAAACACACATACAATTTGGTTTGCTTGCTATGCTTTTGATTCACTTTGTCTGGTGGAGGGAGGGAGAGAGAGAGAGAGAGAGAGAGAACTAATCCATAATGTTCAGATTAATTAAGTGCTTTCTTGTACATCACCAACACACCTTATTGAACCAATTATAACTTTCTAATTTGAACCAAATCTAATTAAGCCAAGCACACGTATCTTGCCTCAACCCCAAATTATTTAACGCTTAACCCCAATTCCAGGCTGAACAAGCAGGCTCTGTGCCAGCTCCAGCTCATTATGGTCCTAAAGCTATAACAAGTGGATGATAAGGAGAAGTGCTTCTAAAGCAGTCATGTAATTGGATAGGAATTTATGGAAAATCTCCATAAGACTGCTGCATGGCATATGCTATACCGTACAAAATGTTGGATGACAATAAAAAGCAAATGTAAAAATGAGGATATAGACACAGACACAGACAGGAGGGGGGCACAACAATAAGAAATGACTACATTTCTCTAAAGCTACAAGTAGCACGAAGCATAGACAATATGAGGTGCTACATTTCCCTAGAGCTACAAGTAACATGAAGCATAGACAATACGAGGTGAAGGAGCACAGGATGGTTTAAGAGTAGCAACGAATGGATAAAATATTGTCAAGAAGGAATAACAGAAACTAAGTTATAGGTGCCTCAAAGACAGAAGAAAAACACACACAAAAAAAAAAGAGAATTGAGACCATGAGAAAGGACATAGTTATTCTAAAATTGAAAAAAATATATATGTATATATATATATATATATGGATGTGTGTGTACTCTACGAACAACCATACGCAAGAGGAACCATGTTGCCAACCTCAACCCAAGTAACCATGATTAGTCTGAGTTCAGTACATTGGAGTATAAGAAACATCTGAACTATCAATAATACAAAAATGCTAGAAACACTTAAAAAAAAAATACCAACAGAGCGCTTGTACATAGGTCCCACCACTTGGTATGGGATTCACCAAATATTTTGTCTGGTTGGTATGCTTGTTAGTTGTCCTAACATTTTTGTCAATAATTAAGTAATAGAGATTATATGCTATAAACCATGGAACTATTCCTTGAAAATAAACCAAATATTACAAATAGCATGTGGAATACTTAATATAAGAACAGCCCTTCAGACCTCCAAATGACACGCTGCTTCCATATTGTCAATTGGAACAATTTAAAATTTTCCAAGTCAAACCACACTAGAACCAAGACAACTCCATTTGTGGCATTTGGTTAAAGTGGATCTACTTCAAATTAAACAAAAAGTTAGCTTTTTTCAGAAAAACATCCAATCATGCCTCTTAGCTTATTGGTTGTTTTGGGCCCACTGATACTTGCATTGAATTTATCAACAACAAAAAAAGAATTTATCAACAAAAAAAAATAAAAATAAAATACTTGCATTGTAGTATATTAACTTTAAAACTTGGCCCCTGGCAAAAGTTATAATCCTATATGTGACCCAATTGTAGCACTTTTTAAACAACCTTTGCCTAACACATTCCCAGCTAATTTTGTCAGCGTACCTAAATAAGCACCTTCAAATAGGTCTAGCAACCCCAAACGGACCCTCAAAGACAGTTCTAGATAAAAAATTTCAAGTTTTGATACTTGTTGCCTGCTTATCTAATACCTGTGAACTCACATAACCCAACCATCTAAATAAGGGGAACCAACAGGGCAGTTATTCCCCTGAACCTTTCTATATACCAAATCCACATCGTTAATTTTCTTAAAGCATCAGATAGTTCTAGAATATAGCAAAAAGCAGACAATCATACATTGATAAAGAAAAAAACCATTTTGTAATGTAGTTCTGGTGTTTAAATTTGTAGCACATTTCTGATAATTTCAATTGTAAGGCATCTGTATTACATAAGGCTGCAGTCCTGAATTTTACTTCTGCCTAAGAATTGCAAACTAGTTTCAATTGGTGTAGTAAAGCTTATCTAAAGGACCATCTAAAGTTGTGAAGCAAAGATTTTGTCACATGACATATATGAAACTACATCAATCATCCTCAATAGAAATTATCGTAACAAACATATATATATATATTCCATTAATTGGGACTGAAGTGGGTGTACTTTAAAGGGGACGATTGGTTTAGTGGTTTTAAATTCAGGCCTAATAACCTTGAAGTAGTGAGTGTGAATACAAGGCAGCTACTTTGTACATAATGATTAAAGGTCAGCTCTGTGCCTAGAAGCCCATTAATAGGAACTAAACTATGTGTATTTCTATATATAAATATATATATATATATATACACCTTTATTTTATCAATATAAAGTTCAAAATATTATTGATCACTTCATTATAAAATCAAAATCAAAACTCAAGAGAATTGCTTACCTCTTCTAACACCAATTTGATCCAAGAATGGCCCAGATTGCCTAACTAAAAATGCCAAAAGCTCTGGTACATCGAGCGGTGGAACTTCCTACATCATATATATAAGAAAAGCAGAAGAAAAGAAAACATTCAGCATAGTGTATTATAGATTGTAGGAAACTAGAATCATCAATATATCCAATCTATGACAAATGTCAATCAATCCTAAGGAACAAACATACTACACCACCACATATGAAATTTTGACTATGCCTATTGGTCTGTAATTAAACCTAGGCCTGAGGTTCAGGCATCTACGTACGTGAGATGTTAGAATGTGATAAATACTGCAACATGAAACACATATCAAGGACACAATGGCATGTCAATATCCATTACAAAATGGTGTTTAACACAACCACCTTGATAAAAGAAGAAGAAGAAGAAGAAGAAGAAGAAAAATGGCATTCATGTCCAATACAAACACCACATTGCAAAAAAATTTGTTTTCCCTAAAGAATGAAACACAATGCTAGCCTTTCAGTATGCACAACTACAGCAACATGAACTCCAACAGGACATAACCCTCCCAATTAATGAGTATAAACCACATATCATCCAACTAACAACTCAAACATAGGATGTAAGAAAAGGATTACAATAAACGTTGGAATCATAAGATTCATATTATTGACGGCTGAGAAAACTACTTCCAGTCAACAGTGCTTATATGACTATTACGTCATTGCTGAAACAACTCTCCATTTTTTAGAAAATAAATAAATATAGATATATATTAAATAAAATTCAATATTTTATCTCCTTTTCTTCCCCTAGTGCCTTCAGAAAGAAAATATAGATTATAGACTCAAAAAAAAAAAATTCTAAAAAAATTAACACAATAATGAATGATACATGAAGAGGAGTAGTTCAATACTAACCTTTGAATCAGTTGGGTCCTTGCAAATTGCTTTCTGCAAAATAAATAATTGGGTAACAGATTAATAACGAACATATGAATCCAGCTTGCAATTCTAACGTGAAATGAAAAATAAGTAGATACGCATCAATTACTAACAAAGATAATGATCAGGAAATTCTATCATCTAGAAACAAGTTTATACATTATTACCAAGCATTCACTTCCTATATTGGAATGAATCAAAACACATGTTATAGTTAGCAGCAACATTCGCACTAATCTTATGTTTACGGCCTTCCTTTTAATGAAAAAATGTTTATGCCTTAGCACATAACTAGTTCCTTGCTTACCTTCAATGGACATGGTATGCATAAATATTTGATCCCAAATAATAGCCAGCCTCGAAAGAACATAACAAGAGTACAAGACTGACAATGTATGAAACTTAATAGTCAAAACTACTGCATTTACTGCCATGCCAAAAAATCTCAATTCAAATGATAATGGATCTGCAATGTTGACTTTCAGAAAACAACTAGTTGTGTCTCTCAAAAACGGAAGGAGTGATAAGAGTAGTAAAAACATTTTTACGCAGTTTGAACAGGGTGACAAGAGAAGTAAAAAAATTTTTACGTAGTTTAACTTAAACAGGAAGATCCAACCTTGTGAGATCATTCCCTGTTGAATAAACCATGTTGGGAACTTTTAGAGATGCATACTTAGGTAATATACGTCCCAATGTCCCATATTAACTTGCATGGACCAAGGATGGAAGAATAAACAGCAATCTACAACTTTAAGAAGATCATTTTTTATAGAAAACCGTAAAAGGCAATGAGTCTCATGAAGAGCCAACAAAAAATATACATAGTTTTGTAAATAAGAAAAATCCAAAAGAGCTTCAACAGGGTGCAAACCGGAGTACATGCAGAGAAGCAAAAATGACACAAAAAATATCTTTAGAATTAACCAAAAAAGTCCAATGATTGCAGCAAACCACTATAGGCCACACAAATAAACTGCTTAAAAGAAGGGAAAAAAATGCTTCCATGGTCACAAACACCTCACTCCTTGAAATGAAGTCCTATACCTCTCCTTCCATAGACAACAAAAGAGGCATTAAGGACACACTTCTTAAACTGCATCCTCACTTGCTCACTCTAGACCAGCAACTGGAGTCCAACAACTCTTAACACAAACTTTGGCATAAAACACGCCATCTGACAGAGGCAAAATGTAGCACGGACACGGACACGGGACATGACACGGACACGACACGGACACGACATTCTTACATTGTGCTAATCTAACATGTATCGCCCTTAATACCAGCCATGCTTTGCCGTGGAAAAAATCATCGCAGCCACTCTATGGGAACATTTACTCTGGTGAAAGTTTCCTCCAGTTAAAATGCAAAATGTCATGCTTTTTGGTAACTATACAGTGCCATTCCTAGGGAACAAAATCTACGTATATCCCAAATTTTAGTTGACTTGTATAAATCTTTCTTAGCCAGGCTTAAAATATAACCCTAATAAGCCCTCACCTATAAACAGGGTTTTATTTCACATCTTATGGTCAAACGACTATTGCAGTAACATTTCAAATAAAAAATTAATTTGACAATGCTAAAGATCTAGTGATTCAGATAAAGTGCTAATGCTTCACACTTAAAATGTTGTTTGGCACTTGAATAAGGTCTAGAGGAGATTTAGCCCTCAAAATGGAAAAGAATTTGCTTAGGATTGATAACATAACATGACAGAGATTATGAATTGTTCATTTTATTCAATTAAACCAGTACGAATTTGCTTTATGCCAATCAATTCTACAATCAATATAATAATCAATTAGACACGCAAAAGGATTCCCTTTTTCTTTTCTTTTTTCCTTCTTCCTGTCGAAAATCAAAACGGACAAAAACCACAGGACCCCGTAGCCAACCAATTCACCATTAGTAAGGGAAAAAAAAAAATAGAAACAACCCAACCCTAACCCAGTTCATGTGCCTTAGGTGTTGAATCCTAAAACTTGTTAGCGTGTTTCTTATACCACTGGAAATCGGTGATGTTTGTTCCTGAATGGTTGGTAGAGTATCAAGCATCCATGATACTTTGTGAATTCACCACAAATTAAACACGATCCACCATTGACTAGGAAATCACCAAAACAAACTTAAAATGTATTAATCAATTGATAGTGCAAGTGAATATGGATGCTTCTCTTATTTGACAAATTTATTTTGGTTACAACTAGTTTAATTCTCCTCCCGTACGAAATTGCTGGTCCATTTTAACTATTCCAAACATCCCAAAAAAATCATCTATGTTTTTTTATTTATTCTTTCTTTCAATTTGTAGGGAAAAAAATACATTATTTATTGACCCTACTAAAAGGCATGAATGCTGAAAATTGACAAACAGTTGGGCATGGAACGAGTATTTATAAATGAGATGACTTGAAGACCAATCCCATCCAAAATCCAAGTTAAAACCACCTTAGACTTTGCAAAATCGTTGGCCACTGCTCGAGCCATGAAAATCCCTAGAGACTGCTTCCACTTGAGATCTCAGTTTTTTAATAGATTGGGTGTCTGCTTCCACTTGAGATCTCAGTTTTTTAATAGATGGAAACAAAGTTGATTGAAAACTCACAATTTTCATACAATGGAAGATTTTTTCTTTCAAGCTTGTCCCTTAGCTATCCTTCAAGTCAAAAGTTTTCCTATAAAAAATTGGATATGTTGTGGCTAAGATTTTTCTTTATACTTTTGTTTGGATTTGACTTGCTTTCATATGTATTTTTGCTTCTATGATTTTGTTAAGCAGTCAAGTCACACAAGGAGGGTTCTTTCCATTCTAGTTGCTCCCAATATGTATTATTATTTCTTCTATGATTTTGCTAAGCAAACACAAAGGAGGAATAAAATGATTGATATTTGCTCCCAATAGGTATTATTTCTTCAATTGTGATTTTGAAGGTTGGAGCTAGTCCTCCTAGGCATTTGTACATCAACTTCTCAGCACACCAAAATCCCATCCAATCAATTTCCATTTGATTCAAATTCTTGTTAGCCCTCCAACACATAGGAGTATAATGAGTGATGTTGGCCCTCCAATACTACTAAATCAATGACAGCCTAAGTTTTCTAATCCAAGATTAAATAGTCTGAGAATTCAACCTGACCAGCCTTAAGACAACCAACTTTATTTTGTTCATGTTGTATCTCAAGGGGGAATAATGAAGGAGAATTTTCCTCTTCCTGGTAGATAAAATCCGGAACGAGACACAAGGAGAAATCCCGGGCAAAAATTACATAAGAGGGAAAAAGGCCAAACTATACATCAGCCCATAAGCTAAATTCTTCCGGAAAATCAATCAAGAAACAAAAGAAAGAGATTCCTAATAGTATTTATCAATAGAGAGAGACAGAGAGAGAGAGAGAGAGAGAGAGAGAGAGAGAGATTCCTAATAGTAATCTACGTTATACGGACTCGGGTGCGGGTATCGGGTACGGGTGTGTATCTAAGGGTCGGACACTTTAAAATTAAAAATTAAGGATACGTGGATACGGATCCAAATTAGGATACAGGTATGGAGATACGTCAAATAGTTATTTTTAAATATATTTATTATATGAAGATGAGTTTAAAAAGTTTAAGGAATAACAAATTTTATTAAAAAAATAACAAATAAATAATAAATAAAAATTATAAACATTATTTTAGACATAAAATAAATTATATTATATATGATAAAATAAATTATTTTAATTTTAGACATAAAAGTTATGTTATTTATGATATATTATATTATATAATATTTTTTTGAATAAATAATATTATATAATATGAATAATATTATATTAATATAATTTATATTATATATAATTCAAATTATATTAAAAAGAAAAGTCAGAGACCTATAGAAATAAAAATTGTGTTAGCTTCGCAGAGACGACGGAAGAGGAAGACCTAGAAAATTGGTTGGTAGAGCAATGACTTCGCAGAGACGACGGAAGGGGAAGACGACAAAGAGAGTCCGAGATCGAGCTCAAAGGGGAAGACGACGAAGCACAGTACATCGACTTCGCAGATCGATCAACTTCGCAGATCAAGCTTCGCAGATCGATCAACTTTACAGATCGATCGATGCTCTGCAACCGATTGAAGTCGAAGGCCAGGTTCTCTCCTTGCTCTCTTCTCTTTCGATTCTTCTGCCGTATCCGTTTCTAAGGAGCCGTATCCCGGCCGTATCCCGCACCTGTACCCGTGTCGTGTCGTGTCGACACAGGTACCTTCTAAATTCCAAAGAGTCCATGTAACATAGGTAGAGGGAAAGAAACTTGAGGCAACAGAAGATGGGCAACCCAAAAACACTCATCCACAGGAGCCAAAATACATAAAGAGAGGCTAGGACAACCCTTACAAGGGTCGACTAGGCCAGAAACAGCTCTGTGGGACCTTGGCTGGTTCCGACAGAGACTCAGAGGCAACAAAAGATGGGCAACCCACAAACACTCATCCACAGGAGCCAAAATACATAAAGAGAGGCTAGGACAACCCTCATGAGGGTCGACTAGGCCAGAGGGGCATTCGGCTGAAGTCGAAACAGCTCTATGGGACCTTGGCTGGTTCCGACAGAGACTCAGGGACCAGCGATACAGGATGGGTGGTGATAGGTGATGGCTGGTTGGTGGTAGCGGCTATGTGAGTGACGGTTTTTAGGGTTTTGGCTCTAATACCATATAATTTAAGAGAATACAAAGCTTGAGTGATGATTATGATATCATCACCTTTTATATTAATCAATCAACTATTACAAAAGGAAGCCCTAAGGCACTGATTAAGAAATCACCTTTTATATTGATTGATTGACTGACTGATTAAAGAATCACAATCAATCAATCACAATCACAATCACAATCTAATCTAAATAAGGAAATAAGGAAATATTCTAACAGCTTCTGCTACTATAACACCCCCATCTCAAATCATAACAATTGTTCACTTTGAGCTAGGCCCTCAAGGGTTTAAAGCATGTTGTTACTTGGAAGGAATATGAACTCATTTATATAGCCCAGGAACTTTTCCCACCTAGACGATGTGGGATGGAATGTGATGTACAATAATGAAAGTGAATTCACTTATATAGCATACTTAACCTAAAATAATAACCATATAAAAATTCTTTGACAAGGAGGAGTAAAGCCCTTGGACTTCTGCACGTACTTAAGTCAATAAAGGTGAACACTTTTGCAAGTGTCCCAACAATTGTTGGGCAAGAATGGACATAAGAGCATAGTCAACAAGTATTCATTATTGTCTAAACATCTATTCAACATCAAAATTGCCAAGTGAAAGAAATGTCCTCAATATCATTACCTTCCATTTGGGCAAGTGTACTAATGAAGTTTTACCAGTAAATACACTAGCTATGTACTAAACGGAGAGGAGGGAAAGATGAATCGAGCACTCACAATACCCATAATTACTGTAAAATCCAATGACAAATTAGCAGACGTTAATCAAGTTTTTGAATATTCTACTGAAATCAAACCTTCAAGTAGCAAGGCAAGACATTGTTGATTGCCTAAATTTCAGTTTTCCCATCCTTTCTGGATAGTTCCTAGCATCCTAAATTTCTAGATGAAATAAATGAACATTCACCTTAAACATGCTTTCATATTATGCCAGCCAAACCACATGTTATGAGTATGCTTGAAACAATGGCATTTGGATCCTGTATGCACAGCGACATGCAAATTGTCTTATTATTGACTATATTGACACTTACGATATTTAACTCGCAAAGACAACAATTCTATCAGAAACTTTATTAGTCACATTACTCTCTGGATAATTTCTGATCCAACTGAAGATGAAGCATTTTCCATGTGACTTTTCAATAAAGTAGGTATATAAGAACAACATACAATCATTTATTTATCTGAGCTGCGAACTCCTGTCTCTGTTATTTGTTCATAGCATGTAGTGGACCTCTCTAATAATAACTAAAACAAACATGCAATGTATAACAAGTATTGCAGGCATGCACAGAGTGATCTTGTATGCTCTGTGTAAACTGAAGTCTAAATGCTTCATTAGCATGTTTTTGAACAGATACTTCATTAGCCTGCTTACTAATGCCAAAATTAAGGACATTTTGCATCATCGATACTAAATGTACATCCTGGACAAAACAAATATATAAAGGGAAGGACGTGTCAATAATAGCATCTGTATCAGTAATATAGTAAGTTAGAGCTTCTCGGAGCAGCAATGAACTCACCTAACATTGTTTGGGGTAAGCTCATTGAGTGCTGATTCAATAATGGTTGGGCTGAATTTAGAGGGCAAGGATGACCCCACTAGCCAATCATTAGGAGGATACAACTGCAAAATAATTTCAAACGAACAGTTGATGTCAGCAAAGCAAGTGACTGCTGAAGAAACAACATACAATCACTCAGACTGAGTTTGAACAGGATGAAGATGGGGAAAGAGAACAAAAATTCAACTATTTAATTTCTTGTATTTGTTTAGCAGGAGAAGGGTGGAAAATACAACAAAGTTAAATATCTTATACAACCCACACCAGATTGGCAACTTTGCTTCTAGATTCTTACAAAAAAATACAGTCACTTTTTTCTCTCATTAAAGTAGCCAACTATTGTAACTTTCTCACAAAAAATTAAACCAAATGCAAACGAGAAAATAAATTTTCCTTTCACCTTTTCTTTCACTTCACTATCTATCACTTTTGTTTTCCATCATATTTTTTACTCTAATCAAATGGACCCTCAAGATTCTCATTGAAAAGTTGAAGTGCAAAGCAAGAAGCCAAAGAAAGAGAAGCAGAGAAAAGCTGAACTTCTTAACTACATCTTGTAAAAAAATAAATAAAAAGTGAAAAAAAAAAAAAAAAAGAAGAAGAAGAAGAGAGAATCAAAAACTACACTCAAGTCAATCAAAGAAACGTCTCCAGGAAATATCAAATTAGTAGTGGCTTATCTCCAAAAACCGGCTTTGTATGAATTTTACTTGTCAAAACAAGTCTAAGCTGAGATTGAGCCTAGCTCCTATGCTACTGAACCAAGCTCAAGCTCCTTGTACTTGGCTGGCTTCATCTCATTTACAGTCTAGATGAAGTAGGAACCTTCACCTTCATCTAGCACATGTTAGCATAATAAACTGACTCAGCTTGCTTAATATTCAATGATCCAAACTCATCAAGGCAAGTGGTGGGTTGCTCTTAAATTATCCTCCAACAATGCTTCACTGCAAAAAAGTAGCATCAATCTTTTCCTACTTAAATGGTACAAAGAAAATTCCACATAAAGACTTAAATATATAAATAAAACCATCAAAGCAATCATGGCTTACTAAGCCAAACCAAGCCTTAGCAAGCTCATCAAATAAATTGAATTCTACACCATTTATAAGTGAGCTTGACTTGTGAACTGAAGCTTGTACCCTATACAGCTTTCTGTAAAGAATGCACCTCAGACAATAAAAAACAACAAACATCAGGATAAGAAGAAATTATACCATTCAAAACCAATCAACCACCTCTGAATTCAAATGACAGGACTTTTTTTTTTTTATCCGCAAAAACAGAATTTATTGAATAGATCAAAAAAGAGACAAGGATGAGGCATCCTCTACAAGTAAGAAAACACAGAAAGAAAATGCATCTCCAACAAAACAAAAAATAAAATCCAGAAACAACTCCTAATCCAATAACCACTTGCATATTCATGCCACCGTCATCCATCTAAGAATAATCATGGGGAGAATTTGGCTAACCATGGGCCATGCAACTTTTCAACCCCCAGTTAGCAGATAAGTGGGATCTCAAGGATGAAAAGTTCAAAGGATAAATTATTTATCAAAAAAAAAATTCAAAGGACAAATCAAAAGATGGGCAGCTTATTCATTATTTCATCCTCTTGGAAAGAAGATTAAAAAAAGAAGAAGACTATCAAGACATAGCACAAGGATGGTAACCGAGACTGGTACAACATCCAAAAAAATGAACATTCTGTCGACAAAAGAATTTGAAGAGGGTTGCACATGCTACTTTTATAAGTATGGTGGGAACCGTATGTTAAAAATGAAATTGCAGTTGTCATTTCCTTTTTCCATTGTTATAAAATCCTATTTTCTCATAAAGTTTGTACAAGAGACTATCAGGTTTGAAAGAATTTTGGTCATCATTGAAAAGAATATACAAAATAAAAATAAAGAAGATAATCCAAATTCTTAATTAAAAATCGACACAAAAATAAGAAGAAAAACATCTCCACAAAGGTAAATAGCCTAAAATTGCAATGCTTTCTAATGCAATATCATGCACAAGGATCAAAATTTTGTTGCAGCATGACATTTAAAAAGACTCCGAAAAAGGAATATCTAGTAAACATGCCGCAAATGCAATGGAAATAGCAAAAAAAATTTGAAAGACAGGTGAACACTTGAAGCACAAAAGAAGATTTATTAATGCATATTAAAATAATTTCCAACAGCGCTATTACGGCAAAAGCACACTTAGAACAGTTTCAAAGCTGATATTCTTTTGTACTATAAAATAATCATAGACAAAATATAACATTGTCATATGAACTCAACATTTTAACACAAGTAAAACAATTCAAAATAAAGGTCATAGCAATTAGAAACTAATATTCCAAAAGATCTTCCAGTTATTCTGATATTGGTTCACCTCTTCTCCTTATCTACTTATTCTCAAAGAAATTCGAGAATTTTTTATGCATATGCTTTTGGGTTCTAAAAACTCAACAATAAGGCTAAAAGAATAAAAACCTTTTGTTCTTTTTAGACTATATTGCTGTCAGCAATAAATTCAAAATAATAATAATAATAACCATCCCAAACATTTTACGAGCAGTTTTCAGTTTTTTATGAAAAGTTTACTTTTATGAATATCAGCATTTTGGTTTTGCAACCAAGCTTTATTGTACTAGAAAGCAAAGACATTCAGCTAATTCCATGCAAAGAGAATTTTCATTTCTGTGCAGATAAAATATATTCAAAGAAACTTTGATGTCAAATGCGTTGTCTAATTCCCCTGCTAAAATGAATATAGAGACCATCACTCTGATCCACTATTGCCATATATGACCAAGCTTTGAAACCATACTGTTTAAAGTCTCATTTTCAAAAGAGATACCTACAAAATTAGGGCCACCATTATACAGAAGCTCCAACAACTCAAGGAACTAGACTATCTAAACCAGTAAAGATCTTGTTATTGCCCATAAACTACGCATGATACGAACATGCCGACACAGGAAATTTTCAAAATATCAAGACATAACACATTAGTAATCCAAAAAAGGGATCAATATCAAATGTTTCGACTCCAAAATAAAAACTACACCTCCATTAAAGATTCTCCTGTTGTGCTCCTAGATGCATCACCAAAAACAAATCACTGAAGACTCCGGCCCATTTCTTTCTTCTTCCCTTTTTTTTTTGACAAGTAAATATATTAGAAAGGTGCCAAAAAAAGGAGCACAGTTACCACTTTACACCGGCTATGTTTGATTTCGGTTTGGATTAGGAAGATAAGATACCCCGAATGTGTAAGCCAGGCAAAGGCATTTTAGTCATTCACATGCAAAAGAGTTATCCCCGGTTTAACTATCCCACCCCTAGGACAAAATAATCCCTCATATGTAGGTAAAGGGGTCACGTGGGATTAGCTATTCTGAGCAACTTTTGCAGTACCAAACGTGGGATTATTTACGAAACAACACAAGGATGAGGGAGGAGTCACAAGTCACTACATCTTAGTTGCCAACTTCATATGCAAATGGAAATACAGCATGAGTTACATCAGACAGATCAATAACAAAGGCACATATGCTTCCACAGTCCACCATTAACAGTTGGCCTCTGAAAACTCCCACTAATGAAAGCCAACATAACTTGATCATTCATTTAAGAATGGAAGTCAATGGCTTTCATGGATGAAATAAATAGACTTGGTTATCAAAAAGAGGACAAAGCATGTTGTTCTTCTCATGCAATATATATATATATATATATCAAGCTTTATTTCTCTTGCTAAAAAAATAAAAGAACAGAATTCGATGTACATCATGTACTAAACAAGCTCTCAAATACTTAACACTGATAATTAAACAGCCAAGACATAGATAAAAGATACTTGCAAACTGCCTTCAAACACAAAGAAAGAAAGAAAAAAAAAAAATTCAAAGTGGTGCGAATCAAAGAGGGGCTCACTAACAATGGCATTTTAAAGAGCAGTTCTATTTTCACAAAAATCAATCACAAAAGCCGGCACAACTCTAACATGGTACAAGACCCTATTTGTGGAATTTAATAGGTTCATTTTAGCGAGTCAAAAACTACCCTTCGAATGTTCACAATAATACTAGAAGACAACATTTTTCATTCATGTCATTTTAACTAATACTATGAAACAACACTTTAAACATCAAGATGGTCAACAGAGAAAATTATCAAAGTGAACACAAATTAGACAAAAATAAAAACAAAGATCAAAAGCTTTCCTGATCTGCTGGATGAAATTACCCACATCATAACCCATACAAGTAACAGGGCATAGTATCCATTCTCGTATGCAGAAAATCAAAGCACAATCTAAAAAATAAGAAAATCATAACTAGAAAGGCCTCGAAATAAATAATTTCCTCCGCATAAAAAAGCAGTAATAACACAATGATATGGCTATGCTGCCTAGTATTGTAAGCACAGCACAATTAAAGATCTCCCCAGCTTCAACAGCCAAGTATGAGCCAAAACGTTCAAAGAATCATAGCATATCATTCTTTTGAGATGAAAAACATAAATGTTTCAAGATTCCCAAAAAATTAAAGTACCAGAGAAACACGAAACAAATGCCACTAAAACAGATCAGAATATGAAAGTAATGTGGGTTAAACAATGTATAAACCAAACTAAAAAGAGAACTGCAATGCAATACCACTTTCAAATTAAACAAAGATCATTTCAAAAGATAGAGACATCTAATATGGTGAATCATTCAAAACTAGAGTCATCATGTACATCATGTACTAAACAAGCTCTTAAATAATAATTAAAGAGCCAAGACATAGATAAAAGATATTTGCAAACTGCCTTCAGACACAAAGAAAAAAAGAAAAATAAATAAATAAATCAATGAAAAGGAAACCACAGTGCAATCAATTTCAGAGTTGGGAATTTACGAGATTACCAGAATGTTCTACGAGAATTTCACACAAATTCTACAGATACAAGTTGAGAATTCAAACAACTAAATTTGGCACAATTAATATGTAAATATATAGCACATATTATGTATGTAAAATTACTAACCTTGCCAATTGTGGCGAAAATGGACATGTTCCGTGACCTCCCAAACCCTAGCCGCCGAATCAGACATCCGGGTGGATGCCGCCACAGCAGGAAGAAGCGATTTCCTCCCAATCGTTTTTTTAAATTTTTTTTCCCCTAAACGTCTCTCTCTCCCCTCCCCCATTCCCCCCTCTCTCTCTCTCCCCCTCTCTGTTTCTCTCTCTAGGGTTTCCCTGCCCTCCCATGGCTTCTCACCTCTCTTCTCTGTGCAGGTTTCTCTTCAAATCTCTCTTTCTTCGAAGCCGTTTTGGGAATCTTCAACGTTTATGGAGTGAGAGACATGGTGAATTCACATAATTTGACGGGGGACGATGATGGATCTATCGTTGGGGAGAAGAGAACGGAGAGGACGTTGAATTGGGGGTTCCGTTGCCGAAGAAGGCGAGGAATGGAGGCGGATTGGTTGGGAATGTGAAGAAAGTGGAGGAGGAGGAGGGGTTCTCACTGTCGATTCTAGAGAGAGAGAGAGAAACCCTAACCAAAACTTTTCAGAGAGTTGGGTTCGGGATGTGAGCTTAATCGCAAATGAGGAGAGAGGAGCATAAAAAGATATAGCCGTTGTTGGGTACCAAAAACACACCTCAAAATTCTAATAAAAATTCCGATAACCAAATTCTTTTGAAATTGTAATTCGAATAAAAAAATTCAAAATTCTTTTCCAATTGTGCAATCAAACACACAATTCAAAATTTAATTTAAAACTCTTTTCAAAATTCGTAACTAAACTCTTTTTAAAATTTTATTTAAAGAAAAATTTAAGAAAATATTTTTTTATTTTATGTTTTAAAATAATGATTTTATTTTTTAAAATATTTAATTTTTTTTTAATTTCAAAAAAATTTGGATGGCCATATATATATCTAAACTATAACAAATTATTTGGCCAATACTTAAAAAAATAAGGGCAAATTACAAACACCCCCTCGAGGTTTGGTGAAAATACAGATTCCCCTGAGGTTTGAGAAATTACATACCGCCCCCTGATATTTATATTTCCATAACAAATTACCCCCTGAGGTTTTTATTTTCATACAGATTTCCTCTTAATTTGTTATGCAAATTTGACCTTCAAGGGGTAATTTGTAATTTCTCAAACCTTAGGGGGAATCCATATTTTCATCAAATCTCGAGGGGTGTTTGTAATTTGCCCAAAAAATAACAAAAAATATTTTTCAATGAAATATAAAAATAAAAAAAAATATTTTGATTAAAAAGTTTTTGAATTGAGTTTTGAGTTTTGAGTTATATGTCTGGTTATGAGTTTTAAAAATAGTTTTTGAATTGAGTTTAGAGTTATGTGTTTGCTTATGATTTGAGTGTGGAGTTGTGTTTTGAATTTAAAAATTTTACAAAAGTGAAATAAAATATTTAAAATGAAAATTAAATTTTCTTAAAACGTTTTTAAATATTTAAAAGAAATAAATTCGAAAAATTTCAAAATACAACTCAAAATTCAAAAATTTAAAACTCAAAATACAACTTAAAACTCTTTTCAAAACTTAAAATTCTTTTCAAAATTCAAAATTCAAAAAATCAAAAATATTTTCAAAACTCATAACTAAATAAATTTTTATTTTTTTTAAACTGAACTCACAACTCCACACTTAAAATCACAATTTCACACTTAAATCATAATTATAAAATTAAACTAAATGGATTTTACCCTTAACTCTTACACTCACTAATATGCCTTGCACGTACTCTCTCTCTCTCTCTCTCTCATACAGAGATGAAATTAGGATTTTATTACTACAGGGGTTAAAAGATAAATAATATTTTTTTACCGTATAGACAAATACACATATATGTACAATATGATATATAAATTATACATATACACATAAAAAAATTTAAATATCATATAAACAATCTCTAATAGAATGAATAAATTTTTTTCTAGAAAAATAATAGAGAATAAAAGATGAGAAAAGTATGAAGTATATATCTTTTATACTAAGATGCTATTTTATTTATAAAACAATACATATATATATATATATATATTTAGAAGTACTATGGAAAATAAAATTTTCACAGAGACAGAAGGTCATGACCCCTCATAATCTTCTCCTAGTTCTATCCCAGCACACGTACACTCACCTCATTCTTTGAATAAAAATAAAAATAAAAAATAAAAATTATCTTTATATTTTTAAATTTATTTTATTTTATTAAAATATATTTAATATTTAATATACAAATTCTATTTTTATAAAATTGATATTGTTCTAAAAATATATTTAAAATTTTAAAATGCAAGATCTTATATACAAAATCCTAATGCAATTCATTCATGAAATTCAACTAAAGATCCGACTTCTAAAATATATGACATATGAATCATCTCAAGACATGAGATAACGCACAAAATCACATAATAAGATTAAACTCATATATGCAAATTTAGCCAGATCTTAAGGTATAAAACATGGATGCAAAGCATGGATATGATAACAAGCTTGATATACTACATATGTACAAATAGGGAAAGCAAATAAAAGAACGTGATAGAAAGAAGTGGGAGTAGGGAATTATTACAACGCTTTGAATATTACAAATAAGATTTGGGGGGAAGAGCAACAAAAATGTTACAGCAAAATATCCTCACAACTCTCTCTAACTAAAATAAAAGAAAAATAGGAGCTTCAGGGGGCCTCTGAGACCATCGGAGACTATTTTTCTTGACATCGGGAGGCTGTTGGGTTTTGTCTAGAAGAGGTGGCTAGCCGACCAAAAGTTAGCCGGCCGGCCAATCAAATCAGGACAAAAACTCTATTTTGTTCAAACACCAGAAAAACAAATGAAAAATATGCAAGTGGCTCAACTAACCACTTCCAGTTAACTTACAACAGGTTTATAACATGAAATTGAAGCAAGAAAAGCAATATAAGAAAGAAAATGCAAGAAAGTAAAGAAAATGAAAATTATGTAAAATTTACCTTCCAAAGAAGAATTTGATTTCCAAACTTCCTTTTCAAGATTATGAAGTGTGTTTTCAATTCTCAGTTCGAAAATTTGAAATTCTAGTTAGAATGGTATTTTTGGGTTGTTTAACAGTGTGTGTGTGTGGGGAGTTATATAACTTTTTGTTTTTCTCAATTTCAACAACACTCACTCTCTTTTCGATTAATGCTCAAGAATATGTCTCTTACAGAATTTCTGGCCTAGTTTTGATATATGGAAGATGGTATATCAGTGTATGGAAGCTTATAGCTCAAATGTTGAAGACTTCTCTCTTTCTCTCTATATATCTCTCTTTTTCTCTTAATTCATTTCTCTTCCCTTTCATTCATTCCTTTGTTCCTCCATATAGCCAATGATGGAAGGCCAAGTTAAGGAAGTGGGAGACAAGGTGAAAGACAAGTATAATGGGGTGATAAGGGTGGTTGTATTGGATGCTCTCTTTTGGGAAGAAGACAATCACCCTTTGACAATAGAGGCCAAATGAGGATAATAGAGGGGGTGGGTGTGTACATCGTGCATGAATGTATCAACAAAAGATCTAAAATGGCATGACCTATACGCTTTCAACAAGAATTTTTTCGAAATTGCCCTACTCCTGGGCAAATTAGCCGATCGGCCAAAAAACCTTGGCTGGCTGGCAAACTAATTGGCTGGTTGGCCGATTAATTGGCTGGCTGGCCAAAAAAGTTAGCTGTGGTTGACTATTTTGCACGAAACAAGATTTTTCAACAGAGTTATCATCATTTCCTCCTATTTCTACACTGTTCTTTGCTCGTTTTCCTCAGAAAAAAGCTTCATTTTGAAGTTTAAAAGTGAGCCTCGAAATACTACGAAAATATTCGGAACAAAGAGCGGAAAGAAGGTTTCGAATGGGAGTTTTGAACAAGACTTAAACACTTAGGCCAAAATAGACTTAGGGTTGGAACTAAAACATAAATTCTATATTTCTTACTGAGAATTATGCGAGAAATACATTCCTATTTTTATCATCGGGTAATCAAAAGAAAGCGCTCAAGTAGTAGGGTCGGTCAAAAAGAGGAGTCTGTAGTCACCTCTTAAGTGTCACTTTCTCATTTATGGAGGTCTAATTAGGTAATCTCAACCATCTTTCAATTTGTTCAGTAGCAGTGGTAGACAACTATTACTCCTGAAATTTACTATATATGGTAAGATTAATTTCTTTTCCTATTATGGAAATAAACTTTGCATATATCATATTAGTATCTATATGCAATTATTGGTCTATACATTTGTCTAAATCTTAGAAGCCTTATTTCTCTATAAATAAGGGGTTCTTCTTCTTCTTTATTGGGGAAGCCCTTTCTCTTGAAAATCTCCGTAGTAGAAGCTCCAGTTCTTCACAAATTTAGCTTTAAGAGTTCTTTTTGAGCAAAACAAAGCCTTTTACCATTTTTTGCATATGTTTTATATCTAAATTAATCTTTGAACTTAGTCTCCTTGTTCCTACGAGAGTTTTACAGTTAAATCTCTGCTACTACATTATAGTTTTCAACAGTAACATATTCTATACATATGTTCTTAACAATACACTATACCAGCTATTTTTCTGCTAATTCTGTTAATATTATGTTATATTTAGCCTAAATAACTGCATTATTCACATTCTTTGAGGCGTAAGACCACTTGTACACTTTTGTAGATGAAAATAGAGGATGGTAGGGGTTAAACATGCCTCTCTAACATCATAAGAATCGTGCTTAACTCCATCTGAACCCAAAGGTGTTTCTTCAGCAGTAATTTAGGAACCTTCCAAAGGCATTTTGGCTAGCCTTTCAAGCTTCCTGAACACTGTCTAACAACTCTAACGATATTTGTACACTCTGCTTAAGAAGGATCAACTAGCCACATATAATTTGATATGCCAGATTAGCCTTTTAGTACCATCTCAATGACCTCCAGTAGTAAGCCCCACAAGCCCAACCACATCGGTAGTTGTCAGTAGTTGTCAGCAGCGGAGGCAAAGAGGGTCTAAGGGTCACGTGCCCCCTTGAGTTTTGGATTTTTTTTTTTTTTTACAAACATAAAAAAATACTTTAAATAAAAAAAATTATAAAAATATTATTTAGAGTGAAATGTCAATGACATTTTTTAAATTATGATAACAATAATGGTTATTTTGATTGAAAATAAAGAGACTACAATAAGTCTTATTATTGTTTATGAAAATTTCAATATAGTGGTGATGTCTATTATAATTGACATGAAAAATAATTAATCTCAATAAAGATATGGAATTTATTGGATTGTTAGTTGCATTTTGACATGTGTTGTTCATCCTCCATGTATTTATTTACTATTGATTGGTGATATCACATGTCAATGATGACGCAATATTACTATTATATTGAATTTTTACTCATATTTGATATAAAAATTACTTTATCATTATATAATTTATCTTAAAACTTATATCCACGACTTTTTTTTTTTTTTTGGTCCATGATAAACTAGTTACAAATAACATTATTTTTTTTATTTTTTATTTTTCTTGAAGTCAATCGTAAAAATTTATGTGAAATATTTTTGTAAAAGTTTTTAATGTAATAATTAATAAGTGGCTTTCTGATTTAATTTCTTGAGTCCGCCCTCATATGCCAGGTCACTTAAAGCCTATTTGGACCATATTCATACATGTAAGTGCATCATACCATGCCACGTGTCTGAGCATAACCTCAAAACACCTTTTCCCTTGAAATAAATACTTCAAACCAAATATTAATTTGTATCTTTAAAAAATACTCTTCATATATGTAATTTATTTAATTATTTGATTCATTTGGAATAGTCTAGGAATGTCAAGCCTGTTCAATTAACTGGTTTGTAGGGTCATGTTGACTTACAAATATATTACACAAAATAGTTCAATAGCAACTTAACTAATTAATTAATTAATAAATAAATTGTGTTGGGTTAATTTGACATGTGTAGCATGTTTAATGTTGGGTTGTAATGGGTAAGCTAGTACTATCTACCAATTTATTTATAACTTATATTACAATAAAGAAAATAAATTTGCATCTTAACCAAATTAATCTCAGTTGTGTCTCAATTAAGTAAGGTCAATTACATATAGTATTTTTGTTATCATTCTACTTCGTCAACGAGTACACAAGTAAGGATTCAAATGGATATCTTTTCTTTCCTTCCGACTAGCTCTTAGTTTTCTCGCAGATTTAGGATTCTTATAATGTATTCTCTGCACCTTCTTTTCTATGTGGGTGTAGTAACTTTCCTTCTTCGTGGACTTAGTTAAAAAATTAAATAAGTTGTCTTTCTCTTTTTGTTTCGAAGAGTGGCAAGTCCAAAGGGAAGTAAAAGTCCCCAGTTAGATTTAACAAATTAAACTATTTTTTTTTTGTTACATATTAATTAAAGTTAGGATTGTAAAACAAAGAAAGTTGTTTGTGCTCGACTAGTATTTGACTCGTTAAAAGTTCGTTCGAGAACTCCTTATGTAATCAAGCCAATTATAAACACATTTTAAATCTGATTAAGTTTTCAAATCAATCGTAAACAACCTATTATCGACTATGCACTATTAAAAAAAACTGCTCGAGCTTGACTCTTGTTCTACTACTTGTTAAAAATTTGTTCAAGATTAACTTGTTATGTAAATAAGCCAAGTTTGATCGTTGTTAAATATTTGTGCACTATAAAAACAAATAAGTTACTCGAGCTCAACTCGTATTTGACTTGTTAAAAATTTGTTTGAGATAAACTTGTTACTTAAATATACCAAGTTTGAATATGCTTTGAAAATGAACAGGTTTTCAAACCAATGTTGAACAAACTATTACTCGTTTGCAACCTAGTTAAAGTCTTTCCCTCATAATATTTTCACTTATGATAGATTATATAACTTTTTATTACCTTTAAATTTACACATATTCCTTATAGATAATCAAACCATAAACAAGCTAAGGGTTACATAGGTTAATACTTAATAGCATACATCTAATTGAACAATTCCATATCAATATTTTGTAGGTCGCATAAAAAATTATCGTCTAGAAAGGTTTGTGGTCTCCATATGTATTTAATTGAACAAATTCTATGTCAATTTTTCTGTCAGTCAAATTACCGTCTATAAAGATCTATGGTCTCCATATGTATTTAGTTGAACAAATTTTATGTCAATTTTTTTTTGTTGGTCAAATTACCGTCTAAAATTAAAAAAATTTTATGCCAATTTTTTTTGTTAGTCTAATTACTGTCTACAAAGGTTCGTGTTCTTCATATGTACTTAATTGAACGAATTCTATGCCAATTCTTTTGTTAGTCAAATTACTATCTATAAATATCTATGGTCTCCATATGTATTTAATTGAACAAATTCTATTTCAATTTTTTTGTTAGTCAAATTAGTGTCCACAAAGGTCACTGGTCTCCTCATGTATTTAATTGAATAAATTGTATGTGAGTTTTTTATTAGTCAAATTACCATCTACAAAGGTTCATGGTCTCCATAGATATTTAATTGAACAAATTCTTTTGTTAATCGAATTACTGTATACAAAGGTCTGTGGTCTCTATATGTATCCAATTGAACAAATTCTATGTCAAATCTTTTTTGTTAGTCTAATCACTCTCTACAAAAAGTCCATGGTCTCCATATGTATTTAATTGAACAAATTCTATGTGAATTTTCCATTTCTTTTTCTTAGCATTCCATTATTGACTAGCATTCGATTTATGAAGTTTGTTAACATGAGCTATTAAGGTAGATGTTAGTAGGGGTAGAATAAAAAATTATGTCTAGAGGGCCAGGGCGTGGATAAAAAAAATTGAATTAGTTTTAGTATATGATTAATTGAATATAATTTCTTACTTAAACTTTGTGAAAATTATGTTATATTTCATAAGGAGAAAATTAAATAAATTTAACAAGTCATTTTTTTATAATAGTTATTTATTTATTTATTTTTATACATTATCATAGTTGTACATTATGAAGAAAAGCTTTTATATATAAATGAAAATAGATATTTATATGGTGTAGCCAAAGACTCCCTAGAAAATAGATATACAGGTAACAACCCGTTCCTAGGAGTATAAAATCATCACAGCCTGGCCTTGCTTGGGCTCATGCAAAAAATCGGGTTGAACCGAGTAGGTCTAGTTCTTAAAAATCTAGTCCCATGCCAAAGCCCAGGCTCAGGGATAACCAGGCTTCGGGTCTCAGCTTGGGCCTGGGCACAGGCTTTGGTCATTTCTCGTTCGAGCTTGATTTTTTTAATTTTTTAATTTCTTTCACCAAAATAGCTTGTAGGTGTCATTGGGCCTAGGCTTCGGGGAGGGTTGAGTCAGAAAAACATGGTCCAAGCTTTAGTCCGAAAGGGTTGGGCTGGACTGGGCCTCGGGCCTAGTCAGGCTAGTTTTGCAATATAAATATATACTATACCTAGATCATAAACAAGACTGACTGTTGGGATACTGTTGGAAGTGTCTTTTGAAGTCAAAGGGTTTTGCAAGTGAAAAATGACCAACACCCACGCTTCTTCTCCATGGAGCTCTCACTACTTCTACTTTTCATGGGTTGTGAGCCTCATAGAATAGAATCACCCAACCTTTATAGGGAGGACGGGTACCTGTGAGTATAGCAAGATTTGCTATCAGGCCAAACAGTGATGCTTTGGTGTACTTTTCAAGATATTTATTTATTTATTTTTTTGGATTTTTGGCCGCTTTGGGCTAAAAATACGTAACATTTACTATAAAAATAAACATTTTATTTCGCAAAAAATACATGACAAAAACGTATATGGTACACACCTTTTAGCATTTACCCTAACAACTTTTGCATGTGATGTCTCAGTCAATTCATAACCTTTTTAGACTATTATGTAGCAAAGGTAAAGAGGAGAAATAGAATTTAGTAGTAGGTAACTGACATGAAATGATAGTTAATTTTTTTTATACATTACATAGTTGTACCTTATAAAGAATGACTTTTATGTATAAATTGAAAGAGATATTTATATGATGTAATCAAAAGCTTCTTAGAAATAGATATACAGATAACGACCCTTTGCTAGGGGTGTAAAATCGGCCTGGCTTGGCCTGTCTAGCTTGGTCCTGCTCGGGCTCTTGCCAAAAATTAGGGTCAGACCAGGGCCAGTCCAGTTCCAAAAAATTTAGGCCTAGGCCCAAGTCCAATCCTAGGGTTAAATTAAAAGGATGTATCATTACTGATTTTAGAATAAATGTGTAAAAGAAATGAAAAAGAATTTTAAATTTTTTTATATGATTTTTTAACTTTTTTATTTTTTTAAATATGTTTTTAACTATTTTAACACAAAACAATTTCTTTTCAATCACAAAAGCATTGCAAACATTATTTGGCTGATTTATAGTTAAAAGCTATGCACAATAAAATTACAAGAAAATTTATAGTTGTGGGCCCTGCTAGAGTAAAGAAAATTCTACATTATTAAATGTATAGATTTGGTTTTTCCCAAATCAGTAATGATACATCCTTTTAATTTGGGAGTTCTAAAAGAGCACTAATAATGTGAGAAATAAAAAAAAAGAAAAAAAAAAAGCAAAATCAAAACATCACATCACATGAGACCTACACACCAATTAAAACTATTAAAACTCTTAATTTAGAGTTCCCAATCTTTTTTTCTTCCCCAAATACATAAGAATGTTTTGTTAATGATTTATAGTGGTGTTTGATTATCACGTGTATTGGTTGCCTTTTTTTTATTTTATTTTTTATTTGAGTGTAGTGGTCGTCTTTGTTTTTAAATTTAGTGATGCTAGATTATGATATAGTGGTGATAGTTGTGAAACACATAAATGGACACATTAATTTTCAAATATTTAAGGGTCAGAATTAGAGATTCTTATGGCGTGATTATTTTTTTTTAAAGGGTGTGTACACTAGTCATTTCTTGAATTTTTAGATGTTTAGGTCCAAATTAACATAATGTTTTTACAAGAAAAATGATATGTCGCCATAATTTTTATATAAAATTTACTCTCAAAATGATGTAACAATGATAAAAATTACACCCATATAGCATTACTTATTTTGTTTTTATTGCAATATTTGAGTACAATTTTTTATTTTTATTTTTTATATAGCACTACTTGTTCTATAATATGAAAAAAGTATCTATATAATATTATTTTCTTTTCTATTTTTTGTTTTGCAAATATACATCTATTTTAATATTGATTGGGAAAATTATTGCATATTTAATGATATTCTTTTTTTAATTTTTTTTATAATTATAAAAACGTATATTTTAATATATTTACGTACAATATTTTCGCTATTTCCTTCCCCTCTCTTCTCATTTATTTTACTTTTTCTTCCATCTTCAACCCTTCTTTTTTCATTGTTTTTCTGCTTTTATTTTTTATTTTCTTATTAGCAAAAATTAGTAATTAGTTATTAGATTAACATCTAAGGGAGTTGAACTCACACCTTTTACTTTTTCTTCCATCTTCAACCCTTCTTTTTTCATTGTTTTTCTGCTTTTATTTTTTATTTTCTAATTAGCAAAAATTAGTAATTAGTTATTAGATTAACATCTAAGGGAGTTGAACTCACACCTTCTCCTAACAAACACTAAAGTCTTGCCTCCTATTATACTCCTAAGAGTGTAACTCAAAATTTCTCCTTAAGAGAGACTTAGTGACCAAAGGACTAGCCACGCAAGTGGTTTAACATAGTGACTACATTGGTACAAATACAATCAAATACCATTACTCGTCTTCCCATCTTTTAATTTTCTTTTGGGAAGTGATTTATTTTTAGTAAATTTTTGATTAAAATATGAAGTGAAAAATGAAAGTGTTTGTAAATGACTCTAATTTTTATTTTATTTTTTATGGAAAATATGCAAAAAAATAAAAAATGAGTTTTGTTTTTTTATATGAGTTTTAAGCTTTTTGATTTTTGAATAAGTTTTTAACTATTTTAATACCAAACTTCTCCCCGATCACAAAGCATTGCAAATATCATTTCGTTTGTTTATAGTTTAAAGCTATGCACAATAAAATTACAAGAAAATCTATAGCCGTGCCCCTGGTTAGAGTAAAGAAAAATCTTGCCGTCCTTGTTTGTCATCCTCTAAAAAAATTAAAAAGTCAAAAAGTTACTATCTTATTTAAGTCATATCATCTTATTTAAGTCATATCACCTCTCTATCACATCACTCCAAACCCAACCCATACCCAACTCGTATTTTATAAAAAGTCAAAAAGTACATTTATTTAGAATATCCCAAAAGTGTACTGTTTTGATTTCCCCCAAATATTTAGGTTGTATTCGGTTGATAAATTTTAGTAAGGATTTGAAAAGAAAAAGAAAAAGTTTTGTGAAATGTCGATAAAATGTAACTATATTTTATTCGTATTTTACATACTTTTTCCCTTTCATTTGCTAAATCTCCAACCAAATTTATTAACCAAAATAATATTAGGAATGTTTGGTTAATGATTTATATTTGTGTTTGATTATCACGAATAGTGGTGGTTGTTATTTTTTGTTTTTTTGTTTTTAGAATTGTGTATAGTAGTTGTCTTGGTTTAGAAATTTTGTGATCCTAGATTATGATATAGTAGTGATGGTTATGAAACAAATAAATGGCGAACATTAATTTTTACAGCTAGAGGGTGGGTCTAGCAGAAAGCTGAGGAGTTCGCAACAGCTAAATCACGATCTTCGGACGAGCTCATATTGACATAAGGCTGCCTATTTTCAATGCTGGGAGTGAAGCAAGAAAAATCTCTCATTTGAGGCCTTTCACGGCCATAATAATATCAACAAGTCTGAAACTCTAGTTAATAAATCAAAAGAGGGATGAACCGGATTTGGGTTAGTACAAATGTTTCAGGGTCAATACTAAGATAATAAGAAGAGAAAATCTCTTTACGCTTTACTAATATAGTTATATAGGTTTTCTTGCTTTCTTCGCATGCTTTCGGGGTCGTGTTCGTGTCGTGATATTTTGAATGTGTCAAAATTATCTTAATAATAACCTAACTCATGTATTATTTCGTGTTATTGTGTTATGTCATTTCTAATTTGTATCCGATTTGTATAGTATTAATGTGTCATGTAAAAATATTTTACCATAAGCTAAAAATATCGAGTGTACAAAAAATATAAAAAAAAAATTCTTCCCAATTTAATTTTTATGAAACTAATCTATATTGAATGAAATTATTCATAAGAATATTTGATTTCAATTCAATTTGATTTTCTTAATTTACAAAAACAATATCTTATTATATATATATATATATATATATTTACTAAATTAACTCAAACAGTAGACAAATAAATTTTCAATTGAAAACAAAAACAAAACCTTTATTAGCTTTCAAATCCTATTTTACATGTTTTTTTCTTAGTTAGATGGGAGTTATATAAGAGATTAAAAAATGTCATAACACCCTTTAATAGAAATAATATTAAATATGTAACTAATTTTTCATTATAGCAATTATTCGTGTTAGCTTTGTTCTATACAAATTTGACAGTAATCCAACCTATTTAATATTCGTGCTAACGAGTTGTGCCATATACATATTCATGTAGATTTGAATCGTATTATCATATCAAAAATTCCTGCCTTAATCATGTAGTGCAGCTTAATTTTAATGAAGTGTTCATGCCTTTTTGGGGAGAGAGAGAGTGTGTGTGCGCGCGCGCGCACTGTGAACACATTAAACATCTATTAGCAATATTATTCCATATATGCACATTGAAATCCAATAATACAAGCATATGCTTTGTGTAGTTTCCCACTAAAAATAAATGTGCGCATACAATTTCCACAAGACGAGGAGGTAAACCTTTTCCTACCACCTCTAGTTCATTTCCATGTCTCACTAAAATTAATTTCATACATACAAAACAATTTGTATAAGAATACCATCAAACCTAGTAAATCCTCTCTGCAGTAGATACAGGATGCAGGAAAACGACAATAACAGTTATATTATCTTTGCTTCCACGTTCAGCAGCCTCGGTTGCCAATCTCTTTGAGCACATCCCAGGCTCTTTCACTGTGTCCTTTATTATGCAAACAATCTCTGCGTTGCTCATAACATCCCAGAGCCATCGCTAGCCATAACCTGACAGTCGAACACATATTGTTACTCTCTCTATAAAAATGTGATATGCTAACAAGTCACAACCATCCGTCATAAATAAAGCAAAATTTTGAAAATGGTCTGATTACAAATGAAACATACATCATAAGCATTTGAATTAAATAAGAATTATTGGGAAAAGCATAAAGGTCGCAAAATTATCTAGGGTTTTACTTCCCACCCCCCTTTTCAGCCACTGTAATTTTTTTCAAAAGATCATTTTTTAGAGATCACTAAACTAAATAATATAACTCCAAGTTCAGAAATATGAGAAGCATGTGAAGGGAGGTGTTAACAGTTGATATTGGTAATATGACAAGAAGGTTGAATATGAAGAGATAATAAAAATAGAAAAGAGAGAAGAAAGAACACAAAAAGTTAATGTGGTTCAGTCAATCTTGGCCTACGTCTACACATACAAAGCCCTATGGGCTACATCTTTTATTCACACTAGTTAATCTTCTTGATTACATGGTACACCATATATATAGTGGGAGATACAATCAAATCCCTTCAATTATGGATCTTCATATATTCTGATATCTTTAACACTATAATATTATCTCAAACTTAACCAGTCCTAAATATACTAGAGAGGTTATCTTCCTAATATTAGGTATGGACTGTATCACTTTACATGTAGTTCTATGGAAGTTCAATCGTCAGAACACTCTCTCATTCTAGGCTTACTCCACACCCTCCTTGTTTTGTCTTATTTCAATGCTTTGAAACCATGAGGTGTGAATGGGGAGGGAAGAGATAGGGCAAGGTCGCTAGAATTTTTTTATTTTTAGAACCGAAAAACAAAGGCATAAACCATAATCGTTCAAATTGTGGTATACGATCTCTTTTGAATAAGTTTGATCTGAGTGCCTACCTGTGTTATGCACTGACAAACGAAAAGCATAATACAAATTAGAATAATTACAAGTCTGCAAAGATAATTTTTTTTTTTTTTGATAACTCAGCATCTGGCCCACTAGACCGACTACACCGGAAGACCAATCCCACCATCCACTAGTGGGGGGTCGGGCAAAGTCCCGTATGAACTGGTCTCGAGAAATTGTTTGCACTTAGTAGATTTTGAAGGGAGCACACCCTAGGCTCAGGTCTTGACCACTAGGCCAACCCCTTGGGGTTAGTCTGCCAAGATACTTGTATTCTATTTTTAACTGTAAACATAACAAAAGAATAAAGGTTGAATTCAAGAAGCCTCAAAATGCTTCAAATGAAAGAGAAATTAGACCTATGGTTTAGTTTTGATATTGTCTATGATGCTTTTGTTGGTTGTGTTTTACAGTGATATATGTTTGATATTTCACAATACAAAATTAGTGAGTGGCTAGCAAATGATAAACTTGTACTTTGAATTGTCAATATCCTTTGGTGTTAGGTATTGGATAGCTTAATGAAATATGAGAATGTAACATGATTTTGTCATTAGTATTTGATGAATAATTCATTACAAAAGGAGTACAAGTGTTTTAAAAGTTTTACATTTTTCCTGCTGTAATGATTGAGATTAAAAAGCTCCAAAATAAGTCTTTGATATTTGTTTTATGATTAAATGTTCATTCTCTAAATTATTTTGGAGTTAGAAAGGGTTTTGGATGAGTTTGAGATGCTTAACACGTGAAAATCTTAAAAACATTAAAGGTCTTGAGTCGACCCTGAACTCCAATTGTCGTGCAGATAAAAGGATCAGTCAACTCCTTGAAAAAATAAATCTAATCCCTTAAGAAAAGTTCTGAGAGCTTCAGATTTCACCTAGATTCAAAATAAGTTGACTCCTTCGCAAAATTTAAATTCTAAAATATGCAACAGCTACTTCGTTTCAACTGCTAGAGACGCATTTACTGCACTGGAACGACCAAAATGAGATGAAGGGCAATAAAAACAAGATTTTTACATGTCTACAAATATGGGATGAAGGATTAAATGTAATACCCATCAAGATCTTTCAAGTTTTGAGCTTCAACTTCCATATTCTTTTGCATTTGAGCTTTGTTGTTTAAATTCAACTCCTTAAGAGTTTATTGTTCTAAAACCTTGTGATACTTCTTTTCCACATCATTCGTAAAAGGGTTTTTAAACTATTGGTATTAATGGAGTGTTTGTGGGAAACACTTGGAGAAAATCTTGTTCTGTAAGGCTACAGATTTCAAACTTCAATAATATATCTCAGGATTATTCTATTGTCTTGCTAATAACATTTCCAAGTACGGGACCTCCTAAATTGGGGGCCTACAAATTTCAAATTGCAAGAACATGAATTGTGCTATGATCATCCAGGCACTACAGAAAATTGTGTTTGGTAATGGCATATAGAACAAATGCTTTTAAAGTGATTAAAGCAGATGCAACTGCAGTTATTGAAAATTTCTGATTTCCGTAGAAACTGTACATAAAAGTCTATTTAGAAGCCACAAATCCATTTATTAGTTTGTCGTAGCACACAAATAACAAACCCCAGATAACAGAAGATTATCAGATCAAAGGACCTTACCAAGTATTCATCTTCTACATACAGTATGGTCTCAGTTATCTCAGGTTCTGCAATCACAACAGGCTTCATATCATCGTCACCAATAGACTGCGTAACCTGTAAAAAATATGTGATTAATAAACTTCAAATTCAACCACAAATTATTGATTATTGCTTTCACATCATGTTGAATACTGGAAGCACGGGCAAAGAGTGGGGCCGGGCAGGGACCATGTGTTCCTGTTTACCCACCCTCTTCTTGTTTCTTTATTTTTTAAATCTAGTTTACAGAAACCTCATTAAATAGAAACCAACCTTTTGTTTCCAATTCATTATTTAGAATTTAAAAAATAAAATAAATAAAATATCAGCTATTAGCTCAGTGCTATCTCTTAATACCCAAAAAGATAAGGTGCAAGGTTCAGGCCCTCCCAAGACATGAAGGAAAAATAAAAATAAAGGAATATATAACTTTAACAAATTAAAGAAAAAATGTTTGCCTACTGTAGGTGTGCTTTGTTGATGGACATGCTAGCAAGTTTGGTTGAGAACTATGAATCTTCCTATACTCAACCTATTGTTGTATTTAATTTTAGCTACACCACACAGAGAACCAAAATCAATGTTTTAGGGTAAATCATATTAATATACATACATACATATATATACACATATGTAGGTTTAGAGAAAAGAAACAGTTAGGGAATGAGTTAGACTTCATTCCCTTTTATATTGATAATTCTGATCAATTTCCTATTCTATCAATTTCCTATTCTAACAACATATATATTTTTAGGGTAAATTACAGTAAACCCCCCTCAACTATGACCCATTGTCAAGTTAAAAATCAATGTTTAAAAATTCAACACTCAACCCGCTTATAGTTTTGTTTTGTAACTCTAAACCTCTTCTGTCATCACACCGGTTGTCATTTGGCATAAATGTATCATACTGTCATTAAAAATTTATGACTAAAAAAGCCTTATTATATATACATACATCGTATATATATACACAACCAGCAACTCTACATGGCCAGAAATGCCAAGCCATAACCAGAAACTCTCATGGCTAATACCAACTAGAGAACCCTTATTAGCCAAGCCATTATGATTTGATAAAAAAGTTCCACAGCAAAAGAATTGAGGGTTTTGATGGTGATACGTTTATTAAGTGGGGGGATTTTAGTGGACATATGTTGAATTAATATAGGGCTTTTAGTGTATTGGGGTGTTTGATCAGTGGGAGGGAGGCTGTGGGGAAGGGGTTTCGGCTTGGTGGGAATCGAAAGGGGAGGTGGTGAGTGGTGGGGGAAATAAGGTGGTGGTGCAGAGATGGGAGGAGGGAGGAACAATGAAGGAGATGCTATTGGTTAAAGAAAGAAAAAAAAAGGAGTTGGTGTAGGCTGGAAGAGGGGTTGCATGTGGCAAGTGAGATGAAGAGAGGTGGGCCATTGTCTTCAACCACCGTTGTTGCCATTGCCATTGCCATTGCCGTAAGCTGTTGTAGACATTGCCAACCCCTCATCTCTCTCTCTCTCTCTCTCTCTCTTCAATGAGTTCAAAACCCCAAGCCCTTAAACAACACCCCCATCTCCATTGCCACCCCCAAACTTCACTCCCTTTGTTGATCATTAGGTCCTGCAAAAATATGGGATTGTTGTGGTGATTCACAGTGGCTGACTTTACTCCCTTTGTCAAATGAATTTGTTGTGTTTGTTAATCGGAATTGTGGAGACACTGTGGAATTAAGGGTTTGGGATTGAATTGATTTGATTAGGGTTTGGAAGAAATTAGGTAGTGGTTGAAGAAGATAATGGTAGTCTGGTAGCAATACAATTGAAGGGTAAAAGGGTAACTTAATAATTTCTGTTAACAGTGTTAATGACTTTTGCAATTCATATACTTCAAGGGGGGTAAGTGTTGCCTTTAAAACATTAAGGGGGCAACTCAAAAATAGGTCATAGTTGAGGGGGGTTTAATGTAATTTACCCTATTTTTTTACTGTACTGTTGTGAGCTGATTGTAAAGTGTAATGTATATACCTGAAAGTTGTACCTGTACTGTTTCTTTTGTGTAATGTAATGGGATTTGAGTAGGGAGGAAAGAGAGTTCGGTGTGTGCTACTTTTATACACTAGGATTATAAACACACACAATATGAAGCAAGTCTGGTTATTGAAATCTAAATCATTTGCTTTGCTATTCGTTTCCATTTTTGTTGTTGAACCCTTGAACACTAAATTAGGCTTTAAAACATACATCAATCACCCTACTCTTTTGAATCAGTCCACATCTAATATGAACTTTTTTTTTTGGGTGAATAATCTAATATGAACTTACAATAGAAGATCTCACTATTTTAACTTAATAATCTTAACTAGCCTTTAACCCTTAACCATCATGCCTAAGATTTCTAATATGAAATTGGGGTGGGGTGTGACAACCTGCCACTGATTTGCCCCAAAAATCCTAACCTCAAGGAGCAACCACTCCTATTCACCAGTCTCTAGACCTCCAAAAGCCTATGCGCCCTCTGAGAGGTTGAGACTGCCCAAAAGACCTCTCTTCAGGAATTAAGAAGCTTCTTTTGAGCCAACAAAGGAACTTCAAATCCCAACATCAGGGATCTTTGCAGAGATCTACCCTTTTTCGCGACCCACATCTTCTTGCGATCAACCTCGTCAACAACCACATCGAATGCTTTCAGCCCAACTTGCATAATGTTCCTCTTCATGGTGACAACTGATGAACCCTCCATACAACTACCAGCCGATGCAGGACACAAGGAGCCTCCTCGCTACGCTCAGAAGTTGGAGTAGGATGCGAAGACCAACTCCTTACCTTTTATATTTTCTCTCATGTTTTAGTGATCATAAGTATTTTTGGTAATCATAATGCTCAAGATATCCCTAGATATGGGTTGTAGTGGTGGTCCATGTGTCTTAACACTTGGTGCAAAAAGAATTTGACGAAACAAATAAGTTTATATTATATACTTCCTCACAATAGACAACCATATTAGAAGACAATAGTCTACACATTTTTCTAGAATATCGTTAAGCAAAGGATAAGAAGAAAACCTGGAGAGCAGCAGGCCCAACCCTCCATGTGTCAACTTGCCATTTGACCTGTCCCCCTTCACTGATAATATGTTCTCTCTCCTCGGGACAACTTGCAACATGATCCTACAGCATCAAGTTGAATTAGTTGGAGAACAATTTAACCCATTTGGGTAAGCAAAGGAGACAATTTTTAATAAAATAAGTTTAAAAAGGTCCATGTTTTATTCTAATAGAATGTTTCAACTACACAGTCATTTAGTTGATAAATCAAGTCCGATCTCACCTTACTTAGAGCATAAGCACTGCCAGCTCGGCATAGCATTGCCCTGCAATCGCCAGCATTAGCAACAAAAAGCTTGTTTCTGACTATAAGAGCCACAATGGCTGTGCAACCAGGATGCCAGTCTTTCTGAATAACTCCCTTAGATTTACGATGGGAATCCAATTCATTCCTGAATGCAACATGTCTTGACAAATGCTTCTAGTAATGCATCGGACGGACTGCATTGTTATCAAATACAAAATAAAAATATGTACTTCTTATTAAATAGATTCATATATAGATTATAGAATGTAAAGAGCCACAAGAATAATAGAATGGAAGAAACCTTTTTATGGAACCAAGACTTTGCAAAAATCCTGGTAGAGCTCGAGCAGAAAACTCAGCAGCTGCTGCACCTGCATTTGATCTTGCCATTTTTATTGTAATCTAGAGCAACTAATGCACGACACATAGGCTATGTTTGGAAACAACCAAAAAGAATTATAAAAAAAAAGAAAAAAAAAAAGGAATTCTTCAAGAATTTAAACATTTATTTCTTAAAACTAATTTCCAAAACAATTCCATTTTGTAATAGTTGGGCTTTGTAATGCTCATTATGTCATTCTGGTTTCATTAAGAAACACTTCAAGTGATGCCCAAGCAATTGTTTATTAATTAATATTGTGATCACCCACATGAGCTTTAGTTCTCATTAAAATCCACTGTTGCTTGAGTTTGGTACCAAATACACCAATAGGATGAAAATAAGTAGCTCTTAATTTATGACGCACCTCGATGACCATCAAAGATTCCAAACACATGGATATCCTTCTCACCGCACATTGGGGCATAAGAAAGTGAGTGTCCTCCATTGTCTCCCTTCTCCCACAAGTACCGAAGGATCCCCAAAACAACACTGGATGGTATCACTACAAGAAAAGTGGGCTTATGAGACGGAACTTTTTGCGACGACACAACTTGCCGTCTGAAAAAATGTGACTTTTTGAGACGACACAACTTGCCGTCGCAACAAATGTGACTTTTTGCGACGGCACTACTTGCCGTCTCAAAAAATGTGACTTTTTGAGATGGCATAATTTGCCGTCACAAAAAATGTGACTTTTGGAGACGGCACAACTTCCCGTCTAAAAAAATGTGACTTTTTGAGACGGCACAACTTGCCGTCGCAAAAAAAAGAGTATTTCTGATGACAGAAACTGCTGTCGCAAAAAAAAAAAAGGTACCAGTTGCAGTCGCAAAAAAAAAAAAGAAAACAGAAGAATTTTTTGCGATTGTAATACGTACCGTTGCAAAAAAAAAAAAAAAAAAAAAAAAAAAAATACATATATATTGTGGCTTTGAGACGGCTTCATATATATATAGTCATAAAATGGTTTAAATAAATGCAACGGCATTTTTCTGTTACAAAAAAAAATAAAAAAATAAAAACGATGTCGTCTTACTCTTTTGAACATTTCTCTTTTCACCCATTTTTTCATCTTTCTATCTCTCTGTCTCTCTTCTCTTTCTCTCTCACTCATCTCTGTCTGTCTGTCTCTCTCTTTCTCTATGTGTCTCTGTCTCTTTTATCTCTCTCTCTCTCTTTCTCTCTCTCTCTCACTCATCACTCTTCTTTCTCTGTCTGTCTGTCTCTCTCTGTCTCTGTCTCTCTTCTCTCACACTCTCACTCATCACTCTTCTCTCTCTGTCTGTCTGTCTCTCTCTCTCTTTCTCTGTGTCTCTCGTCCATCTTTCTTCTCTCTCTGTCTCTCTTCTCTCTCTCGCTATCTCTCTTCTCTCTCTCGAGGTGTGAGGTGTTCCCCGGGCCTTCTCGTGACTGTTACAAAAATTTGGCCCCCGATGGCCTATTTTCAAGCTTTAAGTGAAAAACATGCATTTTTTGACTTAGTTTTCAAACTGGAAGTCCCATGCTTGTTCTGTAACTTTCCACAACTTACATTGGTCCCTCTAGAGGTGTTTGAGGTGTTCCCCGGAAAGTCTCGCGTCTGTTATATGATTTTGGCCCCCGATGCCCTATTTTCAAGCTTAAGTGTGAAAAAAGTGGCTTTTTCGACTTAGTTTTCAAACCGGAAGTGTCGTGCTAATTCCGTAAATTTCCACAACTTACATTGGTCCGTCCTAAGGTGTTTGATGTGTTCCCCGGGCCATCTCGTGACTGTTACACGATTTTGGCCCCCGATGCCTATTTTCAAGCTTAAGTGTGAAAAAAGTGCCTTTTTCGACTTAGTTTTCAAACCGGTAGTCCTGTGCTAGTTCTGTAAGTTTCCACAACTTACATTGGTCCCCCTGGAGGTGTTCAAGGTATTCTCTGGGCTTTCTCGTGATTGTTACACAACTTTGGCGCCCAATGGCCTATTTTCATGATTAAGTGGGAAGCAATGCATTTTTTAACTTAATTTTCAAACCAGGAGTCCCGTTCAAGTTCCGTAAGCTTTCACAACTTGCATTAGTCCATCCCGAGGTGTTTGCGGTGTTCCCCGGGCCTTCTCGTGATAGTTACACGATTTTGGCCTCCGATGGCCTATTTACAAGCTTAAATGTGAAAAAATTGAATTTTTTGATATAGTTTTCAAACCAGGAGTCCCGTACTAGTTCTGTAAGTTTTCTCAACTTACATCGGTCCCTCCCGAGGTGTTTGAGGTGTTCCACGGGCCTACTCGTGACTGTTACATGATTTTGGTCCCCGATGGCCTATTTTGTAGCGTAAGTGTGAGAAAAATGTCTTTTTCAAATTAGTTTTCAAACCGGAAGTCCCGTGCTAGTTCCGTAAGTTTCCACAACTTACATTGGTCCCTCCCAAGTTGTTTGATGTGTTCCATGGGCCTTCTCGTGACTATTACACGATTTTGGCTCCCTGATGGCCAATTTCCAAGCTTAAGTGTGAGAAACGTGCCTTTTTCGGCTTAGTTTTCAAACCGGCAGTCCCGTGCAAGTTCTGTAAGTTTCAATAACATACATTGATCCCTCCCAAGGTGTTCCCCTAGTTTTCTATTGAATGCTACACGATTTTGGCCCCCGATGGATTATTTTTAACCTTAAGTGTGAAAAAATTACATTTTTTGACTTAGTTTTCAAACCGGGAGTCCTGTGCCAATTCCGTAAGTTTGCACAACTTACACTGGTCCCTACCGAGGTGTTTGACGTGTTTCCCACGCCTTCTCGTGACCGTTACGCGATTTTGGCCACCTGATGGCCTATTTTCGAACTTAAGTTTGAAAAAAGTGTCTTTTTCCACTTAGTTTTCAAACCGGGACTCCCGTGCTAGTTCTGTAAATTTCTACCACTTATATTCGTCCCTCTTGAGGTGTTTGAGGGGTTTTGCTAGGGTTCTCGTGACTGTCACACAATTTTGGCCACTGATGGCCTATTTTCAAGATTAAGTGTGAAAAAAGTGTAATTTTTGACTTAGTTTTGAAACGACGAGTCTAGTGCAAGTTCCGTAAATTTTCACAACCTGCATTGGTCCCCCCTGAGGAGTTTGAGGTGTTGATTGAGCCTTCTCGTGACTGTTACACGAATTTGGCCACTGATGGTCTATTTTCAAGCCTAAGTGTGAAAAAAAGTGCATTTTTTGACTTAGATTTCAAATCGGAAGTCTCGTGCTAGTTCCGTAAGTTTCCACAACTTTTATTGGTCCTTCCTGAGGTGTTTGATGCGTTTCCTGGGCCTTCCTGTGACTGTTACACGATTTTGGCTCCCCATGTCCTATTTTTAAGCTTAAGTGTGAAAAAAGTGACTTTTCCGACATAGTTTTCAAACCGGGAGCCCCATGCTAGTTCGGTGAGTTCCCACAACTTAAATTGGTCGCTCTCGAGGTGTGAGGTGTTCCCCGGGCCTTCTCGTGACTGTTATAAAAATTTGGCCCCCGATGGCCTATTTTCAAGCTTTAAGTGAAAAATATGCATTTTTTGACTTAGTTTTCAAACTGAGAGTCCCATGCTTGTTCTGTAACTTTCCACAACTTACATTGGTCTCTCTAGAGGTGTTTGAGGTGTTCCCCGGAAAGTCTCGCGCCTGCTATACGATTTTGGCCCCTGATGGCCTATTTTCAAGCTTAAGTGTGAAAAAAGTGGCTTTTTCGACTTAGTTTTCAAACCGGAAGTGTCGTGCTAGTTCCGTAAATTTCCACAACTTACATTGGTCCGTCCTAAGGTGTTTGATGTGTTCCCCGGGCCATCTCGTGACTGTTACACGATTTTGGCCCCCGATGCCTATTTTCAAGCTTAAGTGTGAAAAAAGTACCTTTTTCGACTTAGTTTTCAAACCGGTAGTCCTGTGCTAGTTCTGTAAGTTTCCACAACTTACATTGGTCCCCCTGGAGGTGTTCAAGGTATTCTCTGGGCTTTCTCGTGATTGTTACACAACTTTGGCGCCCAATGGCCTATTTTCATGATTAAGTGGGAAACAGTGCATTTTTTAACTTAATTTTCAAACCAGGAGTCCCGTGCAAGTTCCGTAAGCTTTCACAACTTGCATTAGTCCATCCCGAGGTGTTTGCGGTGTTCCCCGGGCCTTCTCGTGATAGTTACACGATTTTGGCCCCCGATGGCCTATTTACAAGCTTAAATGTGAAAAAATTGAATTTTTTGATACAGTTTTCAAACCAGGAGTCCCGTACTAGTTCCGTAAGTTTTCTCAACTTACATCGGTCCCTCTCGAGGTGTTTGAGGTGTTCCACGGGCCTACTCGTGACTGTTACACGATTTTGGTCCCCGATGGCCTATTTTGTAGCGTAAGTGTGAGAAAAACGTCTTTTTCAAATTAGTTTTCAAACCGGAAGTCCCGTGCTAGTTCCGTAAGTTTCCACAACTTACATTGGTCCCTCCCAAGTTGTTTGACGTGTTCCATGGGCCTTCTCGTGACTATTACACGATTTTGGCCCCATGATGGCCAATTTTCAAGCTTAAGTGTGAGAAGGGTGCCTTTTTCGACTTAGTTTTCAAACCGGCAGTCCCGTGCTAGTTCTGTAAGTTTCAATAACATACATTGATCCCTCCCAAGGTGTTCCCCTGGTGTTCTGTTGAATGCTACACGATTTTGGCCCCCGATGGCTTATTTTTAACCTTAAGTGTGAAAAAAGTGTATTTTTTGACTTAGTTTTCAAACCGGGAGTCCTGTGCCAGTTCCGTAAGTTTGCACAACTTACATTAGTCCCAACCGAGGTGTTTGACGTGTTCCCCACGCCTTCTCGTGACCGTTACGCGATTTTGGCCCCCTGATGGCCTATTTTCGAACTTAAGTTTGAAAAAAGTGTCTTTTTCTACTTAGTTTTTAAACCGGGACTCCCGTGCTAGTTCTGTAAAATTCTACCACTTATATTTGTCCCTCTTGAGGAGTTTGAGGGGTTTCGCTAGGGTTCTCGTGACTGTTACACAATTTTGGCCCCTGATGGCCTATTTTCAAGATTAAGTGTGAAAAAAGTGCAATTTTTGACTTAGTTTTGAAACGAGGAGTCCCGTGCAGGTTCCGTAAATTTTCACAACCTGCATTGGTCCCCCCCGAGGTGTTTGAGGTGTTGCTTGGGCCTTCTCGTGACTGTTACACGAATTTGGCCACTGATTGTCTATTTTCAAGCCTAAGTGTGAAAAAAAATGCATTTTTTTGACTTAGATTTCAAACCGGAAGTCCCGTGCTAGTTCCGTATGTTTCCACAACTTCTATTGGTCCTTCCTGAGGTGTTTGATGCGTTTCCTGGGCCTTCCCGTGACTGTTACACGATTTTGGCTCCCCATGTCCTATTTTTAAGCTTAAGTGTGAAAAAAGTGACTTTTCCGACATAGTTTTCAAACCGGGAGCCCCATGCTAGTTCGGTGAGTTCCCACAACTTACATTGGTCGCTCTCGAGGTGTGAGGTGTTCCCCAGGCCTTCTCGTGACTGTTACACAATTTTGGCCCTCGATGGCCTATTTTCAGGATTAAGTGTGAAAAAAAGTGCATTTTTTGGCTTCGTTTTCAAGTCGGGAGTCCCGTTGAAGTTCCGTAAGTTTCCACAACTTACAATGGTCTCTCCTGAGGTGTTTGAGGTATTCCTCGGACATTCTTGTGATTGCTACATTGTTTTCAAACTAGAAGTCCCGTACTAGTTCTGTAAGTTTTCACAACTTACATTGGTCCCTCCCAAGGTGTTCAAGGCGTTCATTGGGCCTTCTCGTGACTGTTACACGATTTTGGCACCCGATGGCCTATTTTCAAGCTTAAGTATGAAAAAAGTGTCTTTCTCGACTTAGTTTTCAAACCGGAAGTGTCGTGCTAGTTCCATAAGTTTCCACAACTTACATTGGTGCCTCCCGAGTTGTTTGATGTGTTCCTTGGGCCTTGTCGTGACTGTTACACGATTTTGGCCCGCGATGGCCTATTTTCACAATTAAGGTTGAGAAAATTGCCTTTTTGGACTTATTTTTCAAATCGGGAGTCCCGTGCTAGTTCCTTTGAGGTGTTCCCCGGGCCTTCTCATGACTGTTACACGATTTTAGCCTCCGATGGCCTATTTTCAACCTTAAGTGTGAAAAAATTGCATTTTTTGACTTAGTTTTCAAACCGGAATCTCGTGCCAGTTCCATCAGTTTCCACAACTTACATTGGTCCTTCCCAAGGTATTTGAGGTATTCCCTGGGCATTCTCGTGACTGTGACACGATTTTGGCCCCTAATGGACTATTTTCAAGCTTAAGTGTGAAAAAGGTGTCTTTTTTGTCTTAGTTTTCAAACCGGGAGTCCCGTGCTAGTTCTGTAAGTTTCCACAACTTACATTGGTCCCTCTTGAGGTATTTGAGGTGTTCCCCACACCTACTCGAGACTGTTACACGATTTTAGCTCCCGATGGCCTATTTTCAAGCTTAAGTGTGAAAAAAATGCATCTTTTGACTTGGTTTTGAAACCGGGAGTCCCGTGCTAGTTTCGTAAGTTTTCACAACTTACATTGGTCCCTTCCGAGGTGTTTGAGGTGTTCCCCGAGCCTTCTCGTGACTGTTAATTGATTTTGGCCATCGATGGCCTATTTTCAACCTTAAGTGTGAAAAAAGTGCTTGTTTTGGTTTAGTTTTCAAATCGGGGAATCCCGTGCCAGTTTCATAAGTTTCCACAACTTACATTGGTCTCTCCCGAGGTGTTTGAGGTGTTCCCGGGACTTCTCCTGACTGTTAATCGATTTCGTTCCCCGATGGCCTATTTTCAAGGTTAAGTGTGAAAAAAAGTGTCTTTTTCGACTCAGGTTTCAAACCGGGAGTCCTGCGCCTGTTCTTTAAGTTTTCAAAACTTACTTTAGTCCCTCTCGAGGCGTCAGAGGTGTTACACGGGCCTTCTCGTGACTGTTACAAAAATTTGGCCCCCGATGGCCTATTTTCAAGCTTTAAGTGAAAAACATGCATTTTTTGACTTAGCTTTCAAACTAGGAGTCCCATGCTTGTTCTGTAACTTTCCACAACTTACATTGGTCCCTCTAGAGGTGTTTGAGGTGTTCCCCGGAAAGTCTCGCACCTGTTATACGATTTTGGCTCCCGATGGCCTATTTTCAAGCTTAAGTGTGAAAAAAGTGGCTTTTTCGACTTAGTTTTCAAACCGGAAGTGTCGTGCTAGTTCCGTAAATTTCCACAACTTACATTGGTCCGTCCTAAGGTGTTTGATGTGTTCCCCGGGCCATCTCGTGACTGTTACACGATTTTGGCCCCCGATGCCTATTTTCAAGCTTAAGTGTGAAAAAAGTGCATTTTTCGACTTAGTTTTCAAACCGGTAGTCCTGTGCTAGTTCTGTAAGTTTCCACAACTTACATTGGTCCCCCTGGAGGTGTTCAAGGTATTCTCTGGGCTTTCTCGTTATTGTTACACAACTTTGGCACCCAATGGCCTATTTTCATGATTAAGTGGGAAACAGTGCATTTTTTAACTTAATTTTCAAACCAGGAGTCCCGTGCAAGTTCCGTAAGCTTTCACAACTTGCATTAGTCCATCCCGAGGTGTTTGCGGTGTTCCCCGGGCCTTCTCGTGATAGTTACACGATTTTGGCCCCCGATGGCCTATTTACAAGCTTAAATGTGAAAAAAGTGCATTTTTTTATATAGTTTTCAAACCAGGAGTCCCGTACTAGTTTCGTAAGTTTTCTCAACTTACATCGGTCCCTCCCGAGGTGTTTGAGGTGTTCCACGGCCTACTCGTGACTGTTACACGATTTTGGTCCCCGATGGCCTATTTTGTAGCGTAAGTGTGAGAAAAATGTCTTTTTCAAATTAGTTTTCAAACCGGAAGTCCCGTGCTAGTTCCGTAAGTTTCCACAACTTACATTGGTCCCTCCCAAGTTGTTTGATGTGTTCCATGGGCCTTCTCGTGACTATTACACGATTTTGGCCCCCTGATGGCCAATTTCCAAGCTTAAGTGTGAGAAGCGTGCCTTTTTCGGCTTAGTTTTCAAACCGGCAGTTCCGTGTTAGTTCTGTAAGTTTCAATAACATACATTGATCCCTCCCAAGGTGTTCCCCTGGTGTTCTGTTGAATGCTACACGATTTTGGCCCCCGATGGCTTAATTTTAACCTTAAGTGTGAAAAAAGTGCATTTTTTGACTTAGTTTTCAAACCGGGAGTCCTGTGCCAGTTCCGTAAGTTTGCACAACTTACATTGGTCCCTACCGAGGTGTTTGACGTGTTCCCCACGCCTTCTCGTGACCGTTACGCGATTTTGGCCCCCTGATGGCCTATTTGCGAACTTAAGTTTGAAAAAAGTGTCTTTTTCTACTTAGTTTTTAAACCGGGACTCCCGTGCTAGTTCTGTAAATTTCTACCACTTATATTCGTCCCTCTTGAGGTGTTTGAGGGGTTTCGCTAGGGTTCTCGTGACTGTTACACAATTTTGGCCCCTGATGGCCTATTTTCAAGATTAAGTGTGAAAAAAGTGCAATTTTTGACTTAGTTTTGAAACGAGGAGTCCCGTGCAGGTTCCGTAAATTTTCACAACCTGCATTGGTGCCCCCCGAGGTGTTTGAGGTGTTGCTTGGGCCTTCTCGTGACTGTTACACGAATTTGGCCACTGATGGTCTATTTTCAAGCCTAAGTGTGAAAAAAAGTGCATTTTTTTGACTTAGATTTCAAACCGGAAGTCCCGTGCTAGTTCCGTAAGTTTCCACAACTTCTATTGGTCCTTCCTGAGGTGTTTGATGCGTTTCCTGAGCCTTCCCGTGACTGTTACACGATTTTGGCTCCCCATGTCCTATTTTTAAGCTTAAGTGTGAAAAAAGTGACTTTTGGCTTAGTTTCCAAAACTTGTATTGGTCCCTCCCGAGGTGTTTGAGGTGTTTGGCTTATTTTTAACCTTAAGTGTGAAAAAAGTGCATTTTTTGACTTAGTTTTCAAACCGGGAGTCCGGTGCCAGTTCCGTAAGTTTGCACAACTTACATTGGTCCCTACCGAGGTGTTTGACGTGTTCCCTACGCCTTCTTGTGACTGTTAGTCGTTATTGGCCATCGATGGCCTATTTTCACCCTTAAGTGTGAAAAAAGTGCTTGTTTTGGTATAGATTTCAAATCGGGGAGTCCCGTGGCAGTTTCATAAGTTTCCACAACTGACATTGGTCTCTCTAGATTTCAAATCGAGGTGTTTGAGGTGTTCCCCGGGACTTTTCCTGACTGTTAATCGATTTCGTTCCCCGATGGCCTATTTTCAAGGTTAAGTGTGAAAAAAAGTGTCTTTTTCGACTCAGTTTTCAAACCGAGAGTCCTGCGCCTGTTCTGTAATTTTCAAAACTTACATTAGTCCCTCTCGAGGCGTCTGAGGTGTTCCCCGGGCCTTCTCGTGACTGTTACAAAAATTTGGCCCCCGATGGCCTATTTTCAAGCTTTAAGTGAAAAACATGCATTTTTTGACCTAGTTTTCAAACTGGGAGTCCCATGCTTGTTCTGTAACTTTCCACAACTTACATTGGTCCCTCTAGAGGTGTTTGAGGTGTTCCCCGGAAAGTCTCGCGCCTGTTATACGATTTTTGCCCCCGATGGCCTATTTTCAAGCTTAAGTGCGAAAAAGTGGCTTTTTCGACTTAGTTTTCAAACCAGAAGTGTCGTGCTAGTTCCGTAAATTTCCACAACTTACATTGGTCCGTCCTAAGGTGTTTGATGTGTTCCCTAGGCCATCTCGTGACTGTTACACGATTTTGGCCCCCGATTCCTATTTCAAGCTTAAGTGTGAAAAAAGTGCCTTTTTCGACTTAGTTTTCAAACCGGTAGTCATGTGCTAGTTCTGTAAGTTTTCCACAACGTACATTGGTCCCCCTGGAGGTGTTCAAGGTATTCTCTGGGCTTTCTCGTGATTGTTAAACAACTTTGGTGCCCAATGGCCTATTTTCATGATTAAGTGGGAAACAGTGCATTTTTAGACTTAATTTTCAAACCAGGAGTCCCGTGCAAGTTCCGTAAGCTTTCACACCTTGCATTAGTCCATCCCGAGGTGTTTGCTGTGTTCCCCGGGCCTTCTCGTGATAGTTACCTGATTTTGGCCCCCGATGGTCTATTTATAAGCTTAAATGTGAAAAAAGTGCATTTTTTGATATAGTTTTCAAACCAGGAGTCCCGTACTAGTTCCGTAAGTTTTCTCAACTTACATCGGTCCCTCCCGAGGTGTTTGAGGTGTTTCACGGGCCTACTCGTGACTATTACACGATTTTGGTCCCCGATGGCCTATTTTGTAGCGTAAGTGTGAGAAAAATGTCTTTTAAAAATTAGTTTTCAAACTGGAAGTCCCGTGCTAGTTCCGTAAGTTTCCACAACTTACATTGGTCCCTCCCAAGTTGTTTGACGTGTTCCATGGGCCTTCTCGTGACTATTACACGATTTTGGCCCCCTGATGGCCAATTTTCAAGCTTAAGTGTGAGAAACGTGCCTTTTTCGGCTTAGTTTTCAAGCCGGCAGCCCCGTGCTAGTTCTGTAAGTTTCAATAACATACATTAATCCCTCCCAAGGTGTTCCCCGCGTGCTCTACTGAATGCTACACGATTTTGGCCCCCGATGGCTTATTTTTAACCTTAAGTGTGAAAAAAGTGCATTTTTTGACTTAGTTTTCAAACCGGGTGTCCTGTGCCAGTTCCGTAAGTTTGCACAACTTACATTGGTCCCTACCGAGGTGTTTGACGTGTTCCCCACGCCTTCTCGTGACCGTTACGCGATTTTGGCCCCCTGATGGCCTATTTTCGAACTTAAGTTTGAAAAAAGTGTCTTTTTCCACTTAGTTTTCAAACCGGGACTCCTGTGCTAGTTCTGTAAATTTCTACCACTTATATTCGTCCCTCTTGAGGTGTTTGAGGGGTTTCGCTAGGATTCTCGTGACTGTTACACAATTTTGGCCCCTGATGGCCTATTTTCAAGATTAAGTGTGAAAAAAGTGCAATTTTTGACTTAGTTTTGAAACGAGGAGTCCCGTGCAAATTCCGTAAATTTTAAGAACCTGCATTGGTCCCCCCCGAGGTGTTTGAGGTGTTACTTGGGCCTTCTCGTGACTGTTACACGAATTTGGCCACTGATGGTCTATTTTCAGGCCTAAGTGTGAAAAAAAATGCATTTTTTTGAGTTAGATTTCAAATCGGAAGTCCCGTGCTAGTTCCGAAAGTTTCCACAACTTCTATTGGTCCTTCCCGAGGTGTTTGATGCGTTTCCTGGGCCTTCCCGTGACTGTTACACGATTTTGGCTCCCCATGTCCTATTTTTAAGCTTAAGTGTGAAAAAAGTGACTTTTCCGACATAGTTTTCAAACCGAGAGCCCCAGGCTAGTTCGGTGAGTTCCCACAACTTACATTGATCACTCTCGAGGTGTGAGGTGTTCCCCGGGCCTTCTCGTGACTGTTACACAATTTTGGCCCTCGATGGCCTATTTTCAGGATTAAGTGTGAAAAAAAGTGCATTTTTTGGCTTCGTTTTCAAGTCGGGAGTCCCGTTGAAGTTCCGTAAGTTTCCACAACTTACAATGGTCTCTCCTGAGGTGTTTGAGGTATTCCTCGGACATTCTCGTGATTGCTACCTTGTTTTCAAATCGGAAGTCCCGTGCTAGTTCTGTAAGTTTTCACAACTTACATTGGTCCCTCCCAAGGTGTTCAAGGCGTTCATTGGGCCTTCTCGTGACTGTTACACGATTTTGGCACCCGATGGCCTATTTTCAAGCTTGAGTATGAAAAAAGTGTCTTTCTCGACTTAGTTTTCAAACCGGAAGTCTCGTGCTAGTTCCATAAGTTTCCACAACTTACATTGGTACCTCCCGAGTTGTTTGATGTGTTCCTTGGGCCTTGTCGTGACTGTTACATGATTCTGGCCCGCGATGGCCTATTTTCACAATTAAGTTTGAGAAAATTGCCTTTTTGGACTTATTTTTCAAATTGGGAGTCCCGTGCTAGTTCCTTTGAGGTGTTCCCCGGGCCTTCTCATGACTGTTACACGATTTTAGCCTCCAATGGCCTATTTTCAACCTTAAGTGTGAAAAAATTGCACTTTTTGACTTAGTTTTCAAACCGGAATCTCGTGCCAATTCCATAAGTTTCCACAACTTACATTGGTCCTTCCCAAGGTGTTTGAGGTATTCCCCGGTCCTTCTCGTGACTGTGACACGATTTTGGCCCCTGATGAACTATTTTCAAGCTTAAGTGTGAAAAAGGTGTCTTTTTTGTCTTAGTTTTCAAACCGGAAGTCCCGTGCTAGTTCTGTAAGTTTCCACAACTTACATTGGGCCCTCTTGAGGTATTTGAGGTGTTCCCCACACCTACTCGAGACTGTTACATGATTTTGCCACCCGATAGGCTATTTTCAAGCTTAAGTGTGAAAAAAATGCATCTTTTGACTTATTTTTGAAACCGGGAGTCCCGTGCTAGTTTCGTAAGTTTCCACAACTTACATTGGTCCCTTCCGAGGTGTTTGATGTGTTTCCTGTGCCTTCTCATGACTGTTACATGATGTTGGCCCCTGATGGCCAATTTTCAAGCTTAAATGCGAGAAAAGTGGCTTTTGGACTTAGTTTTCAAACCGGAAGTTCCGGGGTAATTCCGTAAGTTGCCAAAACTTATATTGGTCCCTCCCGAGGTTTTTGAGGTGTTCCGCGAGCCTTCTCGTGACTGTTAGTCGATTTTGGCCATCGACGGCCTATTTTCAACCTTAAGTGTGAAAAAAGTGCTTGTTTTGGTTTAGTTTTCAAATCGGGGAGTCCCGTGGCAGTTTCATAAGTTTCCACAACTTACATTGGTCCCTCCCGAGGTGTTTGAGGTGTTCCCCGGGACTTCTCCTGACTGTTAATCGATTTCGTTCCCCGATGGCCTATTTTCAAGGTTAAGTGTGAAAAAAAGTGTCTTTTTCGACTCAGTTTTCAAGCCAGGAGTCCTGCACCTGTTCTGCAAGTTTTCAAAACTCACATTAGTCCCTCTCGAGGCGTTTAAGGTGTTCCCCGGGCCTTCTCGTGACTGTTACAAAAATTTGGCCCCTGTGAAAAACATGCATTTTTTGACTTAGTTTTCAAACTGGGAGTCCCATGCTTGTTCTGTAACTTTCCACAACTTACATTGGTCCCTATAGAGGTGTTTGAGGTGTTCCTCGGAAAGTCTCGCGCCTGTTATACGATTTTTGCCCCCGATGGCCTATTTTCAAGCTTAAGTGTGAAAAAAGTGACTTTTTCGACTTAGTTTTCAAACCGGAAGTGTCGTGCTAGTTCCGTAAATTTCCACAACTTACATTGGTCCGTCCTAAGGTGTTTGAAGTGTTCCCTGGGCCATCTCGTGACTGTTACAGGATTTTGGCCCCCGATGCCTATTTTCAAGCTTAAGTGTGAAAAAAGTGCCTTTTTCGACTTAGTTTTCAAACCGGTAGTCATGTGCTAGTTCTGTAAGTTTCCACAACGTACATTGGTCCCCCTGGAGGTGTTCAAGGTATTCTCTGGGCTTTCTCGTGATTGTTAAACAACTTTGGCGCCCAATGGCCTATTTTCATGATTAAGTGGGAAACAGTGCATTTTTAGACTTAATTTTCAAACCAGGAGTCCCGTGCAAGTTCCGTAAGCTTTCACACCTTGCATTAGTCCATCCCGAGGTGTTTGCTGTGTTCCCCGGGCCTTCTCGAGATAGTTACCCGATTTTGGCCCCCGATGGCCTATTTACAAGCTTAAATGTGAAAAAAGTGCATTTTTTGATATAGATTTCAAACCAGGAGTCCCGTACTAGTTCCGTAAGTTTTCTCAACTTACATCGGTCCCTCTCGAGGTGTTTGACGTGTTCCACGGGCCTACTCGTGACTGTTACACAATTTTGGCCCCTGGTGGCCTATTTTCAAGATTAAGTGTGAAAAAAGTGCAATTTTTGACTTAGTTTTGAAACGAGGAGTCCCGTGCAAGTTCCGTAAATTTTCACAACCTGCATTGGTCCCCCCCGAGGTGTTTGAGGTGTTGCTTGGGCCTTCTCGTGACTGTTACACGAATTTGGGCACTGATGGTCTATTTTCAAGCCTAAGTGTGAAAAAAAATGCATTTTTTTGACTTAGATTTCAAACCGGAAGTCCCATGCGAAAGTTCTCACAACTTCTATTGGTCCTTCCCGAGGTGTTTGATGCGTTTCCTGGGCCTTCCCGTGACTGTTACACGATTTTGGCTCCCCATGTCCTATTTTTAAGCTTAAGTGTGAAAAAAGTGACTTTTCCGACATAGTTTTCAAACCGGGAGCCCCATGCTAGTTCGGTGAGTTCCCACAACTTACATTGGTCGCTCTCGAGGTGTGAGGTGTTCCCCGGGCCTTCTCGTGACTGTTACACAATTTTGGCCCTCGATGGCCTATTTTCAGGATTAAGTGTGAAAAAAAGTGCATTTTTTGGCTTCGTTTTCAAGTCGGGAGTCCCGTTGAAGTTCCGTAAGTTTCCACAACTTACAATGGTCTCTCCTGAGGTGTTTGAGGTATTCCTCGAACATTCTCGTGATTCGTACATTGTTTTCAAACCGGAAGTCCCGTGCTAGTTCTGTAAGTTTTTACAACTTACATTGGTCCCTCCCAAGGTGTTCAAGGCGTTCATTGGGCCTTCTCGTGACTGTTACACGATTTTGGCACCCGATGGCCTATTTTCAAGCTTGAGTATGAAAAAAGTGTCTTTCTCGACTTAGTTTTCAAACCGGAAGTCTCGTGCTAGTTCCATAAGTTTCCACAACTTACATTGGTGCCTCCCGAGTTGTTTGATGTGTTCCTTGGGCCTTGTCGTGACTGTTACACGATTCTGGCCCGCAATGGCCAATTTTCACAATTAAGTTTGAGAAAATTGCCTTTTTGGACTTATTTTTCAAATCGGGAGTCCCGTGCTAGTTCCTTTGAGGTGTTCCCCGGGCCTTCTCATGACTGTTACACGATTTTAGCCTCCGATGGCCTATTTTCAACCTTAAGTGTGAAAAAATTGCATTTTTTGACTTAGTTTTCAAACCGGAATCTCGTGCTAGTTCCATAAGTTTCCACAACTTACATTGGTCCTTCCAAAGGTGTTTGAGGTATTCCCTGGGCCTTCTCGTGACTGTCACACGATTTTGGCCCCTAATGAACTATTTTCAAGCTTAAGTGTGAAAAAGGTGTCTTTTTTGTCTTAGTTTTCAAACCGGGAGTCCCGTGCTAGTTCTGTAAGTTTTCACAACTTACATTAGTCCCTCTTGAGGTATTTGAGGAGTTCCCCACACCTACTCGAGACTGTTACACGATTTTGGCTCCCGATGGCCTATTTTCAAGCTTAAGTGTGAAAAAAATGCATCTTTTGACTTAGTTTTGAAACCGGGAGTCCCGTGCTAGTTTCGTAAGTTTCCACAACTTACATTGGTCCCTTCCGAGGTGTTTGATGTGTTTCCTGTGCCTTCTCATGACTGTTACATGATGTTGGCCCCTGATGGCCAATTTTCAAGCTTAAATGCGAGAAAAGTGGCTTTTTGGACTTAGTTTTCAAACCGGAAGTTCCGGGATAATTCCGTAAGTTTCCAAAACTAATATTGGTCCCTCCCGAGGTGTTTGAGGTGTTTGGCTAATTTTTAACCTTAAGTGTAAAAAAAGTACATTTTTTGACTTAGTTTTCAAACCGGGAGTCCTGTGCCAGTTCCGTCAGTTTGCACAACTTACATTGGTCCCTACCGAGGTGTTTGACGTGTTCCCTACGCCTTCTCGTGACTGTTAGTCGATTTTGGCCATCGATGGCCTATTTTCAACCTTAAGTGTGAAAAAAGTGCTTGTTTCGGTTTAATTTTCAAATCGGGGAGTCCCGTGGCAGTTTCATAAGTTTCCACAACTTACATTGGTCTCTCCCGAGGTGTTTGAGGTGTTCCCCGGGACTTCTCCTGACTGTTAATCGATTTCGTTCCCCGATGGCCTATTTTCAAGGTCAAGTGTGAAAAAAAGTGTCTTTTTCGACTCTGTTTTCAAACCGGGAGTCCTGCGCCTGTTCTGTAAGTTTTCAAAACTTACATTAGTCCCTCTCGAGGCGTCTGAGGTGTTCCCCGGGCCTTCTCGTGACTGTTAGAAAAATTTGGCCCCCGATGGCCTATTTTCAAGCTTTAAGTGAAAAACATGCATTTTTTGACCTAGTTTTCAAACTGGGAGTCCCATGCTTGTTCTGTAACTTTCCACAACTTACATTGGTCCCTCTAGAGGTGTTTGAGGTGTTCCCCGGAAAGTCTCGCGCTTGTTATACGATTTTGGCCCCCGATGGCCTATTTTCAAGCTTAAGTGTGAAAAAAGTAGCTTTTTCGACTTAGTTTTCAAACCGGAAGTGTCGTGCTAGTTCCGTAAATTTCCACAACTTACATTGGTCCGTCCTAAGGTGTTTGATGTGTTCCCTGGGCCATCTCGTGACTGTTACACGATTTTGGCCCCCGATGCCTATTTTCAAGCTTAAGTGTGGAAAATGTGTCTTTTTCGACTTAGTTTTCAAACCGGTAGTCTTGTGCTAGTTCTGTAAGTTTCCACAACTTACATTGGTCCCCCTGGAGGTGTTCAAGGAATTCTCTGGGCTTTCTCGTGATTGTTAAACAACTTTGGCGCCCAATGGCCTATTTTCATGATTAAGTGGGAAACAGTGCATTTTTTGACTTAATTTTCAAACCAGGAGTCCCGTGCAAGTTCCGTAAGCTTTCACACCTTGCATTAGTCCATCCCGAGGTGTTTGCGGTGTTCCCCGGGCCTTCTCGTGATAGTTACCCGATTTTGGCCCCCGATGACCTATTTACAAACTTAAATGTGAAAAAAAATGCATTTTTTGATATAGTTTTCAAACCAGGAGTCCCGTACTAGTTCCGTAAGTTTTCTCAACTTACATCGGTCCCTCCCGAGGTGTTTGAGGTGTTCCACGGGCCTACTCGTGACTGTTACACGATTTTGGTCCCCGATGGCCTATTTTGTAGCTTAAATGTGAGAAAATTGTCCTTTTCAAATTAGTTTTCAAACCGGAAGTCCCGTGCTAGTTCCGTAAGTTTCCACAACTTACATTGGTCCCTCCCAAGGTGTTCAAGGCGTTCATTGGGCCTTCTCGTGACTGTTACACGATTTTGGCACCCGATGGCCTATTTTCAGGCTTGAGTATGAAAAAAGTGTCTTTCTCGACTTAGTTTTCAAACCGGAAGTCTCGTGCTAGTTCCATAAGTTTCCACAACTTACATTGGTGCCTCCCGAGTTGTTTGATGTGTTCCTTGGGCCTTGTCGTGACTGTTACACGATTCTGGCCCGCAATGGCCAATTTTCACAATTAAGTTTGAGAAAATTGCCTTTTTGGACTTATTTTTCAAATCGGGAGTCCCGTGCTAGTTCCTTTGAGGTGTTCCCCGGGCCTTCTCATGACTGTTACACGATTTTAGCCTCCGATGGCCTATTTTCAACCTTAAGTGTGAAAAAATTGCATTTTTTGACTTAGTTTTCAAACCGGAATCTCGTGCTAGTTCCATAAGTTTCCACAACTTACATTGGTCCTTCCAAAGGTGTTTGAGGTATTCCCTGGGCCTTCTCGTGACTGTCACACGATTTTGGCCCCTAATGAACTATTTTCAAGCTTAAGTGTGAAAAAGGTGTCTTTTTTGTCTTAGTTTTCAAACCGGGAGTCCCGTGCTAGTTCTGTAAGTTTTCACAACTTACATTAGTCCCTCTTGAGGTATTTGAGGAGTTCCCCACACCTACTCGAGACTGTTACACGATTTTGGCTCCCGATGGCCTATTTTCAAGCTTAAGTGTGAAAAAAATGCATCTTTTGACTTAGTTTTGAAACCGGGAGTCCCGTGCTAGTTTCGTAAGTTTCCACAACTTACATTGGTCCCTTCCGAGGTGTTTGATGTGTTTCCTGTGCCTTCTCATGACTGTTACATGATGTTGGCCCCTGATGGCCAATTTTCAAGCTTAAATGCGAGAAAAGTGGCTTTTTGGACTTAGTTTTCAAACCGGAAGTTCCGGGATAATTCCGTAAGTTTCCAAAACTAATATTGGTCCCTCCCGAGGTGTTTGAGGTGTTTGGCTAATTTTTAACCTTAAGTGTAAAAAAAGTACATTTTTTGACTTAGTTTTCAAACCGGGAGTCCTGTGCCAGTTCCGTCAGTTTGCACAACTTACATTGGTCCCTACCGAGGTGTTTGACGTGTTCCCTACGCCTTCTCGTGACTGTTAGTCGATTTTGGCCATCGATGGCCTATTTTCAACCTTAAGTGTGAAAAAAGTGCTTGTTTCGGTTTAATTTTCAAATCGGGGAGTCCCGTGGCAGTTTCATAAGTTTCCACAACTTACATTGGTCTCTCCCGAGGTGTTTGAGGTGTTCCCCGGGACTTCTCCTGACTGTTAATCGATTTCGTTCCCCGATGGCCTATTTTCAAGGTCAAGTGTGAAAAAAAGTGTCTTTTTCGACTCTGTTTTCAAACCGGGAGTCCTGCGCCTGTTCTGTAAGTTTTCAAAACTTACATTAGTCCCTCTCGAGGCGTCTGAGGTGTTCCCCGGGCCTTCTCGTGACTGTTAGAAAAATTTGGCCCCCGATGGCCTATTTTCAAGCTTTAAGTGAAAAACATGCATTTTTTGACTTAGTTTTCAAACTGGGAGTCCCATGCTTGTTCTGTAACTTTCCACAACTTACATTGGTCCCTCTAGAGGTGTTTGAGGTGTTCCCCGGAAAGTCTCGCGCTTGTTATACGATTTTGGCCCCCGATGGCCTATTTTCAAGCTTAAGTGTGAAAAAAGTAGCTTTTTCGACTTAGTTTTCAAACCGGAAGTGTCGTGCTAGTTCCGTAAATTTCCACAACTTACATTGGTCCGTCCTAAGGTGTTTGATGTGTTCCCTGGGCCATCTCGTGACTGTTACACGATTTTGGCCCCCGATGCCTATTTTCAAGCTGAAGTGTGGAAAATGTGTCTTTTTCGACTTAGTTTTCAAACCGGTAGTCTTGTGCTAGTTCTGTAAGTTTCCACAACGTACATTGGTCCCCCTGGAGGTGTTCAAGGAATTCTCTGGGCTTTCTCGTGATTGTTAAACAACTTTGGCGCCCAATGGCCTATTTTCATGATTAAGTGGGAAACAGTGCATTTTTTGACTTAATTTTCAAACCAGGAGTCCCGTGCAAGTTCCGTAAGCTTTCACACCTTGCATTAGTCCATCCCGAGGTGTTTGCGGTGTTCCCCGGGCCTTCTCGTGATAGTTACCCGATTTTGGCCCCCGATGACCTATTTACAAACTTAAATGTGAAAAAAAATGCATTTTTTGATATAGTTTTCAAACCAGGAGTCCCGTACTAGTTCCGTAAGTTTTCTCAACTTACATCGGTCCCTCCCGAGGTGTTTGAGGTGTTCCACGGGCCTACTCGTGACTGTTACACGATTTTGGTCCCCGATGGCCTATTTTGTAGCTTAAATGTGAGAAAATTGTCCTTTTCAAATTAGTTTTCAAACCGGAAGTCCCGTGCTAGTTCCGTAAGTTTCCACAACTTACATTGGTCCCTCCCAAGGTGTTCAAGGCGTTCATTGGGCCTTCTCGTGACTGTTACACGATTTTGGCACCCGATGGCCTATTTTCAGGCTTGAGTATGAAAAAAGTGTCTTTCTCGACTTAGTTTTCAAACCGGAAGTCTCGTGCTAGTTCCATAAGTTTCCACAACTTACATTGGTGCCTCCCGAGTTGTTTGATGTGTTCCTTGGGCCTTGTCGTGACTGTTACACGATTCTGGCCCGCAATGGCCAATTTTCACAATTAAGTTTGAGAAAATTGCCTTTTTGGACTTATTTTTCAAATCGGGAGTCCCGTGCTAGTTCCTTTGAGGTGTTCCCCGGGCCTTCTCATGACTGTTACACGATTTTAGCCTCCGATGGCCTATTTTCAACCTTAAGTGTGAAAAAATTGCATTTTTTGACTTAGTTTTCAAACCGGAATCTCGTGCTAGTTCCATAAGTTTCCACAACTTACATTGGTCCTTCCAAAGGTGTTTGAGGTATTCCCTGGGCCTTCTCGTGACTGTCACACGATTTTGGCCCCTAATGAACTATTTTCAAGCTTAAGTGTGAAAAAGGTGTCTTTTTTGTCTTAGTTTTCAAACCGGGAGTCCCGTGCTAGTTCTGTAAGTTTTCACAACTTACATTAGTCCCTCTTGAGGTATTTGAGGAGTTCCCCACACCTACTCGAGACTGTTACACGATTTTGGCTCCCGATGGCCTATTTTCAAGCTTAAGTGTGAAAAAAATGCATCTTTTGACTTAGTTTTGAAACCGGGAGTCCCGTGCTAGTTTCGTAAGTTTCCACAACTTACATTGGTCCCTTCCGAGGTGTTTGATGTGTTTCCTGTGCCTTCTCATGACTGTTACATGATGTTGGCCCCTGATGGCCAATTTTCAAGCTTAAATGCGAGAAAAGTGGCTTTTTGGACTTAGTTTTCAAACCGGAAGTTCCGGGATAATTCCGTAAGTTTCCAAAACTAATATTGGTCCCTCCCGAGGTGTTTGAGGTGTTTGGCTAATTTTTAACCTTAAGTGTAAAAAAAGTACATTTTTTGACTTAGTTTTCAAACCGGGAGTCCTGTGCCAGTTCCGTCAGTTTGCACAACTTACATTGGTCCCTACCGAGGTGTTTGACGTGTTCCCTACGCCTTCTCGTGACTGTTAGTCGATTTTGGCCATCGATGGCCTATTTTCAACCTTAAGTGTGAAAAAAGTGCTTGTTTCGGTTTAATTTTCAAATCGGGGAGTCCCGTGGCAGTTTCATAAGTTTCCACAACTTACATTGGTCTCTCCCGAGGTGTTTGAGGTGTTCCCCGGGACTTCTCCTGACTGTTAATCGATTTCGTTCCCCGATGGCCTATTTTCAAGGTCAAGTGTGAAAAAAAGTGTCTTTTTCGACTCTGTTTTCAAACCGGGAGTCCTGCGCCTGTTCTGTAAGTTTTCAAAACTTACATTAGTCCCTCTCGAGGCGTCTGAGGTGTTCCCCGGGCCTTCTCGTGACTGTTAGAAAAATTTGGCCCCCGATGGCCTATTTTCAAGCTTTAAGTGAAAAACATGCATTTTTTGACTTAGTTTTCAAACTGGGAGTCCCATGCTTGTTCTGTAACTTTCCACAACTTACATTGGTCCCTCTAGAGGTGTTTGAGGTGTTCCCCGGAAAGTCTCGCGCTTGTTATACGATTTTGGCCCCCGATGGCCTATTTTCAAGCTTAAGTGTGAAAAAAGTAGCTTTTTCGACTTAGTTTTCAAACCGGAAGTGTCGTGCTAGTTCCGTAAATTTCCACAACTTACATTGGTCCGTCCTAAGGTGTTTGATGTGTTCCCTGGGCCATCTCGTGACTGTTACACGATTTTGGCCCCCGATGCCTATTTTCAAGCTTAAGTGTGGAAAATGTGTCTTTTTCGACTTAGTTTTCAAACCGGTAGTCTTGTGCTAGTTCTGTAAGTTTCCACAACTTACATTGGTCCCCCTGGAGGTGTTCAAGGAATTCTCTGGGCTTTCTCGTGATTGTTAAACAACTTTGGCGCCCAATGGCCTATTTTCATGATTAAGTGGGAAACAGTGCATTTTTTGACTTAATTTTCAAACCAGGAGTCCCGTGCAAGTTCCGTAAGCTTTCACACCTTGCATTAGTCCATCCCGAGGTGTTTGCGGTGTTCCCCGGGCCTTCTCGTGATAGTTACCCGATTTTGGCCCCCGATGACCTATTTACAAACTTAAATGTGAAAAAAAATGCATTTTTTGATATAGTTTTCAAACCAGGAGTCCCGTACTAGTTCCGTAAGTTTTCTCAACTTACATCGGTCCCTCCCGAGGTGTTTGAGGTGTTCCACGGGCCTACTCGTGACTGTTACACGATTTTGGTCCCCGATGGCCTATTTTGTAGCTTAAATGTGAGAAAATTGTCCTTTTCAAATTAGTTTTCAAACCGGAAGTCCCGTGCTAGTTCCGTAAGTTTCCACAACTTACATTGGTCCCTCCCAAGGTGTTCAAGGCGTTCATTGGGCCTTCTCGTGACTGTTACACGATTTTGGCACCCGATGGCCTATTTTCAGGCTTGAGTATGAAAAAAGTGTCTTTCTCGACTTAGTTTTCAAACCGGAAGTCTCGTGCTAGTTCCATAAGTTTCCACAACTTACATTGGTGCCTCCCGAGTTGTTTGATGTGTTCCTTGGGCCTTGTCGTGACTGTTACACGATTCTGGCCCGCAATGGCCAATTTTCACAATTAAGTTTGAGAAAATTGCCTTTTTGGACTTATTTTTCAAATCGGGAGTCCCGTGCTAGTTCCTTTGAGGTGTTCCCCGGGCCTTCTCATGACTGTTACACGATTTTAGCCTCCGATGGCCTATTTTCAACCTTAAGTGTGAAAAAATTGCATTTTTTGACTTAGTTTTCAAACCGGAATCTCGTGCTAGTTCCATAAGTTTCCACAACTTACATTGGTCCTTCCAAAGGTGTTTGAGGTATTCCCTGGGCCTTCTCGTGACTGTCACACGATTTTGGCCCCTAATGAACTATTTTCAAGCTTAAGTGTGAAAAAGGTGTCTTTTTTGTCTTAGTTTTCAAACCGGGAGTCCCGTGCTAGTTCTGTAAGTTTTCACAACTTACATTAGTCCCTCTTGAGGTATTTGAGGAGTTCCCCACACCTACTCGAGACTGTTACACGATTTTGGCTCCCGATGGCCTATTTTCAAGCTTAAGTGTGAAAAAAATGCATCTTTTGACTTAGTTTTGAAACCGGGAGTCCCGTGCTAGTTTCGTAAGTTTCCACAACTTACATTGGTCCCTTCCGAGGTGTTTGATGTGTTTCCTGTGCCTTCTCATGACTGTTACATGATGTTGGCCCCTGATGGCCAATTTTCAAGCTTAAATGCGAGAAAAGTGGCTTTTTGGACTTAGTTTTCAAACCGGAAGTTCCGGGATAATTCCGTAAGTTTCCAAAACTAATATTGGTCCCTCCCGAGGTGTTTGAGGTGTTTGGCTAATTTTTAACCTTAAGTGTAAAAAAAGTACATTTTTTGACTTAGTTTTCAAACCGGGAGTCCTGTGCCAGTTCCGTCAGTTTGCACAACTTACATTGGTCCCTACCGAGGTGTTTGACGTGTTCCCTACGCCTTCTCGTGACTGTTAGTCGATTTTGGCCATCGATGGCCTATTTTCAACCTTAAGTGTGAAAAAAGTGCTTGTTTCGGTTTAATTTTCAAATCGGGGAGTCCCGTGGCAGTTTCATAAGTTTCCACAACTTACATTGGTCTCTCCCGAGGTGTTTGAGGTGTTCCCCGGGACTTCTCCTGACTGTTAATCGATTTCGTTCCCCGATGGCCTATTTTCAAGGTCAAGTGTGAAAAAAAGTGTCTTTTTCGACTCTGTTTTCAAACCGGGAGTCCTGCGCCTGTTCTGTAAGTTTTCAAAACTTACATTAGTCCCTCTCGAGGCGTCTGAGGTGTTCCCCGGGCCTTCTCGTGACTGTTAGAAAAATTTGGCCCCCGATGGCCTATTTTCAAGCTTTAAGTGAAAAACATGCATTTTTTGACTTAGTTTTCAAACTGGGAGTCCCATGCTTGTTCTGTAACTTTCCACAACTTACATTGGTCCCTCTAGAGGTGTTTGAGGTGTTCCCCGGAAAGTCTCGCGCTTGTTATACGATTTTGGCCCCCGATGGCCTATTTTCAAGCTTAAGTGTGAAAAAAGTAGCTTTTTCGACTTAGTTTTCAAACCGGAAGTGTCGTGCTAGTTCCGTAAATTTCCACAACTTACATTGGTCCGTCCTAAGGTGTTTGATGTGTTCCCTGGGCCATCTCGTGACTGTTACACGATTTTGGCCCCCGATGCCTATTTTCAAGCTGAAGTGTGGAAAATGTGTCTTTTTCGACTTAGTTTTCAAACCGGTAGTCTTGTGCTAGTTCTGTAAGTTTCCACAACGTACATTGGTCCCCCTGGAGGTGTTCAAGGAATTCTCTGGGCTTTCTCGTGATTGTTAAACAACTTTGGCGCCCAATGGCCTATTTTCATGATTAAGTGGGAAACAGTGCATTTTTTGACTTAATTTTCAAACCAGGAGTCCCGTGCAAGTTCCGTAAGCTTTCACACCTTGCATTAGTCCATCCCGAGGTGTTTGCGGTGTTCCCCGGGCCTTCTCGTGATAGTTACCCGATTTTGGCCCCCGATGACCTATTTACAAACTTAAATGTGAAAAAAAATGCATTTTTTGATATAGTTTTCAAACCAGGAGTCCCGTACTAGTTCCGTAAGTTTTCTCAACTTACATCGGTCCCTCCCGAGGTGTTTGAGGTGTTCCACGGGCCTACTCGTGACTGTTACACGATTTTGGTCCCCGATGGCCTATTTTGTAGCTTAAATGTGAGAAAATTGTCCTTTTCAAATTAGTTTTCAAACCGGAAGTCCCGTGCTAGTTCCGTAAGTTTCCACAACTTACATTGGTCCCTCCCAAGGTGTTCAAGGCGTTCATTGGGCCTTCTCGTGACTGTTACACGATTTTGGCACCCGATGGCCTATTTTCAGGCTTGAGTATGAAAAAAGTGTCTTTCTCGACTTAGTTTTCAAACCGGAAGTCTCGTGCTAGTTCCATAAGTTTCCACAACTTACATTGGTGCCTCCCGAGTTGTTTGATGTGTTCCTTGGGCCTTGTCGTGACTGTTACACGATTCTGGCCCGCAATGGCCAATTTTCACAATTAAGTTTGAGAAAATTGCCTTTTTGGACTTATTTTTCAAATCGGGAGTCCCGTGCTAGTTCCTTTGAGGTGTTCCCCGGGCCTTCTCATGACTGTTACACGATTTTAGCCTCCGATGGCCTATTTTCAACCTTAAGTGTGAAAAAATTGCATTTTTTGACTTAGTTTTCAAACCGGGAGTCCTGTGCCAGTTCCGTAAGTTTGCACAACTTACATTGGTCCCTACTGAGGTGTTTGACGTGTCCCCAGGCCTTCTCGTGACCGTTACGCGATTTTGGCCCCCTGATGGCCTATTTTCGAACTTAAGTTTGAAAAAAGTGTCTTTTTCCACTTAGTTTTCAAACCGGGAATCCCGTGCTAGTTCTGTAAATTTTTACCACCTATATTCGTCCCTCTTGAGGTGTTTGAGGGGTTTCGCTAGGGTTCTCGTGACTGTTACACAATTTTGGCCCCTGATGGCCTATTTTCAAGATTAAGTGTGAAAAAAGTGCAATTTTTTACTTCGTTTTGAAACGGCGAGTCCCGTGCAAGTTCCGCAAATTTTCACAACCTGCATTGGTCCCCCGCGAGGTGTTTGAGGTGTTGCTTGGGCCTTCTCGTGACTGTTACACGAATTTGGCCACTGATGGTCTATTTTCAAGCCTAAGTGTGAAAAAAGTGCATTTTTTTGACTTAAATTTCAAATCGGAAGTCCCGTGCTAGTTCCGTAAGTTTCCACAACTTCTATTGGTCCTTCCCGAGGTGTTTGATGCGTTTCCTGGGCCTTCCCGTGACTGTTACACGATTTTGGCTCCCCATGTCCTATTTTTAAGCTTAAGTGGAAAAAAAGTGACTTTTCCGACATAGTTTTCAAACTGGGAGCCCCATGCTAGTTCGGTGAGTTCCCACAACTTACATTGGTCGCTCTCGAGGTGTGAGGTGTTCCCCGGGCTTTCTCGTGACTGTTACACAATTTTTGCCCTCGATGGCCTATTTTCAGGATTAAGTGTGAAAAAAAGTGCATTTTTTGGCTTCGTTTTCAAGTCGGGGGTGCCGTTGAAGTTCCGTAAGTTTCCACAACTTACAATGGTCTCTCCTGAGGTGTTTGCGGTATTCCTCAGACATTCTCGTGATTGCTACATTGTTTTCAAACCGGAAGTCCCGTGCTAGTTCTGTAAGTTTTCACAACTTACATTGGTCCCTCCCAAGGTGTTCAAGGCGTTCATTGGGCCTTCTCGTGACTGTTACACGATTTTGGCACCCGATGGCCTATTTTCAAGCTTAAGTATGAAAAAAGTGTCTTTCTCGACTTAGTTTACAAAGGGGAAGTCTCGTGCTAGTTCCATAAGTTTCCACAACTTACATTGGTGCCTCCTGAGTTGTTTGATGTGTTCCTTGGGCCTTATCGTGACTGTTACACGATTTTGGCCCGCGATGGCCGATTTTCACAACCTTAAGTGTGAAAAAATTGCATTTTTTGACTTAGTTTTCAAACCGGAATCTCGTGCCAGTTCCATAAGTTTCCACAACTTACATTGGTCCTTCCCAAGGTGTTTGAGGTATTCCCTGGGCCTTCTTGTGACTGTTACTCGATTTTGGCCCCTAATAGACTATTTTAAAGCTTAAGTGTGAAAACGGTATCTTTTTTGTCTTAGTTTTCAAACCGGGAGTCCCGTGCTAGTTCTGTAAGTTTTCACAACTTACATTGGTCCCTCTTGAGGTATTTGAGGTGTTCCCCACACCTACTCGAGACTGTTACACGATTTTGGCCCCCGATGGCCTATTTTCAAGCTTAAGTGTGAAAAAAATGCATCTTTTGACTTAGTTTTGAAACCGGGAGTCCCGTGCAAGTTTCGTAAGTTTCCACAACTTATATTTGGTCCCTTCCGAGGTGTTTGATGTGTTTCCTGTGCTTTCTCATGACTGTTACATGATGTTGGCCCCCGATGGCCAATTTTCAAGCTTAAATGCGAGAAAAGTGGCTTTTTGAACTTAGTTTTCAAACCGGAAGTTCCGGGGTAATTCCGTAAGTTTCCAAAACATATATTGGTCCCTCCCGAGGTGTTTGAGGTGTTCCCCGAGCCTTCTCGTGACTGTTAGTCGATTTTGGCCATCGATGGCCTATTTTCAACCTTAAGTGTGAAAAAAGTGCTTGTTTTGGTTTAGTTTTCAAATCGGGGAGTCCCGTGGCAGTTTCATAAGTTTTCACAACTTACATTGGTCCCTCCCGAGGTGTTTGAGGTGTTCCCCGGGACTTCTCCTGACTGTTAATCGATTTCGTTCCCCGATGGCCTATTTTCAAGGTTAAGTGTGAAAAAAAGTGTCTTTTTCGACTCAGTTTTCAAACCGGGAGTCCTGCGCCTGTTCTGTAAGTTTTCAAAACTTACATTAGTCCCTCTCGAGGCGTCTGAGGTGTTCCCCGGGCCTTCTCATGACTGTTACAAAAATTTGGCCCCCGATGCCTATTTTCAAGCTTAAGTGTGAAAAAAGTGTCTTTTTCGACTTAGTTTTCAAACCGGTAGTCCTGTGCTAGTTCTGTAAGTTTCCACAACTTACATTGGTCCCTCTAGAGGTGTCTGAGGTGTTCCCTGTAAAGTCTCGTGCCTGTTATACGATTTTGGCCCCCGATGGCCTATTTTCAAGCTAGTGTGAAAAAAGTGACTTTTTTGCCTTAGTTTTCAAACCGGAAATGTCGTGCTAGTTCCGTAAATTTCCACAACTTACATTGGTCCGTCCTAAGGTGTTTGATGTGTTCCCTAGGCCATCTCGTGACTGTTACACGATTTTGGCCCCCGATGCCTATTTTCAAGCTTAAGTGTGAAAAAAGTGCCTTTTTCGACTTAGTTTTCAAACCGGTAGTCCTGTACTAGTTCTGTAAGTTTCCACAACTTACATTGGTCCCCCTGGAAGTGTTCAAGGTATTCTCTGGGCTTTCTCGTGATTGTTACACAACTTTGGCGCCTAATGGCCTATTTTCATGATTAAGTGAGAAACAGTGCATTTTTTTACTTAATTTTCAAACCAGGAGTCCCGTGCAAGTTCCGTAAGCTTTCACAACGTGCATTAGTCCATCCCGAGGTGTTTGTGGTGTTCCCCGGGCCTTCTCGTGATAGTTACCCGATTTTGGCCCCCGATGGCCTATTTACAAGCTTAAATGTGAAAAAAAGTGCATTTTTTGATATAGTTTTCAAACCAGGAGTCCCGTACTAGTTCCGTAAGTTTTCTCAACTTACATCGGTCCCTCCCGAGGTGTTTGAGGTGTTCCACGGGCCTACTCGTGACTGTTACACGATTTTGGTCCCCGATGGCCTATTTTGTAGCTTAAGTGTGAGAAAAATGTCTTTTTCAAATTAGTTTTCAAACCGGAAGTCCCGTGCTAGTTCCGTAAGTTTCCACAACTTACATTGGTCCCTCCCAAGTTGTTTGATGTGTTCCATGGGCCTTCTCGTGACTATTACACGATTTTGGCCCCCTGATAGCCAATTTTCAAGCTTAAGTGTGAGAAACGTGCCTTTTTCGGCTTAGTTTTCAAGCCGGAAGTCCCGTGCTAGTTCTGTAAGTTTCAATAACATACATTGATCCCTCCCAAGGTTTTCCCCGCGTGTTCTACTGAATGCTACTCGATTTTGGCCCCCGATGGCTTATTTTTAACCTTAAGTGTGAAAAAATTGCATTTTTTGACTTAGTTTTCAAACCGGGAATCCTGTGCCAGTTCCGTAAGTTTGCACAACTTACATTGGTCCCTACTTGACGTGTTCCCCACGCCTTCTCGTGACCGTTACGCGATTTTGGCCCCCTGATGGCCTATTTTTGAACTTAAGTTTGAAAAAAGTGTATTTTTCCACTTAGTTTTCAAACCGGGACTCCCGTGCTGGTTCTGTAAATTTCTACCACTTATATTCGTCCATCTTGAGGTGTTTGAGGGCTTTCGCTAGGGTTCTCGTGACTGTTACACAATTTTGGCCCCTGATGGCCTATTTTCAAGATTAAGTGTGAAAAAAGCGCAATTTTTGACTTCGTTTTGAAACGGCGAGTCCCGTGCAAGTTCCGTAAATTTTCACAACCTGCATTGGTCCCCCCCGAGGTGTTTGAGGTGCTGCTTGGGCCTTCTCGTGACTGTTAGACGAATTTGGCCACTGATGGTCTATTTTCAAGCCTAAGTGTGAAAAAAAGTGCATTTTTTTGACTTAGATTTCAAACCGGAAGTCCCGTGCCAGTTCCGTAAGTTTCCACAACTTCTATTGGTCCTTCCCGAGGTGTTTGATGCGTTTCCTGGGCCTTCCCGTGACTGTTACACGATTTTGGCTCCTCATGTCCTATTTTTAAGCTGAAGTGGGAAAAAAGTGACGTTTCCGACATAGTTTTCAAACCGGGAGCCCCATGCTAGTTCGGTGAGTTCCCACAACTTACATTGATCGCAAGAGGAACCATGTTGCCAACCTCAACCCAAGTAACCATGATTAGTCTAAGTTCAGTACATTGGAGTATAAGAAACATCTGAACTATCAATAATACCAAAATGCTAGAAACACTTAAAAAAAAAATACCAACAGAGCGCTTGTACATAGGTCCCACCACTTGGTATGGGATTCACCAAATATTTTGTCTAGTTGGTACGCTTGTTAGTTGTCCTAACATTTTTGTCAATAATTAAGTGATAGAGATTATATGCTATAAACCATGGAACTATTCCTTGAAAATAAACCAAATATTACAAATAGCATGTGGAATACTTAATATAAGAACAGCCCTTCAGACCTCCAAATGACACGCTGCTTCCATATTGTCAATTGGAACAATTTAAAATTTTCCAAGTCAAACCACACTAGAACCAAGATAACTCCATTTGTGGCATTTGGTTAAAGTGGATCTACTTCAAATTAAACAAAAAGTAAGCTTTTTTCAGAAAAACATCCAATATTGGTTGTTTTGGGCCCACTGATACTTGCATTGAATTTATCAACAACAAAAAAAGAATTTATCAACAAAAAAAAATTAAAAAAAAAACTTGCATTGTAGTATATTAACTTTAAAACTTGGCCCAATTGTAGCACTTTTTAAACAACCTTTGCCTAACACATTCCCAGCTGATTTTGTCGGTGTACCTAAATAAGCACCTTCAAATAGGTCTAGCAAACCCCAAACGGACCCTCAAAGACAGTTCTAGATAAAAAAATTCAAGTTTTGATACTTGTTGCCTACTTATCTAATACCTGTGAACTCACATAACCCAACCATCTGAATAAGGGGAACCAACAGGTCAGTTATTCCCCTGAATCTTTCTATATACCAAATCCACATCGTTAATTTTCTTAAAGCATCAGATAGTTCTAGAATATAGCAAAAAGCAGACAATCATACATTGATAAAGAAAAAAACATTTTGTAATGTAGTTCTGGTGTTTAAATTTGTAGCACATTTCTGATAACTTCAATTGTAAGGCATCTGTATTACATAAGGCTGCAGTCCTGAATTTTACTTCTGCCTAAGAATTGCAAACTAGTTTCAATTGGTGTAGTAAAGCTTATCTAAAGGACCATCGAAAGTTGTGAAGCAAAGATTTTGTCACATGACATATATGAAACTACATCAGTCATCCTCAATACAAATTATCGTGACAAACATATACACATATTCCATTAATTGGGACTGAAGTGGGTGTACTTTAAAGGGGACGATTGGTTTAGTGGTTTTAAATTCAGGCCTAATAACCTTGAAGTAGTGAGTGTGAATACAAGGCAGCTACTTTGTACATAATGATTAAAGGTCAGCTCTGTACCTAGAACCCCATTAATAGGAACTAAACTATGTGTATTTCTATACATAAATATATATATATATATATATATACCTTTATTGATCACTTCATTATAAGATCAAAATCAAAACTCAAGAGAATTGCTTACCTCTTCTAACACCAATTTGATCCAAGAATGGCCCAGATTGCCTAACTAAATATGCCAAAAGTTCTGGTACATCGAGCGGTGGAACTTCCTACATCATATATATAAGAAAAGCAGAAGAAAAGAAAACATTCAGCATAGTGTATTATAGATTGTAGGAAACTAGAATCATCAATATATCCAATCTATGACAAATGTCAATCAATCCTAAGGAACAAACATACTACACCACCACATATGAAATTTTGACTATGCCTATTGGTCTATAATTAAACCTAGGCCTGAGGTTTAGGCATCTACGTACGTGAGATGTTAGAATGTGATAAATACTGCAACATGAAACACATATCAAGGACACAATGGCATGTCAATATCCATTACAAAATGGTGTTGAACACAACCACCTCGATAAAAGAAGAAGACGAAGAAGAAAAATGGCATTCATGTCCAATACAAACACCATATTGCAAAAAAATTTGTTTTCCCTGAAGAATGAAACACAATGCTAGCCTTTCAGTCTGCACAACTACAGCAACATGAACTCCAACAGGACATGACCCTCCCAATTAATGAGTACAACCACATATCATCCAACTAACAACTCAAACATAGGATGTAGGAAAAGGATTACAATAAACGTTGGAATCATAAGATTCATATTATTGACGGCTGAGAAAACAACTTCCAGTCAACAGTGCTTATATGACTATTACGTCATTGTTGAAACAACTCTCCATTTTTTAGAAAATAAATAAATATAGATATATATATTAAATAAAATTCAATATTTTATCTCATTTTCTTCCCCTAGTGCCTTCAGAAAGAAAATATAGATTATAGACTCAAAAAAAAAAAGTTCTAAAAAAATTAACACATTAACGAATGATACATGAAGAGGAGTAGTTAAATACTAACCTTTGAATCAGTTGGGTCCTTGCAGATTGCTTTCTGCAAAATAAATAATTGGGTAACAAATTAATAACGAACATATGAATCCAGCTTGCAATTCTAACGTAAAATGAAAAATAAGTAGATATGCATCAATTACTAACAAAGATAATGATCAGGAAATTCTATCATCTAGAAACAAGTTTATACATTATTACCAAGCATTCACTTCCTATATTGGAATGAATCAAAACACATGTTATAGTTAGCAGCAACATTCGCACTAATCTTATGTTTATAGCCTTCCTTTTAATGAAAAAATGTTTATGCCTTAGGACATAACTAGTTCCTTGCATACCTTCAATGGACATGGTATGCCACTTGATGCATAAATATTTGATCCCAAATAATAGCCAGCCTCGAAAGAACATAACAAGAGTACAAGACTAACAATGTATGAAACTTAATAGTCAAACTACTGCATTTACTGCCATGCCAAAAAATCTCAATTCAAATTATAATGGATCTACAATGTTGACTTTCAGAAAACAACTAGTTGTGTCTCTCAAAAACGGAAGGAGTGATAAGAGTAGTAAAAACATTTTTACGCAGTTTGAACATGGTGACAAGAGAAGTAAAAACATTTTTACGTAGTTTAATTTAAACAGGAAGATCCAACCTTGTGAGATCATTCCCTGTTGAATAAACCATGTTGGGAACTTTTAGAGATGCATACTTAGGTGATATACGTCCCAATGTCCCGTATTACCTTGCATGGACCAAGGATGGAAGAATAAACAGCAATCTACAACTTTAAGAAGATCATTTTTTATTGAAAATCGTAAAAGGCAATAAGTCTCATGAAGAGCCAACAAAAAATATACAGAGTTTTGTAAATAAGAAAAATCCAAAAGAGCTTCAACAGGGTGCAAACCGGAGTACATGCAGAGAAGCAAAAATGACACACAAAAAATATCTTTAGAATTGACCAAAAAAGTCCAATGATTGCAGCAAACCCCTATAGGCCACACAAATAAACTGCTTAAAAGAAGGGAAAAAAATGCTTCCATGGTCACAAACACCTCACTCCTTGAAATGAAGTCCTATACCTCTTCTTCCATAGACAACAAAAGAGGCATTAAGGACACACTTCTTAAACTACATTCTCACTTGCTCACTCTAGACCAGCAACTGGAGTCCAACAACTCTTAACACAAACTTTGGCATAAAACACGCCATCTGACAGAGGCAAAATGTAGCACGGACACGGACACGACACGGACACTCCATTCTTACATTGTGCTAATCTAACATGTATCGCCCTCAATACCAGCCATGCTTCGCTGTGGAAAAAATCATCGCAGCCACTCTATGGGAACATTTACTCTGGTGAAAGTTTCCTGCAGTTGAAATGCAAAATGTCATGCTTTTTGGTAACTATCCAGTGCCATTCCTAGGGATCAAAATCTACGTATAAATCTACGTATATCCCATGATCTACATATATCCCAAATTTTAGTTGACTTGTATAAATCTTTCTTAGCCATCTTTTGGTCAAACGACTATTGCAGTAACATTTCAAATCAAAAATTAATTTGACAATGCTAAAGATCTAGTGATTCAGATAAAGTGCTCATGCTTCACACTTAAAATGTTGTTTGGCACTTGAATAAGGTCTAGAGGAGATTTAGCCCTCAAAATGGAAAAGAATTTGCTTAGGATTGATAACATAACATGACAGAGATTATGAATTGTTCATTTTATTCAATTAAACCAGTACAAATTTGCTTTATGCCAATCAATTCTGCAATCAATATAATAATCAATTAGACACACAAAAGGATTCCCTTTTTCTTTTCTTTTTTGCTTCTTCCTGTCGAAAATCAAAATGGACAAAAACCACAGGACCTCGTAGCCGCCAACCAATTCACCATTAGTAAGGGAAAAAAAAAAAAAAGAAACAACCCAACCCTAACCCAGTTCATATGCCTTAGGGTGTTGAATCCTAAAACTTGTTAGCGTGTTTCTTATACCACTAGAAATCGGTGATGTTTGTTCCTGAATGGTTGGTAGAGTATCAAGCATCCATGATACTCTGTGAATTCACCACAAATTAAACGTGATCCACCATTGACTAGGAAATCACCAAAACAAACTTGAAATGTATTAAAGTGATGTAAAACGCATATTAATCTATTGATAGTGCAAGCGAATATGGACGCTTCTCTTATTTGACAAATTTATTTTGGTTACAACTAGTTTAATTCTCCTCCCATACGAAATTGCTGGTCCATTTTAACTATTCCAAACATCCCAAAAAAATCATCTATGTTTTTTTATTTATTCTTTCTTTCAATTTGTAGGGAAAAAAATACATTATTTATTGACCCTACTAAAAGGCATGAATGCTGAAAATTGACAAACAGTTGGGGATGGAACGAGTATTTATAAATGAGATGACTTGAAGACCAATCCCATCCAAAATCCAAGTTAAAACCACCTTAGACTTTGCAAAATCGTTGGCCACTGCTCGAGCCATGAAAATCCCTAGAGATTGATTGTCTGCTTCCACTTGAGATCTCAGTTTTTTAATAGATTGGGTGTCTGCTTCCACTTGAGATCTCAGTTTTTTAATAGATGGAAACAAAGTTGATTGAAAACTCACAATTTTCATACAATGGAAGATTTTTTCTTTCAAGCTTGTCCCTTAGCTATCCTTCAAGTCAAAAGTTTTCCTATAAAAAATTGGATATGTTGTGGCTAATATTTTTCTTTATACTTTTGTTTGGATTTGACTTGCTTTCATATGTATTTTTTCTTCTATGATTTTGCTAAGCAGTCAAGTCACACAAGGAGGGTTATTTCCATTCTAGTTGCTCCCAATATGTATTATTATTTCTTCTATGATTTTGCTAAGCAGACACAAAGGAGGAATAAAATGATTGATATTTGCTCCCAATAGGTATTATTTCTTCAATTGTGATTTTGAAGGTTGGAGCTAGTCCTCCTATGCATTTATACATCAACTTCTCAGCACACCAAAATCCCATCCAATCAATTTCCATTTGATTCAAATTCTTGTTAGCCCTCCAACACATAGGAGAATATAATGATTGATGTTGGCCCTCCAGTACTACTAAATCAATGACAGCCTAAGTTTTCTAATCCAAGATTAAATAGTCTGAGAATTCAACATGACCAGCCTTAAGACAACCAACTTTATTTTGTTCATGTTGTATCTCAAGGGGGAATAATGAAGGAGAATTTTCCTCTTCCCGGTAGATAAAATCCAGAACGAGACACAAGGAGAAATTCCGGGCAAAAATTACATAAGAGGGAAAAAGGCCAAACTATACATCAACCCATAAGCTAAATTCTTCCGGCAAATCAATCAAGAAACAAAAGAAAGAGATTCCTAATAGTATTTATCAAGAGAGAGAGAGAGATTCCTAACAGTAATCTACGTTACACGGACTCGGGTGCGGATATCGGGTACGGGTGTGCATCTAAGGGTCGGACACTTTAAAATTAAAAATTAAAAATACGTGGATACGGATCCAAATTAGGATACGGATACGGAGATACGGTAAATAGTTATTTTTAAATATATTTATTATATGAAGATGAGTTTAAAAAGTTTAAGGAATAACAAATTTTATTAAAAAAAATAACAAATAAATAATGAATAAAAATTATAAACATTATTTTAGACATAAAATAAATTATATTATATATGATAAAATAAATTATTTTAATTTTAGACATAAAAGTTATGTTATTTATGATATATTATATTATATAATATTTTTTTGAATAAATAATATTATATAATATGAATAATATTATATTAATATAATTTATATTATATATAATTCAAATTATATTAAAAAGAAAAGTCAGAGACCTATAGAAATAAAAATTGTGTTAGCTTCGCAGAGACGACGGAAGGGGAAGACCTAGAAAATTGGTTGGTAGAGCAATGACTTCGCAGAGACGACGGAAGGGGAAGACGACGAAGAGTGTCCGAGATCGAGATCAAAGGGGAAGACGACGAAGCACAGTACATCGACTTCGCAGATCAAGCTTCGCAGATCGATCGATGATCTGCAACCGATTGAAGTCGAAGGCCAGGTTCTCCCCTTGCTCTCTTTTCTTTCGATTCTTCTGCCGTATCCGTTTCTAAGAAGCCGTATCCCGCACCCGCACCCGTACCCGTGTTGTCTCGACACAGGTACCTTCGAAATTCCAAAGAGTCCATGTAACATAGGTAGAGGGAAAGAAACTTGAGGCAACAGAAGATGGGCAACCCACAAACACTCATCCACAGGAGCCGAAATACATAAAGAGAGGCTAGGACAACCCTCACAAGGGTCGACTAGGCTAGAGGAGCCTTCGGCTGAAGTCGAAACAGCTCTGTGGGACCTTGGCTGGTTCCCACAGAGACTCAGAGGCAACAAAAGATGGGCAACCCACAAACACTCATCTACAGGAGCCAAAATACATAAAGAGAGGCTAGGACAACCCTCACGAGGGTCAACTAGGCCAGAGGGGCATTCGGCTGAAGTCGAAACAGCTATATGGGACCTTGGTTGGTTCCGACAGAGACTCAGGGACCAGCAATACAGGATGGGTGGTGATAGGTGATGGCTGGTTGATGGTAGCGGCTATGTGAGTGACGGTTTTTAGGGTTTTGGCTACCATATAATTTAAGAGAATACAAAGCTTGAGTGATGATTATGAAATCATCACCTTTTATATTAATCAATCAACTATTACAAAAGGAAGCCCTAAGGCAATGATTAAGGAATCACCTTTTATATTGATTGATTGACTGACTGATTAAGGAATCACAATCAATCAATCACAATCACAATCTAATCTAAATAAGGAAATATTCTAACAGCTTCTGCTACTATAACACCCATCTCAAATCATAACAATTGTTCACTTTGAGCTAGGCCCTCAAGGGTTTAAAGCATGTTGTTACTTGGAAGGAATATGAACTCATTTATATAGCCCAGGAACTTCTCCTACCTAGACGATGTGGGATGGAATGTGATGTACAATAATGAAAGTGAATTCACTTATATAGCATACTTAACCTAAAATAATAACCATATAAAAATTCTTTGACAAGGAGGAGTAATGCCCTTGGACTACTGCACGTACTTGAGTCAATAAAGGTGAACACTTTTGCAAGTGTCCCAACAATTGTTGGGCAAGAATGGACATAAGAGCATAGTCAACAAGTATTCATTATTGTCTAAACATCTATTCAACATCAAAATTCCCAAGTGAAAGAAATGTCCTCAATATCATTACCTTCCATTTGGGCAAGTGTACTAATGAAGTTTTACCAGTAAATACACTAGCTATGTACTAAACGGAGAGGAGGGAAAGATGAATTGAGCACTCACAATACCCATAATTACTGTAAAATCCAATGACAAATTAGCAGACGTTAATCAAGTTTTTGAATATTCTACTGAAATCAAACCTTCAAGTAGCAAGGCAAGACATTGTTGATTGCCTAAATTTCAGTTTTCCCATCCTTTCTGGATAGTTCCTAGCATCCTAAATTTCTAGATGAAATAAATGAACATTCACCTTAAACATGCTTTCATGTTATGCCAGCCAAACCACATGTTATGAGTATACTTGAAACAATGGCATTTGGATCCTGTATGCACAGCGACATGCAAATTGTCTTATTATTGACTATATTGACACTTACGATATTTAACTCGCAAAGACAACAATTCTATCAGAAACTTTATTAGTCACATTACTCTCTGGATAGTTTCTGATCCAACTGAAGATGAAGCATTTTCCATGTGTCTTTTCAATAAAGTAGGTATATAAGAACAACATGCAATCATTTATTTATCTGAGCTGCGAACTCCCGTCTCTTTTATTTGTTCATAGCATGTAATGGACCTCTCTAATAATAACTAAAACAAACATGCAATGTATAACAAGTATTGCAGGCATGCACAGAGTGATCTTGTATGCTCTGTGTAAACTGAAGTCTAAATGCTTCATTAGCATGTTTTTGAACAGATACTTCATTAGCCTGTTTACTAATGCCAAAATTAAGGACATTTTGCATCATCGATGCTAAATGTACGTCCTGGACAAAACAAATATATAAAGGGAAGGAAGTGTCAATCATAACATATGTATCAGTAATATAGTAAGTTAGAGCTTCTCGGAGCAGCAATGAACTCACCTAACATTGTTTGGGGTAAGCTCATTGAGTGTTGATTCAATAATGGTTGGGCTGAATTTAGGGGGCAAGGATGACCCCACTAGCCAATCATTAGGAGGATACAACTGCAAAATAATTTCAAACGAACAATTGATGTCAGCAAAGCAAGTGACTGCTGAAGAAACAACAATCACTCAGACTGAGTTTGAACAAGATGAAGATGGGGAAAGAGAACAAAAATTCAACTATTTAATTTCATGTATTTGTTTAGCAGGAGAAGGGTGGAAAATACAACAAAGTTAAATATCTTATACAACCCACACCAGAATGGCAACTTTGCTTCTAGATTCTTACAAAAAAATACAGTCACTTTTTCTCTCATTAAAGTAGCCAACTATTGTAACTTTCTCACAAAAAATTAAACTAAATGCAAATGAGAAAATAAATTTTCCTTTCACCTTTTCTTTCACTTCACTATCTATCACTTTTGTTTTCCATCATATTTTTTACTTAATCAAATGGACCCTCAAGATTCTCATTGAAAAGTTGAAGTGCAAAGCAAGAAGCCAAAGAAAGAGAAGCAGAGAAAAGCTAAACTTCTTAACTACATCTTGTAAAAAAATAAATAAAAAGTGAAAAAAAAAAAAAAAAAAAAAAGAAGAAGAGAGAATCAAAAACTACACTCCAGTCAATCAAAGAAACGTCTCCAGGAAATATCGAATTAGTAGTGGCTTATCTCCAAAAACCGGCTTTGTATGAATTTTACTTGTCAAAACAAGTCTAAGCTGAGATTGAGCCTAGTTCCTATGCTACTGAACCAACCTCAAGCTCCTTGTACTTGGCCGGCTTCATCTCATTTACAGTCTAGATGAAGTGGGAACCTTCACCTTCATCTAGCACAAGTTAGCATAATAAACTGACTCAGCTTGCTTAATATTCAATGATCCAAACTCATCAAGGCAAGTGGTGGGTTGCTCTTAAATTATCCTCCAACAATGCTTCACTGCAAAAAGTAGCATCAATCTTTTCCTACTTAAATGGTACAAATAAAATTCCACATAAAGACTTAAATATATAAATAAAACCATCAAAGCAATCATGGCTTACTAAGCCAAACCAAGCCTTAGCAAGCTCATCAAATAAATTGAATTCTACACCATTTATAAGTGAGCTTGACTTGTGAACTGAAGCTTGTACCCTATACAGCTTTCTGTAAAGAATGCACCTCGGACAGTAAAAAACAATAAACATCAGGAAAAGAAGAAATTATACCATTCAAAACCAATCAACCACCTCTGAATTCAAATGACAAAACTTTTTTTTTTTTTTTTTTATCAGCAAAAATAGAATTTATTGAATAGATCAAAAAAGAGGCAAGGACAAGGCATCCTCTACAAGTAAGAAAACACAGAAAGAAAATGCATCTCCACAAAACAAAAAATAAAATCCAGAAACAACTCCTAATCCAATAACCACTTGCATATTCATGCCACTGTCATCCATCTAAGAATAATCATGGGGAGAATTTGGCTAACCATGGGCCATGCAACTTTTCAACCCCCAGTTAGCAGATAAGTGGTATCTCAAGGATGAAAAGTTCAAAGGATAAATTATTTATCAAAAAAAAGTTCAAAGGACAAATCAAAAGATGCGCAGCTTATTCATTATTTCATCCTCTTGGAAAGAAGATTAAAAAAAGAAGACTATCAAGACATAGCACAAGGATGGTAACTGAGACTGGTACAACATCCAAAAAAATGAACATTCTGTCGACAAAAGAATTTGAAGAGGGTTGCACATGCTACTTTTATAAGTATGGTGGGAACCGTATGTTAAAAATGAAATTGCAATTGTCATTTCCTTTTTCCATTGTTATAAAATCCTGTTTTCTCATAAAGTTTGTACAAGAGACTATCAGGTTTGAAAGAATTTTGGTCATCATTGAAAAGAATATACAAAATAAAAATAAAGAAGATAATCCAAATTCTTAATTAAAAATCGACACAAAAATAAGAAGAAAAACATCTCCACAAAGGTAAATAGCCTAAAATTGCAATGCTTTCTAATGCAATATCATGCACAAGGATCAAAATTTTGTTGCAGCACGACATTTAAAAAGACTCCGAAAAAGGAATATCTAGTAAACATGCCACAAATGCAATGGAAATAGCAAAAAAAACTTTGAAAGACAGGTGAACACTTGAAGCACAGAAGAAGATTTATTAATGCATATTAAAATAATTTCCAACAGCGCTATTACAGCAAAAGCACACTTAGAACAGTTTCAAAGCTGATATTCTTTTGTACTATAAAATAATCATAGACAAAATATAACGTTGTCATATGAACTCAACATTTTAACACAAGTAAAACAATTCAAAATAAAGGTCATAGCAATTAGAAACTAATATTCCAAAAGATCTTCCAATTATTCTGATATTGGTTCACCTCTTCTCCTTATCTACTTATTCTCAAAGAAATTCGAGAATTTTTTATGCATGTGCTTTTGGGTTCTAAAAACTCAACAATAAGGCTAAAAGAATAATAACCTTTTGTTCTTTTTAGACTATATTGCTGTCGACAATAAATTCAAAATAATAATAATAATAACCATCCCAAACATTTTACGAGCAGTTTTCAGTTTTTTATGAAAAGTTTATTTTTATGAATATCAGCATTTTGGTTTTGCAACCAAGCTTTATTGTACTAGAAAGAAAAGACATTCAGCTAATTCCATGCAAAGAGAATTTTCATTTCTGTACAGATAAAATAGATTCAAAGAAACTTCGATGTCAAATGCGTTGTCTAATTCCCCTGCTAAAATGAATATAGAGACCATCACTCTGGTCCACTATTGCCATATATGACCAAGCTTTGAAACCATACTGTTTACAGTCTCATTTTCAAAAGAGATGCCTACAAAATTAGGGCCACCATTATACAGAAGCTCCAACAACTCAAGGAACTAGACTATCTAAACCAGTAAAGATCATGTTATTGCCCATAAACTACGCATGATACGAACATGCCGACACAGGAAATTTCCAAAATATCAAAACATAACACAATAGTAATCCAAAAAAGGGCTCAATATCAAATGTTTCGACTCCAAAATAAAAACTACACCTCCATTAAAGATTCTTCTGTTGTGCTCCTAGATGCATCACCAAAAACAAATCACTAAAGTCTCCGGCCCATTTCTTTCTTCTTCCCTTTTTTTTTTTTTGCCAAGTAAATATATTAGAAAGGTGCCAAAAAAAAGAGCACAGTCACCACTTTACACCGGCTATGTTTGATTTCGGTTTGGATTAGGCAGATAAGATACCCCCGAATGTGTAAGCCAGGCAAAGGCATTTTAGTCATTCACATGCAAAAGAGTTATCCCCAGTTTAACTGTCCCACCCCTAGGACAAAATAATCCCTCATATGTAGGTAAAGAGGTCACGTGGGATTAGCTATTCTAAGCAACTTTTGCAGTACCAAATGTGGGATTATTTACGAACAAGGATGAGGGAGGAGTCACAAGTCACTACATCTTAGTTGCCAACTTCATATGCAAATGGAAATACAGCATGAGTTACGTCAGACAGATCAGTAACAAAGGCACATACGCTTCCACAGTCCACCATTAACAGTTGGCCTCTGAAAACTCCCACTAATAAAAGCCAACATAACTTGATCATTCATTTAAGAATGGAACTCAATGGCTTTCATGGATGAAATAAATAGACTTGGTTATCAAAAAGAGGATAAAACATGTTCTTCTTCTCATGCAATATATATATATATATATATCTCGAGCTTTTTTTCTCTTGCTAAAAAAATAAAAGAACAGAATTCGATGTACATCATGTACTAAACAAGCTCTTAAATACTTAACACTGATAATTAAACAGCCAAGACATAGATAAAAGATACTTGCAAACTGCCTTCAGACACAAAGAAAGAAAGAAAGAAAAAAAAATTCAATGAAAAGGAAACCACAGTGCAATCAATTTCAGAGTCGGGAATTTACGAGATTACTAGAATGTTCTACGAGAATTTCACACATTCTACAGATACAAGTTGAGAATTCAAACAACTAAATTTGGCACAATTAATATGTATATATGTAAATATATAGCACATATTATGTATGTAAAATTACTAACCCCGTCAATTGTGTCAATTAATATGTATATATGTAAATATATAGCACATATTTATTGATAAGGATGGGGGCCTATTAAACTACTGCCATCAACATCAAATTGCAAAATTAACACCAACTTATATTTACATATGTATCCACCGAAATTTTCCATTATTAGGGTGAGCAAGTTTGATTATTGTGCCATGTCAAGTTTTGATACATTTTTTTTTGAAACATGATTTAATTTTTATTTTTAAATAGATCCGGCTGTATAAATAAATAATGTAACAAAAAGACATAATGTTGAGATTAGGATTTATGGAAACTAGTACTAAGTACATAAGGTTGAGATTAGGGTTTCAAGGAAATGGATTCCCCAAAATCAAATTATGAAAGGTTGGTCCCCCTAATGCAATCCTTGAAGTCTGCAACTTTTCCTCAAGTCACAAAAGAGATAATCGTAGTAAACCAAAAGCATTTTAGATTCTCAAAAACCTATACCCCAAGCCCATTAAACTAAAATAATCAACCCAAACAAACTTTTTAATCCCAACTAAAAAAAATCTCAACTCTAAAAAGCCAATTAAAATTTTTTTTTGCCAAACCACAACATAATATAGATATAATATTTATTGGTGGGCCAGTTTTCTAATTGAATCTTTGTGTAATGGGTGCAAGCCACGCACCCATTAAACTGAAAGACTAAAATCTTTATTATCTGCTTGGTTTGTATGATATTTGGTAGCTTACCTAACTTAGTGTGATTTGATTGTTTCCATCATGTAAACAAAAATTGGATGTAAAACACAGAAAATTTTCTATTGTTGATAGATTACCCTTTGGGGCTTTGTCATTGAAAAGATGAATATTATCAGAATTTGATATGGAAAAACAAAACCATGGTGTATTAATTTGTTAATCTACTCTCAGAAAGACACAGCAGCGTGGGGATCAAAGGGCTGAACCTGTCAAACTTTGAGCAGTCAATGGCACCAACAACAAGTGTAATTCAAGATTTCCGGTATATATATGAACTATCGTTTTTATTCCGTTTTTATTATGTCCATGTTATCTTAGGTTAACAACAATGTGATTTGGGATTGCAGGATTCAAAACAAAGGTGAAAAAGATACTTGCAAACTGCAATCAATTTCAGACACAAAGAAACAAAGAAAAAAAAAAAAAAATCAATGAAAAGGAAACCACAGTGCAATCAATTTCAGAGTAGGGAATTTACGAGATTACCAAATGTTCTACGAGAATTTCACACAAATTCTACAGATACAAGTTGAGAATTCAAACAACTAAATTTGGCACAATTAATATGTATATATGTAAATATATAGCACATATTATGTATGTAAAATTACTAACCTTGTCAATTGTGGCGAAAATGGACATGTTCCGTGACCTCCCAATCCCCAGCCGCCGAATCAGCGCAGAGGACATCCGGGTCGGGTGGATGCCGCCACAGCAGGAAGAAGCGATTTCCTCCCAATCGTTTTTTTAAATTTTTTTTCCCCTAAACGTCTCTCTCTCCCCTCCCCCATTCCCCCCTCTCTCTCTCTCCCCCTCTCTGTTTCTCTCTCTAGGGTTTCCCTGCCCTCCCATGGCTTCTCACCTCTCTTCTCTGTGCAGGTTTCTCTTCAAATCTCTCTTTCTTCGAAGCCGTTTTGGGAATCTTCAACGTTTATGGAGTGAGAGACATGGTGAATTCACATAATTTGACGGGGGACGATGCTGGATCTATCGTTGGGAGAAGAGAACGGAGAGGACGTTGAATTGGGGGTTCCGTTGCCGAAGAAGGCGAGGGATGGAGGCGGATTGGTTGGGAATGTGAAGAAAGTGGAGGAGGAGGAGGACGACTGTCCATCCTAGAGAGAGAGAAACCCTAACCAAAACTTTTCAGAGAGCGATAGTGGGTTCGGGATGTGAGCTTAATAGCAAATGAGAGAGGAGGATAAAAAGATATAGCCGTTGTTGGGTACCAAACACCCACCTCAAAATTCTAATAAAAATCCTCATAACCAAATTCTTTTGAAATTGTAATTTTAATAAATAAAAAAAAAATCAAAATTCAAAATTCTTTTTTAAATGTGTAATCAAACACACAACTTAAAATTTAATTTAAAATTCTTTTCAAAACTCATAACTAAACTCTTTTTAAAATTTTATTTAAAGAAAAATTTTAAAAAATATTTTTTTATTTTATGTTTTAAGATAATGATTTTATTTTTTAAAATATTTAATTTTTTTTAATTTCAAAAAAAAATTGGATGGCCATATATATCTAAACCATAACAAATTATTTGGCCAATACTTAAAAAATAAGGACAAATTACAAACACTCCCTCGAGGTTTGGTGAAAATACAAATTCCCCTTGAAGTTTGAGAAATTACATCCTGCCTCCTGAAGTTTATATTTCCATAACAAATTGCCCCCTGAGGTTTTTATTTTCATACAAATTTCTCCCTAATTTGATATGCAAATTTGACCTTCAGGGAGCGATTTGTAATTTCTCAAACCTTAGGGAGAATCTGTATTTTCACCAAACCTCGAGGGGGGTGTTTGTAATTTGCCCAAAAAATAACAAAAAATATTTTTCAATAAAATAAAAAAATTAAAAAATATATTTTGATTAAAAAGTTTTTGAATTGAGTTTTTAGTTTTGAGTTATATATTTGGTTATGAGTTTTAAAAATAGTTTTTGAATTGAATTTGGAGTTATGTGTTTGCTTATGATTTGAGTGTGGAGTTGTGTTTTGAATTTAAAAAATTTACAAAAATGAAATAAAATATTTAAAATGAAAAATAAATTTTTCTTAAACGTTTTTAAATATTTAAAAGAAATAAATTCGAAAAATTTCAAAATACAACTCAAAATTCAAAAATTTAAAACTCAAAAATACAACTTAAAACTCTTTTCAAAACTCAAAATTCTTTTCAAAATTCACAATTCAAAAACTCAAAAATATTTTCAAAACTCATAACCAAATAAATTTTTATTTTTTAAAAACTGAACTCACAACTCCACACTTAAAATCACAATTCTATATTTAAATCATAATTATAAAATTAAACTAAACGGATTTTACCCTTAACTCTTACACTACTAATATGCCTTGCAGATACTCTCTCTCTCTCTCTCTCTCTCTCTCACTCTCTCTCTCTCTCTCTCTCTCTCTCTCATACAGAGATGAAATTAGGATTTTATTACTACAGGGGTTAAAAGATAAATAATATTTTTTTACCGTATAGACAAATACACATATATGTGCAATATGATATATAATTTATATATATACACATAAAAAAATTTAAATATCATATTAACAATCCCTAATAGAATGAATAAATTTTTTTCTAGAAAAATAACAGAGAATAAAAGATGAGAAAGGAATGAAGTATATATCTTTTATACTAAGATGCTATTTTATTTATAAAATAATACATATATATATATATATATATATTTAGAAGTACTACGGAAAATAAAATTTTCACAGAGACAGAAGGGTCATGACCCCTCATAATCTTCTCCTAGTTCTATCCCAGCACTCATAATCTTCACATAGACTAGACTTGTATCCCTACACATATTAGACTTGCACCCCACACCTTACATAGATTAAACTCGTGTCCTACAAAGATTAGACTTGTATCCCTACACAGATTCAACTTGCACCCCTCACAAATTAAACTTGCACTTCACACTAACTAAACTTTCACCTTTACACAGATTCAACATACACACCAACACAGACTAGACTTGCACTACTACACAGATTTGACCTGCACACTCTACGCGTACTGAATATGCATCCCTACATAGACTAAGGTCTCGTTTGGCAAGTGGTGATTTTAGTCAAAAAGCCGAAAAGTCACTAAAAAAATCAAAAAACCAACAACTTATACCAAAAGTCAAAGATTCTCTTTTTCTCTCTACTTATTGCACATCTTTTCATAAAAAAAATAAGAACTCATCCCAAACATAGTAGTTTTTTTATATCATATTTTAGCCAAAAAGTCAAAAAATTACTAAAAAAACATGTTCCCAAACGAGGCTTAAACATGCACCCCACACAGATTAGATTTGTACCCTTACACAAATTCAACTTGCACCCTTCATAGATTTAATTGATATTGTTCTAAAAATATATTTAAAATTTTAAAATGCAACTAATATTTCACATATTTAATAAAAATTTAAATTAATAATCTAAAATATATAAAAATTTATAGAATTAAAATAATTTGTATGACTTAAGTTAATATAAATAATAAATTACTTTTCTAATTAATATATATATATATATATATTGGTAGGAGAAAACGTTTAGAATAATACAATTGTAAATAAAAATATATTAATTCAAACCACGCAAATAATAACTCAAACCAAAATAATAATATAATAAAAAAAATAGTGGCCATGTTTGATCCCACACACAAAGTAAGACTTACACCCACACAAACTAAACTTACACTTCACATAGACTAGACTTGTATCCCTACGCATATTAGACTTACACCCCATACTCTACATAGATTAAACTCATGTCCTACATAGATTAGACTTGCATCCATACACAGATTCAACTTGCACCCCTCACAAATTAAACTTGCACTTCACACTAACTAAACTTTCACCTCCACACAGATTCAACATACACGCCAACACAGACTAGACTTGCACTACTACACAGATTTGACTTGCACACCCTACGCATACTGAATATGCATTCCTACATAGACTAAGGTCTCGTTTGGCAAGTGGTGATTTTAGTCAAAAAGTCACTAAAAAAATCAAAAAATCAACAACTTATACAAAAATGTCAAAGATTTCATTTTCCTCTCTATTTATTGCACATCTTTTCATAAAAAAACCAAAAACTCATATCAAACATTCTAGTTTTTTTATGTCATATTTTAGCCAAAAAGTCAAAAATTACTAAAAAAGCATGTTCCCAAACGAGGCTTAAACATGCGCCCCACACAAATTAGATTTGCACCCTTACACAAATTCAATTTGCACCCTTCATAGATTTAATTGCACCCTACACAGACTAAGCTTGTACTCCCATATAGATTTGACTTGCACGCCAACACAGACTAGACTTGCGCAACTACAAAGATTTGACTTGCATACCACATAGACTAAACTTGCACCCTTACGTAGATTCGACTTGCATGCTAACACAGACTAGACTTGCACCACTACATAGGTTTAACTTGGACACCACACATACTAAACTTGCACCTACACATAATGAACATGTACCCCCACACATAATAGACTTGCACCCTACAAAGTACTTTAAAAAATATATATACATCTGAGTTATTTATAAATGAAAAAGATATTACAAAAATATTTCTAATATTTTATATTATTTTTTTAAAATTAATTTTTAAATAAAAAATATTATTTTATCTGCGAAGAAAAAACGTAGAGACTAATAAAAATATTAACTCAAATTATACAATTAATATAAAAATATTATTCAAACATACAAATATTATTTTCATCAAAAACAAAAATAGAATCATATGAAAAAGAAAACGATAATTTTTTTATCAAGCTACTTTTAATTTTTTTTAAAAAAATAAAAGACAAAATTTAAAAATTCAACCAAATAGTTTACGTTTCAAACTTAAAACTAGTTTAAAAAAAATTAATCGCACAGCATATTTCAATTTTATAAATAGTTGTAAAAATTAGTCATGGGGAAAAAAAAAAATCACATAATATTGTAGACATCCTATTTTGACCGGTCCTAAGACTTGGGCGCTTTCTTTTGATTACTTGATGATGACAATCAGAATGTGAAGAAGGGGTATACCTCATAGAATAGAATCTCCCAAACTTTTAGGAAGAAGGGGTACCTGCTGAGCACAATCGAATTTGTTATGGGGCCAAACAGTATCGCTCTGGTGCTCTTTAAGCCCATTTGGTGCTTTTTAAACCCCATTTTATTTTTGGCCACTTTGAGGCAAAAAATATATGATATTTATCATAAAAATATATAACAAAAGCGCATATGGTTTACATATTTTAGCATTACCCTAACAACATTTGCATGTGATGTCTCTTGTTATTCATAGCCCTTTCAGACCGTCATGTAGAAAAGATAAAGAGAAAGAAGAGAATTTAGAAGTGGACAACTAACATGAGATATCGTGGATTAATATATATATATTTCACTATTGCGTTATTTCAATAAAAAAAAGACGATGATAGTTAATTTTTTTTATACATTACATAGTTGTACCTTATAAAGAATGACTTTTATGTATAAATTGAAAGAGATATTTATATGGTGTAATCAAAAGCTTCTTAGAAATAGATATACAGATAACGACCCTTTGCTAGGGGTGTAAAATCGGCTTGGCTTGGCCCGTCTAGCTTGGTCCTGCTCGGGCTCTTGCCAAAAATTAGGGTCAGACCGGGGCCAGTCCAGTTCAAAAAAATTTAGGCCTAGGCCCAAGTCCAATCCTAGGGTTAATCAGACCTCAGGCCTGGGTTTGGACTTGGTCTTGGGCTTAGCTTGCAAGTGATGTTGGGCGTCAGACGGTTTGGGCCTCAAGTTGGGCTGTTCAGGCTAGGTCAAGCCCAAAAAAGCATGGACCAAGCCCTAGACTGGGGGGTCGGGTTGTGTCGAATATCGGGCCAGCAGACCATTTTTACACTCATTCCCTTCCCCCTTTCCTTATTTATTTTGCTTTTGCTTTAATTTTAATTTTTTTAATTGTTTTTTTTGCTTTTATTTATTTATTTGCAAAAGTTAGTGATTAATTGTTAGATTAACACCATGGAGAACTCACACCCTCTCCTTGATTAGATTAATGGTTAAACCAATGACTTGGTATGAATATAACCAAATACCATTAATCTTATCTTCCCATCTTTCAATTTTCCTTTGGCAAGTGATTTTTTTAGTAAATTTTTTAAGTTAAAATATGATGTGAAAAAATTAAAGTAATTGAAAAATTAAAGCACTTTAATTTTTTTTTTTAAGAATAAATGTGTAAAAGAAATGAAAAAGAATTTTAAAATTTTTTATATGATTTTTTAACTTTTTTATTTTTTTCAATATGTTTTTAACTATTTTAACACCAAACAATTTCTTTTCAATCACAAAAGCATTGCAAACATTATTTGGTTGATTTATAGTTAAATGCTATGCACAATAAAATTACAAGAAAATTTATAGTTGTGGGCCCTGCTAGATAAAGAAAATTCTGCATTATTAAATATACAGATTTGGTTTTTCCCAAATCAGTAATGATACATCCCTTTAATTTGGGAGTTCTAAAAGAGCACTAATAATGTGAGAAATAAAAAATAAAAAATAAAAAAACCAAAATAAAAAATCACATCACATGAGACCTACACACCAATTAAAACTATTAAAACTCTTAATTTAGAGTTCCCAATCTTTTTTTCTTCCCCAAATACATAAGAATGTTTTGTTAATGATTTATAGTGGTGTTTGATTATCACGTGTATTGGTTGCCTTTTTTGTTTTTTATTTTTTTATTTGAGTGTAGTGGTCGTCTTTGTTTTTAAATTTAGTGATGCTAGCTTATGATATAGTGGTGATAGTTGTGAAACACATAAATGGACACATTAATTTTCAAATATTTAAGGGTTAGAATTTGAGATTCTTATGGTGTGATTATTTTTTTAAAAGGGTGTGTACACTAGTCATTTCTTGAATTTTTAGATGTTTAGGTCCAAATTAACATAATGTTTTTACAAGAAAAATGATATGTCACCATAATTTTTATATAAAATTTACTCTCAAAATGATGTAACAATGATAAAAATTACACCCATATAGCATTACTTATTTTGTTTTTATTGCAATATTTGTGTACAATTTTTTATTTTTATTTTTTATATAGCACTACTTGTTCTATAATATGAAAAAAGTATCCATATAATATTATTTTCTTTTCTATTTTTTGTTTTGCAAATATACATCTATTTTAATATTGATTGGGAAAATTATTGCAAATTTAATGATATTCTTTTTTTAATTTTTTTATAATTATAAAAACGTATATTTTAATATATTTACGTACAATATTTTCGCTATTTCCTTTCCCTCTCTTCTCATTTATTTTACTTTTTCTTCTACTTCAACCCTTCTTTTTTCATTGTTTTTCTGCTTTTATTTTTTATTTTCTTATTAGCAAAAATTAATAATTAGTTATTAGATTAACATCTAAGGGAGTTGAACTCACACCTTTTACTTTTTCTTCCATCTTCAACCCTTCTTTTTTCATTGTTTTTCTGCTTTTATTTTTTATTTTCTTATTAGCAAAAATTAGTAATTAGTTATTAGATTAACATCTAAGGGAGTTGAACTCACACCTTCTCCTAACAAACACTAAGTCTTGCCTCCTATTATACTCCTAAGAGTGTAACTCAAAATTTCTCCTTAACAGAGACTTAGTGACCAAAGGACTAGCCACGCAAGTGGTTTAACATAGTGACTACATTGGTATAAATACAATCAAATACCATTACTCGTCTTCCCATCTTTTTAATTTTCTTTTGGGAAGTGATTTATTTTTAGTAATTTTTTTATTAAAATATGAAGTGGAAAATGAAAGTGTTTGTAAATGACTCTAATTTTTATTTTATTTTTTATAGAAAATATGCAAAAAAATAAAAAATGAGTTTTTATTTTTTATATGACTTTTAAGCTTTTGATTTTTTAATAAGTTTTAACTATTTTAATACCAAACTTCTCCCCGATCACAAAGCATTGCAAATATCATTTCGGTCGTTTATAGTTTAAAGCTATGCACAATAAAATTACAAGAAAATTTATAGTCATGCCCTTGGTTAGAGTAAAGAAAAATCTTGTCATCCTTGTTTGTCATCTTCTAAAAAAATTAAAAAGTCAAAAAGTCACTATCCTATTTAAGTCATATCATCTTATTTAAGTCATATCACCTCTTTATCACATCACTTCAAACCCAACCCATACCCAACTCATATTTTATAAAAAGTCAAAAAATGCACTTATTTAGAAGTCATATCACCTCTCTATCACATCACTTTAAACCCAACCCATACCCAACTCATATTTTATAAAAAGTCAAAAAGTGCACTTATTTAGAATATCCCAAAAGTGTATTGTTTTGATTTTCCCCAAATATTTAGGTTGTATTCGGTTGATAAATTTTAGTAAGGATTTGAAAAGAAAAAGGAAAAGTTCTGTGAAATGTAGATAAAATGTAACTATATTTTATTCGCATTTTACATACTTTTTCCCTTTCATTTGCTAAATCTCCAACCAAATTTATTAACCAAGATAACATTAGGAATGTTTGGTTAATAATTTATAATTGTGTTTTATTATCACGAATAGTAGTGGTTGTTATTTTTTGTTTTTTTGTTTTTAGAATTGTGTATAGTAGTTGTCTTGGTTTAGAAATTTTGTGATCCTAGATTATGATATAGTAGTGATGGTTATGAACCAAATAAATGGCAGACATTAATTTTTACAGCTAGAGGGTGGGTCTAGCGGAAAGCTGAGGAGTTCACAACAGCTAAATCACGATCTTCGGACGAGCTCATATTGACACAAGGTTGCCTATTTTCAATGCTGGGAGTGAAGCAAGAAAAATCTCTCATTTGAGGCCTTTCACAGCCATAATAATATCAACAAGCCTGAAACTTTAGTTAATAAATCAAAAGAGAGATGAACCTGAGAGATAATAAGAAGAGGAAATATCTTTACGCTTTACTAATATAATTATATAGGTTTTCTTACTTTCTTCGCATGCTTTCGGTGTCGTGTTCGTGTCGTGACATTTTGAATGTGTCAAAATTATCTTAATAATAACCTAACTCATGTATTATTTCGTATTATTGTGTCATGTCATTTCTGATTTGTATCCGATTTGTATAGTATTAACACGTCATGTAAAAATATTTTACCATAAGCTAAAAATATCAAGCGTACAAAAAAAAAAAAAAAAAAATTTCTTCACAATTTAATTTTTATGAAACTAATCTATATTGAATGAAATTATTCATAAGGATATTTGATTTCAATTCAATTTGATTTTCTTAATTTACAAAAACAATATCTTATTATTATATATATATATTTTTACTAAATTAACTCAAACAGTAGACAAATAAATTTTCAATTGAAAACAAAAACAAAACCTTTATTAGCTTTAAAATCCTATTTTACATGCTTTTTTCTTAGTTAGATGGAGTTATATAAGAGATTAAAAAATGTCAGAACACCCTTTAATAGAAATAATATTACATATGTAACTAATTTTTCATTATACCGATTATTCGTGTCAGCTTTGTTCTATACAAATTCGACAGTAATCCAACCTATTTAATATTCGTGCTAACGAGTCATGCCATATACATATTCATGTAGATTTGAATCGTATTATCATATCAAAAATTCCTGCCTTAATCATGTAGTACAGTTTAATTTTAATGAAGTGTTCATGCCTTTTTGGGGGGGAGAGAGAGAGTGTGTGCGCGCGCGCGCGCACTGTGAACACATTAAACATCTATTAACAATATTATTCCATATATGCACATTGAAATCCAATAATACAAGCATATGCTTTGTGTAGTTTCCCACTAAAAATAAATGTACACATACAATTTCCACAAGACGAGGAGGTAAACCTTTTCCTACCACCTCTGGTTCATTTCCATGTCTCACTAAAATTAATTTCATAGATACAAAACAATTTGTATAAGAATACCATCAAACCTAGTAAATCCTCTCTGCAGTAGATACAAGATGCAGGAAAACGACAATAACAATTATATTATCTTTGCTTCCACGTTCAGCAGCCTCGGTTGCCAATCTCTTTGAGCACATCCTAGGCTCTTTCACTGTGTCCTTTATTATGGAAACAATCTCTGTGTTGCTCATAACATCCCAGAGCCATCGCTAGCCATAACCTGACAGTCGAACACATATATTGTTACTCTCTCTATAAAAATGTGATATGCTAACAAGTCACAACCATCCGTCATAAATAAAGCAAAATTTTGAAAATGGTCTGATTACAAATGAAACATACATCATAAGCATTTGAATTAAATAAGAATTATTGGGAAAAGCATAAAGGTTGCAAAATTATCTAGGGTTTTACTTCCTACCCCCCTTTTCAACCACTGTCATTTTTTTCAAAAGATCATTTTTTAGAGATCACTAAACTAAAAGAATATAACTCCAAGTTCAGAAATATGAGAAGCATGTGAAGGTAGGTGTTAATAGTTGATATTGGTAATATGACAAGAAGGTTGAATATGAAGAGATAATAAAAATAGAAAAGAGAGAAGAAAGAACACAAAAAGTTAATGTGGTTCAGTCAATCTTGGCCTACGTCCACACATACAAAGCCCTATGGGCTACATCTTTTATTCACACTACTTAATCCTCTTGATTACATGGTACACCATATATAAAGCGGGAGATACAATCAAATCCCTTCAGTTATGGATCTTCATATATTCTGATATCTTTAACACTATAATGTTATCTCAAACTTAACCAGTCCCAAATATACTAGAGAGGTTATCTTCCTAATATTAGGTATGGACTGTCTCACTTTACATGTAGTTCTATGGAAGTTCAATCGTCAGAACACTCTCTCATTCTAGGCTTACTCCACACCCTCCCTGTCTTATTTCAATGCTTTGAAACCATGAGGTGTGAATGGGGAGGGAAGAGATAGGGCAAGGTCGCTAGAATTTTTTTATTTTTAGAACCGAAAAACAAAGGCATAAACCATAATCGTTCAAATTGTGGTATACGATCTCTTTTGGATAAGTTTGATTTGAGTGCCTACCTGTGTTATGCACTAACAAACGAAAAGCATAATACAAATTAGAATAATTACAAGTCTGCCAAGATAATTTTTTTTTTTTTTTTTTGATAACTCAGCATCTGGCCCACTAGACCGACTACTCCGGAAGACCAATCCCACCATCCACTAGTGGGGGGTCGGGGCAAAGTCCCAGAAATTGTTTGCACTTAGAAGATTTTGAAGGGAGCACACCCCAGGCCCAGGTCTTGACCACTAGGCCAACCCCTTGGGGTTAGTCTGCCAAGATACTTGTATTCTATTTTAACTGTAAACATAACAAAAGAATAAGGGTTGAATTCAAGAAGCCTCAAAATGCTTCAAATGAAAGAGAAATTAGACCTATGGTTTAGTTTTGATATTGTCTATGATGCTTTTGTTGGTTGTGTTTTACAGTGATATATGTTTGATATTTCACAATACAAAATTAGTGAGTGGCTAGCAAATGATAAACTCGTACTTTGAATTGTCAATATCCTTTGGTGTTAGCTATTGGATAGCTTAATGAAATATGAGAATGTAACATGATTTTGTCATTAGTATTTGATGAATAATTCATTACAAAAGGAGTACAAGTGTTTTAAAAGTTTTACATTTTTCCTGCTGTAATGATTGAAATTAAAAAGCTCCAAAATAAGTCTTTGATATTTGTTTTGTGATTAAATGTTCATTATCTAAATTATTTTGGAGTTAGAAAGGGTTTTGGATGAGTTTGAGATGCTTAACACGTGAAAATCTTAAAAACATTGAAGGTCTTGAGTCGACCTCAAATAAATGATTCGACCCTGAACTCCAGTTGTTGTGCAGATAAAAGGATTAGTCAACACCTTGACAAAATAAATCGAATCCCTAGATTCAAAATAAGTTGACTCCTTCGTCGCGAAATTTAAATTCTAAAATATGCAACAGCTACTTCGTTTCAACTGCTAGAGACGCATTTACTGCACTGGAATGACCAAAATGAGACGAAGGGCTATAAAACAAGATTTTTACATGTCTACAAACATGGGATGAAGGATTAAATGTAATACCCATCAAGATCTTTCAAGTTTTGAGCTTCAACTTCCATATTCTTTTGCTTTTGAGCTTTGTTGTTTAAATTCAACTCCTTAAAAGTTTATTGTTCTAAAACCTTGTGTTACTTCTTTTCCACATCATTCGTAAAAGGGTTTTTAAACTATTGGGATTAATGGAGTGTTTGTGGGAAACACTTGGAGAAAATCTTGTTCTGTAAGGCTACAGATTTCAAACTTCAATAATATATCTCAGGATTATTCAATTGTCTTGCTAATAACATTTCCAAGTACGGGACCTCCTTAATTGGGGGCCTACAAATTTCAAATTGCAAGAACATGAATTGTGCTATGATCATCCAGGCACTACAGAAAATTGTGTTTGGTAATGGCATATAGAACAAATGCTTTTAAAGTGATTAAAGCAGATGCAACTACAGTTATTTAAAATTTCTGATTTCCCTGGAAACTGTACATAAAAGTCTATTTAGAAGCCACAAATCCATTTATTAGTTTCTCGTAGCACACAAATAATAAACCCCAGATAACAGAAGATTATCAGATCGAAGGACCTTACCAAGTATTCATCTTCTACAAACAGTATGGTCTCAGTTATCTCAGGTTCTGCAATCATAGCAGGCTTCAGATCATCATCACCAATAGACCGCGTAACCTGTAAAAAATATGTAATTAATAAACTTCAAATTCAACCACAAATTATTGATTATTGCTTTCACATCATGTTGAATACTGGAAGCACGGGCAAAGAGTGGGGCCGGGCAGGGACCATGTGTTCCTGTTTACCCATCCTCTTCTTGTTTCTTTATTTTTTAAATCTAGTTTACAGAAACCTCATTAAATAGAAACCAATCTTTTGTTTCTAATTCATTATTTAGAATTTAAAAAATAAAATAAATAAAATATCAGCTATTAGCTCAGTGCTATCTCTTAATACCCAAAAAGATAAGGTGCAAGGTTCAGGCCCTCACAAGACATGAAGGAAAAATAAAAATAAAGGAATATATAACTTTAACAAATTAAAGAAAAAATGTTTGCCTACTGTAGATGTGCTTTGTTGGTGGACATGCTAGCAAGTTTGGTTGAGAATTATGAATCTTCCTATACTCAACCTATTGTTGTATTTAATTTTAGCTACACCACACAAAGAACAAAAATCAATGTTTTAGGGTAAATTATATTAATATATATACATACATACATACATATATATACACATATGTAGGTTTAGAGAAAAGAAAGAGTTAGGGAATGAGTTAGACTTCATTCCCTTTTATATTGATAATTCTGATCAATTACAGGCATAATTCAAGCAACTAAAAAAGGAATAAATAAGAATACAATTCATTATTTCCTATTCTACCAATTTCCTATTCTAACAACATATATATTTTTAGGGTAAATTACAGTAAACCCCTCTCAACTATGACCCATTGTCAAGTTAAAAATCAATGTTTAAAATTCAACACTCAACTCGCTTATAGTTTTGTTTTGTAACTCTAAACCTCTTCTGTCATCACACCGGTAGTCATTTGGCATAAATGTATCATATTGTAATTAAAAATTTATGACTAAAAAAGCCTTATCATATATACATACATTGTAGATATATACACAACCATCAACTCTACATGGCCAGAAATGCCAAGCCATAACCAGAAACTCTCATGGCTAATACCAACTAGAGAACCCTTACTAGCCAAGCCATTATGATTTGATAAAAAAGTTTCATAGCAAAAGAATTGAGGGTTTTGATGGTGATACGTTGATTAGGTGGGGGGATTTTAGTGGACATATGTTGAATTAATATAGGGCTTTTAGTGTTGAGGGGTTTTAATGTGTATTGGGGTGTTTGATCAGTGGAAGGGAGGCTGTGGGCAAGGGGTTTCGGCTTGGTGGGAATCGAAAGGGGAGGTGGTGAGTGGTGGGGGAAATAAGGTGGTGGTGCAGAGATGGGAGGAGGGAGGAACAATGAAGGAGATGCCATTGGTTAAAGAAAGAAAAAAAAAGGAGTTGGTGTAGGCTGGAAGAGGAGTTGCATGTGGCGAGTGAGATGAAGAGAGGTGGGCCATTGTCTTCAACCACCGTTGTCGCCATTGCCATTGCCATAAGCTGTTGTAGCCACTGCCAACCCCTCATCTCTCTCTCTCTCTCTCTCTTCAATGAGTTCAAAACCCCAAGCCCTTAAACAACACCCCTATATCCATTGCCACCCCCAAACTTCACTCCCTTTGTTGATCATTAGGTCCTGCAAAAATATGGGATTGTTGTGGTGATTCACAGTGGCTGACTTTACTCCCTTTGTCAAATGAATTTGTTGTGTTTGTTAATCGGAATTGTGGAGACACTGTGGAATTAAGGGTTTGGGATTGAATTGATTTGATTAGGGTTTGGAAGAAATTAGGTAGTGGTTGAAGAAGATAATGGTAGTCTGGTAGCAATACAATTGAAGGGTAAAAGGGTAACTTAATAATTTCTGTTAACAGTGTTAATGACTTTTGCAATTCATATACTTCAAGGGGGGTAAGTGTTGCCTTTAAAACATTAAGGGGGCAACTCAAAAATAGGTCATAGTTGAGGGGGGTTTAATGTAATTTACGTATTTTTTTATTGCACTGTTGTGAGCTGATTGTAAAGTGTAATGTATATACCTGAAAGTTGTACCTGTACTATTTCTTTTGTGTAATGTAATGGGATTTAAGTAGGGAGGAAAGAGAGTTCGGTGTGTGCTACTTTTATACACTAGGATTATAAACACACACACATATGAAGCAAGTCTTGTTATTGAAATTTAAATCATTTGCTTTGCTATTCGTTTCCATTTTTGTTGTTGAACCCTTGAACACTAAATTAGGCTTTAAAACATACATCAATCACCCTACTCTTTTGAATCAGTCCACATCTAATATGAACTTACAATAGAAGATCTCACTATTTTAACTTAATAATCTTAACTAGCCTTAAACCCTTAACCATCATGCCTTAGATTTCTAATATGAAATTGGGGTGTGACAACCTGCCACTGATTTGCCCCAAAAATCCTAACCTCAAGGAGCAACCACTCCTATTCACTAGTCTCTAGACCTCCAAAAGCCTATGCGCCCTCCGAGAGGTTGAGACTGCCCAAAAGACCTCTCTTCAGGAATTAAGAAGCTTCTTTTGAGCCAACAAAGGAACTTCAAATCCCAACATCAGGGATCTTTGCAGAGATCTACCCTTTTTTGCGACCCACATCTTCTTGCGATCAACCCCGTCAACAACCACATCGAATGCTTTGAGCCCAACTTGCATAATGTTCCTCTTCATGGTGACAACTGATGAACCCTCCATACAACTACCAGCCGATGCAGGACACAAGGAGCCTCCTCGCTACGTTCAAAAGTTGGAGTAGGATTCGAGGACCAACTCCTTACCTTTTATATTTTCGCTCATGTTTTAGTGATCATAAGTATTTTTGATAATCATAATGCTCAAGATATCCCTAGATATGGGTTGTAGTGGTGGTTCATGTGTCTTAACACTTGGTGCAAAAAGAATTTGACGAAACAAATAAGTTTATATTATATACTTCCTCACAATAGACAACCATATTAGAAGACAATAGTCTACACATTTTTCTAGAATATCGTTAAGCAAAGGATAAGAAGAAAACCTGGAGAGCAGCAGGCCCAACCCTTCACGTGTCAACTTGCCATTTGACCTGTCCCCCTTCACTGATAATACGTTCTCTCTCCTCAGGACAACTTGCAACATGATCCTACAGTGTCAAGTTGAATTAGTTGGAGAACAATTTAACCTATTTGGGTAAGCAAAGGAGACAATTTTTAATAAAATAAGTTAAAAAAAGGTCCATGTTTTATTCTAATAGAATGTTTCAACTACACAGTCATTGCCCTGCAATCGCCAGCATTAGCAACAAAAAGCTTGTTTCTGACTATAAGAGCCACAATGGCTGTGCAACCAGGATGCCAGTCTTTTTGAATAACTCCCTTAGATTTACGATGGGAATCCAATTCATTCCTGAATGCAACATCTGTCTTGACAAATGCTTCTAGTAATGCATCGGACGGACTGCATTGTTATCAAATACAAAATAAAAATATGTACTTCTTATTAAATACATTCATATATAGATTATAGAATGTAAAGAGCCCACGAGAATAATAGAATGGAAGAAACCTTTTTATGGAACCAAGACTTTGCAAAAATCCTGGTAGAGCTCGAGCAGAAAACTCAGCAGCTGCTGCACCTGCATTTGATCTTGCCATTTTTATTGTAATCTAGAGCAACTAATGCACGACACATAGGCTATGTTTGGAAACAACCAAAAAGAATTATAAAAAAAAAAGAAAAACAAAAGGAATTCTTCAAGAATTTAAACATTAATTTCTTAAAACTAATTTCCAAATAATTCCATTTTGTAATAGTTGGGCTTTGTAATGCTCATTATGTCATTCTGGTTTCATTAAGAAACACTTCAAGTGATGCCCAAGCAATTGTTTATTAATTAATATTGTGATCACCCACATGAGCTTTAGTTCTCATTAAAATCCACTGTTGCTTGAGTTTGGTACCAAATACACCAATAGGATGAAAATAAGTAGCTCTTAATTTATGACGCACCTCGATGACCATCAAAGATTCCAAACACATGGATATCCTTCTCACCGCACATATGGGGCATAAGAAAGTGAGTGTCCTCCATTGTCTCCCTTCTCCCACAAGTACCGAAGGATCCCCAAGACAACACTAGATGGTATGCTGAAGGATCAGTAAAAGGATCAGGCCAAATTCTGACACCAGAATCAGCTGCGAGACAAGATCTCTTTGACAGGTTTTCACCCTCAGTAAACCAGTTAATACTTTTTTGATAAGCAAGAAGGCTCGGGATGCCCTCATCACCAAGAGGGATAGAGGGGTCAACAAGTGCCTTTTCCTTTTCGTCTTCCTCTACTCTCTTTCTGCATTCCAAGATGGGATCAAGTTCCAGAATAATATCATCAAAAGAAGGCCTATTTTGGGGATTTGCATCCCAACATCTCTGTATCAAGGACGGGAAACCTGTTGGTGCAGACGAGCTGTGACCAGCAAGAGCAGGTCGCAATCCTTCAGACACCACGGCTGCTGTAAGTTGCTGTTCAGTACAGTTCATTTCCAGCACAGCGTGGGCCTGCAAGCAGATCACATGATGCACAACCATGTTAAAAAGCATAGTTGACAGGTCAAATGATTAGGGGGCATTCAGTCAGATTAAGATGTAAGATATTATCTGTGAAGAATTGGACGTCCAGAAGAAACTTAACTTCAACAGAAACCTTTTTTTTTTAATACAATTTTTAGAATATGAAAATTATATGGGAAACCTGAACCCTGATAAGCAGTTATATGCATGAACATATGTGTGCTCATAAACTGAATGACAAGAAAAATGAGGAATGGTATGAGAAGTAATCTAGAAAGCAGGAAGAGAAATCCCACTAGATGTTAAATGAGATTGAACAACACAGAGTGGCTGAAAATGAGAGAGCTTAGCGTGGTGGTCAAACTACATGACCTTCAACACAGAGTGGCAGGAAATATACCCCAAGTCCCAGAAAATGAGTTCATGCCACGCTTGCCTGAAACTGCTGTGGTTAAACTGCAGGATTCAAGTGTTCCACTTGTCTTAATCACCATGGTGGTCAAACTACATGTCCTTCAACTCTGCGATAGTAACACTGTGCCATTCGTCCAATAGCCAAGTCAAAGAGGCAGGACTTATATATGCTGAAGTATTCAACATAGCACCTCGGAAGATTTTGTGGTTTGGTGGCTAGAGACTAAAGTGTTGATCACTACGACACCCCCGTGAGTGCCACTTAAGCCAGCCTTACTGAGAGAGATACCACACCATTGGACCTTCTGTGTGGATGCTCAGGGATGAAGGCAAATCCTAAGGGATTGATACACAGCCACATGTTGTGGCATATCCTAATGGAACACAGAAATATCTAGGAAATTTGTTATGGGTCTTGTGACCCCCCTCTTATAAATAGGAGTTAGCACCCCTTACATCACCAGCACTTTCGGGGCACGTAACATCAACATCAAGGAGGTGCCAAACTCCTTAGACATTTACTTCATCTATGCTATTACTGGCCCACACACATTTCTACACCTCCACTCGCAAGAGTGATAATTTAACAGCCATATAGCCATGTAAACAGTGAGTTATAGTAAAAGGAAAAAGTCAAACCTGCGCTTCTGCACGAAGATCAGTATATGGGACAACACCAGTAAGCAGTTCACTGCAACACATTGAAATCAAATTTCATGTTTAGATGAAATTATATAAAATAAATTCTTCTACATGTCATTGCAAATGATAATGATCTATCAAATCCCAAGTTCTACGACAAGGTAGGACTGTAAGAGAAATAAGCTGCCTAGATAACAAAGCAAAAGACTCGGTCTATACATACTATCTAGCATTGAAATGTTATCCCCGAATCTAACAATATAAAGTACATGCATACCCTTCTTGTTATTACATTGCCACGAAATTTGTTAGATAAAGTGAATTAAGGCATTCATGAATGATCAAGATGACCAATCATTCTATTTGCTTTTCGACAAGTACGACATGAAAATAGTCAGCCCAAGAAAATAGTGTTTAATCCATTATTAGACACTCTAAGAAGTATGGACATGGACAAGAGACACGATAGAGATATGACATGGACACGCTAGCACAACAAATTTCAAAAAATGCAAGATGCAACACGTGAAGGACACCTTCAACTATATACATCTGACTTTTCATTATGTATCTCCTTTCTCAATATTTCAGGCGCCATATAAATGAGTGTGCCGACCATATTCTTTTTATGGAAACCACCAGTTGGCTTTCCAAATGACCTCCAGTTCTCCATAGAAACTCGTTTAAGATCTTTCTTATATTCTGCTAAACCAAAGTCTGCCAGATGTGGACGAAGGTTTTCATCAAGCTGCCAAAAAAAAAAAAAAACCGAGGCACAAGCAGCATATTATTCAACCACTTCAATAGGAAACACAAAATCTTACCCACAAAAAGATCAGAAACAAAACAAAACAAAACAAATCAGAAAATGATGATGGCCTTTACAAGAATATTTGCTGGTTTTACATCCCTGTGTACAATCCCAAGTTTATGTAGATGTTGCAGAGCTTTAGCTGTAAAATAGGAAACATGATCATTATAACTTTAGTATAAACCTTATCATACGTTCATAAAACAGAGAATCAAAACAAAGGGACAAACATACAGCAATAAGCTTATCCAATGCCAGTAATCAGCAATCAATCTTTTCCTATGGAACCACATTACATCAAACCCCTCTTGTCGGAGAAAACCCATCTCGAGTTTGAAGAGATGTTTGCGTTTCAAAAAATTGCTCCAAAGTTTCTCCTTCCTATGTACTCGGATTTAGCTTAGTTTGGTACTTTGGTTAGAAAAAATTTCAAGTGATATAACTCAAATGGAGAACTTTACTACATTCAGCCCAAACTCCCAAACAAGTAAACTGGTTTCTCACAGGAATTCCATCAAAACACATATGTGGTACCAAGCAAAGAGTAAACAAATTAAGTAATTGGACACGGATGAAATCCTCATCATCATCATCATCAGCAGCAGCAGCAGTAGAGAAGAAAGAGAGAAGGCAACATCAGTGACAGAGGAAAGATCCAACAACAGTTACGGAGAAGAGAAAACAACAGCTACAACAGAGAACAGACAGATCAGCAGTAGCAGGAGTAGTAACAGACGCGGGGAAGTAGATAATAGATTCAAAGAAGAAGCAGAGAATAGAAGCAACATCAGTGAAGAAGAAGAAAGAGAAAGCAACAGGGGAGAGGAAGAAGAAACCAGCTGGGAAGATGAAGAAGAAGAAAGCAGTAAAGAAGAGGAAGAAGAAGCGAAGCTAAGCTATGCAGAGAAGGAGAAAGAACCAGGGAAGATGCAGAAAAGAGAAGAATATGCAGAGAAGAGAGAGACAAAGGAAGCAGAAGATGTTGAGAGAAAGAAACAGAGAAGAAGCAGCGAGAGCTGATACCAAAACAAATTTGGAATTTCTAAATTAATGAGACAAGTAATTTGAAGAGGTTCAGTAGTTACCATTAAATCCATAAAGTAATTCCAAGAATTTTCAGCTGAAACTTAAAGAGGTATCTAATTAGGACGTCTACCTAAGATGCTGAGTAGCAATACCAAATTTTAAAATTGGCGAGGTTTTTTTCCTTTTGGATGATGAAGAACCTCTCCAAGACAGGGTCTAGATGCCAGCAAGAGCTGAACCCAAAACATCTGAGTTTATATCTCACTCCTTTGACTACTAGGCTATCCATGCAGGTTAAATTGGTGAGATGTTGGAAATAATTTAGAAAAATTAATATTATTTGCATTATTTATTCATGAATGTTTTAAAAATTGAAATCATATTCCACGTTAGCTATTCCCATGTTTTACAGAAATTCAAGGATATTTATCAAAATTTTTGAAGAGCATTATGTCCATCGTGACATAAATACTTCATTATCATCACTCATATGTTTAGACATTCTTATAAATCTTGTGCAACATGCTAAAACTTACCAACAAGTTAATCTCTTTATTTTATTTTGGTCAATGGTCAATAACCTAATCTAAGTTTGGGTTCCCTTCTCTAGATGCATCAGGAATAATCTATTCAAAATTGACAAAAAACACTACTAATTCCTATATGTTGAAAAAAACAATACTTAAGAACACAACATGGTAGTAGATTGCACATCCTTAATCATTGACAACGTATGTTTTATGGAATGTGTGTAAAATCTAAGCCAATGCTATCAAAAGCGTGCTTAGGCACGCACCTAGGCACAAAGTGTAGTAAGGTGCACCTGAGGGCCAGGGTAGGGTAAACTATAGCGGTAGGTAGGTCAAAATTGTCAGGTTTATAGTAAAGTAAAGTATAAAATTGTATCACTAAATTAATTAAGTTTAAAAGCAAGAATTCACACTCAAAACCCGATCCATTGCCATCCTTGAGGTGAGATGACATTAACGAAGCGCATCCGAGGCATGCGCCTATTTCAATTGCTCCTAATTTGTTAAAGACATGATATCAACCCTTCAATCAAATGAAGTCCATTGTAATTTCATTTGTTCCTATAAAAGCCTACCGAATAAATAGAAAACTCCAACCTTAATCAACAAAATAAAGTTACATACCAAAGCATTTACATTTTGACTTTCATATCATTTTTTAAAATTTTTTTATTACCTTTTTTCCCTCTAGACGGTGACAATCGTCAAATAGTAATTTGCGGCCTTAAGTGTTTATCTATGAAGCATGGGTGCGGGTACGGGTACGATACGGGTACACCGATACGGAAAATTCTTTAAAAAGTAGGGTACTAGTACGGCTGGGTACATCAATTTTTTTTAATTTTTTAAAAAATTTATAGCCAAACATCCAACATAAAAATCAAAATTTCAATATCAAAACTAAAAAGAGAACAACTTGTCTAAAAAGTTATACAATTATTTTTTGTTCTTTTTTGATTGTCTAAAACATGATACAAAAGAGACCAAAACCATGACTCATAGGTAAAGAGTGTTGGAAATAAATCACTTGATATTTTCAAAATTGAAAGAATAAAAATAAAGGCTGCAATAAATTCTAGCATCTGAGGGGAAAAAAAAAAATTCATTTTGCCGTACTGGTGTCGTACCCATGCCGTACCCACAATGTACCCATGACGTACCCAAATGTATTTGTCGTACACGGCTTGTATTCGGCGTACCCGGTACGTGTACTGCCGTACCGGTACTCGTACCCGCACCCGCACCCGGTAAGTACCCAGTACTCGTACGACACCATTTTTGGAGTATCGTACTTCATAGGTGTTTATTGTTTAATGGCTTAATTTTTATAATTGTTATTATTATTTTTTTTGATAAATATTATTATTATCATTATTATTATTATTATTATTATTATTATTATTGCTAGGGGTTGTTGGAGTTTTGCTCCTGACACAAATCTATGATTTAAGTTACAATTTTACTCCTTCAATTGCATCTAAACAAAAACTAGGGCTAAAATTTTTGTTTTTGTCCAGAATTGAAAAGATGCTTTGAAAACAATTTAGGTTCAATAGAAGGCTCTGTTTAAAGAATTTACTACATTTCTTTATTTATTATTTTTCCAAAGACTAAATGTCCAAGAATTTCGAAAATTTATCATTTGTAATAATTGTGACAGAGCACGAGTAGTACCATTAGCAACACTCAAAGTAAAAAGAGACTTCAAGCAAGAAAAACACCAATGGAAAGATTCACTATATAACTTTACAGTAGTTAGAAACCTAAACTTGAAATCTACACCACATCACTAACATGTCATCAATGTGAACTAAGCACCTATAAGAATCATCTCAAGTATTTCATATTACCTAAACAAATCATAACAGGTAATAAAACACTATGAGTCTATGAGTGTCATGTTCAGCCTAATCTATACTACTTATTTACCCTTAATAAGAGGAATTTTGCACATAATATCACAAAGAAAATACAAAGAATTTCAATGACGAGTAAGGAATTAAGGTTTACTTCACAAAATTAAAACAAACTCAAATGAAGCCAAGATCATCAAAGACATACCTAACTGGACTGAGATGGTGAGCACTTGATCAAAAGTTGGATTCCACTCTTCCACGTGTAGTTTCTCTGCCAAATTTAGGGACTCGTAGAATTTGAAGAAAAACATGTAATTTGGAGGCTTTGCATGTGCTGCAACCAATGTGGCGATTCCTGGATGATCTAACTTGCTTCATCATCACATCATATAACCAAATTGTCAAAAAAGAATCCCGCATATCACATGTAGACATTCAAATAAACAAACCAAATACACATACATAAACATCTACACACATAAATTCATATATAAGCGCATATTTTATACTATTATTAGAAGGAAACACCTTAATTGATGTCCCTGACAGATTTTTAGTATGCCTGAATTACCCCGTGCTCAAACATCTTTGGATTCTATTTTGATTTGCACAGAATGATAAAATGGTAAAACTACCTAAAACCACCTCAACATCCTTTTCTAGAACCAATATCCCTCTCCTCCCCTAAATGCATCATGGCCAGCCCCAACCTTGAGGCAAGACCACCAAGGGCCTCCAAATTTTAACAAAATTTAGGAGCCCCTAATTAATTTTAACTCTTATAGCATTAGTAGGCTCAAAAATAAGGATTCAGTACAACTAATCTAAGTTCACAATCTAAACTAAAGGGTCCTTATAGATTATGCAAGCTTAATTAGTAATTTTGCATTAAAAAATGTGAGAAAAGTAATATTTAACTGATACACTGTTGTAGTTGGTTCAATTTTTATTTGGTATTATTTAACTGATACCTTTTTGTAAACTGAATTTGGTCAAATTATAAAACTAACAAGACAATATTCTTATCATTTTGAGCTCTTGTAATGATTTTTCTTCGTGTCTTAATTTGTGTAAGTAAATTTTAGTAATTATATTTGCAAGCTAAATTTGTGTGGGTAATAGCAAATTTAATATATATCTATATATATATATATATAAAATGTAAATACTTACTATTTTACATGCAATTTTTTTAATGATTATATATAAAAGGCTCCAATTTCAAGAGTCCTCTTCGGGCTCCAACAACTCAGGGTAGGCCTTGATCATCGCACTATAGTTGGTTACTTACATAGTGAGACACACACACACATGTATATACACACAAAAAGGGGTTTTGCTAATTTGGAATTCACGTAAGGCAGAGATAGGAAATGAGAAAAGGTGGAGAATATTTGTGTGCTAAATAGGACAAAATGAGCTACTGTATATATGGAGAGAGAGAGAGAGAGAGTAGAAATGACCATCGCATTTGCAATTCCTTGTGGAATTTATCAATGTGATCAGAGGTAGACAAAATGGGTTTTTTTCATAACAACCTTGTTTCCATCCAAAACAGCTTCATAAACCACACTTTCTACTCCTGAAACAGAATGAATACACACCAATTCAGTTTCACATTCACAACAACAAAGCCAATGTGAGAGCAAAGCCAAAGAGGGGTACAAATTAAGGGCCACAAATTAAGCTTTCTCTTTGAATTGCAATTGAGAAACAAAAAAACAAATACACACATATATATATTGATTGATACCTCGAGCAATTGGGTTTAAGAGAGAGTAGGAAGAAGGTGGGAGATGCAGAGGAATTGAGTCGCTCCGGCAGCAACCCCGAATGCATGTGTTTGGCTCCACAATCTCCAACCCCATATCTCTCTCTCTCTCTCTCTCTCTCGCCTCTCACACATGTATATATTTATATGTTTATGTATATGTAGAAGAGGGTGGAAAAACGAAGCTTCGGGTTGGGGCTGGGATGGAGAGGATGAAGACAGATTATTTTGGTAGGTCGGTTAAAAAGTTGAATTTTTATTTTATTTTATTAAAATTGTACGAGCACGAAATAATCTGTCTTGTATAATTCTGTTGATTAAGTTTACACTCCTTCAAACGTCCTCGTCTTATCACCTGAAAATACAAACGTGAGTTAGCTGGTGGGTGTGTGTCGGAAACCCTTTCGATGCCTAAGTCAGCAAATAGACTATAGACACAAAAGTTCTGTGTATTTGAGAATAAGAATTGTGATACCTGTACGTAGGTCCTATCATGAGCTTTTATAGATTCCACCTGGCACAATCTTAGTAGGACTCCAGCTCTCCTTATAAGAGTCCTCCTAATAATCACACTCCCAAGGATAATCCCTCTCCTCATAACATCCTACTCACTACCAACCAAGTGAGACGGCTCTAACCTCCTGCCTTAGCTCGGTAGTACACTCAATCGAGCTAGCCTGCCCCTGCTCTACATTGGATAGAACCAAGATGGTATTCGACTGAGATAACCTTCAGTCCAGTATGCTACAAATATACCCCAGTCCGAGTTGCTGTTTACATCTAGCCAATCTGCTCCAGTCCTTGGACTGATATCTGTACACCACAAGACCGAGCTATAAAAGCTCTTAGCTCGGCCGCAAGCGCGCCCTTACGAATTGTGGAGTCTACTTAGCTAGGCCCAATACTTAAATCAAATGGACCTAGCTCGGCCCGGTTTATGCATATAAATTATCCTCTCAATTGGCCCTTAGTTCCATCTGCGAAGCATGACTAGGATTATTACCTTCAAACCGTGCTAAGATATTAGCCAAAGGGAAGTACTTCGGCTAGCCGAGCTACAAAACCCACTCGGTTTTCCCGTCTTTTGACGTAGTACAACCCGCTTTTCCACGCTGCTGACACCACACCCTTACTGGGATACGTGGCTCCCCTTGATTGCCTCTACCGCTGTGACAGCCGTCAATCATAACTTCCAAAATTTGAATAGTCCCGCCTTTTTACTTCCATTTTGCACTTATTCCCTTAGTCTTCAAACGTCCATTGTTACTGTTCATCTGCCCTCTGGAAAACCTCTCACATTTTTAACTCCAAATCCTTATCTTCTACTGCCAAGTCTCAATCCCAGTCGTAGGGGCTTGTTTGATTGAATTCTGCTTTCACGCCCTTAATCTGTAAGTTCCTCATGCCATTTTCTCTGTTTTAACTGATACGCCTTTCTTTAAAGAATAACAATTAATCTCCCATATATGCGTGTTATATGCAATAGAGACTTGAGCAAATACCATAAACCCAAAAAACCTCACGCTCAAACCTAAAGACACACTCAACTGGATTTTGAATCAGTTTAGAACATGATTTTTGATCCAAAATCGTGCTGTGACCGAACTATGAACTTGTTTGTGACCCTTAGGATAGTACTCGACTGAGCTAGAAATGCATAGAACACCAACCGTGCTATAAACCTTGAGTCGGCCTTGTTTCATAGCCGAATTAGAAATGGTATGTAACGCAACTGTAACCAAGCTAGGCTGATATTACTCTGCCTATTTACTTAGCGCGGTCCAATTATCTGGGCATAACACTTTTATTTCCACTTTGTAGACTTGACTAGGTTGGCCAGGCACACCCTTGCACTTTGCCCCTGGGCGAGTTTGCTCAGCCGAGCCATCCAAAGTCACACTAGGGCCGAGCTAGGCTACCGTGTTCATAACAATTTTTAAACCAATGGGAAAATACCGGTTTCTGGTGGACTTGCTTGGTGCCATGGCTGAATTTCGAAGGGACTACCATATTTTGTGGAAACTAGCGCGGGACTTCCGGTTTGAAAACTAGGTCGGAAAATGTACTTTTTTCGCACTGAAGCTTGAAACCAGGCCTCGGCAGGCCGGAATCGTGTAACAATCACGAGAAGGCCCGAGGAACACCCCGAACATCTCAGGAGGGACCAATTTGAGCCGTGAAAACTTAACGAATAGGCACGGGGACTCCCGATTTGAAAACTAGGTCGGAAAACACACTTTTCAAACACTTAAGTTTGGAAGTAGGCCATCGGGGGGCCAAAATTATGTAACAGTCACAACAGGGGCCGGAAACACCTCAAAAACCTCGGGAGTGAGAGACGCGAGTTGTAAAAGCTTACGGAGCTACCACGGGGACTCCCGGTTTGAAAATTAAGTTGGAAAGAGACACTTTATCCACGCTTAGGCTTGGAAATAGGACATCGGGGGGGGGCCAAAACTGTGTCACAGTCGCGAGAAGGACCGAGAAATGCCCCAGACACCTCGGGAGGGTCCAAGAGGTAAGTTGCGGAGACTCACGGAACTAGCACAGGACTCTCGGCTTGAGAACTAAATCAAAAAATGCACTTTTTTCACACTTAAGCTCGAAAATAAGCCGTCGGGGGCCAAAATCGTGTAACAGTCACGAGAAGGCCCGGGGAACACGTCAAACACCCCGGGAGGGACCGATGTAAGTTGTGAAAACTTACGTAACTAGCACGGGACTCCCGGTTTGGAAACTAAGTCCGAAACGACACTTTTCTCGCACCTAAGCTTGAAAATAGTGCATCGGGGGGGCTAAAATCGGGTGACAGCCAAGAGAAGGTCCGGGGAACACCTCAAAACACCTAGGGAGGGACCAACGTGAGTTGTGAAAACTTACGGAACTCGCATAGCACTCCTGGTTTGGAAACTAAGTCAAAAAATGCACTTCCTAAACACTTAAGTTTGAAAATAGGCTATCGGGGGCCAAAAAATTCCTGTAACAGTCCCGAGAAGGCCCGTGGAACACCTTCAACACCTCGGGAGAAACCAATGTAAGTTGTGGAAACTAGCGCGGGACTTCCGGTTTGAAAACTAGGTCGGAAAAGGTACTTTTTTCACACTGAAGCTTGAAAACAGGCCTCGGCGGGCCGAAATCGTGTAACAATCACGAGAAGGCCCGGGGAACACCCCGAACATCTTAGGAGGGACCAATTTGAGCCGTGAAAACATAACGAACAGGCACGGGGACTCCCGATTTGAAAACTAGGTCGGAAAACACACTTTTCTAACACTTAAGCTTGGAAATAGGCCATCGGGGGGACAAAATCATGTAACAGTCACAACAAGGGCCGGGAACACCTCAAACACTACGGGAGTGACAGACGCAAGTTGTGAAAGCTTACGGAACTAACACGGGGACTCCCGGTTTGAAAACTAAGTTAGAAAGTACCACTTTTTTCACGCTTAGGCTTGGAAATAGGACACCGGAGGGAAGGGCCGAAACCGGGTCACAGTCGCGAGAAGGACCGGGAAATACACCAAACACCTCGAGAGGGTCCAAGAGGTAAGTTGCGGAGACTTACGGAACTAGCACGGGACTCTCGGCTTGAGAACTAAAACAAAAAATGCACTTTTTTCACACTTAAGCTCGAAAATAAGCCGTCGGGGGCCAAAATCGTGTAAAAGTCACGAGAAGACCCGGGGAACACGTCAAACACCCCGGGAGGGACCGATGTAAGTTGTGAAAACTTACGGAACTAGCACGGGACTCCCGGTTTGGAAACTAAGTCCGAAACGGCACTTCTCTCGCACCTAAGCTTGAAAATAGTTCATCGGGGGGGCCAAAATCGGGTGACAGCCAAGAGAAGGTCCGGGGAACACCTCAAAACACCTAGGGTGGGACCAACGTGAGTTGTGGAAACTTACGGAACTCGCATGGGACTCCCGGTTTGAAAACAAAGTCAAAAAATGCACTTCCTAAAAACTTACGTTTGAAAATAGGCCATCGGGGGCCAAAAAAATCCTGTAACAGTCCCGAGAAGGCCCGTGGAACACCTCCAACACATCAGGAGAAACCACTGTAAGTTGTGGAAACTAGCGCGGGACTTCCGGTTTGAAAACTAGGTCGAAAAATGTACTGTTTTCACACTGAAGCATGAAAACAGGCCTCGGCGGGCCGGAATCGTGTAAAAATCACGAGAAGGCCGGGGAACACCCCGAACATCTCAGGAGGGACCAATTTGAGCCGTGAAAACATAACGAACAGGCACGGGGATTGCCGATTTGAAAACTAGGATGGAGAACACACTTTTCTAACACTTAAGCTTGGAAGTAGGCCATCGGGGTGACAAAATCATGTAACAGTCGCAACAAGGGACGGGAACACGTCAAACACCTCGGGGGTGACAGACGCAAGTTGTGAAAGCTTACGGAACTAACACGGGGACTCCCGGTTTGAAAACTAAGTTGGAAAGTGCCACTTTTTCCACGCTTAGGCTTGGAAATAGGACACCGGGGGGGAGGCCAAAAACGTGTCACAGTCGCGAGAAGGATCGAGAAATGCACCAAACACCTCGGGAGGGTCCAAGAGGTAAGCTGCGGAGACTTACGGAACTAGCACGGGACTCTCGGCTTGAGAACTAAATCAAAAAATGCACTTTTTTCACACTTAAGCTCGAAAATAAGCCGTCGGGGGGAAAAATCGTGTAACAGTCACGAGAAGGCCCGGGGAACACGTCACACACCCCGGGAGGGACCGACGTAAGTTGTGAAAACTTACGGAACTAGCACGGACTCCCGGTTTGGAAACTAACTCCGAAACGGCACTTTTCTCGCACCTAAGCTTGAAAATAGTGCATCGGGTGGGCCAAAATCGGGTGACAGCCAAGAGAAGGTCCGGGAAACACCTCAAAACACCTAGGGATGGACAAACGTGGGTTGTGGAAACTAACGAAACTCGCACGGGACTCCCGGTTTGGAAACTAAGTCAAAAAATGCACTTCCTAAACACTTAAGTTTTAAAATAGGCCATCGGGGGCCAAAAAAATCCTGTACCAGTCCCGAGAAGGCCCGTGGAACACCTCCAACACCTCGGGAGAAACCAAAGTTAGTTGTGGAAACTAGCGCGCGACTTCCGGTTTGAAAACTAGGTCGGAAAATGTACTTCTTTCACACTGAAGCTTGAAAACAGGCCTTGGCGGGCCGGAATCGTGTAACAATCACGAGAAGGCCCGGGGAACACCCCGAACATCTCAGGAGGGACCAATTTGAGCCGTGAAAACATAACGAACAGGCACGGGGACTCCCGATTTGAAAACTAGGTCGGAAAGCACACTTTTCTAACACTTAAGCTTGGAAGTAGGCTATCGGGGGGACAATCATGTAACAGTCGCAACAAGGGCCGGGAACACCTCAAACACCTCGGGAGAGACAGACGCGAGTCGTGAAAGCTTCGGAACTAGCACGGGGACTCCCGGTTTGAAAACTAAGTTGGAAAGACAGTTTTTCCACGCTTAGGCTTGGAAATAGGACACCGGGGAAGAGGCCAAAAACGAGTCACAGTCGCGAGAAGGACCGAAAAATGCCCAAAACACCGCGGGAGGGTCCAAGAGGTAAGCTGCGGAGACTTACGGAACTAGCACGGGACTCTCGACTTGAGAACTAAATCAAAAAATGCACTTTTTTCGCACTTACGCTCGAAAATAAGCCGTCGGGGGCCAAAATCGTGTAACAATCACGAGAAGGCCCGGGGAACACGTCACACACCCCGGGAGGGACCGACGTAAGTTGTGAAAACTTACGGAACTAGCACGGGACTCCCGGTTTGGAAACTAACTCCGAAACGACAATTTTCTCGCACCTAAGCTTGAAAATAGTGCATCCGGGGGAGGGCCAAAATCGGGTGACAGCCAAGAGAAGGTCCGGGAAACACCTCAAAACACCTAGGGAAGGACAAACGTGAGTTGTGGAAACTAACGAAACTCGCAAGGGACTCCCGGTTTGGAAACTAAGTCAAAAAATGCACTTCCTAAACACTTAAGTTTTAAAATAGGCCATCGGGCGCCAAAAAAATCCTGTACCAGTCCCGAGAAGGCCCGTGGAACACCACCAACTCCTCGAGAGAAACCAATGTAAGTTGTGGAAACTAGCGCGCGACTTCCGGTTTGAAAACAAGGTCGGAAAAGGTACTCTTTTCACAACGAAGCTTGAAAACAGGCCTCGGCGGGCTGGAATCGTGTAACAATCACGAGAAGGCCCGGGGAACACCCCGAACATCTCAGGAGGGACCAATTTGAGCCGTTAAAACATAACGAACAGGCACGGGGACTCCCGATTTGAAAACTAGGTCGGAAAGCACAGTCTTCTAACACTTAAGCTTGGAAGTAGGCCATCGGGGGCCTAAAATCATGTAACAGTCGCAACAAGGGCCGGGAGCACCTCAAACACCTCGGGAGTGACAGACGCGAGTCGTGAAAGCTTACGGAACTAGCACGGGGACTCCCGGTTTGAAAACTAAGTTGGAAAGGGACAGTTTTTCCACGCTTAGGCTTGGAAATAGGACACCGGGGGGGAGGCCAAAAACGTGTCACAGTCGCGAGAAGGACCGAGAAATGCCCAAAACACCCCGGGAGGGTCCAAGAGGTAAGCTGCGGAGACTTACGGAACTAGCACGGGACTCACGGCTTGAGAACAAAATCAAAAAATGCACTTTTTTCACACTTAAGCTCGAAAATAAGCCGTCGGGGGCCAAAATCGTGTAACAGTCACGAGAAGGCCCGGGGAACACGTCACACACCCCGGGAGGGACCGACGTAAGTTGTGAAAACTTACGGAACTAGCACGGGACTCCCGGTTTGGAAACTAACTCTGAAACAGCACTTTTCTCGCACCTAAGCTTGAAAATAGTGCATCGGGTGGGCCAAAATCGGGTGACAGCCAAGAGAAGGTCCGGGAAACACCTCAAAACACCTAGGGATGGACAAACGTGGGTTGTGGAAACTAACGAAACTCGCATGGGACTCCCGGGTGGGAAACTTAGTCAAAAAATGCACTTCCTAAACACTTAAGTTTTAAAATAGGCGATCGGGCGCCAAAAAAATCCTGTACTAGTCCCGAGAAGGCCCGTGGAACACCTCCAACACCTCGAGAGAAACCAAAGTAAGTTGTGGAAACTAGCGCGTGACTTCCAGTTTGAAAACTAGGTCGGAAAAGGTACTCTTTTCACAACGAAGCTTGAAAACAGGCCTCGGCGGGCTGGAATCGTGTAACAATCACGAGAAGGCCCGGGGAACACCCCGAACATCTCAGGAGGGACCAATTTGAGCCGTGAAAACATAACGAACAGGCACGGGGACTCCCGATTTGAAAACTAGGTCGGAAAGCACACTTTTCTAACACTTAAGCTTGGAAGTAGGCCATCGGGGGCCTAAAATCATGTAACAGTCGCAACAAGGGCCGGGAGCACCTCAAACACCTCGGGAGTGACAGACGCGAGTCGTGAAAGCTTACGGAACTAGCACGGGGACTCCCGGTTTGAAAACTAAGTTGGAAAGGGACAGTTTTTCCATGCTTAGGCTTGGAAATAGGACACCGGGGGGAGGCCAAAAACGTGTCACAGTCGCGAGAAGGACCGAGAAATGCCCAAAACACCCCGGGAGGGTCCAAGAGGTAAGCTGCGGAGACTTACGGAACTAGTACGGGACTCTCGGCTTGAGAACTAAATCAAAAAATGCACTTTTTTCACACTTAAGCTCGAAAATAAGCCGTCGGGGGCCAAAATCGTGTAACAGTCACGAGAAGGCCCGGGGAACGCGTCACACACCCCGGGAGGGACCGACGTAAGTTGTGAAAACTTACAGAACTAGCACGGGACTCCCGGTTTGGAAACTAACTCCGAAACGGAACTTTTCTCGCACCTAAGCTTGAAAATAGTGCATCGGGTGGGCCAAAATCGGGTGACAGCCAAGAGAAGGTCCGGGAAACACCTCAAAACACCTAGGGATGGACAAACGTGGGTTGTGGAAACTAACGAATCTCGCATGGGACTCCCGGTTTGGAAACTTAGTCAAAAAATGCACTTCCTAAACACTTAAGTTTTAAAATAGGCCATCGGGCGCCAAAAAAATCCTGTACCAGTCCCGAGAAGGCCCGTGGAACACCTCCAACACCTCGAGAGAAACCAAAGTAAGTTGTGGAAACTAGCGCGCGACTTCCGGTTTGAAAACTAGGTCGGAAAAGGTACTCTTTTCACAACGAAGCTTGAAAACAGGCCTCGGCGGGCTGGAATCGTGTAAAAATCACGAGAAGGCCCGGGGAACACCCCGAACATCTCAGGAGGGACCAATTTGAGCCGTGAAAACATAACGACCAGGCACGGGGACTCCCGATTTGAAAACTAGGTCGGAAAGCACACTTTTCTAACACTTAAGCTTGGAAGTAGGCCATCGGGGGGCCTAAAATCATGTAACAGTCGCAACAAGGGCCGGGAGCACCTCAAACACCTCGGGAGTGACAGACGCGAGTCGTGAAAGCTTACGGAACTAGCACGGGGACTCCCGGTTTGAAAACTAAGTTGGAAAGGGACAGTTTTTCCACGCTTAGGCTTGGAAATAGGACACCGGGGGGGAGGCCAAAAACGTGTCACAGTCGCGAGAAGGACCGAGAAATGCCCAAAACACCCCGGGAGGGTCCAAGAGGTAGGCTGCGGAGACTTACGGAACTAGCACGGGACTCTCGGCTTGAGAACTAAATCAAAAAATGCACTTTTTTCACACTTAAGCTCGAAAATAAGCCGTCGGGGGCCAAAATCGTGTAACAGTCACGAGAAGGCCCGGGGAACACGTCACACCCCCCGGGAGGGACCGACGTAAGTTGTGAAAACTTACGGAACTAGCACGGGACTCCCGGTTTGGAAACTAACTCCGAAACGGCGCTTTTCTCGCACCTAAGCTTGAAAATAGTGCATCGGGTGGGCCAAAATCGGGTGACAGCCAAGAGAAGGTCCGGGAAACACCTCAAAACACCTAGGGATGGACAAACGTGGGTTGTGGAAACTAACGAAACTCGCATGGGACTCCCGGCTTGGAAACTTCGTCAAAAAATGCACTTCCTAAACACTTAAGTTTTAAAATAGGCCATCGGGCGCCAAAAAAATCCTGTACCAGTCCCGAGAAGGCCCGTGGAACACCTCCAACACCTCGAGAGAAACCAAAGTAAGTTGTGGAAACTAGCGCGCGACTTCCGGTTTGAAAACTAGGTCGGAAAAGGTACTCTTTTCACAACGAAGCTTGAAAACAGGCCTCGGCGGGCTGCAATCGTGTAACAATCACGAGAAGGCCCGGGGAACACCCCGAACATCTCAGGAGGGACCAATTTGAGCCGTGAAAACATAACGAACAGGCACGGGGACTCCCGATTTGAAAACTAGGTCGAAAAGCACACTTTTCTAACACTTAAGTTTGGAAGTAGGCCATCGGGGGGCCTAAAATCATGTAACAGTCGCAACAAGGGCCGGGAGCACCTCAAACACCTTGGGAGTGACAGACGCGAGTCGTGAAAGCTTACGGAACTAGCACGGGGACTCCCGGTTTGAAAACTAAGTTGGAAAGGGACAGTTTTTCCACGCTTAGGCTTGGAAATAGGACACCGGGGGGAGGCCAAAAACGTGTCACAGTCGCGAGAAGGACCGAGAAATGCCCAAAACACCCCGGGAGGGTCCAAGAGGTAGGCTGCGGAGACTTACGGAACTAGCACGGGACTCTCGGCTTGAGAACTAAATCAAAAAATGCACTTTTTTCACACTTAAGCTCGAAAATAAACCGTCGGGGGCCAAAATCGTGTAACAGTCACGAGAAGGCCCGGGGAACACGTCACACACGCCGGGAGGGACCGACGTAAGTTGTGAAAACTTACGGAACTAGCACGGGACTCCCGGTTTGGAAACTAACTCCGAAACTGCACTTTTCTCGCACCTATGCTTGAAAATAGTGCATCGGGTGGGCCAAAATCGGGTGACAGCCAAGAGAAGGTCCGGGAAACACCTCAAAACACCTAGGGATGGACAAACGTGGGTTGTGGAAACTAACGAAACTCGCATGGGACTCCCGGTTTGAAACTTAGTCAAAAAATGCACTTCCTAAACACTTAAGTTTTAAAATAGGCCATCGGGCGCCAACAAAATCCTGTACCAGTCCCGAGAAGGCCCGTGGAACACCTCCAACACCTCGAGAGAAACCAAAGTAAGTTGTGGAAACTAGCGCGCGACTTCCGGTTTGAAAACAAGGTCGGAAAAGGTACTCTTTTCACAACGAAGCTTGAAAACAGGCCTCGGCGGGCTGGAATCGTGTAACAATCACGAGAAGGCCCGGGGAACACCCCGAACATCTCAGGAGGGACCAATTTGAGCCGTGAAAACATAACGAACAGGCACGGGGACTCCCGATTTGAAAACTAGGTCGGAAAGCACACTTTTCTAACACTTAAGCTTGGAAGTAGGTCATCGGGGGGCATAAAATCATGTAACAGTCGCAACAAGGGCCGGGAGCACCTCAAACACCTCGGGAGTGACAGACGCGAGTCGTGAAAGCTTACGGAACTAGCACGGGGACTCCCGGTTTGAAAACTAAGTTGGAAAGGGACAGTTTTTCCACGCTTAGGCTTGGAAATAGGACACCGGGGGGGAGGCCAAAAACGTGTCACAGTCGCGAGAAGGACCGAGAAATGCCCAAAACACCCCGGGAGGGTCCAAGAGGTAGGCTGCGGAGACTTACGGAACTAGCACGGGACTCTCGGCTTGAGAACTAAATCAAAAAATGCACTTTTTTCACACTTAAGCTCGAAAATAAGCCGTCGGGGGCCAAAATCGTGTAACAGTCACGAGAAGGCCCGGGGAACACGTCACACACCCCGGGAGGGACCGACGTAAGTTGTGAAAACTTACGGAACTAGCACGGGACTCCCGGTTTGGAAACTAACTCCGAAACTGCACTTTTCTCGCACCTAAGCTTGAAAATAGTGCATCGGGTGGGCCAAAATCGGGTGACAGCCAAGAGAAGGTCCGGGAAACACCTCAAAACACCTAGGGATGGACAAACATGGGTTGTGGAAACAAACGAAACTCGCATGGGACTCCCGGTTTGGAAACTTAGTCAAAAAATGCACTTCCTAAACACTTAAGTTTTAAAATAGGCCATCGGGCGCCAAAAAAATCCTGTACCAGTCCCGAGAAGGCCCGTGGAACACCTCCAACACCTCGAGAGAAACCAAAGTAAGTTGTGGAAACTAGCGCGCGACTTCCGGTCTGAAAACTAGGTCGGAAAAGGTACTCTTTTCACAACGAAGCTTGAAAACAGGCCTCGGCGGGCTGGAATCGTGTAACAGTCACGAGAATGCCCGGGGAACGCGTCACACACCCCGGGAGGGACCGACGTAAGTTGTGAAAACTTACGGAACTAGCACGGGACTCCCGGTTTGGAAGCTAACTCCGAAACGGCGCTTTTCTCGCACCTAAGCTTGAAAATAGTGCATCGGGTGGGCCAAAATCGGGTGACAGCCAAGAGAAGGTCCGGGAAACACCTCAAAACACCTAGGGATGGACAAACGTGGGTTGTGGAGACTAACGAAACTCGCATGGGACTCCCGGTTTGGAAACTTCGTCAAAAAATGCACGTCCTAAACACTTAAGTTTTAAAATAGGCCATCGGGGGCGCCAACAAAATCCCGTACCAGTCCCGAGAAGGCCCGTGGAACACCTCCAACACCTCGAGAGAAACCAAAGTAAGTTGTGGAAACTAGCGCGCGACTTCCGGTTTGAAAACTAGGTCGGAAAAGGTACTCTCTTCACAACGAAGCTTGAAAACAGGCCTCGGCGGGCTGGAATCGTGTAACAATCACGAGAAGGCCCGGGGAGCACCCCGAACATCTCAGGAGGGACCAATTTGAGCCGTGAAAACATAACGAACAGGCACGGGGACTCCCGATTTGAAAACTAGGTCGGAAAGCACACTTTTCTAACACTTAAGCTTGGAAGTAGGCCATCGGGGGGCCTAAAATCATGTAACAGTCGCAACAAGGGCCGGGAGCACCTCAAACACCTCGGGAGTGACAGACGCGAGTCGTGAAAGCTTACGGAACTAGCACGGGGACTCCCGGTTTGAAAACTAAGTTGGAAAGGGACAGTTTTTCCACGCTTAGGCTTGGAAATAGGACACCGGGGGGGAGGCCAAAAACGTGTCACAGTCGCGAGAAGGACCGAGAAATGCCCAAAACACCCCGGGAGGGTCCAAGAGGTAGGCTGCGGAGACTTACGGAACTAGCACGGGACTCTCGGCTTGAGAACTAAATCAAAAAATGCACTTTTTTCACACTTAAGCTCGAAAATAAGCCGTCGGGGGCCAAAATCGTGTAACAGTCACGAGAAGGCCCGGGGAACGCGTCACACACCCCGGGAGGGACCGACGTAAGTTGTGAAAACTTACGGAACTAGCACGGGACTCCCGGTTTGGAAACTAACTCCGAAACGGCGCTTTTCTCGCACCTAAGCTTGAAAATAGTGCATCGGGTGGGCCAAAATCGGGTGACAGCCAAGAGAAGGTCCGGGAAACACCTCAAAACACCTAGGGATGGACAAACGTGGGTTGTGGAGACTAACGAAACTCGCATGGGACTCCCGGTTTGGAAACTTCGTCAAAAAATGCACGTCCTAAACACTTAAGTTTTAAAATAGGCCATCGGGGGCGCCAACAAAATCCCGTACCAGTCCCGAGAAGGCCCGTGGAACACCTCCAACACCTCGAGAGAAACCAAAGTAAGTTGTGGAAACTAGCGCGCGACTTCCGGTTTGAAAACTAGGTCGGAAAAGGTACTCTCTTCACAACGAAGCTTGAAAACAGGCCTCGGCGGGCTGGAATCGTGTAACAATCACGAGAAGGCCCGGGGAGCACCCCGAACATCTCAGGAGGGACCAATTTGAGCCGTGAAAACATAACGAACAGGCACGGGGACTCCCGATTTGAAAACTAGGTCGGAAAGCACACTTTTCTAACACTTAAGCTTGGAAGTAGGCCATCGGGGGGCCTAAAATCATGTAACAGTCGCAACAAGGGCCGGGAGCACCTCAAACACCTCGGGAGTGACAGACGCGAGTCGTGAAAGCTTACGGAACTAGCACGGGGACTCCCGGTTTGAAAACTAAGTTGGAAAGGGACAGTTTTTCCACGCTTAGGCTTGGAAATAGGACACCGGGGGGGAGGCCAAAAACGTGTCACAGTCGCGAGAAGGACCGAGAAATGCCCAAAACACCCCGGGAGGGTCCAAGAGGTAGGCTGCGGAGACTTACGGAACTAGCACGGGACTCTCGGCTTGAGAACTAAATCAAAAAATGCACTTTTTTCACACTTAAGCTCGAAAATAAGCCGTCGGGGGCCAAAATCGTGTAACAGTCACGAGAAGGCCCGGGGAACGCGTCACACACCCCGGGAGGGACCGACGTAAGTTGTGAAAACTTACGGAACTAGCACGGGACTCCCGGTTTGGAAACTAACTCCGAAACGGCGCTTTTCTCGCACCTAAGCTTGAAAATAGTGCATCGGGTGGGCCAAAATCGGGTGACAGCCAAGAGAAGGTCCGGGAAACACCTCAAAACACCTAGGGATGGACAAACGTGGGTTGTGGAGACTAACGAAACTCGCATGGGACTCCCGGTTTGGAAACTTCGTCAAAAAATGCACGTCCTAAACACTTAAGTTTTAAAATAGGCCATCGGGGGCGCCAACAAAATCCCGTACCAGTCCCGAGAAGGCCCGTGGAACACCTCCAACACCTCGAGAGAAACCAAAGTAAGTTGTGGAAACTAGCGCGCGACTTCCGGTTTGAAAACTAGGTCGGAAAAGGTACTCTCTTCACAACGAAGCTTGAAAACAGGCCTCGGCGGGCTGGAATCGTGTAACAATCACGAGAAGGCCCGGGGAGCACCCCGAACATCTCAGGAGGGACCAATTTGAGCCGTGAAAACATAACGAACAGGCACGGGGACTCCCGATTTGAAAACTAGGTCGGAAAGCACACTTTTCTAACACTTAAGCTTGGAAGTAGGCCATCGGGGGGCCTAAAATCATGTAACAGTCGCAACAAGGGCCGGGAGCACCTCAAACACCTCGGGAGTGACAGACGCGAGTCGTGAAAGCTTACGGAACTAGCACGGGGACTCCCGGTTTGAAAACTAAGTTGGAAAGGGACAGTTTTTCCACGCTTAGGCTTGGAAATAGGACACCGGGGGGGAGGCCAAAAACGTGTCACAGTCGCGAGAAGGACCGAGAAATGCCCAAAACACCCCGGGAGGGTCCAAGAGGTAGGCTGCGGAGACTTACGGAACTAGCACGGGACTCTCGGCTTGAGAACTAAATCAAAAAATGCACTTTTTTCACACTTAAGCTCGAAAATAAGCCGTCGGGGGCCAAAATCGTGTAACAGTCACGAGAAGGCCCGGGGAACGCGTCACACACCCCGGGAGGGACCGACGTAAGTTGTGAAAACTTACGGAACTAGCACGGGACTCCCGGTTTGGAAACTAACTCCGAAACGGCGCTTTTCTCGCACCTAAGCTTGAAAATAGTGCATCGGGTGGGCCAAAATCGGGTGACAGCCAAGAGAAGGTCCGGGAAACACCTCAAAACACCTAGGGATGGACAAACGTGGGTTGTGGAGACTAACGAAACTCGCATGGGACTCCCGGTTTGGAAACTTCGTCAAAAAATGCACGTCCTAAACACTTAAGTTTTAAAATAGGCCATCGGGGGCGCCAACAAAATCCCGTACCAGTCCCGAGAAGGCCCGTGGAACACCTCCAACACCTCGAGAGAAACCAAAGTAAGTTGTGGAAACTAGCGCGCGACTTCCGGTTTGAAAACTAGGTCGGAAAAGGTACTCTCTTCACAACGAAGCTTGAAAACAGGCCTCGGCGGGCTGGAATCGTGTAACAATCACGAGAAGGCCCGGGGAGCACCCCGAACATCTCAGGAGGGACCAATTTGAGCCGTGAAAACATAACGAACAGGCACGGGGACTCCCGATTTGAAAACTAGGTCGGAAAGCACACTTTTCTAACACTTAAGCTTGGAAGTAGGCCATCGGGGGGCCTAAAATCATGTAACAGTCGCAACAAGGGCCGGGAGCACCTCAAACACCTCGGGAGTGACAGACGCGAGTCGTGAAAGCTTACGGAACTAGCACGGGGACTCCCGGTTTGAAAACTAAGTTGGAAAGGGACAGTTTTTCCACGCTTAGGCTTGGAAATAGGACACCGGGGGGGAGGCCAAAAACGTGTCACAGTCGCGAGAAGGACCGAGAAATGCCCAAAACACCCCGGGAGGGTCCAAGAGGTAGGCTGCGGAGACTTACGGAACTAGCACGGGACTCTCGGCTTGAGAACTAAATCAAAAAATGCACTTTTTTCACACTTAAGCTCGAAAATAAGCCGTCGGGGGCCAAAATCGTGTAACAGTCACGAGAAGGCCCGGGGAACGCGTCACACACCCCGGGAGGGACCGACGTAAGTTGTGAAAACTTACGGAACTAGCACGGGACTCCCGGTTTGGAAACTAACTCCGAAACGGCGCTTTTCTCGCACCTAAGCTTGAAAATAGTGCATCGGGTGGGCCAAAATCGGGTGACAGCCAAGAGAAGGTCCGGGAAACACCTCAAAACACCTAGGGATGGACAAACGTGGGTTGTGGAGACTAACGAAACTCGCATGGGACTCCCGGTTTGGAAACTTCGTCAAAAAATGCACGTCCTAAACACTTAAGTTTTAAAATAGGCCATCGGGGGCGCCAACAAAATCCCGTACCAGTCCCGAGAAGGCCCGTGGAACACCTCCAACACCTCGAGAGAAACCAAAGTAAGTTGTGGAAACTAGCGCGCGACTTCCGGTTTGAAAACTAGGTCGGAAAAGGTACTCTCTTCACAACGAAGCTTGAAAACAGGCCTCGGCGGGCTGGAATCGTGTAACAATCACGAGAAGGCCCGGGGAGCACCCCGAACATCTCAGGAGGGACCAATTTGAGCCGTGAAAACATAACGAACAGGCACGGGGACTCCCGATTTGAAAACTAGGTCGGAAAGCACACTTTTCTAACACTTAAGCTTGGAAGTAGGCCATCGGGGGGCCTAAAATCATGTAACAGTCGCAACAAGGGCCGGGAGCACCTCAAACACCTCGGGAGTGACAGACGCGAGTCGTGAAAGCTTACGGAACTAGCACGGGGACTCCCGGTTTGAAAACTAAGTTGGAAAGGGACAGTTTTTCCACGCTTAGGCTTGGAAATAGGACACCGGGGGGGAGGCCAAAAACGTGTCACAGTCGCGAGAAGGACCGAGAAATGCCCAAAACACCCCGGGAGGGTCCAAGAGGTAGGCTGCGGAGACTTACGGAACTAGCACGGGACTCTCGGCTTGAGAACTAAATCAAAAAATGCACTTTTTTCACACTTAAGCTCGAAAATAAGCCGTCGGGGGCCAAAATCGTGTAACAGTCACGAGAAGGCCCGGGGAACGCGTCACACACCCCGGGAGGGACCGACGTAAGTTGTGAAAACTTACGGAACTAGCACGGGACTCCCGGTTTGGAAACTAACTCCGAAACGGCGCTTTTCTCGCACCTAAGCTTGAAAATAGTGCATCGGGTGGGCCAAAATCGGGTGACAGCCAAGAGAAGGTCCGGGAAACACCTCAAAACACCTAGGGATGGACAAACGTGGGTTGTGGAGACTAACGAAACTCGCATGGGACTCCCGGTTTGGAAACTTCGTCAAAAAATGCACGTCCTAAACACTTAAGTTTTAAAATAGGCCATCGGGGGCGCCAACAAAATCCCGTACCAGTCCCGAGAAGGCCCGTGGAACACCTCCAACACCTCGAGAGAAACCAAAGTAAGTTGTGGAAACTAGCGCGCGACTTCCGGTTTGAAAACTAGGTCGGAAAAGGTACTCTCTTCACAACGAAGCTTGAAAACAGGCCTCGGCGGGCTGGAATCGTGTAACAATCACGAGAAGGCCCGGGGAGCACCCCGAACATCTCAGGAGGGACCAATTTGAGCCGTGAAAACATAACGAACAGGCACGGGGACTCCCGATTTGAAAACTAGGTCGGAAAGCACACTTTTCTAACACTTAAGCTTGGAAGTAGGCCATCGGGGGGCCTAAAATCATGTAACAGTCGCAACAAGGGCCGGGAGCACCTCAAACACCTCGGGAGTGACAGACGCGAGTCGTGAAAGCTTACGGAACTAGCACGGGGACTCCCGGTTTGAAAACTAAGTTGGAAAGGGACAGTTTTTCCACGCTTAGGCTTGGAAATAGGACACCGGGGGGGAGGCCAAAAACGTGTCACAGTCGCGAGAAGGACCGAGAAATGCCCAAAACACCCCGGGAGGGTCCAAGAGGTAGGCTGCGGAGACTTACGGAACTAGCACGGGACTCTCGGCTTGAGAACTAAATCAAAAAATGCACTTTTTTCACACTTAAGCTCGAAAATAAGCCGTCGGGGGCCAAAATCGTGTAACAGTCACGAGAAGGCCCGGGGAACGCGTCACACACCCCGGGAGGGACCGACGTAAGTTGTGAAAACTTACGGAACTAGCACGGGACTCCCGGTTTGGAAACTAACTCCGAAACGGCGCTTTTCTCGCACCTAAGCTTGAAAATAGTGCATCGGGTGGGCCAAAATCGGGTGACAGCCAAGAGAAGGTCCGGGAAACACCTCAAAACACCTAGGGATGGACAAACGTGGGTTGTGGAGACTAACGAAACTCGCATGGGACTCCCGGTTTGGAAACTTCGTCAAAAAATGCACGTCCTAAACACTTAAGTTTTAAAATAGGCCATCGGGGGCGCCAACAAAATCCCGTACCAGTCCCGAGAAGGCCCGTGGAACACCTCCAACACCTCGAGAGAAACCAAAGTAAGTTGTGGAAACTAGCGCGCGACTTCCGGTTTGAAAACTAGGTCGGAAAAGGTACTCTCTTCACAACGAAGCTTGAAAACAGGCCTCGGCGGGCTGGAATCGTGTAACAATCACGAGAAGGCCCGGGGAGCACCCCGAACATCTCAGGAGGGACCAATTTGAGCCGTGAAAACATAACGAACAGGCACGGGGACTCCCGATTTGAAAACTAGGTCGGAAAGCACACTTTTCTAACACTTAAGCTTGGAAGTAGGCCATCGGGGGGCCTAAAATCATGTAACAGTCGCAACAAGGGCCGGGAGCACCTCAAACACCTCGGGAGTGACAGACGCGAGTCGTGAAAGCTTACGGAACTAGCACGGGGACTCCCGGTTTGAAAACTAAGTTGGAAAGGGACAGTTTTTCCACGCTTAGGCTTGGAAATAGGACACCGGGGGGGAGGCCAAAAACGTGTCACAGTCGCGAGAAGGACCGAGAAATGCCCAAAACACCCCGGGAGGGTCCAAGAGGTAGGCTGCGGAGACTTACGGAACTAGCACGGGACTCTCGGCTTGAGAACTAAATCAAAAAATGCACTTTTTTCACACTTAAGCTCGAAAATAAGCCGTCGGGGGCCAAAATCGTGTAACAGTCACGAGAAGGCCCGGGGAACGCGTCACACACCCCGGGAGGGACCGACGTAAGTTGTGAAAACTTACGGAACTAGCACGGGACTCCCGGTTTGGAAACTAACTCCGAAACGGCGCTTTTCTCGCACCTAAGCTTGAAAATAGTGCATCGGGTGGGCCAAAATCGGGTGACAGCCAAGAGAAGGTCCGGGAAACACCTCAAAACACCTAGGGATGGACAAACGTGGGTTGTGGAGACTAACGAAACTCGCATGGGACTCCCGGTTTGGAAACTTCGTCAAAAAATGCACGTCCTAAACACTTAAGTTTTAAAATAGGCCATCGGGGGCGCCAACAAAATCCCGTACCAGTCCCGAGAAGGCCCGTGGAACACCTCCAACACCTCGAGAGAAACCAAAGTAAGTTGTGGAAACTAGCGCGCGACTTCCGGTTTGAAAACTAGGTCGGAAAAGGTACTCTCTTCACAACGAAGCTTGAAAACAGGCCTCGGCGGGCTGGAATCGTGTAACAATCACGAGAAGGCCCGGGGAGCACCCCGAACATCTCAGGAGGGACCAATTTGAGCCGTGAAAACATAACGAACAGGCACGGGGACTCCCGATTTGAAAACTAGGTCGGAAAGCACACTTTTCTAACACTTAAGCTTGGAAGTAGGCCATCGGGGGGCCTAAAATCATGTAACAGTCGCAACAAGGGCCGGGAGCACCTCAAACACCTCGGGAGTGACAGACGCGAGTCGTGAAAGCTTACGGAACTAGCACGGGGACTCCCGGTTTGAAAACTAAGTTGGAAAGGGACAGTTTTTCCACGCTTAGGCTTGGAAATAGGACACCGGGGGGGAGGCCAAAAACGTGTCACAGTCGCGAGAAGGACCGAGAAATGCCCAAAACACCCCGGGAGGGTCCAAGAGGTAGGCTGCGGAGACTTACGGAACTAGCACGGGACTCTCGGCTTGAGAACTAAATCAAAAAATGCACTTTTTTCACACTTAAGCTCGAAAATAAGCCGTCGGGGGCCAAAATCGTGTAACAGTCACGAGAAGGCCCGGGGAACGCGTCACACACCCCGGGAGGGACCGACGTAAGTTGTGAAAACTTACGGAACTAGCACGGGACTCCCGGTTTGGAAACTAACTCCGAAACGGCGCTTTTCTCGCACCTAAGCTTGAAAATAGTGCATCGGGTGGGCCAAAATCGGGTGACAGCCAAGAGAAGGTCCGGGAAACACCTCAAAACACCTAGGGATGGACAAACGTGGGTTGTGGAGACTAACGAAACTCGCATGGGACTCCCGGTTTGGAAACTTCGTCAAAAAATGCACGTCCTAAACACTTAAGTTTTAAAATAGGCCATCGGGGGCGCCAACAAAATCCCGTACCAGTCCCGAGAAGGCCCGTGGAACACCTCCAACACCTCGAGAGAAACCAAAGTAAGTTGTGGAAACTAGCGCGCGACTTCCGGTTTGAAAACTAGGTCGGAAAAGGTACTCTCTTCACAACGAAGCTTGAAAACAGGCCTCGGCGGGCTGGAATCGTGTAACAATCACGAGAAGGCCCGGGGAGCACCCCGAACATCTCAGGAGGGACCAATTTGAGCCGTGAAAACATAACGAACAGGCACGGGGACTCCCGATTTGAAAACTAGGTCGGAAAGCACACTTTTCTAACACTTAAGCTTGGAAGTAGGCCATCGGGGGGCCTAAAATCATGTAACAGTCGCAACAAGGGCCGGGAGCACCTCAAACACCTCGGGAGTGACAGACGCGAGTCGTGAAAGCTTACGGAACTAGCACGGGGACTCCCGGTTTGAAAACTAAGTTGGAAAGGGACAGTTTTTCCACGCTTAGGCTTGGAAATAGGACACCGGGGGGGAGGCCAAAAACGTGTCACAGTCGCGAGAAGGACCGAGAAATGCCCAAAACACCCCGGGAGGGTCCAAGAGGTAGGCTGCGGAGACTTACGGAACTAGCACGGGACTCTCGGCTTGAGAACTAAATCAAAAAATGCACTTTTTTCACACTTAAGCTCGAAAATAAGCCGTCGGGGGCCAAAATCGTGTAACAGTCACGAGAAGGCCCGGGGAACGCGTCACACACCCCGGGAGGGACCGACGTAAGTTGTGAAAACTTACGGAACTAGCACGGGACTCCCGGTTTGGAAACTAACTCCGAAACGGCGCTTTTCTCGCACCTAAGCTTGAAAATAGTGCATCGGGTGGGCCAAAATCGGGTGACAGCCAAGAGAAGGTCCGGGAAACACCTCAAAACACCTAGGGATGGACAAACGTGGGTTGTGGAGACTAACGAAACTCGCATGGGACTCCCGGTTTGGAAACTTCGTCAAAAAATGCACGTCCTAAACACTTAAGTTTTAAAATAGGCCATCGGGGGCGCCAACAAAATCCCGTACCAGTCCCGAGAAGGCCCGTGGAACACCTCCAACACCTCGAGAGAAACCAAAGTAAGTTGTGGAAACTAGCGCGCGACTTCCGGTTTGAAAACTAGGTCGGAAAAGGTACTCTCTTCACAACGAAGCTTGAAAACAGGCCTCGGCGGGCTGGAATCGTGTAACAATCACGAGAAGGCCCGGGGAGCACCCCGAACATCTCAGGAGGGACCAATTTGAGCCGTGAAAACATAACGAACAGGCACGGGGACTCCCGATTTGAAAACTAGGTCGGAAAGCACACTTTTCTAACACTTAAGCTTGGAAGTAGGCCATCGGGGGGCCTAAAATCATGTAACAGTCGCAACAAGGGCCGGGAGCACCTCAAACACCTCGGGAGTGACAGACGCGAGTCGTGAAAGCTTACGGAACTAGCACGGGGACTCCCGGTTTGAAAACTAAGTTGGAAAGGGACAGTTTTTCCACGCTTAGGCTTGGAAATAGGACACCGGGGGGGAGGCCAAAAACGTGTCACAGTCGCGAGAAGGACCGAGAAATGCCCAAAACACCCCGGGAGGGTCCAAGAGGTAGGCTGCGGAGACTTGCGGAACTAGCACGGGACTCTCGGCTTGAGAACTAAATCAAAAAATGCACTTTTTTCACACTTAAGCTCGAAAATAAGCCGTCGGGGGCCAAAATCGTGTAACAGTCACGAGAAGGCCCGGGGAACGCGTCACACACCCCGGGAGGGACCGACGTAAGTTGTGAAAACTTACGGAACTAGCACGGGACTCCCGGTTTGGAAACTAACTCCGAAACGGCGCTTTTCTCGCACCTAAGCTTGAAAATAGTGCATCGGGTGGGCCAAAATCGGGTGACAGCCAAGAGAAGGTCCGGGAAACACCTCAAAACACCTAGGGATGGACAAACGTGGGTTGTGGAGACTAACGAAACTCGCATGGGACTCCCGGTTTGGAAACTTCGTCAAAAAATGCACGTCCTAAACACTTAAGTTTTAAAATAGGCCATCGGGGGCGCCAACAAAATCCCGTACCAGTCCCGAGAAGGCCCGTGGAACACCTCCAACACCTCGAGAGAAACCAAAGTAAGTTGTGGAAACTAGCGCGCGACTTCCGGTTTGAAAACTAGGTCGGAAAAGGTACTCTCTTCACAACGAAGCTTGAAAACAGGCCTCGGCGGGCTGGAATCGTGTAACAATCACGAGAAGGCCCGGGGAGCACCCCGAACATCTCAGGAGGGACCAATTTGAGCCGTGAAAACATAACGAACAGGCACGGGGACTCCCGATTTGAAAACTAGGTCGGAAAGCACACTTTTCTAACACTTAAGCTTGGAAGTAGGCCATCGGGGGGCCTAAAATCATGTAACAGTCGCAACAAGGGCCGGGAGCACCTCAAACACCTCGGGAGTGACAGACGCGAGTCGTGAAAGCTTACGGAACTAGCACGGGGACTCCCGGTTTGAAAACTAAGTTGGAAAGGGACAGTTTTTCCACGCTTAGGCTTGGAAATAGGACACCGGGGGGGAGGCCAAAAACGTGTCACAGTCGCGAGAAGGACCGAGAAATGCCCAAAACACCCCGGGAGGGTCCAAGAGGTAGGCTGCGGAGACTTACGGAACTAGCACGGGACTCTCGGCTTGAGAACTAAATCAAAAAATGCACTTTTTTCACACTTAAGCTCGAAAATAAGCCGTCGGGGGCCAAAATCGTGTAACAGTCACGAGAAGGCCCGGGGAACGCGTCACACACCCCGGGAGGGACCGACGTAAGTTGTGAAAACTTACGGAACTAGCACGGGACTCCCGGTTTGGAAACTAACTCCGAAACGGCGCTTTTCTCGCACCTAAGCTTGAAAATAGTGCATCGGGTGGGCCAAAATCGGGTGACAGCCAAGAGAAGGTCCGGGAAACACCTCAAAACACCTAGGGATGGACAAACGTGGGTTGTGGAGACTAACGAAACTCGCATGGGACTCCCGGTTTGGAAACTTCGTCAAAAAATGCACGTCCTAAACACTTAAGTTTTAAAATAGGCCATCGGGGGCGCCAACAAAATCCCGTACCAGTCCCGAGAAGGCCCGTGGAACACCTCCAACACCTCGAGAGAAACCAAAGTAAGTTGTGGAAACTAGCGCGCGACTTCCGGTTTGAAAACTAGGTCGGAAAAGGTACTCTCTTCACAACGAAGCTTGAAAACAGGCCTCGGCGGGCTGGAATCGTGTAACAATCACGAGAAGGCCCGGGGAGCACCCCGAACATCTCAGGAGGGACCAATTTGAGCCGTGAAAACATAACGAACAGGCACGGGGACTCCCGATTTGAAAACTAGGTCGGAAAGCACACTTTTCTAACACTTAAGCTTGGAAGTAGGCCATCGGGGGGCCTAAAATCATGTAACAGTCGCAACAAGGGCCGGGAGCACCTCAAACACCTCGGGAGTGACAGACGCGAGTCGTGAAAGCTTACGGAACTAGCACGGGGACTCCCGGTTTGAAAACTAAGTTGGAAAGGGACAGTTTTTCCACGCTTAGGCTTGGAAATAGGACACCGGGGGGGAGGCCAAAAACGTGTCACAGTCGCGAGAAGGACCGAGAAATGCCCAAAACACCCCGGGAGGGTCCAAGAGGTAGGCTGCGGAGACTTACGGAACTAGCACGGGACTCTCGGCTTGAGAACTAAATCAAAAAATGCACTTTTTTCACACTTAAGCTCGAAAATAAGCCGTCGGGGGCCAAAATCGTGTAACAGTCACGAGAAGGCCCGGGGAACGCGTCACACACCCCGGGAGGGACCGACGTAAGTTGTGAAAACTTACGGAACTAGCACGGGACTCCCGGTTTGGAAACTAACTCCGAAACGGCGCTTTTCTCGCACCTAAGCTTGAAAATAGTGCATCGGGTGGGCCAAAATCGGGTGACAGCCAAGAGAAGGTCCGGGAAACACCTCAAAACACCTAGGGATGGACAAACGTGGGTTGTGGAGACTAACGAAACTCGCATGGGACTCCCGGTTTGGAAACTTCGTCAAAAAATGCACGTCCTAAACACTTAAGTTTTAAAATAGGCCATCGGGGGCGCCAACAAAATCCCGTACCAGTCCCGAGAAGGCCCGTGGAACACCTCCAACACCTCGAGAGAAACCAAAGTAAGTTGTGGAAACTAGCGCGCGACTTCCGGTTTGAAAACTAGGTCGGAAAAGGTACTCTCTTCACAACGAAGCTTGAAAACAGGCCTCGGCGGGCTGGAATCGTGTAACAATCACGAGAAGGCCCGGGGAGCACCCCGAACATCTCAGGAGGGACCAATTTGAGCCGTGAAAACATAACGAACAGGCACGGGGACTCCCGATTTGAAAACTAGGTCGGAAAGCACACTTTTCTAACACTTAAGCTTGGAAGTAGGCCATCGGGGGGCCTAAAATCATGTAACAGTCGCAACAAGGGCCGGGAGCACCTCAAACACCTCGGGAGTGACAGACGCGAGTCGTGAAAGCTTACGGAACTAGCACGGGGACTCCCGGTTTGAAAACTAAGTTGGAAAGGGACAGTTTTTCCACGCTTAGGCTTGGAAATAGGACACCGGGGGGGAGGCCAAAAACGTGTCACAGTCGCGAGAAGGACCGAGAAATGCCCAAAACACCCCGGGAGGGTCCAAGAGGTAGGCTGCGGAGACTTACGGAACTAGCACGGGACTCTCGGCTTGAGAACTAAATCAAAAAATGCACTTTTTTCACACTTAAGCTCGAAAATAAGCCGTCGGGGGCCAAAATCGTGTAACAGTCACGAGAAGGCCCGGGGAACGCGTCACACACCCCGGGAGGGACCGACGTAAGTTGTGAAAACTTACGGAACTAGCACGGGACTCCCGGTTTGGAAACTAACTCCGAAACGGCGCTTTTCTCGCACCTAAGCTTGAAAATAGTGCATCGGGTGGGCCAAAATCGGGTGACAGCCAAGAGAAGGTCCGGGAAACACCTCAAAACACCTAGGGATGGACAAACGTGGGTTGTGGAGACTAACGAAACTCGCATGGGACTCCCGGTTTGGAAACTTCGTCAAAAAATGCACGTCCTAAACACTTAAGTTTTAAAATAGGCCATCGGGGGCGCCAACAAAATCCCGTACCAGTCCCGAGAAGGCCCGTGGAACACCTCCAACACCTCGAGAGAAACCAAAGTAAGTTGTGGAAACTAGCGCGCGACTTCCGGTTTGAAAACTAGGTCGGAAAAGGTACTCTCTTCACAACGAAGCTTGAAAACAGGCCTCGGCGGGCTGGAATCGTGTAACAATCACGAGAAGGCCCGGGGAGCACCCCGAACATCTCAGGAGGGACCAATTTGAGCCGTGAAAACATAACGAACAGGCACGGGGACTCCCGATTTGAAAACTAGGTCGGAAAGCACACTTTTCTAACACTTAAGCTTGGAAGTAGGCCATCGGGGGGCCTAAAATCATGTAACAGTCGCAACAAGGGCCGGGAGCACCTCAAACACCTCGGGAGTGACAGACGCGAGTCGTGAAAGCTTACGGAACTAGCACGGGGACTCCCGGTTTGAAAACTAAGTTGGAAAGGGACAGTTTTTCCACGCTTAGGCTTGGAAATAGGACACCGGGGGGGAGGCCAAAAACGTGTCACAGTCGCGAGAAGGACCGAGAAATGCCCAAAACACCCCGGGAGGGTCCAAGAGGTAGGCAGCGGAGACTTACGGAACTAGCACGGGACTCTCGGCTTGAGAACTAAATCAAAAAATGCACTTTTTTCACACTTAAGCTCGAAAATAAGCCGTCGGGGGCCAAAATCGTGTAACAGTCACGAGAAGGCCCGGGGAACGCGTCACACACCCCGGGAGGGACCGACGTAAGTTGTGAAAACTTACGGAACTAGCACGGGACTCCCGGTTTGGAAACTAACTCCGAAACGGCGCTTTTCTCGCACCTAAGCTTGAAAATAGTGCATCGGGTGGGCCAAAATCGGGTGACAGCCAAGAGAAGGTCCGGGAAACACCTCAAAACACCTAGGGATGGACAAACGTGGGTTGTGGAGACTAACGAAACTCGCATGGGACTCCCGGTTTGGAAACTTCGTCAAAAAATGCACGTCCTAAACACTTAAGTTTTAAAATAGGCCATCGGGGGCGCCAACAAAATCCCGTACCAGTCCCGAGAAGGCCCGTGGAACACCTCCAACACCTCGAGAGAAACCAAAGTAAGTTGTGGAAACTAGCGCGCGACTTCCGGTTTGAAAACTAGGTCGGAAAAGGTACTCTCTTCACAACGAAGCTTGAAAACAGGCCTCGGCGGGCTGGAATCGTGTAACAATCACGAGAAGGCCCGGGGAGCACCCCGAACATCTCAGGAGGGACCAATTTGAGCCGTGAAAACATAACGAACAGGCACGGGGACTCCCGATTTGAAAACTAGGTCGGAAAGCACACTTTTCTAACACTTAAGCTTGGAAGTAGGCCATCGGGGGGCCTAAAATCATGTAACAGTCGCAACAAGGGCCGGGAGCACCTCAAACACCTCGGGAGTGACAGACGCGAGTCGTGAAAGCTTACGGAACTAGCACGGGGACTCCCGGTTTGAAAACTAAGTTGGAAAGGGACAGTTTTTCCACGCTTAGGCTTGGAAATAGGACACCGGGGGGGAGGCCAAAAACGTGTCACAGTCGCGAGAAGGACCGAGAAATGCCCAAAACACCCCGGGAGGGTCCAAGAGGTAGGCTGCGGAGACTTACGGAACTAGCACGGGACTCTCGGCTTGAGAACTAAATCAAAAAATGCACTTTTTTCACACTTAAGCTCGAAAATAAGCCGTCGGGGGCCAAAATCGTGTAACAGTCACGAGAAGGCCCGGGGAACGCGTCACACACCCCGGGAGGGACCGACGTAAGTTGTGAAAACTTACGGAACTAGCACGGGACTCCCGGTTTGGAAACTAACTCCGAAACGGCGCTTTTCTCGCACCTAAGCTTGAAAATAGTGCATCGGGTGGGCCAAAATCGGGTGACAGCCAAGAGAAGGTCCGGGAAACACCTCAAAACACCTAGGGATGGACAAACGTGGGTTGTGGAGACTAACGAAACTCGCATGGGACTCCCGGTTTGGAAACTTCGTCAAAAAATGCACGTCCTAAACACTTAAGTTTTAAAATAGGCCATCGGGGGCGCCAACAAAATCCCGTACCAGTCCCGAGAAGGCCCGTGGAACACCTCCAACACCTCGAGAGAAACCAAAGTAAGTTGTGGAAACTAGCGCGCGACTTCCGGTTTGAAAACTAGGTCGGAAAAGGTACTCTCTTCACAACGAAGCTTGAAAACAGGCCTCGGCGGGCTGGAATCGTGTAACAATCACGAGAAGGCCCGGGGAGCACCCCGAACATCTCAGGAGGGACCAATTTGAGCCGTGAAAACATAACGAACAGGCACGGGGACTCCCGATTTGAAAACTAGGTCGGAAAGCACACTTTTCTAACACTTAAGCTTGGAAGTAGGCCATCGGGGGGCCTAAAATCATGTAACAGTCGCAACAAGGGCCGGGAGCACCTCAAACACCTCGGGAGTGACAGACGCGAGTCGTGAAAGCTTACGGAACTAGCACGGGGACTCCCGGTTTGAAAACTAAGTTGGAAAGGGACAGTTTTTCCACGCTTAGGCTTGGAAATAGGACACCGGGGGGGAGGCCAAAAACGTGTCACAGTCGCGAGAAGGACCGAGAAATGCCCAAAACACCCCGGGAGGGTCCAAGAGGTAGGCTGCGGAGACTTACGGAACTAGCACGGGACTCTCGGCTTGAGAACTAAATCAAAAAATGCACTTTTTTCACACTTAAGCTCGAAAATAAGCCGTCGGGGGCCAAAATCGTGTAACAGTCACGAGAAGGCCCGGGGAACGCGTCACACACCCCGGGAGGGACCGACGTAAGTTGTGAAAACTTACGGAACTAGCACGGGACTCCCGGTTTGGAAACTAACTCCGAAACGGCGCTTTTCTCGCACCTAAGCTTGAAAATAGTGCATCGGGTGGGCCAAAATCGGGTGACAGCCAAGAGAAGGTCCGGGAAACACCTCAAAACACCTAGGGATGGACAAACGTGGGTTGTGGAGACTAACGAAACTCGCATGGGACTCCCGGTTTGGAAACTTCGTCAAAAAATGCACGTCCTAAACACTTAAGTTTTAAAATAGGCCATCGGGGGCGCCAACAAAATCCCGTACCAGTCCCGAGAAGGCCCGTGGAACACCTCCAACACCTCGAGAGAAACCAAAGTAAGTTGTGGAAACTAGCGCGCGACTTCCGGTTTGAAAACTAGGTCGGAAAAGGTACTCTCTTCACAACGAAGCTTGAAAACAGGCCTCGGCGGGCTGGAATCGTGTAACAATCACGAGAAGGCCCGGGGAGCACCCCGAACATCTCAGGAGGGACCAATTTGAGCCGTGAAAACATAACGAACAGGCACGGGGACTCCCGATTTGAAAACTAGGTCGGAAAGCACACTTTTCTAACACTTAAGCTTGGAAGTAGGCCATCGGGGGGCCTAAAATCATGTAACAGTCGCAACAAGGGCCGGGAGCACCTCAAACACCTCGGGAGTGACAGACGCGAGTCGTGAAAGCTTACGGAACTAGCACGGGGACTCCCGGTTTGAAAACTAAGTTGGAAAGGGACAGTTTTTCCACGCTTAGGCTTGGAAATAGGACACCGGGGGGGAGGCCAAAAACGTGTCACAGTCGCGAGAAGGACCGAGAAATGCCCAAAACACCCCGGGAGGGTCCAAGAGGTAGGCTGCGGAGACTTACGGAACTAGCACGGGACTCTCGGCTTGAGAACTAAATCAAAAAATGCACTTTTTTCACACTTAAGCTCGAAAATAAGCCGTCGGGGGCCAAAATCGTGTAACAGTCACGAGAAGGCCCGGGGAACGCGTCACACACCCCGGGAGGGACCGACGTAAGTTGTGAAAACTTACGGAACTAGCACGGGACTCCCGGTTTGGAAACTAACTCCGAAACGGCGCTTTTCTCGCACCTAAGCTTGAAAATAGTGCATCGGGTGGGCCAAAATCGGGTGACAGCCAAGAGAAGGTCCGGGAAACACCTCAAAACACCTAGGGATGGACAAACGTGGGTTGTGGAGACTAACGAAACTCGCATGGGACTCCCGGTTTGGAAACTTCGTCAAAAAATGCACGTCCTAAACACTTAAGTTTTAAAATAGGCCATCGGGGGCGCCAACAAAATCCCGTACCAGTCCCGAGAAGGCCCGTGGAACACCTCCAACACCTCGAGAGAAACCAAAGTAAGTTGTGGAAACTAGCGCGCGACTTCCGGTTTGAAAACTAGGTCGGAAAAGGTACTCTCTTCACAACGAAGCTTGAAAACAGGCCTCGGCGGGCTGGAATCGTGTAACAATCACGAGAAGGCCCGGGGAGCACCCCGAACATCTCAGGAGGGACCAATTTGAGCCGTGAAAACATAACGAACAGGCACGGGGACTCCCGATTTGAAAACTAGGTCGGAAAGCACACTTTTCTAACACTTAAGCTTGGAAGTAGGCCATCGGGGGGCCTAAAATCATGTAACAGTCGCAACAAGGGCCGGGAGCACCTCAAACACCTCGGGAGTGACAGACGCGAGTCGTGAAAGCTTACGGAACTAGCACGGGGACTCCCGGTTTGAAAACTAAGTTGGAAAGGGACAGTTTTTCCACGCTTAGGCTTGGAAATAGGACACCGGGGGGGAGGCCAAAAACGTGTCACAGTCGCGAGAAGGACCGAGAAATGCCCAAAACACCCCGGGAGGGTCCAAGAGGTAGGCTGCGGAGACTTACGGAACTAGCACGGGACTCTCGGCTTGAGAACTAAATCAAAAAATGCACTTTTTTCACACTTAAGCTCGAAAATAAGCCGTCGGGGGCCAAAATCGTGTAACAGTCACGAGAAGGCCCGGGGAACGCGTCACACACCCCGGGAGGGACCGACGTAAGTTGTGAAAACTTACGGAACTAGCACGGGACTCCCGGTTTGGAAACTAACTCCGAAACGGCGCTTTTCTCGCACCTAAGCTTGAAAATAGTGCATCGGGTGGGCCAAAATCGGGTGACAGCCAAGAGAAGGTCCGGGAAACACCTCAAAACACCTAGGGATGGACAAACGTGGGTTGTGGAGACTAACGAAACTCGCATGGGACTCCCGGTTTGGAAACTTCGTCAAAAAATGCACGTCCTAAACACTTAAGTTTTAAAATAGGCCATCGGGGGCGCCAACAAAATCCCGTACCAGTCCCGAGAAGGCCCGTGGAACACCTCCAACACCTCGAGAGAAACCAAAGTAAGTTGTGGAAACTAGCGCGCGACTTCCGGTTTGAAAACTAGGTCGGAAAAGGTACTCTCTTCACAACGAAGCTTGAAAACAGGCCTCGGCGGGCTGGAATCGTGTAACAATCACGAGAAGGCCCGGGGAGCACCCCGAACATCTCAGGAGGGACCAATTTGAGCCGTGAAAACATAACGAACAGGCACGGGGACTCCCGATTTGAAAACTAGGTCGGAAAGCACACTTTTCTAACACTTAAGCTTGGAAGTAGGCCATCGGGGGGCCTAAAATCATGTAACAGTCGCAACAAGGGCCGGGAGCACCTCAAACACCTCGGGAGTGACAGACGCGAGTCGTGAAAGCTTACGGAACTAGCACGGGGACTCCCGGTTTGAAAACTAAGTTGGAAAGGGACAGTTTTTCCACGCTTAGGCTTGGAAATAGGACACCGGGGGGGAGGCCAAAAACGTGTCACAGTCGCGAGAAGGACCGAGAAATGCCCAAAACACCCCGGGAGGGTCCAAGAGGTAGGCTGCGGAGACTTACGGAACTAGCACGGGACTCTCGGCTTGAGAACTAAATCAAAAAATGCACTTTTTTCACACTTAAGCTCGAAAATAAGCCGTCGGGGGCCAAAATCGTGTAACAGTCACGAGAAGGCCCGGGGAACGCGTCACACACCCCGGGAGGGACCGACGTAAGTTGTGAAAACTTACGGAACTAGCACGGGACTCCCGGTTTGGAAACTAACTCCGAAACGGCGCTTTTCTCGCACCTAAGCTTGAAAATAGTGCATCGGGTGGGCCAAAATCGGGTGACAGCCAAGAGAAGGTCCGGGAAACACCTCAAAACACCTAGGGATGGACAAACGTGGGTTGTGGAGACTAACGAAACTCGCATGGGACTCCCGGTTTGGAAACTTCGTCAAAAAATGCACGTCCTAAACACTTAAGTTTTAAAATAGGCCATCGGGGGCGCCAACAAAATCCCGTACCAGTCCCGAGAAGGCCCGTGGAACACCTCCAACACCTCGAGAGAAACCAAAGTAAGTTGTGGAAACTAGCGCGCGACTTCCGGTTTGAAAACTAGGTCGGAAAAGGTACTCTCTTCACAACGAAGCTTGAAAACAGGCCTCGGCGGGCTGGAATCGTGTAACAATCACGAGAAGGCCCGGGGAGCACCCCGAACATCTCAGGAGGGACCAATTTGAGCCGTGAAAACATAACGAACAGGCACGGGGACTCCCGATTTGAAAACTAGGTCGGAAAGCACACTTTTCTAACACTTAAGCTTGGAAGTAGGCCATCGGGGGGCCTAAAATCATGTAACAGTCGCAACAAGGGCCGGGAGCACCTCAAACACCTCGGGAGTGACAGACGCGAGTCGTGAAAGCTTACGGAACTAGCACGGGGACTCCCGGTTTGAAAACTAAGTTGGAAAGGGACAGTTTTTCCACGCTTAGGCTTGGAAATAGGACACCGGGGGGGAGGCCAAAAACGTGTCACAGTCGCGAGAAGGACCGAGAAATGCCCAAAACACCCCGGGAGGGTCCAAGAGGTAGGCTGCGGAGACTTACGGAACTAGCACGGGACTCTCGGCTTGAGAACTAAATCAAAAAATGCACTTTTTTCACACTTAAGCTCGAAAATAAGCCGTCGGGGGCCAAAATCGTGTAACAGTCACGAGAAGGCCCGGGGAACGCGTCACACACCCCGGGAGGGACCGACGTAAGTTGTGAAAACTTACGGAACTAGCACGGGACTCCCGGTTTGGAAACTAACTCCGAAACGGCGCTTTTCTCGCACCTAAGCTTGAAAATAGTGCATCGGGTGGGCCAAAATCGGGTGACAGCCAAGAGAAGGTCCGGGAAACACCTCAAAACACCTAGGGATGGACAAACGTGGGTTGTGGAGACTAACGAAACTCGCATGGGACTCCCGGTTTGGAAACTTCGTCAAAAAATGCACGTCCTAAACACTTAAGTTTTAAAATAGGCCATCGGGGGCGCCAACAAAATCCCGTACCAGTCCCGAGAAGGCCCGTGGAACACCTCCAACACCTCGAGAGAAACCAAAGTAAGTTGTGGAAACTAGCGCGCGACTTCCGGTTTGAAAACTAGGTCGGAAAAGGTACTCTCTTCACAACGAAGCTTGAAAACAGGCCTCGGCGGGCTGGAATCGTGTAACAATCACGAGAAGGCCCGGGGAGCACCCCGAACATCTCAGGAGGGACCAATTTGAGCCGTGAAAACATAACGAACAGGCACGGGGACTCCCGATTTGAAAACTAGGTCGGAAAGCACACTTTTCTAACACTTAAGCTTGGAAGTAGGCCATCGGGGGGCCTAAAATCATGTAACAGTCGCAACAAGGGCCGGGAGCACCTCAAACACCTCGGGAGTGACAGACGCGAGTCGTGAAAGCTTACGGAACTAGCACGGGGACTCCCGGTTTGAAAACTAAGTTGGAAAGGGACAGTTTTTCCACGCTTAGGCTTGGAAATAGGACACCGGGGGGGAGGCCAAAAACGTGTCACAGTCGCGAGAAGGACCGAGAAATGCCCAAAACACCCCGGGAGGGTCCAAGAGGTAGGCTGCGGAGACTTACGGAACTAGCACGGGACTCTCGGCTTGAGAACTAAATCAAAAAATGCACTTTTTTCACACTTAAGCTCGAAAATAAGCCGTCGGGGGCCAAAATCGTGTAACAGTCACGAGAAGGCCCGGGGAACGCGTCACACACCCCGGGAGGGACCGACGTAAGTTGTGAAAACTTACGGAACTAGCACGGGACTCCCGGTTTGGAAACTAACTCCGAAACGGCGCTTTTCTCGCACCTAAGCTTGAAAATAGTGCATCGGGTGGGCCAAAATCGGGTGACAGCCAAGAGAAGGTCCGGGAAACACCTCAAAACACCTAGGGATGGACAAACGTGGGTTGTGGAGACTAACGAAACTCGCATGGGACTCCCGGTTTGGAAACTTCGTCAAAAAATGCACGTCCTAAACACTTAAGTTTTAAAATAGGCCATCGGGGGCGCCAACAAAATCCCGTACCAGTCCCGAGAAGGCCCGTGGAACACCTCCAACACCTCGAGAGAAACCAAAGTAAGTTGTGGAAACTAGCGCGCGACTTCCGGTTTGAAAACTAGGTCGGAAAAGGTACTCTCTTCACAACGAAGCTTGAAAACAGGCCTCGGCGGGCTGGAATCGTGTAACAATCACGAGAAGGCCCGGGGAGCACCCCGAACATCTCAGGAGGGACCAATTTGAGCCGTGAAAACATAACGAACAGGCACGGGGACTCCCGATTTGAAAACTAGGTCGGAAAGCACACTTTTCTAACACTTAAGCTTGGAAGTAGGCCATCGGGGGGCCTAAAATCATGTAACAGTCGCAACAAGGGCCGGGAGCACCTCAAACACCTCGGGAGTGACAGACGCGAGTCGTGAAAGCTTACGGAACTAGCACGGGGACTCCCGGTTTGAAAACTAAGTTGGAAAGGGACAGTTTTTCCACGCTTAGGCTTGGAAATAGGACACCGGGGGGGAGGCCAAAAACGTGTCACAGTCGCGAGAAGGACCGAGAAATGCCCAAAACACCCCGGGAGGGTCCAAGAGGTAGGCTGCGGAGACTTACGGAACTAGCACGGGACTCTCGGCTTGAGAACTAAATCAAAAAATGCACTTTTTTCACACTTAAGCTCGAAAATAAGCCGTCGGGGGCCAAAATCGTGTAACAGTCACGAGAAGGCCCGGGGAACGCGTCACACACCCCGGGAGGGACCGACGTAAGTTGTGAAAACTTACGGAACTAGCACGGGACTCCCGGTTTGGAAACTAACTCCGAAACGGCGCTTTTCTCGCACCTAAGCTTGAAAATAGTGCATCGGGTGGGCCAAAATCGGGTGACAGCCAAGAGAAGGTCCGGGAAACACCTCAAAACACCTAGGGATGGACAAACGTGGGTTGTGGAGACTAACGAAACTCGCATGGGACTCCCGGTTTGGAAACTTCGTCAAAAAATGCACGTCCTAAACACTTAAGTTTTAAAATAGGCCATCGGGCGCCAACAAAATCCCGTACCAGTCCCGAGAAGGCCCGTGGAACACCTCCAACACCTCGAGAGAAACCAAAGTAAGTTGTGGAAACTAGCGCGCGACTTCCGGTTTGAAAACTAGGTCGGAAAAGGTACTCTCTTCACAACGAAGCTTGAAAACAGGCCTCGGCGGGCTGGAATCGTGTAACAATCACGAGAAGGCCCGGGGAGCACCCCGAACATCTCAGGAGGGACCAATTTGAGCCGTGAAAACATAACGAACAGGCACGGGGACTCCCGATTTGAAAACTAGGTCGGAAAAGGTACTCTTTTCACAACGAAGCTTGAAAACAGGCCTCGGCGGGCTGGAATCGTGTAACAGTCACGAGAATGCCCGGGGAACGCGTCACACACCCCGGGAGGGACCGACGTAAGTTGTGAAAACTTACGGAACTAGCACGGGACTCCCGGTTTGGAAACTAACTCCGAAACGGCGCTTTTCTCGCACCTAAGCTTGAAAATAGTGCATCGGGTGGGCCAAAATCGGGTGACAGCCAAGAGAAGGTCCGGGAAACACCTCAAAACACCTAGGGATGGACAAACGTGGGTTGTGGAGACTAACGAAACTCGCATGGGACTCCCGGTTTGGAAACTTCGTCAAAAAATGCACGTCCTAAACACTTAAGTTTTAAAATAGGCCATCGGGCGCCAACAAAATCCCGTACCAGTCCCGAGAAGGCCCGTGGAACACCTCCAACACCTCGAGAGAAACCAAAGTAAGTTGTGGAAACTAGCGCGCGACTTCCGGTTTGAAAACTAGGTCGGAAAAGGTACTCTCTTCACAACGAAGCTTGAAAACAGGCCTCGGCGGGCTGGAATCGTGTAACAATCACGAGAAGGCCCGGGGAGCACCCCGAACATCTCAGGAGGGACCAATTTGAGCCGTGAAAACATAACGAACAGGCACGGGGACTCCCGATTTGAAAACTAGGTCGGAAAGCACACTTTTCTAACACTTAAGCTTGGAAGTAGGCCATCGGGGGGCCTAAAATCATGTAACAGTCGCAACAAGGGCCGGGAGCACCTCAAACACCTCGGGAGTGACAGACGCGAGTCGTGAAAGCTTACGGAACTAGCACGGGGACTCCCGGTTTGAAAACTAAGTTGGAAAGGGACAGTTTTTCCACGCTTAGGCTTGGAAATAGGACACCGGGGGGGAGGCCAAAAACGTGTCACAGTCGCGAGAAGGACCGAGAAATGCCCAAAACACCCCGGGAGGGTCCAAGAGGTAGGCTGCGGAGACTTACGGAACTAGCACGGGACTCTCGGCTTGAGAACTAAATCAAAAAATGCACTTTTTTCACACTTAAGCTCGAAAATAAGCCGTCGGGGGCCAAAATCGTGTAACAGTCACGAGAAGGCCCGGGGAACGCGTCACACACCCCGGGAGGGACCGACGTAAGTTGTGAAAACTTACGGAACTAGCACGGGACTCCCGGTTTGGAAACTAACTCCGAAACGGCGCTTTTCTCGCACCTAAGCTTGAAAATAGTGCATCGGGTGGGCCAAAATCGGGTGACAGCCAAGAGAAGGTCCGGGAAACACCTCAAAACACCTAGGGAGGGAACAACGTGAGCTGTGAAAACTTACGGAACTCGCATGGGACTCACGGTTTGGAAACTAAGTCGAAAAATGCACTTCTTAAACACTTAAGTTTGAAAATAGGCAATCGGGGCCCAAAAAAATCCTACAACAGTCCCGAGAAGGCCCGTGGATCACCTCCAACACATCGAGAGAAAACAACGTAAGTTGTGGAAACTAGCGCGGGACTTCTGGTTTGAAAACTAGGTCGGAAAAGGTACTTTATTCGCAGTGAAGCTTGAAAACAGGCCTCGGCGGGCCGGAATCGTGTAACAATCACGAGAAGGCCCGGGGAGCACCCCGAACATCTCAGGAGGGACCAATTTGAGCCGTGAAAACATAACGAACAGGCACGGGGACTCCTGATTTGAAAACTAGGTCGGAAAACACACTTTTCTAACACTTAAGCTTGGAAGTAGGCCATCGGGGGCCTAAAATCATGTAACAGTCGCAACAAGGGCCGGGAGCACCTCAAACACCTCGGGAGTGACAGACGCGAGTTGTGAAAGCTTACGGAACTAGCACGGGGACTCCCGGTTTAAAAACTAAGTCGGAAAGGGACAGTTTTTCCACGCTTAGGCTTGGAAATAGGACACAGGGTTCCACGCTTAGGCTTGGAAATAGGACACCGGGGGGGAGGCCAAAAACGTGTCACAGTCGCGAGAAGGACCGAGAAATGCCCAAAACACCTCGGGAGGGTCCAAGGGGTAAGCTGCGGAGACTTACGGAACTAGCACGGGACTCTCGGCTTGAGAACTAAATCAAAAAATGCACTTTTTTCACACTTAAGCTCGAAAATAAGCCGTCGGGGGCCAAAATCGTGTAACAGTCACGAGAAGGCCCGGGGAACACGTCACACACCCCGGGAGGGACCGATGTAAGTTGTGAAAACTTACGGAACTAGCACGGGACTCCCGGTTTGGAAACTAACTCCGAAACGGCACTTTTCTCGCACCTAAGCTTGAAAATAGTGCATCGGGTGGGCCAAAATCGGGTGACAGCCAAGAGAAGGTCCGGGAAACACCTCAAAACACCTAGGGATGGACAAACGTGGGTTGTGGAAACTAACGAAACTCGCATGGGACTCCCGGTTTGGAAACTTAGTCAAAAAATGCACTTCCTAAACACTTAAGTTTTAAAACAGGCCATCGGGCGCCAAAAAAATCCTGCACCAGTCCCGAGAAGGCCCGTGGAACACCTCCAACACCTCGAGAGAAACCAAAGTAAGTTGTGGAAACTAGCGCGGGACTTCCGGCCTGAAAACTAGGTCGGAAAAGGTACTCTTTTCACAACGAAGCTTGAAACCAGGCCTCGGCGGGCCGGAATCGTGTAACAATCACGAGAAGGCCCGGGGAACACCCCGAACATCTAGGGAGGGACCAATTTGAGCCGTGGAAACATAACGAACAGGCACGGGGACTCCCGATTTGAAAACTAGGTCGGAAAACACGCTTTTCTAACACTTAAGCTTGGAAGTAGGCCATCGGGGGCCTAGAATCCTGTAACAGTCGCAACAAGGGCCGGGAGCACCTCAAACACCTCGGGAGTGACAGACGCGAGTTGTGAAAGCTTACGGAACTAGCACGGGGACTCCCGGTTTGAAAACTAAGAGTTGGAAAGGGACAGTTTTTCCACGCTTAGGCTTGGAAATAGGACACCGGGGGGGAGGCCAAAAACGTGTCACAGTCGCGAGAAGGACCGAGAAATGCCCAAAACACCTCGGGAGGGTCCAAGGGGTAAGCTGCGGAGACTTACGGAACTAGCACGGGACTCTCGGCTTGAGAACTAAATCAAAAAATGCACTTTTTTCACACTTAAGCTCGAAAATAAGCCGTCGGGGGCCAAAATCGTGTAACAGTCACGAGAAGGCCCGGGGAACACGTCACACACCCCGGGAGGGACCGATGTAAGTTGTGAAAACTTACGGAACTAGCACGGGACTCCCGGTTTGGAAACTAACTCCGAAACGGCACTTTTCTCGCACCTAAGCTTGAAAATAGTGCATCGGGTGGGCCAAAATCGGGTGACAGCCAAGAGAAGGTCCGGGAAACACCTCAAAACACCTAGGGATGGACAAACGTGGGTTGTGGAAACTAACGAAACTCGCATGGGACTCCCGGTTTGGAAACTTAGTCAAAAAATGCACTTCCTAAACACTTAAGTTTTAAAACAGGCCATCGGGCGCCAAAAAAATCCTGCACCAGTCCCGAGAAGGCCCGTGGAACACCTCCAACACCTCGAGAGAAACCAAAGTAAGTTGTGGAAACTAGCGCGGGACTTCCGGCCTGAAAACTAGGTCGGAAAAGGTACTCTTTTCACAACGAAGCTTGAAACCAGGCCTCGGCGGGCCGGAATCGTGTAACAATCACGAGAAGGCCCGGGGAACACCCCGAACATCTAGGGAGGGACCAATTTGAGCCGTGGAAACATAACGAACAGGCACGGGGACTCCCGATTTGAAAACTAGGTCGGAAAACACACTTTTCTAACACTTAAGCTTGGAAGTAGGCCATCGGGGGCCTAAAATCATGTAACAGTCGCAACAAGGGCCGGGAGCACCTCAAACACCTCGGGAGTGACAGACGCGAGTTGTGAAAGCTTACGGAACTAGCACGGGGACTCCCGGTTTGAAAACTAAGTTGGAAAGGAACAGTTTTTCCACGCTTAGGCTTGGAAATAGGACACCGGGGAGGAGACCAAAAACGTGTCACAGCCGCGAGAAGGACCGAGAAATGCCCAAAACACCTCGGGAGGGTCCAAGAGGTAAGTTGCAGAAACTTACAGAACTAGCACGGGACTCTCGGCTTGTGAATTAAATCAAAAAGTGCACTTTTTTCACACTTAAGCTCGAAAAAAAACCGTCGGGGGCCAAAATCGTGTAACAGTCATGAGAAGGCCCGGGGAACACGTCAAACACCCCGGGAGGGACTGATGTAAGTTGTGAAAACTTACGGAACTAGCACGGGACTCCCGGTTTGGAAACTAAGTCTGAAACGGCACTTTTCTCGTACCTAAGCTTGAAAATAGTCCATCGGGGGGGCCAAAATCGGGTGACAGCCAAGGGAAGGTCCGGGGAACACCTCAAAACACCTAGGGAGGGACCAACGTGAGTTGTGAAAACTTACGAAACTCGCATGGGTCTCCCGGTTTGGAAACTAAGTCAAAAAATGCACTTCCTAAACACTCAAATTTGAAAATAGGCCATCGGGGGCCAAAAAAATCCTGTAACAGTCCCGAAAAGGCCCGTGGAACACCTCCAACACCTCGGGAGAAACCAATGCAAGTTGTGGTAACTTACGGATCTAGCGCGGGACTTCTGGTGTGAAAACTAGGTCGGAAAAGGTACTTTTTTCACACTGAAGCTTGAAAACAGGTATCGGCGGGCTGGAATCGTGTAACAATCACGAGAAGGCCTGGGGAACACCTCGAACATCTCAGGAGGGACCAATTTGAGTTGTGAAAACTTAACGAACAGGCACGGGGACTCCCGATTTGAAAACTAGGTCGGAAAACACACTTTTCTAACACTTAAGCACGAGCCCTCTATCAATATACGCAAGTAGAGAGATACATACATACTTATTTAGTATAAAGAAGGAAGAGCCCTCTATCAGTGTAGGTAGCAAAGAATAGAGACATGAATGTGAGTTGTGACCTATCGTTGATTATGTTATTAATGGTGGTTAATTGGAGATAATAGGATGGTGATATAATGGTAGTTCACCTAGATGATGGACGGATATTTTGGAGGCTGTCGAAAACACACATACAATTTGGTTTGCTTGCTATGCTTTTGATTCACTTTGTCTGGTGGAAGGAGGGAGAGAGAGAGAGAGAGAGAGAGAACTAATCCATAATGTTCAGATTAATTAAGTGCTTTCTTGTACATCACCAACACACCTTATTGAACCAATTATAACTTTCTAATTTGAACCAAATCTAATTAAGCCAAGCACACGTATCTTGCCTCAACCCCAAATTATTTAACGCTTAACCGCAGTTCCAGGCTGAACAAGCAGGCTCTGTGCCAGCTCCAGCTCATTATGGTCCTAAAGCTATAACAAGTGGATAATAAGGAGAAGTGCTTCTGAAGCAGTCATGTAATTGGATAGGAATTTATGGAAAATCTCCATAAGACTGCTGCATGGCATATGCTATACCGTACAAAATGTTGGATGACAATAAAAAGCAAATGTAAAAATGAGGATATAGACACAGACACAGACAGGAGGGCGGCACAACAATAAGAAATGACTACATTTCTCTAAAGCTACAAGTAGCACGAAGCATAGACAATATGAGGTGCTACATTTCTCTAGAGCTACAAGTAACATGAAGCATAGACAATATGAGGTGAAGGAGCACAGGATGGTTTAAGAGTAGCAACGAAGGCATAAAATATTGTCAAGAAGGAATAACAGAAACTAAGTTATAGGTGCCACAAAGATAGAAGAAAAACACACACAAAAAAAAAAAAGAGAATTGAGACCATGAGAAAGGACATAGTTATTCTAAAATTGAAAAAATTATATATGTATGTATGTGTGTGTACTCTAAGAACAACCATATGCAAGAGGAACCATGTTGCCAACCTCAACCCAAGTAACCATGATTAGTCTGAGTTCAGTACATTGGAGTATAAGAAACATCTGAACTATCAATAATACAAAAGTGCTAGAAACACTTTAAAAAAAAAAATACCAACAGAGCGCTTGTACATAGGTCCCACCACTTGGTATGGGATTCACCAAATATTTTGTCTAGTTGGTATGCTTGTTAGTTGTCCTAACATTTTTGTCAATAATTAAGTAACAGAGATTATATGCTATAAACCATGGAACTATTCCTTGAAAATAAACCAAATATTACAAATAGCATGTGGAATACTTAATATAAGAACAGCCCTTCAGACCTCCAAATGACACGCTACTTCCATATTGTCAATTGGAACAATTTAAAATTTTCCAAGTCAAACCACACTAGAACCAAGACAACTCCATTTGTGGCATTTGGTTAAAGTGGATCTACTTCAAATTAAACAAAAAGTTAGCTTTTTTCAGAAAAACATCCAATCATGCCTCTTAGCTTATTGGTTGTTTTGGGCCCACTGATACTTGCATTGAATTTATCAACAACAAAAAAAGAATTTATCAACAAAAAAAAAATAAAAAAAAAAATACTTGCATTGTAGTATATTAACTTTAAAACTTGGCCCCTGGCAAAAGTTATAATTCTATATGTGACCCAATTGTAGCACTTTTTAAACAACCTTTGCCTAACACATTCCCAGCTGATTTTGTCAGCGTACCTAAATAAGCACCTTCAAATAGGTCTAGCAACCCCAAACCCTCAAAGACAGTTCTAAATAAAAAATTTCAAGTTTCGATACTTGTTGCCTGCTTATCTAATACCTGTGAACTCGCATAACCCAACCATCTAAATAAGGGGAACCAACAGGTCAGTTATTCCGCTGAACCTTTCTATATACCAAATCCACATCGTTAATTTTCTTAAAGCATCAGATAGTTCTAGAATATAGCAAAAAGCAGACAATCATACATTGATAAAGAAAAAAAACCATTTTGTAATGTAGTTCTGGTGTTTAAATTTGTAGCACATTTCTGATAATTTCAATTGTAAGGCATCTGTATTACATAAGGCTGCAGTCCTGAATTTTACTTCTGCCTAAGAATTGCAAACTAGTTTCAATTGGTGTAGTAAAGCTTATCTAAAGGACCATCTAAAGTTGTGAAGCAAAGATTTTGTCACATGACATATATGAAACTACATCAATCATCCTCAATACAAATTATCGTGACAAACATATATATATATATATATATATATTCCATGAATTGGGACTGAAGTGGGTGTACTTTAAAGGGGACGATTGGTTTAGTGGTTTTAAATTCAGGCCTAATAACCTTGAAGTAGTGAGTGTGAATACAAGGCAGCTACTTTGTACATAATGATTAAAGGTCAGCTCTGTGCCTAGAACCCCATTAATAGGAACTAAACTATGTGTATTTCTATATATAAATATATATATATACCTTTATTTTATCAATATAAAGTTCAAAATATTATTGATCACTTCATTATAAAATCAAAATCAAAACTCAAGAGAATTGCTTACCTCTTCTAACACCAAATTGATCCAAGAATGGCCCAGATTGCCTAACTAAAAATGCCAAAAGTTCTGGTACATCGAGCGGTGGAACTTCCTACATCATATATATAAGAAAAGCAGAAGAAAAGAAAACATTCAGCATAGTGTATTATAGATTGTAGGAAACTAGAATCATCAATATATCCAATCTATGACAAATGTCAATCAATCCTAAGGAACAAACATACTACACCACCACATATGAAATTTTGACTATGCCTATTGGTCTGTAATTAAACCTAGGCCTGAGGTTCAGGCATCTACGTACGTGAGATGTTAGAATGTGATAAATACTGCAACATGAAACACATATCAAGGACACAATGGCATGTCAATATCCATTACAAAATGGTGTTTAACACAACCACCTTGATAAAAGAAGAAGAAGAAGAAAAATGGCATTCATGTCCAATACAAACACCACATTGCAAAAAAATTTGTTTTCCCTGAAGAATGAAACACAATGCTAGCCTTTCAGTATGCACAACTACAGCAACATGAACTCCAACAGGACATGACCCTCCCAATTAATGAGTACAAACCACATATCATCCAACTAACAACTCAAACATAGGATGTAGGAAAAGGATTACAATAAACGTTGGAATCATAAGATTCATATTATTGACGGCTGAGAAAACAACTTCCAGTCAACAGTACTTATATGACTATTACGTCATTTTTGAAACAACTCTCCATTTTTTAGAAAATAAATAAATATAGATATATATTAAATAAAATTCAATATTTTATCTCCTTTTCTTCCCCTAGTGCCTTCAGAAAGAAAATATAGATTATAGACTCAAAAAAAAAAAGTTCTAAAAAAATTAACACAATAATGAATGATACATGAAGAGGAGTAGTTCAATACTAACCTTTGAATCAGTTGGGTCCTTGCAAATTGCTTTCTGCAAAATAAATAATTGGGTAACAGATTAATAACGAACATATGAATCCAGCTTGCAATTCTAACGTGAAATGAAAAATAAGTAGATACGCATCAATTACTAACAAAGATAATGATCAGGAAATTCTATCATCTAGAAACAAGTTTATACATTATTACCAAGCATTCACTTCCAATATTGGAATGAATCAAAACACATGTTATAGTTAGCAGCAACATTCGCACTAATCTTATGTTTACGGCCTTCCTTTTAATGAAAAAATGTTTATGCCTTAGCACATAACTAGTTCCTTGCTTACCTTCAATGGACATGGTATGCCACTTGATGCATAAATATTTGATCCCAAATAATAGCCGGCCTCGAAAGAACATAACAAGAGTACAAGACTGACAATGTATGAAACTTAATAGTCAAAACTACTGCATTTACTACCATGCCAAAAAATCTCAATTCAAATGATAATGGATCTGCAATGTTGACTTTCAGAAAACAACTAGTTGCGTCTCTCAAAAACGGAAGGAGTGATAAGAGTAGTAAAAACATTTTTACGCAGTTTGAACAGGGTGACAAGAGAAGTAAAAACATTTTTACGTAGTTTAATTTAAACAGGAAGATCCAACCTTGTGAGATCATTCCCTGTTGAATAAACCATGTTGGGAACTTTTAGAGATGCATACTTAGGTGATATACGTCCCAATGTCCCGTATTAACTTGCATGGACCAAGGATGGAAGAATAAACAGCAATCTACAACTTTAAGAAGATCACTTTTTATAGAAAATCGTAAAAGGCAATGAGTCTCATGAAGAGCCAACAAAAAATATACATAGTTTTGTAAATAAGAAAAATCCAAAAGAGCTTCAACAGGGTGCAAACCGAAGTACATGCAGAGAAGCAAAAATGACACACAAAAACTATCTTTAGAATTAACCAAAAAAGTCCAATGATTGCAGCAAACCCCTATAGGCCACACAAATAAACTGCTTAAAAGAAGGGAAAAAAATGCTTCCATGGTCACAAACACCTCACTCCTTGAAATGAAGTCCTATACCTCTCCTTCCATAGACAACAAAAGAGGCATTAAGGACACACTTCTTAAACTGCATCCTCACTTGCTCACTCTAGACCAGCAACTGGAGTCCAAGAACTCTTAACACAAACTTTGGCATAAAACACGCCATCTGACAGAGGCAAAATGTAGCACGGACACGGACACGGGACATGACATGGACACGACACGGACACTCCATTCTTACATTGTGCCAATCTAACATGTATCGCCCTTAATACCAGCCATGCTTTGCCGTGGAAAAAATCATCGCAGCCACTCTATGGGAACATTTACTCTGGTGAAAGTTTCCTGCAGTTGAAATGCAAAATGTCATGCTTTTTGGTAACTATACAGTGCCATTCCTAGGGAACAAAATCTACGTATATCCCATGTTCTACGTATATCCCAAATTTTAGTTGACTTGTATAAATCTTTCTTAGCCAGGCTTAAAATATAACCCTAATAAGCCCTCATCTATAAACAGGGTTTTATTTCACATCTTATGGTCAAACGACTATTGCAGTAACATTTCAAATAAAAAATTAATTTGACAATGCTAAAGATCTAGTGATTCAGATAAAGTGCTAATGCTTCACACTTAAAATGTTGTTTGGCACTTGAATAAGGTCTAGAGGAGATTTAGCCCTCAAAATGGAGAAGAATTTGCTTAGGATTGATAACATAACATGACAGAGATTATGAATTGTTCATTTTATTCAACTAAACCAGTACGAATTTGCTTTATGCCAATCAATTCTGCAATCAATATAATAATCAATTAGACACGCAAAAGGATTCCCTTTTTCTTTTCTTTTTTCCTTCTTCCTGTCGAAAATCAAAACGGACAAAAACCACAGGACCCCGTAGCCAACCAATTCACCATTAGTAAGGGAAAAAAAAAAAAAAAAACAACCCAACCCTAACCCAGTTCATGTGCCTTAGGTGTTGAATCCTAAAACTTGTTAGCGTGTTTCTTATGCCACTGGAAATCGGTGATGTTTGTTCCTGAATGGTTGGTAGAGTATCAAGCATCCATGATACTCTGTGAATTCACCACAAATTAAACGCGATCCACCATTGACTAGGAAATCACCAAAACAAACTTAAAATGTATTAAAGTGATGTAAAACGCATATTAATCAATTGATAGTGCAAGCGAATATGGATGCTTCTCTTATTTGACAAATTTATTTTGGTTACAACTAGTTTAATTCTCCTCCCGTACGAAATTGCTGGTCCATTTTAACTATTCCAAACATCCCAAAAAAATCATCTATGTTTTTTTATTTATTCTTTCTTTCAATTTGTAGGGAAAAAAATACATTATTTATTGACCCTACTAAAAGGCATGAATGCTGAAAATTGACAAACAGTTGGGGATGGAACGAGTATTTATAAATGAGATGACTTGAAGACCAATCCCATCCAAAATCCAAGTTAAAACCACCTTAGACTTTGCAAAATCGTTGGCCACTGCTCGAGCCATGAAAATCCCTAGAGACTGCTTCCACTTGAGATCTCAGTTTTTTAATAGATTGGGTGTCTGCTTCCACTTGAGATCTCAGTTTTTTAACAGATGGAAACAAAGTTGATTGAAAACTCACAATTTTCATACAATGGAAGATTTTTTCTTTCAAGCTTGTCCCTTAGCTATCCTTCAAGTCAAAAGTTTTCCTATAAAAAATTGGATATGTTGTGGCTAAAATTTTTCTTTATACTTTTGTTTGGATTTGACTTGCTTTCATATGTATTTTTTCTTCTATGATTTTGTTAAGCAGTCAAGTCACACAAGGAGGGTTCTTTCCATTCTAGTTGCTCCCAATATGTATTATTATTTCTTCTATGATTTTCCTAAGCAGACACAAAGGAGGAATAAAATGATTGATATTTGCTCCCAATAGGTATTATTTCTTCAATTGTGATTTTGAACGTTGGAGCTAGTCCTCCTAGGCATTTGTACATCAACTTCTCAGCACACCAAAATCCCATCCAATCAATTTCCATTTGATTCAAATTCTTGTTAGCCCTCCAACACATAGGAGAATATAATGATTGATGTTGGCCCTCCAATACTACTAAATCAATGACAGCCTAAGTTTTCTAATCCAAGATTAAATAGTCTGAGAATTCAACCTGACCAGCCTTAAGACAACCAACTTTATTTTGTTCATGTTGTATCTCAAGGGGGAATAATGAAGGAGAATTTTCCTCTTCCTGGTAGATAAAATCCAGAACGAGACACAAGGAGAAATCCCGGGCAAAAATTACATAAGAGGGAAAAAGGCCAAACTATACATCAGCCCATAAGCTAAATTCTTCCGGCAAATCAATCAAGAAACAAAAGAAAGAGATTCCTAATAGTATTTATCAATAGAGAGAGAGAGAGAGAGAGATTCCTAATAGTAATCTACATTACACGGACTCAGGTGCGGGTATCGGGTACGGGTGTGTATCTAAGGGTCGGACAGTTTAAAATTAAAAATTAAGAATACGTGGATACGGATCCAAATTAGGATACGGGTATGGAGATACGTTAAATAGTTATTTTTAAATATATTTATTATATGAAGATGAGTTTAAAAAGTTTAAGGAATAACAAATTTTATTAAAAAAATAACAAATAAATAATAAATAAAAATTATAAACATTATTTTAAACATAAAATAAATTATATTATATATGATAAAATAAATTATTTTAATTTTAGACATAAAAGTTATGTTATTTATGATATATTATATTATATAATATTTTTTTGAATAAATAATATTATATAATATGAATAATATTATATTAATATAATTTATATTATATATAATTCAAATTATATTAAAAAGAAAAGTCAGAGACTTGTAGAAATAAAAATTGTGTTAGCTTCGCAGAGACGACGGAAGAGGAAGACCTAGAAAATTGGTTGGTAGAGCAATGACTTCGCAGAGACGACGGAAGGGGAAGACGACGAAGAGAGTCCGAGATCGAGCTCAAAGGGGAAGACGACGAAGCACAGTACATCGACTTCGCAGATCGATCAACTTCGCAGATCAAGCTTCGCAGATCGATCAACTTCACAAATCGATCGATGCTCTGCAACCGATTGAAGTCGAAGGCCAGGTTCTCTCCTTGCTCTCTTCTCTTTCGATTCTTCTGCCGTATCCGTTTCTAAGGAGCCGTATCCCGCACCCGTACCCGTGTCGTGTCGTGTCGTGTCGACACAGGTACCTTCTAAATTCCAAAGAGTCCGTGTAACATAGGTAGAGGGAAAGAAACTTGAGGCAACAGAAGATGGGCAACCCACAAACACTCATCCACAGGAGCCGAAATACATAAAGAGAGGCTAGGACAACCCTCACAAGGGTCGACTAGGCCAGAGGAGCCTTCGGCTGAAGTCGAAACAGCTCTGTGGGACCTTGGCTGGTTCCGACAGAGACTCAGAGGAAACAAAAGATGGGCAACCCACAAACACTCATCCACAGGAGCCAAAATACATAAAGAGAGGCTAGGACAACCCTCATGAGGGTCGACTAGGCCAGAGGGGCATTCGGCTGAAGTCGAAACAGCTCTATGGGACCTTGGCTGGTTCCGACAGAGACTCAGGGACCAGCGATACAGGATGGGTGGTGATAGGTGATGGCTGGTTGGTGGTAGCGACTGTGTGAGTGACGGTTTTTAGGGTTTTGGCTCTAATACCATATAATTTAAGAGAATACAAAGCTTGAGTGATGATTATGATATCATCACCTTTTATATTATTCAATCAACTATTACAAAAGGAAGCCCTAAGGCACTGATTAAGGAATCACCTTTTATATTGATTGATTGACTGACTGATTAAAGAATCACAATCAATCAATCACAATCACAATCACAATCACAATCTAATCTAAATAAGGAAATAAGGAAATATTCTAACAGCTTCTGCTACTATAACACCCCCATCTCAAATCATAACAATTGTTCACTTTGAGCTAGGCCCTCAAGGGTTTAAAGCATGTTGTTACTTGGAAGGAATATGAACTCATTTATATAGCCCAGGAACTTTTCCCACCTAGACGATGTGGGATGGAATGTGATGTACAATAATGAAAGTGAATTCACTTATATAGCATACTTAACCTAAAATAATAACCATATAAAAATTCTTTGACAAGGAGGAGTAATGCCCTTGGACTTCTGCACGTACTTAAGTCAATAAAGGTGAACACTTTTGCAAGTGTCCCAACAATTGTTGGGCAAGAATGGACATAAGAGCATAGTCAACAAGTATTCATTATTGTCTAAACATCTATTCAACATCAAAATTGCCAAGTGAAAGAAATGTCCTCAATATCATTACCTTCCATTTGGGCAAGTGTACTAATGAAGTTTTACCAGTAAATACACTAGTATGTACTAAATGGAGAGGAGGGAAAGATGAATCGAGCACTCACAATACCCATAATTACTGTAAAATCCAATGACAAATTAGCAGACGTTAATCAAGTTTTTGAATATTCTACTGAAATCAAACCTTCAAGTAGCAAGGCAAGACATTGTTGATTGCCTAAATTTCAGTTTTCCCATCCTTTCTGGATAGTTCCTAGCATCCTAAATTTCTAGATGAAATAAATGAACATTCACCTTAAACATGCTTTCATATTATGCCAGCTAAACCACATGTTATGAGTATGCTTGAAACAATGGCATTTGGATCCTGTATGCACAGCGACATGCAAATTGTCTTATTATTGACTATATTGACACTTACGATATTTAACTCGCAAAGACAACAATTCTATCAGAAACTTTATTAGTCACATTACTCTCTGGATAATTTCTGATCCAACTGAAGATGAAGCATTTTCCATGTGTCTTTTCAATAAAGTAGGTATATAAGAACAACATACAATCATTTATTTATCTGAGCTGCGAACTCCTGTCTCTGTTATTTGTTCATAGCATGTAATGGACCTCTCTAATAATAACTAAAACAAACATGCAATGTATAACAAGTATTGCAGGCATGCACAGAGTGATCTTGTATGCTCTGTGTAAACTGAAGTCTAAATGCTTCATTAGCATGTTTTTGAACAGATACTTCATTAGCCTGTTTACTAATGCCAAAATTAAGGACATTTTGCATCATCGATACTAAATGTACATCCTGGACAAAACAAATATATAAAGGGAAGGACGTGTCAATAATAGCATATGTATCAGTAATATAGTAAGTTAGAGCTTCTCGGAGCAGCAATGAACTCACCTAACATTGTTTGGGGTAAGCTCATTGAGTGCTGATTCAATAATGGTTGGGCTGAATTTAGAGGGCAAGGATGACCCCACTAGCCAATCATTAGGAGGATACAACTGCAAAACAATTTCAAACGAACAGTTGATGTCAGCAAAGCAAGTGACTGCTGAAGAAACAACATACAATCACTCAGACTGAGTTTGAACAGGATGAAGATGGGGAAAGAGAACAAAAATTCAACTATTTAATTTCATGTATTTGTTTAGAAGGAGAAGGGTGGAAAATACAACAAAGTTAAATATCTTATACAACCCACACCAGAATGGCAACTTTGCTTCTAGATTCTTACAAAAAAATACAGTCACTTTTTTCTCTCATTAAAGTAGCCAACTATTGTAACTTTCTCACAAAAAATTAAACCAAATGCAAACGAGAAAATAAATTTTCCTTTCACCTTTTCTTTCACTTCACTATCTATCACTTTTGTTTTCCATCATATTTTTTACTCTAATCAAATGGACCCTCAAGATTCTCATTGAAAAGTTGAAGTGCAAAGCAAGAAGCCAAAGAAAGAGAAGCAGAGAAAAGCTAAACTTCTTAACTACATCTTGTAAAAAAATAAATAAAAAGTGAAAAAAAAAAAAAAAGAAGAAGAGAGAATCAAAAACTACACTCAAGTCAATCAAAGAAACGTCTCCAGGAAATATCGAATTAGTAGTGGCTTATCTCCAAAAACCGGCTTTGTATGAATTTTACTTGTCAAAACAAGTCTAAGCTGAGATTGAGCCTAGCTCCTATGCTACTGAACCAAGCTCAAGCTCCTTGTACTTGGCTGGCTTCATCTCATTTACAGTCTAGATGAAGTGGGAACCTTCACCTTCATCTAGCACATGTTAGCATAATAAACTGACTCAGCTTGCTTAATATTCAACGATCCAAACTCATCAAGGCAAGTGGTGGGTTGCTCTTAAATTATCCTCCAACAATGCTTCACTGCAAAAAAGTAGCATCAATCTTTTCCTACTTAAATGGTACAAAGAAAATTCCACATAAAGACTTAAATGTATAAATAAAACCATCAAAGCAATCATGGCTGACTAAGCCAAACCAAGCCTTAGCAAGCTCATCAAATAAATTGAATTCTACACCATTTATAAGTGAGCTTGACTTGTGAACTGAAGCTTGTACCCTATACAGCTTTTTGTAAAGAATGCACCTCAGACAGTAAAAAACAACAAACATCAGGATAAGAAGAAATTATACCATTCAAAACCAATCAACCACCTCTGAATTCAAATGATAGGACTTTTTTTTTTTTTTATCAACAAAAACAGAATTTATTGAATAGATCAAAAAAGAGGCAAGGATGAGGCATCCTCTACAAGTAAGAAAACACAGAAAGAAAATGCATCTCCAACAAAACAAAAAATAAAATCCAGAAACAACTCCTAATCCAATAACCTTGCATATTCATGCTACCGTCATCCATCTAAGAATAATCATGGGGAGAATTTGGCTAACCATGGGCCATGCAACTTTTCAACCCCCAGTTAGCAGATAAGTGGGATCTCAAGGATGAAAAGTTCAAAGGATAAATTATTTATCAAAAAAAAAATTCAAAGGACAAATCAAAAGATGGGCAGCTTATTCATTATTTCATCCTCTTGGAAAGAGGATTAAAAAAAGAAGAAGACTATCAAGACATAGCACAAGGATGGTAACCGAGACTGGTACAACATCCAAAAAAATGAACATTCTGTCAACAAAAGAATTTGAAGAGGGTTGCACATGCTACTTTTATAAGTATGGTGGGAACCGTATGTTAAAAATGAAATTGCAGTTGTCATTTCCTTTTTCCATTGTTATAAAATCCTGTTTTCTCATAAAGTTTGTACAAGAGACTATCAAGTTTGAAAGAATTTTGGTCATCATTGAAAAGAATATACAAAATAAAAATAAAGAAGATAATCTAAATTCTTAATTAAAAATCGACACAAAAATAAGAAGAAAAACATCTTCACAAAGGTAAATAGCCTAAAATTGCAATGCTTTCTAATGCAATATCATGCACAAGGATCAAAATTTTGTTGCAGCATGACATTTAAAAAGACTCCGAAAAGGGAATATCTAGTAAACATGCCGCAAATGCAATGGAAATAGCAAAAAAAACTTTGAAAGACAGGTGAACACTTGAAGCACAGAAGAAGATTTATTAATGCATATTAAAATAATTTCCAACAGCGCTATTACGGCAAAAGCACACTTAGAACAGTTTCAAAGCTGATATTCTTTTGTACTATAAAATAATCATAGACAAAATATAACATTGTCATATGAACTCAACATTTTAACACAAGTAAAACAATTCAAAATAAAGGTCATAGCAATTAGAAACTAATATTCCAAAAGATCTTCCAGTTATTCTGATATTGGTTCACCTCTTCTCCTTATCTACTTATTCTCAAAGAAATTCGAGAATTTTTTATGCATATGCTTTTGGGTTCTAAAAACTCAACAATAAGGCTAAAAGAATAATAACCTTTTGTTCTTTTTAGACTATATTGCTGTCGGCAATAAATTCAAAATAATAATAATAATAACCATCCCAAACATTTTACAAGCAGTTTTCAGTTTTTTATGAAAAGTTTACTTTTATGAATATCAGCATTTTGGTTTTGCAACCAAGCTTTATTGTACTAGAAAGCAAAGACATTCAGCTAATTCCATGCAAAGAGAATTTTCATTTCTGTGCAGATAAAATAGATTCAAAGAAACTTTGATGTCAAATGCGTTGTCTAATTCCCCCGCTAAAATGAATATAGAGACCATCACTCTGATCCACTATTGCCAAATATGACCAAGCTTTGAAACCATACTGTTTAAAGTCTCATTTTCAAAAGAGATACCTACAAAATTAGGGCCACCATTATACAGAAGCTCCAACAACTCAAGGAACTAGACTATCTAAACCAGTAAAGATCTTGTTATTGCCCATAAACTACGCATGATACGAACATGCCGACACAGGAAATTTTCAAAATATCAAGACATAACACATTAGTAATCCAAAAAAGGGATCAATATCAAATGTTTCGACTCCAAAATAAAAACTACACCTCCATTAAAGATTCTCCTGTTGTGCTCCTAGATGCATCACCAAAAACAAATCACTGAAGACTCCGGCCCATTTCTTTCTTCTTCCCTTTTTTTTTTGACAAGTAAATATATTAGAAAGGTGCCAAAAAAAGGAGCACAGTCACCACTTTACACCGGCTATGTTTGATTTCGGTTTGGATTAGGCAGATAAGATACCCCCGAATGTGTAAGCCAGGCAAAGGCATTTTAGTCATTCACATGCAAAAGAGTTATCCCCGGTTTAACTATCCCACCCCTAGGACAAAATAATCCCTCATATGTAGGTAAAGGGGTCACGTGGGATTAGCTATTCTGAGCAACTTTTGCAGTACCAAATGTGAGATTATTTACGAAACAACACAAGGATGAGGGAGGAGTCACAAGTCACTACATCTTAGTTGCCAACTTCATATGCAAATGGAAATACAGCATGAGTTACATCAGACAGATCAGTAACAAAGGCACATATGCTTCCACAGTCCACCATTAACAGTTGGCCTCTGAAAACTCCCACTAATGAAAGCCAACATAACTTGATCATTCATTTAAGAATGGAAGTCAATGGCTTTCATGGATGAAATAAATAGACTTGGTTATCAAAAAGAGGACAAAGCATGTTGTTCTTCTCATGCAATATATATATATATATATATTGAGCTTTATTTCTCTTGCTAAAAAAATAAAAGAACAGAATTCGATGTACATCATGTACTAAACAAGCTCTCAAATACTTAACACTGATAATTAAACAGCCAAGACATAGATAAAAGATACTTGCAAACTGCCTTCAGACACAAAGAAAGAAAGAAAGAAAAAAAGAAAAAAAAAAAAATTCAAAATGGTGCGAATCAAAGAGGGGCTCACTAACAATGGCATTTTAAAGAGCAGTTCTATTTTCACAAAAATCAATCACAAAAGCCGGCACAACTCTAACATGGTACAAGACCCTATTTGTGGAATTTAGTAGGTTCATTTTAGCGAGTCAAAAACTACCCTTCGAATGTTCACAATAATACTAGAAGACAACATTTTTCATTCATGTCATTTTAACTAATACTATGAAACAACAACACTTTAAACATCAAGATGGTCAATAGAGAAAATTATCAAAGTGAACACAAATTAGACAAAAATAAAAACAAAGATCAAAAGCTTTCCTGATCTGCTGGATGAAATTACGCACATCATAACCCATACAAGTAACAGGGCATAGTATCCATTCTCGTATGCAGAAAATCAAAGCACAATCTAAAAAATAAGAAAATCATAACTAGAAAGGCCTCGAAATAAATAATTTCTTCCGCATAAAAAAGCAGTAATAACACAATGATATGGCTATGCTGCCTAGTATTGTAAGCACAGCACAATTAAAGATCTCCCCAGCTTCAACAGCCAAGTATGAGCCAAAACGTTCAAAGAATCATAGCATATCATTCTTTTGAGATGAAAAACATAAATGTTTCAAGATTCCCAAAAAAAAAAAAAAAAAAAAATTAAAGTACCAGAGAAACACGAAACAAATGCCACTAAAACAGATCAGAATATGAAAGTAATGTGGGTTAAACAATGTATAAACCAAACTAAAAAGAGAACTGCAATGCAATACCACTTTCAAATTAAACAAAGATCATTTCAAAAGATAGAGACATCTAATATGGTGAATCATTCAAAACTAGAGTCATCATGTACATCATGTACTAAACAAGCTCTTAAATACTTAACACTGATAATTAAACAGCCAAGACATAGATAAAAGATATTTGCAAACTGCCTTCAGACACAAAGAAAAAAAGAAAAATAAATAAATAAATCAATGAAAAGGAAACCACAGTGCAATCAATTTCAGAGTTGGGAATTAATGTATGTAAAATTACTAACCTTGCCAATTGTGGCGAAAATGGACATGTTCCGTGACCTCCCAATCCCCAGCCGCCGAATCAGACATCCGGGTGGATGCCGCCACAGCAGGAAGAAGCGATTTCCTCCCAATCGTTTTTTTAAATTTTTTTTCCCCTAAACGTCTCTCTCTCCCCTCGCCCATTCCCCCCTCTGTCTCTCTCCCCCTCTCTGTTTCTCTCTCTAGGGTTTCCCTGCCCTCCCATGGCTTCTCACCTCTCTTCTCTGTGCAGGTTTCTCTTCAAATCTCTCTTTCTTCGAAGCCGTTTTGGGAATCTTCAACGTTTATGGAGTGAGAGACATGGTGAATTCACATAATTTGACGGGGGACGATGATGGATCTATCGTTGGGGAGAAGAGAACGGAGAGGACGTTGAATTGGGGGTTCCGTTGCCGAAGAAGGCGAGGAATGGAGGCGGATTGGTTGGGAATGTGAAGAAAGTGGAGGAGGAGGAGGGGTTCTCACTGTCGATTCGAGAGAGAGAGAGAGAGAGAGAGAGAGAAACCCTAACCAACACTTTTTCAGAGAGTTGGGTTCGGGATGTGAGCTTAATCGCAAATGAGGAGAGAGGAGCATAAAAAGATATAACCGTTGTTGGGTACCAAAAACACACCTCAAAATTCTAATAAAAATTCCGATAACCAAATTCTTTTGAAATTGTAATTCGAATAAAAGAATTCAAAATTCTTTTCCAATTGTGTAATCAAATACGCAATTCAAAATTTAATTTAAAATTTTTTTTAAAACTCGTAACTAAACTTTTTTTAAAATTTTATTTAAAGAAAAATTTAAAAAAATATTTTTTTATTTTATGTTTTAAAATAATGATTTTATTTTTTAAAATATTTAATTTTTTTTTAATTTCAAAAAAAATTGGATGGCCATATATATATCTAAACCATAACAAATTTTTTGGCCAATACTTAAAAAAATAAGGGCAAATTACAAACACCCCCTCGAGGTTTGGTGAAAATACGATTCCCCCTGAGGTTTGAGAAATTACATACCACCCCCTGAGATTTATATTTCCATAACAAATTACCCCCTGAGGTTTTTATTTTCATACAGATTTCCTCTTAATTTGTTATGCAAATTTGACCTTCAAAGGGCAATTTGTAATTTCTCAAACCTTAGGGGAATCTATATTTTCACCAAATCTCGAGGGGTGTTTGTAATTTGCCCAAAAAATAACAAAAAATATTTTTCAATAAAATATAAAAATAAAAAAAAATATTTTGATTAAAAAGTTTTTGAATTGAGTTTTGAGTTTTGAGTTATATGTCTGGTTATGAGTTTTAAAAATAGTTTTTGAATTGAGTTTAGAGTTATGTGTTTGTTTATGATTTGAGTGTGGAGTTGTGTTTTGAATTTAAAAATTTTACAAAAATGAAATAAAATATTTAAAATGAAAATTAAATTTTTCTTAAAACGTTTTTAAATATTTAAAAGAAATAAATTCGAAAAATTTCAAAATACAACTCAAAATTCAAAAATTTAAAACTCAAAATACAACTTAAAACTCTTTTCAAAACTCAAAATTCTTTTCAAAATTCAAAATTCAAAAAATCAAAAATATTTTCAAAACTCATAACTAAATAAATTTTTATTTTTTTTAAACTGAACTCACAACTCCACACTTAAAATCACAATTTCACACTTAAATCATAATTATAAAATTAAACTAAATGGATTTTACCCTTAACTCTTACACTCACTAATGAAATTAGGATTTTATTGCTACAGGGGTTAAAAGATAAATAATATTTTTTTACCGTATAGACAAATACACATATATGTACAATATGATATATAAATTATACATATACACATAAAAAAATTTAAATATCATATAAACAATCTCTAATAGAATGAATAAATTTTTTTTTAGAAAAATAATAGAGAATAAAAGATGAGAAAAGAATGAAGTATATATCTTTTATACTAAGATGCTATTTTATTTATAAAATAATACATATATATATATATATATATATTTAGAAGTACTATGGAAAATAAAATTTTCACAAAGACAGAAGGTCATGACCCCTCATAATCTTCTCCTAGTTCTATCCCAGCACACGTACACTCACCTCATTCTTTGAATAAAAATAAAAAAAATAAATAAAAATTATCTTTATATTTTTAAATTTATTTTATTTTATTAAAATATATTTAATATTTAATATACAAATTCTATTTTTATAAAATTGATATTGTTCTAAAAATATATTTAAAATTTTAAAATGCAACTAATATTTCACATATTTAATAAAAATTTAAATTAATAATCTAAAATATATAAAAATTTATAGAATTAAAATAATTTGTATGACTTAAGTTAATATAAATAATAAATTACTTTTCTAATTAATATATATATATATATATATTGGTAGGAGAAAACGTTTAGAATAATACAATTGTAAATAAAAATATATTAATTCAAACCACGCAAATAATAACTCAAACCGAAATAATAATATAAAAAAAAAAATAGTGGTCATGTTTGATCTCACACACAAAGTAAGATTTGTCCCCACACAAACTAAACTTACACTTCACATAGACTAGACTTGTATCCCTACACATATTAGACTTACACCCCACACCCTACATACATTAAACTCGTGTCTTACATAGATTAGACTTGCATCCCTACACAGATTCAACTTGCACCCCTCACAAATTAAACTTGCACTTCACACTAACTAAACTTTCACCTTCACAACTAACTAAACATAGTAAGAAAAATACACAAGCGGGATGCTAAAGCACAAAAACTTGCATATTTACCGACATCTTGCAAATAATTATAAAATAAAATTAATAAAACATGCATGAACCTATATACAAGATCTTATATACAAGATCCTAATGCAATTCATTCATGAAATTCAACTAAAGATCCGACTTCTAAAATATATGACATATGAATCATCTCAAGACATGAGATAGCGCACAAAATCACATAATAAGATTAAACTCATATATGCAAATTTAGCCAGATCTTAAGGTATAAAACATGGATGCAAAGCATGGATATGATAACAAGCTTGATATACTACATATGTACAGATAGGGAAAGCAAATAAAAGAACGTGATAGAAAGAAGTGGGAGTAGGGAATTATTACAACGCTTTGAATATTACAAATAAGATTTGGGGGGAAGAGCAACAAAAATGTTACAGCAAAATATCTTCACAACTCTCTCTAACTAAAATAAAAGAAAAATAGGAGCTTCAGGGGGCCTCTGAGACCATCGGAGACTGTTTTTCTTGACATCGGGAGGCTGTTGGGTTTTGTCTAGAAGAGGTGGCTAGCCGACCAAAAGTTAGCCGGCCGGCCAATCAGATCAGGACAAAAAACTCTATTTTGTTCAAACACCAGAAAAACAAATGAAAAATATGCAAGTGGCTCAACTAACCACTTCCAGTTAACTTACAACAGGTTTATAACATGAAATTGAAGCAAGAAAAGCAATATAAGAAAGAAAATGCAAGAAAGTAAAGAAAATGAAAATTATGTAAAATTTACCTTCCAAAGAAGAATTTGATTTCCAAACTTCATTTTCAAGATTATGAAGTGTGTTCTCAATTCTTAGTTCAAAAATTTGAAATTCTAGTTAGAATGGTATTTTTGGGTTGTTTAACAGTGTGTGTGTGGGGAGTTATATAACTTTTTGTTTTTCTCAATTTCAACAACACTCACTCTCTTTTCGATTAATGCTCAAGAATATGTCTCTTACAGAATTTCTGGGCTAGTTTTGATATATGGAAGATGGTATATCAGTGTATGGAAGCTTATAGCTCAAATGTTGAAGACTTCTCTCTTTCTCTCTATATATCTCTCTTTTTCTCTTAATTCATTCCTCTTCCCTTTCATTCATTCCTTTGTTCCTCCATATAGCCAATGATGGAAGGCCAAGTTAAGGAAGTGGGAGACAAGGTGAAAGACAAGTATAATGGGGTGACAAGGGTGGTTGTATTGGATGCTCTCTTTTGGGAAGAAGACAATCACCCTTTGACAATAGAGGCCAAATGAGGATAATAGAGGGGGTGGGTGTGTACATCGTGCATGAATGTATCAACAAAAGATCTAAAATGGCATGACCTATACGCTTTCAACAAGAATTTTGTTGAAATTGCCCTACTCCTGGGCAAATTAGCCGATCGGCCAAAAAACCTTGGCTGGCTGGCAAACTAATTGGCTGGTTGGCCGATTAATTAGCTGGCTGGCCAAAAAAGTTAGCTGTGGTTGACTATTTTGCACGAAACAAGATTTTTCAACAGAGTTATCATCATTTCCTCCTATTTCTACACTGTTCTTTGCTCGTTTTCCTCAGAAAAAAGCTTCATTTTGAAGTTTAAAAGTGAGCCTCGAAATACTACGAAAATATTCGGAACAAAGAGCGGAAAGAAGGTTTCGAATGAGAGTTTTGAACAAGACTTAAACACTTAGGCCAAAATAGACTTAGGGTTGGAACTAAAACATAAATTCTATATTTCTTACTGAGAATTATGCGAGAAATACATTCCTATTTTTATCATCGGATAATCAAAAGAAAGCGCTCAAGTATTAGGGTCGGTCAAAAAGAGGAGTCTGTAGTCACCTCTTAAGTGTCACTTTCTCATTGATGGAGGTCTAATTAGGTAATCTCAACCATCTTTCAATATGTTCAGTAGCAGTGGCAGACAACTATTACTCCTGAAATTTACTATATATGGTAAGATTAATTTCTTTTCCTATTATGGAAATAAACTTTGCATATATCATATTAGTATCTATATGCAATTATTGGTCTATACATTTGTCTAAATCTTAGAAGCCTTATTTCTCTATAAATAAGGGGTTCTTCTTCTTCTTTATTGGGGAAGCTCTTTCTCTTGAAAATCTCCGTAGTAGAAGCTCCAGTTTTTCACAAATTTAGCTTTAAGAGTTCTTTTTGAGCAAAACAAAGCCTTTTACCATTTTTTGCATATGTTTTATATCTGAATTAATCTTTGAACTTAGTCTCCTTGTTCCTACGAGAGTTTTACAGCTAAATCTCTGCTACTACATTATAGTTTTCAACAGTAACATATTCTATACATATGTTCTTAACAATACACTATACCAGCTATTTTTCTGCTAATTCTGTTAATATTATGTTATATTTAGCCTAAATAACTGCATTATTCACATTCTTTGAGGCGTAAGACCACTTGTACACTTTCGTAGATGAAAATAGAGGATGGTAGGGGTTAAACATGCCTCTCTAACATCATACGAATCGTGCTTAACTCCATCTGAACCCAAAGGTGTTTCTTCAGCAGTAATTTAGGAACCTTCCAAAGGCATTTTGGCTAGCCTTTCAAGCTTCCTGAACACTGTCTAACAACTCTAACGATATTTGTACACTCTGCTTAAGAAGGATCAACTAACCACATATAATTTGATATGCCAAATTAGCCTTTTAGTACCATCTCAATGACCTCCAGTAGTAAGCCCCACAAGCCCAACCACATCGGTAGTTGTCAGTAGTTGTCAGCGGCGGAGGCAAAGAGGGTCTAAGGGTCACGTGCCCCCTTGAGTTTTGGATTTTTTTTTTTTTACAAACATAAAAAAATACTTTAAATAAAAAAATTTATAAAAATATTATTTAGAGTGAAATGTCAATGACATTTTTTAAATTATGATAACAATAATGGTTATTTTGATTGAAAATAAAGAGACTACAATAAGTCTTATTATTGTTTATGAAAATTTCAATATAGTGGTGATGTCTATAATAATTGACATGAAAAATAATTAATCTCAATAAAGATATGGAATTTATTGGATTGTTAGTTGCATTTTGACATGTGTTGTTCATCCTCCATGTATTTCTTTACTATTGATTGGTGATATCACATGTCAATGATGACGCAATATTACTATTATATTGAATTTTTACTCATATTTGATATAAAAATTACTTTATCATTATATAATTTATCTTAAAACTTATATCCACGACTTTTTTTTTTTGGTCCATGATAAACTAGTTACAAATAACATTCTTTTTTTTATTTTTTATTTTTCTTGAAGTCAATCGTAAAAATTTATGTGAAATATTTTTGTAAAAGTTTTTAATGTAATAATTAATAAGTGTCTTTCTGATTTAATTTCTTGAGTCCGCCCTCATATGCCAGGTCACTTAAAGCCTATTTGGACCATATTCATACATGTAAGTGCATCATACCATGCCACGTGTCTGAGCATAACCTCAAAACACCTTTTCCCTTGAAATAAATACTTCAAACCAAATATTAATTTGTATCTTTAAAAAATACTCTTCATATATGTAATTTATTTAATTATTTGATTCATTTGGAATAGTCTAGGAATGTCAAGCCTGTTCAATTAACTGGTTTGTAGGGTCATGTTGACTTACAAATATATTACACAAAATAGTTCAATAGCAACTTAACTAATTAATTAATTAATAAATAAATTGTGTTGGGTTAATTTGACATGTGTAGCATGTTTAATGTTGGGTTGTAATGGGTAAGCTAGTACTATCTACCAATTTATTTATAACTTATTTATCACTTATATTACAATAAAGAAAATAAATTTACATCTTAACCAAATTAATCTTAGTTGTGTCTAAATTAAGTAAGGTCAATTACATGTATTATTTTTGTTATCATTCTACTTCGTCAACGAGTACACAAGTAAGGATTCAAATGGATATCTTTTCTTTCCTTCCGACTAGCTCTTAGTTTTCTCGCAGATTTAGGATTCTTATAATGTATTCTCTGCACCTTCTTTTCTATGTGGGTGTAGTAACTTTCCTTCTTCGTGGACTTAGTTAAAAAATTAAATACGTTGTCTTTCTCTTTTTGTTTCGGAGAGTGGCAAGTCCAAAGGGAAGTAAAAGTCCCCAGTTAGATTTAACAAATTAAACTATTTTTTTTTTGTTACATATTAATTAAAGTTAGGATTGTAAAACAAAGAAAGTTGTTTGTGCTCGACTAGTATTTGACTCGTTAAAAGTTCGTTCGAGAACTCCTTATGTAATCAAGCCAATTATAAACACATTTTAAATCTTATTAAGTTTTCAAATCAATCGTAAACAACCTATTATCGACTATGCACTATTAAAAAAAACTGCTCGAGCTTGACTCTTGTTCTACTACTTGTTAAAAATTTGTTCAAGATTAACTTGTTATGTAAATAAGCCAAGTTTGATCGTTGTTAAATATTTGTGCACTATAAAAACAAATAAGTTACTCGAGCTCAACTCGTATTTGACTTGTTAAAAATTTGTTTGAGATAAACTTGTTACTTAAATATACCAAGTTTGAATATGCTTTGAAAATGAACAGGTTTTCAAACCAATGTTGAACAAACTATTACTCGTTTGCAACCAAGTTAAAGTCTTTCCCTCATAATATTTTCACTTATGATAGATTATATAACTTTTTATTACCTTTAAATTTACACATATTCCTTATAGATAATCAAACCATAAACAAGCTAAGGGTTACATAGGTTAATACTTAATAGCATACATCTAATTGAACAATTCCATATCAATATTTTGTAGGTGGCATAAAAAATTATCGTCTAGAAAGGTTTGTGGTCTCCATATGTATTTAATTGAACAAATTCTATGTCAATTTTTCTGTCAGTCAAATTACCGTCTATAAAGATCTATGGTCTCCATATGTATTTAGTTGAACAAATTTTATGTCAATTTTTTTTTGTTGGTCAAATTACCGTCTAAAATTAAACAAATTTTATGCCAATTTTTTTTGTTAGTCTAATTACTGTCTACAAAGGTTCGTGTTCTTCATATGTACTTAATTGAACGAATTCTATGCCAATTCTTTTGTTAGTCAAATTACTATCTATAAAGATCTATGGTCTCCATATGTATTTAATTGAACAAATTCTATTTCAATTTTTTTGTTAGTCAAATTAGTGTCCACAAAGGTCACTGGTCTCCTCATGTGTTTAATTGAATAAATTGTATGTGAGTTTTTTATTAGTCAAATTACCATATACAAAGGTTCATGGTCTCCATAGATATTTAATTGAACAAATTCTTTTGTTAATCGAATTACTGTATACAAAGGTCTGTGGTCTCTATATGTATCCAATTGAACAAATTCTATGTCAAATCTTTTTTGTTAGTCTAATCACTCTCTACAAAAAGTCCATGGTCTCCATATGTATTTAATTGAACAAATTCTATGTGAATTTTCCATTTCTTTTTCTTAGCATTCCATTATTGACTAGCATTCGATTTGTGAAGTTTGTTAACATGAGCTATTAAGGTAGATGTTAGTAGGGGCAGAATAAAAAATTATGTCTAGAGGGCCAGGGCGTGGATAAAAAAAATTGAATTAGTTTTAGTATATGATTAATTTCTTACTTAAACTTTGTGAAAATTATGTTATATTTCATAAGGAGAAAATTAAATAAATTTAACAAGTCATTTTTTTATAATAGTTATTTATTTATTTATTTTTATACATTATCATAGTTGTACATTATGAAGAAAAGCTTTTATATATAAATGAAAATAGATATTTATATGGTGTAACCAAAGACTCCCTAGAAAATAGATATACAGGTAACAACCCGTTCCTAGGAGTATAAAATCATCACAGCCTGGCCTTGCTTGGGCTCATGCAAAAAATCGAGTTGAACCGAGTAGGTCTAGTTCTTAAAAATCTAGTCCCATGCCAAAGCCCAGGCTCAGGGATAATCAGGCTTCGGGTCTCAGCTTGGGCCTGGGTACAGGCTTTGGTCATTTCTAGGTCTAGGTCTAGTTCTTAAAAATCTAGTCCCATGCCAAAGCCCAGGCTCAGGGATAATCAGGCTTTGGGTCTCAGCTTGGGCCTGGGCACAGGCTTTGGTCATTTCTCGTTCGAGCTTGATTTTTTTAATTTTTTAATTTCTTTCACCAAAATAGCTTGTAGGTGTCATTGGGCCTAGGCTTCGGGGAGGGTTGAGTCAGAAAAACATGGTCCAAGCTTTAGTCCGAAAGGGTTGGGCTGGACTGGGCCTCGGGCCTAGTCAGGCTAGTTTTGCAATATAAATATATACTATACCTAGATCATAAACAAGACTGACTGTTGGGATACTGTTGGAAGTGTCTTTTGAAGTCAAAGGGTTTTGCAAGTGAAAAATGACCAACACCCACGCTTCTTCTCCATGGAGCTCTCACTACTTCTACTTTTCATGGGTTGTGAGCCTCATAGAATAGAATCACCCAACCTTTATAGGGAGGACGGGTACCTGTGAGTATAGCAAGATTTGCTATCAGGCCAAACAGTGATGCTTTGGTGTACTTTTCAAGATATTTATTTATTTATTTATTTTTTTGGATTTTTGGCCGCTTTGGGCTAAAAGTACGTAACATTTACTATAAAAATAAATATTTTATTTCGCAAAAATACATGACAAAAACGTATATGGTACACACCTTTTAGCATTTACCCTAACAACTTTTGCATGTGATGTCTCAGTCAATTCATAACCTTTTTAGACTATTATGTAGAAAAGATAAAGAGGAGAAATAGAATTTAGTAGTAGGTAATTGACATGAAATATTGTGGGTTAATATATATGTATATATATTTTACTATTATGTCATTTCAATAATAAAGAGAGGCTATGATAGTTAAATTTTTATTTTCTTTATACATTATCATAGTTGTACATTATAAAGAAAGGATTTTATATATAAATGTAAATAAAAAATGACTTAGACCTCCAGTGGGGGTGACCCCCACCACCCCCACTGATTTTTGATTGGCTCAAAAAAAATTTATTTTTTATTTTTTGTTCTCCACTCTTTGACCCCCACGTGTATGTGGAGGTGATAGGGTCACCCCCATGTAGGGGTCTCTAGCACTGTTGAAATGTAAATAGATATTTATATGATGTAATCAAAGGCTCCTTAGAAATAGATATACAAATAAGGACCCTTTAGTAGGGGTTTAAAATCATCCCAGCCAGGCCCATTTGACCTGGCCCTGCTTGGGCTCTTGCAAAAAATTAGGCCAGATTGAGTCAGTCTAGTTCGTAAAAATCTAGGCCTAGGTCAAATCCCATGCCCAGGTGTAATCGGGCTTCAGGCCTGGGCATAGGCTTGTGTTCGGCCTGATTTATTTATTTAGTTATTTTCACCAAAATAGCTTCCAGCTGTCATTGGGTGTCAAGCAGCTCGAGCTTCGGGCTAAGTAGGGCTAGAAAAAACATGGCCCAAGCCCTAGCCTGGGGGGGTTAGGCCTTGAGCCTGGTTGGGTTGGGTCTCAGGCAGGCATGCATTTTTTTGCAATATATATAGTATGTATGTGTATATATTATCTATGATACATGGATGATAAACAAGACTAGCTGTTGGGATGGTGTTGGCAGTGTCATTGGAAGCCAGAGGGTTTGGAAATGAAAAATGATCAACACTCGCACTTCTTCTCCATGGAGCTCCCGTTAGTTCTGCTTTTCATGGGTGCATACCTCATAGAATAGAATCTCCCAAACTTTTAGGAAGAAGGGGTACCTACTGAGCACAATCGAATTTGTTATGGGGCCAAACAATATGGCTTTGGTGCTCTTTAAGCCCATTTGGTGCTTTTTAAACCCCATTTTATTTTTGGCCACTTTGAGGCAAAAAATATATAATATTTGTCATAAAAATATGTAATATATATATATCACAAAAATATATAACAAAAGCGCATATGGTCTACATATTTTAGCATTACCCTAACAGCATTTGCATGTGATGTTTCTTGTTATTCATAGCCCTTTCAGACCGTCATGTAGAAAAGATAAAGAGAAAGAAGAGAATTTAGAAGTGGACAACTAACATGAGATATCGTGGATTAATATATATATATATTTCACTATTGCGTTATTTCAATAAAAAAAAGACGATGATAGTTAATTTTTTTTATACATTACATAGTTGTACCTTATAAAGAATGACTTTTATGTATAAATTGAAAGAGATATTTATATGATGTAATCAAAAGCTTCTTAGAAATAGATATACAGATAACGACCCTTTGCTAGGGGTGTAAAATCGGCCTGGCTTGGCCTGTCTAGCTTGGTCCTGCTTGGGCTCTTGCCAAAAATTAGGGTCAGACCAGGGCCAGTCCAGTTCCAAAAAATTTAGGCCTAGGCCCAAGTCCAATCCTAGGGTTAATCAGACCTCGGGCCAGGGTTTGGACCTGGTCTTGGGCTTAGCTTGCAAGTGATGTTGGGCGTCAGACAGTTTGGGCCTCAAGTTGGGCTGTTCAGGCTAGGTCAAGCCCAAAAAAGCATGGACCAAGCCCTAGACTGGGGGGTCGGGTTGTGTCGAATATCGGGCCGGCAGACCATTTTTACACTCATTCCCTTCCCCCCTCTCCTTATTTATTTTACTTTTGCTTTAATTTTAATTTTTAATTGTTTTTTTTTGCTTTTATTTATTTATTTGCAAAAGTTAGTGATTAATTGTTAGATTAACACCATGGAGAACTCACACCCTCTCCTTGATTAGATTAATGGTTTAACCAATGACTTGGTATAAATACAACCAAATACCATTAATCTTATCTTCCCATCTTTCAATTTTCTTTTGTCAAGTGATTTTTTAAGTTAAAATATGATGTGAAAAACTTAAAGTATTTGGAAAATTAAAGCACTTCAATTTTTTTTTTTTTAGAATAAATGTGTAAAAGAAATGAAAAAGAATTTTAAATTTTTTTATATGATTTTTTAACTTTTTTATTTTTTTAAATATGTTTTTAACTATTTTAACACAAAACAATTTGTTTTCAATCACAAAAGCATTGCAAACATTACTTGGCTGATTTATAGTTAAAAGGTATGCACAATAAAATTACAAGAAAATTTATAGTTGTGGGCCCTGCTAGAGTAAAGAAAATTCTACATTATTAAATGTACAGATTTGGTTTTTCCCAAATCAGTAATGATACATCCCTTTAATTTGGGAGTTCTAAAAGAGCACTAATAATGTGAGAAATAAAAAAAAAAGAAAAAAAAAAAGCAAAATCAAATCATCACATCACATGAGACCTACACACCAATTAAAACTATTAAAACTCTTAATTTAGAGTTCCCAATCTTTTTTTCTTCCCCAAATACATAAGAATGTTTTGTTAATGATTTATAGTGGTGTTTGATTATCACGTGTATTGGTTGCCTTTTTTTTATTTTATTTTTTTATTTGAGTGTAGTGGTCGTCTTTGTTTTTAAATTTAGTGATGCTAGATTATGATATAGTGGTGATAGTTGTGAAACACATAAATGGACACATTAATTTTCAAATATTTAAGGGTTAGAATTAGAGATTCTTATGGTGTGATTATTTTTTTTTAAAGGGTGTGTACACTAGTCATTTCTTGAATTTTTAGATGTTTAGGTCCAAATTAACATAATGTTTTTACAAGAAAAATGATATGTCGCCATAATTTTTATATAAAATTTACTCTCAAAATGATGTAACAATGATAAAAATTACACCCATATAGCATTACTTATTTTGTTTTTATTGCAATATTTGAGTACAATTTTTTATTTTTATTTTTTATATAGCACTACTTGTTCTATAATATGAAAAAAGTATCTATATAATATTATTTTCTTTTCTATTTTTTGTTTTGCAAATATACATCTATTTTAATATTGATTGGGAAAATTATTGCATATTTAATGATATTCTTTTTTTAATTTTTTTTATAATTATAAAAACGTATATTTTAATATATTTACGTACAATATTTTCGCTATTTCCTTCCCCTCTCTTCTCATTTATTTTACTTTTTCTTCCATCTTCAACCCTTCTTTTTTCATTGTTTTTCTGCTTTTATTTTTTATTTTCTTATTAGCAAAAATTAGTAATTAGTTATTAGATTAACATCTAAGGGAGTTGAACTCACACCTTTTACTTTTTCTTCCATCTTCAACCCTTCTTTTTTCATCGTTTTTCTGCTTTTATTTTTTATTTTCTAATTAGCAAAAATTAGTAATTAGTTATTAGATTAACATCTAAGGGAGTTGAACTCACACCTTCTCCTAACAAACACTAAAGTCTTGCCTCCTATTATACTCCTAAGAGTGTAACTCAAAATTTCTCCTTAAGAGAGACATAGTGACCAAAGGACTAGCCACGCAAGTGGTTTAACATAGTGACTACATTGGTACAAATACAATCAAATACCATTACTCGTCTTCCCATCTTTTAATTTTCTTTTGGGAAGTGATTTATTTTTAGTAAATTTTTTATTAAAATATGAAGTGAAAAATGAAAGTGTTTTTAAATGACTCTAATTTTTATTTTATTTTTTATGGAAAATATGCAAAAAAATAAAAAATGAGTTTTTGTTTTTTATATGAGTTTTAAGCTTTTTGATTTTTGAATAAGTTTTTAACTATTTTAATACCAAACTTCTCCCCGATCACAAAGCATTGCAAATATCATTTCGTTCGTTTATAGTTTAAAGCTATGCACAATAAAATTACAAGAAAATCTATAGCCGTGCCCCTGGTTAGAGTAAAGAAAAATCTTGCCGTCCTTGTTTGTCATCCTCTAAAAAAATTAAAAAGTCAAAAAGTTACTATCTTATTTAAGTCATATCATCTTATTTAAGTCATATCACCTCTCTATCACATCACTCCAAACCCAACCCATACCCAACTCGTATTTTATAAAAAGTCAAAAAGTACATTTATTTAGAATATCCCAAAAGTGTACTGTTTTGATTTCCCCCAAATATTTAGGTTGTATTCGGTTGATAAATTTTAGTAAGGATTTGAAAAGAAAAAGAAAAAGTTGTGTGAAATGTCGATAAAATGTAACTATATTTTATTCGTATTTTACATACTTTTTCCCTTTCATTTGCTAAATCTCCAACCAAATTTATTAACCAAAATAATATTAGGAATGTTTGGTTAATGATTTATAGTTGTGTTTGATTATCACGAATAGTGGTGGTTGTTATTTTTTGTTTTTTTTTGTTTTTAGAATTGTGTATAGTAGTTGTCTTGGTTTAGAAATTTTGTGATCCTAGATTATGATATAGTAGTTATGGTTATGAAACAAATAAATGGCGAACATTAATTTTTACAGCTAGAGGGTGGGTCTAGCAGAAAGCTGAGGAGTTCGCAACAACTAAATCACGATCTTCGGACGAGCTCATGTTGACATAAGGCTGCCTATTTTCAATGCTGGGAGTGAAGCAAGAAAAATCTCTCATTTGAGGCCTTTCACGGCCATAATAATATCAACAAGCCTGAAACTCTAGTTAATAAATCAAAAGAGGGATGAACCGGATTTGGGTTAGTACAAATGTTTCAGGGTCAATACTAAGATAATAAGAAGAGAAAATCTCTTTACGCTTTACTAATATAGTTATATAGGTTTTCTTGCTTTCTTCGCATGCTTTCGGGGTCGTGTTCGTGTCGTGATATTTTGAATGTGTCAAAATTATCTTAATAATAACCTAACTCATGTATTATTTCGTGTTATTGTGTTATGTCATTTCTAATTTGTATCTGATTTGCATAGTATTAATGTGTCATGTAAAAATATTTTACCATAAGCTAAAAATATCGAGTGTACAAAAAATATAAAAAAAAAATTCTTCACAACTTAATTTTTATGAAACTAGATATATTGAATGAAATTATTCATAAGAATATTTGATTTCAATTCAATTTGATTTTCTTAATTTACAAAAACAATATCTTATTATTATATCTATATATATATATATATATTTACTAAATTAACTCAAACAGTAGACAAATAAATTTTCAATTGAAAACAAAAACAAAACCTTTATTAGCTTTCAAATCCTATTTTACATGTTTTTTTCTTAATTAGATGGGAGTTATATAAGAGATTAAAAAATGTCATAACACCCTTTAATTGAAATAATATTAAATATGTAACTAATTTTTCATTATAGCAATTATTCGTGTCAGCTTTGTTCTATACAAATTTGACAGTAATCCAACCTATTTAATATTCGTGCTAACGAGTTGTGCCATATACATATTCATGTAGATTTGAATTGTATTATCATATCAAAAATTCCTGCCTTAATCATGTAGTGCAGCTTAATTTTAATGAAGTGTTCATGCCTTTTTGGGGAGAGAGAGAGTGTGTGCGCACGCGCGCGCACTGTGAACACATTAAACATCTATTAGCAATATTATTCCATATATGCACATTGAAATCCAATAATACAAGCATATGCTTTGTGTAGTTTCCCACTAAAAATAAATGTACGCATACAATTTCCACAAGACGAGGAGGTAAACCTTTTCCTACCACCTCTAGTTCATTTCCATGTCTCACTAAAATTAATTTCATACATACAAAACAATTTGTATAAGAATACCATCAAACCTAGTAAATCCTCTCTGCAGTAGATACAGGATGCAGGAAAACGACAATAACAGTTATATTATCTTTGCTTCCACGTTCAGCAGCCTCGGTTGCCAATCTCTTTGAGCACATCCCCGGCTCTTTCACTGTGTCCTTTATTATGCAAACAATCTCTGCGTTGCTCATAACATCCCAGAGCCATCGCTAGCCATAACCTGACAGTCGAACACATATTGTTACTCTGTCTATAAAAATGTGATATGCTAACAAGTCACAACCATCCGTCATAAATAAAGCAAAATTTTGAAAATGGTCTGATTACAAATGAAACATACATCATAAGCATTTGAATTAAATAAGAATTATTGGGAAAAGCATAAAGGTCGCAAAATTATCTAGGGTTTTACTTCCCACCCCCCTTTTCAGCCACTGTAATTTTTTTCAAAAGATCATTTTTTAGAGATCACTAAACTAAATAATATAACTCCAAGTTCAGAAATATGAGAAGCATGTGAAGGGAGGTGTTAACAGTTGATATTGGTAATATGACAAGAAGGTTGAATATGAAGAGATAATAAAAATAGAAAAGAGAGAAGAAAGAACACAAAAAGTTAATGTGGTTCAGTCAATCTTGGCCTACGTCCACACATACAAAGCCCTATGGGCTACATCTTTTATTCACACTAGTTAATCCTCTTGATTACATGGTACACCATATATATAGTGGGAGATACAATCAAATCCCTTCAATTATGGATCTTCATATATTCTGATATCTTTAACACTATAATATTATCTCAAACTTAACCAGTCCCAAATATACTAGAGAGGTTATCTTCCTAATATTAGGTATGGACTGTATCACTTTACATGTAGTTCTATGGAAGTTCAATCGTCAGAACACTCTCTCATTCTAGGCTTACTCCACACCCTCCTTGTTCTGTCTTATTTCAATGCTTTGAAACCATGAGGTGTGAATGGGGAGGGAAGAGATAGGGCAAGGTCGCTAGAATTTTTTTATTTTTAGAACCGAAAAACAAAGGCATAAACCATAATCGTTCAAATTGTGGTATACGATCTCTTTTGAATAAGTTTGATCTGAGTGCCTACCTGTGTTATGCACTAACAAACGAAAAGCATAATACAAATTAGAATAATTACAAGTCTGCCAAGATAATTTTTTTTTTTTTTTTGATAACTCAGCATCTGGCCCACTAGACCAACTACTCCAGAAGACCAATCCCACCATCCACTAGTGGGGGGTCGGGCAAAGTCCCATATGAACTGGTCTCGAGAAATTGTTTGCACTTAGTAGATTTTGAAGGGAGCACACCCTAGGCTCAGGTCTTGACCACTAGGCCAACCCCTTGGGGTTAGTCTGCCAAGATACTTGTATTCTATTTTTAACTGTAAACATAACAAAAGAATAAAGGTTGAATTCAAGAAGCTTCAAAATGCTTCAAATGAAAGAGAAATTAGACCTATAGTTTAGTTTTGATATTGTCTATGATGCTTTTGTTGGTTGTGTTTTACAATGATATATGTTTGATATTTCACAATACAAAATTAGTGAGTGGCTAGCAAATGATAAACTTGTACTTTGAATTGTCAATATCCTTTGGTGTTAGGTATTGGATAGCTTAATGAAATATGAGAATGTAACATGATTTTGTCATTAGTATTTGATGAATAATTCATTACAAAAGGAGTACAAGTGTTTTAAAAGTTTTACATTTTTCCTGCTGTAATGATTGAGATTAAAAAGCTCCAAAATAAGTCTTTGATATTTGTTTTATGATTAAATGTTCATTCTCTAAATTATTTTGGAGTTAGAAAGGGTTTTGGATGAGTTTGAGATGCTTAACACGTGAAAATCTTAAAAACATTGAAGGTCTTGAGTCGACCCTGAACTCCAATTGTCGTGCAGATAAAAGGATCAGTCAACTCCTTGACAAAATAAATCGAATCCCTTAAGAAAAGTTCTGAGAGCTTCAGATTTCACCTAGATTCAAAATAAGTTGACTCCTTCTTCGCAAAATTTAAATTCTAAAATATGCAACAGCTACTTCGTTTCAACTGCTAGAGACGCATTTACTGCACTGGAACGACCAAAATGAGATGAAGGGCAATAAAAACAAGATTTTTACATGTCTACAAACATGGGATGAAGGATTAAATGTAATACCCATCAAGATCTTCCAAGTTTTGAGCTTCAACTTCCATATTCTTTTGCATTTGAGCTCTGTTGTTTAAATTCAACTCCTTAAGAGTTTATTGTTCTAAAACCTTGTGTTACTTCTTTTCCACATCATTCGTAAAAAGGTTTTTAAACTATTGGTATTAATGGAGTGTTTGTGGGAAACACTTGGAGAAAATCTTGTTCTGTAAGGCTACAGATTTCAAACTTCAATAATATATCTCAGGATTATTCTATTGTCTTGCTAATAACATTTCCAAGTACGGGACCTCCTAAATTGGGGGCCTACAAATTTCAAATTGCAAGAACATGAATTGTGCTATGATCATCCAGGCACTACAGAAAATTGTGTTTGGTAATGGCATATAGAACAAATGCTTTTAAAGTGATTAAAGCAGATGCAACTGCAGTTATTGAAAATTTTTGATTTCCCTAGAAACTGTACATAAAAGTCTATTTAGAAGCCACAAATCCATTTATTAGTTTGTCGTAGCACACAAATAACAAACCCTAGATAACAGAAGATTATCAGATCAAAGGATCTTACCAAGTATTCATCTTCTACATACAGTATGGTCTCAGTTATCTCAGGTTCTGTAGTCACAACAGGCTTCATATCATCGTCACCAATAGACCACGTAACCTGTAAAAAATATGTGATTAATAAACTTCAAATTCAACCACAAATTAGTGATTATTGCTTTCACATCATGTTGAATACTGGAAGCACGGGCAAAGAGTGGGGCCGGGCAGGGACCATGTGTTCCTGTTTACCCACCCTCTTCTTGTTTCTTTATTTTTTAAATCTAGTTTACAGAAACCTCATTAAATAGAAACCAACCTTTTGTTTCCAATTCATTATTTAGAATTTAAAAAATAAAATAAATAAAATATCAGCTATTAGCTCAGTGCTATCTCTTAATACCCAAAAAGATAAGGTGCAAGGTTCAGGCCCTCCCAAGACATGAAGGAAAAATAAAAATAAAGGAATATATAACTTTAACAAATTAAAGAAAAAATGTTTGCCTACTGTAGGTGTGCTTTGTTGATGGACATGCTAGCAAGTTTGGTTGAGAACTATGAATCTTCCTATACTCAACCTATTGTTGTATTTAATTTTAGCTACACCACACAGAGAACCAAAATCAATGTTTTAGGGTAAATCATATTAATATACATACATACATATATATACACATATGTAGGTTTAGAGAAAAGAAACAGTTAGGGAATGAGTTAGACTTCATTCCCTTTTATATTGATAATTCTGATCAATTTCCTATTCTATCAATTTCCTATTCTAACAACATATATATTTTTAGGGTAAATTACAGTAAACCCCCCTCAACTATGACCCATTGTCAAGTTAAAAATCAATGTTTAAAAATTCAACACTCAACCCGCTTATAGTTTTGTTTTGTAACTCTAAACCTCTTCTGTCATCACACCTCTTCTGTCATCACACCGGTAGTCATTTGGCATAAATGTATCATACTGTAATTAAAAATTTATGACTAAAAAAGCCTTATTATATATACATACATCGTATATATATACACAACCAGCAACTCTACATGGCCAGAAATGCCAAGCCATAACCAGAAACTCTCATGGCTAATACCAACTAGAGAACCCTTATTAGCCAAGCCATTATGATTTGATAAAAAAGTTCCACAGCAAAAGAATTGAGGGTTTTGATGGTGATACGTTGATTAGGTGGGGGGATTTTAGTGGACATATGTTGAATTAATATAGGGCTTTTAGTGTATTGGGGTGTTTGATCAGTGGGAGGGAGGCTGTGGGGAAGGGGTTTCGGCTTGGTGGGAATCGAAAGGGGAGGTGGTGAGTGGTGGGGGAAATAAGGTGGTGGTGCAGAGATGGGAGGAGGGAGGAACAATGAAGGAGATGCCATTGGTTAAAGAAAGAAAAAAAAAGGAGTTGGTGTAGGCTGGAAGAGGGGTTGCATGTGGCAAGTGAGATGAAGAGAGGTGGGCCATTGTCTTCAACCACCGTTGTTGCCATTGCCATTGCCATTGCCGTAAGCTGTTGTAGCCATTGCCAACCCCTCATCTCTCTCTCTCTCTCTCTCTCTCCCTCTCTTCAATGAGTTCAAAACCCCAAGCCCTTAAACAACACCCCCATCTCCATTGCCACCCCCAAACTTCACTCCCTTTGTTGATCATTAGGTCCTGCAAAAATATGGGATTGTTGTGGTGATTCACAGTGGCTGACTTTACTCCCTTTGTCAAATGAATTTGTTGTGTTTGTTAATCGGAATTGTGGAGACACTGTGGAATTAAGGGTTTGGGATTGAATTGATTTGATTAGGGTTTGGAAGAAATTAGGTAGTGGTTGAAGAAGATAATGGTAGTCTGGTAGCAATACAATTGAAGGGTAAAAGGGTAACTTAATAATTTCTGTTAACAGTGTTAATGACTTTTGCAATTCATATACTTCAAGGGGGGTAAGTGTTGCCTTTAAAACATTAAGGGGGCAACTCAAAAATAGGTCATAGTTGAGGGGGGTTTAATGTAATTTACCCTATTTTTTTACTGTACTGTTGTGAGCTGATTGTAAAGTGTAATGTATATACCTGAAAGTTGTACCTGTACTATTTCTTTTGTGTAATGTAATGGGATTTGAGTAGGGAGGAAAGAGAGTTCGGTGTGTGCTACTTTTATACACTAGGATTATAAACACACACAATATGAAGCAAGTCTGGTTATTGAAATCTAAATCATTTGCTTTGCTATTCGTTTCCATTTTTGTTGTTGAACCCTTGAACACTAAATTAGGCTTTAAAACATACATCAATCACCCTACTCTTTTGAATCAGTCCACATCTAATATGAACTTTTTTTTTTGGGTGAATAATCTAATATGAACTTACAATAGAAGATCTCACTATTTTAACTTAATAATCTTAACTAGCCTTTAACCCTTAACCACCATGCCTTAGATTTCTAATATGAAATTGGGGTGGGGTGTGACAACCTGCCACTGATTTGCCCCAAAAATCCTAACCTCAAGGAGCAACCACTCCTATTCACCAGTCTCTAGACCTCCAAAAGCCTATGCGCCCTCTGAGAGGTTGAGACTGCCCAAAAGACCTCTCTTCAGGAATTAAGAAGCTTCTTTTGAGCCAACAAAGGAACTTCAAATCCCAACATCAGGGATCCTTGCAGAGATCTAACCTTTTTCGCGACCCACATCTTCTTGCGATCAACCTCGTCAACAACCACATCGAATGCTTTCAGCCCAACTTGCATAATGTTCCTCTTCATGGTGACAACTGATGAACCCTCCATACAACTACCAGCCGATGCAGGACACAATGAGCTTCCTCGCTACGCTCAGAAGTTGGAGTAGGATGCGAAGACCAACTCCTTACCTTTTATATTTTCTCTCATGTTTTAGTGATCATAAGTATTTTTGGTAATCATAATGCTCAAGATATCCCTAGATATAGGTTGTAGTGGTGGTCCATGTGTCTTAACACTTGGTGCAAAAAGAATTTGACGAAACAAATAAGTTTATATTATATACTTCCTCACAATAGACAACCATATTAGAAGACAATAGTCTACACATTTTTCTAGAATATCATTAAGCAAAGGATAAGAAGAAAACCTGGAGAGCAGTAGGCCCAACCCTCCACGTGTCAACTTGCCATTTGACCTGTCCCCCTTCACTGATAATATGTTCTCTCTCCTCGGGACAACTTGCAACATGATCCTACAGCATCAAGTTGAATTAGTTGGAGAACAATTTAACCCATTTGGGTAAGCAAAGGAGACAATTTTTAATAAAATAAGTTTAAAAAGGTCCATGTTTTATTCTAATAGAATGTTTCAACTACACAGTCATTTAGTTGATAAATCAAGTCCGATCTCACCTTACTTAGAGCATAAGCACTGCCAGCTCGGCATAGCATTGCCCTGCAATCGCCAGCATTAGCAACAAAAAGCTTGTTTCTGACTATAAGAGCCACAATGGCTGTGCAACCAGGATGCCAGTCTTTCTGAATAACTCCCTTAAATTTACGATGGGAATCCAATTCATTCCTGAATGCAACATCTGTCTTGACAAATGCTTCTAGTAATCTATAGATTCATATATAGATTATAGAATGTAAAGAGCCCACAAGAATAATAGAATGGAAGAAACCTTTTTATGGAACCAAGACTTTGCAAAAATCCTAGTAGAGCTCGAGCAGAAAACTCAGCAGCTGCTGCACCTGCATTTGATCTTGCCATTTTTATTGTAATCTAGAGCAACTAATGCACGACACATAGGTTATGTTTGGAAACAACCAAAAAGAATTATAAAAAAAAAGAAAAAAAAAAGGAATTCTTCAAGAATTTAAACATTTATTTCTTAAAACTAATTTCCAAAACAATTCCATTTTGTAATAGTTGGGCTTTGTAATGCTCATTATGTCATTCTGGTTTCATTAAGAAACACTTCAAGTGATGCCCAAGCAATTGTTTATTAATTAATATTGTGATCACCCACATGAGCTTTAGTTCTCATTAAAATCCACTGTTGCTTGAGTTTGGTACCAAATACACCAATAGGATGAAAATAAGTAGCTCTTAATTTATGACGCACCTCGATGACCATCAAAGATTCCAAACACATGGATATCCTTCTCACCGCACATTGGGGCATAAGAAAGTGAGTGTCCTCCATTGTCTCCCTTCTCCCACAAGTACCGAAGGATCCCCAAAACAACACTGGATGGTATCACTACAAGAAAAGTGGGCTTATGAGACGGAACTTTTTGCGACGACACAACTTCCCGTCTCAAAAAATGTGAATTTTTGAGACGACACAACTTGCCGTCGCAACAAATGTGACTTTTTGCGACGGCACTACTTGCCGTCTCAAAAAATGTGACTTTCTGAGACGGCATAATTTGCCGTCGCAAAAAATGTGACTTTTGGAGACGGCACAACTTCCCGTCTAAAAAAATGTGACTTTTTGAGACGGCACAACTTGCCGTCGCAAAAAAAAGAGTATTTCTGACGACAGAAACTGCTGTCGCAAAAAAAAAAAAGGTACCAGTTGCAGTCGCAAAAAAAAAAAAGAAAACAGAAGAGTTTTTTGCGATTGTAATACGTACCGTTGCAAAAAAAATAAAAAATAAAAAATATATATATATATATTGACTTAGATTTCAAATCGGAAGTCCCGTGCTAGTTCCGTAAGTTTCCACAACTTCTATTGGTCCTTCCTGAGGTGTTTGATGCGTTTCCTAGGCCTTTCCGTGACTGTTACACCATTTTGGCTCCCCATGTCCTATTTTTAAGCTTAAGTGTGAAAAAAGTGACTTTTCCGACATAGTTTTCAAACCGGGAGCCCCAAGCTAGTTCGGTGAGTTCCCACAACTTACATTGGTCGCTCTCGAGGTGTGAGGTGTTCCTCGGGCCTTCTCGTGACTGTTACACAATTTTGGCCCTCGATGGCCTATTTTCAGGATTAAGTGTGAAAAAAAGTGCATTTTTTGGCTTCGTTTTCAAGTCGGGAGTCCCGTTGAAGTTCCGTAAGTTTCCACAACTTACAATGGTCTCTCCTGAGGTGTTTGAGGTATTCCTCGGACATTCTCGTGATTGCTACATTGTTTTCAAACCGGAAGTCCCGTGCTAGTTCTGTAAGTTTTCACTACTTAAATTGGTCCCTCCCAAGGTGTTCAACGCGTTCATTGGGCCTTCTCGTGACTGTTACACGATTTTGGCACCCGATGGCCTATTTTCAAGCTTGAGTATGAAAAAAGTGTCTTTCTCGACTTAATTTTAAAACCGGAAGTCTCGTGCAAGTTCCATAAGTTTCCACAACTTACATTGGTGCCTCCCGAGTTGTTTGATGTGTTCCTTGGGCCTTGTCGTGACTGTTACACGATTTTGGCCCGCGATGGCCTATTTTCACAATTAAGTTTGAGAAAATTGCCTTTTTGGATTTATTTTTCAAACCGGGCGTCCCGTGCAAGTTCCTTTGAGGTGTTCCCCGGGCCTTATTATGACTGTTACACGATTTTAGCCTCCGATGGCCTATTTTCAACCTTAAGTGTGAAAAAATTGCATTTTTTGACTTAGTTTTCAAACCGGAATCTCGTGCCAGTTCCATCAGTTTTCACAACTTACATTGGTCCTTCCCAAGGTGTTTGAGGTATTCCCTGGGCCTTCTCGTGACTGTGACACGATTTTGGCCCCTAATGGACTATTTTCAAGCTTAAGTATGAAAAAGGTGTCTTTTTTGTCTTAGTTTTCAAACCGGGAGTCCCGTGCTAGTTCTGTAAGTTTCCACAACTTACATTGGTCCCCCTTGAGGTATTTGAGGTGTTCCCCACACCTACTCGAGACTGTTACACGATTTTAGCTCCCGATGGCCTATTTTCAAGCTTAAGTGTGAAAAAAATGCATCTTTTGACTTAGTTTTGAAACCGGGAGTCCCGTGCTAGTTTCGTAAGTTTTCACAACTTACATTAGTCCCTTCCGAGGTGTTTGATGTGTTTCCTGTGCCTACTCATGACTGTTACATGATGTTGGCCCCTGATGGCCAATTTTCAAGCTTAAATGCGAGAAAAGTGGCTTTTTGGACTTAGTTTTCAAACCGGAAGTTCCGGGGTAATTCCGTAAGTTTCCAAAACTAATATTGGTCCCTCCCGAGGTGTTTGAGGTGTTCCCCGAGCCTTCTCGTGACTGTTAATCGATTTTGGCCATCGATGGCCTATTTTCAACCTTAAGTGTGAAAAAAGTGCTTGTTTTGGTTTAGTTTTCAAATCGGGGAATCCCGTGGCAGTTTCATAAGTTTCCACAACTTACATTGGTCTCTCCCGTGGTGTTTGAGGTGTTCCCGGGACGTCTCCTGACTGTTAATCGATTTCGTTCCTCGATGGCCTATTTTCAAGGTTAAGTGTGAAAAAAAGTATCTTTTTCGACTCAGTTTTCAAACCGGGAGTCCTGCGCCTGTTCTTTAAGTTTTCAAAACTTACTTTAGTCCCTCTCGAGGCGTCAGAGGTGTTACACGGGCCTTCTCGTGACTGTTACAAAAATTTGGCCCCCGATGGCCTATTTTCAAGCTTTAAGTGAAAAACATGCATTTTCTTACTTAGCTTTCAAACTAGGAGTCCCATGCTTGTTCTGTAACTTTCCACAACTTACATTGGTCCCTCTAGAGGTGTTTGAGGTGTTCCCCGGAAAGTCTCGTGCCTGTTATACGATTTTGGCCCCCGATGGCCTATTTTCAAGCTTAAGTGTGAAAAAAGTGACTTTTTTGACTTAGTTTTCAAATCGGAAGTGTCGTGCCAGTTCCGTAAATTTCCACAACTTACATTGGTCCGTCCTAAGGTGTTTGATGTGTTCCCTGGGCCATCTCGTGACTGTTACACGATTTTGGCCCCCGATGCCTATTTTCAAGCTTAAGTGTGAAAAAAGTGCCTTTTTCGACTTAGTTTTCAAACCGGTAGTCCTGTGCTAGTTCTGTAAGTTTCCACAACTTACATTGGTCCCCCTGGAGGTGTTCAAGGTATTCTCTGGGCTTTCTCGTTATTGTTACACAACTTTGGCACCCAATGGCCTATTTTCATGATTAAGTGGGAAACAGTGCATTTTTTAACTTAATTTTCAAACCAGGAGTCCCGTGCAAGTTCCGTAAGCTTTCACAACTTGCATTAGTCCATCCCGAGGTGTTTGCGGTGTTCCCCGGGCCTTCTCGTGATAGTTACACGATTTTGGCCCCCGATGGCCTATTTACAAGCTTAAATGTGAAAAAATTGAATTTTTTGATATAGTTTTCAAACCAGGAGTCCCGTACTAGTTCCGTAAGTTTTCTCAACTTACATCGGTCCCTCCCGAGGTGCTTGAGGTGTTCCACGGGCCTACTCGTGACTGTTACACGATTTTGGTCCCCAATGGCCTATTTTGTAGCGTAAGTGTGAGAAAAATGTCTTTTTCAAATTAATTTTCAAACCGGAAGTCCCGTGCTAGTTCCGTAAGTTTCCACAACTTACATTGGTCCCTCCCAAGTTGTTTGATGTGTTCCATGGGCCTTCTCGTGACTATTACACGATTTTGGCCCCCTGATGGCCAATTTCCAAGCTTAAGTGTGAGAAGCGTGCCTTTTTCGGCATAGTTTTCAAACCGGCAGTCCCGTGCTAGTTCTGTAAGTTTCAATAACATACATTGATCCCTCCCAAGGTGTTCCCCTGGTGTTCGTTCCGCGATTTTGGCCCCCTGATGGCCTATTTTCGAACTTAAGTTTGAAAAAAGTGTCTTTTTCCACTTAGTTTTCAAACCGGGACTCCCGTGCTAGTTCTGTAAATTTCTACCACTTATATTCGTCCCTCTTGAGGTGTTTGAGGGGGTTCGTTAGGGTTCTCGTGACTGTTACACAATTTTGGCCCCTGATGGCCTATTTTCAAGAGTAAGTGTGAAAAAATTGCAATTTTTTACTTAGTTTTGAAACGAGGAGTCCCGTGCAGGTTCCGTAAATTTTCACAACCTGCATTGGTCCCCCCCGAGGTGTTTGAGGTGTTGCTTGGGCCTTCTCGTGACTGTTACACGAATTTGGCCACTGATGGTCTATTTTCAAGCCTAAGTGTGAAAAAAAGTGCATTTTTTTGACTTAGATTTCAAACCGGAAGTCCCATGCTAGTTCCGTAAGTTTCCACAACTTCTATTGGTCCTTCCTGAGGTGTTTGATGCGTTTCCTGGGCCTTCCCGTGACTGTTACACGATTTTGGCTCCCCATGTCCTATTTTTAAGCTTAAGTGTGAAAAAAGTGACTTTTCTGACATAGTTTTCAAACCGAGAGCCCCATGCTAGTTCGGTGAGTTCCCACAACTTACATTGGTCGCTCTCGAGGTGTGAGGTGTTCCCCGGGCCTTCTCGTGATTGTTACACAATTTTGGCCCTCGATGGCCTATTTTCAGGATTAAGTGTGAAAAAAAGTGCATTTTTTGGCTTCGTTTTCAAGTCGGGAGTCCCGTTGAAGTTCCGTAAGTTTCCACAACTTACAATGGTCTCTCATGAGGTGTTTGAGGTATTCCTCGGACATTCTCGTGATTGCCACATTATTTTCAAACCGGAAGTCCCGTGCTAGTTCTGTAAGTTTTCACAACTTACATTGGTCCCTCCCAAGGTGTTCAAGGCGTTCATTGGGCCTTCTCGTGACTGTTACACGATTTTGGCACCCGATGGCCTATTTTCAAGCTTAAGTATGAAAAAAGTGTCTTTCTCGACTTAGTTTTCAAACCGGAAGTCTCGTGCTAGTTCCATAAGTTTCCACAACTTACATTGGTGCCTCCCGAGTTGTTTGATGTGTTCCTTGGGCCTTGTCGTGACTGTTACACGATTTTGGCCCGCGATGCCCTATTTTCACAATTAAGGTTGAGAAAATTGCCTTTTTGGACTTATTTTTCAAATTGGGAGTCCCGTGCTAGTTCCTTTGAGGTGTTCCCCGGGCCTTCTCATGATTGTTACACGATTTTAGCCTCCGATGGCCTATTTTCAACCTTAAGTGTGAAAAAATGGCATTTTTTGACTTAGTTTTCAAACCGGAATCTCGTGCCAGTTCCATCAGTTTTCACAACTTACATTGGTCCTTCCCAAGGTGTTTGAGGTATTCCCTGGGCTTTCTCGTGACTGTGACACGATTTTGGCCCCTAATGGACTATTTTCAAGCTTAAGTGTGAAAAATGTGCCTTTTTTGTCTTAGTTTTCAAACCGGGAGTCCCGTGCTAGTTCTGTAAGTTTCCACAACATACATTGGTCCCTCTTGAGGTATTTGAGGTGTTCCCCACACCTACTCGAGACTGTTATACGATTTTGGCTCCCGATGGCCTATTCTTAAGCTTAAGTGTGAAAAAAATGCATCTTTTGACTTAGTTTTGAAACCGGAAGTCCCGTGCTAGTTTCGTAAGTTTCCACAACTTACATTGGTCCCTTCCGAGGTGTTTGATGTGTTTGATGTGTTTCCTGTGCCTTCTCATTACTGTTACATGATGTTGGCCCCTGATGGCCAATTTTCAAGCTTAAATGCGAGAAAAGTGGCTTTTTGGACTTAGTTTTCAAACCGGAAGTTCCGGGTTAATTCCGTAAGTTTCCAAAACTTGTATTGGTCCCTCCCGAGGTGTTTGAGGTGTTTGGCTTATTTTTAACCTTAAGTGTGAAAAAAGTGCATTTTTTGACTTAGTTTTCAAACCGGGAGTCCGGTGCCAGTTCCGTAAGTTTACACAACTTACATTGGTCCCTACCGAGGTGTTTGACGTGTTCCCTACGCCTTCTCGTGACTGTTAGTCGATTTTGGCCATCGATGGCCTATTTTCACCCTTAAGTGTGAAAAAAGTGCTTGTTTTGGTTTAGTTTTCAAATCGGGGAGTCCCGTGGCAGTTTCATAAGTTTCCACAACTTACATTGGTCTCTCCCGAGGTATTTGAGGTGTTCCCCGGGACTTCTCCTGACTGTTAATCGATTTCGTTCCCCGATGGCCTATTTTCAAGGTTAAGTGTGAAAAAAAGTGTCTTTTTCGACTCAGTTTTCAAACCGGGAGTCCTGCGCCTGTTCTGTAAGTTTTCAAAACTTACATTAGTCCCTCTCGAGGCGTTTGAGGTGTTCCCCGGGCCTTCTCGTGACTGTTACAAAAATTTGGCCCCCGATGGCCTATTTTCAAGCTTTAAGTGAAAAACATGCATTTTTTGACCTAATTTTCAAACTGAGAGTCCCATGCAGGTTCCGTAAATTTTCACAACCTGCATTGGTCCCCCCCGAGGTGTTTGAGGTGTTGCTTGGGCCTTCTCGTGACTGTTACACGAATTTGGCCACTGATGGTCTATTTTCAAGCCTAAGTGTGAAAAAAAATGCATTTTTTTGACTTAGATTTCAAACCGGAAGTCCCGTGCTAGTTTCGAAAGTTTTCACAACTTCTATTGGTCCTTCTCGAGGTGTTTGATGCGTTTCCTGGGCCTTCCCGTGACTGTTACACGATTTTGGCTCCCCATGTCCTATTTTTAAGCTTAAGTGTGAAAAAAGTGACTTTTCCGACATAGTTTTCAAACCGGAAGCCCCATGCTAGTTCGGTGAGTTCCCACAACTTACATTGGTCGCTCTCGAGGTGTGAGGTGTTCCCCGGGCCTTCTCGTGACTGTTACACAATTTTGGCCCTCGATGGCCTATTTTCAGGATTAAGTGTGAAAAAAAGTGCATTTTTTGGCTTCGTTTTCAAGTCGGGAGTCCCGTTGAAGTTCCGTAAGTTTCCACAACTTACAATGGTCTCTCCTGAGGTGTTTGAGGTATTCCTCGAACATTCTCGTGATTGCTACATTGTTTTCAAACCGGAAGTCCCGTGCTAGTTCTGTAAGTTTTCACAACTTACATTGGTCCCTCCCAAGGTGTTCAAGGCGTTCATTGGGCCTTCTCGTGACTGTTACACGATTTTGGCACCCGATGGCCTATTTCAAGCTTGAGTATGAAAAAAGTGTCTTTCTCGACTTAGTTTTCAAACCGGAAGTGTCGTGCTAGTTCAATAAGTTTCCACAACTTACATTGGTGCCTCCCGAGTTGTTTGATGTGTTCCTTGGGCCTTGTCGTGACTGTTACACGATTCTGGCCCGCGATGGCCTATTTTCACAATTAAGTTTGAGAAAATTGCCTTTTTGGATTTATTTTTCAAATCGGGAGTCCCGTTCTAGTTCCTTTGAGGTGTTCCCCGGGCCTTCTCATTTTAGCCTCCGATGGCCTATTTTCAACCTTAAGTGTGAAAAAATTGCATTTTTTGACTTAGTTTTCAAACCGGAATCTCGTGCCAGTTCCATAAGTTTCCACAACTTACATTGGTCCTTCCAAAGGTGTTTGAGGTATTCCCTGGGCCTTCTCGTGACATGCACACGATTTTGGCCCTTAATGAACTATTTTCAAGCTTAAGTGTGAAAAATGTGTCTTTTTTGTCTTAGTTTTCAAACCTCCCGTGCTAGTTCTGTAAGTTTTCACAACTTACATTGGTCCCTCTTGAGATATTTGAGGTGTTCCCCACACCTACTCGAGACTGTTACACGATTTTGGCTCCCGATGGCCTATTTTCAAGCTTAAGTGTGAAAAAAATGCATCTTTTGACTTAGTTTTGAAACCGGGAGTCCCGTGCTAGTTTCGTAAGTTTCCACAACTTACATTGGTCCCTTTCGAGGTGTTTGATGTGTTTCCTGTGCCTTCTCATGACTGTTACATGATGTTGGCCCCTAATGGCCAATTTTCAAGCTTAAATGCGAGAAAAGTGGCTTTTTGGACTTAGTTTTCAAACCGGAAGTTCCAGGATAATTCCGTAAGTTTCCAAAACTTATATTGGTCCCTCCCAAGGTGTTTGAGGTGTTTGGCTTTTTTTAACCTTAAGTGTAAAAAAAGTGCATTTTTGGACTTAGTTTTCAAACCGGGAGTCCTGTGCCAGTTCCGTTAGTTTGCACAACTTACATTGGTCCCTACCGAGGTGTTTGACGTGTTCCCTACGCCTTCTCGTGACTGTTAGTCGATTTTGGCCATCGATGGCCTATTTTTAACCTTAAGTGTGAAAAAAGTGCTTGTTTCGGTTAAGTTTTCAAATCGGGGAGTCCCGTGGCAGTTTCATAAGTTTCCACAACTGACATTGGTCTCTCCCGAGGTGTTTGAGGTGTTCTCCGGGACTTCTCCTGACTGTTAATCGATTTCGTTCCCCGATGGCCTATTCGCAAGGTCAAGTGTGAAAAAAAGTGTCTTTTTCGACTCAGTTTTCACACCAGGAGTCCTACGCCTGTTCTGTAAGTTTTCAAAACTTACATTAGTCCCTCTCGAGGCGTCTGAGGTGTTCCCCGGGCCTTCTCGTGACTGTTACAAAAATTTGGCCCCCGATGGCCTATTTTCAAGCTTTAAGTGAAAAACATGCATTTTTTGACTTAGTTTTCAAACTGGGAGTCTCATGCTTGTTCTGTAACTTTCCACAACTTACATTGGTCCCTCTAGAGGTGTTTGAGGTGTTCCCCGGAAAGTCTCGCGCCTGTTATACGATTTTTGCCCCCGATGGCCTATTTTCAAGCTTAAGTGTGAAAAAAGTGACTTTTTCGACTTAGTTTTCAAACCAGAAGTGTCGTGCTAGTTTCGTAAATTTTCACAACTTACATTGGTCCGTCCTACGGTGTTTGATGTGTTCCTTGGGCCATCTCGTGACTGTTACACGATTTTGGCCCCCGATGCCTATTTTCAAGCTTAAGTGTGAAAAAAGTGCCTTTTTCGACTTAGTTTTCAAACCGGTAGTCATGTGCTAGTTCTGTAAGTTTCCACAACGTACATTGGTCCCCCTGGAGGTGTTCAAGGTAATCTCTGGGCTTTCACGTGATTGTTAAACAACTTTGGCGCCCAATGGCCTATTTTCATGATTAAGTGGGAAACAGTGCATTTTTAGACTTAATTTTCAAACCAGGAGTCCCGTGCAAGTTCCGTAAGCTTTCACACCTTGCATTAGTCCATCCCGAGGTGTTTGCTGTGTTCCCCGGGCCTTCTCGTGATAGTTACCCGATTTTGGCCCCCGATGGTCTATTTATAAGCTTAAATGTGAAAAAAGTGCATTTTTTGATATAGTTTTCAAACCAGGAGTCCCGTACTAGTTCCCTAAGTTTTCTCAACTTACATCGGTCCCTCCCGAGGTGTTTGAGGTGTTTCACGGGCCTACTCGTGACTGTTACACGATTTTGGTCCCCGATGGCCTATTTTGTAGCTTAAATGTGAGAAAAATGTCTTTTAAAAATTAGTTTTCAAACTGGAAGTCCCGAGCTAGTTCCGTAAGTTTCCACAACTTACATTGGTCCCTCCCAAGTTGTTTGATGTGTTCCATGGGCCTTCTCGTGACTATTACACGATTTTGGCCCCCCGATGGCCAATTTTCAAGCTAAGTGTGAGAAACGTGCCTTTTTCGGCTTAGTTTTCAAGCCGGCAGTCCCGTGCTAGTTCTGTAAGTTTCAATAACATCCATTAATCCCTCCCAAGGTGTTCCCCGCGTGCTCTACTGAATGCTACACGATTTTGGCCCCCGATGGCTTATTTTTAACCTTAAGTGTGAAAAAAGTGCATTTTTTGACTTAGTTTTCAAACCGGGAGTCCTGTGCCAGTTCCGTAAGTTTGCACAACTTACATTGGTCCCTACCGAGGTGTTTGACGTGTTCCCCACGCCTTCTCGTGACCGTTACGCGATTTTGGCCCCCTGATGGCCTATTTTCGAACTTAAGTTTGAAAAAAATGTCTTTTTCCACTGAGTTTTCAAACCGGGACTCCTGTGCTAGTTCTGTAAATTTCTACCACTTATATTCGTCCCTCTTGAGGTGTTTGAGGGGTTTCGCTAGGGTTCTCGTGACTGTTACACAATTTTGGCCCCTGATGGCCTATTTTCAAGATTAAGTGTGAAAAAAGTGCAATTTTTGACTTAGTTTTGAAACGAGGAGCCCCGTGCAAATTCCGTAAATTTTCACAACCTGCATTGGTCCCCCCCGAGGTGTTTGAGGTGTTGCTTGGGCCTTCTCGTGACTGTTATACGAATTTGGCCATTGATGGTCTATTTTCAAGCCTAAGTGTGAAAAAAAATGCATTTTTTTGACTTAGATTTCAAATCGGAAGTCCCGTGCTAGTTCCGAAAGTTTCCACAACTTCTATTGGTCCTTCCCGAGGTGTTTGATACGTTTCCTGGGCCATCCCGTGACTGTTACACGATTTTGGCTCCCCATGTCCTATTTTTATGAAAAAAGTGACTTTTCCGACATAGTTTTCAAACCGGGAGCCCCATGCTAGTTCGGTGAGTTCCCACAACTTACATTGATCACTCTCGAGGTGTGAGGTGTTCCCCGGGCCTTCTCGTGACTGTTACACAATTTTGGCCCTCGATGGCCTATTTTCAGGATTAAGTGTGAAAAAAATTGCATTTTTTGGCTTCGTTTTCAAGTCGGGAGTCCCGTTGAAGTTCCGTAAGTTTCCACAACTTACAATGGTCTCTCCTGAGGTGTTTGAGGTATTCCTCGGACATTCTCGTGATTGCTACATTGTTTTCAAACCGGAAGTCCCGTGCTAGTTCTGTAAGTTTTCACAACTTACATTGGTCCCTCCCAAGGTGTTCAAGGCGAACTTGGGCCTTCTCGTGACTGTTACACGATTTTGGCACCCGATGGCCTATTTTCAAGCTTAAGTATGAAAAAAGTGTCTTTCTCGACTTAGTTTTCAAACCGGAAGTCTCGTGCAAGTTCCATAAGTTTCCACAACTTACATTGGTGCCTCCCGAGTTGTTTGATGTGTTCCTTGGGCCTTGTCGTGACTGTTACACGATTCTGGCCCGCGATGGCCTATTTTCACAATTAAGTTTGAGAAAATTGCCTTTTTGGACTTATTTTTCAAATCGGGAGTCCCGTGCTAGTTCCTTTGAGGTGTTCCCCGGGCCTTCTCATGACTGTTACACGATTTTAGCCTCCGATGACCTATTTTCAACCTTAAGTGTGAAAAAATTGCACTTTTTGACTTAGTTTTCAAACCGGAATCTCGTGTCAGTTCCATCAGTTTTCACAACTTACATTGGTCCTTCCCAAGGTGTTTGAGGTATTCCCTGGGCCTTCTCGTGACTGTCACACGATTTTGGCCCCTAAGGGACTATTTTCAAGCTTAAGTGTGAAAAAGGTGTCTTTTTTATCTTAGTTTTCAAACCGGAAGTCCCATGCTAGTTCTGTAAGTTTCCACAACTTACATTGGGCCCTCTAGAGGTATTTGAGGTGTTCCCCACACCTACTCGAGACTGTTACACGATTTTGGCACCCGATAGGCTATTTTCAAGCTTAAGTGTGAAAAAAATGCATCTTTTGACTTAGTTTTGAAACCGGGAGTCCCGTGCTAGTTTCGTAAGTTTCCACAACTTACATTGGTCCCTTCCGAGGTGTTTGATGTGTTTCCTGTTCCTTCTCATGACTGTTACATGATGTTGGCCCCTGATGGCCAATTTTCAAGCTTAAATGCGAGAAAAGTGGCTTTTGGACTTAATTTTCAAACCGGAAGTTCCGGGGTAATTCCGTAAGTTTCCAAAACTTATATTGGTCCCTCCTGAGGTTTTTGAGGTGTTCCGCGAGCCTTCTCGTGACTGTTGGTCGATTTTGGCCATCGACGGCCTATTTTCAACCTTAAGTGGGAAAAAAGTGCTTGTTTTGGTTTAGTTTTCAAATCGGGGAGTCCCGTGGCAGTTTCATAAGTTTCCACAACTTACATTGGTTCCTCTTGAGGTGTTTGAGGTGTTCCCCGGGACTTCTCCTGACTGTTAATCGATTTCGTTCCCCGATGGCCTATTTTCAAGGTTAAGTGTGAAAAAAAGTGTCTTTTTCGACTCAGTTTTCAAACCGGGAGTCCTGCGCCTGTTCTGTAAGTTTTCAAAACTCACATTAGTCCCTCTCGAGGCGTTTAAGGTGTTCCCCGGGCCTTCTCGTGACTGTTACAAAAATTTGGCCCCCGATGGCCTATTTTCAATCTTTAAGTGAAAAACATGCATTTTTTGACTTAGTTTTCAAACTGGGAGTCCCATGCTTGTTCTGTAATTTTCCACAACTTACATTGGTCCCTATAGAGGTGTTTGAGGTGTTCTCCGGAAAGTCTCGCGCCTGTTATACGATTTTTGCCCCCGATGGCCTATTTTCAAGCTTAAGTGTGAAAAAAGTGGCTTTTTCGACTTAGTTTTCAAACCAGAAGTGTCGTGCTAGTTCCGTAAATTTTCACAACTTACATTGGTCCGTCCTAAGGTGTTTGATGTGTTCCCTGGGCCATCTCGTGACTGTTACACGATTTTGGCCCCCGATGCCTATTTTCAAGCTTAAGTGTGAAAAAAGTACCTTTTTCGACTTAGTTTTCAAACCGGTAGTCATGTGCTAGTTCTGTAAGTTTCCACAACGTACATTGGTCCCCCTGGAGGTGTTCAAGGTATTCTCTAGGCTTTCCCGTGATTGTTACACAACTTTGGCGCCCAATGGCCTATTTTCATGATTAAGTGGGAAACAGTGCATTTTTAGACTTAATTTTCAAACCAGGAGTCCCGTGCAAGTTCCGTAAGCTTTCACACCTTGCATTAGTCCATCCCGAGGTGTTTGCTGTGTTCCCCGGACCTTCTCGTGATAGTTACCCGATTTTGGCCCCTGATGGCCTATTTACAAGCTTAAATGTGAAAAAAGTGCATTTTTTGATATAGTTTTCAAACCAGGAGTCCCGTACTAGTTACGTAAGTTTTCTCAACTTACATCGGTCCTTCCCGAGGTGTTTGAGGTGTTCCACGGGCCTACGCGTGACTGTTACACAATTTTGGTCCCCGATGGCCTATTTTGTAGCTTAAGTGTGAGAAAAATGTCTTTTAAAAATTAGTTTTCAAACTGGAAGTCCCATGCTAGTTCCGTAAGTTTCCACAACTTACATTGGTCCCTCCCAAGTTGTTTGATGTGTTCCATGGGCCTTCTCGTGACTATTACACGATTTTGGCCCCTTGATGGCCAATTTTCAAGCTTAAGTGTGAGAAACGTGCCTTTTTCGGCTTAGTTTTCAAGCCGGCAGTCCCGTGCTAATTCTGTAAGTTTCAATAACATACATTCATCCCTCCCAAGGTGTTCCTTGCGTGTTCTATTGAATGCTACACGATTTTGGCCCCGATGGCTTATTTTTAACCTTAAGTGTGAAAAAATTACATTTTTTGACTTAGTTTTCAAACCGGGAGTCCTGTGCCAGTTCCGTAAGTTTGCACAACTTACATTGGTCCCTACCGAGGTGTTTGACGTGTTCCCCACGCCTTCTCGTGACCGTTACGCGATTTTGGCCCCCTGATGGCCTATTTTCGAACTTAAGTTTGAAAAAAGTGTCTTTTTCCGCCTAGTTTTCAAACCGGGACTCCTGTGCTAGTTCTGTAAATTTCTACCATTTATATTCGTCCCTCTTGAGGTGTTTGAGGGGTTTCGCTAGGGTTCTCGTGACTGTTACACAATTTTGGCCTTTGGTGGCCTATTTTCAAGATTAAGTGTGAAAAAAGTGCAATTTTTGACTTAGTTTTGAAACGAGGAGTCCCGTGCAGGTTCCGTAAATTTTCACAACCTGCATTGGTCCCCCCCGAGGTGTTTGAGGTGTTGCTTGGGCCTTCTCGTGACTGTTACACGAATTTGGCCACTGATGGTCTATTTTCAAGCCTAAGTGTGAAAAAAAATGCATTTTTTTGACTTAGATTTCAAACCGGAAGTCCCGTGCTAGTTTCGAAAGTTTTCACAACTTCTATTGGTCCTTCTCGAGGTGTTTGATGCGTTTCCTGGGCCTTCCCGTGACTGTTACACGATTTTGGCTCCCCATGTCCTATTTTTAAGCTTAAGTGTGAAAAAAGTGACTTTTCCGACATAGTTTTCAAACCGGAAGCCCCATGCTAGTTCGGTGAGTTCCCACAACTTACATTGGTCGCTCTCGAGGTGTGAGGTGTTCCCCGGGCCTTCTCGTGACTGTTACACAATTTTGGCCCTCGATGGCCTATTTTCAGGATTAAGTGTGAAAAAAAGTGCATTTTTTGGCTTCGTTTTCAAGTCGGGAGTCCCGTTGAAGTTCCGTAAGTTTCCACAACTTACAATGGTCTCTCCTGAGGTGTTTGAGGTATTCCTCGAACATTCTCGTGATTGCTACATTGTTTTCAAACCGGAAGTCCCGTGCTAGTTCTGTAAGTTTTCACAACTTACATTGGTCCCTCCCAAGGTGTTCAAGGCGTTCATTGGGCCTTCTCGTGACTGTTACACGATTTTGGCACCCGATGGCCTATTTCAAGCTTGAGTATGAAAAAAGTGTCTTTCTCGACTTAGTTTTCAAACCGGAAGTGTCGTGCTAGTTCAATAAGTTTCCACAACTTACATTGGTGCCTCCCGAGTTGTTTGATGTGTTCCTTGGGCCTTGTCGTGACTGTTACACGATTCTGGCCCGCGATGGCCTATTTTCACAATTAAGTTTGAGAAAATTGCCTTTTTGGATTTATTTTTCAAATCGGGAGTCCCGTTCTAGTTCCTTTGAGGTGTTCCCCGGGCCTTCTCATGACTGTTACACGATTTTAGCCTCCGATGGCCTATTTTCAACCTTAAGTGTGAAAAAATTGCATTTTTTGACTTAGTTTTCAAACCGGAATCTCGTGCCAGTTCCATAAGTTTCCACAACTTACATTGGTCCTTCCAAAGGTGTTTGAGGTATTCCCTGGGCCTTCTCGTGACATGCACACGATTTTGGCCCTTAATGAACTATTTTCAAGCTTAAGTGTGAAAAATGTGTCTTTTTTGTCTTAGTTTTCAAACCTCCCGTGCTAGTTCTGTAAGTTTTCACAACTTACATTGGTCCCTCTTGAGATATTTGAGGTGTTCCCCACACCTACTCGAGACTGTTACACGATTTTGGCTCCCGATGGCCTATTTTCAAGCTTAAGTGTGAAAAAAATGCATCTTTTGACTTAGTTTTGAAACCGGGAGTCCCGTGCTAGTTTCGTAAGTTTCCACAACTTACATTGGTCCCTTTCGAGGTGTTTGATGTGTTTCCTGTGCCTTCTCATGACTGTTACATGATGTTGGCCCCTAATGGCCAATTTTCAAGCTTAAATGCGAGAAAAGTGGCTTTTTGGACTTAGTTTTCAAACCGGAAGTTCCAGGATAATTCCGTAAGTTTCCAAAACTTATATTGGTCCCTCCCAAGGTGTTTGAGGTGTTTGGCTTTTTTTAACCTTAAGTGTAAAAAAAGTGCATTTTTGGACTTAGTTTTCAAACCGGGAGTCCTGTGCCAGTTCCGTTAGTTTGCACAACTTACATTGGTCCCTACCGAGGTGTTTGACGTGTTCCCTACGCCTTCTCGTGACTGTTAGTCGATTTTGGCCATCGATGGCCTATTTTTAACCTTAAGTGTGAAAAAAGTGCTTGTTTCGGTTAAGTTTTCAAATCGGGGAGTCCCGTGGCAGTTTCATAAGTTTCCACAACTGACATTGGTCTCTCCCGAGGTGTTTGAGGTGTTCTCCGGGACTTCTCCTGACTGTTAATCGATTTCGTTCCCCGATGGCCTATTCGCAAGGTCAAGTGTGAAAAAAAGTGTCTTTTTCGACTCAGTTTTCACACCAGGAGTCCTACGCCTGTTCTGTAAGTTTTCAAAACTTACATTAGTCCCTCTCGAGGCGTCTGAGGTGTTCCCCGGGCCTTCTCGTGACTGTTACAAAAATTTGGCCCCCGATGGCCTATTTTCAAGCTTTAAGTGAAAAACATGCATTTTTTGACTTAGTTTTCAAACTGGGAGTCTCATGCTTGTTCTGTAACTTTCCACAACTTACATTGGTCCCTCTAGAGGTGTTTGAGGTGTTCCCCGGAAAGTCTCGCGCCTGTTATACGATTTTTGCCCCCGATGGCCTATTTTCAAGCTTAAGTGTGAAAAAAGTGACTTTTTCGACTTAGTTTTCAAACCAGAAGTGTCGTGCTAGTTTCGTAAATTTTCACAACTTACATTGGTCCGTCCTACGGTGTTTGATGTGTTCCTTGGGCCATCTCGTGACTGTTACACGATTTTGGCCCCCGATGCCTATTTTCAAGCTTAAGTGTGAAAAAAGTGCCTTTTTCGACTTAGTTTTCAAACCGGTAGTCATGTGCTAGTTCTGTAAGTTTTCACAACGTACATTGGTCCCCCTGGAGGTGTTCAAGGTAATCTCTAGGCTTTCTCGTGATTGTTAAACAACTTTGGCGCCCAATGGCCTATTTTCATGATTAAGTGGGAAACAGTGCATTTTTAGACTTAATTTTCAAACCAGGAGTCCCGTACAAGTTCCGTAAGCTTTCACACCTTGCATTAGTCCATCCCGAGGTGTTTGCCGTGTTCCCTGGGCCTTCTCGTGATAGTTACCCGATTTTGGCCCCCGATAGTCTATTTATAAGCTTAAATGTGAAAAAAGTGCATTTTTTGATATAGTTTTCAAACCAGGAGTCCCGTACTAGTTCCCTAAGTTTTCTCAACTTACATCGGTCCCTCCCGAGATGTTTGAGGTGTTTCACGGGCCTACTCGTGACTGTTACACGATTTTGGTCCCCGATGGCCTATTTTGTAGCTTAAATGTGAGAAAAATGTCTTTTAAAAATTAGTTTTCAAACTGGAAGTCCCGTGCTAGTTCCGTAAGTTTTCACAACTTACATTGGTCCCTCTCAAGTTGTTTGATGTGTTCCATGGGCCTTCTCGTGACTATTACACGATTTTGGCCCCCTGATGGCCAATTTCCAAGCTTAAGTGTGAGAAACGTGCCTTTTTCGGCTTAGTTTTCAAACCGGCAGTCCCGTGCTAGTTCTGTAAGTTTCAATAACATACATTAATCCCTCCCAAGGTGTTCCCCGCGTGCTCTACTGAATGCTACACGATTTTGGCTCCCGATGGCTTATTTTTAACCTTAAGTGTGAAAAAAGTGCATTTTTTGACTTAGTTTTCAAACCGGGAGTCCTGTGCCAGTTCCGTAAGTTTGCACAACTTACATTGGTCCCTACCGAGGTGTTTGACGTGTTCCCCACGCCTTCTCCTGACCGTTACGCGATTTTGGCCCCCTGATGGCCTATTTTCGAACTTAAGTTTGAAAAAAGTGTCTTTTTCCACTTAGTTTTCAAACCGGGACTCCCGTGTTAGTTCTGTAAATTTCTACCACTTATATTCGTCCCTCTTGAGGTGTTTGAGGGGTTTCGCTAGGGTTCTCGTGACTATCACACAATTTTGGCCCCTGATGGCCTATTTTCAAGATTAAGGCCTCGTTTGGGAACAGGCTAATTTAGTAACTTTTTGGCTATTTTGCTAAAATATGAGCTAAAAAAAACTAGTATGTTTGGGATGATTTTTTGACTTTTTACGAAAAGATGTGCAAAAAGTAGAGAGAAAAGAGAATCTTTGACTTTTTGGTATGGGTTGTTGGCTTTTTGGCTAATTTAGTAACTTTTTGGCTTTTTGGCTAAAAGCGAGGGTTCCCAAACGAGGCCTAAGTGTGAAAAAAGTGCAATTTTTGACTTAGTTTTGAAACGAGGAGTCCCGTGCAAGTTCCGTAAATTTTCACAACCTGCATTGGTCCCCCCCGAGGTGTTTGAGGTGTTGCTTGGGCCTTCTCGTGACTGTTACACGAATTTGGCCACTGATGGTCTATTTTCAAGCCTAAGTGTGAAAAAAAATGCATTTTTTTGAGTTAGATTTCAAATCGGAAGTCCCGTGCTAGTTCCAAAAGTTTCCACAACTTCTATTGGTCCTTCCCGAGATGTTTGATGCGTTTCCTGGGCCTTCCCGTGACTGCTACACGATTTTGGCTCCCCATGTCCTATTTTTAAGCTTAAGTGTGAAAAAAGTGACTTTTCCGACATAGTTTTCAAACCGGGAGCCCCATGCTAGTTCGGTGAGTTCCCACAACTTACATTGATCACTCTCGAGGTGTGAGGTGTTCCCCGGGCCTTCTCGTGACTGTTACACAATTTTGGCCCTCGATGGCCTATTTTCAGGATTAAGTGTGAAAAAAATTGCATTTTTTGGCTTCGTTTTCAAGTCGGGAGTCCCGTTGAAGTTCCGTAAGTTTCCACAACTTACAATGGTCTCTCCTGAGGTGTTTGAGGTATTCCTCGGACATTCTCGTGATTGCTATATTGTTTTCAAACCGGAAGTCCCGTGTTAGTTCTGTAAGTTTTCACAACTTACATTGGTCCCTCCCAAGGTGTTCAAGGCGTTCATTGGGCCTTCTCGTGACTGTTACACGATTTTGGCACCCGATGGCCTATTTTCAAGCTTGAGTATGAAAAAAGTGTCTTTCTCGACTTAGTTTTCAAACCGGAAGTCTCGTGCTAGTTCCATAAGTTTCCACAACTTACATTGGTGCCTCCCGAGTTGTTTGATGTGTTCCTTGGGCCTTGTCGTGACTGTTACACGATTCTGGCCCGCGATGGCCTATTTTCACAATTAAGTTTGAGAAAATTGCCTTTTTGGACTTATTTTTCAAATCGGGAGTCCCGTGCTAGTTCCTTTGAGGTATTCCCCGGGCCTTCTCATGACTGTTACACGATTTTAGCCTCCGATGGCCTATTTTCAACCTTAAGTGTGAAAAAATTACATTTTTTGACTTAGTTTTCAAACCGGAATTTCGTGCCAATTCCATAAGTTTCCACAACTTACATTGGTCCTTCCCAAAGTGTTTGAGGTTTTCCCTGGGCCTTCTCGTGACTGTTACACGATTTTGGCCCCTAATTGACTATTTTCAAGCTTCAGTGTGAAAAATGTGTCTTTTTTGTCTTAGTTTTCAAACCGGGAGTCCCGTGCTAGTTCCGTAAGTTTTCACAACTTCTATTGGTCCTTCGCAAGGTGTTTGAGGTATTCCCTGGAAAATCTCCATAAGTCGGCTGCATGGCATATGCTATACCGTACAAAATGTTGGATGACAATAAAAAGCAAATGTAAAAATGAGGATATAGACACAGACACAGACAGGAGGGGGGCACAAAAATAAGAAATGACTACATTTCTCTAAAGCTACAAGTAGCACGAAGCATAGACAATATGAGGTGCTACATTTCTCTAGAGCTACAAGTAGCATGAAGCATAGACAATATGAGGTGAAGGAGCAGAGGATGGTTTAAGAGTAGCAACGAAGGCAGAAAATATTGTCAAGAAGGAATAACAGAAACTAAGTTATAGGTGCCTCAAAGACAAAAGAAAAACACCCACAAAAAAAAAAAAAAAAAAAAATGAGAATTGAGACCATGAGAAAGGACAGTTATTCTAAAATTGAAAAATATATATATGTATATATATATATGTGTGTGTGTGTACACTAAGAACAACCATACGCAAGAGGAACCATGTTGCCAAGTAACCATGATTAGTCTGAGTTCAGTACATTGGAGTATAAGAAACATCTGAACTATCAATAATACCAAAATGCTAGAAACACTTAAAAAAAAAATACCAACAGAGCGCTTGTACATAGGTCACTTGGTATGGGATTCACCAAATATTTTGTCTAGTTGGTACGCTTGTTAGTTGTCCTAACATTTTTGTCAATAATTAAGTGATAGAGATTATATGCTATAAACCATGGAACTATTCATTGAAAATAAACCAAATATTACAAATAGCATGTGGAATACTTAATATAAGAACAGCCCTTCAGACCTCCAAATGACACGCTGCTTCCATATTGTCAATTGGAACAATTTAAAATTTTCCAAGTCAAACCACACTAGAACCAAGATAACTCCATTTGTGGCATTTGGTTAAAGTGGATCTACTTCAAATTAAACAAAAAGTTAGCTTTTTTCATAAAAACATCAAATCATGCCTCTTAGCTTATTGGTTGTTTTGGGCCCACTGATACTTGCATTGAATTTATCAACAACAAAAAAAGAATTTATCAACAAAAAAAAATTAAAAAAAAAACTTGCATTGTAGTATATTAACTTTAAAACTTGGCCCAATTGTAGCACTTTTTAAACAACCTTTGCCTAACACATTCCCAGCTGATTTTGTCGGTGTACCTAAATAAGCACCTTCAAATAGGTCTAGCAAACCCCAAACGGACCCTCAAAGACAGTTCTAGATAAAAAAATTCAAGTTTTGATACTTGTTGCCTACTTATCTAATACCTGTGAACTCACATAACCCAACCATCTAAATAAGGGGAACCAACAGGTCAGTTATTCCCCTGAATCTTTCTATATACCAAATCCACATCGTTAATTTTCTTAAAGCATCAGATAGTTCTAGAATATAGCAAAAAGCAAACAATCATACATTGATAAAGAAAAAAACCATTTTGTAATGTAGTTCTGGTGTTTAAATTTGTAGCACATTTCTGATAACTTCAATTGTAAGGCATCTGTATTACATAAGGCTGCAATCTTGAATTTTACTTCTGCCTAAGAATTGCAAACTAGTTTCAATTGGTGTAGTAAAGCTTATCTAAAGGACCATCTAAAGTTGTGAAGAAAAGATTTTGTCACATGACATATATGAAACTACATCAATCATCCTCAATACAAATTATCGTGACAAACATATACACATATTCCATTAATTGGGACTGAAGTGGGTGTACTTTAAAGGGGACGATTGGTTTAGTGGTTTTAAATTCAGGCCTAATAACCTTGAAGTAGTGAGTGTGAATACAAGGCAGCTACTTTGTACATAATGATTAAAGGTCAGCTCTGTACCTAGAACCCCATTAATAGGAACTAAACTATGTGTATTTCTATATATAAATATATATATATATATACCTTTATTGATCACTTCATTATAAGATCAAAATCAAAACTCAAGAGAATTGCTTACCTCTTCTAACCCCAATTTGATCCAAGAATGGCCCAGATTGCCTAACTAAATATGCCAAAAGTTCTGGTACATCGAGCGGTGGAACTTCCTACATCAGATATATAAGAAAAGTAGAAGAAAAGAAAACATTCAGCATAGTGTATTATAGATTGTAGGAAACTAGAATCATCAATATATCCAATCTATGACAAATGTCAATCAATCCTAAGGAACAAACATACTACACCACCACATATGAAATTTTGACTATGCCTATTGGTCTATAATTAAACCTAGGCCTGAGGTTTAGGCATCTACGTACGTGAGATGTTAGAATGTGATAAATACTGCAACATGAAACACATATCAAGGACACAATGGCATGTCAATATCCATTACAAAATGGTGTTGAACACAACCACCTTGATAAAAGAAGAAGACGAAGAAGAAAAATGGCATTCATGTCCAATACAAACACCATATTGCAAAAAAATTTGTTTTCCCTGAAGAATGAAACACAATGCTAGCCTTTCAGTCTGCACAACTACAGCAACATGAACTCCAACAGGACATGACCCTCCCAATTAATGAGTACAACCACATATCATCCAACTAACAACTCAAACATAGGATGTAGGAAAAGGATTACAATAAACGTTGGAATCATAAGATTCATATTATTGACGGCTGAGAAAACAACTTCCAGTCAACAGTGCTTATATGACTATTACGTCATTGTTGAAACAACTCTCCATTTTTTAGAAAATAAATAAATATAGATATATATATTAAATAAAATTCAATATTTTATCTCATTTTCTTCCCCTAGTGCCTTCAGAAAGAAAATATAGATTATAGACTCAAAAAAAAAAAGTTCTAAAAAAATTAACACATTAACGAATGATACATGAAGAGGAGTAGTTCAATACTAACCTTTGAATCAGTTGGGTCCTTGCAGATTGCTTTCTGCAAAATAAATAATTGGGTAACAGATTAATAACGAACATATGAATCCAGCTTGCAATTCTAACGTAAAATGAAAAATAAGTAGATATGCATCAATTACTAACAAAGATAATGATCAGGAAATTCTATCATCTAGAAACAAGTTTATACATTATTACCAAGCATTCACTTCCTATATTGGAATGAATCAAAACACATGTTATAGTTAGCAGCAACATTCGCACTAATCTTATGTTTATGGCCTTCCTTTTAATGAAAAAATGTTTATGCCTTAGGACATAACTAGTTCCTTGCATACCTTCAATGGACATGGTATGCCACTTGATGCATAAATATTTGATCCCAAATAATAGCCAGCCTCGAAAGAACATAACAAGAGTACAAGACTGACAATGTATGAAACTTAATAGTCAAACTACTGCATTTACTGCCATGCCAAAAAATCTCAATTCAAATTATAATGGATCTACAATGTTGACTTTCAGAAAACAACTAGTTGTGTCTCTCAAAAACGGAAGGAGTGATAAGAGTAGTAAAAACATTTTTACGCAGTTTGAACAGGGTGACAAGAGAAGTAAAAACATTTTTACGTAGTTTAATTTAAACAGGAAGATCCAACCTTGTGAGATCATTCCCTGTTGAATAAACCATGTTGGGAACTTTTAGAGATGCATACTTAGGTGATATACGTCCCAATGTCCCGTATTACCTTGCATGGACCAAGGATGGAAGAATAAACAGCAATCTACAACTTTAAGAAGATCATTTTTTATTGAAAATCGTAAAAGGCAATGAGTCTCATGAAGAGCCAACAAAAAATATACATAGTTTTGTAAATAAGAAAAATCCAAAAGAGCTTCAACAGGGTGCAAACCCCTACATGCAGAGAAGCAAAAATGACACACAAAAAATATCTTTAGAATTGACCAAAAAAGTCCAATGATTGCAGCAAACCCCTATAGGCCACACAGATAAACTGCTTAAAAGAAGGGAAAAAATGCTTCTATGGTCACAAACACCTCACTCCTTGAAATGAAGTCCTATACCTCTCCTTCCATAGACAACAAAAGAGGCATTAAGGACACACTTCTTAAACTACATCCTCACTTGCTCACTCTAGACCAGCAACTGGAGTCCAACAACTCTTAACACAAACTTTGGCATAAAACACGCCATCTGACAGAGGCAAAATGTAGCACGGACACGGACACGACACGGACACTCCATTCTTACATTGTGCTAATCTAACATGTATCGCCCTTAATACCAGCCATGCTTCGCTGTGGAAAAAATCATCGCAGCCACTCTATGCGAACATTTACTCTGGTGAAAGTTTCCTGCAGTTGAAATGCAAAATGTCATGCTTTTTGGTAACTATCCAGTGCCATTCCTAGGGATCAAAATCTACGTATAAATCTACGTATATCCCATGATCTACATACATCCCAAATTTTAGTTGACTTGTATAAATCTTTCTTAGCCATCTTTTGGTCAAACGACTATTGCAGTAACATTTCAAATCAAAAATTAATTTGACAATGCTAAAGATCTAGTGATTCAGATAAAGTGCTAATGCTTCACACTTAAAATGTTGTTTGGCACTTGAATAAGGTCTAGAGGAGATTTAGCCCTCAAAATGGAAAAGAATTTGCTTAGGATTGATAACATAACATGACAGAGATTATGAATTGTTCATTTTATTCAATTAAACCAGTACAAATTTGCTTTATGCCAATCAATTCTGCAATCAATATAATAATCAATTAGACACACAAAAGGATTCCCTTTTTCTTTTCTTTTTTGCTTCTTCCTGTCGAAAATCAAAATGGACAAAAACCACAGGACCCCGTAGCCAACCAATTCACCATTAGTAAGGGAAAAAAAAAAGAAAGAAACAACCCAACCCTAACCCAATTCATATGCCTTAGGTGTTGAATCCTAAAACTTGTTAGCGTGTTTCTTATACCACTAGAAATCGGTGATGTTTGTTCCTGAATGGTTGGTAGAGTATCAAGCATCCATGATATTCTGTGAATTCACCACAAATTAAACGCGATCCACCATTGACTAGGAAATCACCAAAACAAACTTGAAATGTATTAAAGTGATGTAAAACGCATATTAATCTATTGATAGTGCAAGCGAATATGGATGCTTCTCTTATTTGACAAATTTATTTTGGTTACAACTAGTTTAATTCTCCTCCCATACGAAATTGCTGGTCCATTTTAACTATTCCAAACATCCCAAAAAAATCATCTATGTTTTTTTTATTTATTCTTTCTTTCAATTTGTAGGGAAAAAAATACATTATTTATTGACCCTACTAAAATGCATGAATGCTGAAAATTGACAAACAGTTGGGGATGGAACGAGTATTTATAAATGAGATGACTTGAAGACCAATCCCATCCAAAATCCAAGTTAAAACCACCTTAGACTTTGCAAAATCGTTGGCCACTGCTCGAGCCATGAAAATCCCTAGAGATTGGGTGTCTGCTTCCACTTGAGATCTCAGTTTTTTAATAGATTGGGTGTCTGCTTCCACTTGAGATCTCAGTTTTTTAATAGATGGAAACAAAGTTGATTGAAAACTCACAATTTTCATGCAATGGAAGATTTTTTCTTTCAAGCTTGTCCCTTAGCTATCCTTCAAGTCAAAAGTTTTCCTATAAAAAATTGGATATGTTGTGGCTAATATTTTCCTTTATACTTTTGTTTGGATTTGACTTGCTTTCATATGTATTTTTTCTTCTATGATTTTGCTAAGCAGTCAAGTCACACAAGGAGGGTTCTTTCCATTCTAGTTGCTCCCAATATGTATTATTATTTCTTCTATGATTTTGCTAAGTAGACACAAAGGAGGAATAAAATGATTGATATTTGCTCCCAATAGGTATTATTTCTTCAATTGTGATTTTGAAGGTTGGAACTAGTCCTCCTATGCATTTATACATCAACTTCTCAGCACACCAAAATCCCATCCAATCAATTTCCATTTGATTCAAATTCTTGTTAGCCCTCCAACACATAGGAGAATATAATGATTGATGTTGGCCCTCCAGTACTACTAAATCAATGACAGCCTAAGTTTTCTAATCCAAGATTAAATAGTCTGAGAATTCAACATGACCAGCCTTAAGACAACCAACTTTATTTTGTTCATGTTGTACCTCAAGGGGGAATAATGAAGGAGAATTTTCCTCTTCCCGGTAGATAAAATCCAGAACGAGACACAAGAAGAAATTCCGGGCAAAAATTACATAAGAGGGAAAAAGGCCAAACTATACATCAACCCATAAGCTAAATTCTTCCGGCAAATCAATCAAGAAACAAAAGAAAGAGATTCCTAATAGTATTTATCAAGAGAGAGAGAGAGAGAGAGAGAGATTCCTAACAGTAATCTACGTTACACGGACTCGGGTGCGGATATCAGGTACGGGTGTGCATCTAAGGGTCGGACACTTTAAAATTAAAAATTAAAAATTAAAAATACGTGGATACGGATCCAAATTAGGATACGGATATGGAGATACGTTAAATAGTTATTTTTAAATATATTTATTATATGAAGATGAGTTTAAAAAGTTTAAGGAATAACAAATTTTATTAAAAAAAATAACAAATAAATAATGAATAAAAATTATAAACATTATTTTAGACATAAAATAAATTATATTATATATGATAAAATAAATTATTTTAATTTTAGACATAAAAGTTATGTTATTTATGATATATTATATTATATAATATTTTTTTGAATAAATAATATTATATTATATTAATATAATTTATATTATATATAATTCAAATTATATTAAAAAGAAAAGTCAGAGACCTATAGAAATAAAAATTGTGTTAGCTTCGCAGAGACGACGGAAGGGGAAGACCTAGAAAATTGGTTGGTAGAGCAATGACTTCGCAGAGACGACGAAAGGGGAAGACGACGAAGAGAGTCCGAGATCGAGATCAAAGGGGAAGACGACGAAGCACAGTACATCGACTTCGCAGATCAATCGATGATCTGCAACCGATTGAAGTCGAAGGCCAGGTTCTCCCCTTGCTCTCTTCTCTTTCGATTCTTCTGCCGTATCCGTTTCTAAGAAGCCGTATCCCGCACCCGTACCCGTGTTGTCTCGACACAGGTACCTTCGAAATTCCAAAGAGTCCATGTAACATAGGTAGAGGGAAAGAAACTTGAGGCAACAGAAGATGGGCAACCCACAAACACTCATCCACAGGAGCCGAAATACATAAAGAGAGGCTAGGACAACCCTCACAAGGGTCGACTAGGCCAGAGGAGCCTTCGGCTGAAGTCGAAACAGCTCTGTGGGACCTTGGCTGGTTCCCACAGAGACTCAGAGGCAACAAAAGATGGGCAACCCACAAACACTCATCTACAGGAGCCAAAATACATAAAGAGAGGCTAGGACAACCCTCACGAGGATCAACTAGGCCAGAGGGGCATTCGGCTGAAGTCGAAACAGCTATATGGGACCTTGGTTGGTTCCGACAGAGACTCAGGGACCAGCGATACAGGATGGGTGGTGATAGGTGATGGCTGGTTGATGGTAGCGGTTGTGTGAGTGACGGTTTTTAGGGTTTTGGCTACCATATAATTTAAGAGAATACAAAGCTTGAGTGATGATTTATCACCTTTTATATTAATCAATCAACTATTACAAAAGGAAGCCCTAAGGCAATGATTAAGGAATCACCTTTTATATTGATTGATTGACTGACTGATTAAGGAATCACAATCAATCAATCACAATCACAATCTAATCTAAATAAGGAAATATTCTAACAGCTTCTGCTACTATAACACCCATCTCAAATCATAACAATTGTTCACTTTGAGCTAGGCCCTCAAGGGTTTAAAGCATGTTGTTACTTGGAAGGAATATGAACTCATTTATATAGCCCAGGAACTTCTCCTACCTAGACGATGTGGGATGGAATGTGATGTACAATAATGAAAGTGAATTCACTTATATAGCATACTTAACCTAAAATAATAACCATACAAAAATTCTTTGACAAGGAGGAGTAATGCCCTTGGACTACTGCACGTACTTGAGTCAATAAAGGTGAACACTTTTGCAAGTGTCCCAACAATTGTTGGGCAAGAATGGACATAAGAGCATAGTCAACAAGTATTCATTATTGTCTAAACATCTATTCAACACCAAAATTGCCAAGTGAAAGAAATGTCCTCAATATCATTACCTTCCATTTGGGCAAGTGTACTAATGAAGTTTTACCAGTAAATACACTAGCTCATAGTTGTCAAATCGAGATTCGTATCGTGAATCGAAATGACCTCGTACCGAATCGCGAATCGAATCGAATCGTGAATCGTAAAGATTCGGTCACTTTTTCTAAATTACTTAAAAATATATATCTACACATTTAGATGTTAAATGTATCTTATGAATATAAAATATTTAGACTTAAATCAACAAAATTGTTATTTTGAAAGATAATCACGTAATTTAATAGGTAAGAAGTTAACAAAGATTCCTATATAAAATCACAATCTTACCTTTTTTTTTTATTTTTTAGATATTTTTTATCAACCATTCTTAATAAAGATAAAAACCAAATAGACAAACTATTAATTTCTAAAGTAACAATAGTTAACAATGATATTGATATTTGGACAATAAGCATATATACTTTTCTAAGTAAGAGTGAGCAAATAATAAGAAAGGATTATTTAGGATATTTTATTTTAAAGCCTAAAACATTTTAAAAGGTATAACTGACCTCACATATGTAATATTCAATTTAATAAAATAATAATAGATAATTCATAGTATAACTTTAATCTTAAACATCTTTAGAAGATATATTACAATTTTTTGAAGGGGAAAAAAATGAGAAGAAATGTTAAAAATATGTTAGGTCTGATTGAATCTGATTGAATCTGATTGAATCCTATAAAAAAATTCCATGATCACTAAAATAACAACAAATCATATATATATGTTGATTATTTTGGTATTAAATGTTATTAGAAGTTGTATTATGTCATTTTCACTAAAAAGATGGAAAAAATGAGTCGAAAATATGTGGAACACAATAATTTTAAAAATTGCATGAATCGTAAAAAGTGAATCGAATCGTGAATCGATTGTGAATCGTGCGATTCACTAGAGATTCACTTCCAAAATAGATTCACTCATAGATTCGTATCGATTTTGCAAAAATTGCGTATCGAATCGTGAATCGAATCGCGAATCGTAAGATTCTGATAACAGAGCACTAGCTATGTACTAAACGGAGAGGAGGGAAAGATGAATTGAGCACTCACAATACCCATAATTACTGTAAAATCCAATGACAAATTAGCAGACGTTAATCAAGTTTTTGAATATTCTACTGAAATCAAACCTTCAAGTAGCAAGGCAAGACATTGTTGATTGCCTAAATTTCAGTTTTCCCATCCTTTCTGGATAGTTCCTAGCATCCTAAATTTCTAGATGAAATAAATGAACATTCACCTTAAACATGCTTTCATATTATGCCAGCCAAACCACATGTTATGAGTATACTTGAAACAATGGCATTTGGATCTTGTATGCACAGCGACATGCAAATTGTCTTATTATTGACTATATTGACACTTACGATATTTAACTCGCAAAGACAACAATTCTATCAGAAACTTTATTAGTCACATTACTCTCTGGATAGTTTCTGATCCAACTGAAGATGAAGCAATTTCCATGTGTCTTTTCAATAAAGTAGGTATATAAGAACAACATGCAATCATTTATTTATCTGAGCTGCGAACTCCCGTCTCTGTTATTTGTTCATAGCATGTAATGGACCTCTCTAATAATAACTAAAACAAACATGCAATGTATAACAAGTATTGCAGGCATGCACAGAGTGATCTTGTAAGCTCTGTGTAAACTGAAGTCTAAATGCTTCATTAGCATGTTTTTGAACAGATACTTCATTAGCCTGTTTACTAATGCCAAAATTAAGGACATTTTGCATCATCGATACTAAATGTACGTCCTGGACAAAACAAATATATAAAGGGAAGGAAGTGTCAATCATAACATATGTATCAGTAATATAGTAAGTTAGAGCTTCTCGGAGCAACAATGAACTCACCTAACATTGTTTGGGGTAAGCTCATTGAGTGTTGATTCAATAATGGTTGGGCTGAATTTAGGGGGCAAGGATGACCCCACTAGCCAATCATTAGGAGGATACAACTGCAAAATAATTTCAAACGAACAGTTGATGTCAGCAAAGCAAGTGACTGCTGAAGAAACAACAATCACTCAGACTGAGTTTGAACAGGATGAAGATGGGGAAAGAGAACAAAAATTCAACTATTTAATTTCATGTATTTGTTTAGCAGGAGAAGGGTGGAAAATACAACAAAGTTAAATATCTTATACAACCCACACCAGAATGGCAACTTTGCTTCTAGATTCTTACAAAAAAATACAGTCACTTTTTTCTCTCATTAAAGTAGCCAACTATTGTAACTTTCTCATAAAAAATTAAACTAAATGCAAATGAGAAAATAAATTTTCCTTTCACCTTTTCTTTCACTTCACTATCTATCACTTTTGTTTTCCATCATATTTTTTACTTAATCAAATGGACCCTCAAGATTCTCATTGAAAAGTTGAAGTGCAAAGCAAGAAGCCAAAGAAAGAGAAGCAGAGAAAAGCTAAACTTCTTAACTACATCTTGTAAAAAAAATAAATAAAAAGTGAAAAAAAAAAAAAAAAAGAAGAAGAAGAAGAAGAGAGAATCAAAAACTACACTCCAGTCTATCAAAGAAACGTCTCCAGGAAATATCGAATTAGTAGTGGCTTATCTCCAAAAACCGGCTTTGTATGAATTTTACTTGTCAAAACAAGTCTAAGTTGAGATTGAGCCTAGCTCCTATGCTACTGAACCAAGCTCAAGCTCCTTGTACTTGGCCGGCTTCATCTCATTTACAGTCTAGATGAAGTGGGAACCTTCACCTTCATCTAGCACAAGTTAGCATAATAAACTAACTCAGCTTGCTTAATATTCAATGATCCAAACTCATCAAGGCAAGTGGTGGGTTGCTCTTAAATTATCCTCCAACAATGCTTCACTGCAAAAAGTAGCATCAATCTTTTCCTACTTAAATGGTACAAATAAAATTCCACATAAAGACTTAAATATATAAATAAAACCATCAAAGCAATCATGGCTTACTAAGCCAAACCAAGCCTTAGCAAGCTCATCAAATAAATTGAATTCTACACCATTTATAAGTGAGCTTGACTTGTGAACTGAAGCTTGTACCCTATACAGCTTTCTGTAAAGAATGCACCTCGGACAGTAAAAAACAATAAACATCAGGAAAAGAAGAAATTATACCATTCAAAACCAATCAACCACCTCTGAATTCAAATGACAAAACTTTTTTTTTTTTTTTTTTTGATCAGCAAAAATAGAATTTATTGAATAGATCAAAAAAGAGGCAAGGATGAGGCATCCTCTACAAGTAAGAAAACACAGAAAGAAAATGCATCTCCACAAAACAAAAAATAAAATCCAGAAACAACTCCTAATCCAATAACCACTTGCATATTCATGCCACTGTCATCCATCTAAGAATAATCATGGGGAGAATTTGGCTAACCATGGGCCAAGCAACTTTTCAACCCCCAGTTAGCAGATAAGTGGGATCTCAAGGATGAAAAGTTCAAAGGATAAATTATTTATCAAAAAAAAGTTCAAAGGACAAATCAAAAGATGCGCAGCTTATTCATTATTTCATCCTCTTGGAAAGAAGATTAAAAAAAGAAGACTATCAAGACATAGCACAAGGATGGTAACTGAGACTGGTACAACATCCAAAAAAATGAACATTCTGTCGACAAAAGAATTTGAAGAGGGTTGCACATGCTACTTTTATAAGTATGGTGGGAACCGTATGTTAAAAATGAAATTGCAATTGTCATTTCCTTTTTCCATTGTTATAAAATCCTGTTTTCTCATAAAGTTTGTACAAGAGACTATCAGGTTTGAAAGAATTTTGGTCATCATTGAAAAGAATATACAAAATAAAAATAAAGAAGATAATCCAAATTCTTAATTAAAAATCGACACAAAAATAAGAAGAAAAACATCTCCACAAAGGTAAATAGCCTAAAATTGCAATGCTTTCTAATGCAATATCATGCACAAGGATCAAAATTTTGTTGCAGCACGACATTTAAAAAGACTCCGAAAAAGGAATATCTAGTAAACATGCCACAAATGCAATGGAAATAGCAAAAAAAACTTTGAAAGACAGGTGAACACTTGAAGCACAGAAGAAGATTTATTAATGCATATTAAAATAATTTCCAACAGCGCTATTACAGCAAAAGCACACTTAGGACAGTTTCAAAGCTGATATTCTTTTGTACTATAAAATAATCATAGACAAAATATAACGTTGTCATATGAACTCAACATTTTAACACAAGTAAAACAATTTAAAATAAAGGTCATAGCAATTAGAAACTAATATTCCAAAAGATCTTCCAATTATTCTGATATTGGTTCACCTCTTCTCCTTATCTACTTATTCTCGAAGAAATTCGAGAATTTTTTATGCATGTGCTTTTGGGTTCTAAAAACTCAACAATAAGGCTAAAAGAATAATAACCTTTTGTTCTTTTTAGACTATATTGCTGTCGACAATAAATTCAAAATAATAATAATAATAACCATCCCAAACATTTTACGAGCAGTTTTCAGTTTTTTATGAAAAGTTTATTTTTATGAATATCAGCATTTTGGTTTTGCAACCAAGCTTTATTGTACTAGAAAGAAAAGACATTCAGCTAATTCCATGCAAAGAGAATTTTCATTTCTGTACAGATAAAATAGATTCAAAGAAACTTTGATGTCAAATGCGTTGTCTAATTCCCCTGCTAAAATGAATATAGAGACCATCACTCTGGTCCACTATTGCCATATATGACCAAGCTTTGAAACCATACTGTTTAAAGTCTCATTTTCAAAAGAGATGCCTACAAAATTAGGGCCACCATTATACAGAAGCTCCAACAACTCAAGGAACTAGACTATCTAAACCAGTAAAGATCATGTTATTGCCCATAAACTACGCATGATACGAACATGCCGACACAGGAAATTTCCAAAATATCAAGACATAACACAATAGTAATCCAAAAAAGGGCTCAATATCAAATGTTTCGACTCCAAAATAAAAACTACACCTCCATTAACGATTCTCCTGTTGTGCTCCTAGATGCATCACCAAAAACAAATCACTAAAGACTCCGGCCCATTTCTTTCTTCTTCCCTTTTTTTTTTTTTGACAAGTAAATATATTAGAAAGGTGCCAAAAAAAAGAGCACAGTCACCACTTTACACCGGCTATGTTTGATTTCGGTTTGGATTAGGCAGATAAGATACCCCCGAATGTGTAAGCCAGGCAAAGGCATTTTAGTCATTCACATGCAAAAGAGTTATCCCCAGTTTAACTGTCCCACCCCTAGGACAAAATAATCCCTCATATGTAGGTAAAGGGGTCACGCGGGATTAGCTATTCTGAGCAACTTTTGCAGTACCAAATGTGGGATTATTTACGAAACAACACAAGGATGAGGGAGGAGTCACAAGTCACTACATCTTAGTTGCCAACTTCATATGCAAATGGAAATACAGCATGAGTTACGTCAGACAGATCAGTAACAAAGGCACATACGCTTCCACAGTCCACCATTAACAATTTCCCACTAATAAAAGCCAACATAACTTGATCATTCATTTAAGAATGGAAGTCAATGGCTTTCATGGATGAAATAAATAGACTTGGTTATCAAAAAGAGGACAAAACATGTTCTTCTCATGCAATATATATATATATATCTCGAGCTTTTTTTCTCTTGCTAAAAAAATAAAAGAACAGAATTCGATGTACATCATGTACTAAACAAGCTCTTAAATACTTAACACTGATAATTAAACAGCCAAGACATAGATAAAAGATACTTGCAAACTGCCTTCAGACACAAAGAAAGAAAGAAAGAAAAAAAAATTCAATGAAAAGGAAACCACAGTGCAATCAATTTCAGAGTCAGGAATTTACGAGATTACTAGAATGTTCTACGAGAATTTCACACAAATTCTACAGATACAAGTTGAGAATTCAAACAACTAAATTTGGCACAATTAATATGTATATATGTAAATATATAGCACATATTATGTATGTTAAATTACTAACCCCGTCAATTGTGTCAATTAATATGTATATATGTAAATCTCTGTTATCAGAATCTTACGATTCGCGATTCGATTCACGATTCGATACGCAATTTTTGCAAAATCGATACGAATCTATGAGTGAATCTATTTTGGAAGTGAATCTCTAGTGAATCGCACGATTCACAATCGATTCACGATTCGATTCACTTTTTACGATTCATGCAATTTTTAAAATTATTGTGTTCCACATATTTTCGACTCATTTTTTCCATCTTTTTAGTGAAAATGACATAATACAACTTCTAATAACATTTAATACCAAAATAATCAACATATATATATGATTTGTTGTTATTTTAGTGATCATGGAATTTTTTTATAGGATTCAATCAGATTCAATCAGATTCAATCAGACCTAACATATTTTTAACATTTCTTCTCATTTTTTTCCCCTTCAAAAAATTGTAATATATCTTCTAAAGATGTTTAAGATTAAAGTTATACTATGAATTATCTATTATTATTTTATTAAATTGAATATTACATATGTGAGGTCAGTTATACCTTTTAAAATGTTTTAGGCTTTAAAATAAAATATCCTAAATAATCCTTTCTTATTATTTGCTCACTCTTACTTAGAAAAGTATATATGCTTATTGTCCAAATATCAATATCATTGTTAACTATTGTTACTTTAGAAATTAATAGTTTGTCTATTTGGTTTTTATCTTTATTAAGAATGGTTGATAAAAAATATCTAAAAAATAAAAAAAAAAGGTAAGATTGTGATTTTATATAGGAATCTTTGTTAACTTCTTACCTATTAAATTACGTGATTATCTTTCAAAATAACAATTTTGTTGATTTAAGTCTAAATATTTTATATTCATAAGATACATTTAACATCTAAATGTGTAGATATATATTTTTAAGTAATTTAGAAAAAGTGACCGAATCTTTACGATTCACGATTCGATTCGATTCGCGATTCGGTACGAGGTCATTTCGATTCACGATACGAATCTCGATTTGACAACTATGATGTAAATATATAGCACATATTTATTGATAAGGATGGGGGCCTATTAAACTACTGCCATCAACATCAAATTGCAAAATTAACACCAACTTATATTTACATATGTATCCACCGAAATTTTCCATTATTAGGGTGAGCAAGTTTGATTATTGTGCCATGTCAAGTTTTGATACATTTTTTTTTTGAAACATGATTTAATTTTTATTTTTAAATAGATCCGGCTGTATAAATAAATAATGTAACAAAAGGACATAATGTTGAGATTAGGATTTATGGAAACTAGTACTAAGTACATAAGGTTGAGATTAGGGTTTCAAGGAAATGGATTCCCCAAAATCAAATTATGAAAGGTTGGTCCCCCTAATGCAATCCTTGAAGTCTGCAACTTTTCCTCAAGTCACAAAAGAGATAATCATAGTAAACCAAAAGCATTTTAGATTCTCAAAAACCTATACCCCAAGCCCATTAAACTAAAATAATCAACCCAAACAAACTTTTTAATCCCAACTAAAAAAAATCTCAACTCTAAAAAGCCAATTAAAATTTTTTTTTGCCAAACCACAACATAATATAGATATAATATTTATTGGTGGGCCAGTTTTCTAATTGAATCTTTGTGTAATGGGTGCAAGCCACACACCCATTAAACTGAAAGACTAAAATCTTTATTATCTGCTTGGTTTGTATGATATTTGGTAGCTTACCTAACTTAGTGTGATTTGATTGTTTCCATCATGTAAACAAAAATTGGATGTAAAACACAGAAAATTTTCTATTGTTGATAGATTAACCTTTGGGGCTTTGTCATTGAAAAGATGAATATTATCAGAATTTGATATGGAAAAACAAAACCATGGTGTATTAATTTGTTAATCTACTCTCAGAAAGACACTGCAGCGTGGGGATCAAAGGGCTGAACCTGTCAAACTTTGAGCAGTCAATGGCACCAACAACAAGTGTAATTCAAGATTTCCGGTATATATATGAACTATCGTTTTTATTCCGTTTTTATTATGTCCATGTTATCTTAGGTTAACAACAATGTGATTTGGGATTGCAGGATTCAAAACAAAGGTGAAAAAGATACTTGCAAACTGCAATCAATTTCAGACACAAAGAAACAAAGAAAAAAAAAAAAAATCAATGAAAAGGAAACCACAGTGCAATCAATTTCAGAGTAGGGAATTTACGAGATTACCAGAATGTTCTACGAGAATTTCACACAAATTCTACAGATACAAGTTGAGAATTCAAACAACTAAATTTGGCACAATTAATATGTATATATGTAAATATATAGCACATATTATGTATGTAAAATTACTAACCCTGTCAATTGTGGCGAAAATGGACGTGTTCTTGAAATCCCCCGTGACCTCCCAATCCCCAGCCGTCGAATCAGTGCAGACGACATCCGGGTCGGGTGGATGCCGCCACAGCAGGAAGAAGCGATTTCCTCCCAATCGTTTTTTTAAATTTTTTTCCCCCTAAACGTCTCTCTCTCCCCTCCCCCATTCCCCCCTCTCTCTCCCCCCTCTCTGTTTCTCTCTCTAGGGTTTCCCTGCCCTCCCATGGCTTCTCACCTCTCTTCTCTGTGCAGGTTTCTCTTCAAATCTCTCCTTCTTCGAAGCCGTTTTGGGAATCTTCAACGTTTATGGAGTGAGAGACATGGTGAATTCACATAATTTGACGGGGGACGATGCTGGATCTATCGTTGGGGAGAAGAGAACGGAGAGGACGTTGAATTGGGGGTTCCGTTGCCGAAGAAGGCGAGGGATGGAGGCGGATTGGTTGGGAATGTGAAGAAAGTGGAGGAGGAGGTGGACGACTGTCCATTCCAGAGAGAGAGAGAAACCCTAACCAAAACTTTTGACAGAGCGATAGTGGGTTCGGGATGTGAGCTTAATCGCAAATGAGAGAGGAGGATAAAAAGATATAGCCGTTGTTGGGTACCAAACACCCACCTCAAAATTCTAATAAAAATCCTCATAACCAAATTCTTTTGAAATTGTAATTCTAATAAAAAAAAAAAATCAAAATTCAAAATTCTTTTTTAAATATGTAACCAAACACACAACTTAAAATTTAATTTAAAATTCTTTTCAAAACTTGTAACTAAACTCTTTTTAAAATTTTATTTAAAGAAAAATTTTAAAAAATATTTTTTTATTTTATGTTTTAAGATAATGATTTTATTTTTTAAAATATTTATTTTTTTTAATTTAAAAAAAAAATTGGATGGCCATATATATCTAAACCATAACAAATTATTTGGCCAATACTTAAAAAAATAAGGGCAAATTACAAACACCCTCTCGAGGTTTGCTGAAAATACAAATTCCCCCTGAGGTTTGAGAAATTACATCCTGCCTCCTGAAGTTTATATTTCCATAACAAATTGCCCCCTGAGGTTTTTATTTTCATACAAATTTCTCCCTAATTTGATATGCAAATTTGACCTTCAGGGAGCAATTTGTAATTTCTCAAACCTTAGGGAGAATCTGTATTTTCACCAAACCTCGAGGGGTGTTTATAATTTGCCCAAAAAATAACAAAAAATATTTTTCAATAAAATAAAAAAATAAAAATATATATTTTGATTAAAAAGTTTTTGAATTGAGTTTTTGGTTTTGAGTTATATATTTGGTTATGAGTTTTAAAAATAGTTTTTGAATTGAATTTGGAGTTATGTGTTTGCTTATGATTTGAGTGTGGAGTTGTGTTTTGAATTTAAAAAATTTACAAAAATGAAATAAAATATTTAAAATGAAAAATAAATTTTTCTTAAACGTTTTTAAATATTTAAAAGAAATAAATTCGAAAAATTTCAAAATACAACTCAAAATTCAAAAATTTAAAACTCAAAATACAACTTAAAACTCTTTTCAAAACCCAAAATTCTTTTCAAAATTCAAAAACTCAAAAATATTTTCAAAACTCATAACCAAACACCACCCTCAAAATTTTAATAAAAATTCTGATAACCAAATTCTTTTGAAATTGTAATTCTAATAAAAAAAAATTTAAATTCTTTTTCAAATGTGTAACCAAACACACGACTCAAAATTTAATTCAAAATTCTTTTCAAAACTCGTAACTAAACTTTATTTAAAATTTTATTTAAAGAAAAATTTTTAAAAATATTTTTTTATTTTATGTTTTAAAATAATGATTTTATTTTTAAAAATATTTAATTTTTTTTTAATTTTAAAAAAATTTGGATAGCCATATATATCTAAACCATAACAAATTATTTGGCCAATACTTAAAAAAATAAAGGCAAATTACAAACACCCTCTCGAGGTTTGGTGAAAATACAGATTCCCCCTGAGGCTTGAGAAATTACATCCCGCCCCCTGAGGTTTATATTTCCATTACAAATTGCCCCCTAAGATTTTTATTTTCATACAGATTCCCCCCTAATTTGTTATGCAAATTTAACCTTCAGGGGGCAATTTGTAATTTCTCAAACCTTAGGGGAGAATCTGTATTTTTACCAAACCTCGAGGGGGATGTTTGTAATTTGCCCAAAAAATAACAAAAAATTTAAATATCATATAAACAATCTCTAATAGAATGAATAAATTTTTTTCTAGAAAAATAATAGAGAATAAAAGATGAGAAAAGAATGAAGTATATATCTTTTATACTAAGATGCTATTTTATTTATAAAATAATGCATACATATATATATATTTAGAAGTACTATGGAAAATAAAATTTTCACAGAGACAGAAGGATCATGACCCCTTATAATCTTCTCCTAGTTTTATCCCAGCACACATACACTCACCTAATTCTTTTAATAAAAAAAAAAATTATCTTCATATTTTTAAATTTATTTTAATTTATTAAAATATATTTAATATTTAATATACAAATTCTATTTTTATAAAATTGATATTGTTCTAAAAATATATTTAAAATTTTAAAATGCAACTAATATTTCACATATTTAATAAAAATTTAAATTAATAATCTAAAATATATAAAAATTTATAGAATTAAAATAATTTGTATGACTTAAGTTAATATAAATAATAAATTACTTTTCTAATTAATATATATATATATATTGGTAGGAGAAAACGTTTAGAATAATACAAATGTAAATAAAAATATATTAATTCAAACCACGCAAATAATAACTCAAACCAAAATAATAATATAATAAAAAAAATAGGGGCCATGTTTGATCCCACACACAAAGTAAGACTTGCACCCACACAAACTAAACTCACACTTCACATAGACTAGACTTGTATCCCTACACATATTAGACTTGCACCCCACACCTTACATAGATTAAACTCGTGTCCTACAAAGATTAGACTTGTATCCCTACACAGATTCAACTTGCACCCCTCACAAATTAAACTTGCACTTCACACTAACTAAACTTTCACCTCTACACAGATTCAACATACACGCCAACACAGACTAGACTTGCACTACTACACAGATTTGACTTGCACACTCTACGCATACTGAATATGCATCCCTACATAGACTAAGGTCTCGTTTGGCAAGTGGTGATTTTAGTCAAAAAGCCGAAAAGTCACTAAAAAAATCAAAAAACCAACAACTTATACCAAAAGTCAAAGATTCTCTTTTTCTCTCTACTTATTGCACATCTTTTCATAAAAAAAATAAGAATTCATCCCAAACATAGTAGTTTTTTTATATCATATTTTAGCCAAAAAGTCAAAAAATTACTAAAAAAACATGTTCCCAAACGAGGCTTAAACATGCACCCCACACAGATTAGATTTGCACCCTTACACAAATTCAACTTGCATCCTTTATAGATTTAATTGCACCTTACACAGACTAAGCTTGCACTCCCATATAGATTTGACTTGCACGCTAACACAGACTAGACTTGCACAACTACAAAGATTTGACTTGCACACCACATAGACTAAACTTGCACCCTCACATAGATTCGACTTGCATGCTAATACAGACTAGACTTGCACCACTACATAGGTTTAACTTGGACACCACACATACTAAACTTGCACCTACACATAATGAACATGTACCCCCACACATAATGGACTTGCAACCTACAAAGTACTTTAAAACATATATATATACATCTGAGTTATTTATAAATGAAAAAGATATTGCAAAAATATTTCTAATATTTTATATTATTTTTTAAAAAATAATTTTTAAATAAAAATTATTATTTTATCTGCGAAGAAAAAACGTAGAGACTAATAAAAATATTAACTCAAATTCTACAATTAATATAAAAATATTATTCAAACATACAAATATTATTTTCGTTAAAAAAAAAAATAGAATCATATGAAAATGAAAACGATATCTTTTATCAAGCTACTTTTAATTTAAAAAATAAAAAAATAAAAGACAAAATTTAAAAATTCAACCAAACAGTTTACATTTCAAACTTAAAACTAGTTTTAAAAAAAATTAATCGCACAGCATATTTCAATTTTAGAAATAGTTATAAAAATAGTAAAAATTAGTCACAGGAAAAAAAAAAATTCACATAATATTGTAGACACCCCATTTTGACTTGCCCTAAGACATGGGCGCTTTCTTTTGATTACCCGATGATGACAATCAGAATGTGTTTCTTACAAAATTATTAGTAAGAGAGCTTGGAATTTGAGCTTTATTCCTAACCCTAAGCCTATATCGGCCAAGTGCTTAAGCCCTGTGGGACACCCGGAGTGAAATTGGACCAAACCAGAGCGAAATAAGACCGAACTGGAGCAAAAATGGACAAAATCCACCCTAGCTGGTCAACCGGTAACACCATCGCAAGCACGACCAATGTGATCGCGGGTGTAACTTGCCTTACTACGGTCGCGACCTATTCACATTGGGCGAATTTTTTTTACTGTGTGGGGCACTTTGTGATGTTATTTCTTACCTATTTTGCACCAAACGCATGCTTACTCATCCTCCATTGACTAGTGCTTGAGCCAACGACGATAATGCTCCATTTTAGTGCCACATTAGATCCATTATCTTCTCTAAATGATCCACTTTGTCTTCCACCATTGCTCGACTAGCATTGCCTATATAATGAGAGCTATAGTCTTAAGTTTGGGAGATGAATTAGAAGAGAAGTGTAGAGAGAATACTAAATTTGAGTTAGAATTTGAGAGAAAAAAAAAATCCTTGAAAGCAAGAGAGTTGTCTTTCCAAATTAGTGAAGTTATAAAGCCTCTATACATCTCATATTTCCTTGCAAACACCACTCAAGAACCAAGTCCTAAAGCTTTGACCAAAGTGAGAGTAGTCTTGCTAAGTTGAAGAAGATTAAACAGTGATCATACACTTGTCCAAAACATTATTCTAAGCTCAAATTCCAAGCTCTTGAATTGAGGATTGAGGTTAAAATTCACAACATTGAGGGTGATCAAGATGAAATTTGGAAATCGAGAAGTTCAATCTTTCTCTGGAAGGTGAATTTCAAGTCTTTCATTTTCTTTATATTTTCTATTTCATAATTATTTTCTTACTTTCGATTTCATAGTATTTTGTTGTAATATAATTGGAAGTGGTTAGTTTAGTTCATATTTATTTTCTTACTTCATATTTTAAAGCGTTTTGTTGTGTAATCCAAGTGGTTAGTTTAGCTCATATTTATTTTTTTACTTTTTATTTCATAGTGTTTTGTTGTAATCCAAGTAGTTAGTTTAGCTCATATTTATTTTCTTGCTCTTGTTTCATATTGTTTTGTTGTAATCTAACTGGAAGCGGTTAGTTTTCAATTCTTTCATTTTCTTACACTTTCAATCTTATAGTCATTTTCTTGTTTTAAGTTGTATATTAGTTTTGTTGTAAGCTAACCGGAAGTGGTTAGTTGAGTTGCCTACATATTTCTTGTTTGTTCTTTTCTCGGTATTGCAACAAGACAGGTTTTGCTAAGCCTAGGCTAGACGGTTAACTTCTTTTTGATAAAACGGCGTAATCTTCTGATGTTGACCGATTTTCGGTGGTTTCAAGACGCATGAAACTTCTATTTTGTTTTTTTTTTATTTGAGTGTTTTGTGAGGTTTTTATTTTGTTGTAATATTTTTCTCCTCCCTCTCTAATTTGGTTTGTAATTATTCTTTCAAGTGTTGTAATAATTATTCTACGCTACCTCATATTCTTAAGATGATTCACATGTTATATTTTAGAAGTCAAATCTTTAGTTACATTTCATGAGTGAATTGCATTAGAATTGCGTATATAAGATCATGCATAGTTTTCTAATGTTGTTTTGTAGCTGTTTGCAGGACGTCGGTAAATATGTAAGTTTTTCATGCTTTAGCATCCCGCTTGTGTGTGTTTTGTTTACTATGTTTAAGCATGTTACCATATGGCTACTTGCTTACTTGATATAATTGTATGAATGCTGATGGATGAGGTTATGTCGCTTAATTTGGAATGATGTTGATTTTCATGATTGTAAACTCAATTTCTTTTAGTTGTACATCTTCAAAACTCTTTCAAAACATATGAAATCACGTTGTTCCAAATGAATGGCATAGTCTATATTTGTATGCTTCACATAGTAACTTTTAAGATTTATTTAATAATCAGAATATAAACATATAAAGTTAATAAAACTCATATCATCGTTTAGTAGAGGCTGATCTTTAATCGGGTGAGCGGGGGTGCTCAATTAATAACCTTCCTCTCTCATACCTAAGGTTCTGAGCGAAGCATCTTTAGTTACGAGGAACAATGACCTTGGCACGAGTCACTGGTTTTCTAATTTTTCCAAAATGACTCTAAGATCTGGTGATGCAGTCCATTTCTGGCAATGGTTTTGCAATAAAATAGATTTTCTATAAAAGTTGTCAAATCTAGACTCTCATCTATGTTTCACATTGCACTCGTGAGACTAGATCAAATAAATAGAGGGCCCGAACTGTTTAACACCCATGGGTACCCCTCGGGCATGTGACAATTTTTGGTGACTCCGTTAGGGATATTAAGAAACCTTGACTCGACCTCTATGAAATGAATTTTATTTTCAATTATATATTCATTGCATTGCATGCAATGGTGAACTTAAAGTTCCTGTGTTGCCCAAATTTTGGTGGGAGTGCAGGCAAACTTTTCGTGACACTATACCTATCTCTACGTTACTTTAGAGCCCTTGTGTTATAACTTTTTGAGATCTGTCAAAAAGGTAGTTCTACTATCTAAGGTTCTCAGATTTCGATGAGAGGCTATATTGACTCTTCTGATTTCCTGGGATCTTCATTGGTTATTACCCAAAGGACTCTTTCGTAGCGTCACCATGACATTAACCCCTAGAGTAGAGCCAACCTTATGCATATAGTGAGTTATAGTACCTTCCAAAATTAGGACAGGATGCTCTCCTATTTATAGGATTTATGATATTGCATGTTTGAATAGTGAAGCCTTAGATCAATTCAAAGCTAGGAGAGGGTAACCCTAGCCCCCATAGGGGTGTTTGTTCTCTTTCCTGCTATGTGTTATGTACAATGTATAGGGATTCTCAGATTTAGATGAATGGTTCAGACATTTCAGTTTGTGGGGTTTGAGTTCATTTTTTCAGTGTGATTTAGTAGTAATCAATTAAACCAGCATGCTGCTGAAATTTGATTGGGGGTTCTGTTTTATTTTTGCAAGGTAGTTGGGCACCATAGTTTCAGAACAGTCAAATATACCCAAGTTCTGTGGACTCGTGTTGGTAGACTTTGTAAGACTACAGATTTGGTTTAAAGATAGCCAGTGTTATTTTCTTTGCCACCGATCACACGAAGCAGAAGAACAAAAGCCGCATCAATTGTTTAGAGTACCTCTTCTTCACCAGCTAGATCATCTTTACTTAGCTTATCGGCATCATTGATGGCTCAAGTTCTGGAAAATATAGTGGACATATGTTGTTGGCCCTTCAACGAAGTTTGGCGTAATCTTCCCCGGGCCTTCTCGTGACTGTTACAGGATTTCGGCCCCCAATGGCTTATTTTCAAGCTTAAGTGTAAAAAAAGTGCCTTTTTCGACTTACTTTTCAAACCGGGAGTTCTGTGCTGGTTCTGAAAGTTTCCACAAGTTACATTGGTCCCTCTCAAGGTGTTTAAGGTATTCCCCTTGCCTTCTCGTGACTGTTACACATTTTTTGCCCCCGATGGCCTATTTTCAATCTGAAGTGCGATAAAAGTGTATTTTTTGACTTAGTTTTCAAACCGGGAGTCTCGTGCTAATTTCGTAAGTTTCCACAACTTACATTGGTCCCTCCCAAGGTGTTTGATTACTTCCCGGGGCTTTCCCATGACTGTTACACGATTTTGGCCCCCCGATGGCCTATTTTCAAGTTGAAGTGTAAGAAAAGTGCCTTGTTGGATTTAGTCTTCAAACCGGGAGTCTCGTGTTAGTTCCGTAAGTTTCCACAACTTACATTGGTCCCTCCTGAGGTGTTTGAGGTGTTTCCTGGGACTTCTCGTGACTGTTACACGATTTTGGCCCCCAGTGGCCTATTTTCAAGCTTAAGTGTGAACAAAGTGCATTTTCGACATAGTTTTCAAACCAGAAGTCCCGTGTTAGTTCCGTAAGTTTCAATAACTTACATTGGTCCCTCCAGAGATGTTTGATGTGTTCCTGGGGCCTTCTCGTGGCTGTTATACGATTTTGGCCCCCAATGACCTATTTTCAACCTTAAGTGTGAGAAAAGTGGCTTTTTGGACTTACTTTTCAGACCGGGAGTCCCGTGGTAGTTCTGTAAATTTTCACAACTTACATCGGTCCCTCCTAAGGTGTCTATGTCACGACCCCAAACCGAACCTAGTAGTTTGGTGCCGTGAAGGCCAGTAATCCGAGATTACCTAAGGCCAACTTTCAAATTCACACACAAACTGAGTATAAATATATGGGGCTCACAAGTGCGGAAGCAATAATTTAAAATACAAGTGGTCCATGAGAGCAGTGCATGAGTTAAATGGAATGGCATGCATCTTTACACAGCTTTACAACTTGAATACAATTAAAGTAAGGTTCAAAATACATATTACGTTTTAACGACAGGCTTCACAAGTCGACATAAACGAAATCCACGAACTACAAGTCAAGGGACATGGTCTGCCAGATTGCCGACATCCTCGTTGCCGACATAACATACACACAAAACACACATTTTGATCAAAAAGCTTCTCAAGCCGACGTGTACGAAATACAATTATTACAAGTCGAGAAGCATGATTTTCAAGACTGCCGACATAATTACAAGTCAAGCCGGCATGACAAAAATCCAAAACAAGCTCGCGAATCACATCTAGGCGTCACCGTCTTCTTGCTCATCACCTACATATATATAGAGAGGGTGAGCTTGGATACTCAGTGAATGGTATAAATAATAAAGGGGTTTGCATGAATAATAACCGAAGTCCTTTCAAAACAATACAAGTCAAAACTTTATATAACAAGGGATGGACCTCGTCCATCTAACAGATCTTCGAAGCTTCAAGGGATGCTTACTAGCATCAACATATTACAAATGATAACATTCCGGCAAACATATCCACGCGGTAAACCGTCAGTGGCAAAACAAGACAAAGCAAGGGAGACATCTCAAACAAGGGTGCTACAAAAGTTTAGAGTCCTCTAGCACAAGGGACATATGTTACAAAGGCCCGTAGCCTTTTAACACGAGAGTGCTGCGAAAGTTGAGAATCCTCCAGCACAAGGGACTTTCAAAATGAGATGCGCTGCGAAAGTTTAGAGTCCTCCAGCACAAGGGACTTTTCGAGAAGATCATCAAAACAAGATCATGCTTGATATACCAAACATGAACAATTATTCATGCTTAACAAATACTTTCAAAACAAAGCAAAGCAAAGTCTTTATCAAAACATATAACATAGCTTTATTAAAAATACCACTCACTTGGTTCTTCAAACATCGGGGTCAAGGCAAGTCCAAGTCCTACAAGCACATGGCAAAGTCTATTGAAGGCATTACTCAAAACAAGTCTAGTATGCACGTAAATGACCTTGGCATTCTTCAAAAACTAAGTCAAATCAAATCAAAACACCGTTTCTTATTTCTGGGAGACATGCTGGGCAACTACCAGGTCTAGGCCGAGGTCCCACACCTCCTTGCCGAGGTGTGGCCCCGATGGCCACACTCAAAAGCGAAGTCGGGGAAAATCTGGGTTTCCCTCTTGATAAACATGAAGAACATGAGCATGAAAAACATGAACATGCGGAAGATGAATGCAAAGATCAAAACTTGCTATGAATTCAAAAACATGGACCTAGGCACCCATACTCAAGGATCTTATCAAAACAAACACAAAAACATGAGCCTAAATGCAAACTTTCGGATCAAACGAGGCTTTTCTCGAAGAACACATGAAAACCATTTTCTCTTTCTAAAACCATCTTTAAATCAATGCATGACGTGTCGAACAGGTTTGATCGTGCAATGCAGCTAGATGGTCAATAAGAACAACAAGAGTAGGTTAAGATTATAACCTCAAAACTCAAATCTAACGGCTCAAGCTCCAACGATCAAGCTTGGAAGTTCACTCTCTCTTGCTCAAACTTCTCATTCTCCTTCCTAGAGTTTCTCTCTCTAAAAGGCAAGATTTGATACAAAATGATATGTTTCTCATGACAATCACTGACTTAATCCCTCTGCCGGGACACGTGGCATCGACTGATTGGCTCTACTCAAAAAGGTGACTGACTAAGAAGACAAGACCATGACAAAGTGTATTCAACAAGCTAGGCGGCAAGAGAATTCCGGCGAGTAACGACATCGGCTAACAACAAGACTCTGGCAAGCAAGTGGCAAGGACATCGGCTTGGAAGGACAACACTTGACTTAGCTGTGCCACACGTTGGCCTAGATGTGCCACACCTTGGTCTAGGTCATACCATTCCAGGAACAAATTTGCTAGTGCAAGGATCAAGGGCCTAGAACGAATAGATATTAACATCTCGGCCTAGATAATGAACATCTCGGCCTAGGCGACGCGCACCTCGGCCTAGATGGTGACATCTCGGCCAATATGCCAGGGTGAAAATGGAGGTCAACCAGAGGGGTTCCAAGATAGTTCTAAGTAACAAAGGTCTCAAAGGTGTCTAGGCTTAAGATGACCTCGGCAACACACCAAGCAAGAACAAAGCATGCAAGCAATCATTCAAGCAAAACAAGACAAGATTTGCAAATGCACATATCAAAACAAGATCATCCATAAACGTATGCAAGTATGACTAAGTTAAAATGAGGGTTGTTACATCCTACCCCCCTTAAAGAAATTTGGTCCCCAAACTTGAGTTACCTTGTTCCAAAAACAATTCTGGATGTTGGACTTTCATTTCCTCCTCCGTTTCCCATGTAGCACCCTCACCGTAATGCTCCTTCCATTCAACTTTCACCATTGGTATCGACTTGCTTCTCAACTGTTTCACCTGCCTATCGACAATCCGTATCGGCTTCTCTTCGTAGCCTAAATCTTCATTAATTACAATTCCGAAATAGTCGATCACATGTAGCGAATCTCGAATATACTTCCTCAACATCGAAACATGAAATGCATTATGGACTTGGCTCAATCCTGGCGGCAAAGCAAGTCTGTAGGCAGCGAGGTTAACCTTCTCAAGAATCTCAAAAGGCCCGATGTAACGGGGTGCTAACTTACCCTTCTTCCCAAATCTTGTAACTCCTTTCATCGGCGAAATCATTAGGAACACGTGGTCCCCGACTTCAAATTCCAACTCTCTTCTTCTCTGGTCGGTATAACTCTTCTATCGACTCTGTGCGGTTTTGATTCTTTGCTGAACGAGCTTAATCTTCTCGGTTGTTACTTTAATTAACTCGGGACCTTGTAGAGCTTTGTCTCCTACCTCGGTCCAACATATCGGTGACCTGCATTTTCTTCCATACAGTGCCTCATATGGCGCCATACCAATGCTAGCTTGATAGCTGTTGTTGTAGGTAAATTCCACCAAAGGCAAATGTGCTCCCCAACCTCCTTAGAGGTCCAATACACATAGTCTAAGCATATCTTCAAGTGTCTGAATCGTCCTCTCTGTTTGCCCATCAGTCTGGGGATGAAAAGTTGTGCTAAACCTCAACTCGACTCCAAAAGCTCTTTGTAGGCTTTGCCAAAATCTGGAAACCAACTTCGGATCTCGGTCTGACACAATTAACATCGGCACTCCATGAAGTCTAACAATCTCATTCACATACAACAAAGCAAGTTTATCAGCGTTGAAGGTGGTCTTAACAGGCAAGAAGTGTGCTGACTTAATTAGTCTATCCACGATAACCCAAATCGAATCCATACCCTTTTGTGTTTTTGGCAAACCAACCACAAAGTTCATGGAGATGTGCTCCCATTTCCACTCAGGAATCGGTAAAGGTTGAAGAAGTCCTGCTGGCCTTTGATGTTCTGCTTTCACTTGTTGACAATACAGACACTGGGACACGAACTCGGCTATCTCTCCTTTCATATTTGGCCACCAAAATGTCTGCTTCACATCCTGGTACATCTTGGTGTTCCCGGGGTGAATAGCAAACTTGGAACCATGAGTTTCTTGCAAAATTTTCCTTTTTAACTCTGGGATGTCGGCCACACACAACCTCCCCTCAAACTTAAGCACTTGATTTTCTATGGTGTATCCTGGTCTCGGCTTTGTGATAATCTCATCGGCTACCCTCTTGAAGAATTCATCCTCCATCTGCCTTGTCTTTATTTCCTCAACAATAGTCGGCTCCACTAAGATCGCGGTTAGGCATGCCAAATTTCCAACCATCTTTCTGCTCAAAGCGTCGGCCACGGTGTTAGCTTTACCTGGATGATATTGGATCTGCATATCGTAATCTTTCAACAACTCAAGCCATCTTCTCTGCCTCATATTCAATTCCTTCTGAGTGAACAAGTACTTCAAGCTTTTATGATCTGTGAAAACCTAACAAGAAGCTCCATACAAGTAGTGGCGCCAAATCTTCAAAGCAAATACCACGGCTACTAATTCTAAATCATGGGTGGGATAGTTCTTTTCATGTGGCTTCAACTGACGAGATGCATATGCTATAACCCTACCTTTTTGCATTAATACACAACCCAGACCCTTATGCGAAACATCACTATAAACATGAAACTCTTCATTACCAGATGGTAGTACAAGAACTGGTGCTGCGACTAGCCTTGTCTTCAACTCCTGGAAGGCTGCTTCCCTATCCTTAGTCCATTCGTAAGCCGCTCCCTTCTTAGTCAGTTGTGTCAACAGAATTGCAATCCTTGAGAAATCCTTCACGAACTTTCTGTAATAACCTGCCAATCCCAAAAAACTACAAACCTCGGACACATTAGTCGGCCTCGGCCAATTTACAACGGCTTCAATTTTACTAGGATCAACCGAAATACCATCTTCATCAATCACATGACCCAAAAATGAAATAGTGGTAAGCCAAAACTCACACTTGTTAAATTTAGCATACAATTTCCGATCCCTCAAAGTCTGTAAGGTAAGTCTCAAATGATCTTCGTGTTCAGCTTTGCACTTAGAGTAGATTAATATATCATCGATGAAGACGACCACAAACTCATCTAGATAAGATTTAAAGACTCTGTTCATCAAATCCATAAATGCTGCAGGGGCATTGGTCACTCCAAAAGGCATTACTAAAAACTCGTAGTGGCCATACCTCGTCCGAAAAGCGGTCTTCTCAACATCCTCGGCTTTGACTTTAAGCTGATGGTAGCCCGACCTAAGGTCAATTTTGGAAAATACTCGTGCTCCTTGCAACTGATCAAACAAATCATCTATCCTCGTCAACGGGTACTTATTCTTGATGGTTACCTTATTCAGTTCTCGGTAATCAATACAAAGACGAAGTGTACCATCCTTCTTCTTAACAAATAAGACGAGTGCTCCCCAGGGTGAAGTGCTCGGCCTAATAAAACCCTTATCTAGCAACTCTTGCAGTTGAAGTTTCAATTCTTTAAGCTCGGCAGGGGCCATCCTATAGGGTGTCTTAGAGATGGGCTGGGTTCCCGATATGATGTCAACAGTAAACTCTACCTCTCTATCGACTAAGTGACCAGGCAAATCATTTGGAAACACGTCGGGGAATTCATTAACCACTGGGACGTCGGCTAACTCAACACTTCCATTCAAATTACTTAATATGCTACACAGATAACCTTGACACCCTTTTTGGATCAATCTATAGGCTTTCATAGATGAAATTAAGTAAGGTGGGGATACTACGCCTTTTCCCTGAAACGTGACCTCGGCGAGGTTTGGGGGCTTTAACGTGACACTTTTAGAAACACAATTTATGGATGCGTGATTTGTCACTAACCAATCCATCCCCAATATAACATCAAAATGAGTTATGTCCAATGGCATTAAATCAGCTAACAATTCAACATTCTCAATCACAACAACACATGCTCGATAGATGGATGCAATATTCATAGATCTCCCAGATGGAGTAGATACAGGTAACACATAATCAAGGGGTTCTAGTTTCCTATTAATCTTCTCGGCAAACTTAGCAGAAATGAATGAATGCGTAGAACCCGAATCAATCAATACAAATGCATTTTGAGAGCAAATTGGGAGTATACCTAACACCACTGTCTCGGCATTCTGAGTGTCTCCTGGTACCAGTGCAAAAACTCTGCCTTGCCTCATCTGTCCTTTCCCAGCGTTACCTTTCTGCACGGAGCCCGAAGTATTCTCATCTCTCTTACCTTCATCAGCCCTCGTTTTTGGACAGTCCCTCACAAAATGACCTATTTCACCACATTCGTAACAAGCTCCAGACGCCCGACGACAGACCCCGAAATGTGGCTTCCCACAACTGGAACATGTCGGCTTAGTTCCACTTTCCTGCCTTGGGTTGCTTGAACTGCCAACATTCGTTTTCTTCTTGGTGCCAAACTGTGCTCGGCGATTGTCATAACTCGGCCTCTTCTTTTGACTCTCTCCTGAACTCTAATATCTGTTCAAGTTAGCTTCGGCCAAAATGGCTTTGTCCAGTACTCCAGCGTAAGTCGGCATATTGAGCATATTAACTCGGTCTTGTATTAGTCCACGAAGCCCACTTTCGAATTTCCTAGCCTTTATATATTCATCATTGACCATGTGGGGCGCATACCTCGCCAACTCGGTAAAGGCACGATCATATTCAGCTACTGTTCTACTGCCTTGCGTCAAAGTCTGAAACTCGGTGGCCTTGCGTTTCCGAACACTTAAGGGAAAATGCTTGGTGTAAAACAACTCTAAAAATCGGGTCCAGGTCAAGTCTGGATTGCTTTCTCGAACCATCATCCACCATCTGCGGGCGTCGTCATCTAGCGTAAAAGCTGCTAATGTCACCTTCTGGGTGTCGGTGCTGGAAAAGATCTCGAACAGCTTTTCTATTTCCAAAACCCATGCTTCGGCTTTCATCGGCTCTATTCCCCCTTGGAATCTCGGTGGCTTCATTTTCTTGAACTCTCTGATTAGAGCTATCGTGCCCCGTCCCCATATAAAGCTGGCTGTGGGGGCACTTGTGGTACTGGGGGAGGTGGGGGTGGAACTGCATTTCAGCCGTTTGTCTGCTCGGCCTGAGTCGATGTAGCACTAGCGTACTGTTGCCTTGTCTGCCTTAACTCGCGGGCCAAACCTTCAACTAACCTTTCCAGTCTGTCCAACCTGTCCTCGGACTGATCTCGGCCAACTGGAGGTCTACCTCTCCTCATGATGCTATGAGTATGCAAAATGTGACTTTAAAACAAAATGAACAAATAATCACGTAGGCAAGTAACAGTTAAACATGCCGAGACAATGCACACCTTGTTTACATAGTAAGCAATATGATGCAATCCTAACATCCTTCTAAGGGTAATTCCTATGCTCTTTAGGACTCAAAGTGTGTGAATAACGTACTATAAGGAACTTTTGCTCTGATACCATTCTGTCACGACCCCAAACCGCCCCTAGTAATTTGGTGCCGTGATGGCCAGTAATCCGAGATTACCTAAGGCCAACTTTCAAATTCACACACAAACAGAGTATAAATATATGGGGCTCACAAGTGCGGAAGCAATAATTTAAAATACAAGTGGTCCATGAGAGCAGTGCATGAGTTAAATGGAATGGCATGCATCTTTACATAGCTTTACAACTTGAATACAATTAAAGTAAGGTTCAAAATACATATTACGTTTTAACGACAGGCTTCACAAGTCGACATAAACGAAATCCACGAACTACAAGTCAAGGGACATGGTCTGCCAGATTGCCGACATCCTCGTTGCCGACATAACATACACACAAAACACACATCTTGATCAAAAGGCTTCTCAAGCCGACGTGTACGAAATACAATTATTACAAGTCGAGAAGCATGATTTTCAAGACTGCCGACATAATTACAAGTCAAGCCGGCATGACAAAAATCCAAAACAAGCTCGCAAATCACATCTAGGCGTCACCGTCTTCTTGCTCATCACCTACATATATATAGAGAGGGTGAGCTTGGATACTCAGTGAATGGTATAAATAATAAAGGGGTTTGCATGAATAATAACCGAAGTCCTTTCAAAACAATACAAGTCAAAACTTTATATAACAAGGGATGGACCTCGTCCATCTAACAGATCTTCGAAGCTTCAAGGGATGCTTACTAGCATCAACATATTACAAATGATAACATTCCGGCAAACATATCCACGCGGTAAACCGTCAGTGGCAAAACAAGACAAAGCAAGGGAGACATCTCAAACAAGGGTGCTACAAAAGTTTAGAGTCCTCTAGCACAAGGGACCTATGTTACAAAGGTCCGTAGCCTTTTAACATGAGAGTGCTGCGAAAGTTTAGAGTCCTCCAGCACAAGGGACTTTCAGGACAAGATGTGCTGCGAAAGTTTAGAGTCCTCCAGTACAAGGGACTTTCAAAATGAGATATGCTGCGAAAGTTTAGAGTCCTCCAGCACAAGGGACTTTCCGAGAAGATCATCAAAACAAGATCATGCTTGATATACCAAACAGGGACAATTATTCATGCTTAACAAATACTTTCAAAACAAAGCAAAGCAAAGTCTTTATCAAAACATATAACATAGCTTTATTAAAAATACCACTCACTTGGTTCTTCAAACGTCGGGGTCAAGGCAAGTCCAAGTCCTACAAGCACATGGCAAAGTCTATTGAAGGTATTACTTAAAACAAGTCTAGTATGCACGCAAATGACCTCGACATTCTTCAAAAACTAAGTCAAATCAAATCAAAACACCGTTTCTTGTTTCTGGGAGACATGCTGGGCAACTACCAGGTCTAGGCCGAGGTCCCACACCTCCTTGCCGAGGTGTGGCCCTGACGGCCACATTCAAAAGCGAAGTCGGGAAAATCTAGGTTTCCCTCTTGATAAACATGAAGAACATGAGCATGAAGAACATGAACATGAGGAAGATGAATGCAAAGATCAAAACTTGCTATGAATTCAAAAACATGGACCTGGGCACCCATACTCAAGGATCTTATCAAAACAAACACAAAAACATGAGCCTAAATGCAAACTTTCGGATCAAACGAGGCTTTTCTCCAAGAACACATGAAAACCATTTTCTCTTTCTAAAACCATCTTTAAATCAATGCATGACGTGCCGAACAGGTCTGATCGTGCAATGCAGCTAGATGATCAATAAGAACAACAATAGTAGGTTAAGATTCTAACCTCAAAACTCGAATCTAACGGCTCAAGCTCCAACGATCAAGCTTGGAAGTTCACTCTCCCTTGCTCAAACTTCTCCTTCTCCTTCCTAGAGTTTCTCTCTCTAGAAGGCAAGATTTGATACAAAATGATATGTTTCTCACGACAATCACTGACTTAATCCCTCTGCCGGGACACGTGGCATCGACTGATTGGCTCTACTAAAAAAGGTGACTGACTGACAAGACAAGACCATGACAAAGTGTATTCAACAAGCTAGGCGGTAAGAGAATTCCGACGAGTAACGACATCGGCTAACAACAAGACTCTGGCAAGCAAGTGGCAAGGATATCGGCTTGGAAGGACAACACTTGACTAAGCCGTGCCACACGTTGGCCTAGATGTGCCACACCTCGGTCTAGGTCATACCATTACAGGAACAAATTCGCTAGTGCAAGGATCAAGGGCCTAGAACGAATAGATATTAACATCTCGGCCTAGATGATGAACATCTCGGCCTAGGCGACGCGCACCTCAGCCTAGATGGTGACATCTCGGCCAATATGCCAGGGTGAAAATGGAGGTCAACCAGAGGGGTTCCAAGATAGTTCTAAGTAACAAAGGTCTCAGAGGTGTCTAGGCTTAAGATGACCTCGGCAACACACCAGGCAAGAACAAAGCATGCAAGCAATCATTCAAGCAAAACAAGACAAGATTTGCAAATGCACATATCAAAACAAGATCATCCATAAATGTATGCAAGTATGACTAAGTTAAAATGAGGGTTGTTACAGTCTGAGATGCTCCTCGGGCCTTCTCGTGACAGTTACACGACTTTGGCCCCCGATGACCTATTTTCAATCTTAAGTGTGAAAAAGTGCATTTTTAAACTTAGTTTTAGAACCGGGAGTCCCGTGCTAGTTCCGTAAGTTTTCACAACATACATTGGTCTCGCCCGAGGTGTTTGATATGTTCCTTGGGCCTTCTCGTGACTGTTACACAATTTTGTTTCCCGATGACCTATTTTCAAGCTTAAGTGTGAGAAAAGTTCTTTTTTTTACTTAGTTTTCAAACCGGGAGTCATGTGCTAGTTTCGTAAGTTTCCACAACTTACATTAGTCCCTCTCGAGGTGTTTGAGGACTTCGCCGGGCTATCTCGTGACTGTTACACGATTTTGGCCCCCGATGGCATATTTTAAATGTTAAGTGTCAAAAAAGTGTCTTTTTCGACTTATTATTCAAACCGGAAGTCCCGTGATAATTCCGTAAGTTTCCAAAACTTACATTGGTCCCTCCCGAGGCGTTTGATGTGTTCTCGGGCCTTCTCGTGACTGTTACACGATTTTGGCCGCCGATGGCTTATTTTCAAGCTTACGTGTGAGAAAAGTGCATTTTTTGACTAAGTTTTCAAATCAAGAGTCTCGTTCCATAAGTTTTTACAACTTACGTTGGTCCTTCCCAAGGTGTTTGAGGTGTTCCCCGGGACTTCCTATTACACAATTTTGGCCCCCGATGGCCTATTTTCAAACTTAAATGTGAGAAAAGTGCCCTTTTGGACTTAATTTTCAAATCGGGAGCCTCGTGCTAGTTTTGTAAGTTTCCAAAACTTACATTGGTCTCTCTTGAGGTGTTTGAGGTGTTGTGCAGTCCTTTTCATGACTATTACACGATTTTTGCCACCGATGGTCTATTTTCAACCTTACGTGTGAAAAAAGTGTATTTTTTGACATAGTTTTCAAACCGGTAGTCCCATGCCAGTTCCGTAAGTTTCCAAAACTTACATTGGTCCCCCCCGAGGTGGTTGAGGTGTTCCCATGGCCTTTTCGTAACTGTTTCATGATTTTGGCTCCCGAATGCCTATTTTTAAGCTTAAGTGTGAAAAAAGTGTCTTTTTTGACTTAGTTTTCAAACCGGGATTCCCGTACTAGTTCTGTAAGTTTCCACGTCTTAGATAGATCCCTTTCAATGTATTTGAGGTGTTGCCCTGGTCTTCTCGTGACTGTTACACAATTTTGGCCCCCGATGGCCTATTTTCAAGGTTAAGCGTGAAAAAAGTTAATTTTTTGACATAGTTTTCAAATGGGGAGTCCCCGTGCTAGTTTAGTAAGTTTCCACAACTTAAATTGGTCCATTCCAAGGTGTTTGATGTGTCCCTGGGCCTTCTCGTGACTGTAGCACAATTTTGGCCCCCCGATGACCTATTTTCAAGCTTAAGTGGGAAAAAAGTGCCCATTTGGACTTAGTTTTCAAACCAGGAGTCCCGTGCTAATTCCGTAAGTTTCCACAACTTACATTGGTCCCTCCCGAGGTGTTTGTGGTGTTCTCTGGGACATCTCATGACTGTTACAGGATTTTGGCTCCCGATGGCCAATTTTCAAGCTTAAGTGTGAAAAAAAATGTTTTTTTTTACTTAGTTTTCAAACCGAAAGTCTCGTGCTAGTTCCATAAGTTTCCACAACTTACATTGGTCCCTCATGAGGTGTTTGATGTGTTATCGGGGCCTTCTCGTGACTGTTACACGATTTTGGCCCCCTATCGCCTATTTTCAAACTTAAGTTTCAAAAAAGTATCTTTTTCAAGTTAGTTTTCATACCGGGAGTCTCGTGCTAGTTTGGTAAGTTTTCACAACTTACATTGGTCCCTCTCGAGGTGTTTGAGGTGTTCATCGGGCCTTCTCGTGACTGTTACACAATTTTGGCCTTAAGTGTGAAAAAAATACATTTTTTGACTTAGTTTTGAAACCGGTAGTCCCGTGCTAGTTTTGTAAGTTTCCATAACTTACATTGGTCACTCCCGAGATGTTTGAGGTGTGCCCCGGGCCTTCTCATGACTGTTACACGATTTTTGCCCCCGATGGCCTATTTTCAAGCTTAAGTGTGGAAAAAGTGTATTTTTTGACATAGTTTTCAAACCGGGAGTCCCGTGCCAGTTCCGTAAGTTTTCACAACTTACATTGCTCCCTCCTGAGGTGTTTGAGTTATTCCGGGCCTTCTCATGATTGTTACATGATTTTAGCCCCGATTTCCTATTTTAAAGCTTAAGTGTGAAAAAAGTTCATTTTTCGACTTAATTTTCAAGCGGGGAGTCCCGTCCCAGTTCTGTAAGTTTTCACAACTTACATTGGTCACTTTCGAGGTGTTTGAGGTGTTTCACAGGCCTTCTCATGATTGTTAAACAATTTTGGCCCCTGATGGCCTATTTTCAATCTTAAGTGTGTAAAAAGTGCATTTTTTGAGTTAGTTTTTAAGCCGGGAGTCCCGTGCCAGTTCTATAAGTTTCCAAACCTTACATTGCTCCCTCCCGATATTTTGCAGTTGTTCCCCGAGCCTTCTCGTGACTGTTACACGATTTTGGCTTCCGATGGCTTATTTCAAGCTTAAGTCTGAAAAAGTGCATTTTTCGAGTTAGTTTTAAAACTGGGAGTCCTGTGCTAGTTTCGTAAGTTTCCACAACTTACATTGCTCCCTCCCAAGGTGTTTCAAGTGTTCCCTGGGCCTTCTTGTGACTGCTACACAATTTTGGCCCCCGATGTCCTATTTTCAATCTTAAGTGTTATAAAAGTGCATTTTTTGACTTAGTTTTCAAACTGGGAGTCCCGTGCTAATTCCATAAGTTTCCACAACTTACATTGGTCTCTCCCGAGGTGTTTGATGTGTTCTCGAGGCTTTCTCATGACTGTTATAAGATTTTGGCTTCCCGATGGCCTATTTTCAAGCTTAAGTTTAATAAAAGTGCCTTTTTGGACTTAGTTTTCAAATCGGCAGTCTTGTGCTAGTTCCGTAAGTTTCAGCAACTTACATTGGTCCCTTCCGAGGTGCTTGAGGTGTTTCCCAGGACTTATCATGACTGTTACACGATTTTGGCCCCCGATGGCCTATTTTCAAACTTAAGTGTGAAAAAATACATTTTTTGACTTAGTTTTCAAAGCGAGAGCCTCGTGCCAGTTCTGTAAGTTTTCACAACTTACATTGGTCCTTCCCGAGGTGTTTGTGGTGTTCCTTGGGCCTTCTCATGACTGTTACACGATTTTGGCCACCGATGGCCTATTTTCAAGCTTAAGTCTGAAAAAGAGTTCATTTTTCAACTTTGTTTTTAAGCCGGGAGTCCCGTACTTGTTCCGTAAGTTTTCACAACTTACATTGCTCGCTCCCGAGATATTTGAAGTGTTCCCCGAGCCTTCTTGTGATTGTTATATGATTTTGGCCCCCGATGGCCTATTTTCAACCTTAAGTGTGAAAAAAGTGCATTTTTCGACTTAGTTTTCAAATCGAGAGTCCCGTGCCAGTTTCATAAATTTTCACAACTTACATTGCTCCCTCCCAAGGTGTTTGAGGTGTTCACCGGGCTTTCTTGTGACTGTTACAAGATTTTGGCCCCTGATGGCCTATTTTTAACCTTTTGCTTTAGGGGGTTGGTTCACAGGTACAACCTTTGTAACTTCATGGTATACTCATGGATTGGCTAGTTCCTATTTGGAAGGCTGCAATTTCTTAACGGTCGCAGTTTCTACTCCTGTTAATAGTTTAGCACATTCTTTGTTGTTACTATGGGGTCCTGAAGCACAAGGAGATTTTACTTGTTGGTAAGTGTGAAAAAAATGTATTTTTTGACTTAGTTTTCAAATCGGGAGTCCCGTGCTAGTTCCGTTAGTTTCGACAACTTACATTGGTCCTTCCCGAGGTGTTTGAGTTGTTCCCGAGGCTTTGTTGTGACTCTTACAAGATTTTGGACCTCGATGGCCTATTTTCAACCTTAAGTGTGAAAAAGTACATTTTTTGACTTAGTTTTCAAGTCGGGAGTCTCGTGCCAGTTCCATAAGTTTCCACAACTTACAATGCTCCCTCCCGAGGTGTTTGAGGTGTTCTCTCAGCCTTCTCACGACTGTTACACAGTTTTGGACCCCGATGGACTATTTTCAAGCTTAAGTGTGAAAAAAGTGTATTTTTCCACTTAGTTTTCAAACTGGGAGTCTCGCGCTAGTTCTATACTTCTCTACTTAGGCACTAATTAGCTTAGCCACTAATTGTTTCCTTAGCTTAAGTGGTTAAGTTTAACTCAGACTAACCTTGCTTAGCCTCTAAGAAAGAGAATTTTTTGAGTAACGATATTAGTTTAAAACTTAATCAACTCGTTTAGTGGTTTTTTTTTTTTTTTTAGGAGGGTACTTTTAAGGTATTCTAAATCGCCTAAGTGTTCAATTACCAAGTCGAAAATGATGAATTTGAATTCTCTTTGATTTCCTTCCTATTACTCTTTCTTTTATCTAACTTTCTATTCTACCTCTCAAGAAGAATGTTTCTCTCTAACTTTCTCCATCCTTCTCTATTTTGTTCCAGAAGCTAATTAGCTTAGGCCACTAATTGTTTTATTAGCTTAAGCAACCAAGTTTAACTCAAACTAACCTTGCTTAGACTCTAAGAGAGAGAATTTTCCGAGTAATTGTAGCTTAACGATATTAGTTTAACTTAAGCACCTCATTTAAGGTTTTCTAATTCACTTAAGTGTTCAATTCACAAGTCTAAAACGATGAGCTTGAATTCTCATTGCTTTCTTTCCTATTACTGTTTCTTTTCTCTAACTTTCTCTTCTACCTCTCAAGACGAATGTTTCTCTCTACCTTTCTCTGTCCTTCTCCATCAACTGTTTTGTTCAATGAACCAATTGGTTTAGGCCGCTAATTATTTCAGTTGCTTATGTGGCCAAGTTTAATTCAAACTAACCTTGCATAGCCTCTAAGAAATAGAAGTTTCTGAGTAATTGTAGCATAAGGATATTAGTTAAACTTAAGCACCTCATTTAAGGTTTTCTAAATCAACTAAGTGTTCAATTCTTAAGTCCAAAGGGATGAATTTGAATTCCCTTTGATTTTCTTTCCTATTACTTTTTCTTTTCTCTAACTTTCTCTTCTACCTCTGATGAAGAATGTTTCTCTCTACCTTTCTCAGTCCTTCTCCATCATTCTCTATTTTGTTCTAGGAACAAAATTGCCTAGACCGCTAATTGTTTCATTTGCTTAAGCGGCCAAGTTTAACTCAAACTAACCTTACTTAGCCTCTAAGAAAGAGAATTTTGTATTCATCTATTATCTATTCAATGATTGTAAGTACTTGGGGACAAATTGATAAATGGACAGTTTTTTTTTTGGGTGAATAGTAAATGGACAGTTTTAGATTTATTTTGGTTTTATTTTAGTTTTAATCAGTTATTTGTATTAGTCCCCCCTCCCCTTTTTTGGGGGATGCGGATTTGCTGTATTACCTGGGGTATGCCCCTTGTAAACGTGTAAACTTTGTCTTTAATTTATGACTTACCCACCCAAAAAAAAAAAAAAAGAAAAAGAGAATTTTATGAGTCATTGTAGCTTAAGGAAATTAGTTCAACTTAAGCACCTCATTTAAGTTATCTAAATCACCTAAGCGTTCAATTTTTTTGGGTGAATATAAGCGTTCAATTCTTAAATCCAAAATGATGAACTTCAATTCCTTTTGATTTTCTTCCTATTTCTCTTTCTTTTTTTCAAACTTTCTCTTCTAGATCTCAAGAAGGAATGTTCCTCTCTGACTTGCTCCGTCCTTCTCCTTCCTTCTCTATTCTGTTCTAGGAACTAAATAGCTTAGGCCATTAATTGTTTCATTAGCTTAAGTGGCCAAGTTTAACTCAAACTAACCTTGCTTAGCCTCTAAGAAAGAGAATTGTCTGAGTAATTATAGCATAATGATATTAGTTTAACTTAAGTACCTCATCTAAGTTTTTCTAAATCAGCAAAGTGTTCAATTCTCAAGTCCAAAAGGATGAATTTGAATTCCTTGTGATTTTCATCCTAATTTTCTTTCTTTTCTCTAACTTTCTCTTCTCTTTTTCTTTTGTTTTTTTTTTGGGGTTGGGGGGGGGGGGGCGAGTAAATAAGACATAAATAAAACAAGAAAATTTACATAACTACAAGGGGAATGCCCCAGGCCTACCACAGCTAAACAAGACCACCAAGCAGAATAACAACAAAACAAACCTACAAACTCACTAAAGCTAAAGAGAGACAGAAAACTTAAAACCAAACAAAAAAACTAGGGCCTTACAACCTGTTCACTATCCATATATAACTAGAGATAGGGAGAATGAACAAGAGAATAAACCAACCAGCAGCAGCCTAGCACGAGTACAATCAGAAGCATTGTGTTCCAGGGAAAACATGCCCTTGACAGCAAAATGATGGCACTTGAACTATTCTTCCACAATAGCAGGTTTGCCTGCACAATCCAGCTTCTATAACACCAAAACAAACGTGCTTGTAGCCCCAACCAAAAAGTAAAAATAAAGTTAAAAAATAAAATTCCCAACACAACCTGCAGGGATAGGGAAACAAAACACCAGCCAGTTTGTAGGCTGTACACATGCCAAAGAAAAAAGAACTATTACAATGCAGAAATGAAAGACAAAGAATTTTCCATTTGAGGATTTTCCATGTAGAGACTGGCACAGCATGTAGCCTGGTCTTTGTGTCTCCAAAACTCTTATCCCAGCATAGATCATCGGAACCAATGTACACAACAACCAGTGATAGTTGTCCAGCACAGCAGATTCTTCCATGAAGATAAACTTTGGACAGCCACCGTCCCAAATGAAGGCCAATTGGTTGTTGTTCAGGAGAATCTGCCACTAGAGAATGAAAATGTAAATATTACACACCATTTTGTAATTGAAACCACACTTTAGCATGCAAAGAAAACACACAATATATTGTACATTTGTATTTGTAGGCTAAGATATTCATTAGCTCGAACATAAGAAGTTCATTTCACACTCTATTCTCTCACCAGTCAATCTTTGAATATTTTCTCACAACACTCAACCCTCAACTTAGGCACTCTATTTAGCTCCACTTGCCACTACACAAAGTAAAAAACAGTTAGATAAACACTCTGAATTGCTCTCCTTCACTCAACCCTCTTATGGTGAACTCACACCACTTAACAGCCCTCCCATTCCTGGAGATTGGGGCTTCAAGATTGTGTTGGGCAGATTCCACTGAGCAATGTACCAGCTATCTCCTGTAGATCTAGGCAAATTGGTGATAGATAGAAGTCTACCTCTAATCATATGAACAATTGAGTTAGTAACCACCTCTTCAGGTTTGTGTTCCTTATTAAAGATTCTATTATTCCTTTCAAGCCAAATTTGGTAAATAGAGCAAAGTAAAGTAAGCTTAAGGATTATAGAACGCAATGATTTGCCCTTGGTCTCTTTGGTGACAAAGGTTAGAACATGAGGCCATTGGAGATTAGGCCAAATTTGCATTGCATTTAGCTTTAAGAGCTTCCCAAATTCTAGAAACAAAGATGCAGTTAAAGAATAAATGGGAATGGCTCTCAGCATGGTATTGACAGAAAGGGAAGCTTGGATTAGGGGACAAGCCAAACAATTGCAAACGATCCCCAGTATTTTAATCTTTCATGAATAGCCATCCAAACAATAAAATTGACCCTAGGAATCATATGAGGCCCCCAAAGAAGAGTGTGCCAGGCCACAACATCAAATTTGCTCCTCCAGTGATTCCAGGCTGAGTTAATGGAAAAATCAGCATCAGAGCTTAATTGCCAAAAAGATTGGTCATTTTCAGAAGAATTAGGAGTGCAGCTACTGGGGGTAGCTGAGATCAAATCTTCCTATTTCCGAAGAATTAGGAATAGGCCATTTCCAGGAATTCCCATCAACAATCTGACTGACTTTAGCCTCACTGTTGAGGAATCATACAAGATTCTATCACCATTTTTTTTTTTTTGGGTGGTAAGTCATAAATTAAAGACAAAGAATTACACATTTACAAGGGGCATACCCCAGGTAATACAACATAACTAAATTGGCCCCCCAAAAAGAGGGGGGGGGGAGTGGCTTGGATGTCATGGCTGTGAGGAGTGGGACACTTATTGGATTCCATGTGTTTATCTGCAGTAGAGATTGGGGGCAGGTGGGGCTGGTTATCATCTTTGTTTCGACTTGCGGGTTGTTGCTTTGTGAGTGTGTTGTTGTGTCTATAAGCTCCGTGGTGTTTATTTGTATCTTTGCCCATATATCCACCTCTAGTTCCCATCTACCATCTCTGATGGTAGGGGTTACTTGGGGTCTAAAAGGATATATGGGCAGAGTTGGGTTTTTTGTTTTGTTTTCTGTTGTTCTTGTTTATCCCCTTTCTTAGGGGTGCAGTGGTAGTTTATGTTGGTTAGGCAATCGGTTTTTATTTTTATTTCTTGTTGGGCGTCCCTGGGGTATGCCCCTTGTAAACTTGTAAATTTCATTGTCTTTATTTTATGACTTACTTACCCAAAAAAAAAAAAAAAAACTAAAACCCAAATTAGCCAAAATAAAACTAACTATAAACCAAATTTGCCCATATATTCTTTTTTGTCCCCAAGTGGCCCCTGCCATAAAAATAATAGGAGGAAACTTGGGGAGATATATGGGCAAAAAACAAAATATAGCAAAAACAATGTCCATCGGTGAACCACCTAATACACTAGCCAATAACCACATTGGCTCAAGGGGACTAAGGGGATGCCAATTATCATGCCATAAAAAAGTAGAGTTACCTCTACCAATCTTATGCAGGATAAGAGGAGACACAGCATCCCTAAGAGATAAAATCTTCCTCCAGACCCAAGAAGGGTCATTAGGGACCCTGACTTTCTAGAAACTCTTGCCTTTAAGTAAGTAGGATTTCACCCATTGGCACCACATAGATTTCTCACCTCCAGAAAATAGGAACCAGATATGCTTAGCAATGGCAGCCCTATTCCAAATGTCTAAAGATTTAAAGCCAAGGCCACCCTCATTTTTAGGGCTGCAAACCTTATCCCAAGCAATTTTGGCACTATGTTTTTTAAGATCAGTACCAGACCAAATAAAGCTCCAATTTTGGCACTATGCTTTGTCAAGCAGAATGTTTCTCTCTAACTTTCTCCATACTTCTCCATTTTGTTCTAGGAACTAAATTGCCTAGACCGCTAATTGTTTCTATAGCTTAACTGGCCAAGCTTAACTCAAACTAACCATGCCTTTTTTTTTTTGGGTAAGTAAGTCATAAAATAAAGATAGTAAAATGTACAAGTTTACAAGGGGCATACCCCAGGTACGCCCTACAACAAATAAAAGAAGAACAAAAAACACCACAAAACAACCACTTGACATCCTACAACATAAAACCACACTTGCAAAAGCCAAAGAACAACAGAAAAAATAGAACCCCACTTTGTCCATATATCGTTTTTGACCCCAAGTAACCCCTACCATTAGAGATAATAGATGGAAACTTGGGATGGATATATGAACAAATAAACAAAACACACTACAGACTCATAAAACATAACAAACAAACACACAATACAAATGTAACTAACTAAACACCCAACAAGACCAATTGAAAATGATAACTGCCCCTGCTTGCTTCCAGTCTGTACCTCGGATGAAAGCATGGAATCCAATAAGCATCTCGTTTCTCATAGCCGTGACATCCTAGCCACTCCAAAGCTATGACGAAGGAAAATATCTATCCCATGAAAGATCCTGGCTGCATCACATGAAGCCTGCATAGTCAATCACCATAATCAATAGTCTTGAGAAGTTTAGTGAAAAAACAATAGCTCCGCTGCAACAAACCAATACATAGCCAACAAAACATGAGAGCAATCATCACCACATCCCCCAGTCCCTTCCTAGGTAGATCACAAGCCTCAAACCCCACGGCAGTGTCCCCTTCACTCTATGTCAGGCGTGGCAATACAATCAATTCGGATGGGTCACATGAGGACAAGAAGCAACCAGAAAACTGGTAGCTATCCTCCTGCTCATCTCCCAGTCTCTAACTCGGCTAGTTATCGAACCACTATTCCCCATAGCAGTGACTCCCTAATCACTCTTGGTGGAGATGGCTCAAAACCACCCTCATATCGAGTCGCATCAGGATCACACAATCAATCATCATGAAATAACCGACTACAAAAGGTCCGCTGCATTGTGGCTAATCAAAATTAAAGGCCCATCCAAAACAAAAACAACTCACCTTACTTACCCAAAAAAAAAAAAAAAAACCACTCACCCACTTGGATCTATCAACAACATAGAAGCATAGCCCATGCAAAATGTAGTCCACACCTCAATTCCCCATGGCAGTGTCCCTCTCACTCCACACCAGAAGAGGTTAGAGAACTGCTCTAAGCTGAATCACATGAATATGTACAGATCATTAACCAAATAACGAAAAACCAAATATAGTAGACAGTAGAATCCATGGACTAAAAAATTTGCCCACCAACCGAACAAATTTATATAATACGCATATGTCGGTGAGCCCAGATAACAAACCAAATGGCCAAAAAATTCCAAGGAAACAGTGGCCCACCTAGCAATGCACAATAGGCCAATAGATGCGGGCCCACCAGATCCCACTAGCACAATACGCTTTTGACTTTAATCAAATAGAGACAACTATATATAAAATATATATAACTAACCTATTTGAACAACATTTTGAGCCCCACCGAAAAAAAGAAACCATGGCCCACAACATGGCAAACCAACCTACTCACATGTGGGCCCAGGTGAAGGAACCCATCTGCTCATGCATACCCACGTGGGTTCAACAATAATTCAAGATTTAAAAATCCTCCATACTAGCAAATCTAGCCAGCAAATATGCACTAGGTACAACTTTCCACAAAACAGCTGGATTGACGTGCAAGCATTACAACCTACCCGCAGCCACTACGCGCTTAGGCACACGTGGATCCATCTCCAACTTCGTGTCCTAGCACTGCACCATCGTTGATAATACACGAAATAACAAAACACATACACACACACACACATATATATATATATATATAATCATACCCCAACCAGCGGCAAAAGCCATAACCGGCGAACATGGAGAACTCCGGCGAGAACCATTGCAACAGCGCTGAAGAAGACTGAACCACTTCACTTCACGCCGGAAAACATGACCCAGAACACCGACGCTGGAATAGAGCGACACCATTGCCAAAAAATAAATCCAGTAGCACACCCAAGAAGAACGAGAAACACACCTGCAACTATCCCGATCTTAGACACCAACGGCAAAATACGACATGAACCAGAGAACACTCTAACTCAACACAATTGGCGCCGGTGGAGCAGAAACCAAACTGGCACCGGAGAACCTTGCATACAAGACCATCGACGGGCACGCAACAGATGCCATTGACGGAGCTTCAAGCAGTCAACAAACCCAGCACATCCGGCGACACACCACCACCGGTAGCCCAAACACCTACCGAATCAAGCTTACATGAACACAGGAGATGAACCCCGTGTAAGACAACCAACAACCCAAGACCAGCCATGAAATGGCCAGACTGAAACAACAAGAATCCAATATATATCCCACAAACCCTCCTGAATCTGGACAAAATTAAGAAGAGATTCAGCCACAACACATAGAACCATCCAAACCAGACAAAAATCTGACAAGGAGCCCTCAAAACTCCATGGGTAACAACAGAGGGAGCTTAGAGAGAGAAGCTCTCAACCTAATCCCCGAATCTAGAGAGAGACATTATAAAGGCAAATTGTTAGCCCTACTAACCATGCTTAGCCTCTAAGAAAGAGAATTTTCTGAGTAATTGTAGCTTAACAATATTAGTTTAACTTAAACACCCCACGCAAGGTTTTTCTAAATGACCTAAGTCTTCAATACTCAAATCCAAAATGAGGAATTTGAATCCCATTGGATTTTCTTCCTATTTCTCTCTATTTTCTCTAACTTTCTTTTGTAGCTCTCAAGAAGAATGTTTCTCTCTAACTTTCTCCGTCCTTCTCCATCCTTCTCTATGTTGTTCTAGGAACTAATTACCTTAGGCCACTAATTATTTCATCACCTTAAGTGGCCAAGTTTAACTCAAACTAACCTCGCTTAGCCTCTAAGAAAGGGAATTTTCAACGTAATTGTGGCTTAACGATATTATTAGTTTAACTTAGGCACCTCATTAAGCTTTTGTAAATCATCTAATTGTTCAATTCTAAAGTCTAAAAGGTTGAATTTGAATTCTCTCTGATCTTCTTCCTCTTTCTCTAACTTTCTCTTCTAGCTCTCAGGAACAATGTTTCTCTCTAACTTTCTCTGTCCTTCTCTATTTAGTTATAGGAAATAATTAGCTTAGGCCACTAATTGTTTTATTAGTTTAAGTGGCCATGTTTAACTCAAACTAACCTTGCTTAGCCTCTAAGAATGAGAATTTTCTGAGTAATTGTAGCATAACGATATTTGTTTAATTTAAGCACCTAGTTTAAGGTTTTGTTAATCACCTATGTTTTCAAAAGTCAAGTCCAAATGGATGAATTTGAATTCGTTTTAATTTTCTTCCTATTTCTCTTTCTTTGCTCCAACTTTCTCATCTAGCTTTCAATGAAAGCTACTATCTAACTTTCTCCGTCCTTCTCTATCCTTCTCTACATTGTTCTGGGAACTAATTAACTTAGGCCACTAATTGTTTCATTAGCTGAAGTTGCCTAGTTTAACTCAAATGAACCTTGCTTAGCCTCTTAGAGATAGAATTTTCTGAGTAATATTACTTTAATGATATTAGTTTAGCTTAATCACCTCGTTTAAGGTTTCCTAAATCACCTAAGCGTTCAATTCTCAAGTCCAGAAAGATGAATTTGAATTCCCTTTGATTTTCTTCCTATTTCTCTTTCTATTCTCTAACTTTCTCTTCCAGCTCTCAAGAAGAATGTTTCTCTATAACTTTCTCCATCCTTCTCCATCTTTATCTTTTCTGTTCTGGGAACTAATTAGCTTAGGTCACTAATTGTTTCATTTTCTCAAGTGGCCAAGTTTAACTGAAACTAACTTTGCTTAGTCTCTAAGAAAGAGAATTTTCAGAGTAATTGTTGCATAACGATATTAGTTTAACGCAAGCACCTTATTTAAGTTTTTCTAAAACACCTGAGTGTTCAATTCTCAAGTCCAAAATGGTGAATTTTAATACCCTATGATTTTCTTCCTATTTCTCTTTCTTTTCTCTAACTTTCTCTTCTCGCTCTCAAGAAGAATGTTTCTGTCTAACTTTCTCCGTCCTACTCTATTTTGTTCTAGGAACTAATTTCCTTAGGCCACCAATTGTTTCATTAGCTTAAGTTGCCTAGTTTAACTCAAATTCTGGGATGGCTTAGTTCTTTTGTTTTATATTTGTTTCTTGTATAGTGTTTTGGTTAGGGCCTGGGGTATGCCCCTTGTAGTGGTGTAAGTTTTTTGTCTTTTATTTTATGACTTGTCCACCCAAAAAAAAGAATAGAAAGTTAGATAAAAGAAAGAGTAATAGGAAGGAAATCAAAGAGAATTCAAATTCATCATTTTGGACTTGGGAATTGAACACTTAGGCAATAGAATACCTTAAAAGTACCCCTCCTAAAAAATACAAAAAATAAAAAAACCACTAAACGAGCTGATTAAGTTTTAAACTAATATCGTTACTCAAAAAATTCTCTTTCTTAGAGGCTAAGCACAGTTAGTCTGAGTTAAACTTGACCACTTAAGCTAAGGAAACAATTAGTGGCTAAGCTAATTAGTGCCTAAATAGAGAAGGAGAGAGAAAGTTTGTGAGGAACATTCTTCTTGAGAGCTAAAAGAGGAAGTTAGAGAAAAGAAAGAGAAACGGGAAGAAAATGAAGGGGAATTCAAATTCATCCTTTTGTATATGACAACTGAACACTTAGGTCATTTTAAAAACCTTAAATGAGGTGCTTAAGTTAAACAACTAGCGTTAAGCTACAATTACTCAGAATTTTCTTTTTTGTTAGAGGCTAAACAATGTTAGTTTGAGTTAAACTTGCCCACTTAAGCTAACAAAACAATTAGGGGCCTAAGCTAATAAGTTCTCGAACAAAATAGAAAATGATGGAGAAGGACGGAGAAAGTTACAGAGAAACATTCTTCTTGAGAGGTAGAAGAGAAAGTCATACAAAAGAAAGAGAAATAAGAAGAAAATCAAAGAGAATTCAAATTCATCCTTTTAGACTTGAGAATTGAACACTTATGTGACTTAGAAAACCTTAAATGAGGTGCTTACGTTAAACTAATGTCGGTAAGATACAATTACACAGAAAATTCTATTTCTTGGAGGAGGCAAGGTTAGTTTGAGTTAAACTTGGCCACTCAAGCTAATGAAACCATTAGTGGCCTAAGCTAATTAGTTCCTAGAACAAAATAGAGAAGGTTAGAGAGAAACATTCTTCTTGAGAGCTAGAAGAGAAAGTTAGAGAATAGAAAGAGAAATAGGAAGAAAATCAAGGGGAATTAAAATTCTTCTTTTTGGATTTGAGAATTGAACACTTAGGTAATTTAGAAAACCTTAAATGAGATGATTAAGCAAAAATAATATCGTTAAACTAATATTACTTAGAAAATTCTATTTCTTAGAGGCTAAGTAAGGTTAATTTGAGTTAAACTAGGCAACTTAAGCTAATGAAACAATTGGTGGCCTAAGGAAATTAGTTCCTAGAACAAAATGGAGTAGGACAGAGAAAGTTAGACAGAAACATTCTTCTTCTTCTTCTTCTTCTTCTTCTTCTTCTTCTTCTTCTTCTCTTCTTCTTCTTCTTTTTCTTTTACTTACCCAAAAAAAAAACATTCTTCTTGAGAGCGAGAAGAGAAAGTTAGAGAAAAGAAAGAGAAATAGGAAGAAAATCATAGGGCATTCAAATTCACCATTTTGGATTTGAGAATTGAACACTCAAGTGTTTTAGAAAACCTTAAATGAGGTGCTTGCGTTAAACTAATATCGTTATGCAACAATTACTCTGAAAATTCTCTTTCTTAGAGGCTAATAAGCAAAGTTAGTTTCAGTTAAACTTGGCCACTTGAGCAAATGAAACAATTAGTGGCCTAAGCTAATTAGTTCCCAGAACAGAAAAGATAAAGATGGAGAAGGACGAAGAAAGTTATAGAGAAACATTCTTTTTGAGAGCTGGAAGAGAAAGAAGAGAATAGAAAGAGAAATAGGAAGAAAATCAAAGGGAATTCAAATTCATCTTTCTAGACTTGAGAATTGAACACTTAGGTGATTTAGAAAACCTTAAATGAGGTGATTAAGCTAAACTAATATCATTAAAGTAATATTACTCAGAAAATTCTATCTCTAAGAGGCTAGGCAAGGTTCATTTGAGTTAATTCATCCATTTGGATTTGACTTTTGAAAACATAGGTGATTAACAAAACCTTAAATTAGGGGCTTAAATTAAACAAATATCGTTATGCTGCAATAACTCAGAAAATTCTCATTCTTAGAGGCTAAGCAAGGTTAGTTTGAGTTAAACATGGCCACTTAAACAAATAAAACAATTAGTGGCCTAAGCTAATTATTTCTTATATCTAAATAGAGAAGGACGGAGAAAGTTAGAGAGAAACATTGTTCTTGAGAGCTAGAAGAGAAAGTTAGAGAAAGAGGAAGAAGATCAGAGAGAATTCAAATTCAACATTTTAGACTTGAGAATTGAACAATTAGATGATTTACAAAAGCTTAATGAGGTGCCTAAGTTAAACTAATATCGTTAAGCCACAATTACTTTGAAAATTCCCTTTCTTAGAGGCTAAGCGAGGTTAGTTTGAGTTAAACTTGCCACTTAAGCTAATGAAATAATTAGTGGCCTAAGGTAATTAGTTCCTAGAACAACATAGAGAAGGATGGAGAAGGACGGAGAAAGTTAGAGAGAAACATTCTTCTTGAGATCTACAAAAGAAAGTTAGAGAAAAGAGAGAGAAATAGGAAGAAAAAAATCCAATGGGATTCAAATTCCTCATTTTGGATTTGAGTATTGAAGACTTAGGTCATTTAGAAAAACCTTACGTGGGGTGTTTAAGTTAAACTAATATTGTTAAGCTACAATTACTCAGAAAATTCTCTTTCTTAGAGGCTAAGCATGGTTAGTTTGAGTTAACTTGGCCACTTAAGCTAATGAAACAATTAGTGGTCTAGGCAATTTAGTTCCTAGAACAAAATGGAGAAGTATGGAGAAAGTTAGAGAGAAACATTCTTCTTGACAAAGCATAGTGCGAAAATTGGAGCTTTCTTTTCGTCTGGTACTGATCTTAAAAAACATAGTGCCAAAATTGCTTGGGATAAGGTTTGCAGCCCTAAAAATGAGGGTGGCCTTGGCTTTAAATCTTTAGACATTTGGAATAGGGCTGCCATTGCTAAGAATATCTGGTTCCTGTTTTCTGGAGGTGAGAAATCTATGTGGTGCCATTCGGTGAAATCCTACTTACTTAAAGGCAAGAGTTTCTGGAAAGTCAAGGTTCCTAATGACCCTTCTTGGGTCTGGAGGAAGAATTTATCTCTTAGGGATGCTGTGTCTCCTCTTATCCTTCATAAGATTGGTAGAGGTAACTCCACTTTTTTATGGTATGATTCCTGTCTCAACAGTGAGGCTAAAGTCAGTCAGATTGTTGATGGGAATTCCTGGAAATGGCCTATTCCTGATTCTTCGGAAATAGGAAGATTTGATCTCAGCTACCCCCAGTAGTTGCACCCCTAATTCTTCTAAAAATGACAAACATTTTTGGCAATTAAGCTCTGATGGTGATTTTTCCATTAACTCAGCCTAGAATCACTGGAGGAGCAAATTTGATGTTGTGGCCTGGAACACTCTTCTTTGGGGGCCTCATATGATTCCTAGGGTCAGTTTTATTGTTTGGATGGCTATTCATGAAAGATTAAATACTGGGGATCGTTTGCAATTGTTTGGCTTGTCCCCTAATCCAAGCTTCCCTTTCTGTCAATACCATGCTTAGAGCCATTCCCATTTATTCTTTAACTGCATCTTGCTTCTAGAATTTGGGAAGCTCTTAAAGCTAAATGGAATGTAAATTGGGCCTAATCTCCAATGGCCTCATGTTCTAACCTTTGTCACCAAAGAGACCAAGGGCAAATCATTGCGTTCTATAATCCTTAAGCTTACTTTACTTTGCTCTATTTACCAAATTTGGCTTGAAAGGAATACTAGAATCTTTAATAAGGAACACAAACCTGAAGAGGTGGTTATTAACTCAATTGTTCATATGATTAGAGGTAGACTTCTATCTATCACCAATTTGCCTAGATCTACAGGGGATAGCTGGTACATTGCTCAGTGGAATCTTCCCAACACAATCTTGAAGCCCCAATCTCTAGGAATGGGAAGGTTACTGAGTGGTGTGAGTTCACCATAAGAGGGTTGAGTGAAGGAGAGCAATTCATAGTGTTTATCTAACTGTTTTTTACTTTGTGCAGTGGCAAGTGGAGCTAAATAGAGTGCCTAAGTTGAGGGTTGAGTGTTGTGAGAAAATATTCAAAGATTGACTAGTGAGAGAATAGAGTGTGAAATGAACTTCTTATGTTCGAGCTAATGAATATCTTAGCTTGCAAATACAAACGTACAATATATCGAGTGTTTTCTTTGCATGCTAAAGTGTGGTTTCAATTACAAAATGGTGTGTAATATTTGTATTTTCATTCTGTGGTGGCAGATTCTCCTGAACGACAACCAATTGGCCTTCATTTGGGACGGTGGCTGTCAAAAGTTTATCTTCATGGAAGAATCTGTTGTGCTGGACAACTATCACTGGTTGTTGTGTACATTGGTTCCGATGATCTATGCTGGGATAAGAGTTTTGGAGACACAAAGACCAGGCTGCATGCTGCGCCAGTCTCTACGTGGAAAATCCTCAAATGGAAAATTCTTTTGTCTTTCATTTCTGCATTGTAATAGTTCTTTTTTCTTGGCATGTGTACAGTCTACAACTGGATGGTGTTTTGTTTCCCTATCCCTGAGGGTTGTGTTGGGAATTTTATTTTTTAACTTTATTTTTACCTTTTGGTTGGGGCTACATGCACGTGCTGCTATGGAAAATTACATAGATAAGTTTGTTTTGGTGTTATAGAAGCTGGATTGTGCAAGCAAACCTGCTATTGTGGAAGATTAGTTCAAGTGCCATCAGTTTGCTATCAAGGGCCTGTTTTCCCTGGAACACAATGCTTCTGATTGTACTCGTGCTAGGCTGCTGCTGGTTGGTTTATTCTCTTGTTCATTCTCCCTATCTCTAGTTATATATGGATAGTGTTAGTTGTTTATTGAATTTCATGGTGGCTATCTCATCAAGAAAGTGGAAAATTTGAAGGGTACTACACCAAAAAAAGTTGTTCCAACAGAAGAGCAGGCAAAACCAACCAACTCTGCAAAAGGTAACTCCTCTGGCAAGGGCAACAAGAGCCAGAGGAAGAAACAAAGGTAAGTCCCAGTTTAGTTTGGCTGTGGGTTAGTAAATTTTTGTTGTTTTCAATGACTTTTAAAATTGTATCATGGAATGTTAGAGGGTTTAACGACCCTTCAAGGCATAAAGAAGTTAAAAAAATTTTGAGTCGTGAAGATATTAAGGTTTTGGGCATTTTGGAGACCAAAATAAAAGCTACAAATGAAAATTGTATCTTGTCATCTTGTTTAAATAATTGGTCCTTTTTGACTAACTCACTTCCTACTCAAACTGGGAGAATTTGTGTATGTTGGGATACTACTTTTTGTTCAGTTAAGTTGATTGAGTCCTCTGATCAATTCCTGCTGTGTGAAATTATTGATTTTACAAAAGATGTTGTTTTTAAAGCTTGTTTTGTTTATACTGATAATAGGCATATTGTTAGGAAGGAGTTTTTTGAATACATGGTCAGGACCTCTTGTTTGCTGTCCAAAGCCCCTCTTGTCATGTTAGGGGATTTTAATGCTATTCGTTATGGGTCTGAGAAGTTTGGTGGCTCGTCTGTGTGATCTAGTGAAAAAGAAGCTTTCAATTCTCATATCCTTCAGTCGGAATTGGTGGGTCTGTCTTATGGTGGATGCCAATTCACTTGGGCTAATAAAAGAGACAGTGGGGACTACATTGCAACTAAAATAGATAGAGTTCTGGTAAATGAATTGTGGCTTGATTGATTCTCAGCTTCCTCTGCCTATTTTCACCCCTCATCTGTCTTTGATCACTCTCCGGCTGTGGTCACTGTCTCTACTGATGTGGTCTCTTTTAAGAAACCTTTTAAATTTTTTGATTTTTGGGCTCAACATGAAAACTTTATTCCTACTGTGTCTGAGGTGTGGAATCAGTATATCCCGGGGGTTCCTATGTTTCGTATTTGTCAAAAACTCCGTGACTTGAAGCTTGGTCTTAAAGCTTTGAACAAAAAGGATTTTAGTGATATCTCCACTAGAGTCCTGGCTACGAGTTCGGAGTTAAATTCTGTTCAGTGGAAATTGGATAAGGACCCTGGCAATCCTGTTCTACAAACTCTTGAAAAGAATCTCTATAAACAGTATGTGGATCTTAGTGCTATTGAAGAAAGCTTGGCTCGCCAAAAGTCTAGGATCCAGTGGCATGGTTTGGGGGATAGTAATAGCAAGTTCTTCTTTAGATCTATTAAAGGCAACATAAATCAGGGTAAAATTCTCTGTATTGAGAGACATGATGGGCTTAGAACTTCAAAGCCTGAGGATATTCAAGACGCTTTTATTAGCTTCTTTTCTGGTTTATTTGGCAAGCCTATTGATGATCACTATAATGGTTTTGCTAAGATTAACTCTCTTGTGAAAACTAAGTTGTCTCAGGACCAGTCTTTGTTGCTTGCTAGTCCTGTGTCTGATAAGGAGATTAAAGATGTTTTTTGGTCTTTAAAACCCAATAAGGCCCCTGGCCCTGATGGGTTTTCTGCTGGATTCTTTAAGAGCTCCTGGGATGTTGTTGGAAGAGAGGTCACCCAAGCTATCAGAACTTTCTTTGAATCTGGTAAGTTACTCTCTGAAGTCAATAGTACTATTATCGCTCTTATTCCTAAAGTTCCTAACCCTGTAAAAGTTGGGGACTATAGGCCTATCTCCTGTTGTAATACCATTTACAAGTGCATTGCGAAAATTATTGCTAATAGGATTAAAACAGTTCTCCCTGAACTGATTGATCCTGTCCAGTCCGCGTTTGTTTCTGGTAGGAAAATATCTGATAATATCTTTCTTTCCCAAGAGCTTATGAGAGGGTACCATAGAGGTTCCCCTACTCCTAAGTGTGCCATGAAAGTGGAGATTATGAAAGCTTATGATAGTGGGAGATGGGAGTTTATCATTGATATTCTGAGAGCTATGGGCTTTCCTCCGACTATGGTGTCTTGGATCCAAGCTTGCATTACTAGCCCTTCATTCTCTATCAGTATCAATGGTAGCCTACACGGCTATTTTAGAGGTGCCAGGGGTCTTAGACAAGGGGATCCCATGTCCCTTTATCTCTTTGTCCTAGCCATGGAGATTCTTGCTAGGATTTTTGCTGAAAAGTCTCGTCTTCCGGCTTTCAAGTTTCATTGGAGATGTGACAAAACTAAAATTGTTAACCTCTGTTTTGCTGATGATCTTATGATCTTTTGTAGAGGTGATGTCCCCACGATTGAACTCATCATGGCTGGCCTTGATGAGTTTAGTAGTCTTTCTGGCCTAACTCCTAGCACTAACAAGCGCAATATCTATTTTTCTGGTTGCAACCATGAGTTAAGAGAGTCGATCCTTAGAGTTGCTAAGTTTAGTGAAGGGACCCTCCCTGTTAAATACCTTGGGGTACCTCTCATTACTACTAAGTTAAGAGCGGGTGACTGTAACCAACTCACTGATAGAATCACTAAGAGGGTTAAGAGCTGGACTAATAGAATTCTTTCTGATGCTGGTACAGGCTAGCTCATTCAGACCATTCTCTTCTCTATGCAAGTGTATTCGTCTTCTCTTTTCATCCTTCCTAAGAAGGTGGTTAAGGAGATTGAGAGTATCCTTCGGGCGTTTCTTTGGTCTGGTACTGAGCTCAAAAAGCATAGTGCTAAAGTTGCGTGGGACAAAGTGTGTGCTCCTAAAACTGAGGGCGGTTTAGGTTTTAAATCCATTGAGATTTGGAATAGGGCTGCTATTGCTAAACACATTTGGTTTTTGGTTTCCGGGGGTGAACAATCTATGTGGTGTCAATGGGTTAAATTGTATTTACTCAAGCGTAGAAGTTTCTGGCATGTCAACACTCCTAGTGATCCTTCTTGGGTTTGGAGGAAGCTATTGTCTCTTAGGAATATTGTCTCCCCTCTTATTCTTCACAAGATAGGTAAGGGTGACTCCACCTTCCTTTGGTATGATAATTGGCATCCTCTTGGGCCCCTCTGGGATAGATATGGGGATAGAATTCTGTATGATTCGAGAGACCAAAGTTAGTCAAATTGTTCGTGGTAACTCTTGGCATTGGCCTTTCCCTAACTCATGGGAAATTCAGGAGTGGATCTCATCTACTCCTGAGAGTTGTAGACCTGATCCTTCTAGTAATGATCTTATTAGTTGGACCCTCACTTCTAATGGGGAATTCACCATCAAGTCTACTTGGAACCACTGGAGAGGCAAGTTTGCCAAAGTAGCTTGGCATGATTTTGTCTGGGGCCCCCATAAGATACCTAAGGTTAGCTTTATTGTCTGGCTTGCTATCCAGGAGAGGCTTAATACTGGTGATAGAGTGTCTTCTTTTGGTGTGATCACCACCTGTTCCTTTTGTCAGGATCCCAATGAAAGTCACCCTCATCTATTTTTTGATTGCTTATTCTCTTCTAGAGTTTGGCATGCTATTCAAGGTAAATGCAATGTTAACTGGCCAGATCTTCATTGGCCTGGGATCATTACTTATGCTACAGGAGAGACTAAGGGTAAAACTTTGAGAGCTAATGTCCTTAAGTTGGCTTTGATGTGCACTGTTTACAATATATGGCTTGAGAGGAATAACAGAAAATTCAGTAAAGTCTCTAAACCTGAAGAGGTTGTTATCAAATCTATTATTCACATGGTTAGGGGGAGATTACTTTCTGTTAATAACTTTCCTAGATCTCCAGGGGATAACTGGTTTCTATCTCATTGGAACTTGCCTGAAATTGTTTTGAAGACCCTTTCCTCTGTTAGGAATGGGAGGGCTACTGAGTGATGTGAGTTTTCTCTACATGAGGGTTGAGTGAAGGAGAGCAAAATTATGTTTCCTAATGGTTTGCTCATTTTGCAGTTGCTGGGCTTTATGGATATCTCTTGAGAGTTGAGTGCTGTGAGAAATAAACACTTTCTGTAGCTTATTGTGGGTTGAGTGAATTTAGACCTCAAATTTGTTTATACTAATGTTTACATATATAGTAATTTTTTATATGCAAGCTAAGGAAGCTGTTATTGAGTGGTGTGAGTTCCTATACTGTGGGTTGAGTGATGTGAGGTCCTATATTGTGGGCTTTATTATTATGTTCCTGAAGTATAGTTCTCTTCCTTCATTTGGTTGTAATTTCTTCGAGTTACACAATGCAGGGTTTACTATAGAGTGTAAGTAAGGTATGGGTTGCATGGGAGGTCAGCTGCGTCTCCATGGTAATTGCTGGTTTGCTGGCACCAAGGTTTCGGGTTCAAGAGTTTGCTGGTGCGTGGTTATGGCTGCTTGTAGCACCTCTGGTGGGAAGTTTGTTTTTCTTTTCCGTTATTTTAATTTTTTATGGTTGGACATTGTAGATGGTTTGCTGTGTTTCATTCCTTTTGGCCTATCCGTGCGGGATGTGCATGGCATTTCTGGTTTTTTGTTTTTGGGGTTCCGAACTGTGATTTATGGTACACATGTGGGTTATGCATGGTCTTCATTCGAAATGTTCTTTTTTTGCAAAGGTGCAATATCTGTGGATAGCATCCTCAGTCATCTGCTATATGGGACAGCAGTGGGATGGACCTCAGCTATTTTGTTGACTATGGCTGCTGGGAATACCCATGATGTGATGGACGTATTGTTTTTTAGTTATTTTATTATTTGGTTTTTAAAGCCTGATGAGTGCTTGTTTTCTTTTTGGTCTCATGCTTTCACCTGCGGGATGTGCATGGTTAAGTTGGTCTGTATGGTCCCAAACCAGTTCGATTGTGTTCATCATTCCCATATGTTTATTATTGGATATATGAACATTTTTGTAGGCTCGGGTTTGTGTCGGTATTTTCTGTCTTTGCTTAGCGTCCTGTTTTCGGTGTTTTTTGTATGGACAGTTCATTAGGCGTTGTATGTTTTTGGAATTTTAGGCTCGTTTTCAGCTTCTTAGCTTGTTGATCTAGGCTGTTTTTTGTAATTATTGGTTAGGGCCTGGGGCATGCCCCTTGTATATGTGTAATTTTCTGTGTTTTTAATTTATGACTTATTCACCCAAAAAAAAAATTTCATGGTGGCTCACGTTTTATTTAGTCACGGAGTGCTGTGATGTGTTAGTTGTTTATTGAATTTCTATTCTGTATAAATCATCCATATATCTTCCCCAAGTATTCATCTATTATCTATTCGATGATAGTAAGTAGGGACAAATTGATAAATGGACAATTTTAGATTTTTTTGGTTTTATTTTATTTTTTATTTGTATTAGTCCCCCCCTCCCTTTTTTTTTTGGGGGGGGGGGGGATGCGGTTTTATTGTATTACCTGGGGTATGCCCCTTGTAAACGTGTAAACTTTGTCTTTTAATTTATGACTTACCCACCCAAAAAAAAGAAAAGAAAAGAAAAAAAAAAGTCCAAAGAATTGAACACTTAGTTGATTTAGAAAACCTTAAATAAGGTGCTTAAGTTTAACTAATATCCTTATGCTACAATTACTCAGAAACTTCTATTTCTTAGAGGCTATGCAAGGTTAGTTTGAATTAAACTTGGCCACATTAGCAACTGAAACAATTAGCGGCCTAAACCAATTGGTTCATTGAACAAAATAGTTGATGGAGAAGGACAGAGAAAGGTAGAGAGAAACATTCGTCTCGAGAGGTTGAAGAGAAAGTTAGAGAAAAGAAACAATAATAGGAAAGAAAGCAATGAGAATTCAAGTTCATCATTTTGGACTTGTGAATTGAACACTTAAGTGAATTAGAAAACCTTAAATGAGGTGCTTAAGTTAAATTAATATCGTTAAGCTACAATTACTTAGAAAATTCTCTTTTTTTTGGGTGAATAAGACATAGATAAAAGAAAAACAGAGAATACACAGCTACAAGGGGCATGCCCCAGGACCTAATAAAAACTATACAAGAACAAAACAGGAGCCCACCACCAACCTAACTAAACTCAAATAAAAGGCTCAAAATGAGAAAGAAAATTACAGCAAAGCATATAATGTAATACCCCAAAAAATATGTTCATGACCCGCATACCATCGAATGAGGACCATGAACACATCCAGAAACAGACCAAATCTGGGGAACGGCAAAACCATATAGCCAACATAAGCTACTGGCACACATATCCAAAAGCCAAAAACGAACAAAAGCCATGCACAACCCGCATGGATAGGCCTAAAGGAAAATATACACAGCAAACAACTAAGGTCCAAACACAGCCCAATTAACATAAAGAAATGAAAGACAGTGCTAAACAAAGGCGCTTCCAGCAGCCAACACACCAACCCAGTAGACATCCAACCCAATCTGCCTAGCAGAGGAGAATCATCACAGCCACATCCATCAGATGAAAAGCATATATCCCCATCTAGACAGCCACCGCAGTGCTTAAACATGGTAATAAACCCTGTAGAAACAATCATAGATGAGTACGTCCAGTGATAATAGGACTGAACATAGCAGCAGTACACTCAATATAGGAACTCTCATCACTCGGCCCACACTTTAGGGGCTCACACCACTCAAAATTAGCATCCTTAACCTGCACATAAAAATTTACAGTATATATAGGCATTAGCAAAAATTTTATGGCTAACATCACTCGACCCACATGAAACTGGAAAAAATATAAAGTAACTCTCATAACTCAACCCTCAAGGATAGATAGCTCCACTTGAAACACCCAATTACACCTGCAAAAAAGAAAAACTCAAATACATAAAGCCCTCATTTAAGCTCACCATCACTCAACCCACATATAGTGAACTCACATCACTCAGCAGCCCTCCCATTTCTGATGCTATGGGGCTTCAAAATTGTCCCCGGCAAATTCCATTGATCTAGAAACCATCTGTCACCAGTGGATCTAGGAATATTCTTAATTGGCAACATTCTATTTCTAACCATTTGGATAACAGACTTAATGACCACCTCTTCAGGTTTGAGTTCTTTGTTAAAAATTATGTTATTTCTTTCAATCTAGATAAAGTAAACAGAGCATAAGAATGCATTACTAATGATGTTGACCCTCAAAGAGTTACCTTTGGTCTCCTTAGTTGCAAAAGTAACACTGTCAGGCCAACCAAGAACAGGCCACTTAATGTTACAAGCAGCTTCAATGGCACTCCAGACTCTGCTAGAGAAGTTGCACTCAAAGAATAAATGCGAATGGCTTTCCTCCAGGATGAGGCAAAAAGGGCACTGAGAGCTAGTGGTCAAGCCAAACATACGGAGTCTATCACCAGTATAAAGCCTATTGTGGAGAGCCACCCAAACAATAAAGCTGACTTTAGGGATTCTATGAGGGCCCCACACAAGCTTATGCCAAACCACTCTATCGAATTTCTTTCTCCAATGATTCCAAGCTGATTGAATGGAAAACTTACCATCAGTAGTAAGATTCCAAAGAGCTTTATCAGTGCTGGAAGGATTGGGATTAAAGCACACAGGAGTAGAAGAGATTAACTCCTGAATTTCGCAAGAGTTGGGAGTAGGCCACTTCCAAGAAGACCCATCAATGATTTTACTGACTTTTGTTTCACTGTTAAGGGAAGAATCATAAATAATTCTATCCCCGAATTTGTTCCACAATGGACCAAGAGGGTGCCAATTATCATACCAGAGGAAAGTAGCATCCCCACACCCAATCTTTTTTTTTTTTTGGGTGAATAAGACATAAATTAAAGACAAAAGATATACAAGATTACAAGGGGAATACCCCAGGCCCTACAGCAACTATACAGGAGAAACAGAAACCCAGAAAAACCAAAAAGCTAACGCAAAGCGAAAACAAAACCCAAAAGAAACATACACTGTTCAGCAGCCATATCAAGAGAGATAGGGATAATGAACACTGCGAAGGACTACTAAAAACCGAGACCAAAACAAACCCATAGCAACACAAAACAACGGCACCAAAACCGAGAAACAGGAACGGTGAACAAAAAACCCTGCTAGAGAATAGCCCAAAGCCGAGGGGTAAACAGCCCCATAATAGCAAAACAAAATATAACCTGTGGACTGCCAAATCCAAAACCAACAGTAAAGTAATAAAAACAAAGATAGGTCAAAGATGGACCAGTTACTTCCTAGCACACCCCGCTAGGATAGGTAAAATAGCTAAGATGTTAAAACAGAAAAGAAAACAGCTTATATCCCTGATGAAACAACCAGCGGCGCATTCAGCAGCCAGCTTCAAGCCGAGTATCCCAAGAATCAAAACCAAGATGTAGACCTCCACTAGACCATATAGAACTTCCTGCCAGAATTGAGTAAACACATTCATTAGTGATCCTGAAAGATTCCAGTAAACAGATAACCACAATATATGTCTCACATCACTAAACCCTCAATAACCTCACTTCACTCAGATGGAATTTAGCACACAGTATATAAACTCTCATCACTCAACCCACACAGCAAAGCATTACTCCATAGCCTGCACATAAAACTTACAATATATATAAACATTAGATAAAACATTTATGAGAAGCTATTTCACTCAACCCACAATTCTGTCAGTTGTGAATTTTGGACTCACATCACTCAACCCACACTGATCCAAGCACTCCTCATTACTACACATGAAGAAAACAGTTAGAAAAGAAACACTCTGTTTGCTTACAATCACTCAACCCTCATATAGTGAACTCACATCACTCAGCAGCCCTCCCAGTGCCGAGAGCATGGGGCTTCAGGACAGTAGCAGGCAGATTCCAATGGTCAATGTACCAGTTATCACCTGCATTTCTAGGAACATTTGTGATAGACAACAATCTACCCCGAATCAGTTGGACAATTATTTTACCCACACCCAATCTTATGCTTAATCAGAGGGGAAACCCACTTCCTAAGAGACAATAATTTTCTCCACACCCAAGAAGGATCATTAGGAACCTTAACTTTCCAGAAACTCTTCCCCTTTAATAAGTAGGATTTGACCCACTGATACCACATCGAACCCTCACCCCCAGAAAACAAAAACCAAATGTGTTTAGCTATGGCCGCTTTATTCCAAATATCTAAAGACTTAAAGCCCAAACCTCCCTCATTTTTAGGAGCACACACAGAATCCCAAGCAATCTTGGCACTATGAGTTTTAAGATCAGTACCAGACCAAAGGAAGGCTTTAAGAATACTCTCAATCTCTCTAATGACCTTATTGGGAAGAATGAAAAGGGAGGACCAGTACACTTGCATAGAAAAGAGAATGGATTGAATGAGCTGGCTTCTACCAGCATAAGACAAAGCTTTATTGGTCCAACTCTTAACTTTTTTGGTGATCCTTTCAATGAGAGGACCACAATCAGCAGCCCTCAACTTAGTGGTAATTAAGGGGACACCAAGATACCTAACAAGCAGTGTACCTTCATTAAACTTAGCAATCTCAAGAATAGAAGCTCTCAACCCCATATCACAACCAGAAAAGTAGATGTTGCTTTTGCTGGGATTAGGAATTAGGCCAGACATGGATGAAAACTCCTTAAGGCCTTCCATAATGAGCTTAACAGTAGAGGCATCACCTCTGCTAAAGATCATGAGGTCATCAGTGAAGCAAAGATTGATGATTTTTCTCTTCTCACACTTCCAATGGAACTTAAAGAGAGGATGCTTTGCTTTCTCCGCCAAGATTTTGGCCAGGATTTCCATGGCCAAAACGAATAAGTAAGGGGACATAGGGTCACCTTGTCTTAAACCTCTAGCCCCTCTAAAATAGCCATGAAGGCTACCATTGATACAAATTGAAAAAGAAGGGCTAGTGATGCAGGCCTTGATCCAAGAAACCATGACAGGAGGAAAGGCCATAGCCTTGAGAATATCAAGAATAAAATCCCATCTCACACTATCGTAAGCTTTCATGATGTCCACCTTCATAGCACACTTCGGAGTAGGGGAATGCCTATGATAACCTCTCATAAGTTCTTGAGATAGGAATATATTGTCAGAAATTCTCCTACCCTGAACAAAAGTTGACTGGACAGGGTCAATAAGATCAGGGAGAACAGAATTAATCTTGTTAGCTATGATCTTGGCAATGCACTTATAGATGGTGTTGCAACAAGAAATAGGCCTGAAGTCACCCACTTTTGCAGGGTTGGGGACTTTGGGAATGAGCGCAATAATGGTGCTATTAACTTCAGACAGAAGCTTACCAGACTCAAAGAAAGTTCTAATGGCTTGCGTAACATCTCTCCCAACAAGAAAATTCTCTTTCTTAGATCTAAGCAAGGTTAGTTTGAGTTAAACTTGGTTTCTTAAGCTAATAAAATAATTAGTGGCCTAAGCTAATTAGCTTCTGGAACGTTTTATTTGGACTTGACTTTTGAAAACATAGGTGATTAACAAAACCTTAAATTAGGTGCTTAAATTAAACAAATATCGTTATGCTACAATTACTCAGAAAATTCTCATTCTTAGAGGCTCAGCAAGGTTAGTTTGAGTTAAACATGGCCACTTAAACTAATAAAACAATTAGTGGCCTAAGCTAATTATTTCCTATAACTAAATAGAGAAGGACGGAGAAAGTTAGAGAGAAACATTGTTCCTGAGAGCTAGAAGAGAAAGTTAGAGAAAGAGGAAGAAGATCAGAGAGAATTAAAATGGTAGAGAAACTCCTAGCATGGGTTACAGTGAGAAGCTCTGTCATCTCTCTAGGAAACTTTTGTTTTTTAGGGTTTCAATATCTCATTGATTACAGGATGCCAGAAGTTATTGCTAGTAACCAATCATTTAATGGGGCTAGAGTGGTGCGATCGTGTACGGTTTATAGTAAGGAAGTGGAAAGATCCCAAAATGGCGAAGCACGGTTAGGGTTAGAGGGTCGAGTGAGGGAAACACAGGGTGAGTCAACGATGAGTAAATCATCTCCACCGCTGAGTTCGATTGTTGAAATGGGTGGACAAGCAAGTGAGATCGCCATCGGTGCTTTGGAGTTAGAGACCTTGCAACCACAGAGTGGTGGGGATCAAGGGTTAGAAGGATCTATGGAGACAAATCTGACTAGATCGGTGGGAGAGGGTGGAGCTGTTCCAATTTCAGGGGCGATTCATCCTACTGCTCTTCCACATGGCGTGGGTAATGTAATTGAGTCATCGACTGATGAGGGCAATGCCTTCTTAATTCCGATGGGTCAAGGTACAAACCCTAGATGGGCTGAAGATACGGAAGAGGAACATAACATGTTTCTTGATCTACCTAATAGCCTCGATGAAACAATGGAAAAGGATGATGAAGCTATCTAAAGATAAATCCACAAAAATTCCAGTATGGGTGAAGTTCTTTAACATCCCCTTGGAATATTGGGATCCTGATGGATTAAGTAGGGTTGCAAGTGCAATTGGACATCCCCTCTTTATGGACCAGCTTACGGCTCGGGGTAGTAGGGTGGCTTTTGCTAGAATCTGTGTGGAAATTGAGGCTACCTCAAAACTGCCCACTTATTTTCAAATTAGACATGATGATGAAGCTGTTCTAATCCGAGTTGAATATCAGGGGCTGCCGTCAAGGTGTCAACATTGCCAAATATTTGGACATAGTACTCAAAAGTGTGTGTCTCAACAGGTGGCTAAGTTGATTTCTATGCAGAAGACATCTGAGGAAAATGTAAGTGCTCTAGACGAGGGTTGGACCACTGTCGCAGCTAAGGGGAAGAGGAAGGTGGGTGATCCTGTGCTGGAAACTATCCCAGAAGTGGTGGAACTCCCAGCTCCAGCTTCTACAGCAGATCCAGTTCCAGCTCCAGCTCCTGAAACTGCTCCCACTGAGGTGGACTCATCTGATCAATCCTTTGACACTCAGGAGACTTCTGTGACCAAGAGCTTATCCGGGGAGGAGCAAAGCTCTGAAAGCAGTGATGTGGATAGGTTCCAAAAGAAGGTGTTCGAGATTGCAAAGCTGGTGGTCCCCAATGCTGCTGAAATGTTGGACACTGCGATTAAAGAAGTTAAGGCTGAAAAGGCGATCCATAGTTCTGCTACCCCATCCCAGCAGGTGAAGAACAGACCCTCTGGCAAAGGCAGCAGCAGCCAGAGGAAGAAAAAGAGGTAATCAAAGTTTCAGTTGGTTGTGGGTTTGTCTTTTTTTGTGGGTTTTGTCTTTACCTCCTTTTTGTGTCCCTATGAATGTAAAAATTGCTTCATGGAATGTTAGAGGTTTGAATGATCCCTCTAAACATAAAGAAGTTAAAAAGTTTGTGTTTAAAGAGAATATTCATGTCATGGGGGTTTTGGAAACCAAAATAAAACAGTCTAAAGAGAGCAGTATCTGCGTTAAATGTTTTGATCAATGGTCTATGCTCTCTAACTCACAACCAACTGAAACTGGTAGAGTCTGGGTGTGCTGGAACAATGTTTTTTGTGATGTTCAAATGGTTTCTATGTCTAATCAGCATATTTTGTGTAAAATTATTGAATTGGCTTCCAATGAAATCTTTTATGCAACTTTTGTTTATGCTGAAAATAAGCACACATTGAGAAAGGTTTTTTTTTGAATCTATGCTTGATATCTCCCGTGTTAAATCCAAAGTTCCTTGTGTTTTTCTGGGTGATTTTAATGCTATTAGATACCAGCAGGAAAAAATTGGGGGGAGTTCAAATTGGACTAATGATAATGAGGAATTTAATTCTTATATTAATGCTTCTGAGCTGGCTGATTTGTCTTACGGTGGTTGCCAATTTACCTGGGCTAACAATAGGAGGGAGGGGACCTATATAGCTACCAAAATTGATAGAGTTCTGGTTAATGAGGCTTGGTTGGACAAATTTCCTGAGGCTACTGCCCAGTTTCTCCCCTCTGGTATTTCTGACCACTCCCCTGCAGTGGTCAATATCAGTGCCACCAAGTGCTCTTTCAAAAAACCTTTCAAATACTTTGATTTCTGGTCTCAACATCCAGATTTTCTGGGTACTGTTTCTAACACCTGGGGGCAGTACATTCAAGGGGTTCCTATGTTCAGGGTCTGTCAAAAACTCAGAAAGCTTAAAGCTAGTCTCAAGCTTCTGAATAAGAAAGACTTTAGTGACATATCTACTCGTGTCCAAATTGCAAAAACTAATCTGGATCTTATTCAATATAAACTTGACAAAGACCCTTTGAATAGTGTTTTGCAAGCCCAAGAGAGAGAGGATCTGAATAAGTATATTGAGCTTAGCAAAGTTGAAGAGAGCCTTGCTCTTCAAAAATCCAGAGTGCAGTGGCTTGGTCTTGGGGATAGAAATAGCAAATTCTTCTTTAGGTCTGTGAAAAGTAATATCAATAGAGGGAAGATTTTGAGTGTTGTCATGAGTGATGGTTCTAGGTCTACTCATAGTACTGATGTTCACACCTCCTTTATTAATTTTTATACCAACTTGTTTGGTACCCCTTCTGTGGATCAGTACCAGGGCCTTGAGAGGATTCAATCTTTGGTGGATAAGAAAGTCTCTCTCTCTCAATCTGTTTTAATGTCCAAGCCTGTGTCTGAAAATGAAATCAAAGAGGTTTTTTGGTCTTTAAAGTCCAATAAAGCCCCTGGCCCGGATGGGTATTCCGCTGGTTTTTTTAAGAGCTCTTGGGATATAGTTGGTAAGGATGTCATTCTAGCTATTAAGTCTTTCTTTGACTCTGGTAAACTTCTTTCTGAGGTTAACAGTACCATTATAGCTCTTATTCCTAAGGTTCCTAATCCTACTCATGTTGGTGACTATAGACCCATCTCTTGTTGTAATACCATCTACAAGTGCATTGCCAAGATCATAGCTAATAGAATTAAATTGGCCCTCCCTGATTTGATTGATCCTGTGCAGTCTGCGTTTGTTCAAGGTAGAAGGATCTCGGACAACATTTTCTTGTCCCAAGAGATTATGAGAGGTTACCATAGGAGTTCCCACTCCCCTAAGTGTGCCATGAAAGTTGATATCATGAAAGCTTATGATACTGTGAGATGGGACTTTATCATTGATATCCTCAAAGCTATGGCTTTCCCTCCTTGTATGATTACCTGGATAAAGGCTTGCATTACGAGTCCTTCTTTCTCGATTTGTATTAATGGGAGCCTTCAGGGGTATTTTAAAGGGGCGAGGGGTTTAAGACAAGGGGATCCTATGTCCCCGTATCTCTTTGTGTTGGCCATGGAAATTCTTGCCAGAATTCTTGCTGAGAAATCTAGGAGCCCTTTGTTCAAATTCCACTGGAGGTGTGAGAAAACTAAAATTGTCAACCTTTGCTTTGCTGATGATTTGATGATTTTCAGTAAAGGGGACCCTGGTACTGTTTCTCTTATCATGCAGGGATTGGATGAATTTAGGAATCTGTCTGGTCTTACCCCTAATTCTAGTAAGAGTAACATTTTTTTCTCGGGGTGTAGTAGTGAGCTTAAAGAGAATATTCTTCGGATAGCCAATTTTACTGAGGGCTCCCTCCCAGTGAAATACCTTGGTGTGCCTCTTATCACTACCAAGCTTAAAGCATCTGATTGTCATACTCTGGTTGAGAGAATTACTAAGAGGATTAAAAGTTGGACCAATAAACTGCTTTCTTATGCTGGTAGAGCCCAACTCATCCAGTCTATTCTATTTTCTATGCAAGTGTACTGGTCCTCTCTTTTTATCCTCCCTAAGAAAATCATTGGTGACATTGAGAGCCTCCTTAGATCTTTTCTTTGGTCTGGGGTTGAGTTGAAGAAACATAGTGCTAAGATTGCTTGGAGATATATCTGCAGGGAAAAAAATGAGGGTGGCCTTGGTTTCAAAGACTTAGCTACCTGGAACAAGGCTGCTATAGCCAAACATGTTTGGTACTTGTTTTCTGGGGGTGATTGTTCCATGTGGTGCCAATGGGTCAAGGCTTACTTGCTTAAAGGGAGGAGCTTTTGGGCTGTTAGAACTCCTAGTGATCCCTCATGGGTTTGGAGGAAAATCCTGTCTCTTAGGCATTTAATCTATCCTCACATCAAGTTTAAAATTGGTAATGGGGAAAATGTGTTCCTGTGGTATGACAATTGGCACCCGCTTGGTTCGTTGTGGCATAGGTTTGGTCCTAGAATTCTTTATGACACTAATCTTCCTGACAGCACCAAGGTTAGCTCTATAGTCTCTAATGGTTCTTGGAAGTGGCCTATCTCTAACTCTTGGGAGATAAAGGAGTGGATCTCTTCTACCCCTTTATCCTTCCTTCCTTCCCTTGGCTCTTCTGATACTCCGTTTTGGAATTTGGCTGCTGATGGTGACTTCTCTATCCAGTCAGTTTGGGATTGTTGGAGGGATAAGGGCCCCAAAGTCACTTGGTCCAAACTTATCTGGGGCCCCCCTTCAATCCCTAGGGTTAGTTTTATTGTTTGGTTAGCCATCAATGAGAGACTTAATACTGGTGATAGACTCAAAACCTGTGGTCTTGTTACTAATCCTTGCTGCCCTTTCTGTCAAGATCCTGAGGAGACACATTCTCATCTTTTCTTTAGATGCATATTTTCTTCTAGGATTTGGGGTGGTATCCTTGCCAAGAGTAAATCTAACTGGCCTTCTTTGCCTTGGTTGGAAACTGTTGATTTTGCTGTTAGATCTATCAGTGGCACCTCCTTGAAAATGGTGATTCTTAAGCTATCATTTCTGTGCACTGTCTACCACATCTGGATAGAGAGGAATAGTAGGATCTTCAATAAGGCCCAAAAGCCTGAAGAGGTTGTTACTAACTCTATTATCCAAATGGTTAGGGGTAGGCTTCTTTCTTTGGAAAATGTTAAAATTTCTGCAGGTGATAATTGGCTTTTGGAGGAATGGAGTCTTCCTCTCAAACTCTTGCAGCAGCACCATACTATTGCAGCTGGCCGGAGAATGAGTGATGTGAGGTTACATACATTGAGGGTTGAGTGATGGTGAGCAACTACTGTGGGGTTTACTAACTGGGTGCTCCTTTGCAGGTTATCATGAATCCTAAATCTTCTCCTACATTGATGGGTCCGTATGGAGGGTTGAGTGCTGTGAGCTACCTATATATTTCCAGACATTGTGGGTTGAGTGATGAGAGACAATACACATACTTTATGCTAACTTTTATTATATCTTATATATGGTTTGTGCAGGTTCTTGGAGCTTTCAAGTATAATGCCCTTCTGATCCTTTCGAGGTATCATGTGAGTTGTGGGCCTAGTGTTGTGAGATCATATATGGAGTGGAGAGACATACTGTGTTGTGGGTCGAGTGAGGAGAGCTCCTATATTGTGTGTCTGTTATTTCTTCTCCTTTATGATTTACGACAGGTTCACTTGTTGGTGAAGTTGCGTACAGTGCAGTTGCAGGGAAGTGCTGCTGGCATCCTTGGTTTTTGGCGTGGAAGGGTGCTGGATACATGCTACACAGATTCGGGTGGCAGTATGAAGGGTGTGTCTGTACCATGGTGATGGCTGCTGCTAGCGCCTTGCTGTGCTACAGGAGGGAGAAAATCAGTTGTTCTTCATTGCTTTTTTTGCATAATTTAGTTGTGTGTTTAGCTTATTCCTACGGGCTGTGTAGGAGTATTTTTGTACTTCTTTGTATTCCTAATAGCTGTCCTAGTAACCATGTTTCGGCTTGCACACATTTTAACAGTTTAGCTTTGTTTTTGTTTCTCATTCCTAGCCCTACGGGATGTGTAGGGAATGTTGTCTTTGTCTTGGCTCGTGCCTTTTGTGGATACAGTGTCCAGATTCTTTTGCTTGGTGCTACAGTAGCAGGAGGTTCTCTTCAAGATCATAGCCTCCTGGATCCATGCTTCAGTTTGCTCTCTTCGCCTAGGTTGTTATAATTGTTTATATTTCTTGTTCACTCTTCCTATTGCTAGATTATAGGAATGGTGAACAGGTTGTTGGCTATTGTTCTGTCCTCTGTATAGCTGTGTTAGGTCCTGGGGTATGCCCCTTGTAGCTGTGTAAATTTTCTTGTTTTATTTGATCTCTTATTCACCCAAAAAAAAATAGCCTCGATGTAGCAAGAAATCGAGGAGAGGGGAAACAAAAGGCGATTCAAAGGGAAGAAGTGAGGGTTTCAGATTTTGAAGTTCCAATGGTGGAACATCGCTCAATCCCTAACCCTCAAGGTGAGCGAGGGAGGGGTGGAGGTAACTTTCGTGGAGTGAGAGGAGGGCGTGGAGGTGCGGGTAGTAGCAGATCTTTGGAGGAAGTTAGACCTGTACAACAAAGGACATGGGCTAATGTAGTAGCATCCTCACGATCTAACCTCAAACTCAGGTACATTCCTCCAACATCTGTTGAGGATGCTATAGTGGTGCACATGCCCCCTAGAATAGAGCCCCTTGACAAATGGGACTCTTGTCTAATAGGGTATTTTGTTGATAAGGGAGTGGGGTATAACTATCTGTGTAATATTTCTTTCGGATTATGGAAATCTAAAGGCCTAAAGGAAGTCCAAACGAATGGGGATGGGTTTATGTTCTTCATTTTTGACTCTCCAGAAAGTTACAGAGAAGTGCTTGAAGGGGGCCCCTGGTACATAGGAGGTTATCTTCTTATCCTTAAACAGTGGAAAAGAATGATGAAGTTGGCTAAAGAGAAATTCACCAAGATTCCAGTTTGGGTTAAATTCTTCAATGTTCCAATGGAGTACTGGGACCCAGATGGAATTAGCAGAGTAGCTAGTGCTATTGGTAACCCTCTCTTCATGGATTAGCTCACTGCTAGAAGTAGTAGACTGGCTTTTGCTAGGGTTTGTGTTGAAATTGAGGCTACATCTAAACTGCCAAGATTTTTCCAGATTAGATGTGATGAAGAAGCTGTTCTAATTCGAGTGGAGTATTAGGGTATGCCAACACTGTCAGATTTTTGGGCATGAAACAGATAAGTGTGTGTCAACCCAAGTGGCCCATTTGATCTCTTTACAGAAGAATACTGAGGAGCATCCCATGAATAAGGAAGAAGAATGGACAACTGTTACAGGGAAAGGCAAGAGAAAGGTGGGTGAACCAGAGCCCGTGCTTAGCCCTGTTTTGGAAGAGGAATCTAATCCTCTCACCATGGGGGAGGAATTGGCTACAAACATAATGGAAGAGGAGTTTTCACAGCCAGATTTAGCAGGGGAGGACATAGTTCAAGGTGCACAGAAGAATAATGCAGGGGTGGAACAAATTAATGAAATGGACAAGTTTACTGAAGAAGTCTTGGAAATCACGAAATTGGTAATCCCTCAGGTAGCTGAGCATGTGGATACAGTGGCAGCAGAAGTCAAATTGGCCAGGGAAAAATCAAAAGCTTCCACTCATCAAGTAGCTCAGCAGTCGGGTAGTAAGTCCTCTGGCAAAGGTAATAGCAGCCAGAGGAAGAAGAAAAAGTAATCTCTGGTTACAGTTGGTTGTGGGTAGTTTTGTGTCTCATTTTTTGTATCCCAATGACTGTTAAAATTGCATCTTGGAATGTTTTTTTTTGGGTGAGTAAGTCATAAATTAAAGACAAAAAGCTTACACATTTACAAGGGGCATACCCTAGGTAATACAATAAAACCTCACGCGCCCCCAAAAAGTGGGGGGACTAAAACAATTAAAAAATAACTAATTATAACAACACTACAACATTACCCAACAAGATTGCTAAAAACAAATTTGAATTTGCCCATATATCATTTTTTAATTCCAAGTAACCCCTACCATCAAAATAAATAGACGGAAACTTGAAAATGATATATAGGCGAATAAACGAAAAAATTAACTATTTATAAACCAAGTCAGCTCATAACCATGGCTGAACACAAAAATGAGTGGCCACCAAATGAAACGTGGTTGGCACCTTCTCGAAACACACCCCCACCATTTGTAACAAAACCGTGGGTCAAACCACACACATGTAACCCCAATCTATCAAAATATTGATATAAATATAAATATAAAGATCCATTGGGTAGCCCACCACGTATAACACATCATATCTCAACTTTTCACGTGAGCCCCTCTTCCCAATAACAAGAGTACACAACACGCCACCAACCACATTAGCCCCAACTACACAGAGAATAGAAAAGACCCATGTGCAGCAGACATCATCACCTGCCATGCAAGCTAAAACATCAATAGCATGCATAGCTTACAAGCTGAACCAGCATGCGTAGGCGGGGCATCTTGGAATGTTAGAGGGTTGAATGACCCTTCTAAACATAAGGAAATCAAAAAATTGGTTCTTAATGAAAATATCAATGTCATGGGTGTTTTGGAGACTAAGATTAAACAAGTTAATGAAATCAATATTTGTGCTAAATGTTTTGGTGATTGTCCTTTTTGTCAAACTCTCAACCAACTGTAACTGGTAGGGTGTGGGTGTGTTGGAATAATGTCATTTGTAATGTCCATTTGATTTTTTGCAAGATTACGGAGTTGGCTACAAATGATGAGTTTTTTGCAACCTTTATCTATGCAGAAAATAAGCACAAGTTAAGGCTTCCCCTTTTTGTGAATATGGTTCAGATTTCTAGGTCTATATCCCATTCCTCTAGTATTGTTCTGGGTGATTTTAATGCTATTAAGTTTCGTTAGGAAAAAGTGGGGGGGGGGGTGTCTTCTATTTGGTCTTCTGATCATGAGGTGTTTAATATTTACATTAACGAGTCTGAGCTGGCTGATTTATCTTATGGGGGATGTCAATTTACCTGGGCTAACAAAAAAGGTGCAGGTGCTTATATAGCCACGAAAATTGATAGGGTGCTAGTTAATGAGGCCTGGTTAGACAAGTTCTCTGAGTCTACAACCTTTTTTCACCCTTCTGGGATCTCTGACCACTCTCCTGTTGTGGTCAATACCACTGTGGCTAAGTCCTCATTCAAGAAGCCTTTCAAGTTCTTTGAATGTTGGGCTGAACACCCTGAATTTACTTCTACTGTGTCTTCAACTTGGAACTAGTTCATTCGTGGTGTACCTACGTTTCGAGTGTGCCAGAAGCTGAGGCAACTCAAGACTAGTCTTAAACTCTTGAACAAAAAAGATTTTAGCGATATATCGGTTTGTGTTCAAGCAGCTAAGACTAGTTTGGATCTTCTCCAACTTAAATTGGATAAGGATCCTTTGAACACTGTTCTTCAAGGTAAGGAGAGGGATGATTATAAACAGTATTTATTGCTTAGCCAGGCGGAAGAGAGTTTTGCTCTCCAAAAATCTAGAGTCCAATGGCTTGGGCTTGGGGATAGGAACAGTAGGTTCTTCTTTAGGACTGTCAAAGGTAATATTCATAGGGGTAAGATTCTGATTGTGGATATGGGAGATGGTACTAGATCCACTGAAAGTGCTGATATTCATAATGCTTTTGTTCAGTATTATACCAACTTGTTTGGGTCCCCTTTTGAGGATGAGTATAATGGTTTTGTGAGGATTAGAGACCTGGTTCACTCCAAAGTCTTTGATACTCAATCTGTGATGCTGAGTAGTCCTGTTACCGATAGTGAAATTAAAGAGGTCTTTCGGTCCCTCAAGGCCAATAAGGCCCCTGGCCCTGATGGCTACTCAGCTGGTTTCTTTAAAAGTTCCTGGGACATTATGGGTAAGGAGGTGACCACCGCTATTAGATCCTTTTTGTTTCTAGTAAGCTCCTATCCGAGGTCAATAATACTATTATTGCTCTCATTCCCAAGATCCCTAATCCCGTGAAGGTTGGTGATTATAGACCTATTTCTTGCTGTAATACTATCTACAAGTGTATTGCTAAGATCATAGCCAATAGAGTTAAGAAAGTGCTTCCGAACCTGATTGATCCTGTGTAATCTGCTTTCGTTCATGGTTGTAGAATCTCTGACAATATTTTTCTGTCCCAAGAGATTATGAGAAGTTACCATAGAGATTCTAAGGTTCCTAGGTGTGCGATGAAAGTGGACATTATGAAAGCCTATGATAATGTGAGATGGGAGTTTATTCTTGATATCCTCAAAGCTATGAATTTCCCTCAATGTATGATTGATTGGATCAAGGCTTGCATGACCAGCCCTTCTTTCTCTATTTGTATCAATGGGAGCCTTCATGGGTATTTCAAAGGGGCTAGAGGTCTTAGGCAGGGGGACCCTATGTCCCCTTACCTGTTCGTGTTGGCTATGGAAATCCTTGCTAGGATCCTTGCTGAAAAAGCTAGAAATCCTCTGTTCAAGTTCCATTGGAGGTGTGAGAAAACCCAAATTGTTAACCTTTGCTTTGCGGATGACTTGATGATTTTCAGCATAGGCGACCCTGTGACTGTGAACCTTATTATGCAAGGATTGGATGAGTTTAAAAGGCTCTCAGGCCTTACTCCTAGTCCTAGCAAGAGTAATATTTTCTTCTCTAGCTGTAATAGGCATCTTAGGGAGGAGATCCTTCGTATCACTGAGTTTACTGAGGGGACTCTCCCTGTTAAGTATTTGGGTGTCCCTTTGATCACCACTAAGCTTAAGGCCTGTGATTGTCAAATTCTGGTTGATAGGATAACTAAGAGAATTAAGAGTTGGACGAACAAGCTTCTATCTTATGCGGGTAGAGCTCAACTCATCCAAACTATTCTCTTTTCTATGCAAGTGTATTGGTCTTCTCTGTTTATTCTTCCGAGGAAGGTTATTAGAGAAATTGAGAGTTTGCTTAGAGCTTTTCTTTTACCCACCCAAAAAAAAGCTTAGAGCTTTTCTTTGGTCTGGTTCTGAGTTGAAGAAGCATAGTGCTAAAATTGCGTGGAGCAATGTCTGTAAACCTAAGAATAAGGGGGGTTTGGGGTTGAAAGATATGGGTGTTTGGAACAAGGCTACTGTTGCTAAACATGTCTGGTTCCTTTTCTCTGGTGGGGAGGGGTCTATATGGTGTCAATGGGTTAAGTCCTACTTACTCAAAGGCAGGAGTTTCTGGTATGTTAAAATTCCTAGTGACCCATCCTGGGTTTGGAGGAAAATTTTGATGCTTAGACAGAAGTTGTTTCCCCTTATTAAGTTTAAGATTGGTAATGGGGAGAAAGCGGTTCTGTGGTTTGATAATTGGCATCCTCTTGGTTCTTTGTGGAGTAGATTTGGGCCTAGGATTGTCTATGATTCGGGCCTTGACCATAACTCGAAAGTTAGCTCTGTTATCTCTCATGGTGTTTGGAAGTGGCCTTTCCCTAACTCCTGGGAGATTAGAGAATGGATTGCTTCTACTCCCTCCACTTTTAAACCCATTGAGAATACTCATGATAGACCTTGGTGGAGCCCCACTGGTAATGGTTTCTTTACTATTCAGTCCACTTGGGATTGCTGGAGGGATAAGGGTCCTAAGGTCCCTTGGTATAATTTGCTATGGGGGCCTCCCTATGTCCATTGTCTGGTTGGCTATTCAGGAAAGATTGAATACTAAGCATAGACTGCAGGTTTTAGGCATGGTTACCCAAACTAGTTGTCCCCTTTGTAATGATCCTATGGAGAGCCATTCTCATCTATTCTTTAGTTGCGCTTACTCTTCTAAGATTTGGGTTGTTATTTAGGGTAAACGTAATGTGAATTGGCATAACCGATCCTGGTTAGAGAATGTTGAGCAGGCTGTTAGGTCTACTAAAGGTAGGTCTTTGAAAGCTATTGTTACGAAGCTGGCCTTTATGTGTACTGTGTATCACATTTGGATTGAAAGAAATGGTAGAGTCTTTAGACAGACTAATGCTCCTGCTGAGATTGTCACCAAACATATTATCCAAATGGTAAGGAGTAGGATTATCTCTACGAGGAATGTGATGTTGTCAACAGGTGACCGCTGGTACTTGTCACATTGGAATTTGCCAACTTCTATCCTTAAGGGGCTTACTGCTGGAAGAGGCATGAGGGATGTGAGTTCACCTATATTGAGGGTTGAGTGAAAGTAGCAGATATGGAGTGTTTTCTAAATGGTTGTTATTTTGCAGGTAAGTATGTCATTCATATTTTGATGCTTCTAAGTCTAAGGGCTGGAATGAACAAGATTCACTGTCGGTTGAGTGATATGAGCTAGTACATGATACAATTTATATGTGGGATGAGAGATGTGAGCTCAACTAGAAATGGTTTTCTAATGTTTCATTATATCTGCTATATTTTCTCTTTTTTGCAAGCCAGGGATGATGTTAAGATGTTGCTTCTAATTCATATGGAGCTTAATTTAGTGACTTGTGGGTTGAGTGGTGTGAGACACCATATGGAGATGAGTGACATATTTGATTGTGGGTCGAGTGTTGTGAGATTCCCTATAACTTCTGTTCTGTTCTTGTTACTTTTTGATATAAATCACAGCCTAAGTTTTTATATGCTGCCGGTAATGGTTCAAGCTCACCGTACCGAGTATAGGTGGAGAGACTATGGCAACAAGATGTGTACTAATGGGAAGCGTAGCACTACTTACATGTTGCTGGACTGGCGGGAGAGAGGTGGCTGCAATCTGCGCCTTTCTTGGCTGTGTCTTTCTGCTTGAAGCTGCTTCTCGATGATGGCTGCAAGTTGCACCTTGTCTTGACAGATTTATGGGTTTATTAGTTGTCTGAGTTACTGGTTGTATGTTAACCTTTTAGGTTTGTTGGTTATATTAAGGATTGTAAATATTTCCTACCCTTGGGCTGGTTGGATTTCCTCTTTTTGGAGTCGTAGTTTTGGGCTGGAAAATAGGATATTCACGGTGGGGATTGTGTTTTTACGTCTCAGTGGTACTCCTGGGTTGGTTAAGTATTTGTACAAGACCCCTATCTGATTGGGATATGGTTCTGGTACAAGTTCTGGTTGCCTAGCTGGAATGTTTGTTCGGTTTGGTTTGGTTTTGATAGCCTCTTAGTCTTGTGGCTGTTTTTGTTTATATTTTTAGTTTGGTTTGTTGTTTCTTTGTGTTGTTTGTTGTTGTTTGTGTTAGGGCCTGGGGTATGCCCCTTGTAGCTGTGTAAATTTTCTGTTTTATTTATTTCTTATTCACTCAAAAAAAAAAAGATCAGAGAGAATTCAAATTCAACCTTTTAGACTTGAGAATTGAATAATTAGGTGATTTAGAAAAGCTTAAATGAGGTGCCTAAGTTAAACTAATATCGTTAAACAACAATTACTTTGAAAATTCCCTTTCTTAGAGGCTAATCAAGGTTAGTTTGAGTTAAACTTGGCCACTTAAGCTAATGAAATAATTAGTGGCCTAAAGTAATTAGCTCGTAGAACAACATAGAGAAATATGGAGAAGGACGGAGAAAGTTAGAGAGAAACATTCTTCTTGAGAGCTACAAAAGAAAGTTAGAGAAAAGAGAGAGAAATAGTAAGAAAATCCAATGGGATTCAAATTCCTCATTTTGGATTTGAGTATTGAAGACTTAGGTCAATTAGAAAAACCTTACGTGGGGTGTTTAAGTTAAACTAATATTGTTAAGCTACAATTACTCAGAAAATTCTCTTTCTTAGAGGCTAAGCATGGTTAGTTTGAGTTAAACTTGGCCACTTAAGCTAATGAAACAATTAGTGGTCTAGGCAATTTAGTTCCTAAAACAAAATGGAGAAGTATGGAGAAAGTTAGAGAGAAACATTCTTCTTGACAAAGCATAGTGCCAAAATTGGAGCTTTCTTTTGGTCTGGTACTGATCTTAAAAAACATAGTGCCAAAATTGCTTGGGATAAGGTTTGCAGCCCTAAAAATGAGGGTGGCCTTGGCTTTAAATCTTTAGACATTTGGAATAGGGCTGCCATTGCTAAGCATATCTGGTTCCTGTTTTCTGGAGGTGAGAAATCTATGTGGTGCCAATGGGTGAAATCCTACTTACTTAAAGGCAAGAGTTTCTGGAAAGTCAGGGTCCCTAATGACCCTTCTTGGGTCTGGAGGAAGATTTTATCTCTTATGGATGCTGTGTCTCCTCTTATCTTGCATAAGATTGGTAGAGGTAACTCCACTTTTTTATGGCATGATAATTGGCATCCCCTTAGTCCCCTTTGGCATAAGTATGGTGATAGAATCTTGTATGATTCCTGTCTCAAAAGTGAGGCTAAAGTCAGTCAGATTGTTGATGGGAATTCCTGGAAATGGCCTATTCCTAATTCTTCGGAAATAGGAAGATTTGATCTCAGCTACCCCTAGTAGCTGCACCCCTAATTCTTCTAAAAATGACCAACCTTTTTGGCAATTAAGCTCTGATGGTGATTTTTCCATTAACTCAGCCTGGAATCACTGGAGGAGCAAATTTGATGTTATGGCCTGGCACACTCTTCTTTGGGGGCCTCATATGATTCCTAGGGTCAGTTTTATTGTTTGGATGGCTATTCATGAAAGATTAAATATTGGGGATCATTTGCAATTGTTTGGCTTGTCCCCTAATCCAAGCTTCCCTTTCTGTCAATACCATGCTGAGAGCCATTCCCATTTATTCTTTAACTGCATCTTTGCTTCTAGAATTTGGGAAGCTCTTAAAGCTAAATGGAATGTAAATTGGGCCTAATCTCCAATGGCCTCATGTTCTAACCTTTGTCACCAAAGAGACCAAGGGCAAATCATTGCGTTCTATAATCCTTAAGCTTACTTTACTTTGCTCTATTTACCAAATTTGGCTTGAAAGGAATAATAGAATCTTTAATAAGGAACACAAACCAGAAGAGGTGGTTACTAACTCAATTGTTCATATTATTAGAGGTAGACTTCTATCTATCACCAATTTGCCTAGATCTATAGGGGATAGTTGGTACATTGCTCAGTGGAATCTTCCCAACACAATCTTAAAGCCCCAATCTCCAGGAATGGGAGGCCTGCTGAGTGGTGAGAGTTCACCATAAGAGGGTTGAGCGAAGGAGAGCAATTCATAGTGTTTATCTAACTGTTTTTTACTTTGTGCAGTGGCAAGTGGATCTAAATAGAGTGCCTAAGTTGAGGGTTGAGTGTTGTGAGAAAATATTCAAAGATTGATTGGTGAGAGAATAGAGTGTGCAATGAACTTCTTATGTTCTTTATATATTTAATATGTATTTATATTGGCTGGGCATTCTGATTAAGTGGTTTTGTTGGTGTAATTCGGTGAGAAGCACATGTGCTGGCCAACGTTTCAGTGGGCATTTCGGTGATTGATTGCTTGGGCTGGGTATTGCTTTGGTAGTGGGCGGTGGGCCCCTTGTTTTCCCACTGTGGGCAGTCCGTGGGTTATCTTTATTGGTGCACGTGGACTTGCTATTTTTGGGCCTATTCTTGGGCTAAATTTTGGTCACCACGTGGAATTTCTACTGCAAGTTCATCTTCACGTGGAGTCATATGGCAGCGGATCATTTATAGTTGATTGTTTCATTTTGATTGATCGTGTGATCCTCATGTGACTCGATACGAGGTGAGTTTTGGGCCATCTCTGCCAAGAGTGATTGAGGGGTCACTGCTATGGGGAATAGTGGTTCGATGACTTGCTGAGTTAGAGACTGGGAGATGAGCGGGAGGATATCTACCGGTTTATGGTTGCTTCTTGTCTTCATGTGACCCATCCTAATTGATTGTATTGCCACGCCTGACATGGAGTGAAGGGCACACTGCCGTGGGGTTTGAGGCTTGTGATCTACCAAGGTAGGGATTGGGGGATGTGATGTTTGTTCTTATGCGATTTTTGGCTATGTATTGGTCTGTTGCTGTGGGGCTATTGTTGTTTCGCTACGACTCCCAAGACCGTTGATTATGGTTACTGCTCGTGCTAGCTTCATGCGACTCTGTCGGGATTTGCCATGGGGTAGATTTTTTCCTCCATCATGGCTTTGGTTAGTGGCTAGGATGTCACGGCTGTGAGGAGTGGAAGGCTTATTGGATTCCATGTGCTTATCTTCGGTAGAGATTGGGGGCTTGTGGGGGTGGCTATCCTTTTTGATCGAGCTTGTGGGTTGCAGCTTTGTGTGTATGTTTGTTTTGTGTTACTAGCTTTGTGGTGTGTAAATTGTATCTTCGCCCATATATCCACCCCAAGTTACCATCTATTATCTCTGATAGTAGGAGTTACTTGGGGACAAAAAGGATATATGGGCAAAGTTGAGTTATGTTGTTTTTTGTTGTTCTTCTGCGTTGTGCAGTTGTGTTGTTTCTCTCCTTCCTTCCTTAGGGGGATTTAGTGTTCGTATTACGTAGATTCTGTAATTGTTAATTATTTGTTGTTGGGCGTGCCTGGGGTATGCCCCTTGTAAACTTGTAAATTTCATTGTCTTTATTTTATGACTTACTCACCCAAAAAAACTTCTTATGTTCGAGCTAATGAATATCTTAGCTTGCAAATACAAACGTACAATATATCGTGTTTTCTTTGCATGCTAAAGTGTGGTTTCAATTACAAAATGGTGTGTAGTATTTGCATTTTCATTCTCTGGTGGCAGATTCTCCTAAACAACAACCAATTGGCCTTCATTTGGGACGGTGGCTGTCAAAAGTTTATCTTCATGGAAGAATCTGCTGTATTGGTATCACTGGTTTTTTTTTTTGGGTGAATAAGAAATATATAAAAGACAAAGAATTTACACGATTACAAGGGGCATGCCCCAGGCCCTAACAACAACAATACCACAAGAAATGAAGCTACAAACAAAACAAGAATCAAAGGGTGGTAATAAGCCAACTGATTGTACAAAAGCCATATCCTGTAATAGATAGGGATCTTGTACAATAGATAAAATCAGCAGCCAGCCTAGACCAATACAAAGCAAACGTGCAGAGCCTTCTAGGATCCTTCCTACACAACCCGTAGGAGTAGGTTCCTAAACCTGTAGCATACAAAAATAGAAGTCTTCCATGAGCCTTACGGGAGATCCCTACTAAGCCCATTACAATTTCCTTATAGGAATGACAAAAACATAGCATCATTAACTGCACAAAAAAAACCCACCTACACAGCCCGTAGGCGTAGGCAAAATTATATAAAAGAACTATGTACACACAATAAAGAAGACAACTATTTTCCTCTTTCATGTAACACAGCAAGGTGCTTGGAGCTGCCATCACCTCGTTACAAATACACTCTTCAAATGGCCAACTGAACCTGCACAATAAGCAACCAACGTCCCTCCAAACCGTACCATATACCTGTTCAACATATGATAGAAAGGAATTTCCATAACAATATAATGAATCATAGAGAAGAAGAAACAACAAGCACTCAGTATAGGACCTCCCCTCACTCGACCCAACAGAAAGGAGAACTCTGTATCCTGTTTTCAATGCAGGTATATTGGTCCTCTCTTTTTATCCTTCCTAAGAAGATCATTAGCGACATTGAGAGTATTCTTAGATCTTTTCTTTGGTCTGGGGTTGAACTGAAGAATCATAGTGCTAAGATTGCTTGGAAGTATATCTGCAGACATAAAAATGAAGGTGGCCTTGGCTTTAAGGACTTGGGAATCTGGAACAAGGCTGCTATGGAAACATGTTTGGTATTTGTTTTCGGGTGGGGATTGCTCTATGTGGTGCCAATGGGTTAAGTCTTATTTGCTCAAAGGTAGGAGTTTTTGGTCCGTTAAGACTCCTAGTGATCCTTCTTGGGTTTGGAGGAAAATCTTGTCACTCAGGAACTTAATTTATCCTCTCATCAAATTCAAGATTGGTAATGGGGAAAATGTGTTTCTTTGGCATGATAATTGGCACCCTCTTGGCTCGCTTTGGCATAGGTTTGGGCCTAGGATCCTTTATGATACAAATCTTCCTGACAGTTCCAAGGTTAGCTCTATAGTCTCTAATTGTTCTTGGAAGTGGCCTATTTCTAACTCTTGGGAGATAAAGGAGTGGATCTCTTCCACTCCTTCATCTCTTTTACCTTCCCCTGGCTCTTCTGATACTCCGGTGTGGAGCTTGACTGCTGATGGTACCTTTTCTATCCAGTCAGCTTGGGATTGGTGGAGGGAAAAGGGGCCAAAAGTCCCTTGGTCCAAACTTATCTAGGGGCCCCCTTTAATCCCTAGGGTTAGCTTTATTGTTTGGTTGGCCATTAATGAGAGACTTAATACCGGTGATAGACTTCAAACTTTTGGTCTTGTCCCTAATCCTTGTTGCCCTTTCTGTCAAGCACCTGAGGAGAATCACTCCCATCTCTTTTTTAGGTGTATATATTCTTCTAGGATTTGGGGTGGCATGCTTGCCAAATGTAATGCTATCTGGCCTTCTTTGCCTTGGTTGGATACTGTTGAGTTTGCTATTAGATCTACCAGTGGTAAGTCTTTGAAAGTGGTAATTCTGAAGTTGTCTTTTCTCTGCACTGTCTACCACATTTGGATGGAGAGGAATAGTAGAATTTTTAGTAAGGTCCACAAACCTGAAGAGGTTGTTACTAACTCTATTATCCAAATGGTTTTTTTTGGGTGGATAAGTCATAAAATAAAAGACAAAAAACTTACACCACGACAAGGGGCATACCCCAGGCCCTAACCAAAGCACTATACAAGAACCAAAAGAAAACAAAAAGACTAAGCCAATCCAGGTGATAATTGGCTTTTGGAGAAATGGAATCTACCTTACAAAATCATGCAGCAGACCCATGCTGCTGCAGATGGCAGGAGAATGAGTGGTGTGAGCTTACCTACAATTAGGGTCAAGTGATGGTGAGCATATACTGTGGGGTTTTACTAATTGGGTGTTCTTTTGTAGGTTCTTCCCTCTCTTTCAGGTTATGATGAATCCTCCCAAATTGAAGTGGCAGAATGGAGGATTGAGTGATGTGAGCAAGCAAAATATACTCTGCCATTGTGGGTTGAGTGATGAGAGACAGTATACATGTTTTGCTCTAACATTTATTATATATTATATATGTTTTGTGCAGGTTTATGGAGCTTTCAAGTATCCTGTCTGTCTTGTTCTCTTGAGAATTCATGTGAGGTGTGGGTCAAGTGATGTGAGGTTCTATATGGAGTGGAATGACATGTTTTATTGTGGGCCGAGTGTGGGGAGGTCCTATACAGTGTGCTTGTTATTTCTGCTCCTTTATGATCTTCGTTACGGTGGTGATTCCTCCAATCCATGGCTGGTAGTGGCTTACGTTATGGTGCGGAGGTGTGGTGACTCCTTAATTCGCAGTTACATGAGGTTGTTGCCAGTGTATTTATATCATGCAGTGGAGGGATGGTGGTTGATTGCTGCACAGGTTCGGGTGGCAGTTGGCAGAGTGTGTATGTACCATGGCGATGGTTGCTTCAAGCGCCTTGCTATGCTACATGAGAGGGAAAATCAGTGGTCTTTCTTGTTATTATTACATAGTTTTAGTTTTGCCTACCCCTACGGGCTGTGTAGGAGGTTTTGTGTGCATTTTGGTGTATCGTGTAATAGGTTTTTGAGCAACTTCGGTAGGATAGGCCTCTCTTGGCTCCTCCTTATGGTCCTTTTTGGGTTGCTATTTTTGTATGATATTTATTTTGCTACTGGTGCCCCTACGGGTTGTGTAGAGAGGTTTTGTTGTTGTGGTGGTGCTTTATTGGCTGCTGGCTTTGTCTTTTGTACAAAGCCCCTATCCATCATAGGATATGGCTTTTGTACAAACCGATTGGCTAGTAATCAATTTGCTCCCTTGATCTCCAGATGTAGCTCCATGGGCTTGGTATAGTGTTTTATTTATCTTGTGTTTCTTGGGCTTCAGTGTCTTTGTGCCGAGGTTCATGTTGTTGTTTTGTTGTTAGGGCCTGGGGTATGCCCCTTGTATTCTTGTAAATCCTTCTGTTTTATTTATTTCTTATTCACCAAAAAAAAAAAAAAGGAGAACTCTCCACTCAATGTAAGATCTCCCATCACTCGGCCCACATATCTCGTGCTCTCTCATTCCAGCCAGCTGAACAATGTACTTGAGAATTCCATTAACCTGCACAAAATATATATAATATATAGTAAATGTTAGGCTAAAATATATGTACTTCCTCCCCCCACTCAACCCACAGTTACAGTAGCAGATATACTGGCTCACATCACTCAACCCTCCCTTCATTGTCTCCAAATTTTTACAAAATTTGGGATCCATAATAAGCTGATAGAATCTGAGAACATACCATCTGCAAAACAACACCCTCGTTAGAAAACCCTCAATATCTCCTCACCATCACTCAACCCTCAATGTAGGTAAACTCACACCACTCAAACTCCTTTCCACTGCAGCAGGTTGGGACTGCAACAAGATTTTAGGAGGCAAGTTCCATTGCACCAAATACCAATTGTCACCTGCAGAAGCTTTCACATTTTCCATAAAAAGGAGTCTACCCCTAACCATTTGGATGATAGAGTTAGTAACAACCTCTTCAGGTTTGAAAACCTTACTAAAGATTCTACTATTTCTCTCCATCCAAATGTGGTAGATAGTGCAGAGAAAAGATAGTTTCAAAATCACAATTTTCAAAGAATTGCCATTGATGGATTTAGTAGCAAACTCAACAATTTCCAACCAGGGCAAAGAAGGCCAATTGGAATTACACTTAGTTTGGATAGCAGCCCAAATCCTAGAGGAGTATATACACCCAAAAAACAGATGGGAGTGGTTCTCCTCAGGAGCAAGGCACAAAGGGCAGCTAGGGCTAGTTAGAAGATCAAAGATTTGGAGCCTATCCCCAGTGTTTAACCTCTCATGGATAGCCAGCCACACAATGAAACTAACCCTAGGGATAACCGGATGACCCCAAATGAGTTTAGACCAAGTAAGCTTTGGACCCTTGTCCCTCCAACATTCCCAAGCAGAGTGAATAGAAAAAGAACCATCAGCAGTCAAACTCCACACAGGTATATCAGGGGAATCAAGGGAAGGTTTAAGAGAAGGAGGAGTGGCAGCAATCCATTCCTGTATCTCCCAAGAGTTAGGAAAAGGCCAATTCCAAGAATCATTCGAAACAATGGAACTAACCTTAGTACTGTCAGGAAGGTTGGTATCATACAAAATCCTAGGACCATACCGAAGCCAAAGCGAACCAAAGGGGTGCCAGTTATCATGCCAAAGGAACACATTTTCACCATTACCAATTTTGAATTTGATAATAGGGAAAATGAAGTCCCTAAGCGACAAAAGTTTCCTCCATACCCAGGAAGGATCGCTGGGCAACTTAACACCCCCAAAACTCTTACCCCTAAGTAAGTAGGACTTGACCCATTGACACCACATAGAACACTCCCCACCAGAAAACAAATACCAAACATGTTTGGCTATAGCCGCTTTATTCCAAACCTCCATATCCTTAAAACCAAGCCCACCCTCATTTTTTTTTTTGCAAATATTCTTCCAGGCAATTTTAGCACTATGTTTTTTCAGCTCCGTCCTAGACCAAAGGTAAGATCTGAGAAGGTTTTCAATGTCGCGGATAACCCTCTTAGGGATAATAAAAATGGAAGACCAATAAACTTGCATCAAGAAAAGAATAGATTGGATGAGTTGGGCTCTTCCAGCATATGATAGCAATTTATTAGTCCAGCTTTTAATCCTTTTAGTCATCCTATCAACCAGGGTTTGGCAATCAGAAGCTTTAAGCTTAGTGGTGATCAAAGGCACACCCAAGTATTTCATAGGAAGGGAGCCCTCAGCGAATTTGGCAATATGCAAAATATTAGCTTTAAGCTCACTGCTACACTCGGAAAAATAAATATTGCTCTTATTAGGATTAGGAGTAAGACCCGACAAGTTCCTAAATTCCTCCAAACCTTGCATGATGAGATTAACAGTCCCCAGATCCCCTCTGTAGAAGATCATAAGGTCATCAGCAAAACACAAATTAACAATTTTTGTCTTCTCACATCTCCAATGGAACTTAAAAAGAGGGTTCCTAGATTTTTCAGCAAGAGTTCTAGCCAAAATCTCCATAGCCAACACAAAAAGATAAGGGGACATAGGGTCTCCTTGCCTAAGCCCCCTAGCCCCTTTAAAGTACCCATGAAGACCCCCATTAATGCAAATGTAGAAAGAAGGACTAGTCATACAAGCTTTTATCCATTTTATCATGCAAGGAGGAAAGCCCATAGCAGTGACGATATCAATAATAAAATCCCATCTCATAGTATCGTAGGCTTTCATAATGCCCACTTTCATAGCACACTTCGGAGTTTTGGAACTCTAGTGGTAACCTCTCATAATCTCCTGGGACAAAACGATGTTGTCCGAGATTCTTCTACCCTGGACAAAAGCAGACTGCACAGGGTCAATCAGATCAGGAAGCACCAATTTGACTCTGTTAGCTATAATCTTGGCAATGCATTTGTAGATGGTGTTGCAGCAAGAAATAGGTCTATAGTCACCAACATTCATAGGATTAGGAATTTTAGGAATAAGAGCAATGATGGTGCTATTTATCTCCGAGAGGAGTTTACCAAAGTCAAAAAATGACTTAATGGCAAGAGTAACCTCCTTCCTAACAATATCCCAAGAGATTTTGAAGAAACCAGCTGAATACCCATCAGGGCCAGGAGCTTTATTGGCCTTGAGAGACCAAAAAACCTCCTTGATTTCAACATCCAAAATAGGTTTAGCCAAAAGAGCCGACTGAGAATTGTAAACTTTTTTATTCACCAGCGATTGGATGCGCTCAAGACCGTTATACTGCCCCAAGATAGGGGTACCAAACAACTTGGTATAAAACTGGACAAAGGTATCATGAATATCAGTACTCTTGGCGGATCTAGTACCATCCTCCATAACCACACTCATGATTTTACCTCTATTAATATTGCTCTTCACAGACCTAAAAAAGAAACTGCTATTTCTATCCCCTAGACCAAGCCATTGGACTCTGGATTTTTGAAGAGCAAGGCACTCTTCCAGCTTACTAAGCTCAATGTATCTTTTTAACTCCTCTCTCTTCTCAACTTGTAGCCCATAGTTCAAAGGATCCTTATCAAGCTTAATTTGAGCAAGATCCAAGCTTTTTTTTTTGGGTGAATAAGCAAGATCCAAGCTAGCCTTAGAGATAAAGACACGAGTGGAAATATCACTAAAATCTTTTTTATTTAAAAGCTTAAGACTGACTTTAAGTTGTCTCAGCTTCTGGCAAATCCTAAACATAGGGACACCACAAATATACTGAACCCAAGTACTAGAAACAGTGCTAAGAAAATCTGGGTGTTGAGACCAGAAATCAAAATATTTGAAAGGTTTCTTAAAGGAGCTACCGTTGACACTGATATTGACCACAACAAAGGAGTGATCGGAAATACCAGCTGGTAGAAAAGTAGCCGTAGACTCAGGAAACTTGTCCAGCCAGGCCTCATTAACCAGGACTCTGTCAATCTTGGTAGCTATAAAAGCTTCCTCACACCTTTTATTAGCCCATGTGAATTGGCATAAGATAGATCAGCCAATTCAGATGCGTTAATATAGGTATTAAACTCCTCATTTTCAGAAGTCCAGGTAGAAGAACCCCCAATTTTTTCCTGTTGGTATCTTATAGCATTGAAATCACCCAAGAAAATACATGGAACTTTGGATTTAGCACGGGAGATATTAAACATTGTATCAAAAAATACTTTCCTCAAAGTGTGCTTATTTGCAGCATAGACAAAAACAACAAAAAAAATTTCATTTGTAGCCAAGTCAAGGATTTTACACAAAATATGTTGATTTGACATGGAAATCAGTTGAAGATCACAAAAATCATTGCTTCAGCACACCCAGACTCTCCCAGAAATAGAATTTTTCGTGGAATTGTATCTTACCGACATTAATAACTGTTTTGAACACTTAGGTGATTTAGAAAACCAAAGGGAATTCAAATTCATCTTTTCGGACTTGAGAATTGAACACTTAGGTGATTTAGAAAACCTTAAATGAGGTGATTTTTTTTTTGGTGGTAAGTAAGTCATAAAATAAAGACGATGAAATATACAAGTTTACAAAAATGAGGTGATTAAGTTAAACTAATATCATTAAAGTAATATTACTCAGGAAATTCTATCTCTAAGAGGCTAAGGAAGGTTCATTTGAGTTAAACTTGGCAACTTCAACTAATGGAACAATTGGTGGCCTAAGTTAATTAGTTCCTCGAACAATGTAGAGAAGGATAGAGAAGGACAGAGAAGGATGGAGAAAGTTAGATAGAAGCTTTCTTCTTGAAAGCTAGATGAGAAAGTTGAAGCAAAGAAAGAGAAATTGTAGTTGTGTAAATTTTCTTGTTTTATTTATTTCTTATTCACCCCCCCCCCCTAAAAAAAAAGAAAAGAAAAAGTGTAGAGAAAGTTAGAGAAAAGAATGAAAATTAGGATGAAAATCACAGGGAATTCAAATTCATCCTTTTAGACTTGAGAATTGAACACTTTGCTGATTTAGAAAAACTTAGATGAGGTACTTAAGTTAGACTAATATCGTTACGCTATAATTACTCAGAAAATTCTCTTTCTTAGAGGCTAAGCAAGGTTAGTTTGAGTTAAACTTGGCCACTTAAGCTAATGAAATAATTAACGGCCTAAGCTATTTAGTTCCTGGAACAGAACAGAGCAGGAAGGAGAAGGACGAAGAAAGTCAGAGAGGAACATTCCTTCTTGAGATCAAGAAGAGAAAGTTTGAAAAAAAAGAAAGAGAAATAGGAAGAAAATCAAAAGGAATTCAAGTTCAACATTTTGGATTTGAGGATTGAATGCTTATATCATACCATAAATGAGGTGCTTAAGTTGAACTAATTTCCTTAAGCTACAATGACTCGTAAAATTCTCTTTCTTAGAGGCTAAGCAAGGTTAGTTTGAGTTAAACTTGGCCTTTTAAGCAAATGAAACAATTAGCGGTCTAGGCAATTTTGTTCCTAGAACAAAATAGAGAATGATGGAGAAGGACTAAGAAAGGTAGAGAGAAACATTCTTTTTCTTTTTGGGTGAATAGAGAGAAACATTATTCATCAGAGGTAGAAGAGAAACTTAGAGGAAACAAAAAATAATAGGAAAGAAAATCAAAGGGAATTCAGAGTCATCCCTTTCGACTTAAGAATTGAACACTTAGTTGATTTAGAAAACCTTAAATGAGGTGCTTAAGTTTAACTAATATCCTTATGCTACAATTACTCAGAAACTTCTATTTCTTAGAGGCTATGCAAGGTCAGTTTGAATTAAACTTGGCCACATAAGCAACTGAAACAATTAGCGGCCTAAACCAATTGGTTCGTTGAACAAAACAGTTGATGGAGAAGGATAGAGAAAGGTAGAGAGAAACATTCGTCTTGAGAGGTAGAAGAGAAAGTCAGAGAAAAGAAACAGCAATAGGAAAGAAAGCAATGAGAATTCAAGCTCATCGTTTTGGACTTGTGAATTGAACACTTAAGTGAATTAGAAAACCTTAAATGTGGTGCTTAAGTTAATCTAATATCATTAAGCTACAATTACTCAGAAAATTCTCTTGCTTAGAGTCTAAGCAAGGTTAGTTTGAGTTAAACTTGGTTGCTTAAGCTAATAAAACAAGTAATAGGAAGGAAATCAATGAGAATTCAAACTCATCATTTTGGACTTGGGAATTGAACACTTAGGCGATTTAGAATACCTTAAAAGTACCCTCCTAAAAAAAAAAAAACCACTAAACGAGTTGATTAAGTTTTAAACTAATATCGTTACTCAAAAAATTCTCTTTCTTAGAGGCTAAACAAGGTTAGTCTGAGTTAAACTTGACCACTTAAGCTAAGGAAACAATTAGTGGCTAAGCTAATTAGTGCCTATATAGAGAAGGAGGGAGAAAGTTTGTGAGGAACATTTTTCTTGAGAGCTAAAAAAGGAAGTTAGAGAAAAGAAAGAGAAACGGGAAGAAAATGAAGGGGAATTCAAATTCATCCTTTTGTACTTGACAACTGAACACTTAGGTCATTTTGAAATCCTTAAATGAGGTGCTTAAGTCAAACAAGTAGCATTAAGCTACAATTACTCAGAATTTTTTTTGTTAGAGGCTAAGCAACGTTAGTTTAAGTTAAACTTAAGAATGAAAATGAGGATGAAAATCACAGGGAATTCAAATTCATCCTTTTGGACTTGAGAATTGAACACTTAGTTGATTTAGAAAACCTTGAATGAGGTACTTAAGTTTGACTAATATCCTTATGCTACAATTACTCAGAAACTTCTATTTCTTAGAGGCTATGCAAGGTCAGTTTGAATTAAACTTGGCCACATAAGCAATTGAAACAATTAGCGGCCTAAACCAATTGGTTCGTTGAACAAAACAGTTGATGGAGAAGGATAGAGAAAGGTAGAGAGAAACATTCGTCTTGAGAGGTAGAAGAGAAAGTCAGAGAAAAGAAACAGCAATAGGAAAGAAAGCAATGAGAATTCAAGCTCATCGTTTTGGACTTGTGAATTGAACACTTAAGTGAATTAGAAAACCTTAAATCAGGTGCTTAAGTTAATCTAATATCATTAAGCTACAATTACTCAGAAAATTCTCTTGCTTAGAGTCTAAGCAAGGTTAGTTTGAGTTAAACTTGGTTGCTTAAGCTAATAAAACAAGTAATAGGAAGGAAATCAATGAGAATTCAAACTCATCATTTTGGACTTGGGAATTGAACACTTAGGCGATTTAGAATACCTTAAAAGTACCCTCCTAAAAAAAAAAAAACCACTAAACGAGTTGATTAAGTTTTAAACTAATATCGTTACTCAAAAAATTCTCTTTCTTAGAGGCTAAACAAGGTTAGTCTGAGTTAAACTTGACCACTTAAGCTAAGGAAACAATTAGTGGCTAAGCTAATTAGTGCCTATATAGAGAAGGAGGGAGAAAGTTTGTGAGGAACATTTTTCTTGAGAGCTAAAAAAGGAAGTTAGAGAAAAGAAAGAGAAACGGGAAGAAAATGAAGGGGAATTCAAATTCATCCTTTTGTACTTGACAACTGAACACTTAGGTCATTTTGAAATCCTTAAATGAGGTGCTTAAGTCAAACAAGTAGCATTAAGCTACAATTACTCAGAATTTTTTTTGTTAGAGGCTAAGCAACGTTAGTTTAAGTTAAACTTAAGAATGAAAATGAGGATGAAAATCACAGAGAATTCAAATTCATCCTTTTGGACTTGAGAATTGAACACTTAGTTGATTTAGAAAACCTTGAATGAGGTACTTAAGTTTGACTAATATCCTTATGCTACAATTACTCAGAAACTTCTATTTCTTAGAGGCTATGCAAGGTCAGTTTGAATTAAACTTGGCCACATAAGCAATTGAAACAATTAGCGGCCTAAACCAATTGGTTCGTTGAACAAAACAGTTGATGGAGAAGGATAGAGAAAGGTAGAGAGAAACATTCGTCTTGAGAGGTAGAAGAGAAAGTCAGAGAAAAGAAACAGCAATAGGAAAGAAAGTAATGAGAATTCAAGCTCATCGTTTTGGACTTGTGAATTGAACACTTAAGTGAATTAGAAAACCTTAAATGTGGTGCTTAAGTTAATCTAATATCATTAAGCTACAATTACTCAGAAAATTCTCTTTCTTAGAGTCTAAGCAAGGTTAGTTTGAGTTAAACTTGGTTGATTAAGCTAATAAAACAATTAGTGGCCTAAGCTAATTAGCTTCTGGAACAAAATAGAGAAGGATGGAGAAAGTTGGAGAGAAACATTCTTCGTGAGAGGTAGAATTTTTAGATAAAAGAAAGAGTAATAGGAAGGAAATGAAAGAGAATTCAAATTCATCATTTTGGACTTGGGAATTGAACACTTAGGCGATTTAGAATACTTTAAAAGTACCCTCCTAAAAAAAAAAAAAAAAAACTCTAAACGAGTAGATTAAGTTTTAAACTAATATCGTTACTAAAAAAATTCTCTTTCTTAGAGGCTAAGCAAGGTTAGTCTGAGTTAAACTTGACCACAAACAGAGTGTTTGCCTGCTACTGTCTTGAAGCCCCATGTTCTCGGCACTGTCTTGAAGCCCCATGTTCTCGGCACTGGGAGGGCTGTTGAGTGATGTGAGTTCACTATATGAGGGTCGAGTGATTGTAAGCAAACAGAGTGTTTTTTCCTAACTGTTTTCTTCTTGTGTAGTAATGAGAAGTGCTTGGATCAATGAGGGTTGAGTGTTGTGAGTCCAAAAAATTTACAACAGACAGAATTGTGGGTTGAGTGAAATAGCTACTCACAAATGTTTTATCTAATGTTTATATATATTGTAAGCTTTATGTGCAGGCTATGGAGTAATGCAATGCTGTGTGGGTTGAGTGATGAGAGCCTATATATTGTGTGCTAAATTCCAAATACTACTGAGTGATGCGAGATTATTGTGGGTTTAGTGATGTGAGACATATATTGTTTTTACTGGAATCCTTCATGATCACTAATGGATTTGTTTACTCCATTCTGGCAGGTCGTTCTATATTGTCTAGTGGAGGTCTACATCTTGGTTTGATTCCTGGGATATTTGGCTCGAAGCTGGCTGCTGAATGCGCCGCTGGTTGTTTCTTCAGGGATATAAGCTGTTTTCATTTCTGTTTTAACAACTTTAGCTATTTTACCTATCCTAGCGGGATGTGCTAGGAATTAAGTGGTCCATCTTTGACCTGTTTTGTTTCTATTGCTTTACTGTTTGGTTCTGGATTATGTAGTCCACAGGTTATGTTTTGTTTTCCATTACTATTTTCGGACTTGGGGCCGTCATTTTGTGCTGCTATGGGGCTGTTTAACTCACAGCTTTGGGCTGTTCCTTCGTAGTGTTCATTTCCCCTATCTCTCATGATATGGTTGCTGAACAGTGTTTTTGTTTGGGCTCTCTTTTGCTTCATTTGTTTGGTTGCTGATCTTGCTGTATAGTTGGTTGTAGGGCCTAGGGTATTACCCTTGTAATCTTGTATATCCTTTGTCTTTTATTTATGTCTTATTCACCCAAAAAAAAACTTGACCACAAACAATTAGTGGCTAGGCTAATTAGTGCCTTTATAGAGAAGGAGGGAGAAAGTTTGTGAGGAACATTTTTCTTGAGAGCTAAAAGAGGAAGTTAGAGAAAAGAAGGAGAAACGGGAAGAAAATGAAGGGGAATTCAAATTCATCCTTTTGTACTTGACAACTGAACACTTAGGTCATTTTGAAAGCCTTAAATGAGGTGCTTAAGTCAAACAACTAGCGTTAAGTTACAATTACTCAGAATTTTTTTTGTTAGAGGCTAAGCAACGTTAGTTTGAGTTAAACTTGCCCACTTAAGCTAACGAAACAATTGCCTAAGCTAATTAGTTCTCGAACAAAATAGAGAAGGATGGAGAAAGTTACAGAGAAACATTCTTCTCGAGAGGTAGAAGAAGAAGTCATACAGAAGAAAGTGATATAGGAAGAAAATCAAAGAGAATTCAAATTCATCCTTTTAGACTTGAGAATTGAACACTTATGTGACTTAGAAAACCTTAAATGAGGTGCTTACGTTAAACTAATGTCGGTAAGATACAATTACACAGAAAATTCTATTTCTTGGAGGAGGCATGGTTAGTTTGAGTTAAACTTGGCCGCTCAAGCTAATGAAACCATTAGTGGTCTAAGCTAATTAGTTCCTAGAACAAAATAGAGAATGATGGAGAAGGACAGAGAAGGTTAGAGAGAAACATTCTTTATAGCGACCCCGGTCTTCTCCCATTTGATTATTGTATCCGGACTTAGGTTCCGTAGATTCTGTCATTGTATAATTGTTGTTGTTGTCCCTTATTTGCTCATTTGGACTTATAGGATGTGTTGGGCAGGTTTGTTTCAGGTTGGTTGGGTTTAGAAACCAAGTGTTGCTGTCCAGAATTTTGGATCTTCGCTCGAGCTAGGCGGTTGTCGCTCGAGCGAGCTGTTATTTTTGGTTCTTCGCTCGAGCTGGGGTTTGGTAGCTCGAGCGAGAGGTTGCGTCTGATTTGGACCTGTAGCTGTGCATTCTTGGCTCGAGCGAGCTTTTCTTCGCTCGAGCGAGTTAGTTTGTTCTTCGCTCGAGCAATAGTTCCTTCGCTCGAGCGTGTGTCTGGTTACAGACCTGAGGGTTTGAGTTCTTCGCTCGATCGAGTTTTCTTTCGCTCGAGCGAGCTTTTGGGTTGTTGGCTCGAGCAAGGTTTTCTTGGCTCGAGCGTAGATTTTCTGTGTCTGGTCGCTCGAGCGACCAAGTCTTCGCTCGAGCGAGCCGGTCAGGTTTAATTAGGCAGCAACGTGTTTCAGATCAGTTTTTCATTCCCTTTCAGATTCCAAAACCCTAGGTACGAGTTCTCTCTCCCTCTACACACCTTCTCTCTTAGGATTGATCTACTTATAGTGAGTTTCTACCTTAGATCCTTTATTAAAAAGATAGAGTGGGTCGAGGGCTTCCATTTAATCTGAATTGTTGGTAGTTTGGAGCACTTTGGAGTTTGGGCTTTCATCTCCATCTTCTCTTTTGGGGTTATTTCTTCGAGGTAGGGATTTCCTACTCCATTTTATAGGTTTTGTTCTAAGTTTTGGTATTTTGATATGTTGGGGATACTTTGGAAAATTTTGGGAAAAACCCTGGTTGTATTATTAAATTAATTTGTGTGGTTAAATTCATGGAATTGGGAAAAGATGGTTAAATTCATGGAATTGGGGAATTTATGGATTAAATGGCGTAGTTGGATAATTTGAAACATTTGTCTATTGAATTGTTGACATAGTTATTTTCAGTTTAGAAATAACTGTTTTGGGCTATCGGTGGAGGATAGTCGTGATTGTTGTAGACATTGCATGTGGATTAGGAATAACTGAAACTAATCACATTGGTTAAGTCATTAATTTTGTCTATTGCATTGATACAGAAAATATGTGTGTTGATTGAGCATTGCATTTGCATACATTGTTTTGTGTGGGAGGAGATAGGGGATGTACTCCACGGTTTAGGGGAAGATAGGGGATGGACCTCTAAACCGGATTTTGTTTGGGAGGAGATAGGGGATGGACTCCATTAGCATTACTTTTATGTGTGCTTATTTATATAGAATTGTTTTATTGATACAGCACTAAAATGTGTATCAATCTGGAAGTATGAAGTGTTTTGATTTGAGCTTGAGTCTCATTTGTTTGTTGATATTGGAAGGATGTGAATATGATATATTTAATTCACTGTTGTAAGTTTGGCCAGGTTCTGAGCCATGTTGATAAAATTGGAAAATAAAACGTGTTTTAGACAACAGTGTCATGAGACTGTAAAATGAAGTAATTGGTTACCTTGGTTAACCACCTGTTGAATGCTATTGCTTTATTCATTGCTTATATGTGGTTTAGTATATTTCTACTGGGCTGTGGCTCACCCTATATGGGAACATCATTTTCAGGTTCAGGTGATAAGCTACCTCCAAGGACTTAGCTTGGAAGGGACTTGGATTTTGAAGACTATCTTTAGTTAATTGTCTTTATTTATTAGTACATGTAAACTTCCAAGCCTAGGGTTTTTCTTGTATTGAGTTATAACTCATCTTTTTGTATCCAAGGGTTGGCTTGGAAAGATGTAAGACTGTAGGGCATTTTATTTGATGTTACATGTAATGCTTTTATTTTGTAATACTCTGATGAATGAATTAATAAATTGTTTTCTTTAAATAATGCATGTCAATTGTATATGTATATAATGGGTTTATTTTGAGGGCGTGACATTCTTCTTGAGAGCTAGAAGAGAAAGTTAGAGAATAGAAAGTGAAGTATAAAGAAAATCAAAGGGAATTAAAATTCATATTTTTGGATTTGAGAATTGAACACTTAGGTAATTTAGAAAACCTTAAATGAGATGATTAAGCAAAACTAATATCGTTAAACTAATATTTTTTTTTTGGGTGGATAAGTCATAAAATAAAAGACAAAAAAATTTACACCACGACAAGGGGCATACCCCAGGCCCTAACCAAAGCACTATACAAGAACCAAAAGAAAAGCAAAAAGACTAAGCCAATCCAGAATTACCCAGAAAGACTAACGACCAAACCATTATCTATCTGGACCAACTAAAGAAAATAAGCCAAAAACTAAATTGAAGCAACCATACATAATAGAAGGTAACCAAAGTGTGTTCATGTGCCGCATGAAAATATGATGAGGAACATGAACACACCCGATATCTAAGTAGCAAAAGTTGGATGAAAACATAAACACCCATGTACATCCCACATGGGTCGGCAAAAATATCAACACACTCTAACGAAAACAAACATAATGAAAAGTCAATCTTCACACACGAGGCGCATATAGCAGCCATCAACACAATCAGATCTAGCTTCGAGCTTCGAGTCAACCCGAACTGGAGGACAAACCATGCAACACCAACCAAGCACTGCTGCCAAACCATGTAACCCAAACAGATTCTGCACATTATAGTAGACCAAAGACGCCTCTTGCTTGCATCTGCACGAAACCAACCTGCTCCAGACAATGATTCAGAACTATTTACCAATTCAACCAAATTCCAGACAGCAACATCCACATAAATGGTTCGCTGCCATCCCATGCAACCCGAGCAGTATCTAGACACGGTAGTAGACCCTGTCAACCAGCAAATACCCAAAAGTATTAAGAGCTCATCGACAGTAGAACATACAAGAGTCAATGACAGATTACTCGGTATACCACACATATATATATGCTCACTACACTCAACCCACAATTATATAAGCTCACATCACTCGGAAAATAATGCTCCTTGTACCTGCAAAAGAAGTGATAGATGATACATAAAAACATGTTAGTTCCTCTCAATGTGGCTAGTGATATTGGGGTGGGTGATTGTTTACTCCTCACACTATACTCAGCCCTCAGATTATGGGGCAAACACTCAACAAACAGCTTACCAGAAAATCCAGGTACCTATATCAATAACAAACATTAGGAAACCCCACAATGTATTTGCTAACCATCACTCAACCCACAATTTAGGATCTCTCATTCCTTACAGCAGCTGCCGAAGGCTTCACCATAGTATGGGGAAGTCTCCAAGATTGGAGAAACCATCTGTCAGTTTGGTGAGGCTTCAGATTGGTAATGTGCATTACCCTGAACCTTACCATATCCACAATACACTTTATAACCACCTCTTCCGGGACCATATCCTTGCTAAACACTCTGTTATTCCTAGCAATCCACAACTGATAAACAGTACAGGTAAAAGCAAGCTTAGTGATAATAGCCCCAAGAGATTTGCCTTTCACAGATTTAGCAATGAGCTAGACCAAATCATCCCAAGGTATAGAGGGCCAATGTACATTTATTTGACCTTTAATGCAAGACCACACCCTTTCCGAGAATGGACACTCAAAGAAAAGGTGATTGTGGTCCTCACAATAATGCTGACAGAAAACACATTTCGCAGATAGGGTTACACCAAAAGTTTGCAACCTATCCCCAGTATTTAATCTGCCAAGAATAGCCATCCACACCACAAAACTCACCTTTGGGATATTATAAGGGCCCCAAAGGAGGGTTGACCAATTCACAGGATCAAAATGTTTCCTCAAAGAGTGCCAAGTAGATTGAATAGTGAATTGGCTATTGGTAGCAGGACACCAACTAACATCATCAGACCCACCAGTGGGGAGGAAAGTGGGGGGAGTGCTATCAATAAGATCCATAAGCTCCCATGAAGAGAGAAAAGGCCATCTCCAAGAAGTACCCTCCACAATCTCACTAACCTTAGCATCTATACCAACAGCAGAATCATACACAATTCTAACTCCAAATTTGTCCCACAAAGATCCCATAGGGTGCCAATTATCAAACCACAAAAAAACCGTAGAACCATCTCCCACCCTATGTTTGATTAGAGGGTAAATGATAGGTCTGAGAGAGAGGATCTTCCTCCAAACACAAGAAGGGTCATTTGGCACCCTAACTCTCCAAAAACTCCTACCTTTGAGAATATAAGACTTTAACCAAATACACCACATTGACTGCTCTCCCCTAGAGAAGAGGAACCAGACATGTTTAGCAATGGCAGCCTTATTCCACACAGTGAGGGACTTAAAACCCAGCCCCCCTTCCTTCTTAGGAGAACAAATTCTATCCCAAGAAACCTTAGCCCCATGTTTTTTTAACTCACACCCAGACCAGAAGAAAGCTCTAAACAAACTCTCTATAGATCTAATGACCTTCTTTGGAAGGATGAATAAAGAGGTCCAGTAAACTTGCATAGAGAATAGAATAGATTGGATCAACTGAGCTTTACCAGCATAAGTGAGGCACTTATTTGTCCAGCTCTTAATCCTTTTTGTAATCCTCTCCACAAGTTGGTCACAATCAGTGGCCTTAAGTTTCGTGGAAACTAAAGGAACCCCCAAGTATCTCACAGGTAACTTGCCTTCACTAAAATTGCAAACCCCAAGGATCTCATTTCTTAACTGCGTATCACACCCAGAAAAGAAAATGTGACTCTTGTTAGGGCTAGGAGACAGCCCAGACAAACTCTTAAATTCTTCTAACCCCATTTTGATGGACTGAACAGTAGACACATCCCTTTTACAAAATATCATCAGATCATCAACAAAGCATAAATTAACAATCTTAGTTTTTTCACATCTCCAATGGAATTTGAAATCAGGATGAGACGCCTTTTCAGCCAAAATTCTAGAGAGAATTTCCATGACATAGGGTCACCTTGCCTCAAACCTCTCTCCCCCCTAAAATAACCATGCAGACTCCCATTAATGCAAATGGAGTAGGTGGGACTAGTCATGCATGCTTTTATCCAAAGGATAATATTATAGGGGAAACCCATCGCGGTAAGGACATCAAGAACAATGTCCACCTTCATGGTACACCTAGGAGAGGGGGAGGCTTTATGATAGCCCCTCATAAGCTCCTGAGAAAGGAAGATATTATCGGCTATCCTCCTACCAGGGACAAAAGCTGATTGAACAGGATCAATAAGATCATGAAGGACAATTTTAATCCTATCCGCAATTATCTTAGAAATACATTTATACAAAGTGTTGCAGCACGAGATAGGTCTAAAATCCCCCACTTTTTCAGCATTGGGGATCTTCGGAATCAAAGCAATGGTGGTGCTATTTAATTCCTGAAGAAGCTCCCCTGATGTAAAGAAAGATTTTCAACAACTTCTCTCCCCACAATATCCCAAGATTTTAGAAAAAAACCCGCAGAATACCCATCGGGGCCAGGGGCTTTTTTAGTTTTAAGGGACTTGAATGCATCAATGATCTCTTTCTTAGTCACATCCCTAGCAAGGTTTTGATATTGACTCTCAGACACTCTTTTGGTGATAAGGCTACTAATCCTATCATACCCATTATATTGATCACCAAAAGGTTTCCCAAACAAATTTGTGAAATAATCCACAAAGGTGTGGTGAACCTCAGCACTTTTAGTCACTCTATCCCCATTAGGGAGCACAACACTGTGAATCCGCCCCTTATTCACATTTCCCTTAACATTTCTAAAGAAGAACTTGGAATTCCTATCCCCTAAACCTAACCATTGGATCCGAGATTTCTGGTGGGCAAGACTCTCCTCAGCTTTGCTAAGGTCAACATATTTCACATAAGCAGCCCTCTCAGTCTCTTGAAGAGTTAAGTTTAAAGGATCTTTTTCAAGCTTGATTTGAGAATTAAGGAGATGATCCTTGGCAACACCAACTCGAGTGGAAATCTCACTATATTCCTTTTTGTTCAACTCTTTAAGAATGGGCTTAAGAGTTTTAAGCTTTTGACAAACCCTGAACATGGGAGAACCCCTAATGTATTTCCTCCAAACACCATACACATTGGGGAGGAAATCACAGTGGGTAGCCCAGAAGTCAAAAAACTTGAAAGGCTTCTTAAGCTTCGTTTCCTCACCTCCAAGTTGCACAATCACAGGGGAGTGATCAGAAACTCCCGAGGGCAAGAAAAGAGCATACGAGTTAGGGTTAACAGTTAACCACCTCTCATTGACAAGGACTCTATCAATTTTCGAGGTAATGAAGTTACCACCCCCCTGGTTATTTGACCAAGTAAATTGACACCCTTTGTAACACAAGTCTTCCAATTCAGAGTCCAAAACCATACTATTAAACACCTCATTGGCACGACTCCAGTTCTCCCTCCCCCCCATTTTCGCAAAAGAAAAGCGGACAGCATTAAAGTCACCAAGAAAAACAGAAGGGTGACTAGCATAATTGAGAGCAATTTTCTTTAGATCAAAAAACAAGGGAAGCCTCAACTCATACTTATTTTCAGCGTAAACAAAAGTAGAGAAGAAGCTGAGATCACCCTCAAAAACTGTCACTTTAACAAAAATAAACTGGTTTGATTTTTGGACCATCAAAACATCGCAGAAATTTGGATCCCAGCAAACCCAAATTCTCGCTGGCAGATCTGGTTGTGAGTTCGACAAAAATTTCCAATTTTTAAAGCTATTATCAAAAATTTTAGCTTCATTTTCCATTTTAACTTTTGTCTCCAAATTAAACTAATATTACTTAGACAATTCTATCTCTTAGAGGCAAAGTAAGGTTAATTTGAGTTAAACTAGGCAACTTAAGCTAATGAAAACAATTGGTGGCCTAAGGAAATTAGTTCCTAGAACAAAATAGAGTAGGACGGAGAAAGTTAGACATAAACATTCTTCTTGAGAGCGAGAAGAGAAAGTTAGAGAAAAGAAAGAGAAATAGGAAGAAAATCATAGGGCATTCAAATTCACCAGTTTGGACTTGAGAATTGAACACTCAGGTGATTTAGAAAACCTTAAATGAGGTGCTTGCGTTAAACTAATATCGTTATGCAACAATTACTCTGAAAATTCTCTTTCTTAGAGGCTAAGCAAAGCTAGTTTCAATTAAACTTGGCCACTTGAGCAAAAGAAACAATTAGTGGCCTAAGCTAATTAGTTCCCAGAACATAAAAGATAAAGATGGAGAAGGACGGAAGTTCCTAGTGTTGGGCAATTAGGGAGAGCTTCTCTCTCTAGATAAGCTCCTTCCCGTTGGTAGCCGTGGAATTCTTGAGGGTGAAGGACTGGTGCTGTTCTGGCCAGCTTGGTTAGCTCCTCTGCCCACGTTTTTATGGGTGAGTGAGTATGTTTCTGGTCTGGTAAGCCCCGGTTAGGGGTGTTGCCGACTTTTGTTTGTGTTTTCATCTTTGTTTGGAGTTCTCTGGTAGTTTTGGGAGGTATTTATGCCCCAGCAGATTTCGGCATCTATTTTTTCTTGAGCTCCGGTTAGCCATGGCTATCATTTGTCACCCCCGTTGGTCAAATCGTCCGTGGGTTAGAGCCTGATTCGGAGTTTGATCACTGTTTGGTGGGTTCTTTGATGTGTCGGTGGTTCTCTGTGTTTGTGTAACTTGGTAGCTGGAAGAGGGGTTTGTAAATGCATCCTATACCTGCTGGATGTCTCTCCGTTGGTTGATGAACTTGCAAGTGGGTCCTAGACTGTCATCTTCGGTTCTATTTTGTAAGTTTTCTTGTGGTTTTTGCTGGTGGTAAGCATGTTCCTGGTGAGGAGTAGCAGGTGGTTCGCTTCTCCGGCACTGGTGGGTTTGTTCGGAACTGGCCTGGATTTGTTCTGTACACGGGTCGTCGTCACCGTGAGGTGATTTCATTGCCGGTGCAGTGCTGACGGGGTTCTGGCCTCTAGGTTTTTGCTTTGGTGTGGCCGGTCTGCTGCAAATCCTTGGTTGACGTTCTGGAAGGAGTTGAAGATGGTCCACGCGCATGGTACGCGTTGCAAAGATGGAGTCAAGCTAGCACATCTACTGTTGTAGCTTGTTGCAGGTTTGTGAAGCTTCCGATGTATCTCTCTGGTACGTTGATACATGGGGAAGACAATTTGTCTTGTTGCGTGTGTATGGGTTAATCTCACCACGTGGGATTTTTATTTGTGTCAAGGTAGATTTCCTTTTTGGAGGGACAACCCAACTTTTGGGTTATTGGGTTAGAGAAGGAGGGAGAAAGTTTGTGAGGAACATTTTTCTTGAGAGCTAAAAGAGGAAGTTAGAGAAAAGAAAGAGAAACAGGAAGAAAATGAAGGGGAATTCAAATTCATCCTTCTGTACTTGACAACTGAACACTTAGGTCATTTTGAAAACCTTAAATGAGGTGCTTAAGTCAAACAACTAGCGTTAAGCTACAATTACTCAGAATTTTTTTTGTTAGAGGCTAAGCAACGTTAGTTTGAGTTAAACTTGCCCACTTAAGGTAACGAAACAATTAGGGGCCTAAGCTAATTAGTTCTCGAACAAAATAGAGAAGGATGGAGAAAGTTACAGAGAAACATTCTTCTCGAGAGGTAGAAGAGGAAGTCATACAGAAGAAAGTGATATAGGAAGAAAATCAAAGAGAATTCAAATTCATCCTTTTAGACTTGAGAATTGAACACTTATGTGACTTAGAAAACCTTAAATGAGGTGCTTACGTTAAACTAATGTCGGTAAGATACAATTACACAGAAAATTCTATTTCTTGGAGGAGGCATGGTTGGTTTGAGTTAAACTTGGCCGCTCAAGCTAATGAAACCATTAGTGGCCTAAGCTAATTAGTTCCTAGAACAAAATAGAGAATGATGGAGAAGGAAAGAGAAGGTTAGAGAGAAACATTCTTCTTGAGAGCTAGAAGAGAAAGTTAGAGAATAGAAAGTGAAGTATGAAGAAAATCAAAGGGAATTAAAATTTATCTTTTTGGATTTGAGAATTGAACACTTAGGTAATTTAGAAAACCTTAAATGAGATGATTAAGCAAAACTAATATCGTTGAACTAATATTACTTAGAAAATTCTATTTCTTAGAGGCTACGTAAGGTTAATTTGAGTTAAACTAGGCAACTTAAGCTAATGAAAACAATTGGTGGCCTAAGGAAATTATTTCCTAGAACAAAATAGAGTAGGACGGAGAAAGTTAGACAGAAACATTCTTCTTGAGAGCGAGAAGAGAAAGTTAGAGAAAAGAAAGAAATAGGAAGAAAATCATAGGGCATTCAAATTCACCATTTTGGACTTGAGAATTGAACCCTCAAGTGATTTAGAAAACCTTAAATGAGGTGCTTATGTTAAACTAATATCGTTATGCAACAATTACTCTGAAAATTCTCTTTCTTAGAGGCTAAGCAAAGCTAGTTTCAGTTAAACTTGGCCACTTGAGCAAAAGAAACAATTAGTGGCCTAAGCTAATTAGTTCCCAGAACATAAAAGATAAAGATGGAGAAGGACGGAGAAAGTTGTAACGCCCTCAAAATAAACCCATAATATAAAACAGTAGCATGCATTGATAAAACAAAACCAATCATTATCTCATTCATCAGAGTATCATTATTGAAGGATATCACATGTAACATCAAAATAAATGCCCTATGGGCTTACATCTTTCCAAGCCAACACTTGGACACAAAATGTGAGTACTAACTCAACTACAAATTAAGCCCTTGGCTTGAGTTTACATGTAATATCAAATAAACTGAAATAACAACTAATCTAAATAGAGTCTTCAACTCTAAATCTTTCCAAGCTAATTCCTTGGAGGTAGCACATCACCTGGACCTGAAAATGATGTTCCCATATAGGGTGAGCCACAGCCCAGTAGAAATATACTAAACCAAATATAAGCATTGAATAAAGCAATAGCATTCAATAGATGGTTAACCAAGATAATCGATTACATCATTATACAGTCTCATGACACTAATGTCTATGACACGTTTCACTTTCCATTATTATCAATATGGCTCAGAACCTGGCCAAACTATAACAGTGAGACTACATCTCTCATTAACAATATTTCCAATTCAATAAAACAAATGAGACTAAAGCTCATACCAAAACACTTCCATACTTCCCGATTGATACACATTTTAGGGCTGTATCAACAACATGTAAAAACACTTCCAATATCAATAAGCACACATATAGTGGTGCTAATGGAGTCCATCCCCTATCTGCTCCCAAACAAAATCCGATTTAGAGGTCCATCCCCTATCTTCCCCTAAACCGTGGAGTACATCCTCTATCTCCTCCCAAACAAAATCCGGTTTAGAGGTCCATCCCCTATCTTCCCCTAAACCGTGGAGTACATCCCCTATCTCCTCCCAAACAAAAATGCATATACAATGTATTAAACACTTGTCATATACAACACACAATCAATACATGGATTTTCTGTATTAATTCAACAGTCTAAATCAATGACTTAACCAATGTGATTAGTTTCAATTTTCCCTAATCCACATGCAATGTCTACAACAATCACGACTATCCTCCACCGATAGCCCAAAACAGTTATTTCTAAATTGGAAATAAATGTATCAACTAACATAATTCCAACATTTTCATAGGTGAGTGATTAAACTAACCAACTACACCATTTAATCAATAAATTCATTAATTCCATGAATTCAACTAAATTCCCCAATTTTCCCTAAATTAATTATATAAATTAATTTATTACAACAACTAGGGTTTTTCCCAAAATTACCAAACAACCCCCAATATATCAAAATACCAAAACTTAGAACAAAACCTATAATATGGAGTAGGAAATCCCTACCTCAAATGAAGAGACTCAAAGAAGATGATGAAAATACTCAGATGTGTTCCAACCCACAATTTTTCAGATCAAAATGAAGATCAAGGGAAGCTCCACACTCAATACAAAGGAACTAGGGTAGAAGATCACTAGAACTAGATGTATTTATAGAGAGAAGATGTAGTCTAGAGAGAGAAACTCTCAAGTTATTCATTCAATGAACTTCATTAAATTGATTAATGTATCTCATACATTCATGATACATAATGCATCTTCTATATTAATGAATTCATTAGATAGATTAATGTATCTTACATATTCATAATAGATACATAATGCATCTCTAAGATTCATTCATAATAAATCCATCACATTCAATGTATTAGCATTAGTCTTCTATACAATGTATATATAGGTGCATTCATCAATGATTAGTCACCATCTAATTAATGTACATGTATCTTATTGATGAGATGAATCTAGTATAATCATGCATAAGCTTTGAAAAGTTAGAGAGAGAGAATGGCCTGAAAAAGTGATCCAAAAAGCTATTTTTCGGACTGATATACAAACAGGTCCCCTCGAGCGTCAAGCCCAAAATCTGGACATTACCCCTTGGTTTCCAAACACAACCAACCTGTTTCAAACCTGCCCAACACGACCCAAGACTCATATACAAAGAGTAAAGGACGAAAACGGGAATAAGAAAACAACACATCCACGGAACCGAGTCCGGAATACAATTAAACAATGAAGGGAAAATCGGGATCGCTATAAAAGTTATAGAGAAACATTCTTCTTGAGAGCTAGAAGAGAAAGTTAGAGAATAGAAAGAGAAATAGGAAGAAAATCAAAGGGAATTCAAATTCATCTTTTCGAACTTGAGAATTGAACAGTTAGGTGATTTAGAAAACCTTAAATGTGCCTCACTCCTAATCCTAGTAAGAGTAACATTTTCTTCTCGGGTTGTAGTATACGGCTTAGAGAGGAAATCCTTCAGATTGCAAAATTTATTGAGGGTTCCCTTCCGGTTAGATACCTTGGTGTGCCTTTAATCACTACTAAGCTTAAAGTGTCTGATTGCCATATTCTGGTGGAGAGAATTACCATGAGGATCAAAAGTTGGACCAATAAATTGCTCTCTTATGCTGGTAGAGCCCAACTCATAAAGTCTATCCTGTTTTCAATGCAGGTGTATTGGTCCTCTCTTTTTATCCTTCCTAAGAAGATTGTTAGAGACATTGAGAGTATTCTTAGATTCTTTTTTTGGTCTGGGGTTGAGATGAAAAAGCATAGTGCTAAGATTGCTTGGAAGTATATCTGCAGAAATAAAAGTGAAGGTGGCCTTGGCTTTAAGGATCTGGAAATCTGGAACTATAGCCAAACATGTTTGGTATTTGTTTTCGGGCGGGGATTGCTCTATGTGGTGCCAATGGGTTAAGTCTTACTTGCTCAAAGGTAGGAGTTTCTGGTCCGTTAAGACCCCTAGTGATCCGTCTTGGGTTTGGAGGAAAATCTTGTCTCTCAGGAACTTAATTTATCCTCTCATCAAATTTAAGATTGGTAATGGTGACAATGTGTTTCTTTGGCATGACAACTGGCACCCTCTAGGTTCTCTTTGGCAGAGGTTTGGGCCTAGGATCCTTTATGATACTAACCTTCCTAACAGTTCCAAGGTTAGCTCTATTGTCTCTAATTGTTCTTGGAAGTGGCCTGTTTCTAATTCTTGGGAGATTAAGGAGTGGATCTCCTCCACTCCTTCATCTCTCTTACCTTCTCCGGGCTCTTCTGATACTCCGGTTTGGAGCTTGACTGCTGATGGTACTTTTTCTATCCAGTCAGTTTGGGATTGGTGGAGGGAAAAAGGGCCTAAAGTCCCGTGGTCTAAACTTATCTGGGGCCCCCCTTTAATCCCTAGGGTTAGTTTTATTGTTTGGTTGGCCATTAATGAGAGACTTAATACTGGTGATAGGCTTCAATCTTTTGGTCTTGTCTCTAATCCTTGCTGCCCTTTCTGTCAAGCTCCTGAGGAGAATCACTCCCATCTCTTTTTCAGGTGTATTTTTTCCTCTAGGGTTTGGGGTGGCATGATGGCCAATCGTAATGCTAAATGGCCTTCTCTGTCTTGGTTGGGTACTGTTGAGTTTGCTACTAAATCTACCAGTGGTAATTCCTTGAAAATGCTGATTCTGAGGTTGTCTTTTCTCTGCACTGTCTACCACATTTGGATGGAGAGGAATAGTAGAATCTTTAGTACGGTCCACAAACCTGAAGAGGTTGTTACTAACTCTATTATCCAAATGGTTAGGGGTAGGCTCCTTTCTTTGGATAACATTAAATTTTCTGTAGGTGATCACTGGTTTTTTGAGAAATGGAACCTTCCCTACAAAATTATACTGTGGGGTTTTACTAATTGGGTGTTCTTTTGTAGGTTCCTTCCTTTCTTATCAGGTTATGATGAATCCTATATCATTGAAGTGGCTGATTGGAGGGTTGAGTGATGTGAGCAAGCAAAGTATTCTATGCCACTGTGGGTTGAGTGATGAGAGACAGTATACATGTTTTGCTCTAACATTTATTATATATTATATATGTTTTATGCAGGTTTATGGAGCTTTCAAGTACACTACCTATCTTGTTCTATTGAGAAATTTGGTGAGGTGTGGGCCAAGTGGTGTGAGGTTCTATATGGAGTGTAAGAATGTTTTTTACTGTGGGCCGAGTGTGGGGAGGTCTTATACAGTGTGCTTGTTATTTCTGCTGCTTTATGATCTTCATTACGGATGTGGTAATCTCTATCCATGGCTGGTTGTGGCTTATGTCGTGGTTCGGTGGTGTGGTAACTCCTTATTCCGTAGTTACCTGAGGCTGTTAACAGTTTATTTCTCTCTTGCTGTGGAGGAGTGGTGGCTGATTGCTGTTCAGATTTGGGTGGCAGTTGGCAGGGTGTGTATGTACCATGGTGATGGCTGCTTCAAGGGCCTTGCTATGCTACAAGTGGGAGCTAATCAGTGGTCTTTCTTTTTATTTTTATTTGTACACAGTTGTAGTTTGCAGTTTGCCTACTCCTACGGGTTGTGTAGGAGGTTTCATGTGTACTTTGGTGTCTCGTGTAACAGGTTTTTTGAGCAATTCGGTAGGATGGGCCCCTCTTGGTTCATCACTTCGGTTTGTTTGGGTTACTATTTTTGTATTATATTTATTTTGTTACAGGTGCCTATCCCTACGGGTTGTGTAGGGAGGTTTTGTGGGTGTGATGGTGCCCATCCCTACGGGTTTTGTAGGGAGCTTTTGACTGTTGTTGTGGTGCTTGTTGGCTGCTGGTTTTGTCTTTTGTACAAGGTCCCTGTTCATCATAGGATATGGCCTTTGTACAGTTCGATTGGCTAAGTTTTCATTTGGCTCTCCAAATATTCGGATGTAGCTCCTAGGTTTGGTCTAGTGTTTTTTTTTTTTTTTTTGTGTTTCTTTGGGCTTCGGTGGCTGTGGGCTGAGGCTCGTGTTGTTCTTTTGTTGTTAGGGCCTGGGGTAGGGGTGCAATTCGGGCGGGCTCAACCTGAGCAACCCGAGCCCAGCCCGAGTTTTTTTAGGGCTTGGGCATCTATATCTTGTAATCTGGACGGGCTTGGGCAGATTTTTGATGCCCGAATTGCAATTTGGGCCGGGCTTGGGCAGAACCAATAGCCAACCCGAGCAACCCGAACCCGAATTGAATTTAATATATTATATAAATTATAATATATATATATATATATATAATTTAATAAATTATATAATATATATAAATTAAGTAAAAGAGTTAGTCTTAATTTTTATTTTTTATTTTTTTTTGGTTAGTCTTCTACCATTAGATTATCATCTTTTATGTCTACCCTTAGATCTTCCTACAGGTTTCTGGACTCGGGCAATTCGGACAATTCAGGCTAACCCGAGTTCAAAATACAAAGCTTGGGCCGGGCTTGGGCAGCAATGCTCGGGTTCATGGTCGGGCTTGGGCGGGCTTGGGCATTGCCAAATACAATTCGGGTCGGGCTTGGGCAGACCCCCAACCCGACCGAACCCGCCCGAGTTGCACCCCTAGCCTGGGGTATGCCCCTTGTATTTTTGTAAATCTTTCTGTTTTATATTATTTCTTATTCACCCAAAAAAAAAAGAAAACCTTAAATGAGGTGATTTTTTTTTTTTTGGGGGGGGGGGGTAAGTAAGTCATAAAATAAAGACGATGAAATATATAAGTTTACAAAAATGAGGTGATTAAGCTAAACTAATATCATTAAAGTAATATTACTCAGGAAATTCTATCTCTAAGAGGCTAAGCAAGGTTCATTTGAGTTAAACTAGGCAACTTCAGCTAATGAAACAATTAGTGGCCTAAGTTAATTAGTTCCCAGAACAATGTAGAGAAGGATAGAGAAGGACAGAGAAGGACGGACAAAGTTAGATAGAAGCTCTCTTCTTGAAAGCTAGATGAGAAAGTTGAAGCAAAGAAAGAGAAATTGTAGTTGTGTAAATTTTCTTGTTTTATTTATTTCTTATTCACCCACCCACCCCCCCCCCCCCCAAAAAAAAAAAAAGAAAAAGTGAAGAGAAAGCTAGAGAAAAGAATGAAAATTAGGATGAAAATCACAGGGAATTCAAATTCATCCTTTCGGACTTGACAATTGAACACTTTGCTGATTTAGAAAAACTTATAAGAGGTACTTAAGTTAAACTAATATCGTTATGCTATAATTACTCAGAAAATTCTCTTTCTTAGAGGCTAAGCAAGGTTAGTTTGAGTTAAACTTGGCCACTTAAGCTAATGAAACAATTAACGGCCTAAGCTATTTAGTTCCTGGAACAGAACAGAGCAGGAAGGAGAAGGACGGAGAAAGTCAGAGAGGAACATTCCATCTTGAGATCTAGAAGAGAAAGTTTGAAAAAAAAGAAAGAGAAATAGGAAGAAAATCAAAAGGAATTCAAGTTCAACATTTTGGATTTGAGGATTGAATGCTTATATTCACCCAAAAAAATTGAACGCTTAGGTGATTTAGATACCTTAAATGAGGTGCTTAAGTTGAACTAATTTCCTTAAGCTTCAATGACTCATAAAATTCTCTTTCTTAGTGGCTAAGCAAGGTTAGTTTGAGTTAAACTTGGCCGCTTAAGCAAATGAAACAATTAGCGGTCTAGGCAATTTTGTTCCTAGAACAAAATAGAGAATGATGGAGAAGGACTGAGAAAGGTAGAGAGAAACATTCTTCATCAGAGGTAGAAGAGAAAGTTAGAGGAAAGAAAAAATAATAGCAAAGAAAATCAAAGGGAATTCAAATTCATCCCTTTCAACTTAAGAATTGAACACTTAGTTGATTTAGAAAACCTTAAATGAGGTGCTTAAGTTTAACTAATATACTTATGCTACAATTACTCAGAAACTTCTATTTCTTAGAGGCTATGCAAGGTCAGTTTGAATTAAACTTGGCCACATAAGCAACTGAAACAATTAGCGGCTTAAACCAATTGGTTCGTTGAACAAAACAGTTGATGGAGAAGGATAGAGAAAGGTAGAAGAGAAAGTCAGAGAAAATAAACAGCAATAGGAAAGAAAGCAATAAGAATTCAAGCTCATCGTTTTGGACTTGTGAATTGAACGCTTAAGTGAATTAGAAAACCTTAAATGAGGTGCTTAAGTTAATCTAATATCCTTAAGCTACAATTACTCAGAAAATTCTCTTTCTTAGAGTCTAAGCAAGGTTAGTTTGAGTTAAACTTGGTTGCTTAAGCTAATAAAACAATTAGTGGCCTAAGCTAATTAGCTTCTGGAACAAAATAGAGAAGGATGGAGAAAGTTGGAGAGAAACATTCTTCGTGAGAGGTAGAATAGAAAGTTAGATAAAAGAAAGAGTAATAGGAAGGAAATGAAAGAGAATTCAAATTCATCATTTTGGACTTGGGAATTGAAAACTTAGGCGATTTAGAATACCTTAAAAGTACCCTCCTAAAAAAAAAAAAAAAAAAAAAAAAACTAAATGGGTAAATTAAGTTTTAAACTAATATCGTTACTCAAAAAATTCTCTTTCTTAGAGGCTAAGCAAGGTTAGTCTGAGTTAAACTTGACCACTTAAGCTAAGGAAACAATTAGTGGCTAGGCTAATTAGTGCCTATATAGAGAAGGAGGGAGAAAGTTTGTGAGGAACATTTTTCTTGAGAGCTAAAAGAGGAAGTTAGAGAAAAGAAAGAGAAACGGGAAGAAAATGAAGGGGAATTCAAATTCATCCTTTTGTACTTGACAACTGAACACTTAGGTCATTTTGAAAACCTTAAATGAGGTGCTTAAGTCAAACAACTAGCGTTAAGCTACAATTACTCAGAATTTTTTTTGTTAGAGGCTAAGCAACGTTAGTTTGAGTTAAACTTGCCCACTTAAGGTAACGAAACAATTAGGGGCCTAAGCTAATTAGTTCTCGAACAAAATAGAGAAGGATGGAGAAAGTTACAGAGAAACATTCTTCTCGAGAGGTAGAAGAAGAAGTCATACAGAAGAAAGTGATATAGGAAGAAAATCAAAGAGAATTCAAATTCATCCTTTTAGACTTGAGAATTGAACACTTATGTGACTTAGAAAACCTTAAATGAGGTGCTTACGTTAAACTAATGTCGGTAAGATACAATTACACAGAAAATTCTATTTCTTGGAGGAGGCAAGGTCAGTTTGAGTTAAACTTGGCCGCTCAAGCTAATGAAACCATTAGTGGCCTAAGCTATATAGTTCCTAGAACAAAATAGAGAATGATGGAGAAGGACAGAGAAGGTTAGAGAGAAACATTCTTCTTGAGAGCTAGAAGAGAAAGTTAGAGAATAGAAAGTGAAGTATGAAGAAAATCAAAGGGAATTAAAATTCATATTTTTGGATTTGAGAATTGAACACTTAGGTAATTTAGAAAACCTTAAATGAGATGATTAAGCAAAACTAATATTGTTGAACTAATATTACTTAGAAAATTCTATTTCTTAGAGGCTAAGTAAGGTTAATTTGAGTTAAACTAGGCAACTTAAGCTAATGAAAACAATTGGTGGCCGAAGGAAATTAGTTCCTAGAACAAAATAGAGTAGGACGGAGAAAGTTAGACAGAAACATTCTTCTTGAGAGCGAGAAAAGAAAGTTAGAGAAAAGAAAGAGAAATAGGAAGAAAATCATAGGGCATTCAAATTCACCAGTTTGGACTTGAGAATTGAACACTCAGGTGATTTAGAAAACCTTAAATGAGGTGCTTGCGTTAAACTAATATCGTTATGGAACAATTACTCTGAAAATTCTCTTTCTTAGAGGCTAAGCAAAGCTAGTTTCAGTTAAACTTGGCCACTTGAGCAAAAGAAACAATTAGTGGCCTAAGCTAATTAGTTCCCAGAACATAAAAAATAAAGATGGAGAAGGACGGAGAAAGTTATAGAGAAACATTCTTCTTGAGAGCTGGAAGAGAAAGTTAGAGAATAGAAAGAGAAATAGGAAGAAAATCAAAGGGAATTCAAATTCATCTTTTCGGACTTCAGAATTGAACAGTTAGGTGATTTAGAAAACCTTAAATGAGGTGATTTTTTTTTTTTTTTGGGGTAAGTAAGTCATAAAATAACGACGATGAAATATACAAGTTTACAAAAATGAGGTGATTAAGCTAAACTAATATCATTAAAGTAATATTACTCAGGAAATTCTATTTCTAAGAGGCTAAGCAAGTTAATTAGTTCCCAGAACAATGTAGAGAAGGATAGAGAAGGACAGAGAAGGATGGAGAAAGTTAGATAAAAGCTTTCTTCTTGAAATCTAGATGAGAAAGTTGAAGCAAAGAAAGAGAAATTCTAGTTGTGTAAATTTTTTTGTTTTATTTATTTCTTATTCACCCACCCGCCCCCCCCCCCCCCCCCCCTCAAAAAAAAAAAAAGAAGAAGTGAAGAGAAAGTTAGAGAAAAGAATGAAAATGAGGATGAAAATCACAGGGAATTCAAATTCATCCTTTTGGATTTGAGAATTGAACACTTTGCTGATTTAAAAAAACTTAGATGAGGTACTTAAGTTAAACTAATATCGTTATACTATAATTACTCAGAAAATTCTCTTTCTTAGAGGCTAAGCAAGGTTAGTTTGAGTTAAACTTGGCCACTTAAGTTAATGAAACAATTAACGGCCTAAGCTATTTAGTTTCTGGACCAGAACAGAGCAGGAAGGAGAAGGACGGAGAAAGTCAGAGAGGAACATTCCTTCTTGAGATCTAGAAGAGAAAGTTTGAAAAAAAAAGAAAGAGAAATAGGAAAAAAATCAAAAGGAATTCAAGTTCAACATTTTGGATTTGAGGATTGAATGCTTATATTCACCCAAAAAAATTGAACGCTTAGGTGATTTAGATACCTTAAATGAGGTGCTTAAGTTGAACTAATTTCCTTAAGCTACAATGACTCATAAAATTCTCTTTTTTAGAGACTAAGCAAGGTTAGTTTGAGTTAAACTTGGCCGCTTAAGCAAATGAAACAATTAGCAGTCTAGGCAATTTTGTCCCTAGAACAAAATAGAGAATGATGGAGAAGGATTGAGAAAGGTAGAGAGAAACATTCTTCATCAGAGGTAGAAGAGAAAGTTAGAGGAAAGAAAAAATAATAGGAAAGAAAATCAAAGGGAATTCAAATTCATCCCTTTGGACTTAAGAATTGAACACTTAGTTGATTTAGAAAACCTTAAATGAGGTGCTTAAGTTTAGCTAATATCCTTATGCTACAATTACTCAGAAACTTCTATTTCTTAGAGGCTATGCAAGGTCAGTTTGAATTAAACTTGGCCACATAAGCAACTGAAACAATTAGCGGCCTAAACCAATTGGTTCGTTGAACAAAACAGTTGATGGAGAAGGATAGAGAAAGGTAGAGAGAAACATTCGTCTTGAGAGGTAGAAGAGAAAGTCAGAGAAAAGAAACAGCAATAGGAAAGAAAGCAATGAGAATTCAAGCTCATCGTTTTGGACTTGTGAATTGAACACTTAAGTGAATTAGAAAACCTTAAATGAGGTGCTTAAGTTAATCTAATATCCTTAAGCTACAATTACTCAGAAAATTCTCTTTCTTAAAGTCTAAGCAAGGTTAGTTTGAGTTAAACTTGGTTGCTTAAGCTAATAAAAATATTGGTGGCCTAAGCTAATTAGCTTCTGGAACAAAATAGAGAAGGATGGAGAAAGTTGGAGAGAAACATTCTTCATGAGAGGTAGAATAGAAAGTTGGATAAAAGAAAGAGTAATAGGAAGGAAATGAAAGAGAATTCAAATTCATCATTTTGGACTTGGGAATTGAACACTTATGCGATTTAGAATACCTTAAAAGTACCCTCCTAAAAAAAAAAAAAAAAACACTAAACGAGTTGATTAAGTTTTAAACTAATATCGTTACTCAAAAAATTCTCTTTCTTAGAGGCTAAGCAAGGTTAGTCTGAGTTAAACTTGACCACTTAAGCTAAGGAACATTTTTATTAGAGAAGGAGGGAGAAAGTTTGTGAGGAACATTTTTTTTGAGAGCTAAAAGAGGAAGTTAGAGAAAAGAAAGGGAAACAGGAAGAAAATGAAGGGGAATTCAAATTCATCCTTCTGTACTTGACAACTGAACACTTAGGTCATTTTGAAAACCTTAAATGAGGTGCTTAAGTCAAACAACTAGCGTTTTTTTTTTTGGGTGGGTAAGTCATAAATTAAAGACAAAAAACTTACACGTTTACAAGGGGCATACCCAGGTAATGCAATGAAATCACAAACCCAACCAAAGGGGGAAATCTAATAAAAAACAAAAAAAAAAACACACACCCGTAACAGTCGGGTCCCCAAAAAAAAACAATAGTAAACAAAAATTGTTCATATATCATTTTTATCCCCAAGTACCCTCTACCATCAAAAAATAATAGATGGGTACTTGGGAAAGATATATGAACAATTGTACAGGAGTGGATGAAAACCCACCAAAACAAATTAACAAACCAAAGACAATTGGTGCCAAAAAGATAGCCCACGGCTAAAAAATCTAGGCCCCACAACCCACTCGAAACAAACAAAGCCAAGTGGGCCCCAAGAAACGTGGCTAAAATAACCACAAAACAACCCCAAAACAAACCATTTGCTGGTTTGTACAAAACCGCGGGCATATATACCACCCACGTGTATACACTTCCCCATGTTCCAACCACCAGCTAGCTAGCATAGGCTGGAAGCAGACCCACGCGTCACACCAACCAATTTAGGTTGTCCAGTATAGACCCACACGCCATGCAGAGCGTGTACCACACATCAAATATGAAGCTCCCATATGCCATACTCTGGTGACAGAAAACCTCAATGGCACCGGATTATGAAGACAGCGTCAACGGCAGCAAAACAAGAAAACCAGAAAACCAGCACATGCCGGAATAGCTCTGCAAACACCATAACTGTCGCCTAGCAACGGGCATAACTTCAAAAAAAACTCAAGAAAACCCAAGCACTGGAGAAGTCGAGCCTGCTAACCTTGCGCTGGAACAGAGACGCCAGAGTAAAACCCAGGACCAGTGAATAGGAATCACCGATTAATCTACACCACTAGACCACTACCATGGATGGCGATACCAACAACCTGGAACAATGGAACCTGAAGTCTCCATCTAGGAAAATCCAGTCCAGAACCAAGCACACAGGTGTTACCGATGGTGTCCGAGAAACCAGATACACCGTCGGCAATGCACCCGTGTCCAAACCATAGTGACGAGCCAATGACACAAGAAACCACCGGCGATACACCTCCAACCAGCAGCAGCACCAGCGGCCAGAAATAGTCACTGAAGCTCACACCTGGAGTTTACACCCAGAGCCAGCCCAAGCATCAGATCAACAAGCTTCAGTTCCCCAGTGACGAACTCTGAACCTGGTCCGAAAACCCTGTTCCAGACTCATATCCACCACATGGAATCAAGCCATAACTCCAGCGAGGAGGAACACGGACAAAACCGAAACTCCACCGTCAGCAGCACGGAGTCATTCAAACTAGCAAATCCAAACGAATTCCACATCAAAAGTCAATCCAGCTCCAACGCCAGATCACACCAGTGCCAGAAAAGACACATCTTTCCTGTAACGCCCTCAAAATAAACCCATTATATATATATCATCGACATTCATTATTTAATGAAAACATTTTATTAAATAATTCATCAGAGTATTACTAAATAAAAGCATCACATGTAACATCGAATAAAATGCCCTACAGGCTTACATCTTTCCAAGCCAACACTTGGATACAAAAATATGAGTTCTAACTCAATACAAGAAAAGCCCTAAGCTTGAATGTTTACATGTATTAATAAATAAAGACAATTAACTAAAGATAGTCTTCTTCAAAATCCAGAAGCCAAACCCTCCCAAGCTAAGTCCTTGGAGGTAGCTTATCACCTGAACCTGAAAATGATATTCCCATAAAGGGTGAGTCACAGCCCAGTAGAAATATACTAAACCACATATAAGCAATGAATAAAGCAATAGCATTCAACAGATGGTTAACCAAGATAATCAATTACTTCATTTTACAGTCTCCTGACACTATGGTCTAAGATACGTTTTACTTTCCAATTTTATCAACATGGCTCAGAACCTGGCCAAACTTACAACAGTGAATTACATATATCATATTCACATCCTTCCAATATCAATAAACAAATGAGACTCAAGCTCAAATCAAAACACTTCATACTTCCAGATTGATACACATTTTAGTGTTGTATCAATAAAACACTTCTATATAAATAAGCACACATAAAAGTGATGCTAATGGAGTCCATCCCCTATCTCCTCCCAAACAAAATCCGGTTTAGAGGTCCATTCCCTATTTTCCCCTAAACCGTGGAGTACATCCCCTATCTCCTCCCACACAAAACAATGTATGCAAATGCAATGCTCAATCAATACACGTATTTTCTGTATCAATGCAATTGTCAAAATTAATGACTTAATCAATGTGATTAGTTTCAGTTATTCCTAATCCACATGCAATGTCTACAACAATCACGACTATCCTCCACCGATAGCCCAAAACAGTTATTTCTAAACTGAAAATAACTATGTCAACAATTCAATAAACAAATGATTCAAATTATCCAACTACGCCATTTAATCAATGAATTCCCCAATTCCATGAATTAATTATACAAATTAATTTAATAGTACAACTAGGGTTTTTCCCAAAAATTTACCAAAGTATCCCCAACATATCAAAATACCAAAACTTAGAACAAAACCTATAAAATGGAGTAGGAAATCCCTACCTCGAAGAAATAACCCCAAAAGAGAAGATGGAGATGAATGCCCAAACTCCAAAGTGCTCCAAACTACCAACAATTCAGATTAAATGGAAGCCCTCGACCCACTCTATCTTTTTAATGAAGGATCTAGGGTAGAAACACACCCCAAGTGGATCAAATCTAAGAGAGAAGGTGAGTAGGGAGAGAGAAAAGTCGAACCTAGGGTTTAGAACCAAAAAGAATAAGAAAAAGACTGATCAAATCCCGCTGCTGCGAATATATACTGGACAGGCTCGCTCGAGCGAAGACTTGGTCGCTCGAGCGACCAGACACAGAGAAACAACGCTCGAGCCAAGGAAGCCTTGCTCGAGCCAACAACTCAAAAGCTCGCTCGAGCGAAAGAAAGCTCGATCGAGCGAAGAACTCAAACCCTCAGGTCTGCAACAAGACACACGCTCGAGCGAAGAAAATCTCGCTCGAGCCAAGAATGCAAAGCTACAGGTCCAAACCAGACGCAAACTCTCGCTCGAGCTACCAAACCCTGGCTCGAGCGAAGAACCAAAAACAACAGCTCGCTCGAGCGACAAACTCCTCGCTCGAGCGAAGATCTAAAATTCTGGACAGCAACACTTGACTCCTAAACCCAACCAACCTGAAACAAACCTGCCCAACACATCCTATAATTCCAAATGAGAAAATAAGGGACAACAACAACCATCATACAATGACAGAATCTACGGAACCTATGTCCGGACACAATAGTCAAATGGGAAAAGACCGGGGTCGCTATAACCTCCCCCCCTTCAAAGAATTTCGTCCCCGAAATTAAGCATAAATTTTTGAAAACAGTTTTTTTTTTTTATTAGACAGTTCATTAGTAAACATCTTGACCCAAAACTGGTCATTTCATCTCTTTATCAAGAGGCATCACACAATATACAAAATAACATGTATTTAAGCCTGTATCATTATTATGCTTTCTTTCTTTCAATGTTGACAATTCTCATATCATATTCAATCGCATGATATATATAACCCATTCAACAATGTAATCAACATATGCAATATTACACTAAACTTCTATAATGAAGCAAGTTTCAAGATACATCCATTTACCAAAACATACTCAATGTTTTACAACTTAAGACATATGTAAGGCTCTTAAGTTCAACAATATTACAAAATTTAAATACAAGATTACAAATCAATAAACATGTCCGGGTATTTTTCGCGAACTTCCAACTCACGTTCCCAAGTGGCTTCCTCCACTCCGTGATGTTTCCACAAAACTTTGACCAAAGGGATGGTTTTGCCTCGCAAAACTTGGTCCCGCCTATCCAAGACTCGAACCGGTCTCTCCTCATACGATACATCCTCATCAACCACTAAATCATTCCAATCCAACACATGTGATGGATCCGGCTCATACTTCCGAAGCATACTCACATGGAACACATCATGTACTCCGGACAACTGTGGTGGCAAAGCTAAACGATAGGCAGCCTCGCCAATCCTCTCAAGGATCTCAAACAGACCAATGAACTGAGGGGACAACTTCCCGTTCTTCCCAAATCTCATCAAACCCCGTCTAGGTGATATCTTCAGAAAGACATGATCACCCACCTCAAATACCAAAGGTCTCCTCCTACGGTCAGCATAAGATTTCTGACGACTCTGTGCTGTAACCAGCCTCTTACGGATAAGCTCAACCTTCTCCGTCGTTTCCCTCACCAACTCCGGACCCAACAGAGGTGTATCACCCACCTCGGCCCAACAAACAGGAGATCTACACGGTCGGCCATACAAGGCCTCAAATGGTGCCATACCGATACTAGCCTGGAAACTGTTGTTGTAGGCAAACTCCACCAACGGCAAGTGCCTCTCCCACGATCCACTAAAGTCTAGAACACAACCCCGAAGCATATCCTCAAGGATCTGAATAGTACGCTCGGACTGCCCATCAGTCTGAGGATGGTAAGCCGTGCTAAAGGTCAACTTAGTGCCCAAGGCACTTTGCAAACTCTGCCACAACCTGGCGGTAAAACGAGGATCTCTATCTGAGACGATCGTCACTGGAACCCCGTGCAACCTCACTATGTCCCGAATGTACAAGTCGGCAAGATGATCTACCGAATCTCTTACGCGCATAGGAATGAAGTGCGCCGACTTAGTCAACCGGTCTACAACCACCCAAATAGCATCACTACCCCGCTGAGTCCTCGGAAGACCCACAACGAAGTCCATAGTGACGTGCTCCCACTTCCACTCGGCAATAGGCAAGGGTTGCAACAAACCCGCTGGCCTCTGATGTTCGGCCTTCACTTGCTGGCAAGTAAGGCACTTAGATACAAAAGCTGCCACATCTCTCTTCATGCCCCGCCACCAAAACTGGCGACCCAAATCCTGATACATCTTAGTGCCTCCCGGATGCACCGCAAGGCGTGAATGATGGAACTCTCGGAGTACCTCCTCTCGGCAAGACTCCAGCACAAACAGACGGTCTCGGTATCTCACACTCTGGTCGGAATACACCGTCAAACCCTTCTCTACCTTCCCACCGGAAATCTTCTCACGGAGAGATTCTACCTCAAGGTCACCTCTCTGAGCCTTTAACACTCGAGTCACAAGTGTAGGCTGTGCAACAACAGAAAATAAGGCCGCAGCCTCAACAGATTCGCCCAGAAGTAAGTCAAACTCCCCAAGTGCACCCAACATTTCCCATTCTCGGATGGCTATACTAGCTATGACACCAACAGGTTTTCTGCTAAGAGCATCAGCCACCACATTGGCCTTTCCCGGATGATAATGCAACTCAAAGTCATAATCCTCTATGAACTCCATCCACCTCCTCTGCCTCAAGTTCAAATCTTTCTGTGTAAACAAATATTTCAGACTCTTATGATCCGAGAATACCTCGAATTTCTCACCATAAAGGTAATGCCTCCAAATCTTCAAGGCAAATATCACAGCTGCTAACTCTAGATCATGCGTAGGGTAATTCTGCTCGTGAATTTTCAACTGACGTGAGCCATAGGCAACTACTTTCCCTTCTTGCATCAACACACAACCCAAACCCTCTCGTGAGGCATCACAATAAACCGCATAACCCAACCCTCTCTCCGGAATAATCAACACCGGAGCGGTGGTCAATCTAACTTTCAGCTCTTGGAACGACTTTTCACAAGTCTCACTCCACACAAACTTGACTCCCTTTCGAGTCAGCCTAGTCAACGGTGACGCTAATCTGGAGAAATCTTTCACAAACCGACGGTAATACCTAGCTAATCCTAGAAAACTGCGAATCTCAAATATACTCTTAGGCTGTGCCCAATCCTGCACTGCCTCTACCTTGGATGTATCAACAGACACTCCTTCCCCGGATACCACGTGGCCTAAGAATTTGACTTCCCTCAACCAGAACTCACACTTCCCAAACTTGGCATAAAGCCTATGGGCTCTAAGTAACTCAAGCACCACCCTCAAGTGTGCCTCGTGCTCCTCCACAGAAGGCGAATAGATAAGGATGTCGTCCACAAAAACAACTACAAACCGATCCAAGAATTTCCGGAAGATCCGGTTCATCAAGTCCATAAAGACTGCCGGTGCATTAGTGAGCCCGAATGGCATTACCAGAAACTCATAATGGCCATACCGCGTACGGAATGCCGTCTTCGGAATATCCACTTCCCTGACCCTCAACTGGTGGTAACCCGATCTCAAGTCTATCTTAGAGAAACAACGGGAACCCTTCAACTGGTCAAACAGGTCATCTATACGGGGCATAGGGTACTTATTCTTGACCGTGGCTCGATTCAACTTCCGGTAATCTATACAGAGTCTCAAAGCACCACCTTTCTTTTTAACAAAGAGGGCCGGTGCCCCCCACGGCGAAACACTAGGACGTATAAAGCCCTTATCTAGCAACTCCTGGAGCTGAATCTTCAACTCAACTAACTCGGCTGGGGCAAAACGATAAGGTGACATAGAAATCGGCGCCGTGCCGGGCACTAGGTCAATAGAGAATTCAATCTCCCGGTGCGGTGGCAAACCAACAAGATCCTCGGGAAAGACATCCGAGTACTCACAAACTACCCTTGGCAACACAATCTGAGTCTCATCATCCTCACTAATCGAAAGGTTAGCAAGTAGACCACTAAGCTCACTCCGTCCTCGTGGAATGTATCCCGGTGGCAACACATTACCAACCCGGTCCCCCAGAAAATGAAAATACTCTCCGCTCACGGTACAACAAGTGACCCTCTGGCGATAGCAATCAATAACTGCCCGGTATGACGATAACCAGTCCATACCCAAAATAACATCGAAACCCCTCATAGGCATAACTACAAAGGAAAATGGGATTCTATGATAATCAACCTCAATATCACAACCCCTAACACCTTGTTTCAAAATCAATTCACCCCCAAGAGGTGACACTACACATATAGGAGATGCTAACTGTGCTAACTCCAACTCCAAAACAGATGCAAATGCAGCAGACACAAAGGAATGAGATGCACCCGTATCAATCAAAACATTAGCAACCGAGTTGCAAAACAAAAAGGTACCTCTCACAACTGATGGTGATGGCACAAGATCCTGCGCGGTAACAGCATACACGCGCCCAGACGACCTCTGATCAACCAACCTGCTCAACTCTAGGTGCATAAGATTGCTGCACTGACTGGGACGATGAAGCCCCCTGATTGGCCCTCGAGGCCTGACCCAACTGAGCTGGCTGCTGCCCCTGAATCGGCCTCATACCGGATGCACCAGGTGTGCCACCCAACTGCGGGCAATACCTCTTCATATGCCCTGGCTGACCACACTGATAACACGAGAGTGGCTGGCCTCTACCCTGACTCTGGCTCTGAGATCGAGCCGAAGATGATGCTGCTCTCTGAACTCCTCCCCTCTGAGGACAAACTGGAGACTTGTGGCCCAGCTGGCCACACTTAAAGCAGGTAATGTCTCCCTGACTGCCTTTCCCCGAACTAGCACTCGGTACAGGAAAAGTCGATCTAGAAAAGCTACCCTGAGACTGCTGGGGATTAAAACCCTTCTGTCTCCTACCATCACTCTGACCATCCTGACTCCTCTTGGAGCCCTTCTGTCCTTCCTCCTCCTCCTGCATCATGATCTCCATATGGGCTGCTGCATCAACCATACGCCCATAATCTCGAATCATAGTACCCCCAACTCTCAGCTTGAGGCCACGCCTCAACTTCTTCTCAAACTCAATACAACGGCGTTCCTCAGACGCCACCAACTCAGGTGCAAACCGACAAACTAGTAAATGCAGCCTCAAACTCGGCCACTGAAGAACTTGCCTGCTTAAGCTGACAAAACTGGTCTCGCAACTTCTCCCTGACTGCTGGAGATAAGAACTTCTCCTGGAAAGCATTCACAAAAGCCTCCCACGTACCTCCTATACGCCCCTTAGTAAACTTCCACCACTGACCCGCATCCCCCTTCAACTGGAAAGATGCCAAGGTCACTTTCAACCCTTCGTCTTCGATGCCAAGCATCTCAAACGTCTTCGTTGTCTGTTCGAGCCATTCATCTGCCTTAAGCGGCTCTTTAGGATCACCCACAAATTCATCCGGATTAGACCGGAAGAACTCCCTCTTCAGAAAGGAAGGTCCTGCATCTGTAGCAACCTCCCGAGCTTGATTCTCAGCTCTGAGAATGCCTACTGACTCCCTGAATGCCCCTGCTATCTCTCGGGCTAGAGCGCCCATAGCCTGCTGGCCTGCTGGCTCGGCCACGTCGGCCTGGCCAACTCCCTCCTGGACTACCGGAATCTCCTCCGGCACAGGCACCTCCTGCCTACCCGGCCTACCACGCCTACCGCGTCCTCGTCCTCGTCCTGACATCCTAACAAAGGAAACAAAGACATTAGCACATTAATAAATGTGCCGAAGCTAAACACTCGCGTCCTAATGCAATGGACAACAATAATTCATTCCACGTAAGCACATAATCACATAAGCACCTACGAATTTCATTCCCGGATAATGATAGTCCCAATGCGTTACTATAGTTCCGGTTGGAAGCAGTAGTGATCAAGTGCCTTTCCAACAAGACTACTAGAAACTCAAGGGTCCAATCAACATCCTAGAAACTACATTCCATACCCATATAATCACATAAACATGTTATCACATAAACTTATAACTTTACACTAAGTCTCTATCAAACGAGACGAACCCAATGTGATACTAATCACTTCCCACGTACCCAAAGTATTCAAACCCGGTACGCTCTGATACCAAGTTGTAACGCCCTCAAAATAAACCCATTATATATATATCATTGACATTCATTATTTAATGAAAACATTTTATTAAATAATTCATCAGAGTATTACTAAATAAAAGCATCACATGTAACATCGAATAAAATGCCCTACAGGCTTACATCTTTCCAAGCCAACACTTGGATACAAAAATATGAGTTCTAACTCAATACAAGAAAAGCCCTAAGCTTGAATGTTTACATGTATTAATAAATAAAGACAATTAACTAAAGATAGTCTTCTTCAAAATCCAGAAGCCAAACCCTCCCAAGCTAAGTCCTTGGAGGTAGCTTATCACCTGAACCTGAAAATGATATTCCCATAAAGGGTGAGCCACAGCCCAGTAGAAATATACTAAACCACATATAAGCAATGAATAAAGCAATAGCATTCAACAGATGGTTAACCAAGATAATCAATTACTTCATTTTAAAGTCTCCTGACACTATGGTCTAAGATATGTTTTACTTTCCAATTTTATCAACATGGCTCAGAACCTGGCCAAACTTACAACAGTGAATTACATATATCATATTCACATCCTTCCAATATCAATAAACAAATGAGACTCAAGCTCAAATCAAAACACTTCATACTTCCAGATTGATACACATTTTAGTGCTGTATCAATAAAACACTTCTATATAAATAAGCACACATAAAAGTGATGCTAATGGAGTCCATCCCCTATCTCCTCCCAAACAAAATCCGGTTTAGAGGTCCATCCCCTATCTTCCCCTAAACCGTGGAGTACATCCCCTATCTCCTCCCACACAAAACAATGTATGCAAATGCAATGCTCAATCAATACACGTATTTTCTGTATCAATGCAATTGTCAAAATTAATGACTTAATCAATGTGATTAGTTTCAGTTATTCCTAATCCACATGCAATGTCTACAACAATCACGACTATCCTCCACCGATAGCCCAAAACAGTTATTTCTAAACTGAAAATAACTATGTCAACAATTCAATAAACAAATGATTCAAATTATCCAACTACGCCATTTAATCAATGAATTCCCCAATTCCATGAATTAATTATACAAATTAATTTAATAGTACAACTAGGGTTTTTCCCAAAAATTTACCAAAGTATCCCCAACATATCAAAATACCAAAACTTAGAACAAAACCTATAAAATGGAGTAGGAAATCCCTACCTCGAAGAAATAACCCCAAAAGAGAAGATGGAGATGAATGCCCAAACTCCAAAGTGCTCCAAACTACCAACAATTCAGATTAAATGGAAGCCCTCGACCCACTCTATCTTTTTAATGAAGGATCTAGGGTAGAAACACACCCCAAGTGGATCAAATCTAAGAGAGAAGGTGAGTAGGGAGAGAGAAAAGTCGAACCTAGGGTTTAGAACCAAAAAGAATAAGAAAAAGAATTTTGGTTGGCCACTCTCTTGAGCAATGGGTTAGAGAGAGAAGCTCTGACATCTCTCTAGAAAACCTTTCGTTTTCTAGGGTTTCAATCCCTCATTGAATTCTCGATGTCCGATCTTAACTCCATCAATCCAACATTTAATGAGCCTGCAGTGAGGAGTCCGGTTAGGGCTCGAAGTGTTGAAACCAGAAATATCCCAAATACCCAAATCATGAAAGATCTGAGCGACACAGCCAGAAACAACCAAACCACGAACCCTAACTTTCAAGCCGATCCTTCTCAAACTATGGATCTTCAAATGATTGCCGATCGCCTTCAAAGGCTGAAGAACCCTGAACCGAGAGAGTCGGAGCCCAAATCACCAGCTGTATCTAACCCAAGCCCTAGATGGGCTATAGAGATGGAAAAGGAAGATGAAACTTTTAGGAACATTCCTGATAGCTTGGAGATCGCGAGATCTAGGGTCGATGGTAGGAAAGCTCAGACCCTCCAACCAGATCCATCGTTCAACCCAGAAGGTCCTAATGAACCAAAAACCCTAGATGAGGGTGATCACTACGATCCTAAGAGTAGAGGAGGGGGTACAAGCTACAGAGGAGGCCGGGGCGGAAGAGGCCAAGGAGGAGGCAGAGGGCAAGGGATGGATTCTGGAACATCGAAATCATGGGCTGAAGTAGCTGCAAATCCGGATCGTTCATGTCTTCCGCTGAGGTATATCCCTCCTTCAGTTAATAATGATTTTATCAGTGTAGATCTCCCCCCTAGACCACATCCGTTGGAAAAATGGGACTCTTGCTTAGTAGGGTATTTTATCGACAAGGGGGTTGCTTTCAATTATATGAGGAATACAGCTTTTAGTCTGTGGAAGAACAAAGGCCTTAAGGAGGTTTTGGCGAATGGAGAGGGTTTCATTTTCTTCATATTTGAAAGCCCCAACTGTTGCAGTGAGGTCCTTGAGGGGGGACCGTGGTATATAGGAGGATTCCACCTTATTCTCAAAAAATGGACTAGGATGATGAGACTGACAAAGGATAAAATACAGAAAGTCCCTGTGTGGGTCAAATTCTTCAATATTCCGTTGGAATACTGGGATAGCGATGGGCTGAGTAGAATAGCTAGTGCAGTTGGAACCCCCCTCTTCACTGATCACCTTACAGTGAAAGGAACTAGAGTAGCCTTTGCCCGTATCTGTGTGGAAGTGGATGCAAGTGCCAAACAACCTCCATCATTTCCAGTTAAATGTGGAGAAGAGCAAGTGATAATTCAGGTGGAGTATCAGGGTCTCCCCACAAAATGTGAACACTGTTTGGTTTTTGGGCATGACACTAATAAGTGTGTTACGACCCAAGTGGCTAAACTAGTGAACCTCCAGAAAGAAACAGAGAACAACCCAGATCCAGGGTGGAGCACTGTTCTGGCCAAGGGTAAAAGGAAAGTGGGTAATCAAGATCCAATTGAGGAAGATATGGAAGGCAAGTTGGCTAGTAGTTCTGAAGAAGAGGCAGCAAATCCTTCTCAGAATATCTGTCAAGATCTGTCTGAAAATAATTCACCCACTGATATGGTTATTATTACAAGCTCGGAGAAGCAGGCTACAACCCTTGATAAAAACACCACTACACCTGCAGATGCTACAAACACTGAGGATGGACTAGCAAAGATCAAACAACACCTGCTGGATATTACCAAGCTAGCCCTCCCAGGGGAAACGAAACTTCTGGAGAAAGTGGAGAATCTGAAAACTGATGTGAACAGTCCACGAGCCACTCCTGATGCATATCTTGCAAGTTCTACCACCAGCAAATCTTCTGGCAAGGGAAAAAGCCAGAAGAAGAAAAAAAGGTAACCTCTGTTATCCTGGGTTGAGAGTTACTACTTTTTGTTATCCATGTCTTTTAAAATAGCTTCTTGGAATATTAGAGGGTTCAATGACTTCTCTAGGCATAAAGAAATGAGAAACTTTTTGATTAAAGAAGAAATTAAGGTCATGGGTATTTTGGAGACCAAAATAAAAGCTATAAATGAAAACAATGTTTTCTCATCTTGCATGAGCAACTGGTCTTTTTTGACTAACTCTCAACCTAATAAACCTGGTAGAATTTGTGTGCTTTGGGACCCAACTTTTTGTGATGTCACTTTGGTTAACTTGTCTGACCAGCATATGCTCTGTGAAATAAATGACCTATCTCAAGCCAAGATTTTCAAAACCTGTTTTGTCTATGCCGAGAATTGTAGTATTTTGCGGAAAAAGTTTCTTGACCAAATGCTCAATCTTTCCAACCTTTATTCTGATGCCCCCCTAACCTTTCTTGGGGATTTCAATGCCATCAGATACAGTTATGAAAAGTTTGGGGGATCTCTCCTGTGGAACAGTGAGAAAGAGGTTTTTAATTCTTACATTCTCAATGCTGAGCTTGTTGACCTTTCATATGGTGGTTGTCAATTTACTTGGGCGAATAAGAGGACTAGGGGGGATTACATTGCCACTAAGATTGATAGAGTTTTGGTCAATGAGTCTTGGATTGACCAATTCCCTGTCTCTAATGCTATGTTTCTCCCTTCTAGTATCTCCGATCACTCGCCAGTTGTTGTCAGTGTCTCTGGTAAGGCCCAATCCTTCAAAAAACCCTTTAAATATTTTGATTTCTGGGCTGAGCATAAGGATTTTCTTCCCAAAGTGGCTCAGGACTGGAATCAATATATTAGAGGCGTCCCTATGTTTAGAATCTGTCAGAAACTCCGCAGCCTTAAACCTATCCTTAAATCCTTAAATAAGAAAGAGTTTAGTGACATTTCAACTCGAGTTTTGGCCTCTAAAGCTGAGCTTGATTCCATCCAATGGAAACTTGACAAAGATCCTTGCAATAGCTCTTTTCAGCTCCTTGAGAGGAATTTGTTTAAAAAATATGTGGATCTTAGTGCTGTGGAGGAGAAATTGGCTCATCAAAAATCTAGAGTCCAATGGCTTGGTCTGGGTGATAAGAATAGCAGGTTCTTCTTTAGGTCTGTGAAGAGTAACATCAATAGAGGGAAAATTCTCAATGTTGAGATGGAGGATGGGAGGGTTTCAACTAATTCTGAGGAAACCCAAGGGGCTTTTATTGATTATTTTTCTAAACTTTTTGGCACTCCACCACAGAACAATCATAGAGGCACCACGAGAGTTCATGGTCTGATTAAAGCTAGGGTCACTCACGACCAAGCTATTAAGATGGCCAGTCCTGTTTCTGATAAGGAAATCAAGGATGTTTTTTGGTCCCTGAAAACCAATAAGGCCCCTGGCCCTGATGGTTATTCAGCTGGTTTCTTTAAAAGCACGTGGAGTATTGTTGGTAAAGACATAACCCAGGCCATAAGAGCCTTCTTTGAATCTGGGAAACTTCTGTCTGAAATCAACAACACTACAATTGTGCTCATTCCGAAAGTTCCTAATCCGGTAAAAGTTGGTGACTATAGGCCAATCTCCTGCTGTAATACAATTTACAAATGTATTGCTAAAATAATAGCCAACAGAATTAAAGGGGTTCTTCCTAACCTCATTGATCCTGTTCAATCTGCCTTCGTGCAAGGTAGGAGAATCTCGGATAATATTTTCTTATCTCAGGAAATCATGAGAGGCTATCATAGGAACTCCCCTGTTCCTAAATGTACCATGAAAGTTGATATAATGAAAGCCTATGACACTGTCAAATGGGAGTTTATCATTGACATTCTTACTGCTATGGGCTTTCCTCAAACTGTGATCACCTGGATCAAAGCTTGCATAACTAGTCCATCCTTTTCCATATGTATTAATGGTAGCCTTCATGGCTATTTCAAAGGGGCTAGAGGACTAAGGCAAGGAGATCCTCTGTCTCCTTATCTGTTCGTCTTAGCTATGGAGATTTTGGCTAGAATTATGGAGGAAAAGTCTAAGAATCCTCTATTCAAATTTCATTGGAGATGTGAGAAAACCAAAATTGTTAACCTTTGCTTTGCTGATGACCTTATGATTTTTAGTAAGGGTGATACTAACACTGTTCGTTTGATTATGGAAGGATTGAATGAGTTTAGTGCTCTTTCTGGCCTCACCCCGAATCCTAGCAAGAGTAATATCTATTTCTCTGGCTGCTCTGAGGAGTTAAGGGCCAGTATCCTTCATATTGCTACTTTCTCTGAGGGTATGCTCCCCGTCAAATACCTTGGAGTGCCTCTCATTACCACTAAGTTGAAAGCCACTGACTGTAAACTTCTGGTTGAGAGGATCACTAAGAGGATTAGTAGCTGGACCAATAAACTTTTATCTTATGCGGGTAGGGCCCAGCTCATCCAAACCATCTTATTCTCTATGCAAGTTTATTGGTCATCTCTATTCATCTTACCTAAGAAAGTTATTAAGGAGATTGAGAGCCTCCTTAGAGCTTTCCTATGGTCTGGTACTGATCTTCGCAAGCATAGTGCGAAGATTGCTTGGGATAAAGTCTGTGTCCCTAAGAAAGAGGGTGGCCTGGGGTTCAAATCTATGGAGGTTTGGAACAAGGCTGCCATTGCTAAACATGTATGGTTTTTGTTCTCTGGAGGGGAAAAGTCTATGTGGTGCCAGTGGGTCAAAATCTATCTCATAAAGGGTAAATGCTTCTGGAAAATTAAAACTCCTAATGACCCTTCTTGGGTTTGGAGGAAAATCCTTTCTCTCAGGCCAGCAATTCACCCTCTTATTAAACATAGGATTGGTGATGGCCAGAACACCTTCTTGTGGTATGACAATTGGCACCACCTTGGCCCTATCTGGGAAAGATATGGTGACAGAATCATGTATGACTCTGGCTTAAATGGGGAGTCCAAAGTCAGTAAAATTATAGTTGGGAACTCTTGGCATTGGCCTTTTCCCAACTCCTGGGATCTCAGGGAATTAACTTCCCAAATCCCCAACAATTGCCCTCCTAACCCCTTGGAGAGGGATACTACTATCTGGGCTCTCAACCCTGATGGTGCCTTCACAATTAAGTCTGCTTGGGATCTGTGGAGATACAAGCAAGATTCGGTGCCTTGGTATAACCTTGTCTGGGGCCATGCTACTATCCCCAAAGTTAGCTTCATTGTTTGGCTGGCTATCTATGGCAGGCTGAATACTAGTGATAGACTCCAATTATTTGGAATCCCTTCTAGTCCTACATGCCCATTTTGTCTTGATTTAACTGAAAGCCATCCACACCTCTTCTTCGAGTGTAGTTTCACATCCAGAATTTGGCATGTCATGCAAGGTAAGTGTAATGTGCAATGGCAGCAGGTCTCTTGGCCTGAGACTGTTATTATTGTCGACAGAGAGAGCAAAGGTAAGTCCATGAAATCCATCATCACTAGACTTTCCTTTCTCACAACTGTATATCATATTTGGCTTGAAAGAAACAATAGAGTTTTTAACAAAGAATATAAACCTGTAGAGGTTATCATCAAATCTATTATACTTATGGTAAGAAATAGAATGTTATCTGTTAGCAACATTCCTATTGCAACAGGTGATGATTGGTTCCTTGATCAATGGAACCTCCCTAGATCCATTCTGAAGCCCCATCTTTACAATGGTGGGAGGACCACGGAGTGATGTGAGTTCAGTATATTGTGGGTTGAGTGGATGTGAGTCTAACATGGAGTGTTTATCTAACTAGCTGTTACATGTGTAGGTGTGATCACTTGAAGATGAATACTATTTGTGGGTCGAGTGTGGTGAGACATATAGTCACTAGTTCCTCGAAATCTGTGGGTTGAGTGAATTTAGAATCTATATGTTTTACAAGCTAACCACTATATATATTGTATCTTTACTGCAGATTAAGGAAGCTTTATCCGAGTGTGGTGAGATTCAATACTGTGGGTCGAGTGAAGTGAGATCAAAATTGAGAGAATCTACTTCTGACTTGGTTACTTAATTCACTGTGGGTTGAGTGACTTTAGAATCTATATGTTTTACAAGCTAACCACTATATATATTGTATCTTTACTGCAGATTAAGGAAGCTTTATCCGAGTGTGGTGAGATTCAATACTGTGGGTCGAGTGAAGTGAGATCAAAATTGAGAGAATCTACTTCTGACTTGGTTACTTAATTCTCATGGTTTCTATCTTCTGTTACTCATTGGCAGGTCATTCTATTATGTTTAGCCTGCACACGCAAATGCAGTGGAAAATCTCGGGGCCTGTTATCTAAAGCTGTCGTGAGAACCTCCAAATCTATGGGTCGTTCTATCTTGGTTAACTCGAATACTCAATCTCTGCAATTTAGGGATTTGTCATTTAAAGCTGCAGTGGAAACTCTCGGGATTAGTCATCTAAAAGCTGTCGTGTGAAACTCCAAATCAATGGGTATGGCTGCTATATGCGCCTTCCAAAATTGCTGAATGTTCAGAAGCTGTTTTTAATTTACTGTTTGTAGCTATTTAAATCATACTCAGTTGGCCTACTCTAGTGGGATGTACTAGAGAATATAGTTGGGTTTACCATAGTTTTAGATGTTGGGTACATACAGCAGATAACTTCTCTGCACATCTTAGGCCTTTGGCTGATACCCTTTCGGTCTGCTCTGCGGAATTGATGTCTTTGTTGACTGTTTTGAATTTTGGCAGCCTTTGTTGATGTATGGCTGTTCCAGGTTGTTTTGTCCTTTAGCTCCTTCACTTATGTTCGTCTTCTATTTCTCTTCGAGATAGGTTTTGAACATTGTGTGTATGGTTCCTTTTGTCTTGTTCTTCGTGGTTTTTGCCTATTTGTATAGCTCTGTAGGTCCTGGGGCATGCCCCTTGTATCTTTGTATATTTTGCTGTTTTATTTATGTCTTATTCACCCAAAAAAAAAAAGAATAAGAAAAAGACTGATCAAATCCTGCTGCTGCGAATATATACTGGACAGGCTCGCTCGAGCGAAGACTTGGTCGCTCGAGCGACCAGACACAGAGAAACAACGCTCGAGCCAAGGAAGCCTTGCTCGAGCCAACAACTCAAAAGCTCGCTCGAGCGAAAGAAAGCTCGATCGAGCGAAGAACTCAAACCCTCAGGTCTGCAACAAGACACACGCTCGAGCGAAGAAAATCTCGCTCGAGCGAAGAAAATCTCGCTCGAGCCAAGAATGCAAAGCTACAGGTCCAAACCAGACGCAAACTCTCGCTCGAGCTACCAAACCCTGGCTCGAGCGAAGAACCAAAAACAACAGCTCGCTCGAGCGACAAACTCCTCGCTCGAGCGAAGATCTAAAATTCTGGACAGCAACACTTGACTCCTAAACCCAACCAACCTGAAACAAACTTGCCCAACACATCCTATAATTCCAAATGAGAAAATAAGGGACAACAACAACCATCATACAATGACAGAATCTACGGAACCTATGTCCGGACACAATAGTCAAATGGGAAAAGACCGGGGTCGCTATATTTCCCCTGTAAAGAAACCACAAAAAAAAAAAACCATCCATAATCTAAGCAACATTAGTTTGAGTTAAACTTGCCCACTTAAGCTAACGAAACAATTAGGGGCCTAAGCTAATTAGTTCTCGAACAATATAGAGAAGGATAGAGAAAGTTACAGAGAAACATTCTTCTCGAGAGGTAGAAGAAGAAGTTATACAGAAGAAAGTGATATAGGAAGAAAATCAAAGAGAATTCAAATTCATCATTTTAGACTTGAGAATTGAACACTTATGTGACCTAGAAAACCTTAAATGAGGTGCTTACATTAAACTAATGTCGGTAAGATACAATTACACAGAAAATTCTATTTCTTGGAGGAGGCAAGGTTAGTTTGAGTTAAACTTGGCCGCTCAAGCTAATGAAACCATTAGTGGTCTAAGCTAATTAGTTCCTAGAACAAAATAGAGAATGATGGAGAAGGACAGAGAAGGTTAGAGAATAGAAAGTGAAGTATGAAGAAAATCAAAGGGAATTAAAATTCATATTTTTGGATTTGAGAATTGAACACTTAGGTAATTTAGAAAACCTTAAATGAGATGATTAAGCAAAACTAATATCGTTAAACTAATATTACTTAGAAAATTCTATTTCTTAGAGGCTAAGTAAGGTTAATTTGAGTTAAACTAGGCAATTTAAGCTAATGAAAACAATTGGTGGCCTAAGGAAATTAGTTCCTAGAACAAAATAGAGTAGGACAGAGAAAGTTAGACAGAAGCATTCTTCTTGAGAGCAAGAAGAGAAAGTTAGAGAAAAGAAAGAGAAATAGGAAGAAAATCATAGGGCATTCAAATTCACCAGTTTGGACTTGAGAGTTGAACACTCAGGTGATTTAGAAAATCTTTTTTTTTTTTTTTTTTTTGGGTAAGTAAGTCATAAAATAAAAATAGTAAAATGTACAAGTTTACAAGGGGCATACCCCAGGTGTGCCCTACAACAAATAAAAGACGAACAAAAAGCCACATAAAACTACCACAGGACATCCTACAACATAAAACCCCCTTGCAAAAGCGAGAGAGCAACAGAAAAAAAAACAAGAGCCCCTTTTTGCCCATATATCCTTTTTGTCCCCAAGTAACTCCTACTATCGGAGATAATAGACGGAAACTTGGGGTGGATATATGGGTAAATAAACAAAAGACACACCACAGACTCATCAAACATAACAGACAAAGCCACTCAACCAAAGCCATGACGAAGGAAAAGATCTATCCCATGAAAGATCGTGGCTGAGTCACATGAAGCCTGCATAGTCAATCACCATAATCAACGGTCTTGAGAAGTTTAGTGAAAAAAACAATAGCCCCACTGCAACAAACCAATACATAGCTAACAAAACATGAGAGCAATCATCACATCCCCTAGTCCCTTTCGTGGTAGATCACAAGCTTCAAACCCCACGGTAGTGTCCCCTTCACTCCATGTCAGGCGTGGCAATACGATCAATTAGGATGGGTCACATGAAGACAAGAAGCAACCAGAAAACCAGTAGCTATCCTCCCGCTCATCTCCCAGTCTCTAACTCGGCTAGTCATCGAACCACTACTCTCCATAGCAGTGACTCCCCAATCACTCTTGGCGGAGATGGCTCAAAACCACCCTCATATCGAGTCACATGAGGATCACACGATCAATCAACATGAGAAAATCGACTATAAAAGGCCCGCTGCAATGTGGCTAAACAGAAATTTATGGGCTCACCAATCATATAAATATATGCAATTGGTCCATAAAAATCAATGAGCCAAAATACCCAATTACTGCCCAATATCAAAAGGTGGGCCAAACTGTTGACACCAATTTAAAAGCCCCTGCAATGCCATAGACATCATCATAAAGGAACAAATAGCCGTGGGCCTAAGAAGCCAACCCACGGCCGAATACACTTTCTTTTTTTTGGGTGAATAAGACATAAATAAAAGACAAAGAATATACAAGATTACAAGGGGAATACCCCAGGCCCTAAATCAGCTATACAGCAAAACAGACACCATAAGCAAACAAAAACAATGTTCAGTATCCATATCTAAGAAAATAGGGAAAATGAACATTGCGAAAACAAGAGGGCATGACAGACCCACAAAACCACAAACTAGCAGCAACTAAGCCGACTGCATACAACCTGAGACAACGAGGCGTATCCAGCAGTATATCATGTGCAATCCAGAAACTAAAGTAATGGCATGAGGCCGAGACATATCAACAAAAGACCTAGTACATCCCACTAGGGTAGGCTTAACAAAATATTGTGCAATGTAAGTTAAAAACACCATAAAGGAAGATAGTAATATAAAAGAAGACAACTTGTAGACAACGAGGCGCATCCAGCAGCCATCGGCACTTGACAGGCACTTGTAACTCAAATATAGCAGACCAAATTCCCAATTATCAACCCAGCAAGTAGCAGCGCCTATCGGGTAAGCAGCAGCATACACTAGAGCATCGGACAGCATCTCCAGAAGCATCAACACCACAGCAAAGCAGTCCAAAGTTTGGTGAAGATGGCAGACATTCTCTAAACATAGTAGAATTTCCTGCCAGTAACAAGAAACCACAACCCAAATCACGAAAGCCCAATAAAATCCAATAAGAAGGATAATACACACATATTGTAAACTCTCATCACTCGGCCCACAGTATAGGACCTCACAACACTCGAAAACTGCTTCCTTATCCTGCAAATAAAGAGATAATATATATATACTGGTTAGCAAATAAAACATATGTAGGCTATTTTCACTCAACCCTCAAATATTCCATTGATGCTACCAAAATGTCTAACAGATTTGAAGTTTATGACTCACATCACTCAACCCTCAATCCATAGAGCTGCACAGGACACAAACAGTTAGAAACCCCACATTATGAAGCTCACCAACTCTCAACTCTCATGTCAGAAACTCCCATCACTCAGCAGCCCTCCCAATACGAACAGTATGGGGCTTCAGAATGGAATCAGTCAAATTCCATTGCTTTAAGAACCATTCATCACCTGCAGATCTAGGCAAATTGTTTAATGACATTAGCCTACCTCTAATCATTTGAACAATTGACTTGATAACAACTTCTTCAGGTTTCATTTCCTTATTAAAAATTTTGTTATTTCTTTCAATCCATACTTGATAAACAGTACACAGCAGAGCCAGTCTAGTAGTAATGGCTCTCAGAGATTTACCCAGACTCTCCCTCATAGCAACATGAACAATATCAGGCCAAAAAATGTCAGGCCACTTTACATTACACTTAACTTTAATAGCATCCCAAACCTTAAGAGAGAAAATGCAATTAAAGAAAAGGTGAGAGTGGTTTTCAGTGTGATGATTGCAAAAGGAGCATTTGAAATTATCACTCAGACCAAAAGATTCTAACCTGTCCCCAGTGTTAAGCCTTCCATGTAAGGTAATCCAGACAATGAAACTAACTCTAGGGATATTGAATGGACCCCACAGCAGTTTATACCAAGCCACCTTATCATGTTTATCTCTCCAGTGGTTCCAAGCAGATTGGATGGAGAATATACCATCTTGAGTAAGAGTCCAAATAGGAGTATCATTACTCAAAGATCTGGGTTTAAAAGAAGGGGGGGTCAACGATATAAGGTCTCTCATCTCCCAAGAGTTGGGAAAAGGCCAGTTCCAGGAATCCCCATTAACAATATTGCTCACTTTAGCCTCCCCAGAGAGACCAGAATCATAAATAATCCTATTCCCAAATTTGTCCCAAATAGAGCCCACCGGATGCCAATTATCATGCCACAAAAAGGTAGCATTACCATTCCCAATTTTGTGGATAATGAGAGGAAATATAGACTTCCTAAGAGAAAGAATCTTCCTCCAGACCCAAGAAGGGTCACTAGGAACAGGGACTTTCCAAAAACTTTTGCCTTTGAGTAAGTAAGATTTAAACCATTGGCACCACATCGACTTCTCACCCCCCGAGAAAAGGAACCAAATATGTTTGGCAATAGCAGCTCTATTCCAAACCTCCAGAGATTTAAAACCCAGACCACCTTCAGACTTGGGAGCACAAACCTTATCCCAAGCAATTTTCACACTATGCTTTTTCAGATCAACCCCGGACCAAAGAAAGGCTCTAAGTAAATTTTCAATTTCTCTAACAACCTTCTTAAGGAGGATGAACAACGAGGACCAATAGACTTGCATGGAGAACAGGATGGTTTGAATAAGCTGAGCTCTACCAGCATAAGAGAGGGCCTTATTGGTCCAACTCTTAATACGGTTAGTGATCCTATCAATAAGCTGCTGGCAATCTAATGCTCTCAACTTAGTGGTGATTAAGGGAACACCCAAGTACTTGACAGGGAGGGTACCTTCCTTGAAATTGGCAATCTTAAGAATTTCCTCCCTAAGACTAGAGCCACACCCGCAGAAAAATATGTTACTCTTGGCAGCACTAGGAGTAAGACCCGAAAGATTCTTGAACTCCTCAAGCCCATGCATAATCATTTGAATAGTAGATGCATCCCCTTTGCTGAATATCATTAAATCAGCAGCAAAGCACAAATTAACAATCTTAGTCTTCTCACATTTCCAATGGAATTTAAAAAGATGATGCTTGGATTTCTCAGCAAGGATTCTAGCCAGGATTTCCATAGCCAAGACAAACAAATAAGGAGACATAGGGTCTCCCTGCCTAAGGCCTCTTGCGCCCTTGAAATAGCCATGAAGGCTCCCATTGATACAAATGGAAAACGACGGACTAGTGATACAAGCCTTAATCCAGGAAATCATAGAGAGTGGAAAGTCCATAGCCTTCAGGACATCAATAATAAACTCCCATCTAACAGTATCGTAGACTTTCATAATGTCAACTTTCATAGCACATTTAGGAGTAACGGACTGACGATGATAACCTCTCATGAGCTCTTGGGACAAAAAAATATTATCAGAGATCCTCCTACCTTGCACAAAAGTAGATTGAACAGGGTTAATCAAATCAGGGAGGACAGCCTTAATTCTGTTAGCAATAATCTTGGCTATGCACTTATAGATTGTGTTGCAACAAGAAATAGGCCTAAAGTCACCCACTCTCAAAGGATTAGGAACCTTAGGAATGAGAGCAATAATAGTGCTGTTAACCTCAGAGAGAAGTTTACCAGACTGGAAAAAAGTTCTAATTGCTTGAGTAACTTCCTTCCCAACAATGTCCCATGAGGCCTTAAAAAAACTACCCGTAAAACCATCCGGGCCAGGGGCTTTATTAGCCTTAAGGGACCAAACAACATCCTTGATCTCTTGATCGGAGACAGGACTACCAAGCTTTATAGATTGTTCCACAGAGACTCTAGCCTGGACCAGAGAATTAATCCTTTCAAAACCATTGTACTGGTCCCTGAGCGGGGTACCAAAAAGGTTTGTGAAAAAACTAATGAAGGCTTGATGAATGTCTTCAGGCTTAGATGATTTGCTACCATCCTCCAACTCAATGCTAAGAATTTTACTTCTGTTAATATTGCTCTTAACAGATCTAAAAAAGAATTTGGTGTTCCTATCCCCCAGACCCAACCAATCAACCCTGGACTTTTGATGGGCAAGACTCTCCTCCACAGCACATAAATCCACATAATGCCTGTAGTTAGTTCTCTCAAGATTCTGCAAAATCAGATTGCTCGGATCCTTGTCCAATTTATATTGAATAGATTCAAGGTCTGACTTAGCAACAAGGACTCTAGTAGATATGTCACTAAAATCTTTCTTGTTAAGGTCTCTCAACCCAGGTTTCAAATTTCTAAGCTTTTGACAGACTCTGAACATGGGAACACCCTGAATGTACTGACTCCACTCGTTAGAAACCAGAGAAAGAAAGTCCTTATGCTTGGACCAGAAATTAAAGAACTTAAAAGGTTTCTTGTAAGAGTCCGAATACACTTTCACCAGCCCATTAACTAAATAAAACGTGGGCCCAAGCATCATCAATAATTTTGATGACCAACACTTCAAAATTTCTTCAAAGCCCACAGGTGGATTCCACTACCAAAATGTATATATAAAATATTATATATAGCACTCACAATCAACCTGCCCCACGTTTGAACCAAAAAGGCAACTCCACTAACCAAGACTTATATATAACATATTATATATACCACTCAAATACCTGCCCCATGTCTGAAACAACAGGCCTCCCCAAAATCGTGAGCCAAGGTGCAACCTACTGCGTAGCTGCATTATAGCACTCATCACACGTCCAAACACATCAGTCATAATCCCACGCGCCCAAGGCTCGTGAAACCCACTTCATCTCCTTCAGAACACATGCATCAGAAAACAAATGTACCAACGGCCAGAACACGGCAAGGTATAGGAAACAATCACGACAGACAGCGAAGCCCAGCCCCGCCGACCGCAGCTTATCGACGACCATGAGTTTCTCACGAACTGGAAATCTACCGTGGTAGTAACCCAGCCCAACATCTGACTACAAAACAGATGCACCGTTGGTGCAGAACCCATCCACAGTACACGCTTGAAGCCAAGAACGACGGATGCAGAACGGAAACCCACGCATCATTTACACGACACCACCTGTAGCTCATGGGATCATCAACTGGCTACTCCACCTTCAAGCATAATCGGCAGAAAAAAAACTACCAGATTAGCGAGCTAACATCCCACACTTGCGACGAGAAGAATGAAACTCTCACCATAGAAGCAACACAAACCAACACCGAATCAAAGTTTGCCATAGTCGAGCCACAAAAATAGACTCCGGCAGCAACACCATGATAACGGACTAACACAAACCGGCCGGTGATAACGCACTTGCAACACCAAACCAAAAACCACCCTGTCATTCATGACCAACCACGCACTGTAGAGGCTCTGAACTAACCGGAGATGACTCATAAACTCAACGTTGCAGGCCCACCTCCAAAACTTTTGAAAGGCAGCGCCTGAACTATCGCACAATCTGAAATACATACTCACTCACCCCTCAGAAATGGGTAGAGGAGCTAAACAACTGGCCAAATAATGCACCAGACCATTACCACCGGGGGGATTCTAGAGAGAGAGGCTCTACTTTTAATTTAGAAAATCTTAAATGAGGTGCTTGCGTTAAACTAATATCGTTATGCAACAATTACTCTGAAAATTCTCTTTCTTAGAGGCTAAGCAAAGCTAGTTTCAGTTAAACTTGGCCACTTGAGCAAAAGAAACAATTAGTGGCCTAAGCTAATTAGTTCCCAGAACATAAAAGATAAAGATGGAGAAGGACGGAAGTTCCTAGTGTTGGGCAATTAGGGAGAGCTTCTCTCTAGCTCCTTCCCGTTGGTAGCCGTGGAATTCTTGAGGGTGAAGGACTGGTGCTGTTCTGGCCAGCTTGGTTAGCTCCTCTGCCCATGTTTTTATGGGTGAGTGAGTATGTTTCTGGCCTGGTAAGCCCCAGTTAGGGGTGTTGCCGACTTTTGTTTGTGTTTTCATCTTTGTTTGGAGTTCTCTGGTAGTTTTGGGAGGTATTTATGCCCCAGCAGATTTCGGCATCCATTGTTTCTTGTGCTCCGGTTAGCCATGGCTATCATTTGTCACCCCCGTTGGTCAAATCGTCCGTGGGTTAGAGCCTGATTCGGAGTTTGATCACTGTTTGGTGGGTTCTTTGATGTGTCGGTGGTTCTCTGTGTTTGTGTAACTTGGTAGCTGGAAGAGGGGTCTGTAAATGCATCCTATACCTGCTGGATGTCTCTCTGTTGGTTGATGAACTTGCAAGTGGGTCCTAGACTGTCATCTTCGGTTCTATTTTGTAAGTTTTCTTGTGGTTTTTGCTGGTGGTAAGCATGTTCCTGGTGACGAGTAGCAGGTGGTTCGCTTCTCCGGCACTGGTGGGTTTGTTCGGAACTGGCCTGGATTTGTTCTGTACACGGGTCGTCGTCACCGTGAGGTGATTTCACTGCCGGTGCAGTGCTGACAGGGTTCTGGCCTCTAGGTTTTTGCTTCGGTGTGGCCGATCTGCTGCAAATCCTTGGTCGACGTTCTGGAAGGAGTTGAAGATGGTCCACGCGCATGGTGCGCGTTGCAAAGATGGAGTCAAGCTAGCACATCTACTGTTGTAGCTTGTTGCAGGTTTGTGAAGCTTCCGATGTATCTCTCTGGTACGTTGATACATGGGGAAGACAATTTGTCTTGTTGCGTGTGTATGGGTTAATCTCACCACGTGGGCTTTTGATTTGTGTCAAGGCAGATTTCCTTTTTGGAGGGACAACCCAACTTTTGGGTTATTGGGCTAGAGAATGAGGGAGAAAGTTTGTGAGGAACATTTTTCTTGAGAGCTAAAAGAGGAAGTTAGAGAAAAGAAAGAGAAATGGGAAGAAAATGAAGGGGAATTCAAATTCATCCTTTTGTACTTGACAACTGAACACTTAGGTCATTTTGAAAACCTTAAATGAGGTGCTTAAGTCAAACAACTAGCGTTAAGCTACAATTACTCAGAATTTTTTTTGTTAGAGGCTAAGCAACGTTAGTTTGAGTTAAACTTGCCCACTTAAGCTAACGAAGCAATTAGGGGCCTAAAGCTAATTAGTTCTCGAACAAAATAGAGAAGGATGGAGAAAGTTACAGAGAAACATTCTTCTCGAGAGGTAGAAGAGGAAGTCATACAGAAGAAAGTGATATAGGAAGAAAATCAAAGAGAATTCAAATTCATCCTTTAAGACTTGAGAATTGAACACTTATGTGACTTAGAAAACCTTAAATGAGGTGCTTACATTAAACTAATGTCGGTAAGATACAATTACACAGAAAATTCTATTTCTTGGAGGAGGCAAGGTTAGTTTGAGTTAAACTTGGCCGCTCAAGCTAATGAAACCATTAGTGGCCTAAGCTAATTAGTTCCTAGAACAAAATAGAGAATGATGGAGAAGGACAGAGAAGGTTAGAGAGAGAAGGACAGAGAAGGTTATCCACCCACAAAAGGACAGAGAAGGTTAGAGAGAAACATTCTTCTTGAGAGCTAGAAGAGAAAGTTAGAGAATAGAAAGTGAAGTATGAAGAAAATCAAAGGGAATTAAAATTCATATTTTTGGATTTGAGAATTGAACACTTAGGTAATTTACAAAACCTTAAATGAGACGATTAAGCAAAACTAATATCGTTAAACTAATATTACTTAGAAAATTCTATTTCTTAGAGGCTAAGTAAGGTTAATTTGAGTTAAACTAGGCAACTTAAGCTAATGAAAACAATTGGTGGCCTAAGGAAATTAGTTCCTAGAACAAAATAGAGTAGGACGGAGAAAGTTAGTCAGAAACATTCTTCTTGAGAGCGAGAAGAGAAAGTTAGAGAAAAGAAAGAGAAATAGGAAGAAAATCATAGGGCATTCAAATTCACCAGTTTGGACTTGAGAATTGAACACTCAGGTGATTTAGAAAACCTTAAATGAGGTGCTTGCGTTAAACTAATATCATTATGCAACAATTACTCTGAAAATTCTCTTTCTTAGAGGCTAAGCAAAGCTAGTTTCAGTTAAACTTGGCCACTTGAGCAAAAGAAACAATTAGTGGCCAAGCTAATTAGTTCCCAGAACATAAAAGATAAAGATCGAGAAGGACGCAGACTTGATGGCTTCTGAAGCAGACCTCTCTACACCTAGTGGCGAGGGTGTTTCAACCGTAGACTGCAGTGTTGGTACTCTGATGGTGGATCTGGCCATTGTGGAGGCTCATAACCAGGAAGTGGTAGTAAATGTTGAGGCAAATCGTTCTGAAGAAATGGGTGTTTCGGCTCCGTTCTCGGAAATAGTGGGATCAGACCTATCTAAATCTCCAATCGATGACGGATCTAAGGATGCCGTGCAGAGTTGGATAAAATGAAGGCTCCGATGCTCCCAGGTCTTGGTCAGGAACCATCTACGCCGATTGGTAATGAGATTGGTACGAGTTGGTCTGAAATCGTCGAGGAAGAGAATAATAGCTTCCTGAATCTCCCCGATAGCCTGGAGATCGCGCGTAACAGGGGGGAACCAAGAATAGTTTTGTTCTGAGTGATCCTAATATGGCTCCTATCTCTGACACCCAGATTCCTCTTGGAGAGTCCACTCACGGGGGAGGTGGTAGGGAGGGAAGCAGTTATCGGGGTGGAAGAGGAGGTCGCGGGGGCTCTAGTGGAAGCAGAACAGTAGAGCAAATGGACCAAGGAAACCGATCATGGGCCAATGTTACTGCTGCATCTACTCGATCAAACATCAAGCTCAGGTATGTCCCTCCAACTGCTGTAGAGGATAGTATTGTGGTAGAAATGCCAGCAAGACCTGATCCTTTGGAGAAATTGGATTCCTGTCTCGTTGGCTATTTTATTGATAAAGGAGTTGGGTATAATTATCTTCGGAATAGTGCGTTTGGGATGTGGAAGGCTAAGGGCCTTAAGGAAGTTCTCACAAATGGGGATGGCTTCATGTTCTTCATATTTGATACCCCTGAGTGCTGTAGAGAGGTTCTAGAGGGAGGCCCATGGTATATTGGCGATTATCTCCTCATCTTGAAACAATGGAAGAGAATGATGAAGCTTGCCAAGGAGAAATCCACTAAAATCCCAGTTTGGGTGAAATTCTTTAATGTCCCCCTGGAATACTGGGACCCTGATGGTTTAAGCAGGATTGCTAGTGCAATTGGCAACCCCCTCTTTATGGATCAGCTTACAGCTCGAGGTAGTAGAGTGGCCTTTGCTAGAATCTGTGTGGAGATAGAAGCTACATCAAAGTTGCTCTCTTACTTCCAAATCAGGTGTGGTGATGATGCTGTCTTGATTAAAGCTGAATATCAAGGACTGCCTTCTGTTTGTCAACACTGTCAGATCTTTGGACATAGTACTGAGAAGTGTGTTTCCAAACAAGTGGCCCAATTGATTTCCTTGCAGAAGGTAACCGAAGAGAATGTTAATCCTCAGGAAGAAGGTTGGACCACTGTTCAAGCGAAGGGTAAAAGGAAGGTGGGGGATCCCGAGTTAGAGACTATACCTGAAGTGGTGGAGTCCCCTGAAATCCCTTCAGATACGGAGCCAATACCTACTTCAGTTGTAGAGCCTTTGGCTGCTTCAGCTCATGCTCAAGTGATACAGGAGGATCCGGCCGAGAAGAGCTCCTCTGTGGAAGAAGTAAGTTCTGATAGCAGTGATGTGGATAGATTTCAAAAGAAGATTTTCGAGATTACAGAGCTGGTTATACCTAATGTTGCTGAAATGCTAGAGTCAGCTCTGAAGGAGGTAAAGAAGTCACCTACTGTAGCTCAGGTAAACCAGCATATAAAGAACAAGTCCTCTGGCAAAGGCAGCAGCAGCCAGAGGAAGAAGAAGAAGTAACCAGTTTCAGTTGGTTGTGGTTTTTTTGTCATCTCTCCTTTTTGTATCCCAATGACTGTTAAAATTGCTTCATGGAATGTTAGAGGATTGAATGATCCCTCTAAACAAAAAGAAGTTAAGAATTTTGTGTCTAAAGAAAATTTTCATGTCATGGGAGTTTTGGAAACTAAAATAAAGCAAACCAATGAGAGGAAAAATCATGAGTGTGGTTATGGAGGATGGTACACGAGTGGAAATATCACTAAAATCTTTTTTATTTAAAAGCTTAAGACTGACTTTAAGTTGTCTCAGCTTCTGGCAAATCCTAAACATAGGGACACCACGAATATACTGAACCCAAGTACTAGAAACAGTGCTAAGAAAATCTGGGTGTTGAGACCAGAAATCAAAATATTTGAAAGGTTTCTTAAAGGAGCTACCGTTGACACTGATATTGACCACAACAAAGGAGTGATCGGAAATACCAGCTGGTAAAAAAGTAGCCGTAGACTCAGGAAACTTGTCCAGCCAGGCCTCATTAACCAGGACTCTGTCAATCTTGGTAGCTATAAAAGCTTCCACACACCTTTTATTAGCCCATGTGAATTGGCATCCACCATAAGATAGATCAGCCAATTCAGATGCGTCAATATAGGTATTAAACTCCTCATTTTCAGAAGTCCAGGTAGAAGAACCCCCAATTTTTTCCTGTTGGTATCTTATAGCATTGAAATCACCCAAGAAAATACATGGAACTTTGGATTTAGCACGGGAGATATTAAACATTGTATCAAAAAATACTTTCCTCAAAGTGTGCTTATTTGCAGCATAGACAAAAACAACAAAAAAAATTTCATTTGTAGCCAAGTCAAGGATTTTACACAAAATATGTTGATTTGACATGGAAATCAGTTGAAGATCACAAAAATCATTGCTTCAGCACACCCAGACTCTCCCAGTTTCAGTTGGTTGTGAATTGGAGAGCATAGACCATTTACCAAAACATTTTTCACAAATATTCCTCTCATTGGTTTGTTTTATTTTAGTTTCCAAAACTTCCATGACATGAACATTTTCTTTAGACACAAAATTCTTAACTTCTTTTTTTTTTTTTTTAGGTGAATAAGACATAGATAAAAGAAAAACAGAGAACACACAGCTACAAGGGGCATGCCCTAGGACCTAACAGAAACTATACAAGAACAAAAACAGGAGCCCAACACCTACCAAACAAAACTCAAATAAAAGCCTCAAATAAAAGGCTCAAAATGAGAAAGAAAATTACAGCAAAGCATATAAATGTAATACCCCAAAAAATATGTTCATGACCCGCATACCATCGAATGAGGACCATGAACACATCCAGAAACAAACCAAATCTGGGGAACGGCAAAACCACATAGCCAACATAAGCTACTGGCACACATATCCAAAAGCCAAAAACGAACAAAAGCCATGCACAACCCGCACGGATAGGCCAAAAGGAAAATAGACACAGCAAACAACTAAGGTCCAGACACAGCCCAATTAACATAAAGAAATGAAAGACAGTGCTAAACAAAGGCGCTTCCAGCAGCCAACACACCAACCCAGTAGACATCCAACCCAATCTGCCCAGCAGAGGAGTATCATCACAGCCACAACCATCAGACGAATAGCATATATCCCTATCCAGACAGCCACCGCAGTGCTTAAACATGGTAATAAACCCTGTAGAAACAATCATAGATGAGTACATCCAGTGATAACAGGACTGAACATAGCAGCAGTACACTCAATATAGGAACTCTCATCACTCGGCCCACACTTTAGGGGCTCACACCACTCAAAAATAGCATCCTTAACCTGCACATAAAAATTTACAGTATATATAGGCATTAGCAAAAATTTTATGGCTAACATCACTCGACCCACATGAAATTGGAAAAATTTAAAGTAACTCTCATCACTCAACCCTCAAGGATAGATAGCTCCACTTGAAACACCAAATTTCACCTGCAAAAAACTCAAATACATAAAGCCCTCATTTAAGCTCACCATCACTCAACCCACATATCAACTCACATCACTTAGCAGCCCTCTAATTTCTGATGCTATGGGGCTTCAAAATTGTCTCCGGCAAATTCCATTGATCTAGAAACCATCTGTCACCAGTGGATCTAGGAATATTCTTAATTGACAACATTCTATTTCTAACCATTTGGATAACAGATTTAATGACCACCTCTTCAGGTTTGAGTTCTTTGTTAAAAATTCTGTTATTTCTTTCAATCCAGATAAAGTAAACAGAGCATAAGAATGCATTACTAATGATGTTGACCCTCAAAGAGTTACCTTTGGTCTCCTTAGTAGCAAAAGTAACACTGTCAAGCCAACCAAGAACAGGCCACTTAATGTTACAAGCAGCTTCAATGGCACTCCAAACTCTGCTTGAGAAGATGCACTCAAAGAATAACGAATGGCTTTCCTCCCGGATGAGGCAAAAAGGGCATTGAGAGCTAGTGGTCAAGCCAAACATACAGAGTCTATCACCAGTACAAAGTCTATTGTGAAGAGCCACCCAAACAATAAAGTTGACTTTAGGGATTCTATGAGGGCCCCACACAAGCTTATGCCAAACCACTTTATCGAATTTCTTTCTCCAATGATTCCAAGCTGATTGAATGGAAAACTTACCATCAGTAGTAAGATTCCAAAGAGCTTTATCAGTGCTGGAAGGATTGGGATTAAAGCACACAGGAGTAGAAGAGATTAACTCCTGAATTTCCCAAGAGTTGGAGTAGGCCACTTCCAAGAAGACCCATCAATGATTTTACTGACTTTTGTTTCACTGTTAAGGGAAGAATCATAAATAATTCTATCCCCGAATTTGTTCCACAATGGACCAAGAGGGTGCCAATTATCATACCAAAGGAAAGTAGCATCCCCACACCCAATCTTATGCTTAATCAGAGGGGAAACCCACTTCCTAAGAGACAATAATTTTCTCCACACCCAAGAAGGATCATTAGGAACCTTAACTTTCCAGAAACTCTTCCCCTTTAATAAGTAGGATCATTAGGAACCTTAACTTCTTTTTGTTTAGAAGGATCATTCAATCCTCTAACATTCCATGAATCAATTTTAACAGTCATTGGGAAACAAAAAGGGAGATGACAAAAAACCACAACCAACTGAAACTGATTACCTCTTCTTCTTCCTCTGACTGTTGCTACCTTTTGCCAGAGGACTTGTTCTTCATATACTGGTTTACCTGAGCTTCAGTATGTGTCTTCTTTGTCTCTTTCATTACTGTCTCTAACATTTCAGCAGCATTAGGTATAACCAGCTCTGTAATCTCCAAGATCTTCTTTTGAAATCTATCCACATCGCTACTGTCAGAGCTTACTTCTTCCACAGAGGAGCTCTTCTCGGCCGGATCCTCCTGAATCGCTTGAGTTTGAATTGAAGGAGCCAAAGGCACTACAACTGAAGCAGATATAGGCTCCATATCTGGGGAAAGATCAGGGGACTCCACCACTTCAGGTATAGTCTCTAACTCAGGATCCCCCACCTTCCTCTTACCCTTAGCTTGAACAATGGTCCAACCTTCTTCCTGAGAATTGACATTCTCTTCGGTGACCTTCTGCAAGGAGATCAACTAGGCCACTTGTTTGGAAACACACTTCTCAGTACTGTGTCCAAAGATCTGACAGTGTTGACAGACAGAAGGCAGTCCCTGATATTCAACTTTAATTAAGACAGCATCATCTCCACAACTAATTTGGAAATAAGAAAGCAACTTTGATGTAGCCTCTATCTCCACACAGATTTTAGCAAAAGCCACTCTACTACCTCAAGCCGTAAGCTGATCCATAAAGAGAGGGTTGCCAATTGCACTAGCAATCCTGCTTAATCCATCAGGGTCCCAATACTCCAGAGGGACATTGAAAAATTTCACCCAAACTGGGATTTTAGTGGATTTCTCCTTAGCAAGTTTCATCATCCTCTTCCATTGTTTCAAGATAAGGAGATAACCCCCAATATACCATGGGCCTCCCTCTAGAACGTCTCTACAGCAATTAGGAGTATCAAATATGAAGAACATGAAGCCATCCCCATTTGTGAGAACTTCCTTAAGGCCCTTAGCCTTCCACATCCCAAACGCACTATTCCGAAGATAGTTATACCCAACTCCTTTATCAACAAAATAACCAACGAGACATGAATCCCATTTCTCTAATGGATCAGATCTTGCTGGCATCTCTACCACAATACTATCTTCTACAGCAGTTGGAGGGACATACCTGAGTTTGACGTTTGATCAAGTTGATGCAGCAGTAACATTGGCCCACGAACGGTTCCCTTGGCCCATTTGCTCAGCTGCTCTGTTACCACCAGGGCCACCGCGGCCTCCACTCCCACCCCGATAACTACCTCCCCCCTACCACCTCCCCCTTGAGTAGACATGAAGTCACCAAGAGGAATCTGGGTTTCAGAGATAGGAGCCAGATCTGGATCGCTCAGAACAACACTATTCTTGGCCCCCCCTGTTACGCGCGATCTCCAGGCTATCGGGCAGATTTAGGAAGCTATTGTCCTCTTCCTCCACGATTTCAGACCAACTCGTACCAATCTCATTACCAATCGGCGTAGATGGCTCCTGACCAAGACTTGGGAACATCGAAGCCTTCATTTTATCCAAACCCTGCACAAAATCCTTAGACCCAACATCGATTGGGGATTTAGATAGGTCTAATCCCACAATTTCCAAAACCGAAGCCAAAACACCCATTTCTCCAGAACGATTTGCCTTAACGTTAAACTCCACACAGGATAGATGAACCATCGGACTTCCAACACTGCGATTTATGGTTGAAACACCCTCGCCACTAGGTTTAGTAAGATCTGCTTCAGAAGCCATCAAGTCGTCACACAAGGTCGTAAAACGATTATTAGTGAACCCTAGATTTCGATCGACAAGACCTAAAGTCTTTACTGACTCACCCTTAGCATTTCCCCCCTCATTACACTCACTAATGGTAGCAATTACTCCAGACATCGGCAGAGATGTCAAAGCTTCTCTCACTAACCCATTTTCTTTTCCACTTCTAACTATTTCCAAACCCGTGGATAATAAAGCCATAGCTCATATTAGTCCATTACATTCATTTCAAACCCATTCCAAAACCATGGTTAATCCCTTAGGCATTAACACCTTCACCCAACTCGCATTAACAATAGAGGTCTACAACATAGGTTAACTACCCTCCATTTTAGTTTTCCAAATGAAAATATAACTTTGGGCTTTTTCATCTTTCAACTAGAACATGCTAATTTACACTTGAATTAGCCGAGAGCAACCATCAATGATAATACACCCATTTTCAAACAACCAACCCTAGGTTCCTTCTCATGATTTCTAACAAATCCAACATGGATATGATTTTCATGCAATACAAAATTACCACATGTTTATCTATACGCGAAGTATTGAAAAAGAACAAGGAAATCCCTACCTCAAATTCGGAGCCCAAGGGAAGAAGATGAAGAAACCAAAATGCTCCAAATTCCAAGATCCACGAATCAAAACGAAGCCCTCGACAATCAACACAACATTTACAAAGGCCGAAGGAAAGGAAGGCACTCTAACTAGATCAAACCCTAGAGAGAAGGGAGTTTCTAGAGAGAGAGGCTCTCAAAAACGTTTTTGGGAAAGTAAGAGAGAGAGAGGAAGTGTAGAAAATGATTCAAAAATGTCCAGCTGCCCTCTGTTATACGACATTCCCGCTCGAGTGGAAAACACAACGCTCGAACGTCAAGAACAAGAAACTAGGTCCGCTCGAGCGCAAGAAGTCCAGCTCGAGCGCCAAGACACAAGAATAAAGTACATCCACTCGAGCGCGAAAACCAGTTCGCTCGAGCGTAGATTTTCTCCTCCCAGAACTTACACAAAAAATGTACTACCCGCTCGAGCGCGATCCGCTTGGGCGTAGGAAATTTGCTCGAGCGTAGAAATCACACCTACAGAAGTTTTGCAGAGTACGAAAATACTGGAAGTGCGCAATCTCTGCTCGAGCGCTCTAAGACTCGCTCGAGCGGAACGACCAAAAACCTGACAACAAGATTTTAGACCAAGGCTCAACCCACCTGCCCGAAACATGCCCAACACAACCCAAAACTCTAAAACAAAGAGTAAGGGATAGAAATGAGGATAAGACAACAACAAATCTACGGAACCGAGTCCGGATTACAGTTAAACAACAACAGGGAATACCGGGATCGTTATAGAAAGTTAGAGAACAGAAAGAGAAGTATGAAGAAAATCAAAGGGAATTAAAATTCATCTTTTTTAAAAGGGGGGATTAGGTTGAGAGCTTCTCTCACTAGTTTCTAGAGAGAGAAAGCTCTCTCCGTTGTTACCCATGGAGTCTTGAGGTTCCCTTATCAGATTATTGGTCTGGTTTGGGTGGTGCTAGTTGTTGTTACTGAATCTGGTCATATTTTTTTGTCCAGATTTAGGAGGGTTTGTTGCTTGTTTCGTTTCTGGACAGTGTTTTGTCCAATTGGTTGTGTTGTTCGACAGAGGTGAAGATCATTTGATTAGTTTCAGACGTCGTTGCTGCTGTGTTGAGGTTGATGTTGCGTTCATAACCATTGTGTGTGGCTACTTTTGGTTCTGTTTATCCAGGTTATGTGAGAAGGGGCATGGGTTCACGCATGGCCTAAAGTTTGGAGGCAAGTGCAGAGCTTCTACCTTAGTGGTTCAAGTGATTTCTGGGCTGTCACCGGTGTTTGTGTTACTGTTGGAGTTCATACACTGAGCTCCGTGATGGTAACTCGTGGTGCAAGGGGTGTTTATTTCTGTTAGCTCCGTGTTGGTAACTCGTGTTGCTGCTGGAGTCCAGAGTTTTCTGTACACAGTTGTGTTTCTGAGTTGTGTACTACGGCTTCTGGCGTCGTTCGCCGTGGTTCTAAAAACTTGGTGTGAGTGCTCATCCATGGCTGTTTGGGTGGGCAAGGAACGTGTTGAAAGTGATGAGTGGCTACACACGTTACAGCTGCGCGTGTGTGGTGGAAGTTGGCAATGGAGTCCAGCTTTCCCGCCGTGTTTTTTGGCAGCTGTAAGAGTGGGATGTGATGTAAAGAAAAGCGTATGGTGTTGATGTACTTCACTCTATCGTGATATTTGTTAATATATATAGTTATATATATTCGGCAAAGTGGGTTCTCACCTGGCACAGCAAGTTTGTTTGGTGGGCCATCAGAAGTTTTAGTAGAGTTACACGTGAGTGAATTTTGGCCCACGGTTTTGGGTTTCAAAACAAGCACATGGTTTGGTTTGGTGATCTTGATTTATGGTGGGGCCAGCCAAGTTTGATATTGTTTATTGCCAACAATGAGGTTGTACAGTGGCTTGTTTGGAGATGGGGCCCGCCACTACACATTGTTGGTAAAGCCACACTTCAGGTGAAGCTTTGTCTATCCACGTGATTTGCTTTGTTTGTTGGTTTTAAATAATATATATATATATTTATATATATTCTGTTATATTGCTTTTATGTTGCAACAAAAGTGAGCTGGACGAGTAGTATGGATTGTCACGTGGGTCCCTCATTTAAAGACGGAAAAATGGCCTTTGCAAGTGGTGGGGCCCACGGTGGTTATTTTTAAGTTGGTTTTGATGGTGTGGCCGTGGTTTTGAGTTGGAGTGGGTGGGCCCACGGTGGTTATTTTTTTTTAATTGGTTTTGATGGTGGTGGACTTCTTAGTGGGTCTTTGGATTTCAAATCAGTGGGTTCTTTGGGCTTGTGCTGTAATTGGTTTGTAAAGGTTTTTTGATGCATAGCTCTGTGGGTTTCTTCAATACCGCGGGATTTTGATTAGTGCAAGTGTGTGCTGTCCGTGGCCTCCATTGTTTTTGTGGTCCACGGCCAATTAAGGTAAATTAGAAATTTGTTTAGTCCATGAAGTTTGTTGTCTACTACATTTGGTTTTTGATCCGTACATATTCATGTGATTCGGCTTAGAGCAGTTCTCTGACCTCTTCTGGTGTGGAGTGAGGGGGACACTGCCATGGGGAATTGAGGTGTGGAATTTTTCCATTGCTGGAACTGGGAGATGTATGGTGAGTTAATTGGATTTTGATTGGCTCTTGTGTGGACAACATTTTGCCTGCGCTGTGCTTCTTTGTTGTTGATAAATCCAAGTGGGTGAGTGGTTTTGTTTTGGAAATTGGTGGGCCTTTAATTTTTGATTAACCACAATGCAGCGGACCGTTTGTAGTCAGTTATTGCATGATGATTGATTGTGTGATCCTCATGTGACTTGATATTAGGGTGGTTTTGAGCCATCTCCACCAAGAGTTATTGGGGAGTCACTGCTTTGGGGAATAGTGGTTCGATAACTAGCCGAGTTAGAGACTGGGAGATGAGCAGGAGGATAGCTACCGGTTTGCTGGTCGCTTCTTGTCTTCATGTGACCCATCCTAATTGATTGTATTGCCACGCCTGACATGGAGTGAAGGGGACACTGCCGTGGGGCTTGAGGCTTGTGATCTACCATGGAAGGGACTGGGGGATGTGATGATTGCTCTCATGTTTTGTTGGCTATGTATTGGTTTGTTGCAGCGGGGCTATTGCTTTTTCACTAAACTTCTCAAGACCGTTGATTATGGTGATTGACTATGCAGGCTTCATGTGACTCCGCCAGGATCTTTCATGGGATAGATATTTTCCTTCGTCATAGCTTTGGTTGAGTGGCTAGGATGTCACGGCTCTGAGAAGCGAGATGCTTATTGGATTCCATGCTTTCATCCGAGGTAGAGACTGGGAGCAAGCGGGGACAGTTACCATTCTTGATTGGTCTTGTTGGGTGTTTAGTTTGTTACATTTGTATTGTGTGTTTGTCTGTTATGTTCTTGAGTCTGTGGTGTGTTTTTGTTTACTTGCCCATATATCCACCCCAAGTTCCCATCTATTATCTCTGATAGTAGGGGTTACTTGGGGAAATTTAGGATATATGGGCAAAGTGGGGTTCTATTTTTTCTGTTGTTCTTTCGCTTCTTACGAGTGTGATTACATGTTGTAGGATGTCCAGTGGTAATTTGTGGTGTTTTTTGTTCGTCCTTATTTGTTGTTGGGCGTACCTGGGGTATGCCCCTTGTAAACTTGTACATTTTACTGTCTTTATTTTATGACTTACTTACCCAAAAAAAAAAAAAATTCATCTTTTTGGATTTGAGAATTGAACACTTAGGTAATTTAGAAAACCTTAAATGAGATGATTAAGCAAAACTAATATCGTTAAACTAATATTACTTAGAAAATTCTATTTCTTAGAGGCTAAGTAAGGTTAATTTGAGTTAAACTAGGCAACTTAAGCTAATGAAAACAATTGGTGGCCTAAGGAAATTAGTTCCTAGAACAAAATAGAGTAGGATGGAGAAAGTTAGACAGAAACATTCTTCTTGAGAGCGAGAAGAGAAAGTTAGAGAAAAGAAAAAGAAATAGGAAGAAAATCATAGGGCATTCAAATTCACCATTTTGGACTTGAGAATTGAACACTCAGGTGATTTAGAAAACCTCAAATGAGGTGCTTACGTTAAACTAATATCGTTATGCAACAATTTACTCTGAAGATTTTCTTTCTTAGAGGCTAAGCAAAGCAAGTTTCAGTTAAACTTGGCCACTTGAGCAAATGAAACAATTAGTGGCCTAAGTTAATTAGTTCCCAAAACAGAAAAGATAAAGATGGAGAAGGACAGAGAAAGTTATAGAGAAACATTCTTCTTGAGAGCTGGAAGAGAAAGTTAGAGAATAGAAAGAGAAATAGGAAGAAAATCAAAGTGAATTCAAATTCAACCTTTCGGTCTTGAGAATTGAACACTTAGGTGATTTAGAAAACCTTAAATGAGGTGATTAAGATAAACTAATATCATTAAAGTAATATTACTCAGGAAATTCTATCTCTAAGAGGCTAAGCAAGGTTCATTTGAGTTAAACTAGGCAACTTCAGCTAATGAAACAATTAGTGGCCTAAGTCAATTAGTTCCCAGAACAATGTAGAGAAGGATAGAGAAGGACAGAGAAGGACGGAGAAAGTTAGATAGAAGCTTTCTTCTTGAAATCTAGATGAGAAAATTGAAGCAAAGAAAGAGATATTGTAGTTGTGTAAATTTTCTTGTTTCATTTATTTCTTATTCACCCCCCTCCCAAAAAAAAGAAAAAGAGAAGAAAAAGTTACAGAAATGAAAGAAAATTAGGATGAAAATCACAGGAAATTCAAATTCATCCTTTTGGACTTGAGAACTGAACACGTTGCCGATTTAGAAAAACTTAGATGAGGTGATTAAGCTAAACTAATATCATTAAAGTAATATTACTCAGGAAATTCTATCTCTAAGAGGCTAGGCAAGGTTCATTTGAGTTAAACAAGGCAACTTCAGCTAATGAAACAATTAGTGGCCTAAGTTAATTAGTTCCCAGAACAATGTAGTGAAGGATAGAGAAGGACGGAGAAAGTTAGATAGAAGCTTTCTTCTTGAAAGCTAGATGAGAAAGTTGGAGAATAGAAAGAGAAATAGGAAGAAAATCAAAGGGAATTCAAATTCATTAATTCATCTTTTCGGACTTGAGAATTGAACACTTAGGTGATTTAGAAAACCTTAAATGAGGTGATTAAGCTAAACTAAAATCATTAAAGTAATATTACTCAAGAAATTCTATCTTTAAGAGGCTAAGCAAGGTTCATTCGAGTTAAACTAGGCAACTTTAGCTAATGAAACAATTAGTGGTGGCAACTTTAGCTAATGAAACAATTAGTGGTGTAAGTTAATTAGTTCCCAGAACATTGTAGAGAAGGATAGAGAAGGACGGAGGCTTTCTTCTTGAAAGCAAGATGAGAAAGTTGGAGCAAAGAAAGAGAAATTGTAGTTGTGTAAATTTTCTTGTTTTATTTATTTCTTATTCACCCACCACCCCCCCCCCCCCCAAAAAAAAAAAAAAACAAAAAACAAAAGAAAAAGAGAAGAGAAAGTTAGAGAAAAGAAAGAAAATTTGGATGAAAATCACAGGGAATTCAAATTCATCCTTTTGGACTTGAGAATTGAACACTTTGCTGATTTAGAAAATCTTAGATGAGGTACTTAAGTTAAACTAATATCGTTATGCTATAATTACTCAGAAAATTCTCTTTTTTAGAGGCTAAACAAGGTTAGTTTGAGTTAAACATGGCCACTTAAGCTAATGAAACAATTAACGGCCTAAGCTATTTAGTTCCTGGAACAGAATATAGAAGGACGGAGAAGGACGGAGAAAGTCAGAGAGGAACATTCCTTCTTGAGATCTAGAAGAGAAAGGTTGAAAAAAAAGAAAGAGAAATAGGAAGAAAATCAAAAGGAATTCAAGTTCATCATTTTGGATTTGAGAATTGAATGCTTATATTCACCCAAAAAAATTGAACGCTTAGGTGATTTAGATACCTTAAATGAGGTGTTTAAGTTGAACTAATTTCCTTAAGCTACAATGACTCATAAAATTCTCTTTCTGAGAGGCTAAGCAAGGTTAGTTTGAGTTAAACTTGGCCACTTAAGCAAATGAAACAATTAGCAGTCTAGGCAATTTTGTTCCTAGAACAAAATAGAGAATGATGGAGAAGGACTGAGAATGGTACAGAGAAACATTCTTCATCAGAGGTAGAAGAGAAAGTTAGAGGAAAGAAAAAATAATAGGAAAGAAAATCAAAGGGAATTCAAATTCATCTCTTTGGACTTAAGAATTGAACACTTAGTTGATTTAGAAAACCTTAAATAAGGTGCTTAAGTTTAACTAATATCCTTATGCTACAATTACTCAGAAACTTCTATTTCTTAGAGGCTATGTAAGGTCAGTTTGAATTAAACTTGGCCACATAAGCAACTAAAACAATTAGCGGCCTAAACCAATTTTTTTGGGTAAGTAAGCTTAAACCAATTGGTTCATTGAACAAAACAGTTGATGGAGAAGGACGGAGAAAGGTAGAGAGAAACATTCGTCTTGAGAGGCAGAAGAGAAAGTCAGAGAAAAGAAACAGTAATAGTAAAGAAAGCAATGAGAATTCAAGCTCATCGTTTTGGACTTGTGAATTGAACACTTAAGTGAATTAGAAAACCTTAAATGAGGTGCTTAAGTTAATCTAATATCATTAAGCTACAATTACTCGAAAAATTCTCTTTCTTAGAGTCTAAGCAAGGTTAGTTTGAGTTAAACTTGGTTGCTTAAGCTAATTAAATAATTAGTAGCCTAAGCTAATTAGCTTCTGGAACAAAATAGAGAAGGATGGAGAAAGTTGGAAAGAAACATTCTTCGTGAGAGGTAGAATAGAAAGTTAGATAAAAGAAAAAGTAATAGGAAGGAAATCAAAGAGAATTCAAATTCATCATTTTGGACTTGGGAATTGAACACTTAGGCGATTTTGAATACCTTAAAAGTGCCCTCCTAAAAAAAAAAAAAAAAAAACCACCAAACAAGTTGATTAAGTTTTAAACTAATATCGTTACTCAAAAAATTCTCTTTCTTAGAGGCTAACCAAGGTTAGTCTGAGTTAAACTTGACCACTTAAGCTAAGGAAACAATTAGTGGCTAAGCTAATTAGTGCCTAAATAGGGAAGGAGGGAGAAAGTTTGTGAGGAACATTCTTCTTGAGAGCTAAAAGAGGAAGTTAGAGAAAAAAAAGAGAAACGGGAAGAAAATGAAGGGGAATTCAATTTTTTTTTTTTTTTGGGTGGGTAAGGGGAATTCAAATTCATCATTTTGTATTTGACAACTGAACACTTAGGTCATTTTGAAAACCTTAAATGAGGTACTTAAGTTAAACAACTAGCGTTAAGCTACAATTACAAAGAATTTTTTTTGTTAGAGGCTAAGCAATGTTAGTTTGAGTTAAACTAGCCCACTTAAGCTAACGAAACAATTAGGGGCCTAAGCTAATTAGTTCTCGAACAAAATAGATAAGGACGGAGAAAGTTATAGAGAAACATTCTTCTTGAGAGGTAGAAGAGGAAGTCATACAAAAGAAAGAAAAATAGGAAGAAAATCAAAGAGAATTCAAATTCATCCTTTTAAACTTGAGAATTGAACACTTATGTGACTTAGAAAACCTTAAATGAGGTGCTTACGTTAAACTAATGTTGGTAAGATACAATTACACAGAAAATTCTATTTCTTGGAGGAGGCAAGGTTAGTTTGAGTTAAACTTGGCCACTCAAGCTAATGAAACCATTAGTGGCCTAAGCTTATTAGTTCCTAGAACAAAATAGAGAAGGATGGAGAAGGACAGAGAAGGTTAGGGAGAAACATTCTTCTTGAGAGCTAGAAGAGAAAGTTAGAGAATAGAAAGAGAAGTATGAAGAAAATCAAAGGGAATTAAAATTCATCTTTTTGGATTTGAGAATTGAACACTTAGGTAATTTAGAAAACCTTAAATGAGATGATTAAGCAAAACTAATATCGTTAAACTAATATTACTTAGAAAATTCTATTTCTTAGAGGCTAAGTAAGGTTAATTTGAGTTAAACTAGGCAACTTAAGCTAATGAAAACAATTGGTGGCCTAAGGAAATTAGTTCCTAGAACAAAATAGAGTAGGACGGAGAAAGTTGGACAGAAACATTCTTCTTGAGAGCGAGAAGAGAAAGTTAGAGAAAAGAAAGAGAAATAGGAAGAAAATTATAGGGCATTCAAATTCACCATTTTGGACTTGAGAATTGAACACTCAGGTGATTTAGAAAACCTGTAACGCCCTCAAAATAATACATAAAACCCATCACTTTAGACATGCATTGATATAAAAGAAACCAACCATTTCTATTCATCAAAGTAGTTCTTACAACAGTATTACATGTTAACAACAAAAGCAAATGTCCTATGGGCTTACAGCTTTTCAAGTCAACACCTGGTTACACAAAAGAAGAGTACTAACTCTATACAGAATAAGCCCTTGGCTTGATATACATGTAATACAAACAAAATAAACAAAAAGAGTCTTAAACTCTCATCATCATCCAAGCTATGCCTTTGGAGGTGGCATACTACCTGTACCTGAAAATAATGTCTCATATAAGGAGAGCCAACGCTCAGTAAAAATATGCTAAACACATTATGAGCAATAACTAAGACATTATCAATTGATAAATGTTCAATTTCTATAAATCAATTCATAACCCATTTCCATTTCATGACCACAATGTTCATGTTTCATTTCAGTTTCCATTTGTTATCAATTTCACAATTTACATCAACAGCTCAGAACCTGGCCAACCACTTATATGAGACAGTGACTCATATTAAACGTTTCCCATTTTACAATAGATAAACATACTAGTTGTATCACATCTCAACAGATAAGCATACAAGCTGTATCCACATTTCAACAGATATGCATATTAGCTATGTCAACACTTCCAAAGATAAGCATATGAGATGTATCAACACTTCCATAGATAAGCATATTTTTTTTTTTTTTTGGGTGAATAAGAATAAATAAAACAAACAAAAATTACACGATTACAAGGGGCATACCCTAGGCCCTACCACTACTACAACAAAAGCCCCAAAAGGAGCAGCAACCAAGCTACATCAAACAGCCACTTGACGGGCCAAAGATACACCTCACAAGAACCCAATCGTACAGACTAAACAGACAAACAGACCGCATAAACCTGTTTAGGCGCCATGTCCATGATAAACAGGGGGCCTGCACAAGGCCACCATAAAGGCAACGAGCAAGTCCAAAGAACATAAAAAAATAAAATAAAAACAGCCCAATATGGGGCCCACACACTAACTAAATGGAATACAAACACCCAGGAAGTGTACAAATTACAACAAAAAACAATCGTTTTATACAGCCATAAGTAGACACCAAGAGGACACAAAACACAAAAGGACACAAAACATTTTATACAGCCCATAAGTAGACCAATTCTTTGACTTTTTGAGGACTCTAGACAAGGCGCATTTAGCTGCCATCGCCAAAAAGGACTTCCAATCATCACGCAGCCACCAAGAAGGGCGCAAAATGCTGCCACCTCTCCACCACCAGTAAGACATTTTGGAAACAAAACTGCATCTTCCAGATTTGCACAGCTTGATGTCACAGAAACTCCCCCTGTACATGGAACTGTAAACAAAAAACAGCCACATATAGAAGTTGAAACTGTTTTTATGATCAAATAGGAGCAGAAAAAGAACATAAATTATATAAATTCTCACAACACTCGGCCCACAATAAAATATGTCTCTCCTCTCCATATAGTGTCTCACATCACTCAACCCACAACTCACAGATATAGACTCAATCTGGAATAGTAGCTGAGTTGAAAGAGTATCCCTGTCCTGCAAAATAGAAAATATACAGCATATATAAAAACTCATTAGAAAGCCAGCTTTGGTACTACTCACATCTCTCAACCCACATTTAGAGTGTATAATGTACTGGCTCACTTCACTCAACCCACAGTGAGTCTTGACCTGTCCATTCCTTAGTTTAAACAACATAAAGAATATGATTGTCAACTGTACCTGCAAAAAAAAAAAACCATTTAAGAAACACTCACTTTATGCTACTGTCACTCAACCCTCAAATATAGGTGAACTCACATCCCTCGTGCCTCTTCCAGCAATAGGCAAGCTCATGATTGTTGTTGGCAGATTCCATTGTGACAAGTACCAGCTATCACCTGTAGACAACATCACATTACTCAAAGAAATCATCCTACCCCTCACCATTTGGATAATTTGTTTGGTGACAATCTCAGCAGGAATACTAGTTTGACTAAAAACTCTACTATTCCTCTCCCTCTAGATATGATACACCGTACACATAAAGGACAACTTAGTAATAGCAGACTTCAGAGATCTACCTTTAGTAGAAGTCACAGCCAGCTCAACATTGTCAGCCCAGTTGAGGTTAGGCTAACTCACATTACATTTACCCTGAATAGCAGCCCAAATCTGTGATGAATAGGCACACCTAAAGAAAAGATGAGAATGACTCTCCATAGGATCATTGCAGAGGGGACAACTAGGGTGAGTAACAAGCCCAAAAACTTGCAATCTATCCCTAGTGTTCAGTCTCTCATGAATAGCCAACCAAACAATGAAGCTAACCCTAGGAATATAGGGATGCCCCCAGAGCAATTTACTCCAAGAGACTTTAGGACCCTTATCCCTCCAGCAATCCCAAGTAGACTGAATAGTGAAAAGACCATCACCTGTAAGACTCCACCAAGGACAATCATGAGTGCTCACAGTGGGTTTAAAAGTGGAGGGAGTAGATGCAATCCACTCCCGGATCTCCCAAGAATTAGGGAAAGGCCAATTCCAAGCACCACTAGAGATGATGGAGCTAACTTTAGAGTTACAGTCAAGACCTGAATCATAGGAAATTCTGGGCCCAAACCTGCTCCACAACGATCCAAGGGGATGCCAGTTATCAAACCATAGAAAAGCTTGCTCCCCATTACCAATTTTAAGCTTAATAAGGGGGAGGAAGAGATGTCTAAACTTCAGGATTTTCCTCCAGACCCAAGAGGGGTCACTAGGGACTTTAACATACCAGAAACTCCTACCTTGAGTAAGTAGGACTTGACTTATTCACCCAAAAAAAGTAGGACTTGACCCATTGGCACCACATAGAGCCCTCTCCACCAGAGAAGAGGAACCAAACATGTTTAGCTACAGCAGCCTTATTCCAAATACCCATATCTTTGAAACCCAAGCCCCCCTCATTCTTGGGTTTACATATAGAGCTCCAAGCAATCTTAGCACTATGCTTCTTCAAATCAGACCCAGACCAAAGAAAGGCTCTAAGCAGGCTCTCAATATCTCTAATAACCTTCCTAGGAAGGATGAACATAGAAGACCAATACACTTGCATCGAAAAGAGGATGGTTTGAATGAGTTGAGCTCTACCTGCATAGGATAGAAGTTTATTAGTCCAACTCCTAATTCGCTTCGTTATCCTATCGATCAGAATTTGGCAATCAAAAGCCTTGAGCTTAGTGGTAATCAAAGGAACTCCCAAGTATTTAACCGGGAAAGTCCCCTCATTGAACTTAGCAATATGAAGAATCTCCTCTCTGAGGTGCCTGTTACAACCAGAGAAGAAAATATTACTCTTGTTAGGACTCGGAGTAAGGCCAGATAGCCTTCTGAATTCATCCAATCCTTGCATAATAAGGTTCACAGTCCCAGGATCACCTTTACTAAAAATCATCAGATCATCAGCAAAACAAAGGTTCACAATTTTGGTCTTATCACACCTCCAATGGAACTTAAACATAGGACTCTTGGCTTTTTCAGCAAGGATTCTAGCAAGAATTTCCATAGCTAGCACAAACAGGTAGGGGGACATAGGGTCTCCCTGTCTAAGCCCTCTGGCACCTTTGAAGTACCCATGAAGACTACCATTAATGCAAATAGAGAAAGAGGGACTTGTCTATATCAACACGTTAACTGACAAGCATATGAGCTGCATCAGTGGAGTCCATCCCCTATCTCCTCTCAAATAACATCCGGTTTAGAGGTCCATCCCCTATCTTCCCCTAAACCGTGGAGTACATCCCCTATCTCCTCCCACGCACACAACGTATATACACATAGGTCATATACACAATCAATCAATACATAACGTTAATGTATTCTATCAACAGTCATACTCTATGACATGTCCAATTGATTAGTTTTAGTTTGCCTAATCGTCATGCATTGTCTACAACAATCAAAACTACCCTCCACCAGTAGCCCAAGCAATTATTTCTAAACAGATAATAAAAGCTCCAACAGATAAAATAACAATGTTTTCAAAAGTGAGCGATTTATAAATCCAACTCCACTATTCTACTATGTAATGAGCCAATTTCATTATTCCCAACTCAATTCCATATAATCACAATTTTTTCAAATTAATTATACTAATTAATTTAGACAACCAATTAGGGTTTTCTACCCCATTTCTCAATATTGACCCAATGGTCTATATACCAACAACCAACAACAATTTCGGTTTTTTGAAACCCAAGAGACACATTTTAGAATCAAAATAGCAAAACTCCCTTTTAACATTTTGAAACCCTAAGTTCCAAAATTTCCCAACTTCAACACTATCAAAACAACCAAAAATCTATGTCAAAGACCATAAGAGTGAGTAGGAATCCCTACCTCAAATGATGACACCCAATGAAGAAGATGAAGAAAACGGAAATGTTCCAAATCCCAAAATTCTTGGATCAAAAGATAGCCCTCGACGATCAACAACTTTTTTTGTAAAGGCCAAAGGTGAGAAGACAACTCCTACTAGATCAATACCTAGAGAGAAGGTAAGGTTCTAGAGAGAGAGGCTCTCAAATGGCGTTTTTGGAAAAGTAAGAGAGAGAGAGAGTGTAGAAAAGTGATTCAAAAATGCCCAGCTGCCCTCTGTTATATGACATTCCCTCTCGAGCGGAAAACACAACGCTCGAGCGTAAAGAACAAAAAACTAGGTCCGCTCGAGCGCAAGAAGGCCCGCTCGAGCGCCAAGACGGCCCGCTCGAGCGCCAAGACACAAGGATAAAGTATATCCGCTCGAGCGCGAAAACCAGTCCACTCGAGCGTAGATTTCCCCTTCCCAGAACTTACACCAAAAATGTACTACCCGCTCAAGCTCCAGAGTACCCGCTCGAGCGTGAAAAACATGCTTGCAGAAGTTTCGCAGAGCACCAAAACACTGGGAGTGTGCAATCTCCGCTTGAGCGCAAGAAGACCCACTCGAGTGGACCTCCTAAAAACTGGGCAACAAGGAATTGAAACCAAAGTCTAACCAACCTGTAACAACTCTGCCCAAAACATCCTAAAACTCAATCAAGCGGAATTAAAGGATGACAACAAGGTATACAACCACCAACATCACGGAACCAAAGTCCGGAAAACAAAAGATACAGAAAGGGAAAACCGGGATCGCTATAACCTTCCCCCCTTAAAGAATTTCACCCCCGAAATTAAATACAGGTTTTTCAAAAACAAGATTTTCTCAATTCCCAACATTATTACAATGCGAAATTCAACAACTCGACCCATTACCGGTCATTCCACCTCTATTCAAGAGGCAATTCACCACATATCTCAATATGTATTAATAACATGCTTTCCTTAATAGGGGAAGAAAGTAGAGCCTCTCTCTCTAGATTCTAGAGAGAGAAAGCTCCCCCCGGAGTGAAATGGTGTATAACCTGTGAGTTTATTAAGGTTACATCTTGATTACCAGTCCGGCTACCTTTTATTCCGGCTGGTGTTGATTATTTACAGAGTGAATGTGTTGGTTTCGGGTGCTTTTCAAGTGCACCATTTTGTCTCGGCCATTGGTTGCACCCTCTGGCTGTTGTGTTCTTTGTATACCCGTGAAAGTTGTGTTTACTCCGGCCATGGAAAGTTTGTCTATTCCGGCTATAGTGGACTGGCTTCAAACGGGGATATTTCTTTTGTCCAGTCCGGTTTCGGTTCCGGCTGGTTACGCTTATGGTGCTTGCTTGTGGCTTATGAGGCTCCGTCAACATTCCATTCGCCGAAGCTTAGTATTTTGAATCTTCTCCGGCTCTACTCCAGCGTGAGTTCTCTGCTCAGTCGCGAGTTTCGCCGGTAAAGAGTCCAGGTTCTGGGTTCGCTTTGTGATGTTGCCCCGATGTTGAGCTGCGGGTGGTGATTGGTGTGAAATGGTTCGCGTTTGGCTGATGGACTTCGTGAACTGGGTTGTTACGTCGGCTTGAAAAGCGCTTTTCTTCGGCGCGTTTTTTTGTTCTGGTTTCACCGGTGCTGGTTTTTTTACTCGCTGTGTCGATGGTACAGTGACGCTGGTCGGCAGTGGTTGTTCCAACGCTGGTCGGCCGTGTCGTTTTGTCCAGGTTTGATGGAGCGTGGATGCACGCCCAGTTGGAACGAGTCTGGGCTTGTGCTTCACGGTCTAGTGGTGTTTCTGGTGCTCTGCTTCAGATGGGTTCCGTGTTTTCCAGTTTTGGGTTGGTTTCCGGCGTCGTAGCGTCTGGGTTGAGGCTGACGCAACTCCACGCTGAGGTGCGTTTCACGGGTTTGCTTTGGGTCTCGATGGCTTAATGGCGTGGGTTATTGGTGCTGCGATTGGTGGAGTTCCGACGTCTTTTTGTGGTAGCCATGGTGTATCATCACTGTTGTCTCGCCGAGGATGAAGCTTGGTGAGTTGCACGCTCTTTTGGCGAGTGGCTTTGTTTGTTGTGCCGTGTGATATGGCCTGTCTGCTTTTTTACAGGCTGTGCATGATGGGTTTTGGGTTGGTAAGCTATATCAGCATCATATATATTTATATATATATATTTTTGTTTGATTTGTGCTCTGCCGCCATTTTGGTACTTGGTGTTGCTGCGGGCCACGTGTGGGATCAATTTTATTTGTAAATCTATCAGGCATGTCCACGTTGGCCCACAAGCTTGTTGATGCCGCTTTTTTTAGTTGGCTTTTGACCACGTGTGGGCTTAATATTTTTTGTGGCCCAAGTTTTTACACTGTCAAGTGGGGTGCTTTCGCGAGGAAAATTTTGGGCAGTTGGTTTTTTATTTTCTTTTTAGTCACTTTGCAGCGGATTATGTATAGTTGATTTTTATCGTGATGATTGATCGTGTGATCCTCATGTGACTCGATATGAGGTTAGTTTTGAGCCATCTCCGCCAAGAGTGATTGAGGGGTCACTGCTATGGGGAATTGTGGTTCGATGACTAGCCGAGTTAGAGACTGGGAGATGAGCGGGAGGATAGCTACCGGTTCCGGTTGCTTCTTGTCTTCATGTGACCCATCCTAATTGGTCGTTTGCCACGCCTGACATGGAGTGAAGGGCATACTGCCGTGGGGTTTGAGGCTTGTGATCTACCAAGGAAGGGACTGGGGGATGTGATGATTGATCTCAGGTTATTTTTTGGCTATGTATCGGTTTGTTGCTGTGGGGCTACTGTTGTCACTTCGACTCGCAAGACTGTTGCTTATGGTTACTGATCGTGCTAGCTTGATGTGACTCTGTCGGGATTTCTCATGGGGTAGATTTTTTTCCTCTGTCATGGCTTTTGTTGAGTGGCTAAGATGTCACGGCTGTGAGGAGTGGGATGCTTACTGGATTCCATGTGTTGATTTATGGTAGAGACTGGGGGCGAATGGGGTTGGTTATCATTTTTTATTTGTCTTGAGGGTTGTTGCTTTGTGAGTATGCTTGTTGTGGTTTTTAAGTTTTTTGGTGTTTGTTTGTATCTTTGCCCATATATCCACCTCAAGTTTCCGTCTATTATCTCTGATGGTAGGGGTTACTTGGGGACAAAAGGATATATGGGCAAAGTTGGGTTATTTTGTTTTTTTCTGTTGTTCTTGTGTTTCTCCCCCAATCTTAGGGGGTGCAGTGGTAGGTTATGTTGGTTATGTATTCGTTTATTTATTTGTTGCTGGGTATGCCTGGGGTATGCCCCTTGTAAACTTGTAAATTTCATTGTCTTTATTTTATGACTTACTTGCCCAAAAAAAAAAAACATGCTTTCCTTGAAATTCAACAATTTCTATATACATGTTTCACAATTCTATATCATATTTCACATTGATGATATATCTCCATTTCGACAATACACTCAACATATATATAATGTTATAACAAACTTCCATTAACCAAAACATTCACAATGTTTTACAACTTAAGACATATATAATGCTCTTAAAGTTCAACGATATTACAAAATTACCAATGCATGGTTACACATCAACAAACAAGTCCGGATATTTCTCGCGGACTTCCAACTCACGTTCCCAAGTGGCTTCCTCCACTCCATGATGTTTCCACAAGAACAAAATAGAGAAGGATGGAGAAGGACAGAGAATGTTAGAGAGAAACATTCTTCTTGAGAGGTAGAAGAGAAAGTTAGAGAATAGAAAGAAAAGTATGAAGAAAATCAAAGGGAATTAAAATTCATCTTTTTGGATTTGAGAATTGAACACTTAGGTAATTTAGAAAACCTTAAATGAGATGATTAAGCATAACTAATATCGTTAAACTAATATTACTTAGAAAATTCTATTTTTTAGAGGCTAAGTAAGGTTAATTTGAGTTAAACTAGGCAACTTAAGCTAATGAAAACAATTGGTGGCCTAAGGAAATTAGTTCCTAGAACAAAATAGAGTAGGACGGAGAAAGTTAGACAGAAACATTCTTCTTGAAAGCGAGAAGAGAAAGTTAGAGAAAAGAAAGAGAAATAGGAAGAAAATCATAGGGCATTCAAATTCACCATTTTGGACTTGAGAATTGAACACTCAGGTGATTTAGAAAACCTTAAATGAGGTGCTTGCGTTAAACTAATATCGTTATGCAACAATTACTCTGAAAATTCTCTTTCTTAGAGGCTAAGCAAAGCTAGTTTCAGTTAAATTTTGCCACTTGAGCAAAAGAAACAATTAGTGGCCTAAGCTAATTAGTTCCCAGAACATAAAAGATAAAGATGGAGAAGAACGGAGAAAGTTATAGAGAAACATTCTTTTTGAGAGCTGGAAGAGAAAGTTAGAGAATAGAAAGAGAAATAGGAAGAAAATCAAAGGGAATTCAAATTCATCTTTTCGGACTTGAGAATTGAACACTTAGGTAATTTAGAAATGGAAATATATATGAATGAGTTGACAGATTGGTTTGCCGAGGACGCAAAAAGGTATGAACTCAATTTGGGTTATAGTTGACAGATTTACTAAGTTAGCACACTTTTTGCCTGTCAAGACTACATTCAATGCCGACCGGCTTGCTGGACTGTATATGAATGAGATTGTGAAGCTTCATGGAGTGCCGATGTCCATAGTGTCAGACCGAGATTTGAAGTTTGTTTCTAGATTTTGGCAAAGTTTACAAAGGTTGAAGTTTAGCACAGCATTTCATCCCCAGACTGATGGACAAACAGAAAGAACGATTCAAACACTCGAAGATATGCTCAGACTATGTGTGTTAGATTTCAAGGGAAATTGGGAAGTACATCTACCGTTAGTAGAATTCGCCTACAACAACAATTATCAAGCCAGCATTGGCATGGCACCGTATGAAGCTTTGTATGGAAGGAAGTGCAGGTCGCCGATATGTTGGACTGAAGTGGGAGATAAAGCCTTGATTGGTCCCGAACTGGTTCGAGTTACAACCGAGAAGATTAAGCTCATTCAACAAAGGATTAAAACCGCACAGAGCCGGCGGAAGAGTTATGCCGACCAGAGAATGAGGGAATTAGAATTTGAGACTGGGGATCATGTATTTTTGAAGATCTCGCCGACGACAGGGGTTTCAAGATTTGGGAAGAAGGGTAAATTAGCACCTCGATATATTGGGCCATTTGAAATTCTTGAGAAGGTCAACCCTGTTGCCTACAGGCTTGCCCTGCCGCCAGAATTAAGCCAAGTCCACAACGTGTTTCATGTTTCGATGTTGAGGAAATATATCCAAGATCCACTGCATGTGATTGATTATTCTGAGATTGTGGTTAATGAAGATTTAGGCTACGAGGAAAGGCCGATGAGAATTATTGACAGGCAAGAGTGGCAGTTGAGAAACAAATCGATACCAATGGTAAAGATCGAATGGGAGGGGCATTATGGCAAGGAGGCTACATGGGAAAAGGAAGAGGAAATAAAAATCTGTTATCTGGAGTTATTTGTAGAGCAAGATAACTAAAGTTTGGGGAACAAACTTCCCTAAGGAGGGTAGACTGTAGTGACCCGCAGTAGTGAATTTTCTTGACTTGTCTTAACTAGAATGAGATTTTTGTCTTGGTTTGTACTTATGTGAAATTTACTTGTTGAGTCTTGTTCTTTTCTGGTGAGTCTAGCCGAGGTCACCTTAAAGCCAGAACCACCTTGAAACCACTTTGGTTGACCTCTACCTTCGTCCTGGCATATTGGCCGAGATGTCATTTTCTAGGCCGAGGTGTATCATCAAGGCCGAGAGGTGTATCATCTAGGTCGAGATGTTATCCTTGAACCCAAGTGATCTTGTTCCGGATTGGTGCGACCTAGACCGAGGTGTGGCATATCTAGGCCGAGGTGTGGCACAGCTAGGCCAAGTGTTGTCCGTCCTAGCCGGGATCATAGATACCTCACCTACCGGAGCCGATGTTTTCACCCGATGTCAGTACCTTGTCAGAGTGCCATGCCGCTTTACTTGTTAAACACCCTTTCGCCATACTTTGTCTGGTCTGTCAGCCACCTTTTCGGGGAGAACCAACCAGCCGTTGCCATGTATCCGAGCTGAGTGTTAAATCAGCCGGCAGTGAGTAGAACCTATCATTTTGTATCATATCTTTGCCTTGAGAGAGAGAAGCTCTAGAAGGAGTTTTAGAGTGAAGGAGTGGATCTTCGAGCTTGATTCTTGGAGATCTAACCGTTAGATTCGTGTATTAAGGTTAGATTCTTGACCTACTCTTGTAGTCCTTGTTAATCATCTAGCTGCATTGCATGATCGAACCTGATTTGCAAGCCATGCATTGATTGAAAGTTTGGTTTTAGAAAGAGCTTTGTGTTCTTGAATAAAAGCCTTGTTTGATCCGAAAGTTTGCATTAAGATTCATGCTTTTGTGTTTGTTTTCATAAGATCTTCGAGTATGGGTACCCAGGTCCATGTTTTTAAATTCATAGCATGAAGTTCTAGTTTTCGTAGTGACAAGTTAAGATTGAGCATTCATGTGTTTCATGTTCTTCATGTTCTTTAGCAGAGGGAAACCCAGATTTTCCCGACTTCATTTCCTTGAGCGTGGCCACCGGGACCACACCTCGGCAAGAAGGTGTGGGACCTCGGCAATAGCTTGGTTGGTACCCAGCATGCTTTTCCCGAGAGGAGAAACAGTGTTTTGTCTTGGTTCGACTTAGTTTTGAAGGAATGCCGAGAACATTTGCATCCATGTAAAGCTTGTTTGAAAGTGCATTCAATAGACCTTGCCATGTGTTTGTAGGACTTGGACTCTCGCTTGACCCCGACGTTGAAGAACTAAGTGAGCTGTATTTTTGATAAATCTACGTTATAAAGTTTTGATAAAGATTTGCTTTGTTTTGAAAAGTATTTGCTAAGCATGAATGACTATCCCTATTTGTGTATCAAGTATTAGCTTTGATCTTGAAAATCTTGAAAGTCCGTACGTGCTAGGGGACTATAAGCATTTGTAGCACAATCTTGAAAGTCCGTACGTGCTAGGGGACTATAAGCATTTGTAGCACAATCTTTGTTAATGTCACCCATGAAACTTGAAAGACTTTGATTGATGAAGCTCGATAGATTTGTTAGATGAACTCGATTGATCCCACGTTTTTCATAAGCTATGATTATGTATTGTTTTGTTAAAGATCTCGGATGTCATACATGCAAACCCTTTATTACTTGTACCATTCACTGAGTATCCAAGCTCACCCTCTCTATATATATGTAGGTGATGGGCAAGAAGGCGATGAGGCCTAGATGTGTTGCCAACGTGTCTCGGATTCGTATTTTTGTAACATCTTGAAGATCATGCTTCTCAGCTTATATTTCATTGTGTTTTGTATATGTCGGCTTGAGAAGCCTTTTGGTCAAGATGTATTTTTTTGTACTTCCTTTTGTTGTATTAAAGCTATGTAATGATGTATGCCATTCCATTTAACTTATGCATTGCTCTTATGGACTACTTAGTTTTGAATTTATTGCTTCCGCATTTGTAAGCCCCATATGTATACTATGTTTGTGTGTGAATTTTGAAAGTTGGCCTTCGGTAATCTCGGATTACTGGCCATCACGGCACCATTCTACTAGGGGCGGAATGGGGTCGTGACAGATTGGTATCAGAGCCCTCAATCACTCTTGGCGGAGATGGCTCAAAACCACCCTCATATCGAGTCACATGAGGATCACACGATCAATCATCATAAAATAATCAACTATAAATGATTCACTGCAAAGAGACTAAACAAAGATAGTGAGCCCATTTGACAATATATCCATTAAATCCAAAATGGGCCACATTATAATCCCAGAAAGAACCTTACCAAGTGGGCCCCAGTAACCCATGCCATGCACTCCAGATTTCGGCTCTCGAAAAAATAGCCCAAAAATCCAAAACAAAATGAGCCCAACGGCTGAATTTCAAAACCACCAATTTCATACCAACTCTTGCACCATGGGCCCCACAAAAAATAAAATTACAGACAATAACCATAATAAAATCGTGGGCCACAAATCCAGTGGATAAAACAATTAAACAAAACCCACTGGAAACAATTAAACTTGCAAGTAAACACGTCGGCCCCAGTACCCAACCACCGTGGACCCAAATGAAACACTAGGCCCCAAGCTATGTCCTTGGAGGCGGCATGCTACCTGTACCTGAAAGTAATGTCCCATAAAGGATGTTTTATTTTTTATTTTTTTATTTTTTTTAGGAGGGGAAGAAAGCAGAGCCTCTCTCTCTAGAATCTAGAGAGAGAAAGCTCTCCCCGGAGTGTAAATGTTGCATTGTCTGTTTGTCTTTCTCACCTCTTGAGGGAGAATGTTTATTGTGTGAGTTACCAGTCCGGTGAAATCTTTCTGGCTGGTTTTGTTAGCCACAGAGTGAGTTGTTTGAGTTTAGGTTATGGTGCTGTTTTAGTGCCTTTTGTTACGGCCATATCTCAGATATTAGCTGGATGGTTATTCTCTTCATGTTCTGATCCGTCCAGCTTGGGTCTTCAAGATGGGATGTTCAGATCATGTTGAAGTTGCTGCAACCGGTCTTCTACGAAGTCGGTGTGTGTTCTTGGCTGGGGTCCAGCTATTCGGAATGCATTTTTTGTTCCGGCATGGGATTATTTCCTGGCGCTGGTCTGTTCACCGTTGCTAGTTTTGGCTTGCCGAAGGTCTATACGCCGATGATGGGTGCCAATGCTGGCCGTGGCTGTTCTGGCCGTTTTTTGGTTAGAATCAGCGGTGAGGTCAGCGGCGTTGATGTTTTTTTCTGGTTATATCACCGGTGGGTCTACAAGCTTCAGTGTATGACTTTCTGAGTCTCGCCGGCGATGGGGTTATTTCTTTTCTTGGTCGGACTTTTTTTGAGATGAAGATGACGGTTTTGGTCGAATGGTTTTGAAGCTGCTGTTTACACGAAGCAAAATGGCGTGTGTAGTGTGCACTGAGTTCACCGTGTTGGGTGGAGAAGATGGTCTGTTGTCCACGCTTGCGCCTTCACTGTGGTGAGTCGCGTTGCATGGTAGTTTTTTCCATTGTACTTCTTTTGGTTGATATATGTGAGATGATGATGGAAAGTGTGCGTTGGTTAGTGGGATCACGTGGGAAACTTTTAAAAAAGCTTTTTATTGGTTTCACAAACTAGAAAGAGTGGCCCACGGTTTTGGTTTTAGTATATATATTATTTATATATTTGTAACTCAGTGGGTGTTTGGTTTGATGTGGGCCCGACAAAACCTTATTTCATGGATATTTGATTTGTTTTGTTTTGGTCCACGGCAAATTTGCTTTTGTGAAGAAATTGGTAGGGCCCAATTGGATTATATTTTGTTTGGCCACGTGTGGGCTTCTATTTTATGTAGCCGGTTCCAGCTTTAGTGATGGGGCCCGTCACAACGTGAAGTTTTGAAGGGTATGTGGATTATATGGGTGTGCATATTATATTATATGCGTTGAGCTGCAAAGTGGGGTTTTTTTGACCCACGGATATAATTTTGGGTTCACTTTCAGTGGGCGATGGGCTTGGTTTTCTCACTGTGGGCAGTCCGTGGGCCTCCTTTTATGGTGCTCGTGGTCTTGTTGTCATATTGGGTTATTTTGGAAATTTTGTTTAACCTCTTTACAGCGGATCTTTTATAGTTGATTATTTTATGGTGATTGATCGTGTGATCCTCATGTGATTCAATATGAGGGTGGTTTTGAGTCATTTTCGCCAAGAGTGATTGGGGAGTCACTGCTATGGGGAATAGTGGTTCAATAACCAGCCGAGTTAGAGACTGGGAGATGAGCGAGAGGATAGCTACCGGTTTTCTGGTCGCTTCTTGTCTTCATGTGACCCGTCCTAATTGATCGTATTGCCACGCCTGACATGGAGTGTTGGTCACACTGCCGTGGGGTTTGAGGCTTGTGATCTACCAAGGAAGGGACTGGGGGATGTGATGATTGATTTCATGATTTTGTTGGCTGCGGATTGGTTTGTTGTTGAGGGGTTATTGTCTTTTACTTCAACTCTCTAGTTCATGGCATATGGTTTTCTGATCGTGCTAGCTTCATGTGACTTTGCTGGGATTTCTCTTGGGGTATATCTTTTCCTCCGTTTTAGCTTTGGTTAAGTGGCTTGGATGTCACGGCTGTGAGGAGTGGGACGCTTATTGGATTCCATGTTTTTATCTGCAGTAGGGACTGGGAGCTTGTGGGGTTGATCATCATCTTTGTTTCGGCTTGAGGGTTGTTGCTTTGTCAGTGTGTGTGTTTTGTTTCTTAAACTTTGTGATGTTTTTGTATTTCTTTGCCCATATATCCACCTCAAGTTCCCTTCTATTATCTCTGATGGTAGGGGTTACTTGAGGACAAAAAGGATATATGGGCAAAGTTGGGTTCTTGTGTTTTCAGTTTCTTGTTTACCCCCTTTCTTAGGGGGTGTAGTGGTAGTTTTGTTGGTTATATATGCTTTTTTTATTTGTTGTTTGGGCGTGCCTGGGGTATGCCCCTTGTAAACTTGTAAATTTCTTTGTTTTTATTTTATGACTTACTTACCAAAAAAAAAAAAAAAATGTCCCATAAAGGGTGAGCCAACGCCCAGTAGAGATATGCTAAACACAGTATGAGCGATGACTAAGACATTAGCAATTGATAAATGTTCAATTTCCATAAACCAACTCATAACCCATTTCCATTTCACATCAATTTCCATTTCTTATCAATTTCACAATTTACATCAACGGCTCAGAACCTGGCCAACCACTTATATGAGACAATGACTCATATTAAACATTTCCCATTTTACAATAGATAAACATACTAGTTGTATCAACACCTCAACAGATAAGCATACAAGCTGTATCCACATCTCAACAGATATGCATATTAGCTATATCAACACTTCAAAGATAAGCATATGAGCTGTATCAACACTTCCAAATATAAGCATATGAGCTATATCAACACATTATCTGACAAGCATATGAGCTGTATCAGTGGAGTCCATCCCCTATCTCCTCCGAAATAACATTCGGTTTAGAGGTCCGTATAGCGATCCCGGGTTTTACCCTTGTTGAACAGTGATCCGGACATGTGTCCGTGGATGTAAGTTGTGGTTTATTATCTTGTTTGCGTCCTCTTTACTTCATATTTGAGTTATGGGATGTGTTTGGTGGGTTTGTTTCAGGTTGGTTGAGTTTAGAAACCAAACTAGTTGCCCAGATTTTTGGCATGTCCGCTCGAGCGGAGGTGTTGGCGCTCGAGCGGAGATTACACCCATCTAGTATTTTTCCTGTGCAGCGTTGTACGCTCGAGCGTGGGATTGGCCGCTCGAGCGGGGTTGTCTGAGTGACGCTCGAGCGTAGAGTTGGAAGCTCGAGCGGAGGCTTGGTTCTGCAAAAGTGCTGGGCGAGTGCATTCTACGCTCGAGCGGGAGGTTGGCCGCTCGAGCGGAAGTCTGTGAGTGGCCGCTCGAGCGGGGTGTTTTACGCTCGAGCGGAGACCTGGGTTAAAGTCCCGAATTTGTGACTCTTCAAATCACTTTTTCACTTTCTTTTCTCTCTCTTACTTTTCCAAAAAGCCATTTTCAGAGCTTCTCACTCTAAACCGGCCCTTCTCTCTTAGATTTGATCTAGTAGGGGTTGTTTGCTCGCCATTGGTCTTCACGAAAGTTGTGTTGATCGTCGAGGGCTTCCTTTTGATCTGAAAATTTCGAGATTTGGAGCGTTTTGGTTTTGGTCTTCATCTCCTTTGGGGCTCCGAATTTGAGGTAGGGATATCCTACTCCTCTCTATGGATTTTGTCTTTAAATTTTGGTATTTTGAGATGTTGGGGTTGGTTTGGTAATTTTGTGAAAGTTTGTGGTTTTTGTGTAATTTTACAAAAGTTGGGGTTTTATTCATAATAAGCCTAGATGCATGTTTGGCATGGAAAAATGGGATAAATGTTGAATCATTGATGAAAATGGGACCTAAGGGTTGAAATGTTGATTATGGGAATTAACCTAATTACATTGTTTAATTAATTGAGATAATTAATTGAGAGGAATGAAATGTTGATTTAATATCCATTTGTGCATTTATTTTCTGTTTAGAAATATCTGCTTTGGGCTATCGGTGGAGGATAGTCGTGATTGTTGTAGACAATGCATGATGATTAGGCAAACTAAAACTAATCAATGGAATGTGTCATGGAACTTGACGGTTGAAAGAATACATTAACTGCATGCATTGAGTGATTGTATATAGAACCTTTGTGTTTGTATACGTTATGTGTAGAGGAGGAGATAGGGGATGTACTCCGCGGTTTAGGGGAAGATAGGGGATGTACCTCTAAACCGGATAGTGTTGGGAGAAGATAGGGGATGAACTCCGTAGGCACAGCTCATATGCTTGTCTAGAGAAGTGAAGATAGAGCTTATATGCTTATCTTTGTGATATGTGAATACAGCTTTTATGCTTATCTGTGGATATTGTCGTTATACATATCTGTTGAGAATGTGGATATAGCTTATATGCTTATCTGTGGATATTGTTGATATACATATCTATTGAGAATATGGATATAGCTTATGTGCTTATCTGAATGTGGGATATAGTTTTTATACATATCTGTGGAAATAATGATAGAGCTAGCATGCTTATCTGTTGAAAAAGGGAAAATGAAAAGTGACTTGGACTCATTAGTCGGTTGACATAAATATGTGATTTATGTGATTGTATCAGTGTTGGCCATCTATTAATTGCTAATATTTTAGTCATTGTTCATGGTTGGTGTCATGACCCGAACCCGCCCCTATGGGTTAAGGACATAACCGGCCAGTAATCCTGGGATTACCTACGGCCTCAGACCAAAACAGACATATCTTGTCAGAGAAAAGGGGCCAAACGGAAGCAATAAATAAAACTTTGTCCATAGAGCCGTGCTTATATGCACATTAACAGGCCACATTTAGTTACGTTAATAACCCACAGTTCAAAAGTACAGCTTCACAGAATTCATTACAAACAGGATCATCCAAAACAAGTCAACCTATGACGGACTATTTACATAATTACATCAGGTCCCTGCCGGCAAGACAAAACATAAATACATAGTTAAAGGCAAGGGTAGGTCTCAAGAGTGAGACGCAAGGCTGACTTCCTCAAAACTCGGATTTATCCTAGCAGACTTCACTGGGGCTGGGTTTGGACTTCCCTTGGCTCACCTACAAACACATGAATGAGCGTGAGCGATAGCCCAGTGAATAATATCAAATATAGCAGTTACACAACAATATGTAGAACAACATGCTCTAAACGGCCTTGGGCCCAAGTCTCACTTCTATTTAACGAATATATATAACTATACGAAATTCAAAACAAGTAACTGTAGTTCTAAACATTCTGGCCTTCGGCCCATTCGGATTTCCATTCATGGCAAAACGGCCTTCGGCCCATTCACTTATGTCAAAACGGCCTTTGGCCCACTCTTTTATGTCAAAACGGCCTTTGGCCCACTCTTTCATACCAAAACAGCCTTCGGCCCACTCATTCATGTCAAAACGACCTTTGGTCCATTCATTTCCATCAAAACGACCTTTGGTCCATTCATCCTTATTGAAATGACCCTTGGTCCATTCATTTACATCAAAACGACCTTTGGTCCATTCGTTCTTATCAAAACGACCTTCGGTCCATTCATATCAAAACGACCTTCGGTCCATTCATTTACTCCTGTCGGACTTTTGTCCACAATCCCAATCAACGACTTATAGAGTTTATAGGGAAATAACAATTGGACATTGGACAAGCTTTCAAACATTGATATTACTCACAGTGATCGGCTTGTTGATTTGCCCTGGAGCTTGACCCTACACGTTTCATGAACACAAAAGGGGTCATTAACAGTTTAATCCGTTCTTTAATTCACATATTCCTCTTTAGGCTTTATTATTATCTCATTAACTCATTTACAATGCTTAACATATGCCTAAGAGTGCTTGCAAGTGAAACAGAACGGAAAACAGAACACAAAACGCAAAAACAGGATTTCAGAAAATAGGGTCTCCGCTCGAGCGTAGACTTCCCCGCTCGAGCGGACCCTTAGGTCTGCAAAAGTACTGGTTGCCTTCAATCCCAGCTCGAGCGTGAACTCGGCCGCCCGAGCGTAATGCCTGTCTACATAGCTACCCGCTCGAGCGTCAAATCCCCCGCTCGAGCGGGAACCATGTCTGCAAAAAGATGCTGGGAGCTCGTTTTCTCCGCTCGAGCGTGTACTTCCCCGCTCGAGCGGAAGCAGAAATTCTGGAAATTCCAGATTGTGTTCTTGAGCTTCAACTCGATTTCCCAGCTACCATTCTTGCATGCAAGGGCTCAAATCTCAAATATAATCATACTAACATGGTTCCCTCGCAAGATCATAACATTATGAAGTTCAATTTCTTGATTTATCTACATGCATGTCCCAAAATATCTCAAACCCATCATCAACATGCTCAATTTCAAACATTCAAGACTTATACTCCCATGATTTGTACATGCATGTGGGAGATGCTCATCATTCTCAACTTAGATGGTACAGATGGTGATCAAAACATGAGTTTCAACCAAAACTCTACATGAATCATGTGTTTCAAGCTCAAACATGCAAATTCAAAGTAATTTCTTACATGCATGAGTTCTAAGACTCCAAACTCAACAAAAATCAACTTATTACATGCTTTTGATCACAACAACCCTTGAACTTACAAGATCACAATTTCAAACTTATGAATTCAAGACCAAATGCTTACCTAGAGGCTCAATCTTCCAAACTATAGTAATTTCTTGAGTTTAATCCTCCAATTCTTCACAAATTTGAGCCAAACACCAAACTCTCCTCTTTTCCCTCTCTCTAGCCGACTCCCCTCTCTCTTTCTTACGTTTAAGTCAGCCAAGAGGAATAACAAAGAGGGATTTGAGTGTATAGAGCCTCACTAAGTCACAATATAATAATAATATAGAGTAATTGGGCACTCATTTTACCAACTTAATCAATTTAATTTGGCCCAAATCAATTTTCAATTAAACTTCATCGTAGGCTCTAAAAATTATGCCAACCACAATGGCGTAATCAATTTCGGGTTCTGTGGCCGATGAGGCCCTCAATTTAATTTCCAAAGCAGGTTATTCAAACAGATATTCCTACGGTGAACAGATTAAACTTCAAAATCACGTATATTCACATAATGGCACATAAAATCATGGTAAACACATAATCATACTCAGTTTAAGGACCAATTGGCATATTACGGAACAGGGGTATTACAGTTGGTTTAGTAAATTTCTACTGGGCTGTGGCTCACCCTATATGGGAATATCATTTTCAGGTACAGGAAGCATGCCACCTCCAAGGACATAGCTGGGAGGCTAGTGGCGAACATATTTTTGTCGCCTAACTTTTGATGTATTACATGTAACTTCAAGCCAAGGGCTTAATGTGTAAACGAGTTAGTACCCTTTTGTTGTAACCAAGTGTTAACTTGGAAAGCTGTAAGCCCGTAGGGCATTTTGTTTTGATGTTAACATGTAATACATATGTATATGAAACTCTAATGAATAAAGGAATGTGGATGGTTTGCATATAAAGGCATGTCTTATCTAATGGGTTTAATGCTTTTATTTTGAGGGCGTTACAACTTGGTATTAGAGCGTACCGGGTTCGAATACTTTGGGTACGTGGAAGTGATTAGGATCACAATGGGTTTGTCTCGCTTGATAGAGACTTAGATGTAGTAACAAATGCTATTTGCTTAATTGATAACATGCTTATGTGACTATGTGGGTATGGGATTTAGTTTCTCGGATGTTGATTGGATCCTTGGGTTTCTGTGAGTCTTGTTGGAAAAGCACTTGATCAATGCTATTTCTAACCGGAACTCTAGTAACGCCTCGGGACTATCATTATCCGGAAATGAAAATTCGTAAGTGCTTATGTGTTTATGTGCTTATGTGGAGTGAATTACAGTTGTCCATGCATTAGGACGTGAGTGTTTAGTTTCGGCACATTTGTGAATGCGCTAATGTTCTGTGTTACCTTTATTAGGATGTCAGGACGAGGAAGAGGTGCTAGGCGTGGTAGACCTGCGAGGCAGGAAGCACCGTCACCGGGTGAGATTCCGGCAGTACAGGAGGGAGTTGGTCAGGCCAATGTGGCCGAGCCAGTGGGTCAGCAGGCTATGGGTGCCTTGGCCAGAGAGATAGCAGGAGCTTTGGGTATTCTTAGAGCTGGGAATCAGGCCGCTGAGGCAGGGCCTTCTTTCTTGAAGAGGGAGTTCTTCCGGTCCAATCCGGATGAGTTTATTGGGGATCCGAAGGAGCCACTGAAGGCTGATGAGTGGTTAGAGCAAATGAGTAAGATGTTCGAGATGCTTGGCATAGAGGACGGAGCACTGAAAGTGACCTTGGCATCCTTCCAACTAAAGGGAGATGCGGGTCAATGGTGGAAGTATGAGAAGGCTCGGGTTGGTGGTACTTGGGAGGCGTTTATAAATGCTTTTCAGGAGAGGTTTTTGTCTGCAGCAGCTAGGGAGAAGCTGAGGGATCAGTTTAGCCGGCTTAATCAGCAGGGCTTGTCAGTGGCCGAGTTTGAGGCTACCTTTACTAGTCTGTCCAGGTTTGCACCTGAATTGGTAGCGTCTGAGGAACGCCGTTGCTACGAGTTTGAGCGGAAGTTGAGGCGGGGCCTCAAGTTGAGGGTTGGTGGGTCCTATATCCGAGAGTATAGACACCTAGTAGATGCTGCAGCTCATATGGAGCTCATGATGTAGGAGGAGGATGAGGGGCAGAGAGGCTCCAAGAGGAGCCAGGATAGTCAGGGTGATGGTAAGAGGCAAAGGGGTTCTAACCCTCAGCAGTCGCAGGGTGGTGTTGCTAGATCGACCTTCCCAGTGCCGAGTGCAGGCTCCGGGAGAGGTGGTCAGGGGGAATTCACCTGTTACAAGTGTGGCCAGCTGGGTCACAAGGTTTCTGTTTGCCCGCAGAAGGGTGGGGGTCAGAGAACTGCGTCTTCTTCAGCTAGACCGCAGAGTCAGAGTTTGGGCAGGGGGCAGCCCTTGACTTGTTATCAGTGTGGACAGCCTGGGCACCTGAAGAGGTTTTGCCCGCAGTTGAGTGCCACTTCGGGAGCGTCTGGTTCTAGGCAAACGCAGGGTTTTCAGCCAGCTCAGTCTGTGCAGGCCTCGAGGGCCAATCCGGGAGCTTCGTCATCCCAGTCTGTGCAGCAGTCTTTTGCTCCGAGAGGTGAGCAGGTAGACCAGGGGCCTACGGGGCGCGTGTATGCTGTTACCGCGCAGGATTTAGTACTGGCTCCATCAGTAGTGAGAGGTACTTTTCTGTTTTGCAACTCGGTTGCTAATGTGTTGATAGACACAGGTGCATCTCATTCTTTTGTATCTGCTGCATTTGCATCTGTTTTGGAATTGGAGTTAGCCCAGTTAGCATCTCCTATTTGTGTGGTCTCGCCTTTGGGTGGTGAGCTGATCCTGAAACAGGGTGTTAGAGGATGTGATATAGAGGTCGCCGACTATAGGCTTCCTTTTCCGTTTGTTGTCATGCCTATGAAAGGTTATGATGTTATTTTGGGTATGGACTGGCTATCGTCATACCGGGCTGTTATTGATTGCTACCGCCAGAGGGTCACGTTATGTACCTTGAGCGGGGAGTGGTTCCATTTCTTGGGAGACCGGGTTGGTAGTGTTTTGCCACCGGGGTATGATTCGCGAGGGCGAAGTGAGCTTAGTAGTCTACTTGCTAGCTTTGAGAGTAGTGAGTGTGTTGAGACACAGATTGTGTTGCCGAGGGTGGTTTGTGAGTATTCGGATGTCTTTCCCGAAGATCTTGTTAGTTTGCTACCTCACCGTGAGATAGAGTTCTCTATTGATTTAGTGCCCGGCACGGCGCCGATTTCTATGGCACCTTACCATTTTGCTCCAGCAGAGTTGGTTGAGTTGAAAGTTCAGCTCCAGGAATTGCTAGATAAGGGTTTTGTTCGTCCTAGTGTTTCGCCGTGGGGAGCACCGGCCCTCTTTGTTAAAAAGAAAGATGGGGCCTTGAGATTGTGTATTGACTACCGGAAGTTGAATCGGGCTACGGTTAAGAATAAGTACCCTATGCCCCGTATAGATGATTTGTTTGACCAGTTGAAGGGTTCCCGTTGTTTCTCTAAGATAGATTTGAGATCGGGTTACCATCAGTTGAGGGTCAGGGAAGAGGATATTCCGAAGACGGCATTCCGTACGCGGTATGGCCATTATGAGTTTCTGGTGATGCCATTCGGGCTTACCAATGCACCGGCAGTCTTTATGGACTTGATGAACCGGATTTTCCGGGAGTTCTTATAGGGCTGAGCAAGGAATCCGTGAAATCCGTAATCCGATCCAGTCCAGTCCAATCCGATAGGTTTGGATTGGTTTTTTGAATCCGTGGTTCGGTTCCGGATTGAAAAATTAAAAATCCGTAGTACACGGATTGGTTCCGGTTTGAACCCCACGGTTCCGGATTGGAACCGATCCGGACCGTATACAAATAGTATATATTTTTATTATACATTCTCCCCCATAGTATCTTCTCTTATTCTATATAAAATCTAAACTCAAACCTAAAACCGTATAATATCTTCTTTTATTACTTTTATTTGTTAGTTTTTAGTTTTAATTTGTAATGGTCTAAATACTTATGGTGAAACCAGTTTTCTTATGGTTGTTTAAATTCTAGCACAGTATGTCGCTATTATAGAAATAGATGTTGCTATTATGGAACTAATATAGCGCTATGTTTATATTTTTATAAAATTAAAGTGTTACATATATTTTTTTGTTATTTAATTATGTGAATCCGTGGTCCTAAACCGATCCAATCCGTATTGAAATGGATTGGTTCGGATTGGTTCTATGATTTAAACGGATTGGATTGGTTCCAATTTTTCAGGAACCGTAGATAACGGATTGGTCCTGGTTTTACTCCAATCCGATCCAATCCGAACCATGCTCACCCCTAAGTTCTTAGACCGATTTGTGGTCGTCTTTGTGGACGACATCCTTATCTATTCGCCTTCTGAGGAGGAGCACGAGGAACACTTGAGAGTGGTGCTTGAGTTACTTAGAGCCCATAGGCTGTATGCCAAGTTTGGGAAGTGTGAGTTCTGGCTGAGGGAAGTCAAATTCTTAGGCCACGTGGTATCCGGGGAAGGGGTGTCTGTTGATACATCCAAGGTTGAGGCAGTGCAAGATTGGGCACAGCCTAAGAGTGTGTTTGAGATCCGCAGCTTTCTGGGATTGGCTGGGTATTACCGACGGTTTATGAAAGATTTCTCCAGGTTAGCATCACCGTTGACTAGACTGACTCGGAAAGGAGTTAAGTTTGTGTGGAGTGAGACTTGTGAAAAGTCGTTCCAAGAGCTGAAAGTTAGATTGACCATCGCTCGGGTGTTAATTATTCCGGAGAGAGGGTTGGGTTATGCGGTTTATTGTGATGCCTCACGAGAGGGTTTGGGTTGTGTGTTGATGCAAGAAGGGAAAGTGGTAGCTTATGGCTCACGTCAGTTGAAAACACACGAGAAGAATTACCCCACACACGACCTAGAGTTAGCAGCAGTGATCTTTGCCTTGAAAATCTGGAGGCACTACCTTTATGGTGAGAGGTTCGAGGTGTTCTCGGACCACAAGAGTTTGAAATATCTGTTTACCCAGAGAGACTTAAATTTGAGGCAGAGGAGATGGATGGAGTTCATCGAGGATTATGATTTTGAGTTGCATTATCATCCGGGAAAGGCCAATGTTGTGGCCGACGCCCTTAGTAGGAAGACCATTAGTGATGTAGCTTGTATAGCCATCCGGGAATGGGAGATGTTGGGAGCACTTGGTGAGTTTGATTTACTTCTGAGTGAATCCGTTGAGGCTACGGCCTTGTTTTCAGTTGTTGCACAGCCTACGCTTGTGATTAGAGTGTTAGAGGCACAGAGAGGTGACCTTGAGGTAGAATCCCTCCGAGAGAAGATCACCAATGGGAAAGTTGAGAAGGGTTTGACGGTGTATCCCGACCTGAGTGTGAGATACCGAGACCGTTTGTTTGTACCGGAGTCTTGCCGAGAGGAGGTACTCCGAGAGTTTCACCATTCGCGCCTTGCGGTGCATCCAGGAGGTACTAAGATGTATCAGGATTTAGGTCGCCAGTTTTGGTGGTGGGGTATGGAGAGAGATGTGGCTGTTTTCGTATCGAAGTGCCTTACTTGCCAGCAAGTGAAGGCCGAGCATCAGAGGCCAGCGGGTTTGTTGCAACCCTTGCCTATTGCCGAGTGGAAGTGGGAGCATGTCACTATGGACTTCGTTGTAGGTCTTCCGAGGACTCAGCGGGGTAGTGATGCTATTTGGGTGGTTGTAGACCGGTTGACTAAGTCGGCGCACTTTATTCCTATGCGTGTGAGAGATTCGGTAGATCATCTTGCCGACTTGTATATTCGGGACGTAGTGAGATTGCACGGGGTCCCAGTGACGATTGTCTCAGATAGAGACCCTCGTTTTACTGCTAGGTTATGGCAGAGTTTGCAGAGTGCCTTGGGCACTAAGTTGACCTTTAGTACGGCCTATCATCCTCAGACTGACGGGCAGTCCGAGCGTACTATTCAGATCCTCGAGGATATGCTTCGGGGTTGTGTCCTGGACTTCAGTGGGACGTGGGAGAGGCATTTGCCATTGGTAGAGTTTGCCTACAACAACAGTTTTCAGTCTAGCATCGGTATGGCACCGTTTGAGGCCTTGTATGGCCGACCTTGTAGGTCTCCAGTTTGTTGGGCCGAGGTGGGTGATGCACCTTTGTTGGGTCCGGAGTTGGTTAGGGAGACGACGGAGAAAGTTGAGCTTATCCGTAGGAGGCTTGTTACAGCCCAGAGTCGGCAGAAATCTTATGCTGACCGTAGGAGGAGGCCTTTGGCGTTTGAGGTAGGTGACCATGTCTTTCTGAAGATATCACCTAGGCGAGGTTTGATGAGATTTGGGAAGAGTGGGAAGTTATCTCCTCGGTATATTGGTCCTTTTGAGATCCTTGAGAGGATTGGTGAGGTTGCTTATCGGTTAGCCTTACCGCCGCAGTTGTCCGGGGTGCATGACGTGTTTCATGTGTGTATGCTTCGGAAGTATGAGCCAGATCCATCACATGTGTTGGATTGGACCGATTTAGAGGTAGATGAGGATGCCTCATATGAGGAGAGACCGGTTCAGGTCTTGGATAGGCGGGATCAGGTCCTGCGTGGCAAGACCATTCCTTTGGTGAAAGTCTTGTGGAAACATCACGGAGTGGAGGAAGCCACTTGGGAACGTGAGTCGGAAGTCCGCGAAAAATATCCGGACTTGTTTGTTGATATGTAATCTTGTATTTAGATTTGAAATTTTGTTGAACTTAAGAGCTTTTATATATGTCTTGAGTTGTGAAACATTGAGAATGTTTGGTTTATTGGCAGTATGTTTTGGGAACTTGCCTCATATGGAAGTTGAATGTGACATTATATATATTGATATATTGTTGAGATTGGGAAGATAGTGCATAATGTTGATGCATGTTGAAAGTACATATGTTGTTTACATATTGTGAAATGCCTCTTGTTAAATGAGAGGGATGACCGGTAATGGGTCGAATTGTTGAATGTTAAAATGTAACATTGCTTAAAATGGAGGAAAACTTGTGTTGAAAACTTGTGCTTAATTTCGGGGACGAAATTCTTTAAGGGGGGGAGGTTATAGTGATCCCGGGTTTTACCCTTGTTGAACAGTGATCCGGACATGTGTCCGTGGATGTAAGTTGTGGTTTATTATCTTGTTTGCATCCTCTTTACTTCATATTTGAGTTATGGGATGTGTTTGGTGGGTTTGTTTCAGGTTGGTTGAGTTTAGAAACCAAACTAGTTGCCCAGATTTTTGGCATGTCCGCTCGAGCGGAGGTGTTGGCGCTCGAGCGGAGATTACACCCATCCAGTATTTTTCCTGTGCAGCGTTGTACGCTCGAGCGTGGGATTGGCCGCTCGAGCGGGGTCGTCTGAGTGACGCTCGAGCGTAGAGTTGGAAGCTCGAGCGGAGGCTTGGTTCTGCAAAAGTGCTGGGCGAGTGCATTCTACGCTCGAGCGGGAGGTTGGCCGCTCGAGCAGAAGTCTGTGAGTGGCCGCTCGAGCGGGGTGTTTTACGCTCGAGCGGAGACCTGGGTTAAAGTCCCGAATTTGTGACTCTTCAAATCACTTTTTCACTTTCTTTTCTCTCTCTTACTTTTCCAAAAAGCCATTTTCAGAGCTTCTCACTCTAAACCGGCCCTTCTCTCTTAGATTTGATCTAGTAGGGGTTGTTTGCTCGCCATTGGTCTTCACGAAAGTTGTGTTGATCGTCGAGGGCTTCCTTTTGATCTGAAAATTTCGAGATTTGGAGCGTTTTGGTTTTGGTCTTCATCTCCTTTGGGGCTCCGAATTTGAGGTAGGGATATCCTACTCCTCTCTATGGATTTTGTCTTTAAATTTTGGTATTTTGAGATGTTGGGGTTGGTTTGGTAATTTTGTGAAAGTTTGTGGTTTTTGTGTAATTTTACAAAAGTTGGGGTTTTATTCATAATAAGCCTAGATGCATGTTTGGCATGGAAAAATGGGATAAATGTTGAATCATTGATGAAAATGGGACCTAAGGGTTGAAATGTTGATTATGGGAATTAACCTAATTACATTGTTTAATTAATTGAGATAATTAATTGAGAGGAATGAAATGTTGATTTAATATCCATTTGTGCATTTATTTTCTGTTTAGAAATATCTGCTTTGGGCTATCGGTGGAGGATAGTCGTGATTGTTGTAGACAATGCATGATGATTAGGCAAACTAAAACTAATCAATGGAATGTGTCATGGAACTTGACGGTTGAAAGAATACATTAACTGTATGTATTGAGTGATTGTATATTGAACCTTTGTGTTTGTATACGTTATGTGTAGAGGAGGAGATAGGGGATGTACTCCGCGGTTTAGGGGAAGATAGGGGATGTACCTCTAAACCGGATAGTGTTGGGAGAAGATAGGGGATGAACTCCGTAGGCACAGCTCATATGCTTGTCTAGAGAAGTGAAGATAGAGCTTATATGCTTATCTTTGTGATATGTGGATACAGCTTTTATGCTTATCTGTGGATATTGTCGTTATACATATCTATTGAGAATGTGGATATAGCTTATATGCTTATCTATGGATATTGTTGATATACATATCTGTTGAGAATATGGATATAGCTTATGTGCTTATCTGAATGTGGGATATAGTTTTTATACATATCTGTGGAAATAATGATAGAGCTAGCATGCTTATCTGTTGAAAAAGGGAAAATGAAAAGTGACTTGGACTCATTAGTCGGTTGACATAAATATGTGATTTATGTGATTGTATCAGTGTTGGCCATCTATCAATTGCTAATATTTTAGTCATTGTTCATGGTTAGTTTAGTAAATTTCTACTGGGCTGTGGCTCACCCTATATGGGAATATCATTTTCAGGTGCAGGAAGCATGCCACCTCCAAGGACATAGCTGGGAGGCTAGTGGCGAACATATTTTTGTCGCCTAACTTTTGATGTATTACATGTAACTTCAAGCCAAGGGCTTAATGTGTAAACGAGTTAGTACCCTTTTGTTGTAACCAAGTGTTAACTTGGAAAGCTGTAAGCCCGTAGGGCATTTTGTTTTGATGTTAACATGTAATACATATGTATATGAAACTCTAATGAATAAAGGAATGTGGATGGTTTGCATATAAAGGCATGTCTTATCTAATGGGTTTAATGCTTTTATTTTGAGGGCGTTACAGTCCGTCCCCTATCTTCCCCTAAACCGTGGAGTACATCCCCTATCTCCTCCCACACACACAACGTATATATACATAGGTCATATACACAATCAATCAATACATAACGTTAATGTATTCTATCAACCGTCATCCTCTATGACATATCCAATTGATTAGTTTTAGTTTGCCTAATCATCATACATTGTCTACAACAATCAAAACTACCCTTCACCGGTAGCCCAAGCAATTATTTCTAAACAGATAATAAAAGCTCCAATAGATAAAATATCAATGTTTTCAAAAATGAGCGATTTATAAACCCAACTCCATCATTTCACAACATAATGAGCCAATTTCATTATTTCCAACTCAATTCCATAAGTCCACAATTTTCCCAATATTAATTATACCAATTAATTTATTCAACGAATTAGGGCTTTCCACCTCATTTCCCAATATTGACCCAATGGCCTATATAGCAACAACCGACAATAAAATCATTATTTTGAAACCCAAAATACATGTTTAAGAATCAAAATAACAACTCTCGTTTATACCCTTTTGAAACCCTAAGTCCCAAAATCAACCAACTTCAACACTTTATCAAAACTACCAATAATCTATGTCGAAGACCACAATAGTGAGTAGGAATCCCTACCTCAAATTCGGAGCTCAAGGGAAGAAGATGACGAAACTCAACGTGCTCCAAAACTCGAAATTTTCGGATAAAGGTAAAGCCCTCGACGATCAACCCAACTTTCGTAAAGACCAAAGGTGAGGAAAACACCCTAGCTAGATCAATACTTAGAGAGAAGTTATGGTTTTAGGGAGAGAGTGTAAAAAGAGAGAGAGAGAGAGAGAGTGTAAAAAGTGATTTTAAAATGCCCAGCTGCCAACTGATATACGACATTTCCGCTCGAGCGGAGAACACAACGCTCGAGCGCCAAGAACAAAAATCTGGACACGCTTGAGCGCAAAAAGGCCCGCTCGAGCGCCAAGACACAAGAATAAAGCACATCCGCTCGAGCGAGAAAACCAGCTCGCTCGAGCGCAAATCCCCCTCTCCCAGAACTTTCACCAAGACAGTACTACCCGCTCGAGCGCCACCAAACCCGCTCGAGCGCCACCCGCTCGAGCGCAACAAATCCGCTCGAGCGTAGAAATCACACCTGCAGAAGTTTTGCAGGGACATGAAATACTGGGAGTGTGCAATCTCCGCTCGAGCGCCAGAACACCCGCTCGAGAACACCCGCTCGAGCGGACAACCAAAAACCAAACTCCGCTCGAACGTAGAATGACCCGCTCGAGCATAACACCAAAAACCTGGGCAACAAGATTTTAGACCAATGTCCTACCCACCTGCTCGAAATATACTCAACACATCCTAAAACTCAAATAAATGGAATTAAAGGACGGCAACAAGATAGATACAACTACCAACTCCATGGAACCTAGTCCGGAATACAACAGAACAGTAAAGGGACAACCGGGATCGCTATAACTGAACACTTAGGTCATTTTGAAAACCTTAAATGTGGTGCTTAAGTCAAACAACTAGCGTTAAGCTACAATTACTCAGAATTTTTTTTGTTAGAGGCTAAGCAATGTTAGTTTGAGTTAAACTTGCCCACTTAAGCTAACGAAACAATTAGGGGCCTAAGCTAATTAGTTCTCGAACAAAATAGAGAAGGATGGAGAAAGTTACAGAGAAACATTCTTCTTGAGAGGTAGAAGAGGAAGTCATACAAAAGAAAGTGATATAGGAAGAAAATCAAAGAGAATTCAAATTCATCCTTTTAGACTTGAGAATTGAACACTTATGTGACTTAGAAAACCTTAAATTAGGTGCTTACGTTAAACTAATGTCGGTAAGATACAATTACACAGAAAATTCTATTTCTTGGAGGAGGCAAGGTTAGTTTGAGTTAAACTTGGCCGCTCAAGCTAATGAAACCAATAGTGGCCTAAGCTAATTAGTTCCTAGAACAAAACAGAGAAGGACCGAGAAGGTTAGAGAGAAACATTCTTCTTGAGAGCTAGAAGAGAAAGTTAGAGAATAGAAAGAGAAGTATGAAGAAAATCAAAGGGAATTAAAATTCATCTTTTTTGGATTTGAGAATTGAACACTTAGGTAATTGAATGAGGGGAAGAAAGCAGAGCCTCTCTCTCTCTAGAGAGAGAAAGCTCCCCCCAGAGTGAAAATGGTGCACTGTCTGATTGTCTTTCTCACCCTGTGAGGTAGAATGTGTACTGTGTGAGTTATCAGTCCGATGAACTCTTTTCGGCTGGTTTGTTATCCGTATAGTGAGTTATGTGAGTCTGGGTTATGGTGCTTTTTCAGTGCCTCATTTGTTACGGCCATATTCCATTTATTGGCTGGAGTGATATTCTATTCATGTCGTTTCTGTCTAGCTTGGGTTTTCAAGATGGGTAGTTCTGATCATGTTGTGAAGTAGGTGCAACTGGTCTTCTCCGTAGTCGGTGTGTGTTCTTGGCTGGAGTCCATCCATGGCAGGGTTTCGGCATTTCATTTCCGGCGCTGGTCTGTTCTCCGATGCTGGTTTTGGGCTGTCCAAAGTTTTTATGTTGATGATGGGCGCTGTTGGTGGTGTGGTGTTATCGGCGGAGTTGGGTTTTGGTGTTTATAGCTTAAGCTTCATTAAGTTTTGATGTTGCTGCTGCAATGGGCCCTTCGGCATTAGCTACATATTTTTCTGGTTGCGTCGCTGGGTTTCTGAGCTTCTTGGGTTATGTCGCTTGGCTGCCGGAGTTTGTATGCCGACGTCTTTGCGATTTAAACTCTTGTCGGCGTGTTAGCCGAGTTAGAGACTGGGAGATGAGCGGGAGGATAGCAACCGGTTTTCTGGTCGCTTCTTGTCTTCATGTGACCCATCCTAATTGATCGTATTGCCACGCTTGACATGGAGTGAAGGGCACACTGCCGTGGGGTTTGAGGCTTGTGATCTACCAAGGAAGGGACTGGGGGATGTGATGATTGCTCTCATGATTTTTGTTAGCTATGTATTGGTCTGTTGCTGTGGGGCTATTGATTTTCACTACAACTCCCAAGATCGTGGATTATGGTTACTGATCGTGCTAGCATCATGTGACTTTGTTGTGATTTCTCATGGGGTATATTTTTTTTCCTCTGTCACGACTTTGGTTAAGTGGCTTGGATGTCACGGTTGTGAGGAGTGGGTTGCTTATTGGATTCCATGCGTTTATCTACAATAAAGACTGGGAGTTTGTGGGGTTGGTTTTCATCTTTGATTCGGCTTGAGGGTTGTTGTTTTGTTTTGTGAGTGTGTCTGTTGTGTTATAAGCATTGTTTTGTGTTTTGTTTATTGCCCATATATCCACCTCAAGTTTCCATCTATTGTCTCTGATGGTAGGGGTTACTTGGGGACAAAAAGGATATATGGGCAAAGTGGAGGATCTTGTGTTTTTGGTGTTGTCTGTTGTTTTCTGTTGTAGTGGTAGTTTCTGTTGTTTTTTTATTATTTGTTGTAGGGCGTACCTGGGGTATGCCCCTTGTAAACTTGTACACTTTACTGTTTTTATTTTATGACTTACATACCCAAAAAAAAAAAAACACTTAGGTAATTTAGAAAACCTTAAATGAGATGATTAAGCAAAACTAATATCGTTAAACTAATATTACTTAGAAAATTCTATTTCTTAGAGGCTAAGTAGGTGAATTTGAGTTAAACTAGGCAACTTAAGCTAATGAAAATAATTGGTGGCCTAAGGAAATTAGTTCCTAGAACAAATAGAATAGGACGGAGAAAGTTAGACAGAAACATTCTTCTTGAGAGCGAGAAGAGACAGTTAGAGAAAAGAAAGAGAAATAGGAAGAAAATCATAGGGCATTCAAATTCACCATTTTGGACTTGAGAATTGAACACTCAGGTGATTTAGAAAACCTTAAATGAGGTGCTTGTGTTAAACTAATATCGTTATGCAACAATTACTCTGAAAATTCTCTTTCTTAGAGGCCATTGCTAGTTTCAGTTAAACTTGGCCACTTGAGCAAAAGAAACAATTAGTGGCCTAAGCTAATTAGTTCCCAGAACATAAAAGATAAAGATGGAGAAGGGCGGAGAAAGTTATAGAGAAACATTCTTCTTGAGAGCTGGAAGAGAAAGTTAGAGAATAGAAAGAGAAATAGGAAGAAAATCAAAGGGAATTCAAATTCATCTTTTCGGACTTGAGAATTGAACAACAAGGGGATTTAGAAAACCTTAAATGAGGTGATTAAGCTAAACTAATATCATTAAAGTAATATTACGCAGGAAATTCTATCTCTAAGAGGCTAAGTTAATTAGTTCCCAGAACAATGTAGAGAAGGACAGAGAATGACGGAGAAAGTTAGATAGAAGCTTTCTTCTTGAAAGCTAGATGAGAAAGTTGGAGCAAAGAAAGAGAAATTGTAGTCGTGTAAATTTTCTTGTTTTATTTATTTCTTATTCACCCCCCTCCCAAAAAAAAAGAAAAAATGAATAGTTAGAGAAAAGAATTAAAATTAGGATGAAAATCACAGGGAATTCAAATTCATCCTTTTGGACTTGAGAATTGAACACTTTGCTGATTTAGAAAAACTTAGATGGGGTACCTAAGTTAAACTAATATCGTTATGCTATAATTACTCAGAAAATTCTCTTTCTTAGAGGCTATGCAAGGTTAGTTTGAGTTAAACTTGGCCACTTAAGTTAATGAAACAATTAACGGCCTAAGCTATTTAGTTCCTGGAACAGAACAGAGAAGGAAGGAGAAGGACGGAGAAAGTCAGAGAGGAACATTCCTTCTTGAGATCTAGAAGAGAAAGTGTGAAAAAAAAGAAAGAGAAATAGGAAGAAAATCAAAAGGATTTCAAGTTCAACATTTTGGATTTGAGGATTGAATGCTTATATTCACCCAAAAAAATTGAACGCTGTGATTTAGATACCTTAAATGAGGTGCTTAAGTTGAACTAATTTCCTTAAGCTACAATGACTCATAAAATTCTCTTTCTTAGAGGCTAAGCAAGGTTAGTTTGAGTTAAACTTGCTCGCTTAAGCAAATGAAACAATTAGCGGTCTAGGCAATTTTGTTCCTAGAACAAAATAGAGAATGATGGAGAAGGACTGAGAAAGGTAGAGAGAAACATTCTTCATCAGAGGTAGAAGAGAAAGTTAGAGGAAAGAAAAAATAATAGGAAAGAAAACCAAAGGGAATTCAAATTCATCCCTTTGGACTTAAGAATTGAACACTTAGTTGATTTAGAAACTTAAGTTTAACTAATATCCTTATGCTACAATTACTCAGAAACTTCTATTTCTTAGAGGCTATGCAAGGTCAGTTTGAATTAAACTTGGCCACATAAGCAACTGAAACAATTAGCGGCCTAAACCAATTGGTTCATTGAACAAAACAGTTGATGGAGAAGGATAGAGAAAGGTAGAGAGAAGCATTCGTCTTGAGAGGTAGAAGAGAAAGTCAGAGAAAAGAAACACCAATAGGAAAGAAAGCAATGAGAATTCAAGCTCATCGTTTTGGACTTTTGAATTGAACACTTAAGTGAATTAGAAAACCTTAAATGAGGTGCTTAAGTTAATCTAATACCATTAAGCTACAATTACTCAGAAAATTCTCTTTCTTAGAGTCTAAGCAAGGTTAGTTTGAGTTAAACTTGGTTGCTCTAATAAAACAATTAGTGGCCTAAGCTAATTAGCTTCTGGAACAAAATAGAGAAGGATGGAGAAAGTTGGAGAGAAACATTCTTCGTGAGAGGTAGAATAGAAAGTTAGATAAAAGAAAGAGTAATAGGAAGGAAATGAAAGAGAATTCAAATTCATCATTTTGGACTTGGGAATTGAACACTTAGGCGATTTAGAATACCTTAAAAGTACCCTCCTAAAAAAAAAAAGAAAAAAAAAATCACTAAACGAGTTCATTAAGTTTTAAACTAATATCGTTACTCAAAAAATTCTCTTTCTTAGAGGCTAAGCAAGGTTAGTCTGAGTTAAACTTGACCACGTAAGCTAAGGAAACAATTAGTGGCTAAGCTAATTAGTGCCTATATAGAGAAGGAGGGAGAAAGTTTGTGAGGAACATTTTTCTTGAGAGCTAAAAGAGGAAGTTAGAGAAAAGAAAGAGAAACGGGAAGAAAATGAAGGGGAATTCAAATTCATCCTTTTGTACTTGACAACTGAACACTTAGGTCATTTTGAAAACCTTAAATGAGGTGCTTAAGTCAAACAACTAGCGTTAAGCTACAATTACTCAGAATTTTTTTTGTTAGAGGCTAAGCAATGTTAGTTCTCGAACAAAATAGAGAAGGATGGAGAAAGTTACAGAGAAACATTCTTCTTGAGAGGTAGAAGAGGAATTTTTTTTTGTGTGGATAAGTCATAAAATAAAAGACAAAAAACTTACACCACGACAAGGGGCATACCCCAGGCCCTAACCAAAGCACTATACAAGAACCAAAAGAAAAGCAAAAAGACTAAGCCAATCCAGAATTACCCAGAAAGACTAACGACCAAACCATTATCTATCTGGACAAACTAAAGAAAATAAGCCAAAAACTAAATTGAAGCGAGGTAGAAGAGGAAGTGATACAAAAGAAAGTGATATAGGAAGAAAATCAAAGAGAATTCAAATTCATCCTTTTAGACTTGAGAATTGAACACTTATGTGACTTAGAAAACCTTAAATTAGGTGCCTACGTTAAACTAATGTCGGTAAGATACAATTACACAGAAAATTCTATTTCTTGGAGGAGGCAAGGTTAGTTTGAGTTAAACTTGGCCGATCAAGCTAATGAAACCATTAGTGGCCTAAGCTAATTAGTTCCTAGAACAAAATAGAGAAGGATGGAGAAGGACAGAGAAGGTTAGAGAGAAACATTCTTCTTGAGAGCTAGAAGAGAAAGTTAGAGAATAGAAAGAGAAGTATGAAGAAAATCAAAGGGAATTAAAATTCATCTTTTTGGATTTGAGAATTGAACACTTAGGTAATTGAATGAGGGGAAGAAAGCAGAGCCTCTCTCTATAGAATCTAGAGAGAGAAAGCTCCCCCCAGAGTGAAAATGGTGCACTGTCTGATTGTCTTTCTCACCCTGTGAGGGAGAATGTGTACTGTGTGAGCTATCAGTCCGATGAACTCTTTTCGACTGGTTTGTTATCCGTATAGTGAGTTATGTGAGTCTGGGTTATGGTGCTTTTTCAGTGCCTCATTTGTTACGGCCATATTCCATTTATTGGCTGGAGTGATATTCTATTCATGTCGTTTCTGTCCAGCTTGAGTTTTCAAGATGGGTAGTTCTGATCATGTTGTGTGAAGTTGGTGCAACCGGTCTTCTCCGTAGTCGGTGTGTGTTCTTGGCTGGAGTCCATCCATGGCAGCGTTTCGGTATTTCATTTCCGGCGCTGGTCTGTTCTCTGATGCTGGTTTTGGGCTGTCCGAAGTTTTTACGTCGATGATGGGCGCCGTTGGTGGTGTGGTGTTATCGGCGGAGTTGGGTTTTGGTGTTTATAGCTTAAGCTTCATTAAGTTTTGATGTTGCTGCTGCAATGGGCCCTTCGGCGTTAGCTACATATTTTTCTGGTTGCGTCGCTGGGTTTCTGAGCTTCTTGGGTTATGTCGCTTGGCTGCCGGAGTTTGTATGCCGACGTCTTTGCGATTTAAACTCTTGCCGGCGTGTTATTCTAGTTGGTTTGCCGCTCCGGCCATGGGTTTTTCTGTCGACGTCGTTACAGTGGGTATTATTATGAAGATGATCTTGTTCGTTTGTATGTACAGTCAGCGCGTTGTGAGCTCGGGTGAGCTTGCGCGTGGTGCGCTCGAGTGATATAATCCCGCCCATTGCGTGCTGCTGTGTATTGTGCAGAGTGAGGTTCAAAATGTGCGTGCTATTGTTTGTATTGGGAAGAGGGGTTCACGTGGATTCCTGTGACTATACATGTAGCTTGTATTGTGTAGCTTGGGCTATTGAATGATGAGGTATGGTATTGTCAGCACATGGGGGCAATCAGATCAGCTCCGATTCAGACCACTAAACTATGTCCACTAATCGGAGCTCTAATTACGTGGCATCAAATAAGGAAGGAAAAATCAGACCTTCATATTTCAGTGCGTGTGTTTCACGCACTTTGAAAAAAAAAAAAAATAATTCCCGCCCAAAAATCTGATAACAGAGGGAGAAGAAATCGTGTCTATTTTGAAGCTCTATTCCAGGGAGAAGAAATTGTGTCTCCATCACCGTTTTCGTCTCGCTCAAGCGTTTTCCCTCTCTCATCTGAATCGGGGCTGTTCCAGGGAGAAGAAATCGTGTCTGCGTCCCCGTCTTTGTCTTGCTCAAGCGTCTTCCCCCTCTCGCTCAAGCGTCCTCCGCCGTCCCTCTCCTCCACCATCCGACGTATTCAAGTTAGTGCACCGTCTCCGGCGTCTTCGTCCGGCGTCTCCCTATCCGATTGTTGTCCCTCATCCAGGTAAGTTTATCTGTGGCTTTTGTCCATCTCTTCCTATAGACTTACACACATATATACATACATATATATATATATATATATAGATATATAAAATAAGATTTTGAGAATGCCAAATATGTAATGAAATATAATTTCTGTTAATCTGCTATGGAAATTGTTAATTAACAGTTTTAAGCTCTACAGTTTTAATCTATTAATTAACATATTTCTGTCAAAATTAACGGTTTTAATATGTGTTCAAAATTTCTGTCCAAAATTTGCTAATTAACAGATTATAACAATTTACAGTTTGGACAGTCCAAATCTGTTAAATTGTTTGGGAATCTATATATTGTTTGGGAATGCTAATCTGTTAATTAACAGTCCAAAATCTGTATATTGTTAATTAACAGATAATATGACAGTCCAAATCTGTTAAATTGTTATAAATTGTTAATTTAATTTTGGACAGATTTTGGGTTAATCTGGTAACTTGAATTGTTAGAAATTGTTGTAATCTGTTAGTCTGGTAATTGTTAGAATTTGAAGCTCTTACAGATTAGAAATTGTTACAATTTGAAGCTCTGTTAATTTTTGAAAGAGTAATATGTTATAGTCTGTTGAAAGGGAAATATGTTATAATTTGTTCAAGAGCTTGCATTGTTAATCTGTGTGTATATGTGTAAGTATAACAGAGTAATAACATAATAGCTTGGTTCTATTAATCTATTAATCTATTAAATCATTTGATTTCATATGGTATTTTTGAATGAGCAGGAATGGAGAATGGTTCGAACAGTGCTGAGAATCCTTTATTAAATGAGAGTGAAGAAGTTGAGGAACCGAAGAGGGGTATGTGTTTTAGCTCAAAGCAAGAAGTGCATTCATTTTATGCCAAATATGCTAAACATGTTGGATTTTCCATAGCTTATAAAACTCAAGTTTGTGGCGATGATGGGGAATTAAGATATTTTGGGATTGAATGTTCTCGATCGGGAAAGAGAATCAAAAAATCAGAAGTAAACCCTCTAAAGCCATCTTTGTCTACAAAAATTGATTGCAAAGCAAGGGTACGGGCAACCTTACAAAAGGATGGGAGATTTATGTTAACCACAGTTAACCTTGACCATAACCATGACTTGATTCCCACCGACTCACGTCATTTTGCAATGAATAAGAAGATTCTTACTCCTGTGAAGAGAAGATTAGAAATTAATGATCAAGCAGGGATTGGGGTGTCTAGAAATTATCACTCAATGGTTGTTGAAGCTCATTAACATTTGATGAGCGAGATGCACGAAATTACATTGACAGAGCTAGAAAATTAAGGCTTGGAGAAGGAGATTCCGATGCACTTCAAAAATATTTTTTGAGGATGCATTCACAAAATTCGAGTTTCTATTATATGATTGATGTTGATACTGACTTTCGCATAAGAAACTTGTTTTGGGCGGAAGCAATGAGTCGGGCGGCTTACAAAGAATTTGGAGATGTTGTTTCATTTGACACAACTTACCTCACTAATAAATATGATATGCCATTTGCTCCGTTTGTAGGAGTTAACCACCATGGACAGTCGATTTTGCTTGGTTGTGGGCTGTTATCTAGTGAAGACATTGATACATTTGTTTGGCTATTCAAATCATGGTTAAATTGCATGTTAGATCATCCCCTAAAAGCTATAATAACTGATCAGTGCAAAGCTATGCAAAATGCGATAGAAATTGTCTTCCCCAATACTCGACATCGATGGTGTTTATGGCATATCATGAAGAAAATTCTGGAGAAATTGAAAGGGTATTCCCAATATGAATCCATGAAGATGGATTTGCAAAATGCAGTGTATGACACATTCACAAAAGATTAATTCGAGATGAAATGGAAAGAGATGATTGCAAAATTCAAGCATATGAGCTGTATCAGTGGAGTCCATCCCCTATCTCCTCCGAAACAACATCCGGTTTAGAGGTCCGTCCCCTATCTTCCCCTAAACCGTGGAGTACATCCCCTATCTCCTCCCACACACACAACGTATATATACATAGGTCATATACACAATCAATCAATACATAACGTTAATGTATTCTATCAACTGTCATAGTCTATGACATATCCAATTGATTAGTTTTAGTTTGCCTAATCATCATACATTGTCTACAACAATCAAAACTACCCTCCATCGGTAGCCCAAGCAATTGTTTCTAAACAGATAATAAAAGCTCCAACAGATAAAATATCAATGTTTTCAAAAATGAGCGATTTATAAACCCAACTCCATCATTTCACAACATAATGAGCCAATTTCATTATTTCCAACTCAATTCCATAAGTCCACAATTTTTCCAATATTAATTATACCAATTAATTTATTCAACGAATTAGGGCTTTCCACCCCATTTCCCAATATTGACCCAATGGCCTATATAGCAACAACCGACAATAAAATCATTATTTTGAAACCCAAAATACATGTTTAAGAATCAAAATAACAACTCTCGTTTATACCCTTTTGAAACCCTAAGTCCCAAAATCAACCAACTTCAACACTTTATCAAAACTACCAATAATCTATGTCGAAGACCACAATAGTGAGTAGGAATCCCTACCTCAAATTCGGAGCTCAAGGGAAGAAGATGACAAAACTCAACGTGCTCCAAAACCCGAAATTTTCGGATCAAGGTAAAGCCCTCGATGATCAACCCAACTTTCACGTCATTTTGCAATGAATAAGAAGATTCTTACTCCTGTGAAGAGAAGATTAGAAATTAATGATCAAGCAGGGATTGGGGTGTCTAGAAATTATCACTCAATGGTTGTTGAAGCTGGGGGTTATGAGTCATTAACATTTGATGAGCGAGATGCACGAAATTACATTGACAGAGCTAGAAAATTAAGGCTTGGAGAAGGATATTCCGATGCACTTCAAAAATATTTTTTGAGGATGCATGCACAAAATTCGAGTTTCTAGTATATGATTGATGTTGATACTGACTTTCGCATAAGAAACTTGTTTTGGGCGGACGCAATGAGTCGGGCGGCTTACAAAGAATTTGGGGATGTTTCATTTGACACAACTTACCTCACTAATAAATTTGATATGCCATTTGCTCTGTTTGTAGGAGTTAACCACCATGGACAGTCGATTTTGCTTGGTTGTGGGCTGTTATCTAGTGAAGACATTGATACATTTGTTTGGCTATTCAAATCATGGTTAAATTGCATGTCAGATCATCCCCCAAAAGCTATAATAACTGATCAGTGAAAAGCCATGCAAAATGCGATAGAAATTGTCTTCCCCAATACTCGACATCGATGGTGTTTATGGCATATCATGAAGAAAATTCCAGAGAAATTGAAAGGGTATTCCCAATATGAATCCATGAAGATGGATTTGCAAAATGCAGTGTATGACACATTCACAAAAGATTAATTCGAGATGAAATGGAAAGAGATGATTGTAAAATTCAATCTTTATGAGAATCAATGGTTGGGGGTGTTATATGATGAGCGACAGCGATGGGTTCCTGTTTATGTCAAAGATATTTTTTGAGATGGCATGTCAACGACACAATGAAGTGAGAGTATGAACGCCTTTTTTGATGGATATGTCAACCCAAAGACTACATTAAAACAATTTGTTGAACAATATGACAATGCCTTGAGAAGTAAGGTAGAGAAAGAGAAGAAAGCTGACTTCAAGTCTCAGCACAAAGTCTTTGATTGCCTAACTGTGTATGGTTTTGAGAAGCAATTTCAGGATGCCTACACCAATGCAAAATTCAAAGAAGTTCAAGCAGAGATGAAGAGACTAGTTTATTGTCAGCCGTTTCTGGTCAAAGAAGAGGGTTCAATTTGTACATATTTTGTAAAGGAAGCTATGGTACTTTTTGGGAAGATGAAGCATGTGGACTTTTTTGTCTATTATAATTCGACCGAATTTGATGTGCAATGTATGTGCCGGTTGTTTGAATTTAGGGGCATCATGTGTGCTCACTCACTCGTTGTGCTCATTGCAAGATGCATAAATGAGGTTCCACATAAATACATTCTACCATGATGGCGAAAAGATTTGGATAAAGGGTACACATGCATAAAAACCACATACACTGACTTTGGGGATGATTTCAATGCAAAGGTGTATGAGAAGATGAATAGAAAATTGGTTGGCATTGTACAATTTGCTGGGAACTGTGAAGGGAAAATAAAACTTATCGACCGTGGGTTGGATGAAATCAAGGCAAAAGTGATGAAAGATGATGAAGGTGGTGGGAGTAATGTAGCACCTTCGACTAGTAATGTACCACCTATTACTAGTAATGTACCATCTTCCCCAATTGGCAGCATTAATAGACAGGCAATTAGTCATACCAAGTTGCTTAGTCCTTTGGTTGCTCGGCGAAAAGGTCGTCCAGTTACTAAAAGAAAGGTTGCCAAAGTAGATCAAATAGTGAATCGGTTGAAGGCAAGCAAAAGAAAACATAACAAATCAAAGGTAAATTGGTATTCATTACTCTCTGTTCAACTCATATTTTATTGTAATCATGTCATACATTTGAGGCATTCATTAACTTTTATGAATATAGGGTACTAAGGTGCTTCGAGGTAAAGGTGAAGGTCAATGTCAATCTCAACCTGAATGTAGTGTACGTAGAGAGCTTTATCCTTATATGGTTGGCATGGAAAATAGTATGTGTGTGCCGATACGTATACATCATAGGATTTTACATTGAGCAATTTATGTTATTCTCCAATTTATTTTAACATTTCATTTTAATTGAATAGGGACACATGGTCAATGCTATTGGAGGCACATCTCTCACCCCGACAAGTGTGGACATTATGAGAAGACAAAGTTTCATAAATCCCCCAACTCAGATTTATGGAGTTGGCACATCGCTTACCCCGTCGGACTATATTGGAGGCACACCGGGATTTATGAGAACTCAACAATCCATGACTGCTACGCATCACATTTATGGAGCCGTACCATCTTCATTTGTTGACTTCAATGTACAAATGAACCACAATGACCATGGCGATAGTTTTCGTTAGTTGGAAATTTATAATTGTAATGCCTTTTATGTGACTAAAATTGGAGTTTATTTTGTTTTGGATAATTTATTTAATATATTTTTGGATTGTTCAGTTTCTTAATTTTTAGGTTGAGAACAAATTGATGTTGTTCCCTACTTTGTTGTTATAGTTAATGTTCCCAATTGATGTTATATTTGCGCTCTGTCTGTTACAAATCTGTTACAGATTTAATGTGTTCCAAAAAATCTGTGTCCAAAATGTGTTCCAAATCTGTTCAAAAATTATGTCTGTATATCTGTCTACACCCAAATGTGTGGAAAAATCTGTCTTCAAAAGTGTGTGACGAAAACCTGTCTTCGAATCTGTCTTGAAAAACCAGTGTGAAAAAATTGTGTTTTCAAAACTGTGTGAAAAACCAGTGTTCAAAAAAGCTGTCTTTAAAAACCTGTGCAAAAATCTGTCTTCAAAACTATGTGAAAAAAACCTGTCTTTGAATCTGTCTTGCAAAACCTGTGTGAAAACAAAGTCTTCAAAACTGTGTGAAAAACCAGTGTTGGAAAAATCTGTCTTCAAAAACTTGTGTGGAAAAAGATGTGTTCAAAAACCTGTGTGAAAACTAGATAAACAGAACCTATGTTAGAAATGTGTCCAAATCTGTCAACTTGTGTTCAAATACACAAGAATGTATGTTCAAATACACAAGAATGTATTTGAACAATCTGTGATGCACCTGTGTTCAAATACACAAATCTGCGAAGCACCAGACAAACAGAATCTATGTTTCAAATCAGTCCAAAATCTGTCGAAATATGTGAAGAAATTATGTTCATAATATGTGTTAACAAGTTGTCCAAAATCTGTGAAGCACCTGTGTTCCAATACAGAAATACATAAACAGAATCTGCCATGAAAATTTGTCCAAATCTGTCAAGAATGTGAGAACAAATTTTATACACAATTTGTCAACAATATCTCTTCAAAATCTGTCCAAATCTGTCAATAATCTATGTTCAAGAGACAAACATAATCTATGTTCGAAATCAGTCCAAAATCAGTCCAAAATCAACCCAAAATCTGTCCAAAATCATTCCAAAATCTGTCCAAAATCAGCCCAAAATCTGTCCAAAATCAGTCCAAATCTGTTCATAATATGTGTTCAAACAGACAAACAAATAACTTTCAAGCTTCCAATCAGATAACAAACAATCCACATGATTACATATTCATACTTGTCAATCCATAATTGTAATATATCATAAATCTTCATACATATCATCTTCATAATTAATACAACACCAATTACATGTTCTAACTTGTATAAAAATTATTACATCTTCATAATTAATATAACACCAATTACAAGCAAGATGAAGATCCCATTAATACAACACGAATTTCTATTTATGTCTCTTTGCAATTTTTGCATCTGCGCATTCTGAAATTGATGTTGTTCGCTTTGAAATCGAAGATGTTCGCCCATACTTTGAAGTTGTTCGGTGACAGTCGGTGTATTCTTCATTCGCACTTGCCCTTCCTCCCTACGTTGTGAATTTGTAGGCAAGCACCATGCAATAAACCCATTGCAATCAGGACAACAATAAAATAGCTTATTCGTGTTTCGTTCCGTCTCCGAAATTAGAATGATTGCTTTTTTCCGACATTGAGGACAATTTCTGTTGCAATATGTCAATTGATCTGAGGTACTGCCGTTAACACTTGAAGTTGTCATCTACAAAAATATGATGCGAATTCTGAAGTTGACATTATCACCTATAAATGTAACATCGATTGCCATATATACTTAATTCTATAATCTAACTCATATATTGTTCATTCTTATTAGTTATGTATAGAAATGCAATACTTAGATGAAAGGGCCAAAGGGTTAGTGTTATTCCCACAACAAAATGAGGTTTGGATGGTTGAGCAATATTGGTGTCAAGTTTTACCTACCTAAATGGTAATTAAATTAAAAATTAAAAAAAAATCAGTTAACCCAAAAAGTCAAATTCGTATGTGCTGGCATTTGGTACTAGGTTAGGATTATAGTTGGATAATGATTCACATGGATGGATCATGCCTATGGCTTGACTAATTTTTAGGGTAGTTGTGGTTATGGGTTCCAATTATGATTCATTCTTTTATATCTGTTCATCTTTTTCCTTTTTAATAAAAATTAATTCATAGTGTAGCCTAGTTTAAGGAAAGAGAATGTAGCATGGATTACAAAGGCTAGAGAATCATATTACATATCAATGCAGGTACTTATTGTGGCTATGCTCTGAAATTATTCATCAAATTCTGAAGGTAGTGTGCTAAATTTACTAATTAGTTAGTAAAGTAAAGATTTCAATCAACTTGGTAAATGCCTCGGATTTCGTTGGTTTGCATCCAGCAACGGGAATGTCTTGATTGTAGATGAGTCTTTAGGCATTTACTTCTGATAAATGTTGTGAACAATGATTCTTCAGGAAATTTTCTGTGCAAATTGACAGAATAGTGACCCTAAGTTCTGTCAAATTCATCAACTTTAATTGAAAAAAAATAAATATAAATCACAACACATTTCAATTGAAGTCACTTTGTTTAGAGGAAATAGAACAGTCTAAAGTATGTTTGTAATGGGTTACCTCGGTTTTGGATTGATGATGTATTTGATATACTTATGCAAAAATAGTCATTTAAAATCATGCAAAGAATTCTTCTTTTACCAGCAAAGATGCTACTAGAATAACAAACTTTAATATTTTCATAAAATCCAACCACAAATCTATTGATTTGAAATGCATATCTATCCAGGTGGAGCCTAAGGCCATCCTGCCAAATTGATCTTTTAAATATATTGAAATAATTTGTAGTTAGTGTTGCTGTTTTTTGTAAATGATAAATCCAAATCAAACTTCCTATTGAAAGAAATAGAATCAAACAGAAAATGGGCATTTATAACAGATTTATCTTATTTTGCATTCTGCAACATTTGAAAGGATAATACCTAACTGCAAGATCAATATTTAAAACCTTTATTCACCCAAAAAATATTTAAAACCTTCACCATATGAAACATTGAACCTTAAATCATTCATACAACAGAAAAGGCTAAACCTTTTACAGCACAAATCATGCCCATATTTTCCTGTGGTTGCACAAATCATCCACTATTTTTCCAAATTTAGCTCTACTTACATCTCTCATAAATCTTATACATATATATCTATCATGAATTGGAGTTGTCCCCCAACACAGCTTCATCAAGTGTCATTCTTAATTTTCACACTACTACTATCGCAAATCATGCCCTCTACAACCCCAATGTATGATTGAAGCCAACACTACGAAAATTGGTCACACTATCAAAACTTTTGAGAAATGATTCAAATCACAATGTTGTTATATTAAAAGTCAGGGATAAGGGTAAAAGGAAAGTTGGTGATCAATTATCTCCTATTCAAGATGTTCAGGGGGAAGAAACATGTTCCTCTGCGTCAAAGGGGCATGATAGGGGGTTAGAAGTTCAGCTTGTGGTTGAAGAACCTGTCACTACTGTTACCGATCAGATAGCTGATGATCAAATTCCTGGGATTCCATCTGAGAAGGCTGTTCTCCACCCAGAGGGCATAGATGCGCAAGCTCTGGTCCAGATGGATGTCTCTCTCTCTCTGAGGCTGTGGTACCTGCTGAGTTCTTTTTTTTTTTTTTTTTTTTTTTTTGGTGGGTAAGTCATAAATTAAAGACAAAAATTTACACATTTACAAGGGGCATACCCCAGGTAATACAAAGAATCTCACACTGCCCCCCCTCCACTGGAGGGGGAGAACTATTACAAATAAAATAAAATAAAACAAAAAACTACTAAACACAACCCAAAACATCAGGGTACCCAATAAATAAAGCAATTGCCCATATATTTCCAAATAACCCCTACCATCCAGATAGTAGATGGAAATTGAAAAATATATGGGCAAATACAAGAACTAATCACTTCAGCCCAAAGAAAGCCCCTGGCTGAACAACAAAAGACGGGGGTCCCACCTGAAAAATGAAGACCACCACTAAACAAATTTACACACAATAAACCACTACCAAATATATATATATATATATATAAATAATTAGATCAACTATTTATATATATATATAGAAGTTGACAACCTATAACCCAGCGTCCCAAACACGCTACCAAAATAGTGGGGCTGATGAACCACCCATGTGTAATCCCTTCCCCATGTACCAAGCCGTCAAGCCAGCTAGCATAGGTGGGAAGAGAGACCCATGCTGCACACCAAAAAAACTTCTCCACACACTCGCGTGAAGAGCGTGTAGCCCACTCATCGTCATCACGTCATCCACTGCCACCATGGAAACCATGAATAAACTCGATGACGCACAAGGATAACATCTCCACAAACGGCGAGAGCCATTGCCGAAGCAGCAAAACACACATAAAACTCATTTACTAGCAGGACAACGGCGCCAGAAAAGGATCCAGGCCAGAGTAGTACCGCCGAAAAAACCAGCACCGGAAACACCCAGTACCCCGTCAACCTCGCGCTGGGACCGAGATCAACAGCACCGCTAGGACACCACCATGGATAGCGGAACCACCGACCTGAATCAATGAAATCTGAATCTCCAATATCCACAGCTTAGAAATCCAGCCAGAAGAAACAGGACACACCGGCCTCACCCCATGTGTCCTAGACACATCGTCGGCGACGCACCAGTGTCCATACCTTAGCAGCACGCCAGCGGCACATGAATCACCCATGGCACACCCCAACTCGTGATCATCTCCAGCCGCCGGAACCACCAGTTGTCTATAACACGCGAGAAACCACCATCGGTAGACCAAACACTACCGAATCAAGCTTAACACATGAACACAGGAGGTGAACCCCGGTAACCAACAACCCAATACCAGCCATGTAAAATGGACTGACAAAATCAAAGAACCCAATAAATCTTCCACAAACTCTCCTTAATCTGGATAAAAATAAGAAGAGAAACAACCACAACACACAGCACTAACCAAACCAGACAAAATCTGATAAAGGAGCCTGCAACACTCCATGGGTAACAACGGAGGGAGCTTTCTCTCTCTAGAATCTAGAGAGAGAAGCTCACAACACCTGCTGAGTTCTTAATCCCAGTAACTGAGGAAAATACCATAAATATGGAGGAAGTGGGGGAAGAGGTAATGAGAGCAAATTCCCCTACATTGTAGGAGGAGAAGGGGGATGGTGGGCTCAAGGTGTGCAGCTCAACAAAGCAGAAGTCTTCTGGCAAATCAGGGAGCCAGAAAAAAAAACGAAGGTAATCCAGTTGAAGTTGCTTTTTGTGGGGATCTGGTTGTGATTATTTTTTGTTGTTATCATGTCTGTTAACCTGTCTTTTTGGAATGTAAGGGGGTTTAACAATCCCTCAAGACATAAAGAAGTTCTTGATTTTGTTAAAAAAGAAGATATTAAAATTATGAGCATTTTGGAGACAAAAGTTAAAATGGAGAATGAAGCTAAACTTTTTGAAAATAGCTTTAAAAATTGGAAATTTTTGTCAAATTCACAACCAGATCTGCCAGCAAGAATTTGGGTTTGCTGGGACCCAAATTTCTGCGATATTTTGTTGGTTCAAAAATCAAACCAGTTTATTTTTGTTAAGGTGACTGTTTTTGAAAATGATTTCAGCTTCTTCTCTACGTTTGTATATGCAGAAAATAAGCATGATTTGAGAATTCCCTTGTTTTTTGACCTAAAGAAAATTGCTTTCAATCATGCTAGTTACCCTTCGGTATTTCTTGGTGACTTTAATGCTATCCGATTTCCTCACGAGAAAGTGGGGGGGGGGGGAAGGAGGTTTGGAGTCGTGGTCATGATGTGTTTAACAGCACGGTTTTGGACTCTGATTTGGATGACCTTTGCTATAAAGGGTGTCAATTTACTTGGTCAAATAAGCGTGGGGGTGGCAATTTTATTACCTCTAAAATAGATAGAGTTCTTTTCAATGAGATGTGGTTAACCGTAAATCCTAACTCGTATGCTCTTTTCTTGCCTCATGGTATTTCTGATCATTCTCCTGTGATTGTGAAATTTGGAGGTGAGGTAGCCAAGTTTAAAAAACCTTTTAAGTTTTTTGATTTTTGGGCGGACCATTGTGACTTCCTCCCCAGAGTGTATGATGTTTGGAGGAAATACATCAGGGGCTCTCCTATGTTCCGGATCTGTCAAAAGCTTAAAACCCTTAAAACTACTCTTAAAGAGTTGAACAAGAAGGAATATAGTGAGATTTCCACTCGTGTTGGAGTTGCTAAGGATCATCTTCTTAATTCTCAGATTAAGCTTGATAAAAATCCATTAAATTTAACTCTTCAGGAGGCGGAAATGGCTGCTTATGTGCAGTATGTTGACCTTAGTAAAGCTGAGGAGAGTCTTGCCCATCAGAAATCTCGTGTCCAATGGTTAGGGTTAGGTGATAGGAACTCCAAGTTCTTCTTTAGAACTGTTAAGGGTAATGTGAACAAGGGGCGGATCAATAGTGTTGTGCTCCCCAATGGGGATAGAGTGACTAAATGTGCTGAGATTCATGCTTCTTTCGTGGATTACTTCACAAACTTGTTTGGGAAACCTTTTGAAGGCCAGTATAATGGGTATGCTAGAATTAGTAGCCTTATCACCAAAAGAGTGTCTGAAACTCAATATCAAAATCTTGCCAGGGAGGTTACGGAGACTGAGATCATTGCTGCTTTTAAGTCTCTAAAAGCTAACAAAGCCCCTGGTCCTAATGGGTATTCTGCGGGTTTTTTTCTGAAAGCCTGGGACATTGTGGGGAGAGAGGTTGTTGAAGCTATAAAATCGTTTTTTACTTCGGGGGAGCTTCTTCGGGAATTAAACAGCACCACCATTGCTTTGATTCCGAAGATCCCCAATGCTAAAAAAGTTGGTGATTTTAGACCTATTTCTTGTTGCAACACTTTGTACAAATGTATCTCTAAGATCATTGCTGATAGGATTAAAGTTGTCCTTCCTGATCTCATCGACCCTCTTCAATCAGCTTTTGTCCCTGGTAGAAGGATTGCTGATAATATTTTCCTTTCTCAGGAACTTATGAGGGGCTATCATAGACTTTCTCCCTCTCCCAGGTGTACTATGAAGGTGGACATTATGAAGGCTTATGATAATGTTAGATGGGACTTTGTTCTTGATGTCCTTACTGCGATGGGTTTCCCCCCTAATATTGTCCATTGGATAAAAGCTTGTATGACTAGCCCCACGTATTCCATTTGCATAAATGGGAGTCTGCATGGTTATTTTAGGGGGGAAAGAGGGTTGAGACAAGGTGATCCTATGTCCCCTTACCTCTTTGTTATTGTCATGGAAATTCTCTCTAGAATTCTGGCTGAGAAGGCGTCACATCCTGCTTTCAAATTCCATTGGAGATGTGACAAAACCAAGATTGTTAATTTATGCTTTGTAGATGATTTGATGATCTTCTGTAAGGGGGATGTGTTCACTGTCCAGTCCATCAAACTAGGTTTAGATGAATTTACAAGCCGGTCTGGGTTGTCCCCTAGCCCTAACAAGAGTCATATTTTCTTCTTTGGATGTCCTATTCAGCTTAGAGATGAGATCCTTGGGGTTTGTAAATTTAGTGTGGGCACTTTACCTGTGAGGTATTTGGGGGTTCGTTTGGTTTCCACAAAACTTAAGGCCACTAATTGTGATCAACTTGTGGAGAGAATAACCAAAAGGATTAAGAGCTGGACAAATAAGTGTCTCACTTATGCTGGACGTGCTCAACTGATCCAATCTGTGCTTTTCTCTATGCAAGTTTACTGGACATCTTTGTTCATTCTTCCAAAGAAGGTCATTAGATCCATAGAGAGTTTGTTTAGAGTTTTTTTTTTGGTCTGGTTGTGAGTTAAAAAAGTATGGGGCTAAGGTGTCTTGGGATAGAATTTGTTCTCCTAAGAAGGAAGGGGGATTGGGTTTTAAGTCTCTCACTGTGTGGAATAAGGCTGCCATTGCTAAGCCTATATGGTTCCTCTTCTGTGGGGGTGAGCAGTCTATGTGGTGCATCTGGGTGAAGTCTTTTATCCTTAAAGGTAGAAGCTTTTGGAGAGTTAGGGTGCCAAATGACCCATCCTAGGTTTGGAGGAAAATCCTGTCTCTTAGACCTATTATTTACCCCTTAATCAAGCATAGGGTGGGTGATGGTTCTACTATTTTTCTGTGGTTCGATAATTGGCACCCTATTGGGTCTGTTTGGGACAAGTTTGGTGCTAGGATTGTATATGACTCTGCCCTTGGTATAGATGCGAAGGTCAGTGAGATTGTGGAAGGTACCACTTGGAGATGGCCATTTCCATCTTCTTGGGAGCTTATGGACCTTATTGATAATACTCCTCCCACATTCTTCCCCACTGGGGGGTCTGATGATGTGAGTTGGTGTCCTGCAACATCTGGCCAATTCACTATTAAATCTACTTAGAACCAATTGAGACAGCATTTTGATTCTGTGAATTGGTCTAATTTAATTTGGGGTCCCCATAATATCCCAAAAGTGAGCTTTGTTGTGTGGTTGGCTTTTCTTGGTAGATTAAATACAGGGGATAGGTTGCAAATTTTTGGTGTAACCCAAAATTCTGCTTGTGTTTTCTGCCAGTGCCCTTATGAAGACCACAACCACCTGTTTTTTGAGTGCCCTTTCTCGGAAAGGGTGTGGTCTTGCATTAAGGGTAAACTAAATGTTGATTGGCCTCCTATCCATTGGGATGACTTAGTCCAGCTCATTGCTAATTCTGTTAAAGGTTCCTTAGGGACTATTATTACCAAGCTTGCTTTTACTTGTACTGTGTATCAGCTGTGGATTGCTAGGAATAATAGAGTGTTTAGTAAGGATATGGTTCCTGAAGAGGTTGTTATAAAGTGTATTGTGGATATGGTTAGATTCAGGGTAATGCATATTACCAATTTGAAGTCTCACCAATCTGACAGATGGAATCTCAATTCATGGAGATTACCCAACACTGTGCTGAAGCTTGCGGCGGATGATGTGAGAAATGAGAGTTCACAAATTGTGGGTTGAGTGATGGTTTAGCATATACATTGTGGGGTTTCCTAATGTTTGTTATTGATATAGGTGCTTGGATCACTGTGCAGCTGAATGAGGAGTTTGTGCCGTTTGTTATGAGGGTTGAGAATAGTGTGAGGAATAAAAAATTACTTACCCCAAAATCACTTGCCACATTAAGAGGAACTAACATGTTATTATATATTCTCTGTATCTTTTTCTTTTGCAGGTATATGGAGCAGTGTGTTTCGAGTGATGTGAGCATATATATTTGTGGGTCGAGTTTAGTGAGCATTTATAAGTGTGGTGTAAACTGTAAAATGTTACTGATTCTTGAATACTACTTTGTTGATCAGCATTTAATCTTGTTTGATTTCTGCTGGATGACAGGGTCTATTATAGAGTCTGAAGTTTGTTCGGGTTGTATGGGATGGCAGCATTTTTTCCCGTTGGTTGATGCTACATGCTTTGGTTTTCAGCTAGAGTGGTCTCCAAGCCTGAAGCTGGACATGTCTCGTTTTGATAGCTGCTGTATGCGCCTTCGGTGTGAAGAAAGACTTTACCTTATGTGTTTGTTTTGTTTAGTGTGTGTGACTGTTTTTTGGCTTACCCATGTGGGATGTACTCGGGGTACATGGGGTTTCTTTATTTCATTTTGTATGTCTTTTGCTACTTAGATTTCTGGGTGTGTTCATGCTCCTCATCTAATTTGCATGCGGCCCATGAACACATTTTGGTTTGTTGCTAGTAGGTTTGGGCTCTCTAGTTTTGTGGTGTGCAATTTTATTTTGATCTTTCTTTTATATTTGGGTTAGCGTTTTTTCTGGGGTTTTTCAGGGTTGCCCTTGTTTTCTTGGTTTCTTTCTTAGTTCTTGTATAGTTGTGATTTGGGCCTGGGGTATGCCCCTTGTAGTGGTGTAAGTTTTTCGTCTTTAATTTTATGACTTATTTACCCAAAAAAAAAACAATGTTGTTATATATGACAAAATTACATTACAAGATTTCAAAACTTGATCTGAAGTAGTTGGGACAAGGGATGAATAAAGGTTGATTGAGATACTTAAAGCCTAAAGCAATTAGAGTTTTGGTAAGATGAAGTAGTTGGGACAAGGGATGAATAAAGGTTGATTGAGATGATTAAATCTAAAGCTATTAGAGTTCTGGTAAGGTAAAACATAAAAAGAGATCCATAGTGTTTCTGGACAAATATGTTTCAAAGATTAATTTAAAGAATAATATACTATGTTTCAATAGATATCTAATTGTAAATATTTTTTTTTAGAATTAGACAAATACTTAATTTTTTTACAATTTTTTTTACTCTATTTCAATAGATATCTAATTGTAGACAAATACTTTTTGATCAATTATGACAATGCCTTGACTGCCAAATCGTTCCCAAATTTGTGGTTGAAATAATTTCAAAAATTTTATATCAATTTGTGGTTCAAAAATAATATGGTTACAATCTGTCTTCAACAAATCAGGGCATATATATATATATATATACATATGAAATCAAAGTGAAATCAAAGTTAAAGTCACAATCTGTCTTCAACAAATCAGGGCATATATATATATATAGATGAAATCAAAGTGAAATCAAAGGCAAAGTCACAATCTGTCTTCAACAAATCAGGGCATATATATATATATATATAGAGAGAGAGAGAGAGAGAGAGAACTGACTTGTGCACACCACAGATTTGTCGAGAAAACACAGAGAGTCAAGAGAAGCGAGTCCGGTGGGAAGACGGACGGGTCGCCGGGTTGTAGAAGCTGCACTCGTCGGGTCGCTGGGGTTGTAGAAGTTGCGTTCAACCTTGATCGTCGCCGGGGGTGGGGAGCAGCGCTCGTCTAGTCGGGTCGCTGGTGTTGCAGAGCTACGCTCGTCGGGAAGGCACAACAGAGAAGAGAAGGAAGAATAGAGAAGGAGTCTTCAAATGTATTGTGCTGTGAAAATGAATTTGAAATTTGAAATGAATAACAAAGAGGGAGGAATGGGCGAGTTTGCATCCGTTTTCCACGTAGGCAGCGATGTCATTAGTGCTAATTTAGTGATGAATGGGCGAGTTTGAGTTAAACTTGGCTGCTTAAGCAAATGAAACAATTAGCGGTCTAGGCAATTTTGTTCCTAGAACAAAATAGAGAATGATGGAGAAGGACTGAGAAAGGTAGAGAAACATTCTTCATCAGCGGTAGAAGAGAAAGTTAGAGGAAAGAAAAAATAATAGGAAAGAAAATTAAAGGGAATTCAAATTCATCCATTTGGACTTAAGAATTGAACACTTAGTTGATTTAGAAAACCTTAAATGAGGTGCTTAAGTTTAACTAATATCCTTATGCTACAATTACTCAGAAACTTCTATTTCTTAGAGGCTATGCAAGGTCAGTTTGAAATAAACTTGGCCACATAAGCAACTGAAACAATTAGCAGCCTAAACCAATTGGTTCATTGAACAAAACAATTGATGGAGAAGGATAGAGAAAGGTAGAGAGAAACATTCGTCTTGAGAGGTAGAAGGTAGAGTCAGATAAAAGAAACGGCAATAGGAAAGAAAGCAATGAGAATTCAAGCTCATCGTTTTGGACTTGTGAATTTTTTTTTGGGTGAATAAGACATAAATAAAAAAACAGAGATTACACTGCTACAAGGGGCATACCCCAGGACCTAACAAAAACTATACAAGAACAAAAGAAATAGGCGAACACACACAACCAGCAAAAGCCAAAATAAAACAGGACCAGAAACAAACAAGACTATAACTGGAGAAAGGAAATCAAAACATGGGAAAATTATAACCCCCCCAAAATATGTTCATGAGCCGCATAAATTCGAATGAGGACCATGAACACATCCAAATAGCGACCCAAATCTGAACGAAATCAGCCCGCAAAACGGCTACAACTAGCAGCAGACACAAAACGATAGACCATGTACATCCCACACGGCTAGGCCAAAAGGAGTGACAACCGAGCAAAACACTCATAGTCCATACACAGTACAATAAAATAAAAATAAAAGAAAGACAAGTATCCACAAAGGCGCTACAAGCAGACTTGTGAATTGAACGCTTAAGTGAATTAAAAAACCTTAAATGAGGTGCTTAAGTTAATCTAATATCATTAAGCTACAATTACTCAGAAAATTCTCTTTCTTAGAGTCTAAGCAAGGTTAGTTTGAGTTAAACTTGGTTGCTTAAGCTAATAAAACAATTAGTGGCCTAAGCTAATTAGCTTCTGGAACAAAATAGAGAAGGATGGAGAAAGTTGGAGAGAAACATTCTTTGTGAGAGGTAGAATAGAAAGTTAGATAAAAGAAAGAGTAATAATAGGAAGGAAATGAAAGGGAATTCAAATTCATCATTTTGGAGTTGGGAATTGAACACTTAGGCGATTTCGAATACCTTAAAAGTACCCTCCTAAAAAAAAAAGAAAAAAAAAACCACTAAACGAGTTGATTAAGTTTTAAACTAATATCGTTACTCAAAAAATTCTCTTTCTTAGAGGCTAAGCAAGGTTGGTCTAAGTTAAACTTGACCACTTAAGCTAAGGAAACAATTAGTGGCTAAGCTAATTAGTGCCTATATAGAGAAGGAGGGAGAAAGTTTGTGAGGAACATTTTTCTTGAGAGCTAAAAGAGGAAGTTAGAGAAAAGAAAGAGAAACGGGAAGAAATGAAGGGGAATTCAAATTCATCCTTTTGTACTTGACAACTGAACACTTAGGTCATTTTGAAAACCTTAAATGAGGTGCTTAAGTCAAACAACTAGCGTTAGGCTACAATTACTCAGAATATTTTTTGTTAGAGGCTAAGTAACGTTAGTTTGAGTTAAACTTGCCCACTTTAGCTAACGAAAGAATTAGGGGCCTAAGCTAATTAGTTCTCGAACAAAATAGAGAAGGATGGAGAAAGTTACAGAAAAACATTCTTCTTGAGAGGTAGAAGAGGAATTGATACAAAAGAAAGTGATATAGGAAGAAAATCAAAGAGAATTCAAATTCATCCTTTTGGACTTGAGAATTGAACACTTATGTGACTTAGAAAACCTTAAATGAGGTGCTTACGTTAAACTAATGTCAGTAAGATACAAATACAAAGAAAATTCTATTTCTTGGAGGAGGCAAGGTTAGTTTGAGTTAAACTTGGCCGCTCAGGCTAATGAAACCATTAGTGGCCTAAGTTAATTAGTTCCTAGAACAAAATAGAGAAGGATGGAGAAGGACAGAGAAGGTTAGAGAGAAACATTCTTCTTGAGAGCTAGAAGAGAAAGTTAGAGAATAGAAAGAGAAGTATGAAGAAAATCAAAGGGAATTAAAATTCATCTTTTTGGATTTGAGAATTGAACACTTAGGTAATTTAGAAAACCTTAAATGAGATGATTAAGCAAAACTAATATCGTTAAACTAATATTACTTAGAAAATTCTATTTTATAGAGGCTAAGTAAGGTTAATTTGAGTTAAACTAGGCAACTTAAGCTAATGAAAATAATTGGTGGCCTAAGGAAATTAGTTCCTAGAAAAAAATAGAGTAGGACGGAGAAAGTTAGACAGAAACATTCTTCTTGAGAGCGAGAAGAGAAAGTTAGAGAAAAGAAAGAGAAATAGGAAGAAAATCATAGGGCATTCAAATTCACCATTTTGGACTTGAGAATTGAACACTCAGGTGATTTAGAAAACCTTAAATGAGGTGCTTGCGTTAAACTAATATCGTTATGCAACAATTACTTTGAAAATTCTCTTTCTTAGAGGCTAAGCAAAGCTAGTTGCAGTTAAACTTGGCCACTTGAGCAAAAGAAACAATTAGTGGCCTAAGCTAATTAGTTCCCAGAACATAAAAGATAAAGATAGAGAAGGACGAAGAAAGTTATAGAGAAACATTCTTCTTGAGAGCTGGAAGAGAAAGTTAGAGAATAGAAAGAGAAATAGGAAGAAAATCAAAGGGAATTCAAATTCATCTTTTCGGACTTGAGAATTGAACACTTAGGTGATTTAGAAAACCTTAAATGAGGTGATTAAGCTAAACTAATATCATTAAAGTAATATTACTCAGGAAATTCTATCTCTAAGTGGCTAAGCAAGGTTCATTTGAGTTAAACTAGGCAACTTCAGCTAATGAAGCAATTAGTGGCCTAAGTTAATTAGTTCCCAGAACAATATAGAGAAGGACAGAGAAGGACGGAGAAAGTTAGATAGAAGCTTTCTTCTTGAAAGCTAGATGAGAAAGTTGGAGCAAAGAAAGAGAAATTGTAGTTGGGTAAATTTTCTTGTTTTATTTATTTCTTAGTCACCCCCCCCCCCCAAAAAAAAAAAAGAAAAAGGGAAGAGAAAGTTAGAGAAAAGAATGAAAATTAGGATGAAAATCACAGGGAATTCAAATTCACCCTTTTGGACTTGAGAATTGAACACTTTGCTGATTTAGAAAAACTTAGATGAGGTACTTAAGTTAAACTAATATCGTTATGCTATAATTACTCAGAAAATTCTCTTTCTTAGAGGCTAAGCAAGGTTAGTTTGAGTTAAACTTGGCCACTTAAGTTAATGACACAATTAACGGCCTAAGCTATTTAGTTCCTGGAACAGAACAGAGAAGGAAGGAGAAGGACGGAGAAAGTCAGAGAGGAACATTCCTTCTTCAGATCTAGAAGAGAAAGTTTGAAAAAAAAGAAAGAGAAATAGGAAGAAAATCAAACGGAATTCAAGTTCAACATTTTGGATTTGAGGATTGAATGCTTATATTCACCGAAAAAAAAATACTAAATCTTCTGCAGGTGATAATTGGCTTTTGGAGAAATGGAATCTACCTTACAAAAAATCATGCAGCAGACCCATGCTGTTGCAGATGGCAGGAGAATGAATGGTGTGAGCTTACCTACAATTAGGGTCGAGTGATGGTGAGCATATACTGTGGGGTTTTTACTAATTGGGTGTTCTTTTGTAGGTTCTTCCCTCTCTTATCAGGTTATGATGAATCCTATATCATCTCCCAAATTGAAGTAGCCGAATGGAGGGCTGAGTGATGTGAGCAAGCAAAATATATTCTGACATTGTGGGTTGAGTGATGAGAGACAGTATACATGTTTTGTTCTAACATTTATTATATATTATATATGTTTTGTGCAGGTTTATGGAGCTTTCAAGTATACTGTCTATCTTGTTCTCTTGAGAAATCATGTGAGGTGTGGGTCAAGTGATGTGAGGTTCTATATGGAGTGGAATGACATGCTTTATTGTGGGCCGAGTGTGGGGAGGTCCTATACAGTGTGCTTGTTATTTCTGCTCCTTTACGATCTTCGTTACGGTGGTGGTACTTCCAATCCATGGCTGGTAGTGGTTTACGTAATGGTGCGGAGGTGTGGTGATTCCTTAATTCGCAGTTACATGAGGCTGTTGCCAGTGTATTTGTATCATGCAGTGGAGGGGTGGTGGCTGATTGCTGCATAGGTTCGGGTGGCAGTTGGCAGGGTGTGTATGTACCATGGCGATGGCTGCTTCAAGCACCTTGCTATGCTACATGAGAGGGATAATCAGTGGTTTTTCTTATTATTTTTACATAGTTTTAGTGTGCATTTTGCCTACCCCTACGGGCTGTGTAGGAGGTTGTGTGCATTTTGATGTATCGTGTAATAGGTTTTTGAGCAACTTCGGTAGGATGGGCCTCTCTTGGCTCCTCCCTACGGTCCTTTTTGGGATGCTATTTTTGTATGATATTTATTTTGGTATAGCTGCCTATCCCTACGGGTTGAGTAGGGAGGTTTTGTTGTTATGGTGGTGATTGGCTGCTAGCTTTGTCATTTGTACAAAGCCCCTATCCATCATAGGATATGGCTTCTGTACAGACCGATTGGCTAGTAATCAATTTGCTCCCTTGATCTCCAGATGTAGCTTCCTAGGCTTGGTATAGTGTTTATTTGTCTTGTGTTTTCTTGGGCTTTGGTGGCTTTGTGCTGAGGTTCGTGCTGTTGTTTCGTTGTTAGGGCCTAGGGTATGCCCCTTGTATTCTTGTAAATCTTTCTGTTTTATTTATTTCTGATTCACCCAAAAAAAAAAAAAAATGTCGGTAAGATACAATTCCAATGAAAATTCTATTTCTTGGAGGAGGCAAGGTTAGTTTGAGTTAAACTTGGCCGCTCGAGCTAATGAAACCATTAGTGGCCTAAGCTAATTAGTTCCTAGAACAAAATAGAGAAGGATGGAGAAGGACAGAGAAGATTAGAGAGAAACATTCTTCTTGAGAGCTAGAAGAGAAAGTTAGAGAATAAAAAGAGAAGTATGAAGAAAATCAAAGAGAATTAAAATTCATCTTTTTGGATTTGAGAATTGAACACTTAAGTAATTTAGAAAACCTTAAATGAGATGATTAAGCAAAACTAATATCGTTAAACTAATATTACTTAGAAAATTCTATTTCTTAGAGGCCAAGTAAGGTTAATTTGAGTTAAACTAGGCAACTTAAGCTAATGAAAACAATTGGCGGCCTAAGGAAATTAGTTCCTAGAACAAAATAGAGTAGGACGGAGAAAGTTAGACAGAAACATTCTTCTTGAGAGCGAGAAGTGAAAGTTAGAGAAAAGAAAGAGAAATAGGAAGAAAATCATATGGCATTCAAATTCACCATTTTGGACTTGAGAATTGAACACTCGGGTGATTTAGAAAACCTTAAATGAGGTGCTTGCGTTAAACTAATATCGTTATGCAACAATTACTCTGAAAATTCTCTTTCTTAGAGGCTAAGCAAAGCTAGTTTCAGTTAAACTTGGCCACTTGAGCAAAAGAAACAATTAGTGGCCTAAGCTAATTAGTTCCCAGAACATAAAAGATAAAGATGGAGAAGGACGGAGAAAGTTAAAGCAAGGTTTATTTGAGTTAAACTAGGCAACTTCAGCTAATGAAGCAATTAGTGGCCTAAGTTAATTAGTTCCCAGAACAATGTAGAGAAGGACAGAGAAGGATATGGCTTTTGTACAGACCGATTGGCTAGTAATCAATTTGCTCCCTTGATCTCCAGATGTAGCTTCCTAGGCTTGGTATAGTGTTTATTTGTCTTGTGTTTTCTTGGGCTTCGGTGGCTTTGTGCTGAGGTTCGTGCTGTTGTTTCGTTGTTAGGGCCTGGGGTATGCCCCTTGTATTCTTGTAAATCTTTCCGTTTTATTTATTTCTGATTCACCCAAAAAAAAAAAAAATGTCGGTAAGATACAATTCCAATGAAAATTCTATTTCTTGGAGGAGGCAAGGTTAGTTTGAGTTAAACTTGGCCGCTCAAGCTAATGAAACCATTAGTGGCCTAAGCTAATTAGTTCCTAGAACAAAATAGAGAAGGATGGAGAAGGACAGAGAAGATTAGAGAGAAACATTCTTCTTGAGAGCTAGAAGAGAAAGTTAGAGAATAGAAAGAGAAGTATGAAGAAAATCAAAGAGAATTAAAATTCATCTTTTTGGATTTGAGAATTGAACACTTAAGTAATTTAGAAAACCTTAAATGAGATGATTAAGCAAAACTAATATCGTTAAACTAATATTACTTAGAAAATTCTATTTCTTAGAGGCCAAGTAAGGTTAATTTGAGTTAAACTAGGCAACTTAAGCTAATGAAAACAATTGGCGGCCTAAGGAAATTAGTTCCTAGAACAAAATAGAGTAGGACGGAGAAAGTTAGACAGAAACATTCTTCTTGAGAGCGAGAAGTGAAAGTTAGAGAAAAGAAAGAGAAATAGGAAGAAAATCATATGGCATTCAAATTCACCATTTTGGACTTGAGAATTGAACACTCGGGTGATTTAGAAAACCTTAAATGAGGTGCTTGCGTTAAACTAATATCGTTATGCAACAATTACTCTGAAAATTCTCTTTCTTAGAGGCTAAGCAAAGCTAGTTTCAGTTAAACTTGGCCACTTGAGCAAAAGAAACAATTAGTGGCCTAAGCTAATTAGTTCCCAGAACATAAAAGATAAAGATGGAGAAGGACGGAGAAAGTTAAAGCAAGGTTTATTTGAGTTAAACTAGGCAACTTCAGCTAATGAAGCAATTAGTGGCCTAAGTTAATTAGTTCCCAGAACAATGTAGAGAAGGACAGAGAAGGATATGGCTTTTGTACAGACCGATTGGCTAGTAATCAATTTGCTCCCTTGATCTCCAGATGTAGCTTCCTAGGCTTGGTATAGTGTTTATTTGTCTTGTGTTTTCTTGGGCTTCGGTGGCTTTGTGCTGAGGTTCGTGCTGTTGTTTCGTTGTTAGGGCCTGGGGTATGCCCCTTGTATTCTTGTAAATCTTTCCGTTTTATTTATTTCTGATTCACCCAAAAAAAAAAAAATGTCGGTAAGATACAATTCCAATGAAAATTCTATTTCTTGGAGGAGGCAAGGTTAGTTTGAGTTAAACTTGGCCGCTCAAGCTAATGAAACCATTAGTGGCCTAAGCTAATTAGTTCCTAGAACAAAATAGAGAAGGATGGAGAAGGACAGAGAAGATTAGAGAGAAACATTCTTCTTGAGAGCTAGAAGAGAAAGTTAGAGAATAGAAAGAGAAGTATGAAGAAAATCAAAGAGAATTAAAATTCATCTTTTTGGATTTGAGAATTGAACACTTAAGTAATTTAGAAAACCTTAAATGAGATGATTAAGCAAAACTAATATCGTTAAACTAATATTACTTAGAAAATTCTATTTCTTAGAGGCCAAGTAAGGTTAATTTGAGTTAAACTAGGCAACTTAAGCTAATGAAAACAATTGGCGGCCTAAGGAAATTAGTTCCTAGAACAAAATAGAGTAGGACGGAGAAAGTTAGACAGAAACATTCTTCTTGAGAGCGAGAAGTGAAAGTTAGAGAAAAGAAAGAGAAATAGGAAGAAAATCATATGGCATTCAAATTCACCATTTTGGACTTGAGAATTGAACACTCGGGTGATTTAGAAAACCTTAAATGAGGTGCTTGCGTTAAACTAATATCGTTATGCAACAATTACTCTGAAAATTCTCTTTCTTAGAGGCTAAGCAAAGCTAGTTTCAGTTAAACTTGGCCACTTGAGCAAAAGAAACAATTAGTGGCCTAAGCTAATTAGTTCCCAGAACATAAAAGATAAAGATGGAGAAGGACGGAGAAAGTTATAGAGAAACATTCTTCTTGAGAGCTGGAAGAGAAAGTTAGAGAATAGAAAGAGAAATAGGAAGAAAATCAAAGGGAATTCAAATTCATCTTTTCGGACTTGAGAATTGAATAGTTAGGTGATTTAGAAAACCTTAAATGAGGTGATTAAGCTAAACTAATATCATTAAAGTAATATTACTCAGGAAATTCTATCTCTAAGAGGCTAAGCAAGGTTTATTTGAGTTAAACTAGGCAACTTCAGCTAATGAAGCAATTAGTGGCCTAAGTTAATTAGTTCCCAGAACAATGTAGAGAAGGACAGAGAAGGATATGGCTTTTGTACAGACCGATTGGCTAGTAATCAATTTGCTCCCTTGATCTCCAGATGTAGCTTCCTAGGCTTGGTATAGTGTTTATTTGTCTTGTGTTTTCTTGGGCTTCGGTGGCTTTGTGCTGAGGTTCGTGCTGTTGTTTCGTTGTTAGGGCCTGGGGTATGCCCCTTGTATTCTTGTAAATCTTTCCGTTTTATTTATTTCTGATTCACCCAAAAAAAAAAAAAAATGTCGGTAAGATACAATTCCAATGAAAATTCTATTTCTTGGAGGAGGCAAGGTTAGTTTGAGTTAAACTTGGCCGCTCAAGCTAATGAAACCATTAGTGGCCTAAGCTAATTAGTTCCTAGAACAAAATAGAGAAGGATGGAGAAGGACAGAGAAGATTAGAGAGAAACATTCTTCTTGAGAGCTAGAAGAGAAAGTTAGAGAATAGAAAGAGAAGTATGAAGAAAATCAAAGAGAATTAAAATTCATCTTTTTGGATTTGAGAATTGAACACTTAAGTAATTTAGAAAACCTTAAATGAGATGATTAAGCAAAACTAATATCGTTAAACTAATATTACTTAGAAAATTCTATTTCTTAGAGGCCAAGTAAGGTTAATTTGAGTTAAACTAGGCAACTTAAGCTAATGAAAACAATTGGCGGCCTAAGGAAATTAGTTCCTAGAACAAAATAGAGTAGGACGGAGAAAGTTAGACAGAAACATTCTTCTTGAGAGCGAGAAGTGAAAGTTAGAGAAAAGAAAGAGAAATAGGAAGAAAATCATATGGCATTCAAATTCACCATTTTGGACTTGAGAATTGAACACTCGGGTGATTTAGAAAACCTTAAATGAGGTGCTTGCGTTAAACTAATATCGTTATGCAACAATTACTCTGAAAATTCTCTTTCTTAGAGGCTAAGCAAAGCTAGTTTCAGTTAAACTTGGCCACTTGAGCAAAAGAAACAATTAGTGGCCTAAGCTAATTAGTTCCCAGAACATAAAAGATAAAGATGGAGAAGGACGGAGAAAGTTATAGAGAAACATTCTTCTTGAGAGCTGGAAGAGAAAGTTAGAGAATAGAAAGAGAAATAGGAAGAAAATCAAAGGGAATTCAAATTCATCTTTTCGGACTTGAGAATTGAATAGTTAGGTGATTTAGAAAACCTTAAATGAGGTGATTAAGCTAAACTAATATCATTAAAGTAATATTACTCAGGAAATTCTATCTCTAAGAGGCTAAGCAAGGTTTATTTGAGTTAAACTAGGCAACTTCAGCTAATGAAGCAATTAGTGGCCTAAGTTAATTAGTTCCCAGAACAATGTAGAGAAGGACAGAGAAGGACGGAGAAAGTTAGATAGAAGCTTTCTTCTTGAAAGCTAGATGAGAAAGTTGGAGCAAAGAAAGAGAAATTGTAGTTGTGTAAATTTTCTTGTTTTATTTATTTCTTAGTCACCCCCCCCCCCCCAAAAAAAAAAAAAGAAAAAGGGAAGAGAAAGTTAGAGAAAAGAATGAAAATTAGGATGAAAATCACAGGGAATTCAAATTCACCCTTTTGGACTTGAGAATTGAACACTTTGCTGATTTAGAAAAACTTAGATGAGGTACTTAAGTTAAACTAATATCGTTATGCTATATAATTACTCAGAAAATTCTCTTTCTTAGAGGCTAAGCAAGGTTAGTTTGAGTTAAACTTGGCCACTTAAGTTAATGAAACAATTAACGGCCTAAGCTATTTAGTTCCTGGAACAGAGAACAGAGAAGGAAGGAGAAGGACGGAGAAAGTCAGAGAGGAACATTCCTTCTTGAGATCTAGAAGAGAAAGTTTGAAAAAAAAGAAAGTGAAATAGAAAGAAAATCAAAAGGAATTCAAGTTCAACATTTTGGATTTGAGGATTGAATGCTTATATTCCACCAAAAAAATTGAACGCTTAGGTGATTTAGATACCTTAAATGAGGTGCTTAAGTTGAACTAATTTCCTTAAGCTACAATGACTCATAAAATTCTCTTTCTTTGAGGCTAAGCAAGGTTAGTTTGAGTTAAACTTGGCCGCTTAAGCAAATGAAACAATTAGCGGTCTAGGCAATTTTGTTCCTAGAACAAAATAGATAATGATGGAGAAGGACTGAGAAAGGTAGAGAGAAACATTCTTCATCGGAGGTAGAAAAGAAAGTTAGAGGAAAGAAAAAATAATAGGAAAGAAAATCAAAGGGAAATCAAATTCAACCCTTTGGACTTAAGAATTGAACACTTAGTTGATTTAGAAAACCTTAAATGAGGTGCTTAAGTTTAACTAATATCCTTATGCTACAATTACTCAGAAACTTCTATTTCTTAGAGGCTATGCAAGGTCTGTTTGAATTAAACTTGGCGACATAAGCAATTGAAACAATTAGCAGCCTAAACCAATTGGTTCATTGAACAAAACAGTTGATGGAGAAGGATAGAGAAAAGTAGAGAGAAACATTCTTTTTTTTTTTTGGGTGAATAAGAAATAAAATAAAACAGAAAGCTTTACAAGAATACAAGGGGCATACCCCAGGCCCTAACAACAGAATAACAACACGAGCCTCGGCCCACAGTCACCAAAGCCCAAAGAAACACAAAACAAAAACACTAGACCAAACCTAGGAGCTACATCCGAAAATTAGGAGAGCCAATTGAAAACTAGGGACCTATGATGAATAGGGACCTTGTACAAAAGACAAAGCCAGCAGCCAACAAGCACCACCACAACAGTCAAAAACTCCCTACACAACCCGTAGGGATAGGCACCATCACACCCACAAAACCTCCCTACACAACCCGTAGGGATAGGCACCTGTAACAAAATAAATATAATACAAAAATAGCAACCCAAACAAACCGAAGTGATGAACCAAGAGGGGCCCATCCTACCGAAGTTGCTTAAAAACCTGTTACACGAGACACCAAAATACACATGAAACCTCCTACACAACCCGTAGGAGTAGGCAAACTGCAAACTAAAACTGTGTACAAATAAAAAGAAAGACCACTGATTAGCTCCCACTTGTAGCATAGCAAGGCGCTTGAAGCAGCCATCACCATGGTACATACACACCCTGCCAACTGCCACCCAAACCTGAGCAGCAATCAACCACCACTCCTCCACAGCATGAGAGAAATATACTGTTAACAGCCTCAGGTAACTACGGATTAAGGAATTACCACACCACCGAACCACGACATAAACCACAACCAGCCATGGATTGAAATTACCACCTCCGTAATGATGATCGTAAAGCAGCAGAAATAACAAGCACACTGTATAAGACCTCCCCACACTCGGCCCACAGTAAAAAATATTCTTACACTCCATATAGAACCTCACACCACTTGGCCCACACCTCACATGATTTCTCAATAGAACAAGATGGATAGTATACTTGAAAGCTCCATAAACCTGCATAAAACATATATAATATATAATAAATGTTAGAGCAAAACATGTATATTGTCTCTCTTCACTCAACCCACAGTGGCAGAGAATACTTTGCTTGCTCACATCACTCAACCCTCCAATCAACCACTTCAATGATATAGGATTCATCATAACCTAATAAGAAAGTAAAGAACCTACAAAAGATAACCCAATTAGTAAAACCCCACAGTATATGCTCACCATCACTCGACCCTAATTGTAGGTGAACTCACACCACTCATTCTCCTGCCATCTGCAGTAGCATTGGTAGAAGAGAAAGTCAGAGAAAAGAAACACCAATAGGAAAGAAAGCAATGAGAATTCAAGCTCATTGTTTTGGACTTGTGAATTGAACACTTAAGTGAATTAGAAAACCTTAAATGAGGTGCTTAAGTTAATCTAATATCATTAAGCTACAATTACTCAGAAAATTCTCTTTCTTAGAGTCTAAGCAAGGTTAGTTTGAGTTAAACTTGGTTGCTTAAGCTAATAAAACAATTAGTGGCCTAAGCTAATTAGCTTCTGGAACAAAATAGAGAAGGATGGAGAAAGTTGGAGAGAAACATTCTTCGTGAGAGGTAGAATAGAAAGTTAGATAAAAGAAAGAGTAATAGGAAGGAAATCAAAGAGAATTCAAATTCATCATTTTGGACTTGGGAATTGAACACTTAGGCGATTTAGAATACCTTAAAAGTACCCTCCTAAAAAAAAACAAAAAAAACCACCAAACGAGTTGATTAAGTTTTAAACTAATATCGTTACTCAAAAAATTCTCTTTCTTAGAGGCTAAGCAAGGTTAGTCTGAGTTAAACTTGACCACTTAAGCTAAGGAAACAATTAGTGGCTAATTAGTGCCTATATAGAGAAGGAGGGAGAAAGTTTGTGAGGAACATTTTTCTTGAGAGCTAAAAGAGGAAGTTAGTGAAAAGAAAGAGAAACGGGAAGAAAATGAAGGGGAATTCAAATTCATCCTTTTGTACTTGACAACTGAACACTTAGGTCATTTTGAAATCCTTAAATGAGGTGCTTAAGTCAAACAACTAGCGTTAAGTTACAATTACTCAGAATTTTTTTTGTTAGAGGCTAAGCAACGTTAGTTTGAGTTAAACTTGCCCACTTAAGCTAACGAAACAATTAGGGGCCTAAGCTAATTAGTTCTCGAACAAAATAGAGAAGGATGGAGAAAGTTACAGAGAAACATTCTTCTTGAGGGGTAGAAGAGGAAGTCATACAAAAGAAAGTGATATAGGAAGAAAATGAAAGATAATTCAAATTCATCATTTTAGACTTGAGAATTGAACACTTATGTGACTTAGAAAACCTTAAATGAGGTGCTTACGTTAAACTAATGTCGGTAAGATACAATTCCACAGAAAATTCTATTTCTTGGAGGAGGGGGGGCCTTGGTATATTGGAGGCTACCTTCTTATTCTCAAGCAGTGGAAGAGAATGATGAAGTTGACAAAAGAGAAGTTTACCAAAATTCCAATTTGGGTAAAATTCTTCAACATTCCAATGGAGTACTGGGACCCCGATGGGTTTAGTAGAATAGCAAGTGCAATTGGTAATCCCCTCTTTCTGGATCAGCTCACGGCTAGGGGTAGCAGACTGGCTTTCGCTAGAGTTTGTATTGAAATCGAGGCAACTTCCAAATTGCCTACATATTTCCAGATCTGGTGTGATGATGAAGCTGTCTTAATCCGTGTAGAATACTAAGGCCTTCCTGCTATATGCCAACACTGTCAGATTTTTGGGCATGAGACTGCTAAGTGTGTTTTAACCCAGGTTGCCCACTTGATCTCTTTACAAAAAAACACTGAGGAGCAAACTACGGAGTTGGTAGATGAGTGGACAACTGTTACAGCTAAAGGTAAAAGAAAGGTGGGAGAACCAGAACCAGCTCTCAGCCCCATCTTGGAGGAGGAAACAAATCCTATCAACATGATGGAGGAGTTGGCTCCTAACCCAGTGGTAGAGGAGGCTCCTCAACCTTACCAAGCAGTGGTGGATCTCTCAGAAGGTTCGGAGGAGACTAATGCAGTGATGGACCCGGCTAAAGAAATGGACAAGTTTACAGAAAAGTTCTGGAAATCACAAAGTTGGTTATTCCTCAGACAACTGAGCACATGGAGTCAGTGATCGCTGAAGTCAAGTTGGCAAGGGAAATACAAAAAGCTACTACTCACCAAGTAGCTAATCAGATGAGTGGTAAGTCCTTTGGCAAAGGTACCAGCAGCCAGAGGAGGAAGAAAAGGTAACCCAGGTTGTAGTTGGTTGTGGTTTGGCTTTTTGTTGAGTCTCGTTTTTTTTTTTGTATCCCAATGACTGTTAAAATTGCTTTTTGGAATGTTAGAGGGTTGAATGACCCTTCTAAACATAAGGAAATTAAAAATTTGGTTCTCAATGAAAATATCAATGTCATGGGTGTTTTGGAGACTAAGATCAAACAAGTTAATGAAAATAAAATTTGTTCCAAGTGTTTTGGTGATTGGTCCTTTTTGTCTAACTCCCAACCAACTGTAACTGGAAAGGTGTGGGTGTGTTGGAATAATGTTATTTGTAATGTCCAATTGATTTCTATGTCTAACCAACATATTTTTTGCAAGATAACGGAGTTGGCTACAAATGATGATTTTTTTGCAACTTTTGTTTATGCTGAAAATAAACACAATTTAAGACTTCCTCTTTTTGAGAGTTTGGCTCAGATCTCCCGGTCTAAATCCAAATCCCCCAGTATTTTTCTGGGTGATTTCAATGCTATTAGAATTCGTCAGGAAAAAGTGGGGGGGTCTTCTAACTGGTCTTTTGAGCATGAGGCGTTTAATACCTGCATTAATGAGTCTGAATTGGCTGATCTTTCCTATGGGGGATGCCAGTTCACTTGGTCTAACAAAAGGTGTGGTGGTGAATATATAGCCACGAAAATTGATAGGGTGTTAATCAATGAGGCTTGGTTAGACAAATTTCCAGAGTCTACTGCCTTCTTCCTCCCTTCAGGGGTCTCTGATCACTCCCCTACTGTGGTCAACACCTCTATTGCTAAGACCTCTTTCAAAAAGCCTTTTAAGTTTTTTGATTGTTAGCCTAAACATCCGGAGTTCATCTCTACTGTGTCCTCTACTTGGAATCAATATATTAGAGGTGTCCTTATGTTTCGGGTGTATCAAAAACTGAGGCAACTCAAGGTCAAACTCAAACTCTTAAACAAAAAGGACTTTAGCGATATATCGCTCCGTGTTCAAGCATCTAAGACCAATTTGGACCTTCTCCAATTTAAATTAGATAAGGACCCGTTGAATATTGTGCTTCAAGGTCAGGAGAGGGAGGAGCATAAGAAGTATTTAGATCTTAGCCAGGTGGAAGAGAGTCTTGCCCTTCAGAAATCTAGAATCCAATGGCTCGGGCTTGGGGATAGGAATAGTAGCTTCTTCTTTAGAACTGTCAAAAGTAATATAAATAGGGGGAAGATTCTGAGTGTTGATATGGGTAATGGCCTTAGATTCACTGAAAGTGGAGACATTCACAGTGCTTTCATTCAGTACTACACTAATCTTTTTGGTTCCCCTTTTGAGGATGAGTATCATGGCTTTGAGAGAATCAGATCCCTGGTGCATTCCAAGGTCTCTGAAGATCAATCTGCTATGCTGAGTGGGCCTGTTACTGATGGTGAAATTAAGGAGGTCTTTTGGTCCCTCAAGGCCAATAAGGCCCCTGGCCTTGATGGCTACTCAGCGGGCTTCTTTAAGAGCTCTTGGGATATTGTGGGTAAGGAGGTGACTACTGCTATCAGGTCTTTCTTTGAGTCTGGCAAGCTTCTCTCGGAAGTCAATAGCACTATCATTGCCCTTATCCCCAAGATTCCCAATCCCATGAAGGTGGGTGATTATAGACCCATTTCCTGTTGTAACACTATTTATAAGTGTATTGCCAAAATCATGGCGAATAGAGTTAAGCATGTGTTGCCGAATTTGATTGATCCTGTTCAATCTGCTTTTGTTCCTGGTAGAAGGATCTCGGATAATATATTTCTGTCCCAAGAGATCATGAGAGGTTACCATAGAGACTCCAAGGTCCCTAGGTGTGTTATGAAAGTGGACATCATGAAAGCCTATGACAATGTTAGATGGGAGTTTATCCTTGATATCCTCAAAGCTATGGACTTCCCTCTAAGTATGATTAATTGGATCAAGGCGTGTATGACCAGTCCCTCTTTCTCTATTTGCATTAATGGTAGTCTTCATGGGTAATTCAAAGGTGCCAGAGGGCTTAGATAGGGAGACCCTATGTCCCTTTACCTGTTTGTGCTAGCTATGGAAATTCTTGCTAGAATCCTTGCTGAAAAAGCCAAGAGTCCTATGTTTAAGTTCCATTGGAGGTGTGATAAGACCAAAATTGTGAACCTTTGTTTTGCTGATGATCTGATGATTTTTAGTAAAGGTGATCCTGGGACTGTGAACCTTATTATGCAAGGATTGGATGAATTCAGAAGGCTATCAGGCCTTACTCCGAGTCCTAACAAGAGTAATATTTTCTTCTCTGGTTGTAACAGGCACCTCAGAGAGGAGATTCTTCATATTGCTAAGTTCAATGAGGGGACTCTCCCGGTTAAATACTTGGGAGTTCCTTTGATTACCACTAAGTTCAAGGCTTTTGATTGCCAAATTCTGATCGATAGGATAACGAAGCGAATTAGGAGTTGGACTAATAAACTTCTATCCTATGCGGGTAGAGCTCAACTCATTCAAACAATCCTCTTTTCGATGCAAGTGTATTGGTCCTCTATGTTCATCCTTCCTAGGAAGGTTATTAGAGATATTGAGAGCCTGCTTAGAGCCTTTCTTTGGTCTGGGTCTGATTTGAAGAAGCATAGTGCTAAGATTGCTTGGAGCTCTATATGTAAACCCAAGAATGAGGGGGGCTTGGGTTTCAAAGATATGGGTATTTGGAATAAGGCTGCTGTAGCTAAACATGTTTGGTTCCTCTTCTCTGGTGGTGAGGGCTCTATGTGGTGCCAATGGGTCAAGTCCTACTTACTCAAAGGTAGGAGTTTCTGGTATGTTAAAGTCCCTAGTGACCCCTCTTGGGTCTGGAGGAAAATCCTGAAGCTTAGACATCTCCTCCTCCCCCTTATTAAGCTTAAAATTGGTAATGGGGAGCAAGCTTTTCTATGGTTTGATAACTGGCATCCCCTTGGATCGTTGTGGAGCAGGTTTGGGCCCAGAATTGCCTATGATTCAGGTCTTGACTGTAACTCTAAAGTTAGCTCCATCATCTCTAGTGGTGCTTGGAAGTGGCCTTTCCTTAATTCTTGGGAGATCTGGGAGTGGATTGCATCTACTCCCTCCACTTTTAAACCCACTGTGAGCACTCATGATTGTCCTTGGTGGAGTCTTACAGGTGATGGTCTTTTCACTATTCAGTCTACTTGGGACTGCTGGAGGGATAAGGGTCCTAAAGTCTCTTGGAGTAAATTGCTCTGGGGGCATCCCTATATTCCTAGGGTTAGCTTCATTGTTTGGCTGGCTATTCATGAGAGATTGAACACTAGGGATAGATTGCAAGTTTTTGGGCTTGTTACTCACCCTACTCATCCCATTCCTTCTCCATCATGCTTATATTCACCCAAAAAATTTGAACGCTTAAGTGATTTAGATACCTTAAATGAGGTGCTTAAGTTGAACTAATTTCCTTAATTTCCTTAAGCAAGGTTAGTTTGAGTTAAACTTGACCGCTTAAGCAAATGAAACAATTAGCGGTCTAGGCAATTTTGTTCCTAGAACAAAATAGAGAATGATGGAGAAGGAATGGGAAAGGTAGAGAGAAACATTCTTCATCGGAGGTAGAAGAGAAAGTTAGAGGAAGAGAAAATAATAAGAAAGAAAATCAAAGGGAAATCAAATTCATCCCTTTGGACTTAAGAATTGAACACTTAGTTGATTTAGAAAACCTTAAATGAGGTGCTTAAGTTTAACTAATATCCTTATGCTACAATTACTCAGAAACTTCTATTTCTTAGAGGCTATGCAAGGTCAGTTCGAATTAAACTTGGCCACATAAGCAACTGAAACAATTAGCGGCCTAAACCAATTGGTTCATTGAACAAAACAGTTGATGGAGAAGGATAGAGAAAGGTAGAGAGAAACATTCTTCTTGAGAGGTAGAAGAGAAAGTCAGAGAAAAGAAACAGCAATAGGAAAGAAAGCAATGAGAATTCAAGCTCATCGTTTTGGACTTGTGAATTGAACACGTGAATTAGAAAACCTTAAATGAGTTGCTTAAGTTAATCTAATATCATTAAGCTACAATTACTCAGAAAATTCTCTTTCTTAGAGTCTAAGAAAGGTTAGTTTGAGTTAAACTTGGTTGCTTAAGCTAATAAAACAATTAGTGGCCTAAGCTAATTAGCTTCTGGAACAAAATAGAGAAGGATGGAGAAAGTTGGAGATAAACATTCTTTGTGAGAGGTAGAATAGAAAGTTAGATAAAAGAAAGAGTAATAGGAAGGAAATCAAAGAGAATTCAAATTCATCATTTTGGACTTGGGAATTGAACACTTAAGCGATTTAGAATACCTTAAAAGTACCCTCCTAAAAAAAAAAAAAAACCACTAAACAAGTTGATTAAATTTTAAACTAATATCGTTACTCAAAAAAATTCTCTTTCTTAGAGGCTAAGCAAGGTTAGTCTGAGTTAAACTTGACCACTTAAGCCAAGGAAACAATTAGTGGCTAAGCTAATTAGTGCCTATATAGAGAAGGAGGGAGAAAGTTTGTGAGGAACATTTTTCTTCAGAGCTAAAAGAGGAAGTTAGAGAAAAGAAATAGAAACGGGAAGAAAATGAAGGGGAATTCAAATTCAACCTTTTGTACTTGACAACTGAACACTTAGGTCATTTTGAAATCCATAAATGAGGTGCTTAAGTCAAACAACTAGCGTTAAGCTGCAATTACTCAGAATTTTTTTTGTTAGAGGCTAAGCAACGTTAGTTTGAGTTAAACTTGCCCACTTAAGCTAACGAAACAATTAGGGGCCTAAGCTAATTTGTTCACGAACAAAATAGAGAAGGATGGAGAAAGTTACAGAGAAACATTCTTCTTGAGAGGTAGAAGAGGAAGTCACACAAAAGAAAGTGATATAGGAAGAAAATCAAAGAGAATTCAAATTCATCCTTTTAGACTTGAGAATTGAACACTTATGTGACTTAGAAAACCTTAAATGAGGTGCTTACGTTAAACTAATGTCAGTAAGATAATATTCCACAGAAAATTCTATTTCTTGGAGGAGGCAAGGTTAGTTTGAGTTAAACTTGGCCGCTCAAGCTAATGAAAACCAGTAGTGGCCTAAGTTAATTAGTTCCTAGAACAAAATAGAGAAGGATGGAGAAGGACAGAGAAGGTTAGAGAGAAACATTCTTCTTGAGAGCTAGAAGAGAAAGTTAGAGAATAGAAAGAGAAGTATGAAGAAAATCAAAGGGAATTAAAATTCATCTTTTTGGATTTGAGAATTGAACACATAGGTAATATTCATCCAAAAAAAGAACACATAGGTAATTTAGAAAACTTTAATGAGATGATTAAGCAAAACTAATATCGTTAAACTAATATTACTTTGAAAATTCTATTTCTTAAAGGCTAAGTAAGGTTAATTTGAGTTGAACTAGGCAACTTAAGCTAATGAAAACAATTGGCGGCCTAAGGAAATTTGTTCCAAGAAAAAAATAGAGTAGGACGGAGAAAGTTTGACAGAAACATTCTTCTTGAGAGCGAGAAGAGAAAGTTAGAGAAAAGAAAGAGAAATAGGAAGAAAATCATAGGGCATTCAAATTCACTATTTTGGACTTGAGAATTGAACACTCGGGTGATTAAGAAAACCTTAAATGAGGTGCTTGCGTTAAACTAATACCGTTATGCAACAATTACTCTGAAAATTCTCTTTCTTAGAGGCTAAGCAAAGCTAGTTTCAGTTAAACTTGGCCACTTGAGCAAAAGAAAGAATTAGTGGCCTAAGCTAATTAGTTCCCAGAACATAAAAGATAAAGATGGAGAAGGACGGAGAAAGTTATAGAGAAACATTCTTCTTGAGAGCTGGAAGAGAAAGTCAGTGAATAGAAAGAGAAATAGGAAGAAAATCAAAGGGAATTCAAATTCATCTTTTCGGACTTGAGAATTGAACACTTAGGTGATTTAGAAAACCTTAAATGAGGTGATTAAGCTAAACTAATATCATTAAAGTAATATTACTCAGGAAATTCTATCTCTAAGAGGCTAAGCAAGGTTCATTTGAGTTAAACTAGGCAACTTCAGCTAATGAAGCAATTAGTGGCCTAAGTTAATTAGTTCCCAGAACAATGTAGAGAAGGACAGAGAAGGACGGAGAAAGTTAGATAGAAGCTTTCTTCTTGAAAGCTAGATGAGAAAGTTGGAGCAAAGAAAGAGAAATTGTAGTTGTGTAAATTTTCTTCTTTTATTTATTTCTTATTCACCCCCCCCCCCCCAAAAAAAAAAAGAAAAAGAAAAAGTGAAGAGAAAGTTAGAGAAAAGAATGAAAATTAGGATGAAAATCACAGGGAATTCAAATTCACCCTTTTGGACTTGAGAATTGAACACTTTGCTGATTTAGAAAAACTTAGATGAGGTACTTAAGTTAAACTAATATCGTTATGCTATAATTTCTCAGAAAATTCTCTTTTTTAGAGTCTAAGTAAGGTTAGTTTGAGTTAAACTTGGCCACTTAAGTTAATGAAACAATTAATGGCCTAAGCTAATATTTTGTTCCTGGAACAGAACAGAGAAGGAAGGGGAAGGACGGAGAAAGTGAGAGAGGAACATTCCTTCTTGAGATCTAGAAGAGAAAGTTTGAAAAAAAAGAAAGAGAAATAGGAAGAAAATCAAATGGAATTTAAGTTCAACATTTTTTATTTGAGGATTGAATGCTTATATTCACCCAATAAAAATGAACGCTTAGGTGATTTAGATACCTTAAATGAGGTGCTTAAGTTGAATTAATTTCCTCAAGCTACAATGACTCATAAAATTCTCTTTCTTGGAGGCTAAGCAAGGTTAGTTTGAGTTAAACTTGACCGCTTAAGCAAATGAAACAATTAGCGGTCAAGGCAATTTTGTTCCTAGAACAAAATAGAGAATGATGGAGAAGGAATGAGAAAGGTAGAGAGAAACATTCTTCATCGGAGGTAGAAGAGAAAGTTAGAGGAAAGAAAAAATAATAGGAAAGAAAATCAAAGGGAAATCAAATTCATCCCTTTGGACTTAAGAATTGAACACTTAGTTGATTTAGAAAATCTTAAATGAGGTGCTTAAGTTTAACTAATATCCTTATGCTACAATTACTCAGAAACTTCTATTTCTTAGAGGCTATGCAAGGTCAGTTTGAATTAAACTTGGCGACATAAGCAACTGAAACAATTAGCGGCCTAAACCAATTGGTTCATTGAACAAAACAGTTGATGGAGAAGGATAGAGAAAGGTAGAGAGAAACATTCTTCTTGAGAGGTAGAAGAGAAAGTCAGAGAAAAGAAACAGCAATAGGAAAGAAAGCAATTAGAATTCAAGCTCATCGTTTTGGACTTGTGAATTGAACACTTAAGTGAATTAGAAAACCTTAAATGAGGTGCTTAAGTTAATCTAATATCATTAAGCTACAATTACTCAGAAAATTCTCTTTCTTAGAGTCTAAGCAAGGTTAGTTTGAGTTAAACTTGGTTGCTTAAGCTAATAAAACAATTAGTGGCCCAAGCTAATTAGCTTCTGGAACAAAATAGAGAAGGATGGAGAAAGTTGGAGATAAACATTCTTCGTGAGAGGTAGAATAGAAAGTTAGATAAAAGAAAGAGTAATAGGAAGGAAATCAAAGAGAATTCAAATTCATCATTTTGGACTTGGGAATTGAACACTTAGGCGATTTAGAATACCTTAAAAGTACCCTCCTAAAAAAAAAAAAAAAAAACCACTAAACGAGTTGATTAAGGTTTAAACTAATATCGTTACTCAAAAAATTCTCTTTCTTAGAGGCTAAGCAAGGTTAGTCTAAGTTAAACTTGACCACTTAAGCTAAGGAAACAATTAGTGGCTAAGCTAATTAGTGCCTATATAGAGAAGGAGGGAGAAAGTTTGTAAGGAACATTTTTCTTCAAAGCTAAAAGAGGAAGTTAGAGAAAAGAAATAGAAACGAGAAGAACATGAAGGGGAATTCAAATTCATCCTTTTGTACTTGACAACTGAACACTTAGGTCATTTTGAAATCCTTAAATGAGGTGCTTAAGTCAAACAACCAGCGTTAAGCTACAATTACTCAGAATTTTTTTTGTTAGAGGCTAAGCAACGTTAGTTTGAGTTAAACTTGCCCACTTAAGCTAACGAAACAATTAGGGGCCTAAGCTAATTAGTTCACGAACAAAATAGAGAAGGATGGAGAAAGTTACAGAGAAACATTCTTCTTGAGGGGTAGAAGAGGAAGTCACACAAAAGAAAGTGATATAGGAAGAAAATCAAAGAGAATTCAAATTCATCCTTTTAGACTTGAGAATTGAACACTTATGTGACTTAGAAAACCTTAAATGAGGTTCTTACGTTAAACTAATGTCAGTAAGATACAATTCCACAGAAAATTCTATTTCTTGGAGGAGGCAAGGTTAGTTTGAGTTAAACTTGGCCGCTCAAGCTAATGAAACCATTAGTGGCCTAAGTTAATTAGTTCCTAGAACAAAATAGAGAAGGATGGAGAAGGACAGAGAAGGTTAGAGAGAAACATTCTTCTTGAGAGCTAGAAGAGAAAGTTAGAGAATAGAAAGAGAAGTATGAAGAAAATCAAAGGGAATTAAAATTCATCTTTTTGGATTTGAGAATTGAACACTTAGGTAATTTAGAAAACTTTAAATGAGATGATTTTGCAAAACTAATATCGTTAAACTAATATTACTTAGAAAATTCTATTTCTTAGAGGCTAAGTAAGGTTAATTTGAGTTAAACTAGGCAACTTAAGCTAATGAAAACAATTGGCGGCCTAAGGGAAATTAGTTCCTAGAAAAAAATAGAGTAGGACGGAGAAAGTTAGACAGAAACATTCTTCTTGAGAGCGAGAAGAGAAAGTTAGAGAAAAGAAAGAGAAATAGGAAGAAAATCATAGGGCATTCAAATTCACCATTTTGGACTTGAGAATTGAACACTCGGGTGATTTAGAAAACCTTAAATGAGGTGCTTGCGTTAAACTAATATCGTTATGCAACAATTACTCTTAAAATTCTCTTTCTTAGAGGCTAAGCAAAGCTAGTTTCAGTTAAACTTGGCCACTTGAGCAAAAGAAAGAATTAGTGGCCTAAGCTAATTAGTTCCCAGAACGTAAAAGATAAAGATGGAGAAGGATGGAGAAAGTTATAGAGAAACATTCTTCTTGAGAGATGGAAGAGAAAGTCAGAGAATAGAAAGAGAAATAGGAAGAAAATCAAAGGGAATTCAAATTCATCTTTTCGGACTTGAGAATTGAACACTTAGGTGATTTAGAAAACCTTAAATGAGGTGATTAAGCTAAACTAATATCATTACAGTAATATTACTCAGGAAATTCTGTCTCTAAGAGGCTAAGCAAGGTTTTTTTTTTTTTTTTTTTTTTTTTTTTTGGGTGAATAAGACAATAAAAAAAACAGCAAGATATACAAAAATACAAGGGGCAAACCCCAGGACCTTCCAAGAAGCTATACAGGACGAGAGACGAAAGAAAAACAAAGGGCTACACCAAGCCCAACAACAGCCCACATGGACAAAACAAAAAAAGACAACAGCAAATGAAGCAATTAGTGGCCTATGTTAATTAGTTCCCAGAACAATGTAGAGAAGGACAGAGAAGGACGGAGAAAGTTAGATAGAAGCTTTCTTCTTGAAAGCTAGATGAGAAAGTTGGAGCAAAGAAAGAGAAATTGTAGTTGTGTAAATTTTCTTGTTTTATTTATTTCTTATTCACCACCCCCCCCCCCCAAAAAAAAAAAAGAAAAAGAAAAGGTGAAGAGAAAGTTAGAGAAAAGAATGAAAATTAGGATGAAAATCACAGGGAATTCAAATTCACCCTTTTGGACTTGAGAATTGAACACTTTGCTGATTTAGAAAAACTTAGATGAGGTACTTAAGTTAAACTAATATCGTTATGCTATAATTTCTCAGAAAATTCTCTTTTTTAGAGTCTAAGCAAGGTTAGTTTGAGTTAAATTTGGCCACTTAAGTTAATGAAACAATTAATGGCCTAAGCTATTTAGTTCCTGGAACAGAACAGAGAAAGAAGGGGAAGGACGGAGAAAGTTAGAGAGGAACATTCCTTCTTGAGATCTAGAAGAGAAAGTTTGAAAAAAAAGAAAGAGAAATAGGAAGAAAATCAAATGGAATTCAAGTTCAACATTTTGGATTTGAGGATTGAATGCTTATATTCACCCAATAAAAATGAACGCTTAGGTGATTTAGATACCTTAAATGAGGTGCTTAAGTTGAATTAATTTCCTTAAGCTACAATGACTCATAAAATTCTCTTTCTTGGAGGCTAAGCAAGGTTAGTTTGAGTTAAACTTGACCGCTTAAGCAAATGAAACAATTAGCGGTCTAGGCAATTTTGTTCCTAGAACAAAATAGAGAATGATGGAGAAGGAATGAGAAAGGTAGAGAGAAACATTCTTCATCGGAGGTAGAAGAGAAAGTTAGAGGAAAGAAAAAATAATAGGAAAGAAAATCAAAGGGAAATCAAATTCATCCCTTTGGACTTAAGAATTGAACACTTAGCTGATTTAGAAAATCTTAAATGAGGTGCTGAAGTTTAACTAATATCCTTATGCTACAATTACTCAGAAACTTCTATTTCTTAGAGGCTATGCAAGGTCAGTTTGAATTAAACTTGGCCACATAAGCAACTGAAACAATTAGCGGCCTAAACCAATTGGTTCATTGAACAAAACAGTTGATGGAGAAGGATAGAGAAAGGTAGAGAGAAACATCCTTCTTGAGAGGTAGAAGAGAAAGTCAGAGAAAAGAAACAGCAATAGGAAAGAAAGCAATTAGAATTCAAGCTCATCATTTTGGACTTGTGAATTGAACACTTAAGTGAATTAGAAAACCTTAACTGAGGTGCTTAAGTTAATCTAATATCATTAAGCTACAATTACTCAGAAAATTCTCTTTTTTAGAGTCTAAGCAAGGTTAGTTTGAGTTAAACTTGGTTGCTTAAGCTAATAAAACAATTAGTGGCCTAAGCTAATTAGCTTCTGGAACAAAATAGAGAAAGTTGGAGATAAACATTCTTCGTGAGAGGTAGAATAGAAAGTTAGATAAAAGAAAGAGTAATAGGAAGGAAATCAAAGAGAATTCAAATTCATCATTTTGGACTTGGGAATTGAACACTTAGGCGATTTAGAATACCTTAAAAGTACCCTCCTAAAAAAAAAAAAAAAAAAACCACTAAACGAGGTGATTAAGGTTTAAACTAATATCGTTACTCAAAAAATTCTCTTTCTTAGAGGCTAAGCAAGGTTAGTCTGAGTTAAACTGGACCACTTAAGCTAAGGAAACAATTAGTGGCTAAGCTAATTAGTGCCTATATAGAGAAGGAGGGAGAAAGTTTGTAAGGAACATTTTTCTTCAAAGCTAAAAGAGGAAGTTAGAGAAAAGAAATAGAAACGGGAAGAACATGAAGGGGAATTCAAATTCATCCTTTTGTACTTGACAACTGAACACTTAGGTCATTTTGAAATCCTTAAATGAGGTGCTTAAGTCAAACAACCAGCGTTAAGCTACAATTACTTAGAATTTTTTTTGTTAGAGGCTAAGCAACGTTAGTTTGAGTTAAACTTGCCCACTTAAGCTAACGAAACAATTAGGGGCCTAAGCTAATTAGTTCACGAACAAAATAGAGAAGGATGGAGAAAGTTACAGAGAAACATTCTTCTTGAGGGGTAGAAGAGGAAGTCACACAAAAGAAAGTGATATAGGAAGAAAATCAAAGAGAATTCAAATTCATCCTTTTAGACTTGAGAATTGAACACTTATGTGACTTAGAAAACCTTAAATGAGGTGCTTACGTTAAACTAATGTCAGTAAGATACAATTCCACAGAAAATTCTATTTCTTGGAGGAGGCAAGGTTAGTTTGAGTTAAACTTGGCCGCTCAAGCTAATGAAACCATTAGTGGTCTAAGTTAATTAGTTCCTAGAACAAAATAGAGAAGGATGGAGAAGGACAGAGAAGGTTAGAGAGAAACATTCTTCTTGAGAGCTAGAAGAGAAAGTTAGAGAATAGAAAGAGAAGTATGAAGAAAATCAAAGGGAATTAAAATTCATCTTTTTGGATTTGAGAATTGAACACTTAGGTAATTTAGAAAACTTTAAATGAGATGATTTTGCAAAACTAATATCGTTAAACTAATATTACTTAGAAAATTCTATTTCTTAGAGGCTAAGTAAGGTTAATTTGAGTTAAACTAGGCAACTTAAGCTAATGAAAACAATTGGCGGCCTAAGGAAATTAGTTCCTAGAAAAAAATAGAGTAGGACGGAGAAAGTTAGACAGAAACATTTTTCTTGAGAGCGAGAAGAGAAAGTTAGAGAAAAGAAAGAGAAATAGGAAGAAAATCATAGGGCATTCAAATTCACCATTTTGGACTTGAGAATTGAACACTCGGGTGATTTAGAAAACCTTAAATGAGGTGCTTGCGTTAAACTAATATCATTATGCAACAATTACTCTGAAAATTCTCTTTCTTAGAGGCTAAGCAAAGCTAGTTTCAGTTAAACTTGGCCACTTGAGCAAAAGAAAGAATTAGTGGCGTAAGCTAATTAGTTCCCAGAACGTAAAAGATAAAGATTGAGAAGGACGGAGAAAGTTATAGAGAAACATTCTTCTTGAGAGCTGGAAGAGAAAGTCAGAGAATAGAAAGAGAAATAGGAAGAAAATCAAAGGGAATTCAAATTCATCTTTTCGGACTTGAGAATTGAACACTTAGGTGATTTAGAAAACCTTAAATGAGGTGATTAAGCTAAACTAATATCATTACAGTAATATTACTCAGGAAATTCTGTCTCTAAGAGGCTAAGCAAGGTTTTTTTTTTTTTTTTTTTTTTTTTTTTTTGGGTGAATAAGACAATAAAAAAAACAGCAAGATATACAAAAATACAAGGGGCAAACCCCAGGACCTTCCAAGAAGCTATACAGGACGAGAGACGAAAGAAAAACAAAGGGCTACACCAAGCCCAACAACAGCCCACATGGACAAAACAAAAAAAGACAACAGCAAATGAAGCAATTAGTGGCCTAGGTTAATTAGTTCCCAGAACAATGTAGAGAAGGACAGAGAAGGACGGAGAAAGTTAGATAGAAGCTTTCTTCTTGAAAGCTAGATGAGAAAGTTGGAGCAAAGAAAGAGAAATTGTAGTTGTGTAAATTTTCTTGTTTTATTTATTTCTTATTCACCACCCCCCCCCCCCCAAAAAAAGAAAAAGAAAAAGTGAAGAGAAAGTTAGAGAAAAGAATGAAAATTAGGATGAAAATCACAGGGAATTCAAATTCACCCTTTTGGACTTGAGAATTGAACACTTTGCTGATTTAGAAAAACTTAGATGAGGTACTTAAGTTAAACTAATATCGTTATGCTATAATTTTTCAGAAAATTCTCTTTTTTAGAGTCTAAGCAAGGTTAGTTTGAGTTAAACTTGGCCACTTAAGTTAATGAAACAATTAATGGCCTAAGCTATTTAGTTCCTGGAACAGAACAGAGAAGGAAGTGGAAGGACGGAGAAAGTTAGAGAGGAACATTCCTTCTTGAGATCTAGAAGAGAAAGTTTGAAAAAAAAGAAAGAGAAATAGGAAGAAAATCAAATGGAATTCAAGTTCAACATTTTGGATTTGAGGATTGAATGCTTATATTCACCCAATAAAAATGAACGCTTAGGTGATTTAGATACCTTAAATGAGGTGCTTAAGTTGAATTAATTTCCTTAAGCTACAATGACTCATAAAATTCTCTTTCTTGGAGGCTAAGCAAGGTTAGTTTGAGTTAAACTTGACCGCTTAAGCAAATGAAACAATTAGCGGTCTAGGCAATTTTGTTCCTAGAACAAAATAGAGAATGATGGAAAAGGACTGAGAAAGGTAGAGAGAAACATTCTTCATCGGAGGTAGAAGAGAAAGTTAGAGGAAAGAAAAAATAATAGGAAAGAAAATCAAAGGGAAATCAAATTCATCCCATTGGACTTAAGAATTGAACACTTAGTTGATTTAGAAAACCTTAAATGAGGTGCTTAAGTTTAACTAATATCCTTATGCTACAATTACTCAGAAACTTCTATTTCTTAGAGGCTATGCAAGGTCAGTTTGAATTAAACTTGGCGACATAAGCAACTGAAACAATTAGCAGCCTAAACCAATTGGTTCATTGAACAAAACAGTTGATGGAGAAGGATAGAGAAAGGTAGAGAGAAACATTCTTCTTGAGAGGTAGAAGAGAAAGTCAGAGAAAAGAAACAGCAATAGGAAAGAAAGCAATGAGAATTCAAGCTCATCGTTTTGGACTTGTGAATTGAACACTTAAGTGAATTAGAAAACCTTAAATGAGGTGCTTAAGTTAATCTAATATCATTAAGCTACAATTACTTAGAAAATTCTATTTCTTAGAATCTAAGCAAGGTTAGTTTGAGTTAAACTTGGTTGCTTAAGCTAATAAAACAATTAGTGGCCTAAGCTAATTAGCTTCTGGAACAATTTGCAGTCCAAAACTCCTATCATGTTTCTGGGGGACTTCAATGCTATAAGATACCCGTATGAGAAATCTGGGGGCTCTGTTAGTTGGTCTAGGGTCAAAGAGGAGTTTAATTCATACATTCTGAAATCTGAGTTGGTTGATCTATCTTACGGGGGTTGCCAATTTACCTGGGCCAATAAGAGAACTAGTGGGGATTACATCGCAACCAAAATTGATAGAGTGCTGGTTAATGAGGCTTGGCTGGATACCTTTCCTGCCTCTTTTGCCACATTTTTACCCTCTGGCATATCTGACCACTCTCCTGCTGTGGTTAATGTTTCTGACAAGAAATCTTCTTTTAAGAAACCTTTTAAATATTTTGACTTTTGGCCGACCATAAGGACTTTAATTCTGTGGTTTCTAAAGTTTGGAATCAGTATATTTATGGTGTTCCTATGTATAGGGTGTGCCAAAAATTGAGATATTTGAAGCCTGAACTTAAGGCTCTGAACAAGAAAGACTTTAGTGACATAACTACTAGAGTCCAAACCTCTAAGGGTGAGCTCTTCTCTGCTCAATGTAAGCTGGATAAGGATCCGAGTAATTTTGAGTTGCAGAAAATTGAGCGCACTAAATTTAAGCAGCATGTTGACCTCCTGGCTGTTGAAGAGAGTTTGGCTCACCAGAAATCTCGTGTCTAGTGGCTTAGCCAGGGGGATAGAAATAGTAGCTTCTTCTTCAAAACCATTAAGGGTAATATCAATAGGGGTAAGATTTTGAATCTGGAGTTGGTGGATGGCCAAAAATCTTCTAAAATAGAGGACATCCAGAATGCATTTACGAACTTTTTCTCTGGCTTGTTTGGTACCCCGTTTGATGACCAGTATCATGGTTTTGCTAGAATTCAGTCCCTGGTTAATACCCGTGTTTCTCCTGATCAATCTCTTGTGCTTGCGAGCCCTGTGATTGACCAAGAGATCAAGGATACTTTTTGGTCTCTTAAGACCAATAAGGCTCCCGGTCCTGATGGTTTCTCTGCGGGTTTTTTTAAGTCATCGTGGGCTATTGTTGGAAGAGATGTTATCCAAGCCATTAGAACGTTCTTTGAGTCAGGCAAGCTTCTGTCTGAAGTTAATAGCACAATCATTGCTCTCATTCCCAAAGTCCCCAACCCTGCGAAAGTGGGTGACTTCAGGCCTATTTCTTGTTGCAACACCATCTATAAGTGCATTGCCAAGATCATAGCTAACATGATTAAATCCGTTCTTCCTGATCTTATTGACCCTGTTCAATCCGCTTTTGTTCAGGGTCGGAGAATTTCTGATAATATCTTCCTATCTCAAGAGCTTATGAGGGGGTACCATAGGCATTCCCCTACTCCGAAGTGTGCTATGATGGTGGATATCATGAAAGCTTATGATAGCGTGAGATGGGATTTTATACCTGATATTCTCAAGGCTATGGCCTTTCCTCCTGTCATGATCTCTTGGATCAAGGCCTGCATCACTAGCCCTTCCTTTTCAATTTGTATCAATGGTAGCCTTCATGGCTATTTTAAAGGAGCTAGAGGTCTTAGACAAGGTGACCCGATGTCCCCTTACTTATTTGTTTTGGCCATGGAAATCCTGGCCAAAATCTTGGCGGAGAAAGCTAAGCACCCTCTTTTTAAGTTTCATTGGAAGTGTGACAAGACTAAAATCATCAATCTTTGCTTCGCGGATGATCTTATGATCTTTAGTAGGGGTGATGCCTCTACTGTTAAGCTCATTATGGAAGGCCTTAAGGAGTTTTCATCCTTGTCTGGCCTTATTCCTAATCCCAGCAAAAGTAACATCTACTTTTCTGGTTATGATATGGAGTTGAGAGCTTCTATTCTTGAGATTGCTAAGTTTAATGAAGGGACTCTTCCTGTTAGGTACCTTGGTGTCCCCCTAATTACCACGAAGTTGAGGGCTGCTGATTGTGGTCCTCTCATTGATAGGATCACCAAAAGAGTGAAGAGTTGGACCAATAGAGCTTTATCTTACGCTGGTAGAAGCCAGCTCATTCAATCCATTCTCTTTTCTATGCAAGTGTACTGGTCCTCCCTTTTCATCCTCCCCAAGAAGGTCATTAGGGAGATTGATAGTATTCTTAAAGCCTTCCTTTGGTCTGGTACTGATCTTAAAACTCATAGTGCCAAAATTGCCTGGGATTCTGTGTGTGCTCCGAAAAATAAGGGAGGTTTGGGCTTTAAATCTTTAGATATTTGGAATAGAGCGGCCATAGCTAAACACATTTGGTTTTTGTTTTCTGGGGGTGAGGGATCGATGTGGTGTCAGTGGGTCAAATCTTACTTATTAAAGGGGAAGAGTTTCTGGATAGTTAAGGTTCCTAATGATCCTTCTTGGGTGTGGAGAAAATTATTGTCTCTTAGGAAGTGGGTTTCCCCACTGATTCAGCATAAGATTGGGTGTGGGGACACCACCTTCCTTTGGTTTGATAATTGGCATCCTATTGGTCCTCTTTGGCACAAATTCGGGGATAGAATTATTTATGACTCTGCCCTTAATAGTGATACAAAAGTCAGTAAAATCATTGATGGGTCTTCTTGGAAGTGGCCTTTTCCCAATTCTTGGGAAATTCAGGAGCTAATCTCCTCTACTCCTGTGTGTTTTCTTCCTAATCCTTCCGGCACTGATCAAGCTATTTGGAATCTTACCACTGATGGTAAGTTTTCCATTCAATCAGCCTGGAATCATTGGAGAAAGAAATTCGATAAAGTTGTTTGGCATAAGCTTGTGTGGGGCCCTCACAGAATCCCTAAAGTTAGCTTCATTGTTTGGGTGGCTCTCCACAATAGACTTTACACTGGTGATAGACTCCGCATGTTTGGCCTGTCCACTAGCTCTCAATGCCCCTTTTGCCTCCACCTGGAGGAAAGCCACTCTCATCTATTCTTTGAATGCATCTTCTCTAGTAGAGTCTGGAGTGCCATTGAAGTCGCTTGTAACATTAAGTGGCCTGTCCTTGGCTGGCCTGAGAGTGTTACTTTTGCTTCTTAGGAGACTAAAGGTAACTCTTTGAGGGTGAATATCATTAGTAATGCATTCTTGTGTTCTGTTTACATGATCTGGCATGAGAGAAATAACAGAATTTTTAACAAAGAGCTAAAACCTGAAGAGGTGGTCATTAAATCTGTTATCCAAATGGTTAGAAATAGAATGCTGTCAATTAAGAATATTCCTAGATCCAATGGTGACAAATGGTTTCTTGATAAATGGAGTTTGCCGGAGACTATTCTGAAGCCCCATAGCATTAGAAATGGGAGGGCTGCTGAGTGATGTGAGTTCACTAAATGTGGGTCGAGAGATGGTGAGCTTATATGAGGGTTTTATGTATTTAAGCTTTTTTCTTTTGCAGGTATATTCGGGTGTCCCAAGTGGATCTATCTATCCTTGAGGGTCGAGTGATGAAAGTTACTTTATATATTCTCCTATTATCTGTGGGTCGAGTGATGTTAGCCATAAATTTTTTGCTAATGACTATATACACTGTAAATTTTTATGTGCAGGTTAAGGAAGCTAATTTCGAGTGGTGTGAGCCCCTAAATTGTGGGCCGAGTGTTGAGAGTTACTACATTGAGTGTGCTGCTGCTATGTTTTGTCTTTGGTATCACTGGATACACTCATTTCTGATTTCTTCTATAGGGTCTATTACAATGTTTGAGCAATATGGTGGCTGCCGGGATAGGGATACGTGCTATGCGTCTGAAGAATGTGACTGTTATGAAATTCCTATGCTGGGCAGATCGGGCTGCTGTGGGTCCACTATAATGCTTGAGTTCTATTGGTGCTGTATGGACCGCTTTGGGTTCGATGGCACTATGGGTGGTCGTGTTTGCTGGCAATTGTTGATGGCTGCTTGTAGCGCCTTTGTGGATACTTGTCTTTCTTTTATTTGTATTTTATTTAACTGTGTATGGACTATGAGTGTTTTGCTAGGTTGTCACTCCTTTTGGCCTAGCCGTGTGGGATGTACATGGCCTATCATTTTGTGTCTGCTGCTAGGTGTTGCCGTTTTGTGGGCTGATTTAGCTCAGATTTGGGTCGCTGTTTGGATGTGTTCATGGTCCTCATTCGAATTTATGCGGCTCATGAACATATTTTGGGGGGTTGTAATTTTCCCATGTTTTGATATCCTTTCTCCAGTTATAGTCTTGTTTGTTACTGGTCCTATTTTATTTTGGCTTTTGCTGGTTGTGTGAGTTCGCCTTTTTCCTTTGTTCTTGTATAGTTTCTGTTAGGTCCTGGGGTATGCCCCTTGTAGCTGTGTAATCTCTGTTTTTTTTATTTCACCCAAAAAAAAAAAAAAAGCTTCTGGAACAAAATAGAGAAGGATGGAGAAAGTTGGAGGTAAACATTCTTCGTGAGAGGTAGAATAGAAAGTTAGATAAAAGAAAGAGTAATAGGAAGGAAATCAAAGAGAATTCAAATTCATCATTTTGGACTTGGGAATTGAACACTTAGGCGATTTAGAATACCTTAAAAGTACCCTCCTAAAAAAAAAAAAACCCACTAAACGAGTTGATTAAGTTTTAAACTAATATCGCTACTCAAAAAATTCTCTTTCTTAGAGGCCTTAGGTTAGTCTGAGTTAAACTTGACCACTTAAGCTAAGGAAACAATTAGTGGCTAGGCTAATTAGTGCCTATATAGAGAAGGAGGGAGAAAGTTTGTGAGGAACATTTTTCTTGAGAGCTAAAAGAGGACGTTAGAGAAAAGAAAGAGAAACGGGAAGAAAATGAAGGGGAATTCAAATTCAACCTTTTGTACTTGACAACTGAACACTTAGGTCATTTTGAAAACCTTAAATGAGGTGCTTAAGTCAAACAACTAGTGTTAAGCTACAATTACTCAAAAAATTTTTGTTAGAGGCTAAGCAACGTTTGTTTGAGTTAAACTTGCCCACTTAAGCTAACGAAACAATTAGGGGCCTAAGCTAATTAGTTCTCGAACAAAATAGAGAAGGATGGAGAACGTTACAGAGAAACATTCTTCTCGAGAGGTAGAAGAGGAAGTCATACAAAAGAAAGTGATATAGGAAGAAAATCAAAGAGAATTCAAATTCATCCTTTTAGACTTGAGAATTGAACACTTACGTGACTTAGAAAACCTTAAATGAGGTGCTTACGTTAAACTAATGCCGGTAAGAAACAATTACACAGAAAATTCTATTTCTTGTAGGAGGCAAGGTTAGTTTGAGTTAAACGTGGCCGCTCAAGCTAATGAAACCATTAGTGGCCTAAGCTAATTAGTTCCTAGAACAAAATAGAGAATGATGGAGAAGGACAGAGAAGGTTAGAGAGAAACATTCTTCTTAAAAGCTAGAAGAGAAAGTTAGAGAATAGAAAGTGAAGTATGAAGAAAATCAAAGGGAATTAAAATTCATCTTTTTGGATTTGAGAATTGAACACTTAGGTAATTTAGAAAACCTTAAATGAGATGATTAAGCAAAACTAATATCGTTAAACTACTATTACTTAGAAAATTCTATTTCTTAGAGGTTAAGTAAGGTTAATTTTAGTTAAACTAGGCAACTTAAGCTAATAAAAACAATTGGTGGCCTAAGGAAATTAGTTCCTAGAACAAAATAGAGTAGGACGGAGAAAGTTAGACAGCAACTATTCACCCAAAAAAAAGTTAGACAGAATCATTCTTCTCGAGAGCGAGAAGAGAAAGTTCGAGAAATAGGAAGAAAATCATAGGGCATTCAAATTCACCAGTTTGGACTGGAGAATTGAACACTCAGGTGATTTAGAAAACCTTAAATGAGGTGCTTGCGTTAAACTAATATCGTTATCCAACAATTACTCTGAAAATTCTCTTTCTTAGAGGCTAAGGAAAGCTAGTTTCAGTTAAACTTGGCCACTTGAGCAAAAGAAACAATTAGTGGCCTAAGCTAATTAGTTCCCGGAACATAAAAGAAAAAGTTGGAGAAGGACGGAGAAAGTTATAGAGAAACCTTCTTCTTGAGAGCTGGAAGAGAAAGATAGAGAATAGAAAGAGAAATAGGAAGAAAATCAAAGGGAATTCAAATTCATCTTTTCGGACTTGAGAATTAAACACTTAGGTGATTTAGAAAACCTTAAATGAGGTGATTTTTTTTTTTGGGGGGGTAAGTAAGTCATAAAATAAAGACGATGAAATATACAAGTTTACAAAAATGAGGTGATTAAGCTAAACTAATATCATTAAAGTAATATTACTCAGGAAATTCTATCTCTAAGAGGCTAAACAAGGTCCATTTGAGTTAAACTAGGCAACTTCAGCTAATGAAACAATTAGTGGCCTAAGTTAATTAGTTCCCAGAACAATGTAGAGAAGGATAGAGAAGGGCGGAGAAAGTTAGATAGAAGCTTTCTTCTTGAAAGCTAGATGAGAAAGTTGAAGCAAAGAAAGAGAAATTGTAGTTGTGTAAATTTTCTTGTTTTATTTATTTCTTATTCACCCAACCACCCCCCCTCGCCCAAAAAAAAAAAAAAAAAAAAAAAGAAGAAGTGAAGAGAAAGTTAGAGAAAAGAATGAAAATGAGGATGAAAATCACAGGGAATTCAAATTCATCCTTTTAGACTTGAGAATTGAACACTTTGCTGATTTAGAAAAACTTAGATGAGGTACTTAAGTTAAACTAATATCGTTATGCTATAATTACTCAGAAAATTCTCTTTCTTAGAGGCTAAGCAAGGTTAGTTTGAGTTAAACTTGGCCACTTAAGCTAATGAAACAATTAACGGCCTAAGCTATTTAGTTCCTGGAACAGAACAGAGCAGGAAGGAGAAGGACGGAGACAGTCAGAGAGGAACATTCCTTCTTGAGATCTAGAAGAGAAAGTTTGAAAAAAAAGAAAGAGAAATAGGAAGAAAATCAAAAGGAATTCAAGTTCAACATTTTGGATTTGAGGATTGAATGCTTATATTCGCCCAAAAAAATTGAACGCTTAGGTGATTTAGATACCATAAATGAGGTGCTTAAGTTGAACTAATTTCCTTAAGCTACAATGACTCATAAAATTCTCTTTCTTAGAGGCTAAGCAATGTTAGTTTGAGTTAAACTTGGCCGCTTAAGCAAATGAAACAATTAGCGGTCTAGGCAATTTTGTTCCTAGAACAAAATAGAGAATGATGGAGAAGGACTGAGAATGGTAGAGAGAAACATTCTTCATCAGAGGTAGAAGAGAAACTTAGAGGAAAGAAAAAATAATAGGAAAGAAAATCAAAGGGAATTCAAATTCATCCCTTTGGACTTAAGAATTGAACACTTAGTTGATTTAGAAAACCTTAAATGAGGTGCTTAAGTTTAACTAATATCCTTCTGCTAAAATTACTCAAAAACTTCTATTTCTTAGAGTCTATGCAAGGTCAGTTTGAATTAAACTTGGCCACATAAGCAAACTGAAACAATTAGCGGCCTAAACCAATTGGTTCGTTGAACAAAACAATTGATGGAGAAGGATAGAAAAAGGTAGAGAGAAACATTCGTCTTGAGAGGTGGAAGAGAAAGTCAGAGAAAAAAAACAGCAATAGGAAAGAAAGCAATGAGAATTCAAGCTCATCGCTTTGGACTTGTGAATTGAACACTTAAGTGAATTAAAAAACCTTAAATGAGGTGCTTAAGTTAATCTAATATCATTAAGCTACAATTACTCAGAAAATTCTCTTTCTTAGAGTGTAAGCAAGGTTAGTTTGAGTTAAACTTGGTTGCTTAACCTAATAAAACAATTAGTGGCCAAAGCTAATTAGCTTTCTGGAACAAAATAGAGAAGGATGGAGAAAGTTGGAGAGAAACATTCTTCATGAGAGGTAGAATAGAAAGTTAGATAAAAGAAAGAGTAATAGGAAGGAAATGAAAGAGAATTCAAATTCATCATTTTGGACTTGGGAATTGAATACTTAGGCGATTTAGAATACCTTAAAAGTACCCTCAAAAAAAAAAAAAAAAAAACACTAAACGAGTTGATTAAGTTTTTAACTAATATTGTTACTCAAAAAATTCTCTTTCTTAGAGGCTAAGCAAGGTTAGTCTGAGTTAAACTTGACCACTTAAGCTAAGGAAACAATTAGTGGCTAGGCTAATTAGTGCCTATATAGAGAAGGAGGGAGAAAGTTTGTGAGGAACATTTTTCTAGAGAGCTAAAAGAGGAAGTTAGAGAAAAGAAAGAGAAACGGGAAGAAAATGAAGGGGAATTCAAATTCAACCTTTTGTACTTGACAACTGAACACTTAGGTCATTTTGAAAACCTTAAATGAGGTGCTTAAGTCAAACAACTAGTGTTAAGCTACAATTACTCAAAAAAAATTTTGTTAGAGGCTAAGCAACGTTTGTTTGAGTTAAACTTGCCCACTTAAGCTAACGAAGCAATTAGGGGCCTAAGCTAATTAGTTCTCGAACAAAATAGAGAAGGATGGAGAACGTTACAGAGAAACATTCTTCTCGAGAGGTAGAAGAGGAAGTCATACAAAAGAAAGTGATATAGGAAGAAAATGAAAGAGAATTCAAATTCATCCTTTTAGACTTGAGAATTGAACACTTACGTGACTTAGAAAACCTTAAATGAGGTGCTTACGTTAAACTAATGCCGGTAAGAAACAATTACACAGAAAATTCTATTTCTTGTAGGAGGCAAGGTTAGTTTGAGTTAAACGTGGCCGCTCAAGCTAATGAAACCATTAGTGGCCTAAGCTAATTAGTTCCTAGAACAAAATAGAGAATGATGGAGAAGGACAGAGAAGGTTAGAGAGAAACATTCTTCTTAAAAGCTAGAAGAGAAAGTTAGAGAATAGAAAGTGAAGTATGAAGAAAATCAAAGGGAATTAAAATTCATCTTTTTGGATTTGAGAATTGAACACTTAGGTAATTTAGAAAACCTTAAATGAGATGATTAAGCAAAACTAATATCGTTAAACTACTATTACTTAGAAAATTCTATTTCTTAGAGGCTAAGTAAGGTTAATTTTAGTTAAACTAGGCAACTTAAGCTAATAAAAACAATTGGTGGCCTAAGGAAATTAGTTCCTAGAACAAAATAGAGTAGGACGGAGAAAGTTAGACAGCAACTATTCACCCAAAAAAAAGTTAGACAGAATCATTCTTCTCGAGAGCGAGAAGAGAAAGTTCGAGAAATAGGAAGAAAATCATAGGGCATTCAAATTCACCAGTTTGGACTGGAGAATTGAACACTCAGGTGATTTAGAAAACCTTAAATGAGGTGCTTGCGTTAAACTAATATCGTTATCCAACAATTACTCTGAAAATTCTCTTTCTTAGAGGCTAAGGAAAGCTAGTTTCAGTTAAACTTGGCCACTTGAGCAAAAGAAACAATTAGTGGCCTAAGCTAATTAGTTCCCGGAACATAAAAGAAAAAGTTGGAGAAGGACGGAGAAAGTTATAGAGAAACCTTCTTCTTGAGAGCTGGAAGAGAAAGATAGAGAATAGAAAGAGAAATAGGAAGAAAATCAAAGGGAATTCAAATTCATCTTTTCGGACTTGAGAATTAAACACTTAGGTGATTTAGAAAACCTTAAATGAGGTGATTTTTTTTTTTGGGGGGGTAAGTAAGTCATAAAATAAAGACGATGAAATATACAAGTTTACAAAAATGAGGTGATTAAGCTAAACTAATATCATTAAAGTAATATTACTCAGGAAATTCTATCTCTAAGAGGCTAAACAAGGTCCATTTGAGTTAAACTAGGCAACTTCAGCTAATGAAACAATTAGTGGCCTAAGTTAATTAGTTCCCAGAACAATGTAGAGAAGGATAGAGAAGGGCGGAGAAAGTTAGATAGAAGCTTTCTTCTTGAAAGCTAGATGAGAAAGTTGAAGCAAAGAAAGAGAAATTGTAGTTGTGTAAATTTTCTTGTTTTATTTATTTCTTATTCACCCAACCACCCCCCCTCGCCCAAAAAAAAAAAAAAAAAAAAAAAAAGAAGAAGTGAAGAGAAAGTTAGAGAAAAGAATGAAAATGAGGATGAAAATCACAGGGAATTCAAATTCATCCTTTTAGACTTGAGAATTGAACACTTTGCTGATTTAGAAAAACTTAGATGAGGTACTTAAGTTAAACTAATATCGTTATGCTATAATTACTCAGAAAATTCTCTTTCTTAGAGGCTAAGCAAGGTTAGTTTGAGTTAAACTTGGCCACTTAAGCTAATGAAACAATTAACGGCCTAAGCTATTTAGTTCCTGGAACAGAACAGAGCAGGAAGGAGAAGGACGGAGACAGTCAGAGAGGAACATTCCTTCTTGAGATCTAGAAGAGAAAGTTTGAAAAAAAAGAAAGAGAAATAGGAAGAAAATCAAAAGGAATTCAAGTTCAACATTTTGGATTTGAGGATTGAATGCTTATATTCGCCCAAAAAAATTGAACGCTTAGGTGATTTAGATACCATAAATGAGGTGCTTAAGTTGAACTAATTTCCTTACACTACAATGACTCATAAAATTCTCTTTCTTAGAGGCTAAGCAATGTTAGTTTGAGTTAAACTTGGCCGCTTAAGCAAATGAAACAATTAGCGGTCTAGGCAATTTTGTTCCTAGAACAAAATAGAGAATGATGGAGAAGGACTGAGAAAGGTAGAGAGAAACATTCTTCATCAGAGGTAGAAGAGAAACTTAGAGGAAAGAAAAAATAATAGGAAAGAAAATCAAAGGGAATTCAAATTCATCCCTTTGGACTTAAGAATTGAACACTTAGTTGATTTAGAAAACCTTAAATGAGGTGCTTAAGTTTAACTAATATCCTTCTGCTAAAATTACTCAAAAACTTCTATTTCTTAGAGTCTATGCAAGGTTAGTTTGAATTAAACTTGGCCACATAAGCAAACTGAAACAATTAGCGGCCTAAACCAATTGGTTCGTTGAACAAAACAGTTGATGGAGAAGGATAGAAAAAGGTAGAGAGAAACATTCGTCTTGAGAGGTGGAAGAGAAAGTCAGAGAAAAGAAACAGCAATAGGAAAGAAAGCAATGAGAATTCAAGCTCATCACTTTGGACTTGTGAATTGAACACTTAAGTGAATTAGAAAACCTTAAATGAGGTGCTTAAGTTAATCTAATATCATTAAGCTACAATTACTCAGAAAATTCTTTTTCTTAGAGTGTAAGCAAGGTTAGTTTGAGTTAAACTTGGTTGCTTAACCTAATAAAACAATTAGTGGCCAAAGCTAATTAGCTTTCTGGAACAAAATAGAGAAGGATGGAGAAAGTTGGAGAGAAACATTCTTCATGAGAGGTAGAATAGAAAGTTAGATAAAAGAAAGAGTAATAGGAAGGAAATGAAAGAGAATTCAAATTCATCATTTTGGACTTGGGAATTGAATACTTAGGCGATTTAGAATACCTTAAAAGTACCCTCAAAAAAAAAAAAAAAAAAAAAACACTAAACGAGTTGATTAAGTTTTTAACTAATATTGTTACTCAAAAAGTTCTCTTTCTTAGAGGCTAAGCAAAGTTAGTCTGAGTTAAACTTCACCACTTAAGCTAAGGAAACAATTAGTGGCTAGGCTAATTAGTGCCTATATAGAGAAGGAGGGAGAAAGTTTGTGAGGAACATTTTTCTTGAGAGCTAAAAGAGGAAGTTAGAGAAAAGAAAGAGAAACGGGAAGAAAATGAAGGGGAATTCAAATTCAACCTTTTGTACTTGACAACTGAACACTTAGGTCATTTTGAAAACCTTAAATGAGGTGCTTAAGTCAAACAACTAGTGTTAAGCTACAATTACTCAAAAAAAATTTTGTTAGAGGCTAAGCAACGTTTGTTTGAGTTAAACTTGCCCACTTAAGCTAACGAAGCAATTAGGGGCCTAAGCTAATTAGTTCTCGAACAAAATAGAGAAGGATGGAGAACGTTACAGAGAAACATTCTTCTCGAGAGGTAGAAGAGGAAGTCATACAAAAGAAAGTGATATAGGAAGAAAATGAAAGAGAATTCAAATTCATCCTTTTAGACTTGAGAATTGAACACTTACGTGACTTAGAAAACCTTAAATGAGGTGCTTACGTTAAACTAATGCCGGTAAGAAACAATTACACAGAAAATTCTACTTCTTGTAGGAGGCAAGGTTAGTTTGAGTTAAACGTGGCCGCTCAAGCTAATGAAACCATTAGTGGCCTAAGCTAATTAGTTCCTAGAACAAAATAGAGAATGATGGAGAAGGACAGAGAAGGTTAGAGAGAAACATTCTTCTTAAAAGCTAGAAGAGAAAGTTAGAGAATAGAAAGTGAAGTATGAAGAAAATCAAAGGGAATTAAAATTCATCTTTTTGGATTTGAGAATTGAACACTTAGGTAATTTAGAAAAAACCTTAAATGAGATGATTAAGCAAAACTAATATCGTTAAACTACTATTACTTAGAAAATTCTATTTCTTAGAGGCTAAGTGAGGTTAAACGTAAGCACTAATAAAAACAATTGGTGGCCTAAGGAAATTAGTTCCTAGAACAAAATAGAGTAGGACGGAGAAAGTTAGACAGAAACTATTCACCCAAAAAAAAAGTTAGACAGAAACATTCTTCTCGAGAGCGAGAAGAGAAAGTTCGAGAAATAGGAAGAAAATCATAGGGCATTCAAATTCACCAGTTTGGACTGGAGAATTGAACACTCAGGTGATTTAGAAAACCTTAAATGAGGTGCTTGCGTTAAACTAATATCGTTATCCAACAATTACTCTGAAAATTCTCTTTCTTAGAGGCTAAGCAAAGCTAGTTTCAGTTAAACTTGGCCACTTGAGCAAAAGAAACAATTAGTGGCCTAAGCTAATTAGTTCCCGGAACATAAAAGAAAAAGTTGGAGAAGGACGGAGAAAGTTATAGAGAAACCTTCTTCTTGAGAGCTGGAAGAGAAAGATAGAGAATAGAAAGAGAAATAGGAAGAAAATCAAAGGGAATTCAAATTCATCTTTTCGGACTTGAGAATTGAACACTTAGGTGATTTAGAAAACCTTAAATGAGGTGAATTTTTTTTTTGGGGGGGTAAGTAAGTCATAAAATAAAGACGATGAAATATACAAGTTTACAAAAATGAGGTGATTAAGCTAAACTAATATCATTAAAGTAATATTACTCAGGAAATTCTATCTCTAAGAGGCTAAACAAGGTCCATTTGAGTTAAACTAGGCAACTTCAGCTAATGAAAGAATTAGTGGCCTAAGTTAATTAGTTCCCAGAACAATGTAGAGAAGGATAGAGAAGGACAGAGAAGGGCGGAGAAAGTTAGATAGAAGCTTTCTTCTTGAAAGCTAGATGAGAAAGTTGAAGCAAAGAAAGAGAAATTGTAGTTGTGTAAATTTTCTTGTTTTATTTATTTCTTATTCACCCAACCCCCCCCCCCCCTCCCCCCCCCCCAAAAAAAAAAAAAAAAAAAGAAGAAGTGAAGAGAAAGTTAGAGAAAAGAATGAAAATGAGGATGAAAATCACAGGGAATTCAAATTCATCCTTTTAGACTTGAGAATTGAACACTTTGCTGATTTAGAAAAACTTAGATGAGGTACTTAAGTTAAACTAATATCGTTATGCTATAATTACTCAGAAAATTCTCTTTCTTAGAGGCTAAGCAAGGTTAGTTTGAGTTAAACTTGGCCACTTAAGCTAATGAAACAATTAACGGCCTAAGCTATTTAGTTCCTAGAACAGAACAGAGCAGGAAGGAGAAGGACGGAGACAGTCAGAGAGGAACATTCCTTCTTGAGATCTAGAAGAGAAAGTTTGAAAAAAAAGAAAGAGAAATAGGAAGAAAATCAAAAGGAATTCAAGTTCAACATTTTGGATTTGAGGATTGAATGCTTATATTCGCCCAAAAAAATTGAACGCTTACGTGATTTAGATACCATAAATAAGGTGCTTAAGTTGAACTAATTTCCTTAAGCTACAATGACTCATAAAATTCTCTTTCTTAGAGGCTAAGCAATGTTAGTTTGAGTTAAACTTGGCCGCTTAAGCAAATGAAACAATTAGCGGTCTAGGCAATTTTGTTCCTAGAACAAAATAGAGAATGATGGAGAAGGACTGAGAAAGGTAGAGAGAAACATTCTTCATCAGAGGTAGAAGAGAAACTTAGAGGAAAGAAAAAATAATAGGAAAGAAAATCAAAGGGAATTCAAATTCATCCCTTTGGACTTAAGAATTGAACACTTAGTTGATTTAGAAAACCTTAAATGAGGTGCTTAAGTTTAACTAATATCCTTCTGCTAAAATTACTCAAAAACTTCTATTTCTTAGAGTCTATGCAAGGTCAGTTTGAATTAAACTTGGCCACATAAGCAAACTGAAACAATTAGCGGCCTAAACCAATTGGTTCGTTGAACAAAACAGTTGATGGAGAAGGATAGAAAAAGGTAGAGAGAAACATTCGTCTTGAGAGGTGGAAGAGAAAGTCAGAGAAAAGAAACAGCAATAGGAAAGAAAGCAATGAGAATTCAAGCTCATCGCTTTGGACTTGTGAATTGAACACTTAAGTGAATTAGAAAACCTTAAATGAGGTGCTTAAGTTAATCTAATATCATTAAGCTACAATTACTCAGAAAATTCTCTTTCTTAGAGTGTAAGCAAGGTTAGTTTGAGTTAAACTTGGTTGCTTAACCTAATAAAACAATTAGTGGCCAAAGCTAATTAGCTTTCTGGAACAAAATAGAGAAGGATGGAGAAAGTTGGAGAGAAACATTCTTCATGAGAGGTAGAATAGAAAGTTAGATAAAAGAAAGAGTAATAGGAAGGAAATGAAAGAGAATTCAAATTCATCATTTTGGACTTGGGAATTGAATACTTAGGCGATTTAGAATACCTTAAAAGTACCCTCAAAAAAAAAAAAAAAAAAAACACTAAACGAGTTGATTAAGTTTTTAACTAATATTGTTACTCAAAAAATTCTCTTTCTTAGAGGCTAAGCAAGGTTAATCTGAGTTAAACTTGACCACTTAAGCTAAGGAAACAATTAGTGGCTAGGCTAATTAGTGCCTATATAGAGAAGGAGGGAGAAAGTTTGTGAGGAACATTTTTCTTGAGAGCTAAAAGAGGAAGTTAGAGAAAAGAAAGAGAAACGGGAAGAAAATGAAGGGGAATTCAAATTCAACCTTTTGTACTTGACAACTGAACACTTAGGTCATTTTGAAGACCTTAAATGAGGTGCTTAAGTCAAACAACTAGTGTTAAGCTACAATTACTCAAAAAAATTTTTGTTAGAGGCTAAGCAACGTTTGTTTGAGTTAAACTTGCCCACTTAAGCTAACGAAGCAATTAGGGGCCTAAGCTAATTAGTTCTCGAACAAAATAGAGAAGGATGGAGAACGTTACAGAGAAACATTCTTCTCGAGAGGTAGAAGAGGAAGTCATACAAAAGAAAGTGATATAGGAAGAAAATCAAAGAGAATTCAAATTCATCCTTTTAGACTTGAGAATTGAACACTTACGTGACTTAGAAAACCTTAAATGAGGTGCTTACGTTAAACTAATGCCGGTAAGAAACAATTACACAGAAAATTCTATTTCTTGTAGGAGGCAAGGTTAGTTTGAGTTAAACGTGGCCGCTCAAGCTAATGAAACCATTAGTGGCCTAAGCTAATTAGTTCCTAGAACAAAATAGAGAATGATGGAGAAGGACAGAGAAGGTTAGAGAGAAACATTCTTCTTAAAAGCTAGAAGAGAAAGTTAGAGAATAGAAAGTGAAGTATGAAGAAAATCAAAGGGAATTAAAATTCATCTTTTTGGATTTGAGAATTGAACACTTAGGTAATTTAGAAAAAACCTTAAATGAGATGATTAAGCAAAACTAATATCGTTAAACTACTATTACTTAGAAAATTCTATTTCTTAGAGGCTAAGTGAGGTTAAACGTAAGCACTAATAAAAACAATTGGTGGCCTAAGGAAATTAGTTCCTAGAACAAAATAGAGTAGGACGGAGAAAGTTAGACAGAAACTATTCACCCAAAAAAAAAGTTAGACAGAAACATTCTTCTCGAGAGCGAGAAGAGAAAGTTCGAGAAATAGGAAGAAAATCATAGGGCATTCAAATTCACCAGTTTGGACTGGAGAATTGAACACTCAGGTGATTTAGAAAACCTTAAATGAGGTGCTTGCGTTAAACTAATATCGTTATCCAACAATTACTCTGAAAATTCTCTTTCTTAGAGGCTAAGCAAAGCTAGTTTCAGTTAAACTTGGCCACTTGAGCAAAAGAAACAATTAGTGGCCTAAGCTAATTAGTTCCCGGAACATAAAAGAAAAAGTTGGAGAAGGACGGAGAAAGTTATAGAGAAACCTTCTTCTTGAGAGCTGGAAGAGAAAGATAGAGAATAGAAAGAGAAATAGGAAGAAAATCAAAGGGAATTCAAATTCATCTTTTCGGACTTGAGAATTGAACACTTAGGTGATTTAGAAAACCTTAAATGAGGTGAATTTTTTTTTTGGGGGGGTAAGTAAGTCATAAAATAAAGACGATGAAATATACAAGTTTACAAAAATGAGGTGATTAAGCTAAACTAATATCATTAAAGTAATATTACTCAGGAAATTCTATCTCTAAGAGGCTAAACAAGGTCCATTTGAGTTAAACTAGGCAACTTCAGCTAATGAAAGAATTAGTGGCCTAAGTTAATTAGTTCCCAGAACAATGTAGAGAAGGATAGAGAAGGACAGAGAAGGGCGGAGAAAGTTAGATAGAAGCTTTCTTCTTGAAAGCTAGATGAGAAAGTTGAAGCAAAGAAAGAGAAATTGTAGTTGTGTAAATTTTCTTGTTTTATTTATTTCTTATTCACCCAACCCCCCCCCCTCCCCCCCCCCCCAAAAAAAAAAAAAAAAAAAGAAGAAGTGAAGAGAAAGTTAGAGAAAAGAATGAAAATGAGGATGAAAATCACAGGGAATTCAAATTCATCCTTTTAGACTTGAGAATTGAACACTTTGCTGATTTAGAAAAACTTAGATGAGGTACTTAAGTTAAACTAATATCGTTATGCTATAATTACTCAGAAAATTCTCTTTCTTAGAGGCTAAGCAAGGTTAGTTTGAGTTAAACTTGGCCACTTAAGCTAATGAAACAATTAACGGCCTAAGCTATTTAGTTCCTAGAACAGAACAGAGCAGGAAGGAGAAGGACGGAGACAGTCAGAGAGGAACATTCCTTCTTGAGATCTAGAAGAGAAAGTTTGAAAAAAAAGAAAGAGAAATAGGAAGAAAATCAAAAGGAATTCAAGTTCAACATTTTGGATTTGAGGATTGAATGCTTATATTCGCCCAAAAAAATTGAACGCTTAGGTGATTTAGATACCATAAATAAGGTGCTTAAGTTGAACTAATTTCCTTAAGCTACAATGACTCATAAAATTCTCTTTCTTAGAGGCTAAGCAATGTTAGTTTGAGTTAAACTTGGCCGCTTAAGCAAATGAAACAATTAGCGGTCTAGGCAATTTTGTTCCTAGAACAAAATAGAGAATGATGGAGAAGGACTGAGAAAGGTAGAGAGAAACATTCTTCATCAGAGGTAGAAGAGAAACTTAGAGGAAAGAAAAAATAATAGGAAAGAAAATCAAAGGGAATTCAAATTCATCCCTTTGGACTTAAGAATTGAACACTTAGTTGATTTAGAAAACCTTAAATGAGGTGCTTAAGTTTAACTAATATCCTTCTGCTAAAATTACTCAAAAACTTCTATTTCTTAGAGTCTATGCAAGGTCAGTTTGAATTAAACTTGGCCACATAAGCAAACTGAAACAATTAGCGGCCTAAACCAATTGGTTCGTTGAACAAAACAGTTGATGGAGAAGGATAGAAAAAGGTAGAGAGAAACATTCGTCTTGAGAGGTGGAAGAGAAAGTCAGAGAAAAGAAACAGCAATAGGAAAGAAAGCAATGAGAATTCAAGCTCATCGCTTTGGACTTGTGAATTGAACACTTAAGTGAATTAGAAAACCTTAAATGAGGTGCTTAAGTTAATCTAATATCATTAAGCTACAATTACTCAGAAAATTCTCTTTCTTAGAGTGTAAGCAAGGTTAGTTTGAGTTAAACTTGGTTGCTTAACCTAATAAAACAATTAGTGGCCAAAGCTAATTAGCTTTCTGGAACAAAATAGAGAAGGATGGAGAAAGTTGGAGAGAAACATTCTTCATGAGAGGTAGAATAGAAAGTTAGATAAAAGAAAGAGTAATAGGAAGGAAATGAAAGAGAATTCAAATTCATCATTTTGGACTTGGGAATTGAATACTTAGGCGATTTAGAATACCTTAAAAGTACCCTCAAAAAAAAAAAAAAAAAAAACACTAAACGAGTTGATTAAGTTTTTAACTAATATTGTTACTCAAAAAATTCTCTTTCTTAGAGGCTAAGCAAGGTTAATCTGAGTTAAACTTGACCACTTAAGCTAAGGAAACAATTAGTGGCTAGGCTAATTAGTGCCTATATAGAGAAGGAGGGAGAAAGTTTGTGAGGAACATTTTTCTTGAGAGCTAAAAGAGGAAGTTAGAGAAAAGAAAGAGAAACGGGAAGAAAATGAAGGGGAATTCAAATTCAACCTTTTGTACTTGACAACTGAACACTTAGGTCATTTTGAAGACCTTAAATGAGGTGCTTAAGTCAAACAACTAGTGTTAAGCTACAATTACTCAAAAAAAATTTTGTTAGAGGCTAAGCAACGTTTGTTTGAGTTAAACTTGCCCACTTAAGCTAACGAAGCAATTAGGGGCCTAAGCTAATTAGTTCTCGAACAAAATAGAGAAGGATGGAGAACGTTACAGAGAAACATTCTTCTCGAGAGGTAGAAGAGGAAGTCATACAAAAGAAAGTGATATAGGAAGAAAATCAAAGAGAATTCAAATTCATCCTTTTAGACTTGAGAATTGAACACTTACGTGACTTAGAAAACCTTAAATGAGGTGCTTACGTTAAACTAATGCCGGTAAGAAACAATTACACAGAAAATTCTATTTCTTGTAGGAGGCAAGGTTAGTTTGAGTTAAACGTGGCCGCTCAAGCTAATGAAACCATTAGTGGCCTAAGCTAATTAGTTCCTAGAACAAAATAGAGAATGATGGAGAAGGACAGAGAAGGTTAGAGAGAAACATTCTTCTTAAAAGCTAGAAGAGAAAGTTAGAGAATAGAAAGTGAAGTATGAAGAAAATTGTAACGCCCTCAAAATAAACCCATTATATATATCATTGACATGCATTATTTAATGAAAACATTTTATTAATTCATTCATCAGAGTATTACTAAGTAAAAGCATTACATGTAACATCAGATAAATTGCCCAACAGGCTTACATCTTTCCAAGCCAACACTTGGACACAAAAATATGAGTTCTAACTCATTACAAGGAAAGCCCTAGGCTTGAATGTTTACATGTATTAATAACTAAAAACAATCAACTAAAGATAGTCTTCTTGAAAATCCAGAAGCCCAAACCCTCCCAAGCTAAGTCCTTGGAGGTAACTTATCACCTGAACCTGAAAATGATGTTCCCATAAAGGGTGAGCCACAGCCCAGCAGAGATATACTAAACCAAATATAAGCATTGAATAAAGCAATAGCATACAATAATTGGTTAACCAAGATAATCAGTTATATCTCTATACAGTTTCATGATATTAATGTCCAAAATACGTTTTACTTTTCAACAATGCCAAAATGGCTCAGAACCTGGCCAAACTTACAACAGTGAACCATATATATATATATATATATATCAAATTCACATTCTTCCAATACCAACAAACAAATGAGACTCAGGCTCAAATCAAAACACTTCATACTTCCAGTTTGATACACATTTTAGTGCTGTATCAATAAAAACACTTCAATATAGATAAGCACACATAAAAGTGATGCTAATGGAGTCCATCCCTTATCTCCTCCCAAAACAAAATCCGGTTTAGAGGTCCATCCCCTATCTTCCCCTAAACCGTGGAGTACATCCCCTATCTCCTCCCACACAAAACAATGTATGCAAACACATAACATACACAACAAACAATCAATACACATAATGTCTGTATTAATTCAACAGTCAAGATTGATGACTTAATCACTGATTAGTTTCAGTTATCCCTAATCCACATGCAGAGTCTACAACAAGCACGGCTATCCTCCACCGATAGCCCAAAACAGTTATTTCTAGACTTGAAAATAAATATACCAACAATTCAATAGACGAGTGATTTAAATTAATCATCTACGCCATTTAATCAATAAATTCCCCATTTCCATGAATTAAATATACATATTAATTTATTAATTCAACTAGGGTTTTTCCCAAAATTATCAAAGTAACCCCAACATATCAATATACCAAAACTTAGAACAAAACCTATAAAATGGAGTAGGAAATCCCTACCTCGAAGAAATAACCCCAAAAGAGAAGATGGAGATGAATGCCCAAACTCCAAAGTGCTCCAAACTACCAACAAATCAGATTAAATGGAAGCCCTCGACCCACTCTAGCTTTTTAATGAAGGATCTAGGGTAGAAACACACCCTAAGTGGATCAAATCTAAGAGAGAAGGTGAGTAGGGAGAGAGAGAAGTCGAACCTAGGGTTTAGAACCAAAAAGAATAAGAAAAGACTGATCAAAACCCGCTGCTGCAAATATATACTGGACAGGCTCGCTCGAGCGAAGACATGGTCGCTCGAGCGACCAGACACAGAGAAACTACGCTCGAGCCAACAACTCCAAAGCTCGCTCGAGCGAAAGAAAGCTCGATCGAGCGAAGAACTCAAACCCTCAGGTCTGCAACAAGACACACGCTCGAGCGAAGGAACTATTGCTCGAGTGAAGAACGAACTAACTCGCTCGAGCGAAGAAAATCTCGCTCGAGCCAAGAATGCAAAGCTACAGGTCCATACTGGACGCCACCCCTCGCTCGAGCGACCAACTCCTCGCTCGAGCGAAGAACCAAAAACCTGGACAGCAACCCTTGGTTTCTAAACCCAACCAACCTGAAACAAACCTGCCCAACACATCCTATAATTTCAAATAAGAAAATAAGGGACAACAACAACCAACATACACTGACAGGATCTACGGAACCTACGTCCGGACACAATAGTCAAATGGGAAAAAAAATCGGGGTCGCTATAACCTCCCCCCCTTCAAAGAATTTCGTCCCCGAAATTAAGCATAAATGTTTTTGAAAACAGTTTTTTTTTTTTTTTTATATTAGACAGGTCATTAGTAAACATCTTGACCCAAAACTGGAACGATAAAATTGGAACGATACAGAGAAGATTAGCATGGCCCCTGCGCAAGGATGACACGCACAAATCGAGAAATGGTCCAAATTTTTTACGGTTTCACAACTTGTCACATTAATAAAACTTTAGAGCCACAACATGTTCCAGTCCGCCTAACCCAAGGAAATTAATAAACACAAACATATATATATAAACAAGCAGTTTTGATGTTTCAACATTCCTAAAACACATTGGTTACACAACAGAACCCATGATTTCAAAATGATAATTCACCGATTACAAAACGGATTAGTCAAAACAAAACCATACTATTGGTACTACCACTGTTATCGTCCCCCACTCACACAGCCTACTCTCAAACTCCGAACAACGCAGCTCCTCCGTCTCCACTAACTCTGGGGCAAACCTTGACAGGTTAGCAAACCATGCTTCAAACTGTACCAAAGGTGTAGTACCTTGGCGTAACTCCACAAACTGTACGGAATGCCGTCTTCGGAATATCCTCTTCCCTGACCCTCAACTGGTGGTAACCCGATCTCAAGTCTATCTTAGAGAAACAACGGGAACCCTTCAACTGGTCAAACAGGTCATCTATACGAGGCATAGGGTACTTATTCTTAACCGTAGCCCGATTCAACTTCCGGTAATCTATACAAAGTCTCAAAGCACCACCTTTCTTTTTAACAAAGAGGGCCAGTGCCCCCCACGGCGAAACACTAGGACGTATAAAGCCCTTATCTAGCAACTCCTGGAGCTAAATCTTCAACTCAACTAACTCGGCTGGGGCAAAACGATAAGGTGACATAGAAATCGGCGCCGTGCCGGGCACTAGGTCAATAGAGAATTCAATCTCTCGGTGCGGTGGCAAACCAACAAGATCCTCGGGAAAGACGTCCGAGTACTCACAAACCACCCTTGGCAACACAATCTGTGTCACGACCCGAACCCGCCCCCGTGGGTTAAGGACGTAACCGGCCAGTAATCATGAGATTACCTACGGCCTCAGACTGTTCTAAAGATATTTTAACAGAGTTAATGGGGGCCAAACGGAAGCAAAATTAAAAACTTTGTCCATAGAGCCGTGCTTATATGCACATCAACAAACCATACTCAGATACGTTAATAACTCACATTAAAAGTACGGTTCCACAAATTTCATTACAGACAGGATCGTCCAAAACAAGTCAACCTATAACAGACTATGTACAGACATGCACTAAGTCCTTGCCAACAAGACAAAACATAGGTACATAGTAAAAGGGCAAGGATGGTCTCATGCGCGAGGCACAAGGCTGACTCTCCCAAAACTCCTGTTGTTTCTAGCAGACTTCACTGGGGCTGGGTTTGGACTTCCCTTGGCTCACCTACAAATACATGAATGAGCGTGAGCGATAGCCCAGTGAATAATATCAAATATAACAGTTACATAACAATATGTAGAACAACATGCTCCAAACGGCCTTGGGCCCAATTCGTACTTCTGTTTAACAACAGAATATATATATATATATATAACTATACGAAATGCAAGTCAAGTAACTGTAGTTCCAAACATTCTGGCCTTTGGCCCATTCAGATTTCCATTCATGTCAAAACGGCCTTCGGCCCATTCATTCGTGTCGAAACGGCCTTCGGCCCATTCATTCTTATCAAAACGGCCTTCGGCCCATTCATTCTTATCAAAGCGGCCCTTGGCCCATTCATTCATGTCAAAACGGCCTTTGGCCCATTCATTCTTATCAAAACGGCCTTCGGCCCATTCATTCTTATCAAAACGGCCTTTGGCCCATTCATTCTTATCAAAACGGCCTTTGGCCCATTCATTCATTTATTCTTGTCAGACTTTTGTCCACAATCCCGATTAACAACTCATAATATTTATAGGGGAATAACAATTGGACATTGACAAGTTTTCAAATATTGATATTACTCACAGTGATCGGCTTGTGGATGCGCCCTGGAGCTTGACCCTACACATTTCATGAATACAAAAGGGTCACTAACAGTTCAATCCGTTCTTTAATTCACATATACCTCTTTAGGCTTTGTTCTTATCTCATTAACTCATTTACAATGCTTAACACATGCTTACAAGTGAAAGGGAACGGAAAACGAATCATAGAATGCATGAACAAAATTCCAGGAAACAGGGTCCCCGCTCGAGCGTAAACTTCTCCGCTCGAGCGGACCCTTAAGGCCTGCAGAGGTACTGGTTGCACGAAAGATGAGCTCGAGCGTGGGATAGAGCGCTCAAGCTGAAGGCCTGTCTACGAAAATCCACGCTCGAACGGACATCCAACTCTGCAAAAATGCTGGGAGCACGATTTTCCCGCTCGAGCGGCCATTACCCCGCTCGAGCGGACCTCAAAAATCTGGGTTTCCCAGATCGTGTTCTTGAGCTCCAAATCGGTTTTCCATCCTCATTTCTTGCATGCAATGGTTCAAATTACACATTTACACATTTACACATGCTAACATGCTACTAATGCAAGATTACAACATTAGGAAAGCTCAATTACATGGATTACATGCATGTCCCAAAATATCTCAAACCCATCATCAACATGCTCAAATTCAAACATTCAAGACTCATACTCCCATGATTTGTACATGCATGTGGGAGATGCTCATCATTCTCAACTTAGATGGTACAGATGGTGATCAAAACATGAGTTTCAACCAAAACTCTACATGGATCATGTGTTTCAAGCTCAAACATGCAAATTCAAAGTAATTTCTTACATGCATGAGTTCTAAGACTCCAAACTCAACAAAAATCAACTTATTACATGCTCTTGATCACAACAACCCTTGAACTTACAAGATCACAATTTCAAACTTATGAATTCAAGACCAAATGCTTACCTAGAGGCTCAATCTTCCAAACTATAGTAATTTCTTGAGTTTAATCCTCCAACTCTTCACAAATTTGAGCCAAACACCAAACTCTCCTCTTTTCCCTCTCTCTAGCCGACTCCCCTCCCTCTTTCTTACGTTTAAGTCAGCCAAGAGGAATAACAAAGAGGGATTTGAGTGTATAGAGCCTCACTAAGTCACATTATAATAATAATAATAATAATATAGAGTAATTGGGCACTCATTTTACCAACTTAATCGATTTAATTTGGCCCAAATCAATTTTCAATTAAACTTCATCGTAGGCTCTAAAAATTATGCCAACCACAATGGCGTAATCAATTTCGGGTTCTGTGGCCGATAAGGCCCTCAATTAGATTTCCAAAGCTGATTATTCAAATAGATATTCCTACAGTGAACAGATAAAACCTCAAAATCACATATAATCACATAATGGCACCTAAAATCATGGTAAACACATAATCATACTCAGTTTAAGGACCAATTGGCATATTACGGAGCAGGGGTATTACAATCTGAGTCTCATCATCCTCACTAATCAAAAGGTTAGCAAGTAGGCCACTAAGCTCACTCCGTCCTCGTGGAATGTATCCCGGTGGCAACACATTACCAACCCGGTCCCCCAGAAAATTAAAATACTCTCCGCTCACGGTACAACAAGTGACCCTCTGGCGGTAACAATCAATAACTGCCCGGTATGACGATAACCAGTCCATACCCAAAATAACATCGAAACCCCTCATAGGCATAACTATAAAGGAAAAATGGGATTCTATGATAATCAACCTCTATATCACAACCCCTAACACCTTGTTTCAAAATCAATTCACCCCCAAGAGGTGACACTACACAAATAGGAGATGCTAGCTGTGCTAACTCCAACTCCAAAACAGATGCAAATGCGGCAGACACAAAGGAATGAGATGCACCCGTATCAATCAAAACATTAGCAACCGAGTTGCAAAACAAGAAGGTACCTCTCACAACTGATGGAGCCGGCACAAGATCCTGCGCAGTAACAGCATACACGCGTCCAGACGACCTCTGATCAACCTGCTCAACCCTAGGTGCATAAGATTGCTGCACTGACTGGGACGACGAAGCCCCCTGATTGGCCCTCGAGGCCTGACCTGACTGAGCTGGCTGCTGCCCCTGAATCGGCCTCAAACCAGATGCACCAGGTGTGCCACCCAACTGCGGGCAATACCTCTTCATATGCCCTGGCTGACCACACTGATAACACGAGAGTGGCTGGCCTCTACCCTGACTCTGGCTCTGAGATCGAGCCGAAGAAGATGCTGTTCTCTGAACTCCTCCTCTCTGAGGACAAACTGGAGACTTGTGACCCAGCTGGCCACACTTGAAACAGGTAATGTCTCCCTGACTGCCTTTCCCCGAACTAGCACTCGGCATAGGAAAAGTCGATCTAGTAAAGCTACTCTGAGACTGCTGGGGATTAAAACCCTTCTGTCTCCTACCATCACTCTGACTATCCTGACTCCTCTTGGAGCCCTTCTGTCCTTCCTCCTCCTCCTGCATCATGATCTCCATATGGGCTGCAGCATCAACCATACGCCCATAATCCCGAATCATAGTTCCCCTAACTCTCAGCTTGAGGCCACGCCTCAACTTCTTCTCAAACTCAATACAACGGCGTTCCTCAGACGCCACCAACTCAGGTGCAAACCTGGACAAGCTAGTAAATGCAGCCTCAAACTCGGCCACTGAAGAACTCGACTGTTTAAGCTGGCAGAACTGGTCTCTCAGCTTCTCCCTAACTGCTGGAGATAAAAACTTCTCCTGGAAAGCATTCACAAAAGCCTCCCATGTACCTCCTATACGACCCTTAGTAAACTTCCACCACTGACCCGCATCCCCCTTCAACTGGAAAGATGCCAAGGTCACTTTCAACCCTTCGTCTTCGATGCCAAGCATCTTTTTGGATTTGAGAATTGAACACTTAGGTAATTTAGAAAACCTTAAATGAGATGATTCAGCAAAACTAATATCGTTAAACTACTATTACTTAGAAAATTCTATTTCTTAGAGGCTAAGTAAGGTTAATTTTAGTTAAACTAGGCAACTTAAGCTAATAAAAACAATTGGTGGCCTAAGGAAATTAGTTCCTAGAACAAAATAGAGTAGGACGGAGAAAGTTAGACAGAAACTATTCACCCAAAAAAAAAGTTAGACAGAAACATTCTTCTCGAGAGCGAGAAGAGAAAGTTCGAGAAATAGGAAGAAAATCATAGGGCATTCAAATTCACCAGTTTGGACTGGAGAATTGAACACTCAGGTGATTTAGAAAACCTTAAATGAGGTGCTTGCGTTAAACTAATATCGTTATCCAACAATTACTCTGAAAATTCTCTTTCTTAGAGGCTAAGCAAAGCTAGTTTCAGTTAAACTTGGCCACTTGAGCAAAAGAAACAATTAGTGGCCTAAGCTAATTAGTTCCCGGAACATAAAAGAAAAAGTTGGAGAAGGACGGAGAAAGTTATAGAGAAACCTTCTTCTTGAGAGCTGGAAGAGAAAGATAGAGAATAGAAAGAGAAATAGGAAGAAAATCAAAGGGAATTCAAATTCATCTTTTCGGACTTGAGAATTGAACACTTAGGTGATTTAGAAAACCTTAAATGAGGTGAATTTTTTTTTGGGGGGGGGTAAGTAAGTCATAAAATAAAGACGATGAAATATACAAGTTTACAAAAATGAGGTGATTAAGCTAAACTAATATCATTAAAGTAATATTACTCAGGAAATTCTATCTCTAAGAGGCTAAACAAGGTCCATTTGAGTTAAACTAGGCAACTTCAGCTAATGAAACAATTAGTGGCCTAAGTTAATTAGTTCCCAGAACAATGTAGAGAAGGATAGAGAAGGACAGAGAAGGGCGGAGAAAGTTAGATAGAAGCTTTCTTCTTGAAAGCTAGATGAGAAAGTTGAAGCAAAGAAAGAGAAATTGTAGTTGTGTAAATTTTCTTGTTTTATTTATTTCTTATTCACCCAACCCCCCCCTCCGCCCCAAAAAAAAAAAAAAAAAAAAAAAGAAGAAGTGAAGAGAAAGTTAGAGAAAAGAATGAAAATGAGGATGAAAATCACAGGGAATTCAAATTCATCCTTTTAGACTTGAGAATTGAACACTTTGCTGATTTAGAAAAACTTAGATGAGGTACTTAAGTTAAACTAATATCGTTATGCTATAATTACTCAGAAAATTCTCTTTCTTAGAGGCTAAGCAAGGTTAGTTTGAGTTAAACTTGGCCACTTAAGATAATGAAACAATTAACGGCCTAAGCTATTTAGTTCCTGGAACAGAACAGAGCAGGAAGGAGAAGGACGGAGACAGTCAGAGAGGAACATTCCTTCTTGAGATCTAGAAGAGAAAGTTTGAAAAAAAAGAAAGAGAAATAGGAAGAAAATCAAAAGGAATTCAAGTTCAACATTTTGGATTTGAGGATTGAATGCTTATATTCGCCCAAAAAAATTGAACGCTTAGGTGATTTAGATACCATAAATGAGGTGCTTAAGTTGAACTAATTTCCTTAAGCTACAATGACTCATAAAATTCTCTTTCTTAGAGGCTAAGCAATGTTAGTTTGAGTTAAACTTGGCCGCTTAAGCAAATGAAACAATTAGCGGTCTAGGCAATTTTGTTCCTAGAACAAAATAGAGAATGATGGAGAAGGACTGAGAAAGGTAGAGAGAAACATTCTTCATCAGAGGTAGAAGAGAAACTTAGAGGAAAGAAAAAATAATAGGAAAGAAAATCAAAGGGAATTCAAATTCATCCCTTTGGACTTAAGAATTGAACACTTAGTTGATTTAGAAAACCTTAAATGAGGTGCTTAAGTTTAACTAATATCCTTCTGCCCAAAATTACTCAAAAACTTCTATTTCTTAGAGTCTATGCAAGGTCAGTTTGAATAAAACTTGGCCACATAAGCAAACTGAAACAATTAGCGGCCTAAACCAATTGGTTCGTTGAACAAAACAGTTGATGGAGAAGGATAGAAAAAGGTAGAGAGAAACATTCGTCTTGAGAGGTGGAAGAGAAAGTCAGAGAAAAGAAACAGCAATAGGAAAGAAAGCAATGAGAATTCAAGCTCATCGCTTTGGACTTGTGAATTGAACACTTAAGTGAATTAGAAAACCTTAAATGAGGTGCTTAAGTTAATCTAATATCATTAAGCTACAATTACTCAGAAAATTCTCTTTCTTAGAGTGTAAGCAAGGTTAGTTTGAGTTAAACTTGGTTGCTTAACCTAATAAAACAATTAGTGGCCAAAGCTAATTAGCTTTCTGGAACAAAATAGAGAAGGATGGAGAAAGTTGGAGAGAAACATTCTTCATGAGAGGTAGAATAGAAAGTTAGATAAAAGAAAGAGTAATAGGAAGGAAATGAAAGAGAATTCAAATTCATCATTTTGGACTTGGGAATTGAATACTTAGGCGATTTAGAATACCTTAAAAGTACCCTCAAAAAAAAAAAAAAAAAAAAAAAAAAAAACACTAAACGAGTTGATTAAGTTTTTAACTAATATTGTTACTCAAAAAATTCTCTTTCTTAGAGGCTAAGCAAGGTTAGTCTGAGTTAAACTTGACCACTTAAGCTAAGGAAACAATTAGTGGCTAGGCTAATTAGTGCCTATATAGAGAAGGAGGGAGAAAGTTTGTGAGGAACATTTTTCTTGAGAGCTAAAAGAGGAAGTTAGAGAAAAGAAAGAGAAACGGGAAGAAAATGAAGGGGAATTCAAATTCAACCTTTTGTACTTGACAACTGAACACTTAGGTCATTTTGAAAACCTTAAATGAGGTGCTTAAGTCAAACAACTAGTGTTAAGCTACAATTACTCAAAAAATTTTTTGTTAGAGGCTAAGCAACGTTTGTTTGAGTTAAACTTGCCCACTTAAGCTAACGAAGCAATTAGGGGCCTAAGCTAACTAGTTCTCGAACAAAATAGAGAAGGATGGAGAACGTTACAGAGAAACATTCTTCTCGAGATGTAGAAGAGGAAGTCATACAAAAGAAAGTGATATAGGAAGAAAATCAAAGAGAATTCAAATTCATCCTTTTAGACTTGAGAATTGAACACTTACGTGACTTAGAAAACCTTAAATGAGGTGCTTACGTTAAACTAATGCCGGTAAGAAACAATTACACAGAAAATTCTATTTCTTGTAGGAGGCAAGGTTAGTTTGAGTTAAACGTGGCCGCTCAAGCTAATGAAACCATTAGTGGCCTAAGCTAATTAGTTCCTAGAACAAAATAGAGAATGATGGAGAAGGACAGAGAAGGTTAGAGAGAAACATTCTTCTTAAAAGCTAGAAGAGAAAGTTAGAGAATAGAAAGTGAAGTATGAAGAAAATCAAAGGGAATTAAAATTCATCTTTTTGGATTTGAGAATTGAACACTTAGGTAATTTAGAAAAAACCTTAAATGAGATGATTAAGCAAAACTAATATCGTTAAACTACTATTACTTAGAAAATTCTATTTCTTAGAGGCTAAGTGAGGTTAATTTTAGTTAAACTAGGCAACTTAAGCTAATAAAAACAATTGGTGGCCTAAGGAAATTAGTTCCTAGAACAAAATAGAGTAGGACGGAGAAAGTTAGACAGAAACTATTCACCCAAAAAAAAAGTTAAGACAGAAACATTCTTCTCGAGAGCGAGAAGAGAAAGTTCGAGAAATAGGAAGAAAATCATAGGGCATTCAAATTCACCAGTTTGGACTGGAGAATTGAACACTCAGGTGATTTAGAAAACCTTAAATGAGGTGCTTGCGTTAAACTAATATCGTTATCCAACAATTACTCTGAAAATTCTCTTTCTTAGAGGCTAAGCAAAGCTAGTTTCAGTTAAACTTGGCCACTTGAGCAAAAGAAACAATTAGTGGCCTAAGCTAATTAGTTCCCGGAACATAAAAGAAAAAGTTGGAGAAGGACGGAGAAAGTTATAGAGAAACCTTCTTCTTGAGAGCTGGAAGAGAAAGATAGAGAATAGAAAGAGAAATAGGAAGAAAATCAAAGGGAATTCAAATTCATCTTTTCGGACTTGAGAATTGAACACTTAGGTGATTTAGAAAACCTTAAATGAGGTGATTTATTTTTTGGGGGGGGTAAGTAAGTCATAAAATAAATACGATGAAATATACAAGTTTACAAAAATGAGGTGATTAAGCTAAACTAATATCATTAAAGTAATATTACTCAGGAAATTCTATCTCTAAGAGGCTAAACAAGGTCCATTTGAGTTAAACTAGGCAACTTCAGCTAATGAAACAATTAGTGGCCTAAGTTAATTAGTTCCCAGAACAATGTAGAGAAGGATAGAGAAGGGCGGAGAAAGTTAGATAGAAGCTTTCTTCTTGAAAGCTAGATGAGAAAGTTGAAGCAAAGAAAGAGAAATTGTAGTTGTGTAAATTTTCTTGTTTTATTTATTTCTTATTCACCCAACCCCCCCCCCCCCCCCTCCCCAAAAAAAAAAAAAAAAAAAAAAAAAGAAGAAGTGAAGAGAAAGTTAGAGAAAAGAATGAAAATGAGGATGAAAATCACAGGGAATTCAAATTCATCCTTTTAGACTTGAGAATTGAACACTTTGCTGATTTAGAAAAACTTAGATGAGGTACTTAAGTTAAACTAATATCGTTATGCTATAATTACTCAGAAAATTCTCTTTGTTAGAGGCTAAGCAAGGTTAGTTTGAGTTAAACTTGGCCACTTAAGATAATGAAACAATTAACGGCCTAAGCTATTTAGTTCCTGGAACAGAACAGAGCAGGAAGGAGAAGGACGGAGACAGTCAGAGAGGAACATTCCTTCTTGAGATCTAGAAGAGAAAGTTTGAAAAAAAAAGAAAGAGAAATAGGAAGAAAATCAAAAGGAATTCAAGTTCAACATTTTGGATTTGAGGATTGAATGCTTATATTCGCCCAAAAAAATTGAACGCTTAGGTGATTTAGATACCATAAATGAGATGCTTAAGTTGAACTAATTTCCTTAAGCTACAATGACTCATAAAATTCTCTTTCTTAGAGGCTAAGCAATGTTAGTTTGAGTTAAACTTGGCCGCTTAAGCAAATGAAACAATTAGCGGTCTAGGCAATTTTGTTCCTAGAACAAAATAGAGAATGATGGAGAAGGACTGAGAAAGGTAGAGAGAAACATTCTTCATCAGAGGTAGAAGAGAAACTTAGAGGAAAGAAAAAATAATAGGAAAGAAAATCAAAGGGAATTCAAATTCATCCTTTTGGACTTAAGAATTGAACACTTAGTTGATTTAGAAAATCTTAAATGAGGTGCTTAAGTTTAACTAATATCCTTCTGCTAAAATTACTCAAAAACTTCTATTTCTTAGAGTCTATGCAAGGTCAGTTTGAATTAAACTTGGCCACATAAGCAAACTGAAACAATTAGCGGCCTAAACCAATTGGTTCGTTGAACAAAACAGTTGATGGAGAAGGATAGAAAAAGGTAGAGAGAAACATTCGTCTTGAGAGGTGGAAGAGAAAGTCAGAGAAAAGAAACAGCAATAGGAAAGAAAGCAATGAGAATTCAAGCTCATCGCTTTGGACTTGTGAATTGAACACTTAAGTGAATTAGAAAACCTTAAATGAGGTGCTTAAGTTAATCTAATATCATTAAGCTACAATTACTCAGAAAATTCTTTTTCTTAGAGTGTAAGCAAGGTTAGTTTGAGTTAAACTTGGTTGCTTAACCTAATAAAACAATTAGTGGCCAAAGCCAATTAGCTTTCTGGAACAAAATAGAGAAGGATGGAGAAAGTTGGAGAGAAACATTCTTCATGAGAGGTAGAATAGAAAGTTAGATAAAAGAAAGAGTAATAGGAAGGAAATGAAAGAGAATTCAAATTCATCATTTTGGACTTGGGAATTGAATACTTAGGCGATTTAGAATACCTTAAAAGTACCCTCAAAAAAAAAAAAAAAAAAAAACACTAAACGAGTTGATTAAGTTTTTAACTAATATTGTTACTCAAAAAATTCTCTTTCTTAGAGGCTAAGCAAGGTTAATCTGAGTTAAACTTGACCACTTAAGCTAAGGAAACAATTAGTGGCTAGGCTAATTAGTGCCTATATAGAGAAGGAGGGAGAAAGTTTGTGAGGAACATTTTTCTTGAGAGCTAAAAGAGGAAGTTAGAGAAAAGAAAGAGAAACGGGAAGAAAATGAAGGGAGGAATTCAAATTCATCCTTTTGTACTTGACAACTGAACACTTAGGTCATTTTGAAAACTTTAAATGAGGTGCTTAAGTCAAACAACTAGTGTTAAGCTACAATTACTCAAATTTTTTTTTGTTAGAGGCTAAGCAACGTTAGTTTGAGTTAAACTTGCCCACTTAAGCTAACGAAGCAATTAGGGGCCTAAGCTAATTAGTTCTCGAACAAAATAGAGAAGGATGGAGAACGTTACAGAGAAACATTCTTCTCGAGAGGTAGAAGAGGAGGTCATTCAAAAGAAAGTGATGTAGGAAGAAAATCAAAGAGAATTCAAATTCATCCTTTTAGACCCTCCTACTGTTAAAGATGACTTTATCAGTGTTGATTTGCCCCCTAGACCTAATCCCCTTCAAAAGTGGGATTCCTGTTTGGTGGGTTACTTCTTAGGGAAAGGGGTTAACTTCAACTACATGAAGAATAGTGCATTTAGCATGTGGAAGAATAAGGGTCTTAAAGAAGTTTTAGCTAATGGTGAGGGTTTTATTTTCTTTATTTTTGATAACCCTGAGTGTTGCTTTGAAGTTCTGGAGAGAGGTCCTTGGTACATTGGGGGCTTCAATATTATTCTGAAAAAATGGAAACGGATGATGAAATTATCGAAGGATAAGGTGACAAAGTACCAGTCTCGGTTAGGTTCTATAACATTCCTTTAGAATATTGGGATGATGATGGCCTTGGTAGGATTGCTAGTGCTGTTGGTAACCCTTTGTTTACGGATCAACTCACGGCTAGTGGGGGTAGGGTTGCTTTTGCCAGAGTGTGTGTGGAAGTTGATGCTTCGTCCAAACGACCACCTTCATTCCCTGTAAATTGTGATGGTGAAACAGTTGTTGTGAATGTTGAATACCAAGGTCTTCCTGCTAAATGTGAGCATTGTGTTGCTTTCGGCCATGACACAACTAGATGTGTTACTACTCAAGTGGCCAAACTGGTATCTCTCCAGAAAGAAACAGAAGAGAATCCTACTGAGCCTGGCTGGACCACTATTATGGCTAAAGGGAAAAAGCAAGTTGGAGTTAGTGCTGGAGATGAGGCAATCCCTGCTCCTCAGGGTACTCATGGAACAAATGAACAGGAAGAAGCGCCAGGGGAGGTTTCCCTACCTGATCAAATTGAAGCTACTGATGAGGACTTACTGTTGAATAGGGAAGTACCTTCTACAGTTCAAGGAAAAACTTCTGGCTCAGTAGCAGAGGACAACAGGCCAGCTGCTTCTCAGAACCTTGCTGGTTCTTCGGCTGTCACCGGGGAAGATGTTCCCTACTTTGCGGGCCTGCAAAAGATGAAGAGCAATTTGGCAGATGTTATAAGCCTTATCATCCCTCAAGACCCAGCATTGCTGGAGGAAGTCCAGAAGTTCAAGGATTCAAATCTTGGTAGTCCTAAGGCTAGTCCTGTACCCAATATTCCAGCAAAAGGTAAATCCTCTGGCAAGAGCAGCAGTAGCCAGAGGAAAAAGAAGAGGTAATTCTCAGTTTCTTAGTTGTGGGTTTTGTTTTGTCTTTTGTTCTCTATGACTTTTAAAATAGCTGCTTGGAATATTAGAGGGTTGAATGACCCTTCTAAACATAGAGAGTTAAAAAATTTTGTGGTTAAAGAAGAAATTAAAGTCATGGGTATTTTGGAGACCAAAATAAAAGCTGTAAATGAAAAGAAAATTTTCTCTTCTTGTTTAAAGAATTGGTCATTTTTGTCAAACTCACAACCTAATGAAACTGGTAGAATTTGTGTTTTTTGGGACTCCAATTTTTGTATGGTCAACCAGCTATCTGCCTCTAACCAACATATTTTTTGTGAGATTACTGATCTCACTCAGGCCTCTAGTTTCCTTGCCTGTTTTGTGTATGCTGATAATAACTACTCTGTGAGAAGGGTTTTTGTGAAACCATGGTTCGTTTATCCCATTCTCAGTCCAATTGTCCCATTGCCTTTTTGGGGGATTTTAATGCTACCAGATACAGTCATGAGAAATTTGGAGGCTCTCAGATTTGGAACTCTTCGAAGGAGGAATTTAATTCTTATATTATTGCCTCTAAGCTTGATGATTTGTCCTACTCTGGCTGCCAATTTACTTGGGCTAACAAGAGGGATTGTGGGGAGTATATTGCAACTAAAATCGATAGAGTTTTGGTAAATGAGTCTTGGCTGGATAATTTTCCCAACTCTACTGCTCTTTTTCTACCTTCTACAATCTTTGACCACTCTCCTGCTGTAGTGGTTGTTTCTGATGCTGTCACCTTCTACAAGAAACCTTTTAAGTTCTTTAATTTCTGGTCCAAGCATAAGGACTTTCTTTCTCTGGTTTCTAACGAGTGGAGTCAGTATATTCAGGGTGTTCCCATGTTCAGAGTCTGTCAAAAGCTTAGAAATTTGAAACCTGGGTTGAGAGACCTTAACAAGAAAGATTTTAGTGACATATCTACTAGAGTCCTTGTTGCTAAGTCAGACCTTGAATCAGTTCAATATAAATTGGACAAGGATCCGAGCAATCTGATTTTGCAGAATCTTGAGAGAACTAACTACAGGCATTATGTGGATTTATGTGCTGTGGAGGAGAGTCTTGCCCATCAAAAGTCCAGGGTTGATTGGTTGGGTCTGGGGGATAGGAACACCAAATTCTTTTTTAGATCTGTTAAGAGCAATATTAACAGAAGTAAAATCCTTAGCATTGAGTTGGAGGATGGTAGCAAATCTTCTAAGCCTGAAGACATTCATCAAGCCTTCATTAGTTCTTTCACAAACCTTTTTGGTACCCCGCTCAGGGACCAGTACAATGGTTTTGAAAGGATTAATTCTCTGGTCCAGGCTAGAGTCTCTGTGGAACAATCTATAAAGCTTGGTAGTCCTGTCTCCGATCAAGAGATCAAGGATGTTGTTTGGTCCCTTAAGGCTAATAAAGCCCCTAGCCCGGATGGTTTTACGGGTAGTTTTTTTAAGGCCTCGTGGGACATTGTTGGGAAGGAAGTTACTCAAGCAATTAGAACCTTTTTCCAGTCTGGTAAACTTCTCTCTGAGGTTAACAGCACTATTATTGCTCTCATTCCTAAGGTTCCTAATCCTTTGAAAGTGGGTGATTTTAGGCCTATTTCTTGTTGCAACACAATCTATAAGTGCATAGCCAAGATTATTGCTAACAGAATTAAAGCTGTCCTCCCTGATTTGATTGACCCTGTTCAATCTGCTTTTGTGCAAGGTAGGAGGATCTCTGATAATATTTTCTTGTCCCAAGAGCTTATGAGAGGTTATCATCGTCAGTCCGTTACTCCTAAATGTGCTATGAAAGTTGACATTATGAAAGCCTACGATACTGTTAGATGGGAGTTTATTATTGATGTCCTAAAGGCCATGGCCTTTCCACTCTATGATTTCCTGGATTAAGGCTTGTATCACTAGTCCGTCGTTTTCCATTTGCATCAATGGGAGCCTTCATGGATATTTCAAGGGCGCAAGAGGCCTTAGGCAAGGAGACCCTATGTCTCCTTATTTGTTTGTCTTGGCTATGGAAATCCTGGCTAGAATCCTTGCTGAGAAATCCAACCATCATCTTTTTAAATTCCATTGGAGATGTGAGAAGACTAAGATTGTTAATTTGTGCTTTGCTGATGATTTAATGATATTCAGCAAAGGGGATGCATCTACTGTTCAAATGATTATGCATGGGCTTGAGGAGTTCAAGAATCTTTCGGGTCTTACTCCTAGTGCTGCCAAGAGTAACATATTTTTCTGCGGGTGTGACTCTAGTCTTAGGGAGGAAATTCTTAAGATTGCCAATTTCAAGGAAGGTACCCTCCCTGTCAAGTACTTGGGTGTTCCCTTAATCACCACTAAGTTGAGAGCATTAGATTGCCAGCAGCTTATTGATAGGATCACTAACCGTATTAAGAGTTGGACCAATAAGGCCCTCTCTTATGCTGGTAGAGCTCAGCTTATTCAAACCATCCTATTCTCCATGCAAGTCTATTGGTCCTCGTTATTCATCCTCCCTAAGAAGGTTGTTAGAGAAATTAAAAATTTACTTAGAGCCTTTCTTTGGTCCGGGGTTGATCTGAAGAAGCATAGTGCGAAAATTGCTTGGGATAAGGTTTGTGCTCCCAAGTCTGAAGGTGGTCTGGGTTTTAAATCTCTGGAGGTTTGGAATAGAGCTGCTATTGCCAAACATATTTGGTTCCTTTTCTCGGGGGGTGAGAAGTCGATGTGGTGCCAATGGGTTAAATCTTACTTACTCAAAGGCAAAAGTTTTTGGAAAGTCCCTGTTCCTAGTGACCCTTCTTGGGTCTGGAGGAAGATTCTCTCTCTTAGGAAGTCAATATTTCCTCTCATTGTCCACAAAATTGGGAATGGTAATGCTACCTTTTTGTGGTATGATAATTGGCATCCGGTGGGCTCTATTTGGGACAAATTTGGGAATAGGATTATCTATGATTCTGGTCTCTCTGGGGAGGCTAAAGTGAGCAATATTGTTAATGGGGATTCCTGGCACTGGCCTTTTCCCAACTCTTGGGAGATGAGAGACCTTATATCGTTGACCCCCCCTTCTTTTAAACCCAGATCTTCGAGTAATGATACTCCTATTTGGACTCTTACTCAAGATGGTACATTCTCCATCCAATCTGCTTGGAACCACTGGAGAGATAAACATGATAAGGTGGCTTGGTATAAACTGCTGTGGGGTCCTTTCAATATCCCTAGAGTTAGTTTCATTGTCTGGATTGCCTTACATGGAAGGCTTAACACTGGGGACAGGTTAGAATCTTTTGGTCTGAGTGACAATTTCAAATGCTCCTTCTGCAATCATCACACTGAAAACCACTCTCACCTTTTCTTTAATTGCATTTTCTCTCTAAAGGTTTGGGATGCTATTAAAGTTAAGTGTAATGTAAAGTGGCCTGACATTTTTTGGCTTGATATTGTTCATGTTGCTATGAGGGAGAGTCTGGGTAAATCTCTGAGAGCCATTACTACTAGACTGGCTCTGCTATGTACTGTTTATCAAGTTTGGATTGAAAGAAATAACAGAATTTTTAATAAGGAAATGAAACCTGAAGAAGTTGTTATCAAGTCAATTGTTCAAATGATTAGAGGCAGGCTAATGTCATTAAACAATTTGCCTAGATATGCAGGTGATGAATGGTTCCTAAAGCAATGGAATTTGACTGATTCCATTCTGAAGCCCCATACTGTTCGTATTGGGAGGGCTGCTGAGTGATGGGAGTTTCTCACATGAGAGTTGAGAGTTGGTGAGCTACATAATGTGGGGTTTTTAACTGTTTGTGTCCTGTGCAGCTCTATGGATTGAGGGTTGAGTGATGTGAGTCATAAACTTCAAATTTGTTAGACATTTTGGTAACATCAATGGAATATCTAAGGGTTGAGTGAAAATAGCCTATATATGTTTTATTTGCTAACCAGTATATATTTATTATCTCTTTATTTGCAGGATAAGGAAGCAGTTTTCAAGTGTTGTGAGGTCCTATACTGTGGGCCGAGTGATGAGAGTTTACAATATGTGTGTATTATCATTCTTATTGGATTTTATTGGGCTTTTGTGATTTGGGTTGTGGTTTCTTGTTACTGGCAAGAAATTCTACTATGTTTAGAGATTGGCTGCCATCTTCACCAAACTTTGGACTGCTTTGCTGTGGTGTTGATGCTTATGGAGATGCTGTCCGATGCTCTAGTGTATGCTGCTGCTTACCCGATAGGTGCTGCTACCTGCTGGGTTGATAATTGGGAATTTGGTCTGCTGTATTTGAGTTACAAGTGGCTGTCAAGTGCCGATGGCTGCTGGATGCGCCTCGTTGTCTACAAGCTGTCTTCTTTTATATTACTATCTTTCTTCATGGTGTTTTTAACTTACATTGCACAATATTTTGTTAAGCCTACCCTAGTGGGATGTACTAGGTCTTTTGTTGATATGTCTCGGCCTCATGCCATTACTTTAGTTTCTGGATTGCACATGATAGATTTTTATGTGCCTCGTTGTCTCAGGTTGTATTTAGTCGGCTTAGTTGCTGCTGGTTTGTGGTTTTGAGGGTTTGTTATTCCCTTTTGTTTTCGCAATGTTCATTTTCCCTATTTTCTTAGATATGGATACTGAACATTGTTTTTGTTTGCTTATGGTGTCTGTTTTGCTGTATAGCTGATTTAGGGCCTGGGGTATTCCCCTTGTAATCTTGTATATTCTGTCTTTTATTTTATGTCTTATTCACCCAAAAAAAAATCCTTTTAGACTTGAGAATTGAACACTTATGTGACTTACAAAACCTTAAATGAGGTGCTTACGTTAAACTAATGTCGGTAAGATACAATTACACAGAAAATTCTATTTCTTGGAGGAGGCAAGGTTAGTTTGAGTTAAACGCTCAAGCTAATGAAACCATTAGTGGCCTAAGCTAATTAGTTCCTAGAACAAAATAGAGAATGATGGAGAAGGACAGAGAAGGTTAGAGAAAAACATTCTTCTTGAGAGCTAGAAGTGAAAGTTAGAGAATAGAAAGTGAAGTATGAAGAAAATCAAAGGGAATTAAAATTCATCTTTTTGGATTTGTTAATTGAACACTTACCTTAAATGAGATGATTAAGCAAAACTAATATCGCTGAACTACTATTACTTAGAAAATTCTATTTCTTAGAGGCTAAGTAAGGTTAATTTTAGTTAAACTAGGCAACTTAAGCTAATGAAAACAATTGGTGGCCTAAGGAAATTAGTTCCTAGAACAAAATGGAGTAGGACGGAGAGAGTTAGACAGAAACATTCTTCTTGAGAGCGAGAAGAGAAAGTTAGAGAAAAGAAAGAGAAATAGGAAGAAAATCATAGGGCATTCAAATTCACCAGTTTGGACTTGAGAATTGAACACTCAGGTGATTTAGAAAACCTTAAATGAGGTGCTTGCGTTAAACTAATATCGTTATGCAACAATTACTCTGAAAATTCTCTTTCTTAGAGGCTAAGCAAAGCTAGTTTCAGTTAAACTTGGCCACTTGAGCAAAAGAAACAATTAGTGGCCTAAGCTAATTAGTTCCCAGAACATAAAAGATAAAGACGGAGAAGGACGGAGAAAGTTATAGAGAAACATTCTTCTTGAGAGCTGGAAGAGAAAGTTAGAGAATAGAAAGAGAAATAGGAAGAAAATCAAAGGGAATTCAAATTCATCTTTTCAGACTTGAGAATTGAACACTTAGGTGATTTAGAAAACCTTAAATGAGGTGATTTTTTTTTTGGGGGGGGTAAGTAAGTCATAAAATAAAGACGATGAAATATACAAGTTTACAAAAATGAGGTGATTAACCTAAACTAATATCATTAAAGTAATATTACTCAGGAAATTCTATCTCTAAGAGGCTAAGCAAGGTTCATTTGAGTTAAACTAGGCAACTTCAGCTAATGAAACAATTAGTGGCCTAAGTTAATTAGTTCCCAGAACAATGTAGAGAAGGATAGAGAAGGACAGAGAAGGACGGAGAAAGTTAATGAAGCTATTAGTTGCAAAATTTAAATTAATTTTTAGGGGAAGAAAGCAGAGCCTCTCTGTCTAGATTCTAGAGAGAGAAAGCTCCCCCCGGTGGTTGTGGCTTCCTGGTGCTTAACTGGCCAGTTGTTTAGCTCCTTATTCTCAACTTTTTGAGTGTGAGTGAGCGTGGTTCAAGGTGTATTATCCCCGGCTGTAAGGTGCGCAGTTTTCTTGCTCTGCACTTTTGTATCAATGTTCGGTTTTCATGGAAGTTTCAACATTTCTGGATTCCTAGATTGGCTATTTTCATGGCTGGTTTGGGGTGTTTCCTTAAGCCTGGTGTTATACTCGGGTGACCTGTGGGTGTCCATGTTGTTGCATCATGTTCTAGGTTGGGTCACCACCAGTGTGGTCGTCTATGGTTCGGCTAGGTGGGTTGGCTAACAGTTCAGCAAGGCTGGGTCTCTACTTGATTCACTGGTGTTATCCATGGTTTTGGGTCGTTGGAGATGTTGGGGTTTCCATGTCCGAGTGATGCTCTGTTTTTTCAGTAAGCTCAGGTGACCTGTGTCCATGTGCTGGTTTCTGTTTCAGTCCATGTTTGGGTTGGATTGTCCCTCCGGTGGGTGACCGGTCATATTGGGATTTGTTTATATGCTTTACGTGAAGTTTGAAGGTGGTTTGGGCTCTTCTTCGGCGTTGGTATGGGCTCTGTTCCAGCGCTGGTTGGTTCGGTTCGCTAGTATCGTTGCTACGGAGAAATATTCCAGCCTCCTGGCTTTGAATTTATCACCTTTGGCGGTGAGTGTGTTCCTGGCCCGTGGTCATGCATTTCAGCCATGGCGAGTTTCTCGCTTCTTTCCCGTCGGCGATTTTCCGTCGCTGGTGATGAGGTTCTTTGTTGATCGCTGGTTTCTGCATCTATTACGGTTGTGGTCGACCAGTGTGATGGCGAGTGGGATTTTTTGGTGCTATTGGTGTCGTTACTACACCGGTGATAGTTGTGCTGAATCTCACCGTGTGGTACACATCCATGAGCGTGTGCTTCTTGGTCTTGGTGATACGTGGAATCACGCTCCTTGGCGTGGGTTGATGGTGATGGCTAGTTCTCTGTATACAGCTATTGTTGTACTGAAAATGGCAGCTGTTGTAGCGTGTTTGGGACGGAAGTTGAAGGTTGTCAACTTTTTATATATATATAATATTTATATTATTATATATATAATTAGTTGGTGTGGTTATTATATATATATATATATATTGGGTAGTGGTTGGTTTCAGCACGTGGTGGATTTTGTGGAGATTACCTGAAAGTTGGTCAGCCTGGTTTGGTTACCCAAATGGCGGACTTCTGACTTGGTCTTCAAAAAGTTGAGTTTTGTATATATATATATAACTTAGCAGATTCATGGCTGTATGTTTTGATTTGCAAGTGGGGCCCGACATTATTTCTCTTTGTAGGTATTTTGTTGGACCACCGGTGGTTATTGGGCTGTATGCTAGGTTCATTTTGGACGTTTTGCATCATTTGGGCTCTTTGGGCCTGTCCGCGGGCCACCATTCTTGGTGAAGATCTAGGCTTTAGTTTGGAGCCGAAATCTGGAGTACATGGTGTGGGTTACTGGGGCCCACTTTTTTGGCCCAAGTTTTTTTACACTGTCAAGTGGGGTGCTTTCACGAGGAAAATTTTGGGCAGCTGGTTTTTTATTTTCTTTTTAGTCACTTTGCAACGGATTATATATAGTCGATTTTATCTTGATGATTGATCGTGTGATCCTCATGTGACTCGATATGAGGTTAGTTTTGAGCCATCTCCGCCAAGAGTGATTGAGGGGTCACTGCTATGGGGAATAGTGGTTCGATGACTAGCCGAGTTAGAGACTGGGAGATGAGCGGGAGGATAGCTACCGGTTTCGGTTGCTTCTTGTCTTCATGTGACCCATCCTAATTGGTCGTATTGCCACGCCTGACATGGAGTGAAGGGCACACTGCCGTGGGGTTTGAGGCTTGTGATCTACTAAGGAAGGGACTGGGAGATGTGATGATTGATCTCAGGTTATTTTTTGGCTATGTATCGGTTTGTTGCTGTGGGGCTTACCGTTGTCACTTCGACTCACAAGACTGTTGCTTATGGTTACTGATCGTGCTAGCTTCATGTGATTCTGTCGGGATTTCTCATGGGGTAGATTTTTTCCTCTGTCATGGCTTTTGTTGAGTGGCTAGGATGTCACGGCTGTGAGGAGTGGGATGCTTACTGGATTCCATGTGTTGATCTATGGTAGAGACTGGGGGCGAATGGGGTTGGTTATCATTTTTGACTTTTTTTTTTTTTTTTTTTTTTTTAAAAAAAATTTTTTGGGTAAGTAAGTCATAAAATAAAACAATGAAATTTACAAGTTTACAAGGGGCATACCCCAGGCACGCCCAAACAACAAATAAAAACATATATAACCAACAAACTACCACTACACCCCCTAAAAAAAGGGGGTAAACAAGAAACTGAAAACACAATAACCCAACTTTGCCCATATATCCTTTTTGTCCTCAAGTAACCCCTACCATCAGAGATAATAGAAGGGAACTTGAGGTGGATATATGGGCAAAGAAATACAAAAACAACATAAAACAAAACACACATACTGACAAAACAACAACCCACAAGCCGAAACAAAGATGATGATCAACCCCACAAGCCCCCAGTCTCTACTGCAGATAAAAACATGGAATCCAATAAGCGTCCCACTCCTCACAGTCGTGACATCCAAGCCACTTAACCAAAGCCGGGACGGAGGAAAAGATATACCCCAAGAGAAATCCCAGCAAAGTCACATGAAGCTAGCATGATCAAAAACCATATGCCACGGACTAGGGAGTTGAAGTAAAAGACAATAACCCCTCAGCAACAAACCAAATCACAGCCAACAAAATCACAGGCCCTTCCTTGGTAGATCACAGGCCTCAAACCCCACGGCAGTGTGACCAGCACTCCATGTCAGGCGTGGTAATACGATCAATTAGGACAGGTCACATGAAGACAAGAAGCGACCAGAAAACCGGTAGCTATCCTCCCGCTCATCTCCCAGTCTCTAACTCGGCTGGTTATTGAACCACTATTCCCCATAGCAGTGACTCCCCAATCACTCTTGGCGGAGATGGTTCAAAACCACCCTCATATCGAGTCACATGAGGATCACACGATCAATCACCATAAAATTATCAACTATAAAAGATCCGCTGCAAAGAGATTAAACCCAATTATAAAAATTACCAAGTGGGCCCAAAAACCCACGCCATGCACTCCAGATTTCGGCTCCAAAAAAGCCCCAAAATCCAAAACAAAATGAGCCCGACGGTTGAATTTCAAAACCACCAATTCCGTACCAACTCTTGCACCATGGGCCCCACTGAGAAAACCGTGGGCCACCCTTTCTGGTTTTGTGAAACCAAAAAACCATGCTTAGCCTCAGGCCATAACCAACGTGAAATCCCAAAAAATTTGAAATTCCCTCCACTAGACCATGTAAGGCCATTATAATATTACAATATGCTAAACCAATGCTGGTTTAACAAAAACCATGGGCCATGGAACCCACTAACCCAAGTACTACCGACAACAGCACAGCTTTTATTCAAATCACCCCATCAACTTTCATCATCACCAGCAGCACACGCGCAGGAGCGTGAGTGCACACAATCACAAAGCCCAAGACCACTCGCATGGCTGTGCACCATACGCTAGGCTTCAGCACCATCATCTCCGAACCGACGCTAGCCGACCCAAAAGAGACCACCGGAGCTGGTACTCGCCACTGCAAGCCGCCATGGCCGACCTTCATCACCCTGCGACACAGTGCGTGGACAACACCGTCGGCAACACAGTACTGGCGACGAAAAGAAACCGCTGTGTATCTCACCTTGCTACTGTAGCCATCCACTCATCCGTCTCAGTGATGAGCTTCTTCAATCGCAACACAATATATCACCAATGATAATAAATACCACCGGCGATGAACTCGCAACTTCGAGAAACACCGAAACAGCCACCAGAGAAGCACACCCGCGACTACCGCGGTCTGAGACACCATTGGCAAAGGCTGCATACACGCCGGCAGCACAACCTAGGACCTGAAGACAACCCCACCAGCACCGTAGAACATCACCGGCAAAGCGCCACCCACATCCGAAGTAACTACCAGCTTCACTCCCATAAACACCATCTATCTCTATCTAGAAAACTAGAGATAGCAGGTTCTGTTTGCCTCCAAATCAGACTTGATACCCCTCCAGAGGTCATACCACAACAACACCGAAACTAGTAACCTAAACCACCCATTCCCGTCATTGTAGCACATAACCAGCCAGACACACTCCGGAGAACCATCGCCGGCAGAGAACTCTGAAACACAGCGAAACCCACCTCCGGCGAACTCCCTACCGCCAACACAAATCGGCTGCGAACACCTTTAAGCCTTGGAATAATGAACAACCGCCATAAAGAAAACGATGGTCCACCTCCATGAGCAACGACAGAATCACATGGTCACCAAGAGTAACAAAACTCAACACAGTTTAACCATAAATATAATCAACAAACAGGCACGCTCACTCACACACAAAGTAAGAGTGGAGGAGCTACGATTACATTTTTGACTTGTCTTGAGGGTTTTGCTTTGTGAGTATGTTTGTTGTGGTTTTTAAGTTTTTTTGGTTTTTTGTTTGTATCTTTGCCCATATATCCATCCCAAGTTTCCGTCTATTATCTCTGATGGTAGGGGTTACTTGGGGACATAAGGATATATGGGCAAAGTTGGGTTACTTTGTTTTTTCTGTTGTTCTTGTGTTTCTCCCACAATCTTTGGGGGTGCAGTGGTAGGTTATGTTGGTTATGTATTAATTTATTTATTTGTTGTTGGGTATGCCTGGGGTATGCCCCTTGTAAACTTGTAAATTTCATTGTCTTTATTTTATGACTTACTTACCCAAAAAAAAAAAAAAAGGACGGAGAAAGTTAGATAGAAGCTTTCTTCTTGAAAGCTAGATGAGAAAGTTGAAGCAAAGAAAGAGAAATTGTAGTGGTGTGAATTTTCTTGTTTTATTTATTTCATATTCACCCACCCCCCCCCCCCCAAAAAAAAAAAAAAGAAGAAGTGAAGAGAAAGTTAGAGAAAAAGAATGAAAATGAGGATGAAAATCACAGGGAATTCAAATTCATCCTTTTAGACTTGAGAATTGAACACTTTGCTGATTTAGAAAAACTTAGATGAGGTACTTAAGTTAAACTAATATCGTTATGCTATAATTACTCAGAAAATTCTCTTTCTTAGAGGCTAAGCAAGGTTAGTTTGAGTTAAACTTGGCCACTTAAGCTAATGAAACAATTAACGGCCTAAGCTATTTAGTTCCTGGAACAGAACAGAGCAGGAAGGAGAAGGACGGAGACAGTCAAAGAGGAACATTCCTTCTTCAGATCTAGCAGAGAAAGTTTGAAAAAAAAGAAAGAGAAATAGGAAGAAAATCAAAAGGAATTCAAGTTCAACATTTTGGATTTGAGGATTGAATGCTTATATTTGCCCAAAAAAATTGAACGTTTAGGTGATTTAGATACCTTAAATGAGGTTCCTAAGTTGAACTAATTTCCTTAAGCTACAATGACTCATAAAATTCTCTTTCTTAGAGGCTAAGCAATGTTAGTTTGAGTTAAACTTGGCCGCTTAAGCAAATGAAACAATTAGTGGTCTAGGCAATTTTGTTCCTAGAACAAAATAGAGAATGATGGAGAAGGACTGAGAAAGGTAGAGAGAAACATTCTTCATCAGAGGTAGAAGAGAAAGTTAGAGGAAAGAAAAAATAATAGGAAAGAAAATCAAAGGGAATTCAAATTCATCCCTTTGGACTTAAGAATTGAACACTTAGTTGATTTAGAAAACTTTAAATGAGGTGCTTAAGTTTAACTAATATCCTTATGCAACAATTACTCAGAAACTTCTATTTCTTAGAGTCTATGCAAGGTCAGTTTGAATTAAACTTGGCCACATAAGCAACTGAAACAATTAGCGGCCTAAACCAATTGGTTCGTTGAACAAAACAGTTGATGGAGAAGGATAGAAAAAGGTAGAGAGAAACATTCGTCTTGAGAGGTGGAAGAGAAAGTCAAAGAAAAGAAACAGCAATAGGAAAGAAAGCAATGAGAATTCAAGCTCATCGTTTTGGACTTGTGAATTGAACACTTAAGTGAATTAGAAAACCTTAAATGAGGTGCTTAAGTTAATCTAATATCATTAAGCTACAATTACTCAGAAAATTCTCTTTCTTAGAGTGTAAGCAAGGTTAGTTTGAGTTAAACTTGGTTGCTTAAGCTAATAAAACAATTAGTGGCCTAAGCTAATTAGCTTCTGGAAAAAAATAGAGAAGGATGGAGAAAGTTGGAGAGAAACATTCTTCATGAGAGGTAGAATAGATAGTTAGATAAAAGAAAGAGTAATAGGAAGGAAATGAAAGAGAATTCAAATTCATCACTTTGGACTTGGGAATTGAATACTTAGGTGATTTAGAATACCTTAAAAGTACCCTCCTAAAAAAAAAAAAAAAAAAAAAAAAAGAAAAAAAAAAAACACTAAACGAGTTGATTAAGTTTTAAACTAATATCGTTACTCAAAAAATTCTCTTTCTTAGAGGCTAAGCAAGGTTAGTCTGAGTTAAACTTGACCACTTAAGCTAAGGAAACAATTAGTAGTGGCTAGGCTAATTAGTGCCTATATAGAGAAGGAGGGAGAAAGTTTGTGAGGAACATTTTTCTTGAGAGCTAAAAGAGGAAGTTAGAGAAAAGAAAGAGAAACGGGAAGAAAATGAAGGGGAATTCAAATTCATCCTTTTGTACTTGACAACTGAACACGTAGGTCATTTTGAAAACCTTAAATGAGGTGCTTAAGTCAAACAACTAGTGTTAAGCTACAATTACTTAGAATTTTTTTTGTTAGAGGCTAAGCAACGTTAGTTTGAGCTAACGAAGCAATTAGGGGCCTAACCTAATTAGTTCTCGAACAAAATAGAGAAGTATGGAGAACGTTACAGAGAAACATTCTTCTCGAGAGGTAGAAGAGGAAGTCATACAAAAGAAAGTGATATAGGAAGAAAATCAAAGAGAATTCAAATTCATCCTTTTAGACTTGAGAATTGAACACTTATGTGACTTAGAAAACCTTAAATGAGGTGCTTACGTTAAACTAATGTCGGTAAGATACAATTACACAGAAAATTCTATTTCTTGGAGGAGGCAACGTTAGTTTGAGTTAAACGTGGCCGCTCAAGCTAATGAAACCATTAGTGGCCTAAGCTAATTAGTTCCTAGAACAAAATAGAGAATGATGGAGAAGGACAGAGAAGGTTAGAGAGAAAAACATTCTTCTTGAGAGCTAGAAGAGAAAGTTAGAGAATAGAAAATGAAGTATGAAGAAAATCAAAGGGGATTAAAATTCATCTTTTTGGATTTGAGAATTGAACACTTAGGTAATTTAGAAAACCTTAAATGAGATGATTAAGCAAAACCAATATCGTTAAACTACTATTACTTAGAAAATTCTATTTCTTAGAGGCTAAGTAAGGTTAATTTTTTTTTTTTGGGTGAATAAGACATAAATAAAAAAAACAGAGATTACACAGCTACAAGGGGCATACCCCAGGACCTAACAGAAACTATACAAGAACAAAGGAAAAAGGCGAACTCACACAACCAGCAAAAGCCAAAATAAAATATGACCAGTAACAAACAAGACTATAACTGGAGAAAGGAAATCAAAACATGGGAAAATTACAACCCCCCAAAATATGTTCATGAGCCGCATAAATTCGAATGAGGACCATGAACACATCCAAACAGCGACCCAAATCTGAGCTAAATCAGCCCACAAAACGGCAACACCTAGCAGCAGACACAAAATGATAGGCCATGTACATCCCACACGGCTAGGCCAAAAGGAGTGACAACCTAGCAAAACACTCATAGTCCATACACAGTTAAATAAAATACAAATAAAAGAAATACAAGTATCCACAAAGGCGCTACAAGCAGCCATCAACAATTGCCAGCAAACACAACCACCCATAGTGCCATCGAACCCAAAGCAGTCCATACAGCACCAATAGAACTCAAGCATTATAGTGGACCCACAGCAGCCCGATCTGCCCAGCATAGGAATTTCATAACAGTCACATTCTTCAGACGCATAGCACGTATCCCTATCCCGGCAGCCACCATATTGCTCAAACATTGTAATAGACCCTGTAGAAGAAATCAGAAATGAGTATATCCAGTGATACCAAAGACAAAACATAGCAGCAGCACACTCAATGTAGAAACTCTCAATACTCGGCCCACAATTTAGGGGCTCACACCACTCGAAATTAGCTTCCTTAACCTGCACATAAAAATTTACAGTATATATAGTCATTAGCAAAAAATTTATGGCTAACATCACTCGACCCACAGATAATTGGAGAATATATAAAGTAACTTTCATCACTCGACCCTCAAGGATAGATAGATCCACTTGGGACACCCGAATATACCTGCAAAAGAAAAAAGCTTAAATACATAAAACCCTCATATAAGCTCACCATCTCTCGACCCACATTTAGTGAACTCACATCACTCAGCAGCCCTCCCATTTCTGATGCTATGGGGCTTCAGAATAGTCTCCGGCAAACTCCATTTATCAAGAAACCATTTGTCACCATTGGATCTAGGAATATTCTTAATTGACAGCATTCTATTTCTAACCATTTGGATAACAGATTTAATGACCACCTCTTCAGGTTTTAGCTCTTTGTTAAAAATTCTGTTATTTCTCTCAAGCCAGATCATGTAAACAGAACACAAGAATGCATTACTAATGATATTCACCCTCAAAGAGTTACCTTTAGTCTCCTTAGAAGCAAAAGTAACACTCTCAGGCCAGCCAAGGACAGGCCACTTAATGTTACAAGCGACTTCAATGGCACTCCAGACTCTACTAGAGAAGATGCATTCAAAGAATAGATGAGAGTGGTTTTCCTCCAGGTGGAGGCAAAAGGGGCATTGAGAGCTAGTGGATAGGCCAAACATACGGAGTCTATCACCAGTGTAAAGTCTATTGTGGAGAGCCACCCAAACAATGAAGCTAACTTTAGGGATTCTGTGAGGGCCCCACACAAGCTTATGCCAAACAACTTTATCGAATTTCTTTCTCCAATGATTCCAGGCTGATTGAATGGAAAACTTACCATCAGTGGTAAGATTCCAAATAGCTTGATCAGTGCTGGAAGGATTAGGAAGAAAACACATAGGAGTAGAGGAGATTAGCTCCTGAATTTCCCAAGAATTGGGAAAAGGCCACTTCCAAGAAGACCCATCAATGATTTTACTGACTTTTGTATCACTATTAAGGGCAGAGTCATAAATAATTCTATCCCCGAATTTGTGCCAAAGAGGACCAATAGGATGCCAATTATCAAACCAAAGGAAGGTGGTGTCCCCACACCCAATCTTATGCTGAATCAATGGGGAAACCCACTTCCTAAGAGACAATAATTTTCTCCACACCCAAGAAGGATCATTAGGAACCTTAACTATCCAGAAACTCTTCCCCTTTAATAAGTAAGATTTGACCCACTGACACCACATCGATCCCTCACCCCCAGAAAAGAAAAACCAAATGTGTTTAGCTATGGCCGCTCTATTCCAAATATCTAAAGATTTAAAGCCCAAACCTCCCTCATTTTTCGGAGCACACACAGAATCCCAGGCAATTTTGGCACTATGAGTTTTAAGATCAGTACCAGACCAAAGGAAGGCTTTAAGAATACTATCAATCTCCCTAATGACATTCTTGGGGAGGATGAAAAGGGAGGACCAGTACACTTGCATAGAAAAGAGAATGGATTGAATGAGCTGGCTTCTACCAGCGTAAGATAAAGCTCTATTGGTCCAACTCTTCACTCTTTTGGTGATCCTATCAATGAGAGGACCACAATCAGCAGCCCTCAACTTCGTGGTAATTAAGGGGACACCAAGGTACCTAACAAGAAGAGTCCCTTCATTAAACTTAGCAATCTCAAGAATAGAAGCTCTCAACTCCATATCACAACCAGAAAAGTAGATGTTACTTTTGCTGGGATTAGGAATAAGGCCAGACAAGGATGAAAACTCCTTAAGGCCTTCCATAATGAGCTTAACAGTAGAGGCATCACCCCTACTAAAGATCATAAGATCATCCGCGAAGCAAAGATTGATGATTTTAGTCTTGTCACACTTCCAATGAAACTTAAAAAGAGGGTGCTTAGCTTTCTCCGCCAAGATTTTGGCCAGGATTTCCATGGCCAAAACAAATAAGTAAGGGGACATCGGGTCACCTTGTCTAAGACCTCTAGCTCCTTTAAAATAGCCATGAAGGCTACCATTGATACAAATTGAAAAGGAAGGGCTAGTGATGCAGGCCTTGATCCAAGAGATCATGACAGGAGGAAAGGCCATAGCCTTGAGAATATCAAGTATAAAATCCCATCTCACGCTATCATAAGCTTTCATGATATCCACCTTCATAGCACACTTCGGAGTAGGGGAATGCCTATGGTACCCCCTCATAAGCTCTTGAGATAGGAAGATATTATCAGAAATTCTCCGACCCTGAACAAAAGCGGATTGAACAGGGTCAATAAGATCAGGAAGAACGGATTTAATCCTGTTAGCTATGATCTTGGCAATGCACTTATAGATGGTGTTGCAACAAGAAATAGGCCTGAAGTCACCCACTTTCGCAGGGTTGGGGACTTTGGGAATGAGAGTAATGATTGTGCTATTAACTTCAGACAGAAGCTTGCCTGACTCAAAGAACGTTCTAATGGCTTGGATAACATCTCTTCCAACAATAGCCCACGATGACTTAAAAAAACCCGCAGAGAAACCATCAGGACCGGGAGCCTTATTGGTCTTAAGAGACCAAAAAGTATCCTTGATCTCTTGGTCAGTCACAGGGCTCGCAAGCACAAGAGATTGATCAGGAGAAACACGGGTATTAACCAGGGACTGAATTCTAGCAAAACCATGATACTGGTCATCAAACGGGGTACCAAACAAGCCAGAGAAAAAGTTTGTAAATGCATTCTGGATGTCCTCTATTTTAGAAGATTTTTGGCCATCCACCAACTCCAGATTCAAAATTTTAGTTAAACTAGGCAACTTAAGCTAATGAAAACAATTGGTGGCCTAAGGAAATTAGTTCCTAGAACAAAATAGAGTAGGACGGAGAAAGTTAGACAGAAACATTCTTCTTGAGAGCGAGAAGAGAAAGTTAGAGAAAAGAAAGAGAAATAGGAAGAAAATCATAGGGCATTCAAATTCACCAGTTTGGACTTGAGAATTGAACACTCAGGTGATTTAGAAAACCTTAAATGAGGTGCTTGCGTTAAACTAATATCGTTATGCAACAATTACTCTGAAAATTCTCTTTCTTAGAGGCTAAGCAAAGCTAGTTTCAGTTAAACTTAGCCACTTGAGCAAAAGAAACAATTAGTGGCCTAAGCTTATTAGTTCCCAGAACATAAAAGATAAAGATGGAGAAGGACGGAGAAAGTTATAGAGAAACATTCTTCTTGAGAGCTCGAAGAGAAAGTTAGAGAATAGAAAGAGAAATAGGTAGAAAATCAAAGGGAATTCAAATTCATCTTTTCGGACTTGAGAATTGAACACTTAGGTGATTTAGAAAACCTTAAATGAGGTGATTTTTTTTTTGGGGGGGGTAAGTAAGTCATAAAATAAAGACGATGAAATATACAAGTTTACAAAAATGAGGTGATTAAGCTAAACTAATATCATTAAAGTAATATTACTCAGGAAATTCTATCTCTAAGAGGCTAAGCAAGGTTCATTTGAGTTAAACTAGGCAACTTCAGCTAATGAAACAATTAGTGGCCTAAGTTAATTAGCTCCCAGAACAATGTAGAGAAGGATAGAGAAGGACAGAGAAGGATGGAGAAAGTTAGATAGAAGCTTTCTTTTTTTTGGGTGAATAAGACATAAAATAAAAAAGACAGAGAACTACACAGCTACAAGGGGCATACCCCAGGACCTAACAGACAACTATACAAACGAATGGAGAACAAGAAAAAAAACCGCCACCTAAAAGGAATCAAAGCGGGCTGCCAAAATTAAAATAAAGAAAATCAATACATAGAAGGAAACCCCTAAAGATATGTGCATAAGCCGCATACATACGAATGAGGCCCATGAACACATCCAACCGAGAACCCAAAACTGAAGTGAAAATAGTCCATACAGACGACACAACCAAAAGCAGCACTATACTGATAACCTGGCACATCCCGCACAGGTAGGCAAAAAGAACAACCATCGCATCTATACCGCCTAACATCCAAACACAGAAATTCAAAACAGAAAATAACTTAATGAAAGACAAGTGTCCACAAAGGCGCTACAAGCAGCCATCAACACAGAACAGTACCATCTGCCACGCAATCTGCCACACGCCTGATTGTCAACAAACCAGCAACTCCAACAGAACTTAATCATTGTAGCGAACCCAAAATCTGAAAAGCCAAGATCTTTTGAAACAACAGGTCTGCAATCCCCAAAATCTGGACACCGCTGCCAACCCATACAATCCAGGACCTGCTCATACATTGTAGTAAACCCTGTAAGAACAGCCATAAGTAAGTACCTCCAGTAGATAAGATACAATCTACTATGAATTAAGTCAGTAACAGTGCCCTCAATATAGGATCTCACACCACTCGACCCACACTTTATGGGCTCACACCACTCGACTTGAGCTTCCTTACCCTGCACATAAAGAAATATAATATATATTAACATAAACAAATGTGGTGGCTGAATACACTCGACCCTCATGTGAAGTGAAAAATTAACTGCTCTCATCACTCAACCCTCAAAGATATGCATGCATCCACAGTGATCTCTGAACAGACCTACACAAAACCAAACCATTACGCAAAACACACAGTGTTGCTCACCCACACTCAACCCACATATATGGAACTCACATCACTCAGCAGCCCTCCCATATCTGATAGTATGGGGCTTCAATATCGTTGTTGGCAAGTTCCATTGGGCAAGAAACCAGCCGTCACTAGCAGAGCTAGGCAGATTCTTAATGGACAGCATTCTACTTCTCACCATCTGGATTACAGATTTAATAACCACCTCTTCAGGCTTGCATTCTTTGTTAAAAATACGATTATTTCTCTCAATCCAGATGTGGTAAATAGAGCACAAGAAAGCATTGCTAAGAATATTAGCCCTAAGAGAGTTACCCTTGGTCTCTTTTGTAGCATATGTAACAATATCAGGCCAATCCAAAACAGGCCACTTCATGTTGCATTTGCCTTCAATAGCACCCCAAACTCTATTGGTAAAACTACACTTGAAGAAGAGATGAGAATGACTTTCTCCAGGGTTAAGGCAAAAAGGGCACTGAGAATGAGGAGATAAACCAAACAGCATTAGCCTATCACTAGTGTATAACCTGTTATGGATAGCAACCCAGACAATGAAACTGACTTTAGGAATCCTATGAGGGCCCCAAAGGAGTTTATGCCAGCCCACTCTATCAAAACTACGTCTCCAGTGATTCCAAGCTGAGTGAATGGAGAACTTACCATCAGCAGTAAGTTTCCAGGTAACTTGGTCACACTCGAAAGGGTTAGGTTTGCAGCATTCAGGAGTAGATGAGATCAACTCCTGAATTTCCCAAGAATTAGGAATAGGCCACTTCCAAGAATGACCATTGATGATTTGACTGACTTTGGTCTCACTGTTGAGGCAGGAATCATACATAATCCTGTCCCCAAACTTTTTCCATAGAGGACCAAGAGGGTGCCAATTGTCATACCAAAGGAATATAGAATCTCCACAACCAACTTGGTGATTAATTAGAGGAGACATCCAGTCCCTAAGAGAGAAAGTTGAGAAAGTTGAAGCAAAGAAAGAGAAATTGTAGTTGTGTAAATTTTCTTGTTTTATTTATTTCTTATTCACCCACCGCCCCCCCCACCCAACCCCCCCCCCCCCCAAAAAAAAAAAAAAAGAAGAAGTGAAGAGAAAGTTAGAGAAAAGAATGAAAATGAGGATGAAAATCACAGGGAATTCAAATTCATCCTTTTAGACTTGAGAATTGAACACTTTGCTGATTTAGAAAAACTTAGATGACGTACTTAAGTTAAACTAATATCGTTATGCTATAATTACTCAGAAAATTCTCTTTCTTAGAGGCTAAGCAAGGTTAGTTTGAGTTAAACTTGGCCACTTAAGCCAATGAAACAATTAACGGCCTAAGCTATTTAGTTCCTGGAACAGAACAGAGCAGGAAGGAGACGGACGGAGAAAGTCAGAGAGGAACATTCCTTCTTGAGATCTAGAAGAGAAAGTTTGAAAAAAAGGAAAGAGAAATAGGAAGAAAATGAAAAGGAATTCAAGTTCAACATTTTGGATTTGAGGATTGAATGCGTATATTCGCCCAAAAAAATTGAACGCTTAGGTGATTTAGATACCTTAAATGAGGTGCTTAAGTTGAACTAATTTCCTTAAGCTACAATGACTCATAAAATTCTCCTTCTTAGAGGCTAAGCAATGTTAGTTTGAGTTAAACTTGGCCGCTTAAGCAAATGAAACAATTAGCGGTCTAGGCAATTTTGTTCCTAGAACAAAATAGAGAATGATGGAGAAGGACTGAGAAAGGTAGAGAGAAACATTCTTCATCAGAGGTAGAAGAGAAAGGTAGAGGAAAGAAAAAATAATAGGAAAGAAAATCAAAGGGAATTCAAATTCATCCCTTTGGACTTAAGAATTGAACACTTAGTTGATTTAGAAAACCTTAAATGAGGTGCTTAAGTTTAACTAATATCCTTATGCTAAAATTACTCAGAAACTTCTATTTCTTAGAGTCTATGCAAGGTCAGTTTGAATTAAACTTGGCCACATAAGCAACTGAAACAATTAGCGGCCTAAACCAATTGGTTCGTTGAACAAAACAGTTGATGGAGAAGGATAGAAAAAGGTAGAGAGAAACATTCGTCTTGAGAGGTGGAAGAGAAAGTCAAAGAAAAGAAACAGCAATAGGAAAGAAAGAAATGAGAATTCAAGCTCATCGTTTTGGACTTGTGAATTGAACACTTAAGTGAATTAGAAAACCTTAAATGAGGTACTTAAGTTAATCTAATATCATTAAGCTACAATTACTCAGAAAATTCTCTTTCTTAGAGTGTAAGTAAGGTTAGTTTCAGTTAAACTTGGTTGCTTAAGCTAATAAAACAATTAGTGGCCTAAGCTAATTAGCTTCGGAAACGAAATAGAGAAGGATGGAGAAAGTTGGAGGGAAACATTCTTCATGAGGGGTAGAATAGAAATTTAGATAAAAGAAAGAGTAATAGGAAGGAAATGAAAGAGAATTCAAATTCATCATTTTGGACTTGGGAATTGAATACTTAGGCGATTTAGAATACCTTAAAAGTACCCTCCTAAAAAAAAAAAAAAAAAACACTAAACGAGTTGATTAAGTTTTAAACTAATATCGTTACTCAAAAAATTCTCTTTCTTAGAGGCTAAGCAATGTTAGTCTGAGTTAAACTTGACCACTTAAGCTAAGGAAACAATTAGTGGCTAGGCTAATTAGTGCCTATATAGAGAAGGAGGGAGAAAGTTTGTGAGGAACATTTTTCTTGAGAGCTAAAAGAGGAAGTTAGAGAAACGAAAGAGAAACGGGAAGAAAATGAAGGGGAATTCAAATTCAACCTTTTGTACTTGACAACTGAACACTTAGGTCATTTTGAAAACCTTAAATGAGGTGCTTAAGTCGAACAACTAGCGTTAAGCTACAATTACTCAAAAAAATTTTTGTTAGAGGCTAAGCAACGTTAGTTTGAGTTAAACTTGCCCACTTAAGCTAACGAAGCAATTAGGGGCCTAAGCTAATTAGTTCTCGAACAAAATAGAGAAGGATGAAGAACGTTACAGAGAAACATTCTTCTCGAGAGGTAGAAGAGGAAGTCATACAAAAGAAAGTGATATAGAAAGAAAATCAAAGAGAATTCAAATTCATCCTTTTAGACTTGATAATTGAACAATTATGTGACTTAGAAAACCTTAAATGAGGTGCTTACGTTAAACTAATGTCGGTAAGATACAATTACACAGAAAATTCTATTTCTTGGAGGAGGCAAGGTTAGTTTGAGTTAAACGTGGCCGCTCAAGCTAATGAAACCATTAGTGGCCTAAGCTAATTAGTTCCTAGAACAAAATAGAGAATGATGGAGAAGGGCAGAGAAGGTTAGAGAGAAACATTCTTCTTGAGAGCTAGAAGAGAAAGTTAGAGAATAGAAAGTGAAGTATGAAGAAAATCAAAGGGAATTAAAATTCATCTTTTTGGATTTGAGAATTGAACACTTAGGTAATTTAGAAAACCTTAAATGAGATGATTAAGCAAAACCAATATCGTTAAACTACTATTACTTAGAAAATTCTATTTCTTAGAGGCTAAGTAAGGTTAATTTTAGTTAAACTAGGCAACTTAAGCTAATGAAAACAATTGGTGGCCTAAGGAAATTAGTTCCTAGAACAAAATAGAGTAGGACGGAGAAAGTTAGACAGAAACATTCTTCTTGAGAGCGAGAAGAGAAAGTTAGAGAAAAGAAAGAGAAATAGGAAGAAAATCATAGGGCATTCAAATTCACCAGTTTGGACTTGAGAATTGAACACACTCAGGTGATTTAGAAAACCTTAAATGAGGTGCTTGCGTTAAACTAATATCGTTATGCAACAATTACTCTGAAAATTCTCTTTCTTAGAGGCTAAGCAAAGCTAGTTTCAGTTAAACTTGGCCACTTGAGCAAAAAAACAATTAGTGGCCTAAGCTAATTAGTTCCCAGAACATAAAAGATAAAGACGGAGAAGGACGAAGAAAGTTATAGAGAAACATTCTTCTTGAGAGCTGGAAGAGAAAGTTAGAGAATAGAAAGAGAAATAGGAAGAAAATCAAAGGGAATTCAAATTCATCTTTTCGGACTTGAGAATTGAACACTTAGGTGATTTAGAAAACCTTAAATGAGGTGATTTTTTTTTTTTTTTAGGTAAGTAAGTCATAAAATAAAGACGATGAAATATACAAGTTTACAAAAATGAGGTGATTAACCTAAACTAATATCATTAAAGTAATATTACTCAGGAAATTCTATCTCTAAGAGGCTAAGCAAGGTTCATTTGAGTTAAACTAGGCAACTTCAGCTAATGAAACAATTAGTGGCCTAAGTTAATTAGTTCCCAGAACAATGTAGAGAAGGATAGAGAAGGATAGAGAAGGACGGAGAAAGTTAGATAGAAGCTTTCTTCTTGAAAGCTAGATGAGAAAGTTAAAGCAAAGAAAGAGAAATTGTAGTTGTGTAAATTTTCTTGTTTTATTTATTTCTTATTCACCCACCGCCCCCCCACCCAAACCCCCCCCCCCCAAAAAAAAAAAAAAAAGAAGAAGTGAAGAGAAAGTTAGAGAAAAGAATGAAAATGAGGATGAAAATCACAGGGAATTCAAATTCATTCTTTTAGACTTGAGAATTGAACACTTTGCCGATTTAGAAAAACTTAGATGAGGTACTTAAGTTAAACTAATATTGTTATGCTATAATTACTCAGAAAATTCTCTTTCTTAGAGGCTAAGCAAGGTTAGTTTGAGTTAAACTTGGCCACTTAAGCTAATGAAACAATTAACGGCCTAAGCTATTTAGTTCCTGGAACAGAACAGAGCAGGAAGGAGAAGGACGGAGAAAGTCAGAGAGGAACATTCCTTCTTGAGATCTAGAAGAGAAAGTTTGAAAAAAAAGAAAGAGAAATAGGAAGAAAATCAAAAGGAATTCAAGTTCAACATTTTGGATTTGAGGATTGAATGCTTATATTCGCCCAAAAAAATTGAACGCTTAGGTGATTTAGATACCTTAAATGAGGTGCTTAAGTTGAACTAATTTCCTTAAGCTACAATGACTCATAAAATTCTCCTTCTTAGAGGCTAAGCAATGTTAGTTTGAGTTAAACTTGGCCGCTTAAGCAAATGAAACAATTAGTGGTCTAGGCAATTTTGTTCCTAGAACAAAATAGAGAATGATGGAGAAGGACTGAGAAAGGTAGAGAGAAACATTCTTCATCAGAGGTAGAAGAGAAAGTTAGAGGAAAGAAAAGATAATAGGAAAGAAAATCAAAGGGAATTCAAATTCATCCCTTTGGACTTAAGAATTGAACACTTAGTTGATTTAGAAAACCTTAAATGAGGTGCTTAAGTTTAACTAATATCCTTATGCTACAATTACTCAGAAACTTCTCTTTCTTAGAGTCTATGCAAGGTCAGTTTGAATTAAACTTGGCCACATAAGCAACTGAAACAATTAGCGGCCTAAACCAATTGGTTTGTTGAAAAAAACAGTTGATGGAGAAGGATAGAAAAAGGTAGAGAGAAACATTCGTCTTGAGAGGTGGAAGAGAAAGTCAGAGAAAAGAAACAGCAATAGGAAAGAAAGCAATGAGAATTCAAGCTCATCGTTTTGGACTTGTGAATTGAACACTTAAGTGAATTAGAAAACCTTAAATGAGGTGCTTAAGTTAATCTAATATCATTAAGCTACAATTACTCAAAAAATTCTCTTTCTTAGAGTGTAAGCAAGGTTAGTTTGAGTTAAACTTGGTTGCTTAAGCTAATAAAACAATTAGTGGCCTAAGCTAATTAGCTTCTGGAACAAAATAGAGAAGGATGGAAAAAGTTGGAGAGAAACATTCTTCATGAGAGGTAGAATAGAAAGTTAGATAAAAGAAAGAGTAATAGGAAGGAAATGAAAGAGAATTCAAATTCATCATTTTGGACTTGGGAATTGAATACTTAGGCGATTTAGAATACCTTAAAAGTACCCTCCTAAAAAAAAAAAAAAACACGATTAAGTTTTAAACTAATGTCGTTACTCAAAAAATTCTTTTTCTTAGAGGCTAAGCAAGGTTAGTCTGAGTTAAACTTGACCACTTAAGCTAAGGAAACAATTAGTGGCTAGGCTAATTAGTGCCTATATAGAGAAGGAGGGAGAAATTTTGTGAGGAACATTTTTCTTGAGAGCTAAAAGAGGAAGTTAGAGAAAAGAAAGAGAAACGGGAAGAAAATGAAGGGGAATTCAAATTCATCCTTTTGTACTTGACAATTGAACACTTAGGTCATTTTGAAAACCTTAAATGAGGCGCTTAAGTCAAACAACTAGCGTTAAGCTACAATTACTCAGAATTTTTTTTGTTAGAGGCTAAGCAACGTTAGTTTGAGTTAAACTTGCCCACTTAAGCTAACGAAGCAATTAGGGGCCTAAGCTAATTAGTTCTCGAACAAAATAGAGAAGGATGGAGAACATTACAGAGAAACATTCTTCTCGAGAGGTAGAAGAGGAAGTCATACAAAAGAAAGTGACATAGGAAGAAAATCAAAGAGAATTCAAATTCATCCTTTTAGATTTGAGAATTGAACACTTATGTGACTTAGAAAACCTTAAATGAGGTGCTTACGTTAAACTAATGTCGGTAAGATACAATTACACAGAAAATTCTATTTCTTGGAGGAGGCAAGGTTAATTTGAGTTAAACGTGGCCGCTCAAGCTAATGAAACCATTAGTGGCCTAAGCTAATTAGTTCCTAGAACAAAATAGAGAATGATGGAGAAGGACAGAGAAGGTTAGAGAGAAAAACATTCTTCTTGAAAGCTAGAAGAGAAAGTTAGAGAATAGAAAGTGAAGTATGAAGAAAATCAAAGGGAAAATTCATCTTTTTGGATTTGAGAATTGAACACTTAGGTAATTTAGAAAACCTTAAATGAGATGATTAAGCAAAACTAATATCGTTAAACTACTATTACTTAGAAAATTCTATTTCTCAGAGGCTAAGTAAGGTTAATTTTAGTTAAACTAGGCAACTTAAGCTAATGAAAACAATTGGTGGCCTAAGGAAATTAGTTCCTAGAACAAAATAGAGTAGGACGGAGAAAGTTAGACAGAAACATTCTTCTTGAGAGCGAGAAGAGAAAGTTAGAGAAAAGAAAGAGAAATAGGAAGAAAATCATAGGGCATTCAAATTCACCAGTTTGGACTTGAGAATTGAACACTCAGGTGATTTAGAAAACCTTAAATGAGGTGCTTGCGTTAAACTAATATCGTTATGCAACAATTACTCTGAAAATTCTCTTTCTTAGAGGCTAAGCAAAGCTAGTTTCAGTTAAACTTGGCCACTTGAGCAAAAGAAACAATTAGTGGCCTAAGCTAATTAGTTCCCAGAACATAAAAGATAAAGACGGAGAAGGACGGAGAAACTTATAGAGAAACATTCTTCTTGAGAGCTGGAAGAGAAAGTCAGAGAATAGAAAGAGAAATAGGAAGAAAATTAAAGGGAATTCAAATTCATCTTTTCGGACTTGAGAATAGAAAGAGAAAATCTGTTGGGCTTTGCCTGCGCAGGTTCAAATCCTGCTGTCGACGACTTACTATCTCCTTTTATGGGATTAGGTTGAGAGCTTCTCTCTCTAGATTCTAGAGAGAGAAAGCTCCCTCCGTTGTTACCCATGGAGGTTGAGGGTCCATTATCAGATTCTTTGTCTGGTTTGGATGGTGCTATGTGTTGTTGCTAAATCTGTTCTTTTTTTTTCCAGATTTAGGAGGTTTTGTAATGCTTTTGGTGGTTCGTTGCTGGTGGGGCCTATGGTGCTGTTCTTTTGTATCATTTGTTACGGCCATATGTTGTCAAACATTGGTTGGTGTGTTATTATATTCATGTCTGTTCTTTCCAGCTTGGATTCTTCAAGATGGGAAGTTCTGATCATGTTGTGAAGGTGCTTGAAACTGGTCTTCTACATTGCCGGTGTGTGTTCTTGTTTGGAGTCCGTCCGTGGTTATGGGGGTGCACAGGAGTGCGTGAGATCAGGTTTTGGTGGCGTGCACTGTGTTGATGGTCTAAACCGCCGGTGGTGAACTCTGTTCAAAGCTTGCCGCCATGCCTTGTGTTTGTTGAAGCAGAAGCGTGGACAACACGCATGGAGCGTGGATCCTTTTAGCGAGGCGCGTCATGCTAGTTTGATTTGTTTTCAGCCTCAGTTTCCCGTCTCGTTTTGGTAGGTAAGTAGCTGAGCTATTTTGATTTCGTGCATAGTGTAGAGATACACGTGATTGGTATTCTGGCCCATGGTTTTGTGCAAAAACCAGCACATGGTTTTTGCCGTGTATTGTGGGTTAGTGCTTGAGCAACTGTAAAGCTTATTGGTAAGCGTGTATAGTGCAGAGGTGGGACGTGTTTTGTGATGAGGTATTGCACTAACTAGTTGATATTATATATATATTTATATATACTCGACTGCCAGTGCTTTTTTGAGTATGTGTTATATGCGAATGTGGGCTGGAATTTTGGCGGGCCCACTGGTTTGTTTTTGCTGGAGAAGCCGCTAATTACATTGGGTGGTGGGGCCACGGTGGTTACACGTGGGTGAATTTTGGCCCACGGTTTTGGGTTTCAAAACAAGCACATGGTTTGGTTTGGTGATCTTGACTTATGGTGGGGCCAGCCAAGTTTGATATTTTTTATTACCAGCAATGAGGTTGTATAGTGGCTTGTTTGGAGATGGGGCCCGCCATTACACATTGTTGGTAAAGCCACATTTCAGGTGAAGCTTTGTTTATCCACGTGATTGCTTTGTTTGTTGGTTTTAAATAATATATATATATATATATACATATATTTATATATATTCTGTATGTTGCAACAAAAGTGAGCTGGAGGAGTAGTATGGATTGTCACGTGGGTCCGTCATTTAAGGAGGGATGTGATTATAAAATGGCTTTTGCAAGTGGTAGGGCCCACGGTGGTTATTTTTAAGTTGGTTTTGATGGTGTGGCCGTGGTTTTGAGTTGGAATGGGTGAGCCTACGGTGGTTATTTTTTTTAATTGGTTTTGATGGTGTGGGTGGGCCCACAGTGGACTTCTTAGTGGGTCCTTTGGATTTCAAATCAGTGGGTTCTTTGGGTGTCACGCCCCACTTTTTATTACTCGGAGTCATTACCAAATTCTTTAACTTAATTCAATTTCAGAGATAACATGCGGAAATAAACTCATACATTCAATCCGTAGAAGTGATTAACAATACTCTCATTCGTATGCAAAGTAAATATTACATGAACTAACCTAATAAATTGCCCTTGGGCTTACATCATTAAAAGTACAAGAAGAAGGGTGTAACCCTTTACAACAATGGCATTCCGCCAACATAACAGAGGCCCCGTGGCCAACAAATAAGAAGATCCAAATCTTGTAGCACACCCTGCTAAACACCTGAAAAAGATTCAACAACGTGGGATGAACATATAGTCCAGTAGGGAACTCAACATGCTCCTTAACAATAACAACATTACAGATAGCTATGATCATGAACACCCATTCTCATACTAGAATAATAATGTGACAGTTTATACAAAATATATATATGAATATATATATGAACTTTTCTTGAAAACAATCATTTAATTCACCGCTATAAGCGATTTATCCTTCCTTTTTCCTTCCATTAACCCCCGTTCCCAATCCTTTATAACATTAACAACTATTTAGAAAAAATAGATTCACTAAGCCCATTACTCTTCCATTTGCCACACATACAACAGATGTGCCTTTTCAAAACATATTTGGCATTTCAATGCAATTCCAATTATGTCATAATTATCCATACACACCTCTATAAAAAAGATAACAACTCAACTACATACATAAAATCAATCAATGAGTCAACTCGTCCCTCCAACACTGTAACAAATACAATCCACAATGTTTCCAGATACACTGAAACAATAACAAAACAACAATGCACTACTAGCTATATGCGCAGTAAGCCAAAGATACACTTCTCACAACAATCTACCAGTTTACCAGGCGCTAGCTGGAAGGGTATGGTACCTTAGATTATCAGCGCGTCAGTTCTCCAGGCGCTAGCTGGAAGGGTATGATACCTCTGATTATAAGCGCTGAACACATAAGTGTGTGGAGTCCATCCCCTATCTTCTCACACACACTGGAGTACAACCCCTCTCTTCTCCCCAACCGGTATACAAATATAATGTAATTCAGCATTTCAACACAACCTTATCATCCTCCATCGATGACCAAAATCTCCAGATGCATTCATATTATACATCTATTAACAGACCCAACTAACATAAGAGTACAAAACTCAGCAACAACATGAACATGGTAGTTAAAGCTATACCCCACACAAGTGTGTTCAACACTCGAGATACAACATTCCAATTCTCTTATACTTGTTTCAAAATACCTTTCCCATTTCACAAAATGAATTCCACTTCCTGTGTTTTCACAAAAATCATTCCTATGGACAAAAGCCATACTTCATTTAAATTCACTACATTCTTTTCAAAGCCATTTCAAACTAATTATGCACATTAAGTCATAAACAATAAATTAAGGTCTTTCCTTCCTCTTTCTCAATATTGACCAAAAAGGCCCAATTAACATCAACAAACAACAATAACCACAATTAAGACTCAAAATACCTGAGTATTTGCCCAAAGATCTAAACCCCTCAATTAATCTATTAAATCAAATAAGAAAATTTAGGGTTTCCTCTCCTTTCAACAACCACATGCTAATTAACACTCCAATTAGCCCAAACCACCACTAATGATAATAAACCCAAATTCAACAACCAACCCAAGGTTCAGTCCCATGATTTTCACAAATCCAACATGATACAATTTTTATGCAATACAAAAACTACCACATGTCTATCTATAGATGAAGTATTGAAAAGAAACAAGGAGAATCCCTACCTCAAAAGAGAACTCAAAAAGAGATGATGACCCGAAATCCAAGTGCTCCAAATCCACTATTTTTCAGATTAGAATGAAGCCCAAGCCGCCCTCTATCTTTCTTACAAAGAACTTAAGATGGATTCACACTAGAAGTAGATGAAAACCTAGAAAGAAGATGAGTTTAGAGAGAGAGAGGTCGGACCTAGGGTTTGGAAACTAGAAGAGGATGAAAAGACTGATCAAAACCCGCTGCTGCCTATTTAAACTGGACAGGCTCGCTCGAGCGAAGACTTGGTCGCTCGAGCGACCAGACACAGGAAAGCCTCGCTCGAGCGAAGAAACGCTCGCTCGAGCTAAGAAACACTGCTCTCAGGTCTAAACTAGACGCAAACGCTCGCTCGAGCGAAGAAACCCTGGCTCGAGCCACCAGACACAAAACTCAACCCTCGCTCGAGCGACCAACCCAAATTCTGGACAGTAACACCTGGTTTCCAAACCCAACCAATCTAAAACAAACCTGCCCAACACAATCGATAACTCAAAAAGAGAAAATAAAGGATGACAACCACAATTATACATTGAGAGAATTCAGGGAACCTAAGTCCGGATACAACAACCAAAAGGAGAAAGACCGGGGTCGCTATATTGGGCTTGTGCTGTAATTGGTTAGTAAAGGTTTTTTGATGCATAGCTCCATGGTTTTCTTCAATCTCGCGCGATTTTGATTAGTGCAAGTGTGTGCTGTCCATGGCCTCCATTGTTTTTCTGGGTCCACGGCCAATTAAGGTAAAATAGAAATTTGTTTAGTCTATGAAGTTTGCTGTCTACTACATTTGGTTTTTCGTTATTTGGTTATTGATCCGTATATATTCATGTGATTCGACTTAGAGCAGTTCTCTGACTTCTTCTGGTGTGGAGTGAGGGGGACACTGCCATGGGGAATTGAGGTGTGGAATTTTGCCATTGCTGGAACTGGGAGATGTATGGTGAGTTAATTGGATTTTGATTGGCTCTTGTGTGGACAACATTTTGCATGGGCTATGCTTCTTTGTTGTTGATAAATCCAAGTGGGTGAGTGGTTTTGTTTGGAAATTGGTGGGCCTTTAATTTTTTATTAGCCACAATGCAGCGGACCTTTTGTAGTCGGTTATTTCATGATGATTGATTGTGTGATCCTCATGTGACTCGATATTAGGGTGGTTTTGAGCCATCTCCACCAAGAGTGATTGGGGAGTCACTGCTTTGGGGAATAGTGGTTCGATAACTAGCCGAGTTAGAGACTGGGAGATGAGCGGGAGGATAGCTACCGGTTTGCTGGTCGCTTCTTGTCTTCATGTGACCCATCCTAATTGATTGTATTGCCACGCCTGACATGGAGTGAAGGGGACACTGCCGTGGGGCTTGAGGCTTGTGATCTACCACGGAAGGGACTGGGGGATGTGATGATTGCTCTCATGTTTTGTTGGCTATGTATTGGTTTATTGCAGCGGGGCTATTGCTTTTTCACTAAACTTCTCAAGACCGTTGATTATGGTGATTGACTATGCAGGCTTCATGTGACTTAGCCAGGATCTTTCATGGGATAGATTTTTTCCTTCGTCATAGCTTTGGTTGAGTGGCTAGGATGTCACGGCTCTGAGAAGCGAGATGCTTATTGGATTCCATGCTTTCATCCGAGGTAGAGACTGGGAGCAAGCGGGGACAGTTATCATTCTCGATTGGTCTTGTTGGGTGTTTAGTTTGTTACATCTGTATTGTGTGTTTGTCTGTTATGTTTTTGCGTCTATGGTGTGTTTTTTGTTTATTTGCCCATATATCCACCCCAAGTTCCCATCTATTATCTCGGATAGTAGGGGTTACTACTTGGGGAAAATAAGGATATATGGGCAAAGTGGGGTTCTGTTTTTTCTGCTGTTCTTTCGCTTTTTGCGAGTGTGGTTATATGTTGTAGGATGTCCAGTGGTAATTTGTGGTGTTTTTGTTCGTCATTATTTGTTGTTGGGCGTACCTGGGGTATGCCCCTTGTAAACTTGTACATTTTACTGTCTTTATTTTATGACTTACTTACCCAAAAAAAAAAACACTTAGGTGATTTAGAAAACCTTAAATGAGAAATGCCATTTGGGGGGATTAGGTTTAGAGCTTCTCTCTCTAAATTCTAGAGAGAGAAAGCTCCCTCCGTTGTTACCCAGGGAGTTTTAAGGGCTCCTTATCAGATTTTTGTCTGGTTTGGATGGTGCTGTGTGTTTGTGGCAGAATCTCTTCTTATTTTTATCCAGATTCAGGAGGGTTTGCGGAAGATTTATTGGGTTCTTGTTGTTTCAGTCCGGCCATGTTACATGGGTGGTCTTGGGTTGTTGGTTGTCTCACACCAGGGTTCACCTCCTGGGTTCATGTGTTAAACTTGATTCGGTATGCGTTTGGGCTACCGGTGGGGATGTGTCACCGGCTGTGCTGGGTTTGTTGACTGCTCGAAGCTTCGCTTCTAGTTGTTGCGTGCCCGTCGTTACACTATTGTGGATGCAGGGTTCTCCAGCACCTGTTTGGTTATGTTCCTCCGGCGCCACTGCTACTATATTGAGTTAGAGGCAGCGTGTTGTTGGAGTCGGCGTGAGTTGCTCGTTTCTGGGTGCTTCGCTGGGTTCTGAAGCATTGTCTGTTTGTTTGCGGTTAAGTGATCTTTGGTTCAGGCCATATTCTGCCGTTGGTGTCTAAGACCGCGATAGTTACGGGTGTGTTTTGGTGTGCCGCTGGTTTTCTTTTTCGGCAATGGTGTCCCTCTATTCTAGCGTCGGTGTTCTGGGTTCATCGGTGGTCTGTTTGTTGGTGATCTGAAGTGAAGTTCAATCTTCTTCGGCGCTGTTGCAATGGTTCTCGCCGGAGTATCCATGTTCGCCGGTTATTTGGCTTTGCCGCTGGTTTGGGGTATGATTATTATATATATATATATTATATATATTTGTTTTGTTGTTTCGTGTACTGTCAACAATGGTGGTGAGCTAGGACACGTAAGTTGGAGATGGGTACATGCCTGGTCCAGGTTCAGCGGTGAACTGGGTTGGTACGTCGACTTGAGAAGCGCTCTCATCTTCGGCGCGTTCTTGTTCTGGTTTCACCGGTGCTGGTGTTTATACACTGTGTCGGTGGTACAGTGACGTAGCCATCCACATTCTGGGTACCTCGCCGGATTTTGTTACGGCGTTGTGTGGTTCTATTTGGGTTGGTACGTCGGTGGTTGTTGCAGGCAGTGGCTGTTCCAAGCTAGTCGGCCATGTCGTTTTGTCCAGGATTGTAAGGAGCGTGGATGCACGGTCTGCTGTATGTGTGAGTTCACAACGGTGGTGCAGAGCAAATGTCATCCTAGTGGTGTGACAGAATTTTCCATGGGCTTTATTAGTGGTTTTGCAGAGGTTCCGTGTAACGAAGGACTTGTATGGGCAGCTGTAAAGCGTGAAATGGGTGTATGTGGGAGATCATGCTGTGTGGTTCTGATGTATGGCTTGTTGATGGTGATGAGTTGTATTACAGGTGGCTGTGATGCTTTGCTATTAGTGCGTTCGGTGCTTTGTTTTAGTGGGTGGGCCTGCTTGCTGTAACAATTTTTTGGGTCCGCGGGTTTCTTTTTCCACGTGGGTACTTCTTTGGGCCCACGGTGCAATTTTTATATGTCAGTGTGGACTATCCGTGGGTTGGTTTATTGGTGAAGACAGTGGGCTTATTCTTGGGCTCACTATTTTTTATGCCGCTTCTTTTAGTGGGCTTTTGATTATGGGTCTTTGATGACCACGTGTGGGCTTAATATTTTTGTGGCCCAAGTTTTTATACTGTCAAGTGGGGTGCTTTCACGAGGAAAATTTTGGGCAACTGGTTTTTTATTTTCTTTTTAGTCACTTTGCAGCGGATTATATATAGTCGATTTTATCTTGATGATTGATCGTGTGATCCTCATGTGACTCGATATGAGGTTAGTTTTGAGCCATCTCCGCCAAGAGTGATTGAGGGGTCACTGCTATGGGGAATAGTGGTTCGATGACTAGCTGAGTTAGAGACTGGGAGATGAGCGGGAGGATAGCTACCGGTTCCGGTTGCTTCTTGTCTTCATGTGACCCATCCTAATTGGTCGTATTGCCACGCCTGACATGGATTGAAAGGCACACTGCCGTGGGGTTTGAGGCTTGTGATCTACTAAGGAAGGGACTGGGGGATGTGATAATTGATCTCAGGTTATTTTTTGGCTATGTATTGGTTTGTTGCTGTGGGGCTACCGTTGTCACTTCGACTCACAAGACTGTTGCTTGTGGTTACTGATCGTGCTAGCTTCATGTGACTCTGTCAGGATTTCTCATGGGGTAGATTTTTTCCTCTGTCATGGCTTTTGTTGAGTGGCTAGGATGTCACGGCTGTGAGGAGTGGGATGCTTACTGGATTCCATGTGTTGATCTACGGTAGAGACTGGGGGCGATTGGGGTTGGTTATCATTTTTGATTTGTCTTGAGGGTTGTTGCATTGTGAGTATGCTTGTTGTGGTTTTTAAGTTTTTTTGGTGTTTGTTTGTATCTTTGCCCATATATCCATCCCAAGTTTTCGTCTATTATCTCTGATGGTAAGGGTTACTTGGGGACAAAAGGATATATGGGCAAAGTTGGGTTACTTTGTTTTTTCTGTTGTTCTTGTGTTTCTCCCCCAATCTTAGGGGGTGCAGTGGTAGGTTATATTGGTTATGTATTCGTTTATTTATTTGTTGTTGGGTATGCCTGGGGTATGCCCCTTGTAAACTTGTTAATTTCATTGTCTTTATTTTATGACTTACTTACCCCAAAAAAAAAAAACCTTAAATGAGGTGTTTTTTTTTTTTTTTTTTGGGGTAAGTAAGTCATAAAATAAAGACGATGAAATATACAAGTTTACAAAAATTAGGTGATTAAGCTAAACTAATATCATTAAAGTAATATTACTCAGGAAATTCTATCTCTAAGAGGCTAAGCAAGGTTCATTTGAGTTAAACTAGGCAACTTCAGCTAATGAAACAATTAGTGGCCTAAGTTAATTAGTTCCCAGAACAATGTAGAGAAGGACAGAGAAAGTTAGATAGAAGCTTTCTTCTTGAAAGCTAGATGACACAAAATTGTGGGTTGAGTGGAGTGAGATCCTATATTGAGGGCATTGTTTCTGTATTAAAGTCTAGTAGATTGTACCTTATTTGCTGGAGGAACTTACTCATGGCTGTTCTTATAGGGTCTACTATAATGTATGAGCAGATCTTGGGTTGCATGGGTCGGCAGTGGTGTCCAGTTTTGGGGACTACAGATTTGTTGCTCCAAAGGTTCCTGGCTATTCGATTTTTTGGGTTACTTTAGTGTTTAAGGTCTGCTGGAAAGGCTTGGAAAGGGAGATTCTGTTCTCTTCCTCTCTTGGTGACTGCTGGTTTGCTGGCTCTTAGTTGGCTGGTAGCTCGCATGATTGATGGTACTGGTTTGTTGATGGCTGCTTGTAGCGCCTTTGTGGACACTTGTCTTTTAATTTATATTCAAGTGTTGGATTTCTGTGTTTGGATGCTAGACGGTTTTGATGTGTTTTTGGTCTACCCGTGCGGGATGTGCATGGTTTTTTTGTTAGCTCTGTGTTTTTATTTCAGGTTGTGTCGTATATGTGGACTGTTTTCCTGTTTCATCTTAGGGTTATCGCTTGGATGTGTTCATGAACCTCATTCGCATGTATGCGGCTTATGCACATATCCTTTTTTGGTTTATTTCTTTTCAATGTAATGTTTTTCATTATTTCCTTTATTCTTGGTAGCCGTTTTTGATCCTGTTCTATTGGTCTGGTGCCTTCGGGTTGTCCCTTCGTTTGTATAGTTCTCTGTTAGGTCCTGGGGTATGCCCCTTGTAGTTGTGTAGCTCTCTGTTTTTTATTTTATGTCTTATTCACCCAAAAAAAAGAAAAAAAAGAAAGCTAGATGAGAAAGTTGAAGCAAAGAAAGAGAAATTGTAGTTGTGTAAATTTTCTTGTTTTATTTATTTCTTATTCACCCACCCCCCTCCCCCCCCCCCCCCCAAAAAAAAAAGAAGTGAAGAGAAAGTTAGAGAAAAGGATGAAAATGAGGATGAAAATCACAGGGAATTCAAATTCATCCTTTTAGACTTGAGAATTGAACACTTTGCTGATTTAGAAAAACTTAGATGAGGTACTTAAGTTAAACTAATATCGTTATGCTATAATTACTCAGAAAATTCTCTTTCTTAGAGGCTAAGCAAGGTTAGTTTGAGTTAAACTTGGTCACTTAAGCTAATGAAACAATTAACGGCCTAAGCTATTTAGTTCCTGGAACAGAACAGAGCAGGACGGAGAAAGTCAGAAAGGAACATTCCTTCTTGAGATCTAGAAGAGAAAGTTTGAAAAAAAAGAAAGAGAAATAGGAAGAAAATCAAAAGGAATTCAAGTTCAACATTTTGGATTTGAGGATTGAATGCTTATATCCGCCCAAAAAAATTGAATGCTTAGGTGATTTAGATACCTTAAATGAGGTGCTTAAGTTGAACTAATTTCCTTAAGCTACAATGACTCATAAAATTCTCTTTCTTAGAGGCTAAGCAATGTTAGTTTGAGTTAAACTTGGCGCTTAAGCAAATGAAACAATTAGCGGTCTAGGCAATTTTGTTCCAAGAACAAAATAGAGAATGATGGAGAAGGACTGAGAAAGGTAGAGAGAAACATTCTTCATCAGAGGTAGAAGAGAAAGTTAGAGGAAAGAAAAAATAATAGGAAAGAAAATCAAAGGGAATTCAAATTCATCCCTTTGGACTTAAGAATTGAACACTTAGTTGATTTAGAAAACCTTAAATGAGGTGCTTAAGTTTAACTAATATCCTTATGCTACAATTACTCAGAAACTTCTATTTCTTAGAGTCTATGCAAGGTCAGTTTGAATTAAACTTGGCCACATAAGCAACTGCAACAATTAGCGGCCTAAACCAATTGGTTCGTTGAACAAAACAGTTGATGGAGAAGGATAGAAAAAGGTAGAGAGAAACATTCGTCTTGAGAGGTGGAAGAGAAAGTCAGAGAAAAGAAACAGCAATAGGAAAGAAAGCAATGAGCATTCAAGCTCATCGTTTTGGACTTGTGAATTGAACACTTAAGTGAATTAGAAAACCTTAAATGAGGTGCTTAAGTTAATCTAATATCATTAAGCTACAATTACTCAGAAAATTCTCTTTCTTAGAGTGTAAGCAAGGTTAGTTTGAGTTAAACTTGGTTGCTTAAGCTAATAAAACAATTAGTGGCCTAAGCTAATTAGCTTCTTGAACAAAATAGAGAAGGATGGAGAAAGTTGGAGAGAAACATTCTTCATGAGGGGTAGAATAGAAAGTTAGTTGGTGAGGAGGTGTGGTGCTGCATACAGTGCAGTTGCAGGGAATTGCTGCTGGCATCCTTGGTTGTTGGCGTGGAAGTGTGCTGGATACATGCTGCACAGATTCGGGTGGCAGTATGAAGGGCCCTGTACCATGGTGATGGCTGCTGCTAGCGCCTTGCTGTGCTACAGGAGGGAGAAAATCAGTTGTTTTTCATTGTATTTTTTGCATAGTTTTGCAGTGTGTTTAGCTTATTCCTACGGGCTGTGTAGGAGTTTTTTTGTGCTTCTTTGTGTTCCTAATAGCTGTCCTAGTAACCATGTTTCGGCTTGCACACATTTTAACAGTTTAGTTTTGTTTTTGTTTCTTATTCCTAGCCCTACGGGATGTGTAGGGAATGTTGTTTTTGTTTCGGCTCGTGCCTTTTGCGGATATAGTGTCCAGGTTCTCTTGCTTGGTGCTACAGTAGCAGGAGGTTCTCTTCAAGTCCATAGCCTCCTGGATTTATGCTTCAGTTTGTTCTTTCGCCTAGGTTGTTATAATTGTTTATATTTCTTGTTCACTCTTCCTATTGCTAGATTATAGGAATGGTGAACAGGTTGTTGGTTTTTGTTTTGTCCTCTGTATAGCTGTGTTAGGTCCTGGGGTATGCCCCTTGTAGCTGTGTAAATTTCCTTGTTTTATTTTATCTCTTATTCACCCAAAAAAAAAAAGAATAGAAAGTTAGATAAAAGAAAGAGTAATAGGAAGGAAATGAAAGAGAATTCAAATTCATCATTTTGGACTTGGGAATTGAACACTTAGGCGATTTAGAATACCTTAAAAGTACCCTACTAAAAAAAAAAAAAACTAAACGAGTTGATTAAGTTTTAAACTAATATCGTTACTCAAAAAATTCTTTTTCTTAGAGGCTAAGCAAGGTTAGTCTGAGTTAAACTTGACCACTTAAGCTAAGGAAACAATTAGTGGCTAGGCTAATTAGTGCCTATATAGAGAAGGAGGGAGAAAGTTTGTGAGGAACATTTTTCTTGAGAGCTAAAAGAGGAAGTTAGAGAAAAGAAAGAGAAACGGGAAGAAAATGAAGGGGAATTCAAATTCATCCTTTTGTACTTCACAACTGAACACTTAGGTCATTTTGAAAACCTTAAATGAGGTGCTTAAGTCAAACAACTAGCGTTAAGCTACAATTACTCAGAATTTTTTTTGTTAGAGGCTAAGCAACGTTAGTTTGAGTTAAACTTGCCCACTTAAGCTAACGAAGCAATTAGGGGCCTAAGCTAATTAGTTCTCGAACAAAATAGAGAAGGATGGAGAACGTTACAGAGAAACATTCTTCTCGAGAGGTAGAAGAGGAAGTCATACAAAAGAAAGTGATATAGGAAGAAAATCAAAGAGAATTCAAATTCATCCTTTTAGACTTGAGAATTGAACACTTATGTGACTTAGAAAACCTTAAATGAGGTGCTTACGTTAAACTAATGTCGGTAAGATACAATTACACAGAAAATTCTATTTCTTGAAGGAGGCAAGGTTAGTTTGAGTTAAACGTGGCCGCTCAAGCTAATGAAACCATTAGTGGCCTAAGCTAATTAGTTCCTAGAACAAAATAGAGAATGATGGAGAAGGATAGAGAAGGTTAGAGAGAAACATTCTTCTTGAGAGCTAGAAGAGAAAGTTAGAGAATAGAAAGTGAAGTATGAAAAAAATCAAAGGGAATTAAAATTCATCTTTTTGGATTTGAGAATTGAACACTTAGGTAATTTAGAAAACCTTAAATGAGATGATTAAGCAAAACTAATATCGTTAAACTACTATTACTTAGAAAATTCTATTTCTTAGAGGCTAAGTAAGGTTAATTTTAGTTAAACTAGGCAACTTAAGCTAATGAAAACAATTGGTGGCCTAAGGAAATTAGTTCCTAGAACAAAATAGAGTAGGACGGAGAAAGTTAGACAGAAACATTCTTCTTGAGAGCGAGAAGAGAAAGTTAGAGAAAAGAAAGAGAAATAGGAAGAAAATCATAGGGCATTAAAATTCACTAGTTTGGACTTTTGAACACTCAGGTGATTTAGAAAACCTTAAATGAGGTGCTTGCGTTAAATTAATATCGTTATGCAACAATTACTCTAAAAATTCTCTTTCTTAGAGGCTAAGCAAAGCTAGTTTCAGTTAAACTTGGCCACTTGAGCAAAAGAAACAATTAGTGGCCTAAGCTAATTAATTCCCAGAACATAAAAGATAAAGACGGAGAAGGACGGAGAAAGTTATAGAGAAACATTCTTCTTGAGAGCTGGAAGAGAAAGTTAGAGAATAGAAAGAGAAATAGGAAGAAAATCAAAGGGAATTCAAATTCATCTTTTCGGACTTGAGAATTGAACACTTAGGCGATTTAGAAAACCTTAAATGAGGTGATTTTTTTTTTGGGGGGGTAAGTAAGTCAGAAAATAAAGACGATGAAATATACAAGTTTACAAAAATGAGGTGATTAAGCTAAACTAATATCATTAAAGTAATATTATTCAGGAAATTCTATCTCTAAGAGGCTAAGCAAGGTTCATTTGAGTTTTTTTTTTTTTTTTTTGGGTAAGTAAGAAATAAATAAAACAAGAAAATTTACACGATTACAAGGGGCATACCCCAGGCCCTACCCGAAACTACAACGACGACGACCAAACAAACAACTGGCACCAGAGAGGCAAGCCAGCCACACAAAAAAAACAAAAAACTCAAAACAGCCAGAGCAACTAAGCACAAAAGACTTGTTCAAGAACCATATCCCACAAACAGATAGGGAGCTTGCACAAGATCTACACTGTTACAAAGAAGCAACCGAACTGAGATAATACAAAGATCACCGTGAATACCAAAAAATAGCCCTTAATGAAACAATTAGTGGCCTAAGTTAATTAGTTCCCAGAACAATGTAGAGAAGGATAGAGAATGACAGAGAAGGACGGAGAAAGTTAGATAAAAGCTTTCTTCTTGAAAGCTAGATGAGAAAGTTGAAGCAAAGAAAGAGAAATTGTAGTTGTGTAAATTTTCTTGTTTTATTTATTTCTTATTCACCCACCCCCCCCCCCCCCAAAAAAAAAAAAAAGAAGAAGAAGTGAAGAGAAAGTTAGAGAAAAGAATGAAAATGAGAATGAAAATCACAGGGAATTCAAATTCATCCTTTTAGACTTGAGAATTGAACGCTTTGCTGATTTAGAAAAACTTAGATGAGGTACTTAAGTTAAACTAATCTCGTTATGCTATAATTACTCAGAAAATTCTCTTTCTTAGAGGCTAAGCAAGGTTAGTTTGTGTTAAACTTGGCCACTTAAGCTAATGAAACAATTAACGGCATAAGCTATTTAGTTCCTGGAACAGAACAGAGCAGGAAGGAGAAGGACGGAGAAAGTCAGAGAGGAACATTCCTTCTTGAGATCTAGAAGAGAAAGTTTGAAAAAAAAAAGAAAGAGAAATAGGAAGAAAATCAAAAGGAATTCAAGTTCAACATTTTGGATTTGAGGATTGAATGCTTATATTCGCCCAAAAAAATTGAACGCTTAGGTGATTTAGATACCTTAAATGAGGTGCTTAAGTTGAACTAATTTCCTTAAGCTACAATGACTCATAAAATTCTCTTTCTTAGAGGCTAACGTTTGAGTTAAACTTGGCCGCTTAAGCAAATGAAACAATTAGCGGTCTAGGCAATTTTGTTTCTAGAACAAAATAGAGAATGATGGAGAAGGACTGAGAAAGGTAGAGAGAAACATTCTTCATCAGAGGTAGAAGAGAAAGTTAGAGGAAAGAAAAAATAATAGGAAAGAAAATCAAAGGGAATTCAAATTCATCCCTTTGGACTTAAGAATTGAACACTTAGTTGATTTAGAAAACCTTAAATGAGGTGCTTAAGTTTAACTAATATCCTTATGCTACAATTACTCAGAAACTTCTATTTCTTAGAGTCTATGCAAGGTCAGTTTGAATTAAACTTGGCCACATAAGCAACTGAAACAATTAGCGGCCTAAACCAATTGGTTCGTTGAACAAAACAGTTGATGGAGAAGGATAGAAAAAGGTAGAGAGAAACATTTGTCTTGAGAGGTGGAAGAGAAAGTCAGAGAAAAGAAACAGCAATAGGAAAGAAAGAAATGAGAATTCAAGCTCATCGTTTTGGACTTGTGAATTGAACACTTAAGTGAATTAGAAAACCTTAAATGAGGTGCTTAAGTTAATCTAATATCATTAAGCTACAATTACTCAGAAAATTCTCTTTCTTAGAGTGTAAGCAAGGTTAGTTTGAGTTAAACTTGGTTGCTTAAGCTAATAAAACAATTAGTGGCCTAAGCTAATTAGCTTCTGGAACAAAATAGAGAAGGATGGAGAAAGTTGGAGAGAAACATTCTTCATGAGAGGTAGAATAGAAAGTTAGATAAAAGAAAGAGTAATAGGAAGGAAATGAAAGAGAATTCAAATTCATCATTTTGGACTTGGGAATTGAACACTTAGGCGATTTAGAATACCTTAAAAGTACCCTACTAAAAAAAAAAAAACTAAACGAGTTGATTAAGTTTTAAACTAATATCGTTACTCAAAAAATTCTCTTTCTTAGAGGCTAAGCAAGGTTAGTCTAAATTAAACTTGACCACTTAAGCTAAGGAAACAATTAGTGGCTAGGCTAATTAGTGCCTATATAGAGAAGAAGGGAGAAAGTTTGTGAGGAACATTTTTCTTGAGAGCTAAAAGAGGAAGTTAGAGAAAAGAAAGAGAAACGGGAAGAAAATGAAGGGGAATTCAAATTCATCCTTTTGTACTTCACAACTGAACACTTAGGTCATTTTGAAAACCTTAAATGAGGTGCTTAAGTCAAACAACTAGCGTTAAGCTACAATTACTCAGAATTTTTTTTGTTAGAGGCTAAGCAACGTTAGTTTGAGTTAAACTTGCGCACCTAAGCTAACGAAGCAATTAGGGGCCTAAGCCAATTAGTTCTCGAACAAAATAGAGAAGGATGGAGAAAGTTACAGAGAAACATTCTTCTCGAGAGGTAGAAGAGGAAGTCATACAAAAGAAAGTGATATAGGAAGAAAATCAAAGAGAATTCAAATTCATCCTTTTAGACTTGAGAATTGAACACTTATGTGACTTAGAAAACCTTAAATGAGGTGCTTACGTTAAACTAATGTCGGTAAGATACAATTACACAGAAAATTCTATTTCTTGGAGGAGGCAAGGTTAGTTTGAGTTAAACTTGGCCGCTCAAGCTAATGAAACCATTAGTGGCCTAAGCTAATTAGTTCCTAGAACAAAATAGAGAATGATGGAGAAGGACAGAGAAGGTTAGAGATAAATATTCTTCTTGAGAGCTACAAGAGAAAGTTAGAGAATAGAAAGTGAAGTATGAAGAAAATCAAAGGGAATAAAAATTTATCTTTTTGGATTTGAGAATTGAACAAAATAGAGTAGGACGGAGAAAGTTAGACAGAAACATTCTTCTTGAGAGCGAGAAGAGAAAGTTAGAGAAAAGAAAGAGAAATAGGAAGAAAATCATAGGGCATTCAAATTCACCAGTTTGGACTTGAGAATTAAACACTCAGGTGATTTAGAAAACCTTAAATGAGGTGCTTGCGTTAGACTAATATCGTTATGCAACAATTACTCTGAAAATTCTCTTTCTTAGAGGCTAAGTGATTAAGGCCGAAATGTAATTAAGGCCGAAATGTACATCATTGAGGCCGTTAATTAGAATATCTTAATTTCACTTGTTGGTCAAATTGTATAGTTTATGTGTGTTGAGTGTCAATCTGGTTGTACATCGTCGGAGCATAAAATGAACAAAAAGACAGAATTTGGGCAGAGTTGACTTTTCCGCACGTGTGTTGACTTTTTTCGCACGTGCGTTGACTTTTCTGCACGTGCGTTGACCTTTTCTGGGAAAGTCAAACTGACGTTTTAAACTTGTTTGGACGAGATTGAAAGTATAGAAAGGCAAGTAAAATGCTGGATTAGGGTTCGGAAGTTGTTTTGACCTAAAGAGAGAGGCTAGGGTTTGAAAAAAAGAGGAAGAAACAAGAAGCTTCAAAGATGTCTCCCATGGTGGTTCCTTCTCCATCTACCTCCTCCCACTCCTCCATGAGTGGCTAGTCTCCTTTTCTAGGGTTTTGAAGAAACCCTAGCCATGTAATAGGTTTTTCTTTTTTGATTTTATATTATGTAAAGGTTTGAACCATTGTATGGTGTTTTAGAAATTCTTTATATATAATTTTTTTGGGTGAATAAGACATAAAATAAAAAAAACAGAGATTACACAAATACAAGGGGCATACCCGAGGACCTAAAAGGAACTATACAAGAAAGAACAAATAAAAGGAAAACTGTGACAAAACCATAACAGAGGAGAATTCCAGCCCAAAATATGTTCATGAGCCGCATACTTTCCGAATGAGGACCATGAACACACCCAAACAACAGAGTCTTTATATATAATTTTCATTATCTTTTCAAATATTTGACTTTCTGTGATTGTTGAATATTATCCATACATGAGTTTTCTATTCCTTCACATTCAAGGTATGGGACGAACCATGCTACGAGGAACGAGTCGTATCACTACCCTAGTTTAGAGTGAACGATTCGTATTACTTGAGATGGTTCATGCTCGTACATTGAATGTGATGATCTTCTTGTTAAATGTTTTGAACTTGTAGTTGCGAAGCATTAATCCGTTCAAACCCTAGCATAATTAATTTCAATTGGAAACCCTAATTATGTGGTTAGTGGTGAATTCTCTACCCTAGAATTTTTCCCTAATTCAGTAAACTCAATTTCATTTATTATTGATAATTTAATTCCTTAGTTTAATTTATTCATTATTAAATTAGGTTATAAACAACCAATCTTTTTATCAAAATTAATTTAGGAATTTGACAATTAAATTAGTTTAATTTCACAATAGTCCCTGTGGATCGATACCTGGACTTGCCATTATTCTGATAGAATTTGGTATAGTTTAGTATTTAATTTTGGTGTGTTCAACGACCCATCAAATTTTGGCGCCGTTGCCGGGGACTTCTGGCGAAATTAGTTAATTTAAAGTTACATTCTTATTTTAATTTTTAGTTTAGGATTTTATGCTTTTGGTGTTGCTAAGTGTGCAGAGCATTTGAAATTTGAGCTATCACTGAAGTGCAAGCGAAGCGCAGCCGAGCTTTAAAAATAAAAATAAAAACCGTAGCGCTAAAGTGAGTAAACAGAAGCAAACACTCACAAGCAAACCACCAAAGTGCTAAAACAGAAGTCAAATCTCAAACAGAGATTGGAGACAACGTCTACACATCAAGCATCCGTAAGACGAGTAAAGCGTTTTCGTTAAACCGCTGTGACTATTTCTTCCTTTGGTATTTTGCTTTTATATTTAGTGCACAGAGTCGGAACTTGTGTGTGTGTTTGGGTAGTGTATGCACGGGCGTCGTTCTTGTCGCCCTGAATTGTGGAGTTTGGACCTTGAACTAGAAAGGACCCTTAGGAGACTTAGGACCTCTGCTCGTATTCCTAGGCTTGAATATTCATACATTGAGCCATTAGAGATGGCAGATCCTAATGTCCCAAATGTGCCTAACCGGACACTTAAGGATTATTTTACACCCACCGCATATACATCACCATCATGCTCCCAACACCACTGCTACTCATTATGAGATTAAGTCCAGCACTATACAAATGCTCCCATCATTCCATGGACTAACTCATGATGACCCTTATAAGCATTTGAATGAATTTTTGGAAATTTGCTCGACAGTGAGGATCTAGAATTTCACAAATGAGGCTTTAATGTTGCGATTGTTTCCATTCTCGTTAAAGGATAAAGCCAAACACTGGCTAAATTCTTTACCTGCTAATTCAATCACAACTTGGAACCAATTACAGCAACGGTTCTTGGAGAAGTACTTTCCCATAGGTAAAACCAACCAGCTTAGGCGAGCCATCACAAACTTTGCTCAAATGGATGGCGAGCAATTCCATGAGACGTGGGAAAGACTTAGAGACCTTCTCCAACAGTGTCCTCACCACCAAGTGCCTAATTGGCAACTTGTTCAAACATTTTATTATGGCTTAACTGAGCCGCACCGCCAAATGGTGGATTCGTCCTCTAGTGGGACATTTATGTCTAAAAATGATACCGAGGCATGGCAATTGTTTGAGAACCTAAGTGATAATTCCCTTCACCATGCATCCGCAGCCCGGCAAGTCCAGCAACCCGTAGTTGGAGCCCCGAAAAGAGGGGGCATTTATGAGGTCGAGCAAAACCTAGAGTTAGCCCAACAAGTAGAGGCACTATCCCGCAAGATAGACCACTTATTAGCTACGAGACATGCCCCTACCCAGCAAGATCAACCTCAATTCTGTGAGGCATGTGTTATATGTGCGAGCCCTGCTCATGACTTGAGTGAGTGCCCTTCGACATCACAATTTTCGGAGTTAGTCCAAGAGCATGTGAATGTGGCTCAAGGATTCTCCAACCCGGGCAATGACCCATACTCCAACACATATAATTCGGGATGGAGAAATCACCCTAACCTCTCATGGAGACCCCCTTCACAAGGCACTTCTTATAATCCTCCACCACCAAGGCAGAATTTCAATAATTTTGCCAACCAATCATCCTACCAACCACCGCAACCTTATCGACCCCCACAACTGTACCGGCAACCACAACCCCCGCCTGTTCCTCAGGGCAACTCTGTCTTTGAGACTCAGGTGCTGGAAGTTCTCTCAGAACTTAAGGGGTTAGCACCAACAGTTCACTCCCACACTCACTCTATTGCCAAGATAGAGACCCAATTGGGTCAAATAGCTAACTACATGAATCGGAGAGAGGAGGGAAAATTACCAAGTCAAACTGTGGCCAACCCTAAGGGACAATACGGGGCAGAGAGTTCGGGTGGGAATGGTAAGCAACATGAGCAAGTGCAGGCGGTGGTTGCTTCGAGAAGTGGTAGGGAGTTAGAGCCTCAGTCGGTTGCGCCAGATGCAACTAGAGTTAAGAAGGGTGACATTGGGGGTACACCTAATGAGAGCAAGGGTGAGGGGGAAACACTTAAGAGGGATAAGTTAGTCCCTAGCACTCCATATGTGCCTAAGGCACCCTTTCCCCAATGCCTCGATACACCGTCCCCTTTTAATAAGATGGCAGCATCTATGGAGGCAATGATGGATGTTTTTAAACAGGTAAAAATTAACTTCCCCCTGTTGGAGGCGATTAAGCAAGTACCATCATATGCCAAATTTCTGAAGGACCTTTGTGCGCAAAAGCGTAAATCTAGGACACATGTGTCCCAAAAGGTCCTACTCACGGAGCAAGTAAGCTCCATCTTGTTGAATGACACACCTCCTAAGCTTAAGGACCCGGGTGCCCCAACCATTGCATGCATTATAGGGGACCATTTCATTGATAGGGCCTTATTAGATTTAGGGGCTAGTGTCAATTTATTACCGTACTCTGTGTACGAGGAATTTGGGCTTGGCGAGTTGAAGCCCACTACTGTCACTCTTCAATTGGCTGACCGGTCCCTTAGAGTGCCACGTCGCATGATTGAGGATGTGCTAGTTAAGGTTGATAGGTTCTACTTTTGTCACGACCCGAACCCGCCCCCATGGGTTAAGGACGTAACCGGCCAGTAATCCTCAGATTACCTACGGCCTCAAACCAAAACAGACTTAACACATCAGAGTAAAGGAGGCCAAAAGGGAAGCCAAATTTTTAAAACTTTGTCCATAGAGCTGTGCTTACATGGCACATCAAAACAAACCATACACATGTACGTTAATAACTCACAACAAAAAGTGTAATGACATAAGATTCTATACAGACAGGATCATCCAAAACTAAGTCAACCCATAAAAACTATAAGCAGACATATACAAAACTTCGCCATCCTGACAAAATGTAAATACATAACAAAAAGGCGAAGACGGGTCTCATGCGTGATACACAAGGGATGACTCTCTCAAAACCTTAGTTGTTCCAAGTAGACTTCACTGGGGCTGGGTTTGTGCTTCTCTTGGCTCACCTACAAGACACATGAATGAGCGTGAGCAATAGCCCAGTGAATAATATCAAATATGACAGTTACATAACGATGTGTAGAACAACATGCTCCAAACGGCCTTGGGCCCAATACATACTTCTATTTAACAAATATATATATAACTATACGAAATTCAAATCAAGTAACTGTAGTTCCAAACATTCTGGCCTTTGGCCCATTCGGATTTCCATTCATGGCAAAACGGCCTTTGGCCCATTCACTTATGTCGAAATGGCCTTCGGCCCATTCATTTCTGTCAAAATGGCCTTCGGCCCGTTCATTCGTGTCAGAACGGCCTTTGGCCCACTCGTTCATGTCAAAACGGCCTTCGGCCCACTCATTCGTGTCAAAACGGCCTTCGGCCCATTCATTCATGTCAAAACGGCCTTTGGCCCACTCGTTCATGTCAAAACGGCCTTCGGCCCACTCATTCGTGTCAAAACGGCCTTCGGCCCATTCATTCATGTTGAAACGGCCTTCGACCCACTCACATATGTCATGACGACCTTTGGTCCATTCATTTCTATCAAAACGACCTTCGGTCCATTCATATATGTCAGAACGACCTTCGGTCCGTTCATTTCTACCAAAACGACCTTTGGTCCATTCATTTCTATCAAAACGACCTTTGGTCCATTTATTCATTCATGTCAGACCTTTGTCCACAATCCCAATTAGCAACTTATAAAGCTCATAAGGGAATACACAATTGGACATTCACAATCATTCAAATATCGATATTACTCACAGTGATCGGCTTGTGAATTTGCCCTGGAGCTTGACCCTACACGTTTCATGAACACAAAAGGGTCATTAACAGTTCAATCCGTTCTGTAATTCACATATTCCTCTTTAGGCTTTATTATTATCTCATTAACTCATTTACAATGCTTAACATATGCCTAAGAGTGCTTGCAAGGTGTTTCTGTGGTTTGACAATGGGGAGAAGGTGTTTCTGTGGTTTGACAATTGGCATCCTTTGGGTTCTTTATGGGACAGATTTGGGCATAGGATTATGTACGACACGGGTCTTTCTTTCGAGTCTAAAGCTGTCATATCTAATAATGATTGGAGATGGCCTATTGACAACTCTTGGGAGATCAAGGAGTGGATCTCTTCCACTCCTCTTGAGCTTAAACCTAATAATGATATCCAGGATTGTCCTATCTGGAACCTGACTGTGGATGGGGATTTTACCATACAATCCGCGTGGAATTGTTGGAGGGAAAAGGGTACTAAAGTGCTTTGGACTAATCTTGTTTGGGGGCATCCGTCCATTCCTAGGGTCAGCTTTGTAGTCCGGATGGCTATTCACGAGAGATTAAACACGGGGGATAGGTTACTTCTATTCGGCCTTGTCCCTAATTCTATCTGCCCCCTCTGTCAAGGTCTTGAGGAGAATCACTCCCATCTGTTCTTCAGGTGTGTGTATTCTTCTAGGATCTGGGGTGCCATTCAGGTTAAGTGTAACATTAGCTGGCCCCAATTAACCTGGCTGGAGTACGTGGTCTATGCTACGAAGTCCACCAGAGGCAAAGCCCTGAAGTCTTCTCTTACTAAACTATCCTTCCTTTGCACTGTCTATCAGATCTGGATTGAAAGGAATAGAAGGATTTTTAGCAAGGAGTTTAAACCTGAAAAAATTGTGACTAACCTTATTGTCCAGATGGTTAGAGGTAGGATGCTTTCTATGTATAATCTGGCTAACTCTGCAGGTGATGATTGGTATCTATCTCAATGGAATCTACCTGCAACAATTATGAAGCAGCCCCAGGACAACAATGCTGGGAGTGTACTGAGCGGGGACAATTTACCTATATTGAGGGTTGAGTGAGGGGAGCATATATTGAGGGATTTCTAATTGGTTACTCTTTTGCAGATTTATGTCATGGATGCTTGTTCCAATTTGATGATGTCTTCATACTCTCTAACATGTTCGGCTAAAGTCATATGTGGGCCGAGTGGAGTGAGCCAGAATAATGTCACTTTATCTTGTGGGTTGAGAGATGTGAGGCTACTCACCATCATATTTCTAACTGTTATTCTGTATACTAACTTTTATGTGCAGGTTGAGGAAGCGCCCTTATACAGCAAATCAGTTGAGATAATTAGTGAGTTTGAGAGATGTGGGCCTAGTGAAGAGAGGACATATACTGTGTGGAGTGTTGTTATTAGATGTGGGCCGAGTGATGGGAGGTCTCATATTCCCAGATTTATTTTCCTCCTTCTCTATGATGTCTCTTGTATTATTGGCACTTACTATCTAGTTCTCTTTGGGCAGGTGAAACATAAAACTGTCTGGTGGGTTTATTACTGGCAGTCTCCTTTGTACTGTTATTGGGACTGTTATTGGACTCCGGCTGCAAGTTGGATGATGTTGGGGAAGGCTCTTGGATGTTGGCAACAAGATGTGCCTGCTATCGAATTTAATGTTGACTGGTGGTGTGGAGGTGGCTGCAACCTGCGCCCCTCGGGGAACTTTTATGCTGTGTGGAGATGCTTTTCGGTGATGGCAGCACGGTGCGCCTTACCTTGGCACTTCAGTGGGTTCATAAGCTGTTTTAAATTCTGCTTGTATATATATCTGAATGGTGGGACTTTTATTATTGTGTATTGTAACGTTGTCCTGTTTTTTTGGGTTCTTAGTTACTAGATCTGGATGTGTTTAAGCCTAAGATAAGGGCTGTTTTTTGGTATTCACGGTGATCTTTGTATTATCTCAGTTCGGTTGCTTCTTTGTAACAGTGTAGATCTTGTGCAAGCTCCCTATCTGTTTGTGGGATATGGTTCTTGAACAAGTCTTTTGTGCTTAGTTGCTCTGGCTGTTTTGAGTTTTTTGTTTTTTTTTTGTGTGGCTGGCTTGCCTCTCTGGTGCCAGTTGTTTGTTTGGTCGTCGTCGTTGTAGTTTCGGGTAGGGCCTGGGGTATGCCCCTTGTAATCGTGTAAATTTTCTTGTTTTATTTATTTCTTACTTACCCAAAAAAAAAAAAAAAGAGTGCTTGCAAGTGAAAGAGAACGGAAAACAGAACACAAAATGCAAAAACATGATTTTAAAAAATAGGGTCCCCGCTCGAGCGTGGACCTTCCCGCTCGAGCGGACCCTTAGGTCTGCAAAAGTACTGGTTGCCTTCAATTCCAGCTCGAGCGTGAACTCGGCCGCTCGAGCGGACTGCCTGTCTACATAGCTCCCCGCTCGAGCGTCAACTTCTCCGCTCGAGCGGGAACCATGTCTGCAGAAAATGCTGGGAGCTCGATTTCTCCGCTCGAGCGGACATCGAAAATCTGGGTTTTCCAGATTGAGTTTTTGAGCTTCATCTCAACATTCAAAGGCTCTAAATGCATGATTTCGGTCCAAACTTCACATAATCATGTACTAACATGGTACAAACATAGAATTATAACATATTGAAGCTCTATTTCATAATTTATCTACATGCATGGCTCATTTTCCACCAACTCATTACCAATGTAACCATTTCATGCATTCAAAGCTTCTACTTCCATGGATCGTACATGCATGTGACATATAACCTTCATTCTCGTCTCATATGATGAAAGATGGTCAAATACATGGATTTCAACCAAAATTGCAACATGAGTCATGTAATTCAAGCTCAAATATGCAAATTCAAAACAATACATACATGCATGCATATATAGTCTTCAAATTCATCAAAACCAACTCCTTTCATGTTCTAGATCACAAATTAATCTTCAATTCCCGAAATCACAACTCAAATTCATGAGTTAGGAGTTGGTTACTCACCTAGGAGCTTTAATCTTCCAAATTCTAGTCAATTCTTGAGTTAAATCTTCAAACTCCCAAGCTAGAGCCAAAAATTGCTCAAGTCTCTTCCTTTCTCTCTCTATAGCCGGCCTCTCTCTCACTCTCAAGTGTCTAACTCAGATTTTGAGTTTTGAGAGAGCTAAAGGAGAGTGCAATGCAAATATACAACAAGCCCCACTAACAAATATTTTAATATAAAATAATGAGGTACTTAATTTATCAATTTAATCAGTTTAAATTGACCAGAATCAATTTTCAATTAAATTTCACCGTAGGCTCTAAAAATTATGCCAACCACAATGGCGTAATCGATTTCGGGTTCTGTGGCCGATAAGGCCTTCAATTTAATTCCCGAAGCGGTAAAATCAAACAGATATTCCTACGGTGAACAGATAGAAATTCAAAACCACATATTTTCACATAATGGCATACAAAACCAGGCTAAACACATAACCATAAACAACTTAAGCACCAATTAGCATAATACAGAACAGGGATGTCACAGTCTTCCCCCCTTTAGGAAGTTTGGTCCTCCAAACTTATTTTACCTTCAGTCGAAACAATTCGGAACACTTTTCATTCAACGGTTCCAACCCCTCTTAACAGTCATTCGCTTAGTCTTGAAATCAAGCAACGCCCTATTCTCAATCAGTCATAGATTTACCTTTTTCCGCCATACAAGGCTTGTATGGTGCCATGCCAAAACTAGAGTGTGGGTTGTTGTTGGGAGCAAAGTTTGCCAATGATGGATAGACCCTTCCAACTCCCCTGAAAAATCTAACGCATATCTTTGGAGCATTCCTCCCAAAAATCTAAAAAGTTCTTTCTGAGCATACATCAATTTGCGGATGGAAAACAGCGCCGAATCATAATTCAGTTTCGTAACAAATTCATAATTTGTCCAGATCATACACAGAAATCATATGTCATGATTAAGTTTACGTGGTACATCCATTAGCATTAACAGATCAGAACGGAACGGAATAGAACAGAACATATACACTTGAGGTTACGAATAACCAGTTCCATAAGGGAACCTCCGGGTCTGGGTAACATAACAGAACAGAAGCTGAGCCCCCATTGCCTCTTGAAGGCTTTTCAGAATTCAAACACATTTTAGAATTTCTGTCTAAACAATAGATACTGGGACCCCATGTAAATGAGCGATCTTATCGATGTAAACAGTGGCTAGTCTACAAGCATCGTACAAAATTTTATAGGGAGAAATGGGCAACTTCAAAAATTTTACCTACAATAGCCCAATTGGGACTTATACCTTGGGTGCTCAAGGTAGCCCCACAACGAAATTCATAGCCACATATTCCCATTTCCATTCCAAAATGGAGAGATTGAAGTAGTTCCGCTACTATCTGATATTCAGCTTCGGCCTGTTGGCCCCGAAAAATACTTAGACACACATTCACCAATTACCCTCTTCAAAGCAGGTCACTAACATATTTATTTCAAATGTCAGCTAACTTGTCGCAAGAGTTCGGTCTACTCCCTTGTCACAAAAGTTCAATTCATTCTTCAATAGTTCCACAATTCATAATCCGATTCGGTATTTAGTCCAATGACTCATCACAGTTATCCAAGGTCAATCAAAAGTCTTCAGAAATTCAAAGTGGATCCAGACACCGATTCTCTAACCAACAAAGGTAGTATCGAGGCAATTACCCATACAACGCATATAGTCCGTATATCCCCATAATACTGATTGTAAGATATAATAACATTAAAGCAGTCAATTTCTAACACAATACACGTGTTCTCAATTCATTCAACAGGTCACGGTCTACAATTCGGTTCAATATTCAATTTCCCGTTCCATCGAGTCTTTCCACACTATTTCATAGTCGCCAAAGCAGAAGGCAATTCACATATTAATCCCCATGATGTCAAAGATATTATCAAAACAATCAATTACATGTCACACACAATTTACACATCTTCAGATAATCAGGGTTTCTCAAAGCTTCTTGGATGTTAAAACATCTACATAATACCAAAAGATGACATTCTAAACAGAACAAAAGAATAATCATCTCGGAATCAAAGCACACCCGTTCATGACCGTCGGTGGCCGACTCGAGATCAATTAGACAAACCCACCCGTACAAAACCGTCGGTGGCAAAAGAGATTCTCAACAAAAGTGCTACATAGGCTTAACGTCCCCTAGCACGAAAGGACGTCTCGAGAATGTCATCAGAACAAACGCAATATCACTTACTATAACCTGATTTCCCAAAACCCGATTACCTTTAAGGCAAACGCATGAAACATATTCTGATTAGTCGAGGATAAATATTCAGTACAGTTCGCAGTCAAATCAATCTGTTGTCATCGGTTTCCATAGCGTCAGACAAGCAAGAATACGACAACACACCAGCATTGTTCCTTAAGACACCCAATCACTGGGTTTGCACAATTCAGTTCATTCATAACACATATGTCCTCAATAGTTGAGGGTTGGTTCTCAGTGGTGTTCATGGTTAGATCAACCTGTTGATAGTCCTTAAGGGTCTTCCAAATAAGTCAAGTATTCCAACGGGCTCAAGTTTCGGGTCTTCCAACTTTTCTGCCAAGAATAATCTGGCCATTTATTTATAAACCATCCGTGATCCCTCTTAACAAAATCAACTCAGGCAAAGGTCTTGTCAAATTTAATCAAACAAAGGTTCCATTGGATCGAATTAGATAAAAGTTTTCTCAAATAGGGTACATTTGATTCTGTAAAGCTCACTTCGTTTGTTTAGGCACATGGCTGATAGTTTCACAACTGTCCTAAATTTATCAGTTCTCAAGGTCGTATCAGAATCATTCATCATAACTGTTCATATCAAAGTGTTTCAAATCACGTACAATACGGTATTATCCACATAAGTTCAGGTATAGTTACATAAGCATGCAATTGTTCATATCAGGAGGTACGTATCATAATCAGTATAGCAGTTCCCAAATAAGCCTTATATGCAAGAACATGGTGCACAGTAATACATTATACAAAGTTCCTCGGGTACACATAGTATGGGATTGTTACGCAAAAATTCCAAATTAGTCACATCACCCGGTCAACTTTCTACCAATCAAAATATATGGTCTCACAATTATAGAGTTCATCATTTAGGGCGCTGAACTTGGTCACACGATTACAGAATCACAATTCCAGTGGTTTAGTCGTTGAAGACGGTAACATAATAAATCACCCTGAGCATAGGTGTAGATATATATATATGCATGTGCAGAGTCAATCAATATCCCAAAACGTATTTCACAAATTTCCCAAACGGGGCATATACCTCCAATGAATACAGTCTCGATCATGTGGGTCTAACCAATCTAGATACACATGCAGCAGATATGAAATATATGCCGATCCGAATCAAATAATATCCCAAGCGAAGATGTACAAACGTACTAATTCAGAATCAATCAACACATAAGCATTCATTTGTAAACAGTATAGATACCTGGGATAATGGTTACAACATTCTGAGTGCTTTTTGGGATGAGTGTGATTACTCCATCCTGAGTAGCAATTCCTACCACTGGTACGGATTTAGCCAAGGCAGAGGATTCATTCACACTTCGTTCAATCCGGGGACAGTTCCTTGCCGTATGGTCCATTTTACCATATCTATAACGAGCCCCAGGAGTCTGATAACAAACTCCTCGGTGTTTCTCACACTGGTGGTGGCAAAGGTTCTTGCCGTAGCAGCAACTGACGCTGTTGTCTCAAGATCTCTGCCAATTCTTGTACTACTCTCTCCGGACTATCAAGTCGGCTGTGGAAGAACCTTCCAACCCGTATGCCCTTAATTTGCCCATACTCTACACGAATGCTTATCAAACTTTACCAAATACTGGGATGCCCAACACGAAATTAAACACAAAATCACATGAGTACATTCGCACATAGGCACATTGTTATATTCTCCTTTCACATATCGTACGCAATTAATCACTTACGTAACAGATAATTGCATATTTATCAAATATAGCATGCTGAACATTTACTAAGTAATCATATACTCAAATCATGTTCATATTTCACATAGACACCCGTAGGCAGAATTGAATGCACATAAACAACTTTTCATGTATGTGCATTATAACAAAACAAACTTGTTGTACACATTAGTGTAACAATTTATATCTCATATTCGAATCATGTGTGGTACTTCTTTTAGCGTGACATATCATGTTGGTCAAGCATATCAACATATCTCATACATAGGCCACGGTATTATTTCCCCCGGGCGAGGGCTTCATGACCATAAGCCACAGTATCATATCCCCTGGGCGAGGGCCTCCGCTAAGGGTACCACAATTATGTTCAAGGAGAATTTAGGAAATCATTCATTTATACCAAACATAGCATTACACTTAATACAGAGATTCACAAGTATGCATATACCAGAGAGCATACGTATTCCGAAGGTCTACCATGCAGCAATTTACAAATTATAGCACATGACGGATCATACCGAAACACTTAAGCATATTCTTGATGCTTTCAGATTTATATTTATCACGTGAATGCATCCTAGATCTTTTCTAGACGCTTATTGATCTTTTGGACAAGTGTGTGAGTTATTAACTCGTGCTCTGATACCACTCTGTCACGACCCGAACCCGCCCCCATGGGTTAAGGACGTAACCGGCCAGTAATCCTCAGATTACCTACGGCCTCAAACCAAAACAGACTTAACACATCAGAGTAAAGGAGGCCAAAAGGGAAGCCAAATTTTTAAAACTTTGTCCATAGAGCTGTGCTTACATGGCACATCAAAACAAACCATACACATGTACGTTAATAACTCACAACAAAAAGTGTAATGACATAAGATTCTATACAGACAGGATCATCCAAAACTAAGTCAACCCATAAAAACTATAAGCAGACATATACAAAACTTCGCCATCCTGACAAAATGTAAATACATAACAAAAAGGCGAAGACGGGTCTCATGCGTGAGACACAAGGGATGACTCTCTCAAAACCTTAGTTGTTCCAAGCAGACTTCACTGGGGCTGGGTTTGTGCTTCTCTTGGCTCACCTACAAGACACATGAATGAGCGTGAGCGATAGCCCAGTGAATAATATCAAATATGACAGTTACATAACGATGTGTAGAACAACATGCTCCAAACGGCCTTGGGCCCAATACATACTTCTATTTAACAAATATATATATAACTATACGAAATTCAAATCAAGTAACTGTAGTTCCAAACATTCTGGCCTTTGGCCCATTCGGATTTCCATTCATGGCAAAACGGCCTTCGGCCCATTCACTTATGTCGAAACGGCCTTCGGCCCATTCATTTCTGTCAAAATGGCCTTTGGCCCATTCATTCGTGTCAGAACGGCCTTTGGCCCACTCGTTCATGTCAAAACGGCCTTCGGCCCACTCATTCGTGTCAAAACGGCCTTCGGCCCATTCATTCCTGTCACAACAGCCTTTGGCCCACTCGTTCATGTCAAAACGGCCTTCGGCCCACTCATTCGTGTCAAAACGGCCTTCGGCCCATTCATTCATGTCGAAACGGCCTTTTTTTTTTTTTTTGGGTGAATAAGAGATAAAATAAAACAAGAAAATTTACACAGCTACAAGGGGCATACCCCAGGACCTAACACAGCTATACAGAGGACAGAACAAAAGCCAACAACCTGTTCACCATTCCTATAATCTAGCAATAGGAAGAGTGAACAAGAAATATAAACAATTATAACAACCTAGGCGAAGAGAGCAAACTGAAGCAAAGATCCAGGAGGCTATGATCTTGAAGAGAACCTCCTGCTACTGTAGCACCAAGCAAGAGAATCTGGACACTGTATCCACAAAAGGCACGAGCCAAAACAAAAAACAACATTCCCTACACATCCCGTAGGGCTAGGAATGAGAAACAAAAATAAAACTAAACTGTTAAAATGTGTGCAAGCCGAAACATGGTTACTAGGACAGCTATTAGGAATACAAAGAAGCACAAAAATACTCCTACACAGCCCGTAGGAATAAGCTAAACACACTGCAAAATTATGCAAAAAAAGCAATGAAGAACAACTGATTTTCTCCCTCCTGTAGCACAGCAAGGCGCTAGCAGCAGGCCCACTCACATATGTCATGACGACCTTTGGTCCATTCATTTCTATCAAAACGACCTTCGGTCCATTCATATATGTCAGAACGACCTTCGGTCCGTTCATTTCTACCAAAACGACCTTTGGTCCATTCATTTCTATCAAAACGACCTTTGGTCCATTTATTCATTCATGTCAGACCTTTGTCCACAATCCCAATTAGCAACTTATAAAGCTCATAAGGGAATACACAATTGGACATTCACAATCATTCAAATATCGATATTACTCACAGTGATCGGCTTGTGGATTTGCCCTGGAGCTTGACCCTACATGTTTCATGAACACAAAAGGGTCATTAACAGTTCAATCCGTTCTGTAATTCACATATTCCTCTTTAGGCTTTATTATTATCTCATTAACTCATTTACAATGCTTAACATATGCCTAAGAGTGCTTGCAAGTGAAAGAGAACGGAAAACAGAACACAAAATGCAAAAACATGATTTTAGAAAATAGGGTCCCCGCTCGAGCGTGGACCTTCCCGCTCGAGCGGACCCTTAGGTCTGCAAAAGTACTGGTTGCCTTCAATTCCAGCTCGAGCGTGAACTCGGCCGCTCGAGCGGACTGCCTGTCTACATAGCTCCCCGTTCGAGCGTCAACTTCTCCGCCCGAGCGGGAACCATGTCTGCAGAAAATGCTGGGAGCTCGATTTCTCCGCTCGAGCGGACATCGAAAATCTGGGTTTTCCAGATTGAGTCCTTGAGCTTCATCTCGACATTCAAAGGCTCTAAATGCATGATTTCGGTCCAAACTTCACATAATCATGTACTAACATGGTACAAACATAGAATTACAACATATTGAAGCTCTATTTCATAATTTATCTACATGCATGGCTCATTTTCCACCAACTCATTACCAATGTAACCATTTCATGCATTCAAAGCTTCTACTTCCATGGATCGTACATGCATGTGACATATAACCTTCATTCTCGTCTCATATGATGAAAGATGGTCAAATACATGGATTTCAACCAAAATTGCAACATGAGTCATGTAATTCAAGCTCAAATATGCAAATTCAAAACAATACATACATGCATGCATATATAGTCTTCAAATTCATCAAAACCAACTCCTTTCATGTTCTAGATCACAAATTAATCTTCAATTCCCGAAATCACAACTCAAATTCATGAGTTAGGAGTTGGTTACTCACCTAGGAGCTTTAATCTTCCAAATTCTAGTCAATTCTTGAGTTAAATCTTCAAATTCCCAAGCTAGAGCCAAAAATTGCTCAAGTCTCTTCCTTTCTCTCTCTATAGCCGGCCTCTCTCTCACTCTCAAGTGTCTAACTCAGATTTTGAGTTTTGAGAGAGCTAAAGGAGAGTGCAATGCAAATATACAACAAGCCCCACTAACAAATATTTTAATATAAAATAATGGGGTACTTAATTTATCAATTTAATCAGTTTAAATTGACCAGAATCAATTTTCAGTTAAATTTCACCGTAGGCTCTAAAAATTATGCCAACCACAATGGCGTAATCGATTTCGAGTTCTGTGGCCGATAAGGCCTTCAATTTAATTCCCGAAGCGGTAAAATCAAACAGATATTCCTACGGTGAACAGATAGAAATTCAAAACCACATATTTTCACATAATGGCATACAAAACCAGGCTAAACACATAACCATAAACAACTTAAGGACCAATTAGCATAATACAGAACAGGGATGTCACAACTTCCCTGTTGACTTTTTGGTGTTAGATATGGAATCGGTAACCAGTTCTAAGAAACAAATCCCGTGATCTTAGGTCGACCTTTCTTGGCTACAGCCAATGCATGTATAAATTGTCGGACCGGGGTTATGGAAGTTTCATTTGGCAACATGCAAGTGAAACTTAATGTTTTCCAAGCATCCCAACAACCTCATGAGAGAGAGGAGTGCTTATTAGTGGATGTTGTGGATGAGATTGTGGAGGAGGCTTTGCCCTCCATTCTTGTAGAGGACCCTTTAGAGGCTTGTCTAGGTCATTTTGGGTTTGAAAATTTTGATATTGATGAGTCAGTTAAGGAGGTTTTGAAATTGTTGGATGCGGGTATCATATACCCCATCTCAGATAGCAAGTGGGTGAGTCCCACACAAGTGGTGCCCAAGAAATCGGGCATCACTATTGTTGAAAATGAAGGAGGAGAGTTAGTCCCCACACGAACCACTACTGGGTGGCGAGGCTGCATTGATTATAGGAGACTAAATTCATCGACTAGGAAGGATCATTTTCCTTTACCCAGGGGTTTGATGGACCCATTTTATTATGATTGATAGATTGATTCCTTATTCTCTTTTCTTTCCCTTCTATGTTATTTTGTTTTTCTTTGTTCTCGTCATGCTTTATTTGCGTCTAGGAGACTTTAAATCCTCTAAAGGTGTAATTCCTTTGGTGTTAGCCGTGCCCGAACGACATCTGACGGTCTGGTATAGCCACCTAACCGTGTTTGTAGTGAGTTCCTAGGAGACCAACTGAGACGGTGGAAACTAGAGTTCGAATGGCAAAGCCTAGAACACAAAGGTTTGGGATTTCCGAGACTAGAGTCTGGTTTAAATACCCAGGGGTGTGGAGATTGCTTCAAAACTACCTCGGCTTGAACTCTGTATGGCAGCCCCATAGGTTGAGGTAGCTTTATGCGCCTCGATTCTGGATACCGAATCAACCTAGTCTGTCACCCTGTTGGAAAATAGGGAAAGTTACAAACACAGTTAGGGAGAAAAGTAGTACCCGTGGTTTTCACGTGAAGATTATACCTTTAGTAGGCATTCCGTTATTTTCTTATGTGCTATATTTATTTTGGATGTCAATTGAAGGTAGAAATGCGTAGTTTTGATTTAAAAAATAAAATAAAATAGAAAAGAAGGGTTATACTTGTTCAATTTAAAAATATAAAAAAAAAAATAAATAAACAATAATAATAGTTTTCATACTTGTTCAATTTTACAAAGTAAAAAAAAATAAAAATACAAAAATAAAAAAAAAATCTGTGTTATACTTCAAAAAAAAAATAAAAAAATAAAAAATAAAAACAAAAAGATGGCCCGCATGTGCGGCACTGAGCACGCATATGGGGAAAAAAATTTCACCAAAACATAGTTGCACTCTGCTTAATAAGCAGGTGCGAAGGGCAGCTGCGTTGACCAAGCTGCACGTGCGGCTTAGGCCCTGCACGTGCGGCTTAGGCCCAGCACGTGCGGGACGCCGATTTAATAAAAAAAAAAAAATTCACGAGGAGTTGCAAATCGCCGCATGTGCGGCCATGTGCGGAAAAGTTGTTCATCTGGTTTTGTTTTTCTTATTTTTATTATTATTTTTTTTTCTTTTCTTTCAATTTTAATTTGTTGAAGTAAGTAAATACATAAATAAATTTCAAAAATAAATAAATAAATATACAATTATTTTATTTATAATTTTTTATATAAAAAAAATTCGACTTTTATTTATTTTTATTTTCTATTTTCTATTTTCGAAAGAAAAAAAAAAACTCAGAAAGCATGGTGCTAACAATAATCTTAATTTTGTTTTTTTTTATTTGCTATATTTATTTAGTTTAAATTACTTCGTAGTAATTCTGGTTAGTTTAATTAGTTAGTCGATTTTGGTTTTATTTTTATTTTTATTATTATACTTGTGTAGTTAGTAATGTTATTTTTATTTTTCTTCTATACTGTAATTGTTCATTTAATGAATAAGCAGTTTAGTTTTTATTTTATTTTCTTTTCTTCTCTTCTTTTAAGTAGTTTAGTTTATCATTTAATGAATAAGTCATTTCGCTTAGTTTAGTTTACAATTTATTTAATTTATTTTAAGGTCATTTTCATTCATTTTTTTAAATTATTTTCGTTTTTATTAACAAAAAAAAAAGACAAAGAAAAGTGTGAGTGTATATATGTTACTCTCTGCCTACCTGGATGTGCACCTACAATTCTATATAAAAAAAAAAAAGAGAGAGAGAGAGAGAGAGAGAGAGGGAGAGAGAGGAGGGTGTGACTTGAACTCTAGACTGCAAGGTTAATATATTAGACTCCTACCATTTGAGTTGCATATAACTTATATATATGTTTTGTATATTTATCTATTTATTTGACCTATGTATGCCCACCACTAGTATACAATAAAATAAACACAAACCCTACTCTATTATTTGTTCACCACATAGGGCAACAACACAACAGCCACGGGAGAGGGTTTGAGAGAAGGAAAAAAAGAAGAAGATGTTGCAATCAAAGAACTTTTGGGTGTGTTGTGTTGTGTGTGATCATCAAAGGTTAGCCCTCCTAGGTTTTCTTCTCTTCTTTCTTTTTGTTCTTCATCCTTATTCTATAATTATTTTATTCATTCATGGAGAGGTTGTAGGTTTATGTATTGTGTATATAGATATCCTATTAAGAAACTTGAGGAGCTAAATTTATGTGTAAAGATTGGGTGTAATTTTCAGTCCAAAAATTCTGTGCAAAGTCACAAATTTTAAAAATCAAGAAACCATATCAAACGGATGAATTTTAATCTGAAATTTTTCCAGTAGATCAATTACATATTGAATTGCATATCTGAATTTTTTCATAATTTTTGGGAGTCAAAATCCATATAAATTGAGGTATTCAAATCTGTCCAGGAAACCAGTCCGAAACAGTAAATTCGGGAGTGTTGCTCTCTTTGGGTATAAATCCAAAAATTATCAAATTAGTGTCATTAGAACCGGTTACGAGTCTAGTTTCGTACGTTTTTGGCCTTGCATTGATTGCTCGTGTATATTAAGAGAACCGGCAATTTCTTTAAAGTGCTGCAGAAAACAACCTGTTTGGATATAATAAATTGTAGATAATTATTTTGATAAGCAACTCAAGTGAAACCAATTGGGTTTGAAACTTAGGATATATTAGATCATATCTGCAGGTTATTGGAATTTTCAAAGTTAGCGAATAGGTTGGGAAGGCTTGTTTGAAATTCTGTTTTATCTTAAAGTCACAATTAATTAAGTTTTGACCGGAACCTATGTCTTGGGTGATTTTAGACCTTGAAGAACATGAACTTAGATAATATTTAAGAGTAACGGTGAGTTGGGTTGAGCCGTGTTAATGCGCTTTAGTTTGGGGTTACTTAGTTCGTATTCTTTAGTATTTTTAAATTAGTAGTGACGTGTAGTTTTCATATTGGTTCAGGGCACTAGTTGGACTTTCATACTCTATTCGAGGATTATATTATTTCGGTTTCAGGTGAGTAGTTTCATGCTACGTATTTTTATAAATGTTCCCCTGCCCTGAACTGTTGGAAAATTAAATTGTTGTTTTAAGACTAAACTGTTTTGATAAATTATTATATTATCAATGGAATAAAATTATTTCTGAAACATGTGTGAACTTGGCATACTGTAAACTATTTGTTTTGGTCTCATGTTTATAATGATGAACCACCATGTTTTGCAAAACTGATGTGTATTGATTATTGGGACCATGTGTGTATTTAGTCCAGGGAAATTATTCCACTGTGTGTGGTGACTCTGGCCACTAGGGAACAGATCCGGGTTGGGCCGTGATGACTCTAGTGCTCAACGATTGTAAGGAAAAGACCTTTAAAAACAACTAGGTGACCTTCAATCGGATCGTCTTTGAGAAAAGGCCCAGGTGCCACCCTGAGGATGACTCTTAGCTCGGTATTGGATCCAACGAGGCTTATAGCCTTGAGAATTGTGTGGCAGATTATTTGTTTTTATTGGTACCCAGAAAATTATTGGTGTTCAGGTTATAATCTGTTTTAAGTGGAAAATGTCGTTTATCATGTTCTTGCGAGACATGAGTATTTTAAGTGTTGAATTGTGGAACATTCTTTTTGAAACAGATTGTATTTACCAAACTGTATACCAATCTAGTTTCTGTGATATATATATCTTATTTTGGAATTTATCCCTGTTTTCAAAACTGTATTTACTATCCATGTTGCTACTCACTGAGCTATCAGCTGACTTAGTTTTTACCACTTCCAGGTGTTAGAAGGACTTAAAGTGGACTCATGGCGTAGCGGGGACTCAATTGCATGGACCTCTAGGGCATTTATTTAATTTGTTTTAGGTTGCTTTGTCGGGTTTTGTACATACATTGTGGTTGGGTTTGATTTAGAATTATTTTATTTTGTGGGCGATTTATGTGCCATTTAGTATATATTTTTGGAAGTTGGTTATGGCTGGTTTTACCATTTATACTTGTGGCATGTCACTGGATTGAGTGTTGATTTATTTATTTTTGGGCTATCATCACATTTATTCTTCATGGTTTTGGGTTCATGTTTAGGCTTACGTGTGCCTTGGGCTAAGTCCCTGTGGGCCACGGCCGGTCATGCCCGAATTTGGGGTGTGACACTCCCTACGGCGAAACACTAGGGCGAACAAAACCCTTATCTAGCAATTCCTGGAGCTGAATCTTCAACTCACTCAACTCGGCTGGGGCAAAACGATAAGGTGCCATAGAAATCGGCGCTGTACTGGGCACTAAATCAATAGAGAACTCTATCTCTCGATGAGGTGGTAAACTAACGAGATCCTCGGGAAAAACATTCGAATACTCACAAACCACCCTTGGTAATACAATCTGGGTCTCATCACACTCACCACTCATAAAGCTAGCAAGTAGACCACTAAGCTCATTCCGCCATCGCGGATTATACATCGGTGGCAACACACTACCAACCCGATCCCCCAAGAAATGGAAACACTCCCCGCTCCAGGTACAAACTGCGGCCCTCTGGCGGTAGCAATCAATAACGGCCCGGTATGACGATAGCCAGTCCGTACCCAAAATAACATCAAAACCCTTCATGGGCATGACAACAAAAGGAAAAGGAAGCCTATGGTCGGCGACCTCTATATCACAACCTCTAACACCTTGTTTCAAGATCAACTCACCTCCAACAGGCGATACTACACATATAGGAGATGCTAATTGTGCCAACTCCAATTCCAAAACAGATGCAAATGCAGCAGACACAAAAGAATGAGATGCACCCATATTAATCAATACATTAGCAACCGAGTTACAAAACAGAAAAGTACCTCTCACTACTGATGGAGCAGGTACTAGGTCCTGCGCGGTAACAGCATACACGCGCCCTGAACGCCCCTGATCTACCTGCTCACCTCTAGGAGCAAAGGACTGCTGTACTGACTGGGACGACGAAGCTCCCGGATTTGCCATCGAGACCTGCACAGACTGAGCTGGCTGATTACTCTGCGTCTGCCTAGAACCAAACGCTCCTGAAGTAGCACTCAACTGCGGGCAACACCTCTTCAGGTGCCCAGGCTGACCACACTGATAGCAAGACAAAGACTGGCCCCTGCCCTGACTCTGGCCCTGAGGCTAGCTGAAGAAGAAGCAGCTTGCTGACCCCCTCCCTTCTGCGGGCAAACCAAAGACTTGTGACCCAGCTGGCCACACGCAAAACAAGTCAAGCCTCCCTGACTACCTCTCCCAGAGCTCGCACTCGGCACTGGAAATGTCGATCTAGCCACACCACCCTGAGACTGCTGAGGGTTAGAACCCCTCTGTCTCCAGCCATCACCCTAACCATCTTAGCTCCTCTTGGAGCCTCTCTGCCCCTCATCCTCCTCCTACATCATGAGCTCCATATGAGCTGCCGCATCCACCAAACATTGGCCTTTCCCAGGTGATAGTGCAACTCAAAATCATAGTCCTCAATGAACTCCATCCACCTTCTCTGCCTCAAATTCAAGTCTCTCTATGTCAACAGATACTTCAAACTCTTGTGGTCCGAGAACACCTCGAACCTCTCACCATAAAGGTAGTGCCTCCAAATCTTCAAGGCAAAGATCACTGCTGCTAACTCTAGGTCGTGTGTAGGGTAGTTCTTCTCGTGTATTTTCAACTGACGTGAGCCATAAACTACCACTTTCCCCTCTTGCATTAACACACAACCCAAACCCTCTCGTGAGGCATCACAATAAACCGCATAGCCCAACCCTCTCTCCGGAATAATCAAAACTGGAGCGGTGGTCAATCTAACCTTCAACCCTTGGAACGACTTTTCGCAAGTCTCACTCCACACAAACTTAACCCCTTTTTGCGTCAATCTAGTCAATGGCGAAGCTAGCCTAGAGAAATCTTTCACAAACTGACGGTAATACCCAGCTATTCCCAGAAAACTGCGGATCTCGAACACGCTCTTAGGCTGTGCCCAATCTTGCACTGCCTCGACCTTGGATGTATCAACAGACACCCCTTCCCCGGATACCACATGGCCTAAGAAGTTCACCTCTCCTAGCCAGAACTCACACTTCCCAAACTTGGCATACAGCCTATGGGCTCTAAGCAACTCAAGCACCACTCTCAAGTGTTCCTCGTGCTTCTCCTCAGAAGGCGAATAGATAAGAATGTCGTCCACGAAAACGACTACAAATCGATCCAAGAATTCCCGGAAGATCCGGTTCATCAAGTCTATAAAGACTGCCGGTGCATTGGTAAGCCCGAATGGCATCACCAAAAACTCATAATGGCCATATCGCGTACGGAATGCCGTCTTAGGAATATCCTCCTCCCTGATCCTCAACTGGTGGTAACCCGATCTCAAGTCTATCTTAAAGAAACAACGGGAACCCTTCAACTGGTCAAACAGATCATCTATACGGGGCATAGGGTACTTATTCTTGACTGTAGCCCGATTCAACTTCCGGTAGTCTATACACAATCTCAAGGCACCATCTTTCTTTTTAGCGAAGAGGGCCGGTGCTCCCCACGACGAAACACTAGGGCGAACAAAACCCTTATCTAGTAATTCCTGGAGCTGAATCTTCAACTCACTCAACTCGGCTGGGGCAAAACGATAAGGTGCCATAGAAATCGGCGCTGTACTGGGCACTAAATCAATAGAGAACTCTATCTCTCGATGAGGTGGTAAACTAACGAGATCCTCGGGAAAAACATTCGAATACTCACAAACCACCCTTGGTAATACAATCTGGGTCTCATCACACTCACCACTCATAAAGCTAGCAAGTAGACCACTAAGCTCATTCCGCCCTCGCGGATTATACATCGGTGGCAACACACTACCAACCCGATCCCCCAAGAAATGGAAACACTCCCCGCTCCAGGTACAAACCGTGGCCCTCTGGCGGTAGCAATCAATAACGGCCCGGTATGACGATAGCCAGTCCATACCCAAAATAACATCAAAACCCTTCATGGGCATGACAACAAAAGGAAAAGGAAGCCTATGGTCGGCGACCTCTATATCACAACCTCTAACACCTTGTTTCAAGATCAACTCACCTCCAACAGGCGATACTACACATATAGGAGATGCTAACTGTGCCAACTCCAATTCCAAAACAGATGCAAATGCAGCAGACACAAAAGAATGAGATGCACCCGTATCAATCAATACACTAGCAACCGAGTTGCAAAACAGAAAAGTACCTCTCACTACTGATGGAGCCGGTACTAGGTCCTGCGCGGTAACAGCATGCACGCGCCCTGAAGGCCCCTGATCTACCTGCTCACCTCTAGGAGCAAAGGACTGCTGTACTGACTGGGACGACGAAGCTCCCGGATTTGCCCTCGAGGACTGCACAGACTGAGCTGGCTGATAACTCTGCGTCTGCCTAGAACCAAACGCTCCTGAAGTAGCACTCAACTGCGGGCAATACCTCTTCAGGTGCCTAGGCTGACCACACTGATAGCAAGACAGAGACTAGCCCCTGCCCTGACTCTGGCCTTGAGGTCTAGCTGAAGAAGAAGCAGCTCGCTGACCCCCTCCCTTCTGCGGGCAAACCGAAGACTTGTGACCCAGCTGGCCACACGCAAAACAAGTCAAGCCTCCCTGACTACCTCTCCCAGAGCCCGCACTCGGCACTGGAAAGGTCGATCTAGCCACACCACCCTGAGACTGCTGAGGGTTACAACCCCTCTGTCTCCAGCCATCACCCTAACCATCTTGGCTCCTCTTGGAGCCTCTCTGCCCCTCATCCTCCTCCTACATCATGAGCTCCATATGAGCTGCCGCATCCACCAAACATTGGCCTTTCCCAGGTGATAGTGCAACTCAAAATCATAGCCCTCAATGAACTCCATCCACCTTCTCTGCCTCAAATTCAAGTCTCTCTGTGTAAACAGATACTTCAAACTCTTGTGGTCCGAGAACACCTCGAACCTCTCACCATAAAGGTAGTGCCTCCAAATCTTCAAGGCAAAGATCACTGCGGCTAACTCTAGGTCGTGTGTAGGGTAGTTCTTCTCGTGTATTTTCAACTGACGTGAGCCATAAGCTACCACTTTCCCTCATGCATCAACACACAACCAAAACCCTCTCGTGAGGCATCACAATAAACCGCAAAGCCCAACCCTCTCTCCGGAATAATCAAAACTGGAGCGGTGGTCAATCTAGCCTTCAACCCTTGGAACGACTTTTCGCAAGTCTCACTCCACACAAACTTAACCCCTTTTTGCGTCAATCTAGTCAATGGCGAAGCTAGCCTGGAGAAATCTTTCACAAACTGACAGTAATACCCAGCTAATCCCAGAAAACTGCGGATCTCGAACACGCTCTTAGGCCGTGCCCAATCTTGCACTGCCTCGACCTTGGATGTATCAACAGACACCCCTTCCTCGGATACCACATGGCCTAAGAAGTTCACCTCTCCTAGCCAGAACTCACACTTCCCAAACTTGGCATACAGCCTATGGGCTCTAAGCAACTCAAGCACCACTCTCAAGTGTTCCTCGTGCTCCTCCTCCGAAGGCGAATAGATAAGAATGTCGTCCACGAAAACGACTACAAATCGATCCAAGAATTCCCGGAAGATCCGGTTCATCAAGTCCATAAAGACTGCCGGTGCATTGGTAAGCCCGAATGGCATCACCAAAAACTCATAATGGCCATACCGCGTACGGAATGCCGTCTTAGGAATATCCTCCTCCCTGACCCTCAACTGGTGGTAACCCGATCTCAAGTCTATCTTAGAGAAACAACGGGAACCCTTCAACTAGTCAAACAGATCATCTATACGGGGCATAGGGTACTTATTCTTGACCGTAGCCCGATTCAACTTCCGGTAGTCTATACACAATCTTAAGGCACCATCTTTCTTTTTAGCAAAGAGGGCCGGTGCTCCCCACAGCGAAACACTAGGGCGAACAAAACCCTTATCTAGCAATTCCTGGAGCTGAATCTTCAACTCACTCAACTCGGCTGGGGCAAAACGATAAGGTGCCATAGAAATCGGCGCTGTGCCGGGCACTAAATCAATAGAGAACTCTATCTCTCGATGAGGTGGTAAACTAACGAGATCCTCGGGAAAAACATCCGAATACTCACGAACCACCCTTGGTAATACAATCTGGGTCTCATCACACTCACCACTCATAAAGCTAGCAAGTAGACCACTAAGCTCATTCCGCCCTCGCGGATTATACATCGGTGGCAACACACTACCAACCCGATCCCCTAAGAAATGGAAACACTCCCCGCTCAAGGTACAAACCGTGACCCTCTGGCAGTAGCAATCAATAACGGCCCGGTATGACGATAGCCAGTCCATACCCAAAATAACATCAAAACCCTTCATGGGCATGACAACAAAAGGAAAAGGAAGCCTATGGTCGGCGACCTCTATATCACAACCTCTAACACCTTGTTTCAAGATCAACTCACCTCCAACAGGCGATACTACACATATAGGAGATGCTAACTGTGCCAACTCCAATTCCAAAACAGATGCAAATGCAGCAGACACAAAAGAATGAGATGCACCCGTATCAATCAATACACTAGCAATCGTGTTGCAAAACAGAAAAGTACCTCTCACTACTGATGGAGCCGGTTCTAGGTCCTGCGCGGTAACAGCATACACGCGCCCTGAAAGCCCCTGATCTCCCTGCTCACCTCTAGGAGCAAAGGACTGCTGTACTGACTGGGACGCCGAAGCTCCCGGATTTGCCCTCGTGGCCTGCACAGACTGAGCTGGCTGATAACTCTGCGTCTGCGTAGAACCAGACGCTCCTGAAGTAGCACTCAACTGCAGGCAATACCTCTTCAGGTGCCCAGGATGACCGTACTGATAGCAAGGCAAAGACTGGCCCCTGCCCTGACTCTGGCCCTGAGGCTAGCTGAAGAAGAAGCAGCTCGCTGACCCCCTCCCTTCTGCGGGCAAACCGAAGACTTGTGACCCAGCTGGCCACACGCAAAACAAGTCAAGCCTCCCTGACTACCTCTCCCAGAGCTCGCACTCGGGACTGGAAAGGTCGATCTAGCCACACCACCCTGAGACTGCTGAGGGTTAGAACCCCTCTGTCTCCTGCCATCACCCTGACCATCTTGGCTCCTCTTGGAGCCTCTCTGCCCCTCATCCTCCTCCTGCATCATGAGCTCCATATGAGCTGCCGCATCCACCAAACATTGGCCTTTCCGGGGTGATAGTGCAACTCAAAATCATAGTCCTCAATGAACTCCATCCACCTTCTCTGCCTCAAATTCAAGTCTCTCTGTGTAAATAGATACTTCAAACTCTTGTTGTCCGAGAACACCTCGAACCTCTCACCATAAAGGTAGTGCCTCCAAATCTTCAAGGCAAAGATCACTGTTGCTAACTCTAGGTCGTGTGTAGGGTAGTTCTTCTCGTGTATTTTCAACTGACGTGAGCCATAAGCTACCACTTTCCCCTCTTGCATCAACACACAACCCAAACCCTCTCGTGAGGCATCACAATAAACCGCATAGCCCAACCCTCTCTCCGGAATAATCAAAACCGGAGCGGTGGTCAATCTAACCTTCAACTCTTGGAACGAATTTTCGCAAGTCTCACTCTACACAAACTTAACCCCTTTTTGCGTCAATCTAGTCAATGGCGAAGCTAGCCTGGAGAAATCTTTCACAAACCGACGGTAATACCCAGCTAATCCCAGAAAACTGTGGATCTCGAGCTTGGATGTATCAACTGACACCCCTTCCCCGGATACCACATGGCCTAAGAAGTTCACCTCTCCTAGCCAGAACTCACACTTCCCAAACTTGGCATACGGCCTATGGGCTGTAAGCAACTCAAGCACCACTCTCAAGTGTTCCTCGTGCTCCTCCTCAGAAGGCGAATATATAAGAATGTCGTCCACGAAAACGACTACAAATCGATCCAAGAATTCCCGGAAGATTCGGTTCATCAAGTCCATAAAGACTGCCGGTGCATTGGTAAGCCCGAATGGCATCACCAAAAACTCATAATGGCCATACCGCGAACGGAATGCCGTCTTAGGAATATCCTCCTCCCTGACCCTCAACTGGTGGTAACCAGATCTCGAGTCTATCTTAGAGAAACAACGGGAAACCTTCAACTGGTCAAACAGATCATCTATACGGGGCATAGGGTACTTATTCTTGACCGTAGCCCGATTCAACTTCCGGTAGTCTATACACAATCTCAAGGCACCATCTTTCTTTTTAGCAAAGAGGGCCGGTGCTCCCTGTGAGAACCCGAATATAAAAATTAAGTAAATAATTAAATAATAGCAATAATAATATTACAATCTCAAATATTTTGATGGTGAATCTTAAAGTGCAAATTAAATATTTGGAGGGTCTTTTAATTAATTTTAAAACCTAAAATAAATTTATGGTGAAAGTCTTTAATTTAGAGACAAGGTTTATTATATAAAAAATAAAATAAAATAAAGAGAGAGAGAGAGAGAGGAGGGTGTGACTTGAACTCTAGACCACAAGGTTAATATATTAGACTCCTACCATTTGAGTTGCATATAACTTATATATATGTTTTGTATATTTATCTATTTATTTGACCTATGTATGCCCACCACTAGTATACAATAAAATAAACACAAACCCTACTCTATTATTTGTTCACCACATAGGGCAACAACACAGCAGCCACGGGAGAGGGTTTGAGAGAAGGAAAAAAAGAAGAAGATGTTGCAATCAAAGAACTTTTGGGTGTGTTGTGTTGTGTGTGATCATCAAAGGTTAGCCCTCCTAGGTTTTCTTCTCTTCTTTCTTTGTTCTTCATCCTTATTCTATAATTATTTTATTCATTCATGGAGAGGTTATAGGTTTATGTATTGTGTATATAGATATCCTATTAAGAAACTTGAGGAGCTAAATTTATGTGTAAAGATTGGGTGTAATTTTCAGTCCAAAAATTCTGTGCAAAGTCACAAATTTTAAAAATCAAGAAACCATATCAAACGGATGAATTTTAATCTGAAATTTTTCCAGTAGATCAATTACATATTGAATTGCATATCTGAATTTTTTCATAATTTTTGGGAGTCAAAATCTATATAAATTGAGGTATTCAAATCTGTCCAGGAAACCAGTCCGAAACAGTAAATTCGGGAGTGTTATTCTCTTTGGGTATAAATCCAAAAATTATCAAATTAGTGTCATTAGAACCGGTTACGAGTCTAGTTTCGTACGTTTTTGGCCTTGCATTGATTGCTCATGTATATTAAGAGAACCGTCAATTTCTTTAAAGTGCTGCAGAAAACAACCTGTTTGGATATAATAAATTGTAGATAATTATTTTGATAAGCAAATCAAGTGAAACCAATTGGGTTTGAAACTTAGGATATATTAGATCATATCTGGAGGTTATTGGAATTTTTCGAATAGCGTGGAGTGGGTTTTGTAATTTTCAAAGTTAGCGAATAGGTTGGGAAGGCTTGTTTGAAATTATGTTTTATCTTAAAGTCACAATTAATTAAGTTTTGACCGGAACCTATGTCTTGGGTGATTTTAGACCTTGAAGAACATGAACTTAGATAATATTTAAGAGTAACGGTGAGTTGGGTTGAGCCGTGTTAATGCGCTTTAGTTTGGGGTTACTTAGTTCGTATTCTTTAGTATTTTTAAATTAGTAGTGACGTGTAGTTTTCATATTGGTTCAGGGCACTAGTTGGACTTTCATACTCTATTCGAGGATTATATTATTTCGGTTTCAGGTGAGTAGTTTCATGCTACGTATTTTTATAAATGTTCCCCTGCCCTGAACTGTTGGAAAATTAAATTGTTGTTTTAAGACTAAACTGTTTTGATAAATTATTATATTATCAATGGAATAAAATTATTTCTGAAACATGTGTGAACTTGGCATACTATAAACTATTTGTTTTGGTCTCATGTTTATAATGATGAACCACCATGTTTTGCAAAACTGATGTGTATTGATTATTGGGACCATGTGTGTATTTAGTCCAGGGAAATTATTCCACTGTGTGTGGTGACTCTGGCCACTAGGGAACAGATCCGGGTTGGGCCGTGATGACTCTAGTGCTCAACGATTGTAAGGAAAAGACCTTTAAAAACAACTAGGTGACCTTCAATCGGATCGTCTTTGAGAAAAGGCCCAGGTGCCACCCTGAGGATGACTCTTAGCTCGGTATTGGATCCAACGGGGCTTATAGCCTTGAGAACTGTGTGGCAGATTATTTGTTTTTATTGGTACCCAGAAAATTATTAGTGTTCAGGTTATAATCTGTTTTAAGTGGAAAATGTCGTTTATCATGTTCTTGCGAGACATGAGTATTTTAAGTGTTGAATTGTGGAACATTCTTTTTGAAACAGATTGTATTTACCAAACTGTATGCCAATCTAGTTTCTGTGATATATATATCTTATTTTGGAATTTATCCCTGTTTTCAAAACTGTATTTACTATCCATGTTGCTACTCACTGAGCTATCAGCTGACTTAGTTTTTATCACTTCCAAGTGTTAGAAGGACTTAAAGTGGACTCATGGCGTAGCGGGGACTCAATTGCATGGACCTCTAGGGCATTTATTTAATTTGTTTTAGGTTGCTTTGTCGGGTTTTGTACATACATTGTGGTTGGGTTTGATTTAGAATTATTTTATTTTGTGGGCGATTTATGTGCCATTTAGTATATATTTTTGGAAGTTGGTTATGGCTGGTTTTACCATTTATACTTGTGGCATGTCACTGGATTGAGTGTTGATTTATTTATTTTTGGGCTATCATCACATTTATTCTTCATGGTTTTGGGTTCATGTTTAGGCTTACGTGTGCCTTGGGCTAAGTCCCTGTGGGCCACGGCCGGTCATGCCCGGATTTGGGGTGTGACACTCCCCACGGCGAAACACTAGGGCGAACAAAACCCTTATCTAGCAATTCCTGGAACTGAATCTTCAACTCACTCAACTCGGTTGGGGCAAAATGATAAGGTGCCATAGAAATCGGCGTTGTGCCGGGCACTAAATCAATAGAGAACTCTATCTCTCGATGAGGTGGTAAACTAACTAGATCCTCAGGAAAAACATCCGAATACAAACCACCCTTGGTAATATAATCTGGGTCTCATCACACTCACCACTCATAAAGCTAGCAAGTAGACCACTAAGCTCATTCCGCCCTCGCAGATTATACATCGGTGGCAACACACTACCAACCCGATCCCCCAAGAAATGGAAACACTTCCCGCTCCAGGTACAAACCGTGACCCTCTGGCGGTAGCAATCAATAACGGCCCCGTATGACGATAGCCAGTCCATACCCAAAATAACATCAAAACCCTTCATGGGCATGACAACAAAAGGAAAAGGAAGCCTATGGTCGGCGACCTCTATATCACAACCTCTAACACCTTGTTTCAAGATCAACTCACCTCCAACAGGCGATACTACACATATAGGAGATGCTAACTGTGCCAACTCCAATTCCAAAATACATGCAAATGCAGCAGACACAAAAGAATGAGATGCACCCGTATCAATCAATACACTAGCAACCGAGTTGCAAAACAGAAAAGTACCTCTCACTACTGATGGAGCAGGTACTAGGTCTTGCGCGGTAACAGCATACACGCGCCGCCCTGAAGGCCCCTGATCTACCTGCTCACCTCTAAGAGCAAAGGACTGCTGTACTGACTGGGACGACGAAGCTCCCGAATTTGCCATCGAGGCCTGCACAGACTGAGCTGGCTGATAACTCTGCGTCTGCCTAGAACCAGACGCTCCTGAAGTAGCACTCAACTGCGGGCAATACCTCTTCAGGTGCCTAGGCTGACCACACTGATAGCAAGACAAAGACTGGCCCCTGCCCTGACTCTGGCCCTGAGGCTAGCTGAAGAAGAAGCAGCTCGCTGACCCCCTCCCTTCTGCGGGCAAACCGAAGACTTGTGACCCAGCTGGCCACACGCAAAACAAGTCAAGCCTCCTTGACTACCTCTCCCAGAGCTCGCACTCGGCACTGGAAAGGTCGATCTAGCCACACCACCCGGAGACTGCTGAGGGTTAGAACCCCTCTGTCTCCAGCCATTACCCTAACCATCTTGGCTCCTCTTGGAGCCTCTCTGCCCCTCATCCTCCTCCTACATCATGAGCTCCATATGTGCTGCCGCATCCACCAAACATTGGCCTTTCCCAGGTGATAGTGCAACTCAAAATCATAGTCCTCAATGAACTCCATCCACCTTCTCTGCCTCAAATTCAAGTCTCTCTGTGTCAACAGATACTTCAAACTCTTGTGGTCCGAGAACACCTCAAACCTCTCACCATAAAGGTAGTGCCTCCAAATCTTCAAGGCAAAGATCACTGCTGCTAACTCTAGGTCGTGTGTAGGGTAGTTCTTCTCGTGTATTTTCAACTGACGTGAGCCATAGGCTACCACTTTCCCCTCTTGCATCAACACACAACCCAAACCCTCTCTTGAGGCATCACAATAAACCGCATAGCCCAACCCTCTCTCCGGAATAATCAAAACCGGAGCGGTGGTCAATCTAACCTTCAACCCTTGGAACGACTTTTCGCAAGTCTCACTCCACACAAACTTAACCCCTTTTTGCGTCAATCTAGTCAATGGTGAAGCTAGCCTGGAGAAATCTTTCACAAACTGACGGTAATACCCAGCTATTCCCAGAAAACTGCGGATCTCGAACACGCTCTTAGGCTGTGCCCAATCTTGCACTACCTCGACCTTGGATGTATCAACAGACACCCATTCCCCGGATACCACATGGCCTAAGAAGTTCACCTCTCCTAGCCAGAACTCACACTTCCCAAACTTGGCATACAGCCTATGGGCTCTAAGCAACTCAAGCACCACTCTCAAGTGTTCCTCGTGCTCCTCCTCAGAAGGCGAATAGATAAGAATGTCGTCCACGAAAACGACTACAAATCGATCCAAGAATTCCCGGAAGATCCGGTTCATCAAGTCCATAAAGACTGCCGGTGCATTGGTAAGCCCGAATGGCATCACCAAAAACTCATAATGGCCATATCGCGTACGGAATGCCGTCTTTGGAATATCCTCCTCCCTGACCCTCAACTGGTGGTAACCCGATCTCAAGTCTATCTTAGAGAAACAACGGGAACCCTTCAACTGGTCAAACAGATCATCTATACGGGGCATAGGGTACTTATTCTTGACCGTAGCCCGATTCAACTTCCGGTAGTCTATACACAATCTCAAGGCACCATCTTTCTTTTTAGCGAAGAGGGCCGGTGCTCCCCACGGCGAAACACTAGGGCGAACAAAACCCTTATCTAGCAATTCCTGGAGCTGAATCTTCAACTCACTCAACTCGGCTGGGGCAAAACGATAAGGTGCCATAGAAATCGGCGCTGTACCGGGCACTAAATCAATAGAGAACTCTATCTCTCGATGAGGTGGTAAACTAACGAGATCCTCGGGAAAAACATTCGAATACTCACAAACCACCCTTGGTAATACAATCTGGGTCTCATCACACTCACCACTCATAAAGCTAGCAAGTAGACCACTAAGCTCATTCCGCCCTCGCGGATTATACATCGGTGGCAACACACTACCAACCCGATCCCCCAAGAAATGGAAACACTCCCCGCTCCAGGTACAAACCGTGACCCTCTAGCGGTAGCAATCAATAACGGCCCGGTATGACGATTGCCAGTCCATACCCAAAATAACATCAAAACCCTTCATGGGCATGACAACAAAAGGAAAAGGAAGCCTATGGTCGGCGACCTCTATATCACAACCTCTAACACCTTGTTTCAAGATCAACTCACCTCCAACAGGCGATACTACACATATAGGAGATGCTAACTGTGCCAACTCCAATTCCAAAACAGATGCAAATGCAGCAGACACAAAAGAATGAGATGCACCCGTATCAATCAATACACTAGCAACCGAGTTGCAAAACAGAAAAGTACCTCTCACTACTGATGGAGCCGGTACTTGGTCCTGCGCGGTAACAGCATACACGTGCCCTGAAGGCCCCTGATCTACCTGCTCACCTCTAGGAGCAAAGGATTGCTGTACTGACTGGGACGACGAAGCTCCCGGATTTGCCCTCGAGGCCTGCACAGACTGAGCTGGCAGATAACTCTGCGTCTGCCTAGAACCTGACGCTCCTGAAGTAGCACTCAACTGTGGGCAATACCTCTTCAGGTGCCCAGGCTGACCACACTGATAGCATGACAAAGACTGGCCCCTGCCCTGAGGTCTAGCTGAAGAAGAAACAGCTCGCTGACCCCCTCCCTTCTGCGGGCAAACCGAAGACTTGTGACCCAGCTGGCCACACGCAAAACAAGTCAAGCCTCCCTGACTACCTCTCCCAGAGCCCGCACTCGGCACTGGAAAGGTCGATCTAGCCACACCACCCTGAGACTGCTGAGGGTTAGAACCTCTCTGTCTCCTGCCAGCACCCTGACCATCTTGGATTCTCTTGGAGCCTCTCTGCCCTTCATCCTCCTCCTGCATCGTGAGCTCCATATACTGCCGCATCCACCAAATGTCTATACTCCCGGATGAAAGATCCACCAACCCTCAACTTGAGACCTCGCCTCAACTTCCGCTCAAACTCAAAGCAACGGCGTTCCTCGGATGCCACCAGTTCAGGTGCAAACCTGGACAGACTGGTAAAAGTAGCCTCAAACTCGGCCACTGACAAGCCCTGCTGCCTAAGCTGGCAAAACTGCTCTCTTAGCTTCTCCCTTGCAGCTGAAGATAAAAATTTTCTCTTCTAACTCTCAAGAAGAAGGGGAAGAAAGTAGAGCCTCTCTCTCTAGAATCTAGAGAGAGAAAGCTCCCCCTGGAGTGAAAATGGGGCACTGTCTGATTGTCTTTCTCACCTTGTGAGGGAGAATGTGTACTGTGTGAGTTATCAGTCCGATGAACTCTTTTCGGCTGGTTTGTTATCCGTATAGTGAGTTATGTGAGTCTGGGTTGTGGTGCTTTTTCAGTGCCTCATTTGTTACAGCCATATTCCATTTATTGGCTGGAGTGATATTCTATTCATGTCGTTTCTGTCCAGCTTGGGTTTTCAAGATGGGTAGTTCTGATCATGTTGTGAAGTTGGTGAAACCGGTCTTCTCCATAGTCGGTGTCTGTTCTTGGCTGGAGTCCATCCATGGCAGCGTTTCGGCATTTCATTTCCGGCTCTGGTCTGTTCTCCGATGCTGGTTTTGGGCTGTCCGAAGTTTTTTAGTCGATGATGGGCGCCGTTGGTGGTGTGGTGTTATCGGCGGAGTTGGGTTTTGGTGCTTATAGCTTAAGCTTCATTAAGTTTTGATGTTGCTGCTGTAATGGGCCCTTCGGCGTTAGCTACATATTTTTCTGGTTGCATCGCTGGGTTTCTGAGATTCTTGGGTTGTGTCGCTTGGCTGCTGGAGTTTTTTTTTGGCTCCGGTGCTAGCGTGGAATTTTTGCTTCGGTGCCGGTGTAACCAAGCCGTGAGCTGTGTGTATGGAAGAAGAAGTAGTGTGCAGACGCGCCTAGTTGCGGTTGGGTGTAATTAGGTGAGTGAAGTGTGTTTTGGGGCAGAGGGACGCACGAGCAGTGTGCTGATGTTGCCGTGTGCAGACATTTGGTGGGCAAGAGTGTAAGTGGTATATATAAATATATTATATATACTTTTTGTATTGTTGGGAGTACCACGTGGGGCCAACCTATATTATTTTCAAAAACCAGGTTCCATCGCCCATGGTTTTCAATTAGCAGGTTGTGGTATTGCCATCGCATGCAATTTCTTATTGTGGGCCCACGTTGCTTAAGGTGTACCATGTGCGTGAAGATCAAAAAGGCTGTGCTAAGTTCATGTCGTGTGGGTTATAAATAAATGGTGGGCCCACGGATTGGTTTTCTTTTGGGCTACCCGTGGGTCACTATTTTGGGGGAAGATGGGCTCTATTTGGTCAATATATGTGATTGTCTATTAGTGGCCATTGTTTATTGGTTTTATTTGTAAACTTCTCTTGTTTAGACTCTTTGCAGCGGAACTTATATAGTCAATGATTTTATGATGATTGATTGTGTGATCCTCATGTGACTCGATATGAGGGCGGTTTTGAGTCATCTCTGTCAAGAGTGATTGGGGAGTCACTGCTTTAGGGAATAGTGGTTCGATAACCAACCGAGTTAGAGATTGGGAGATGAGCGGGTGGATAGCTACCGGTTTTTTGGTCGCTTCTTATCTTCATGTGACCCGTCCTTATTGATCATATTGCCACGCCTGACATGGAGTGAAGGGCACACTGCCGTGGGGTTTGAGGCTTTTGATCTACCAAGGAAGGGACTGGGGGATGTGATGATTGATCTAAGGATTTTGTTGGCTGTGTTTTGGTTTGTTGCTAAGGGGCTATTGTAGTTTCACTTCAACTCCCTAGACCGTGGCTTATGGTTTTTGACCGTGCTAGCTTCATGTGACTCTGCTGGGACTTCTCATGGGGTATATTTTATCCTCCGTCATGGCTTTGGTTAAGTGGCTTGGATGTCACGGCTGTGAGGAGTGGGATGCTTATTGGATTCCATGTTTTATTTGCAATCGAGACTGGGGGCATGTGGGGTTAATCTTTGACTCGGCTTGTGGGTTGTTGTTTTGTCAGTGTGTTTGTTTTGTTTTTGCTTTGTGATGTTATTTGTGTGTATCTTTGCCCATATATCCACCTCAAGTTTCTATCTATTATCTCTGATGGTAGGGGTTACTTGAGGGCAAAAGGATATATGGGCAAAGTTGGGATTTTTTGTGTTTTCTGTTGTTCTTGTTTGTCCCCCCTTTTTAGGGGGGTCCAGTGGTTGTTTATGTTGGTTATACTTGTTTTTATTTGCTGTTGGGCGTGCCTGGGGCGTGCCAGGGTCACCTTCAAAGCCCCGTCCTCGATGCCCAGCATCTCGAACGTCTTCTCCATTTGTTCTAACCACTCGTCAGCTTTAAGTGGCTCCTTCGGATCCCCAACAAACTCGTCTGGGTTAGACCGGAAGAATTCCCTCTTCAAGAAAGAAGGCCCTGCCTCAGCAACTTGATTCTCAGCTCTGAGAATACCCAAAGCTCCCGCTATCTCTCGGGCCAAGGCGCCCATAGCCTGCTGACCCGCTGGCTCGGCCACGTTGGCCTGACCAACTCCCTCCTGCATTGCCGGAACGTCATCCGGTAAAGGCACCTCCTGCCTACCATGCCTGCCACGCCTACCACGCCTTCGTCCTGACATCCTAATAAAGGTAACCAAGACTATTAGCACATCCACAAATGTGCCGAAGCTATAACACCCTCGTCCTAATGCATGGACAACTGTAATTCACTCCACGTAAGCACATAAACACATAAGCACTTACGAATTTCATTTCCGGATAATGATAGTCCCGAGGCGTTACTAGAGTTCCGGTTAGAAACAGCATTGATCAAGTGCCTTTCCAACAAGACTCACAGAAACCCAAGGATCCAATCAACATCCTAGAAACTAAATCCCATACCCACATAGTCACATAAGCATGTTATCAATTAAGCACATAGCATATGACACTACATCTAAGTCTCTATCAAGCGAGACAAACCCATTGTGATCCTAATCACTTCCCACGTAGCCAAAGTATTCGAACCCGATACATTCTGATACCAAGTTGTAACGCCCTCAAAAAAATACATAAAATCCATCATTTTAGACATGCATTGATATAAAAGAAACCGACCATTTCTATTCATCAGAGTAATTCTTACAACTGTATTACATGTTAACAACAAAAGCAAATGCCCTACGGGCTTACAGCTTTCCAAGTTAACACTTGGTTACAAAAGGGAGTACTAACTCAATACACAAAAAGCCCTTGGCTTGAATTTACATGTAATACACCAAAAGAAAATAAGCAAAACAATCCGCCTGCCTCTAGCCTCCCAAGCTATGTCCTTGGAGGTGGCATGCTACCTGTACCTGAAAATGATGTCCCATAAAGGGTGAGCCACAGCCCAGTAGAGATATGCTAAACACAGTATGAGCAATGACTAAGACATTACCAATTGATAAATGTTCAATTTCCATAAACCGATTCATAACCCATTTCCATTCCATTCCACTTTCCATTTCTTATCAATTTCACAATTTACATCAACGGCTCAGAACCTGGCCAACCACTTATATGAGACAATGACTCATATTAAACATTTCCCATTATACAATAGATAAACACACTGGTTATATCAATATCTCAACAGATAAGCATACAAGCTATATCCACATTTCAACAGATATGCATATTAGCTATATCAACACTTCCAATGACAAGCATATGAGCTGTGTCAACACTTCCAAAGATAAGCATATAAGCTATATGAACACATCATCTGACAAGCATATGAGCTGTATCAGTGGAGTCCATCCCCTATCTCCTCCCACACAACATCCGGTTTAGAGGTCCATCCCCTATCTTCCCCTAAACTGTGGAGTACATCCCCTATGAGCTGTGTCAACACTTTCAATGTTTTCAAAAGTGAGCGATTAATAAATCGAACTCCACAATTCAACCATTTAATGAACCAATTTCATTATTTCCAACTCAATTCCATATAGCTACAATTTTTCCAAATTAATTATACCAATTAATTTATTCCACAAATTAGGGTTTTCTACCCCATTTCCCAATATTGACCCAATGGCCTATATATCCATAACTAACAACAATATCATTATTTTGGAACCCAAAATACATATTTTTGAATCAAAATAACAAAACCCCTTTTTAACATTTTCAAACCCTAACTTCCCAAAATCAACCATTTAACAAAATACCCAAATATCTAGGTCAAAACCCATAGTTGTGAGTAGGAATCCCTACCTCAAAAGATGACACCCAACGAAGAAGATGGTGAAAACAAAATTGCTCCAAACCACGAGTTTCGCGGATCAAAAGATAGCCCTCGACGATCAACAACTCTTTTGTAAAGGCCAAAGGTGAGGAAAACACCCTAGCTAGATCAATACTTAGAGAGAAGTTAAGGTTTTAGAGAGAGGAGCTCTCAAATGGCTTTTTCGGAAAAGTAAGAGAGAGAAAGAATGAGAAAAAGTGATTTAAAACTACCCACAGCCAACTGATGTACGACATTCTCGCTCGAGCAGAAAACACAATGCTCGAGCGTCAAGAACAAAAACTAGGTCCGCTCGAGCGCAAAAAGGTCCGCTCGAGCGCCAAGACACAAGAATAAAGCACATCCGCTCGAGCGCGAAAACCAGTCCGCTCGAGCATAGATTTCCCCCTCTCAGAACTTACACCGAGAAGGTACTACCCGCTCGAGCGCCACCGCTCGAGCGTAAAGAAACCCGCTCGAGCATAAAAATCACACCTGCAGAAGTTTTGTAGGGACACGAAATACTGGGGGTGTGCAATACCCGCTCGAGCGCAAGAAGACCTGTAACGCCCTCAAATAAATAGCATTAAACCCATCAATAGAGACATACATTTATATACAAAAGATCCACATTCTTCAATTCATCAGAGTACTTCATTACAAAAGTATTACATGTTAACAACAAAAGCAAATGCCCTACGGGCTTACAGCTTTCCAAGTTAACACTTGGTTACAAAATAGAGTACTAACTCAGCTACATATTAAGCCCTTGGCTTGAATTTACATGTAATACATCAAAGAAATAAGACAACACAAGTGTGCCCGCCTCTAGCCTCCCAAGCTATGTCCTTGGAGGTGGCATGCTACCTGTACCTGAAAATGATGTTCCCATATAGGGTGAGCCACAGCCCAGTAGAGATATACTAAACCAACTATGAACAATGACTAAAAGATTAGCAATTGATAGATGGCCAACACCGATACATCCACATATATCACATCGCAGTTTCATAACATACAAGTCTATGTCACTTTTCATTCTCCACCTTTATTTAATAGATAAGCATATTAGCTATATCAACGTCTCAACAGATAAGCATATTACACATCATCAGATAAGCATATTAGCTATATCCACACTTCACTAGACAAGCATATGAGCTGTATCTACACTTCTCAAAGATAAGCCTATGAGCTGTATCTTCACTTCTCTAGACAAGCATATGAGCTGTATCTACGGAGTTCATCCCCCATCTCCTCCCAACACTATCCGGTTTAGAGGTACATCCCCCATCTTCCCCTAAACCGCGAAGTACATCCCCCATCTCCTCCTCTACACACAATGCATATAAACACAAAGGTTCTATACACAACCAATCAATACATAAAATTAATGTATTCAATCCACCGTCATACTCTATGACACATTCAATCGATTAGTTTTAGTTTGCCTAATCATCATGCATTGTCTACAACAATCAAGACTATCCTCCACCGAGAGCCCAAAGTAGTTATTTCTAAATAGAAAATAAATGCACAAAATGGATATTAAATCAACATTTCAATTCGGTGAGCGATAAGTGATCCAACTACACCCTTTAATCCCTTCCCTTTCCAATTCCCAACAATTAATTGTACAAATTAATCCATCAATGTAATTAGGGCATTTTCCATAATTAACATTTCAACCCTACACGATTTCATTTTCATCAATGTTTCAACATTTACTTCATTCATTCATGCCAAACACGCATTTAGGTTTTATAGAATTAAAACCCTAACTTTTGTAAAATTACACAAAGGCCCAAACTCTCTCAAAATTACCCAACAACTCCCAACATATCAAAAAGCCAAAATTTAAAGACAAAACTCATAGAGAGGAGTAGGATATCCCTACCTCAAAGGATGACTCCCAACCAAGAAGGTGAAGAAGACGAAAATGCTCCAACCCAAGAATTTCTCGGATCAAAAGATAGCCCTCGACGATCAACAACCTTTTTGTAAAGGCCAAAGGTGAGGAAATCACTCCTACTAGATCAATACCTAGAGAGAAGTCAAGGTTTTAGAGAGAGGAGCTCTCAAAATGGGTTTTAGAAAAAGTATGAGAGAGAAAGGAAAGTAAAAAGTGATTTAAAATCACCTAGCGGATAACTCATATACGCATGACCCGCTCGAGCGGAGAACACAACGCTCGAGCGCCAAGAACAAAAATCTGGACACGCTCGAGCGCAATAAGGCCCGCTCGAGCGCCAAGACACGAGAATAAAGCACTTCCGCTCGAGCGCGAAAACCAGTCTGCTCGAGCATAGATTTCCCCCTCCCAGAACTTATACCCAGAAAGTACTACCCGTTCGAGCGCCAACAGATCCGCTAGAGCGTTACCGCTCGAGCGTAAACAAACCTGCTCGAGCGTAAAAATCACATCTGCAGAAGTTTTACAGGAACACGAAATACTGGTTTTGTGCAATCCCCGCTCGAGCGCAAGAAGACCCACTCGAGCGGAACGCCTAAAAACTGGACAACAAGGAATTGAAACCAAGGCCTAACCAACCTGTAACAACACTGCCCAAAACATCCTAAAACTCAACCAAGTGAAATTAAAGGACGGCAACAAGATAGATAGTACTACCAACTTCACGGAACCGAGTCCGGAATACAACAGAACAGCAAAGGGACAACCGGGATCACTATAAAACCCGCTCGAGCGGACCGCCTAAAAACTGGGCAACAAGGAATTGAAACCAAGGCCTAACCAACCTGTAACAACCCTGCCCAAAAAAACCTAAAATTCAATCAAGCAGAATTAAGGGACGACAACAAGATAGATACAACTACTAACTTCACGGAACCGAGTCCGGAATACAACAGAACAGTAAAGGGACGACCGGGATCGCTATAGCCTCCCCCCTTTAAGAATTTCGTCCCCGAAATTAAACACATGTTTTTCAAAAACAAGTTTTCTCCATTCTCAACAATATTACAACATAATATTAAATAACCCGACCCATTACCGGTCAATCCCATCTCTTTTCAAGATGCATTACTCATTACACGTAACAACCTGCATTATCAACATGCATTCCTTTGAAATCTACCAATTTCAACCTGTTTCTCACAATTTCTTAACACATGCAACATTAATATTATGCTTTAAAAACAAAGTTTAGGCCTGCCCAGTTAATGGGTTAGTGAGAGAAGCTCTGACGTCTCTCTAGAAAACTCTTGTTTTCTAGGGTTCAATATCTCATTGATTGCCGATGTCTGGAGTAAAGGAAAAAGGGTGAGACCTCTAAAAGTTGAGCTCTAAATGGGCATTAAATTGTCTTTTTCCTACCCATGTTTTGTCTTTTACCTTTTTTTTTTTTTTTTTTTTTAAATGGTGCCAGCTCATTAGAGCTGTTTGAGGACAGCTCTAATTAGAGCTCTTTAGCAAAACCCCTGGAGTAAATGCTACCATTAATGATAGAGAGGTGGGGGAAAATGCAAAGAGTAAGTCTGTAAAGATATCTGGTCTAGTCGATCGGAATCTAGGGTTTACTAAGAATCGTTTTACGACATTGTGTGACGATTTGATGGCTTCTGAAGCAGAACTGTCTACACCTAGTGGTGAGGGTATCTCAAGCGTAGATCTCAGTGTTGTTATTCCGATGGTAGATCTGCCAAGTGCGGAGGCTCATAACCAGGAAGTGGTAGTCAACGTTGAGGCAAATTGTTCTGAAGAGATGGGTGTTTCGGCTCCGTTCTCAGAATTAGTGGGTTTAGACCTATCTAAATCCCCAATCGATGACGGATCTAAGGATGTTGTGCAGAGCTTGGATAAAATGAAGGGTCCGATGCTCCCAGGTCTTGGTCAGGAACCATCTACGCCGATTGGTAATGAGATTGGCACGAGTTGGTCTGAAATCGTCGAGGAAGAGAATAATAGCTTCCTGAATCTGCCCGATAGTCTGGAGATCGCGCGTAACAGGGGGGGGGCCAAGCCAAATATGGTTCCTATCTCTGAAACCCAGATTCCTCTTGGAGAATCTACTCAAGGGGGAGGTGGTAGGGGGGGAAGCAGTTATCGGGGTGGGAGAGGAGGTCGCGGGGGCTCCAGTGGTAGCAGAACTGTAGAGCAAATGGATCAAGGAAACCGATCATGGGCCAATGTTACTGCCGCATCTACTCGATCAAACATCAAGCTCAGGTATGTCCCTCCAACTGCTGTAGAAGATAGTATTGTGGTAGAAATGCCAGCAAGACTTGATCCTTTGGAGAAATGGGATTCCTGCCTCGTTGGCTATTTTATTGATAAAGGAGTTGGGTATAATTATCTTCGGAACAGTGCGTTTGGGATGTGGAAGGCTAAGGGCCTTAAGGAAGTTCTTACAAATGGGGATGGTTTCATGTTCTTCATTTTTGATACCCCTGAGTGCTGTAGAGACGTTCTAGAGGGAGGCCCATGGTATATTGGGGGTTACCTCCTCATCTTGAAACAATGGAAGAGAATGATGAAGCTTGCCAAGGAGAAATCCACTAAAATCCCAGTTTGGGTGAAATTTTTTAATGTCCCCCTGGAATACTGGGACCCTGATGGCTTAAGCAGGATTGCTAGTGCAATTGGCAACCCCCTCTTTATGGATCAGCTTACGGCTCGAGGTAGTAGAGTGGCTTTTGCTAGAATCTGTGTGGAGATAGAAGCTACATCAAAGTTGCTCTCTTATTTCCAAATCAGGTGTGGTGATGATGCAGTCTTAATTAAAGCTGAATATCAGGGACTGCCTTCTGTTTGTCAACACTGTCAGATCTTTGGACATAGTACTGAGAAGTGTGTTTCCAAACAAGTGGCCCAGTTGATCTCCTTGCAGAAGGTAACCGAAGAGAATGTTAATCCTCAGGAAGAAGGTTGGACAACTGTTCAAGCTAAGGGTAAAAGGAAGGTGGGGGATCCTGAGTTAGAGACTATCCCTGAAGTGGTGGAGTCCCCTGAAATCCCTTCAGATACGGAGCCCATACCTACCTCAGCTGTAGAGCCTTTGGCTATTTCAGCTCATAATCAAGTGTTACAAGAGGATCCGGCCGAGAAGAGCTCCTCTATGGAAGAAGTAAGTTCTGACAGTAGTGATGTGGATAGATTTCAAAAGAAGATTTTCGAGATTACAAAGCTGGTGATACTTAATGCTGCTGAAATGTTAGAGTCAGCTCTGAAGGAGGTAAAGAAGACCCCTACTGTAGCTCAGGTAAACCAGAATATAACGAACAAGTCCTCTGGCAAGGGAAGCAGCAGCCAGAGGAAGAAGAAGAAGTAACCAGTTTCAGTTGGTTGTGGTTTTTGTCATCTCTCCTTTTTGTATCCCAATGACTGTTAAAATTGCTTCATGGAATGTTAGAGGATTGAATGATCCCTCTAAACAAAAAGAAGTTAAGAATTTTGTGTCTAAAGAAAATTTTCATGTCATGGGAGTTTTGGAAACTAAAATAAAGCAAACCAATGAGAGGAAAATTTGTGAAAAATGCTTTGGTAAATGGTCTATGCTCTCCAATTCACAACCAACTGAAACTGGGAGAGTCTGGGTGTGCTGGAACAATGATTTTTGTGATCTTCAACTGATTTCCATGTCAAATCAGCATATTTTGTGTAAAATCCTTGATTTGGCTACAAATGAATATTTTTTTGCTGTTTTTGTCTATGCTGCAAATAAGCACGTTTTGAGGAAAGTATTTTTTGATACAATGTTTAATATCTCCCGTGCTAAATCCAAAGTTCCTTGTATTTTTTTGGGTGATTTTAATGCTATAAGGTACCAACAGGAAAAAATTGGGGGTTCTCCTACCTGGACCTCTGAAAATGAGGAGTTTAATACTTATATTAACGCATCTGAATTGGCTGATCTATCTTATGGTGGATGCCAATTCACATGGGCTAATAAAAGGAGTGAGGGAGCTTTCATAACGACCAAGATTGACAGAGTCCTGGTTAACGAGGCCTGGCTGGATAAGTTTCCTGAGTCTACGGCTACTTTTCTCCCGGCTGGTATCTCTGATCACTCTTCTGTTGTGGTCAACATTAGTGTTAACAGTAGCTCCTTTAAGAAACCTTTCAAATACTTTGACTTCTGGTCTCAACACCCAGATTTTCTTAGCACTGTTTCTAATACCTGGTTTCAATATATTCGTGGTGTCCCTATGTTCAGAATTTGTCAGAAGCTGAGACAACTCAAAGTCAGTCTTAAGCTTCTTAATAAAAAAGATTTTAGTGATCTATCCACTCATGTCCTTATCTCTAAGGCTAGTTTGGATCTTGCTCAAATTAAGCTTGATAAAGATCCTTTGAACTGTGGGCTTCAATCTGTGGAGAGAGAGGAGTTAAAAAGATACATTGAGCTTAGCAATTTGGAAGAGTGCCTTGCTCTTCAAAAATCCAGAGTCCAATGGCTTGGTCTGGGGGATAGGAATAGCAGCTTCTTTTTTAGGTCTGTTAAGAGTAATATTAATAGAGGTAAAATCATGAGTGTGGTTATGGAGGATGGTTCTAGGTCCACTAAGTATACTGATATTCATGATACTTTTGTCCAGTTCTATACCAAGCTGTTTGGTACCCCTATCTTGGGGGAGTACAATGGTCTTGAGCGTATCAAATCGCTGGTGAATAAAAAGGTTTCTAATTCTCAATCGGCTCTTTTAGCTAAACCTGTTTCGGATGTTGAAATCAAGGAGGTTTTTTGGTCTCTTAAAGCCAATAAAGCTCCTGGCCCTGATGGGTATTTAGCTAGTTTCTTCAAAAGCTCTTGGAATATTGTTGGGAAGGAGGTTACTCTTGCCATTAAGTCATTTTTTGACTCTGGTAAACTCCTCTCGGAGTTCAATAGCACCATCATTGCTTTTATTCCTAAAATTCCTAATCCTATGAATGTTGGTGACTATAGGCCTATTTCTTGCTGTAATACCATCTATAAATGCATTGCCAAGATAATAGCTAACAGAGTCAAATTGGTGCTTCCTGATCTGATTGATCCTGTGTAATCTGCTTTTGTCCAGGGTAGAAGAATCTCGGACAACATCTTTCTGTCCCAAGAGATTATGAGGGGTTACCACCGGAGTTCTAAAACTCCGAAGTGCGCTATGAAGGTGGACATCATGAAAGCCTACGATACTGTGAGATGGGAGTTTATTATTGATATCCTCACTGCTATGGACTTTCCTCCTTGCATGATAAATTGGATTAGAGCTTGTATGACTAGTCCTTCCTTCTCCATTTGCATTAATGGTAGTCTTCATGGGTATTTTAAAGGGGCTAGGGGACTTAGGCAAGGAGACCCTATGTCCCCTTATCTTTTTGTCTTGGCTATGGAGGTCTTGGCTAGAATTCTTGCTGAAAAATCTAGAAACCCTCTTTTTAAGTTCCATTGGAGATGTGAGAAGACTAAAATTGTTAATTTGTGTTTTGCTGATGACCTTATGATCTTCTGTAGAGGGGATCCGGGGACTGTTAGTCTCATCATGCAAGGTTTGGAGGAATTCAGGAAATTGTCCGGTCTCACTCCTAATCCTAATAAGGGTAATATTTATTTTTCCGGGTGTAGTAGTGAGCTTAAAGCTAATATTTTGCACATTGCCAAATTCACTGAGGGCTCCCTCCCTGTGAAATACTTGGGTGTGCCTTTGATCACCACTAAGCTTAGAGCGTCTGATTGCCAAACTTTGGTTGATAGGATGACTAAAAGGATTAAAAGCTAGACCAATAAATTGCTATCTTATGCTGGAAGAGCCCAACTCATCCAGTCTATTCTTTTTTCGATGCAAGTTTATTGGTCCTCCATTTTTATTCTCCCTAAGAGGGTTATCCGCGACATAGAAAATCTTCTCAGATCTTTCCTTTGGTCTGGGACGGAGCTGAAAAAACATAGTGCTAAAATTGCTTGGAAGCAAATTTGCAAAAAAAAAAGATGAGGGTGGGCTTGGTTTTAAGGATATGGAGGTTTGGAATAAAGCGGCTATAGCCAAACATGTTTGGTATTTGTTTTCGGGTGGGGAATGTTCTATGTGGTGTCAATGGGTTAAGTCATACTTACTTAAGGGTAAGAGTTTTTGGGGTATTAAGGTGCCCAGTGATCCCTCCTGGGTTTGGAGGAAACTATTGTCACTTAGGGATTTAATTTTCCCCCTTATCAAATTCAAACTTGGTAATTGAGGAAATGTGTTCCTCTGGTATGATAACTGGCACCCCTTTGGTTCGCTTCTGCTTCGGTATGGTCCTAGGATTTTGTATGATACCAACCTTCCTGATAGTTCTAAGGTTAGTTCTATTATCTCAAATGATTCTTGGAATTGGCCTTTTCCTAACTCTTGGGAGATACAGGAATGGATTGCTGCCACTCCTCCTTCTCTTAAACCTTCCCTTGATTCCCCTGATATTCCTGTGTGGAGCTTGACTGCTGATGGCTCTTTTTCTATCCACTCTGCTTGGGAATGTTGGAGGGACAAGGGCCCAAAGGTTACTTGGTCTAATCTTATTTGGGGTCCTCCTGTTATCCCTAGGGTTAGTTTCATTGTGTGGCTGGCTATTCATGAGAGACTTAACACCGAGGATAGGCTCCAAATCTTTCGTCTCCTTACTAGCCCTAGCTGCCCTTTATGTTGTGCTCCTGAGGAGAACCACTCCCATTTGTTCTTTGGGTGTCTCTATTCCTCTAGGATTTGGGCTGTTATCCAAGCTAAATGTAATTCCCACTGGCCTTCTCTGCCTTGGTTGGAACTTGTTGAGTTTGCTACTAAATCCATCAATGGTAAATCTCTGAAATCTGTGATTTTGAAACTCTCTTTTCTCTGCACTATCTACCACATTTGGATGGAGAGAAATAGTAGAATCTTTAGTAAGGTTTTCAAACCTGAAGAGGTTGTCACTAACTCTATCATCCAAATGGTCAGGGGTAGACTCCTTTTTATGGAAAATGTGAAAGCTTATGCAGGTGACAACTGGTATTTGGAACAATGGAACCTGCCCTCTAAAATCCTGTTGCAGTCCCAAACTGCCGCAGTTGAAAGGAATTTGAGTGGTGTGAGTTATCCTACATTGAGGGTTGAGTGATGGTGAGCAGATATGGCGTGTTTTGTCTAACAAAGGGTGCTGTTTTGCAGATGGTTTTTTATTCTCAGATTCTATCAACTATTATGGACCCCAAATGTTTACAATATCTGGAGCCTATGAAGGGAGGGTTGAGGGATGTGAGCCAGTACAGATACTATTGTAAATGTGGGTTGAGTGGGGGGAGGAAATACATATATTTTCTAACATGTGTCATATATTATATATATATATTTTTTTTGTGCAGGTTTATGGAATTCTCAAGTACATTGTTCAGCTGGCTAGAATGAGTGAGCACGAGATTTGTGGGCCTCGTGATGGGAGATATTACATTGAGTGGAGAGCTCTCCTTTCTTGTGGGTCGAGTGAGGGGAGGTCCTATACTGAGTGCTTGTTGTTTCTTCTTCTTTATGACTCAATATATTGTTATGGCAACTCCTTTCTATTATCTGTTGAACAGGTTAAGCAGCAACTTGTAAGGTGGGATTGCTCCTGGCAGTTTCTTTCGGATTGTTGGTGGGCTTGTTATTGGGCTGTGGCTGCAAGTAGCCTGCTGTTGGTGACTGCTTTTGGGCGTTGGCAGCAATCTATGCCTGGTATTGCCTGGTGGTGTGATGGTGACGGCAACCAGCGTCCCTATTTGACGTTGTACGCTGTGTGGATATGCTCTTTGGTGATGGCTGCAAGTTGCGCCTTGCCTAGGCATCTCAGTGGGTTCAAAAGCTGTTTTCATTTCTGTCTGTACATATACCCGTATAGTGTGTTTGTAATTTTGTATACCATAATTTGTCCCCTGTGTGGGCTGTTTTGTCTTTAGTTCTGGCCTTGTTTGAGACTAAGTACTGGGCTGGTGTTTTGTTGGTCTTCATGTTGGTCCTTGTATTACCCCAGTTCGGTGCAACTGCAGGGCTGGTGTTGTATTTGTGCAAGACCCCTGTCTGTTGTGGGGACATGGGTTTTGAACAATTATTATGTTCTGCTTAGTTGTATTGGCTGCGTGTGTTCCCGGTCTAGTGGGTTGGTAGATTTTTGTTTCCTTTTCAGTTTGGGTGTCTTTGTTGTAGTTTGTGTTAGGGCCTGGGGGATGCCCCTTGTATTTGTGTAAATTTTCCTGTTTATTTATTTCTTATTCACCCCAAAAAAAAAAAATATTATGCTTGCATTTCCACAATATACTTAACAGAAACATTCTTCATGAGAGGTAGAATAGAAAGTTAGATAAAAGAAAGAGTAATAGGAAGGAAATGAAAGAGAATTCAAATTCATCATTTTGGACTTGGGAATTGAACACTTAGGCGATTCAGAATACCTTAAAAGTACCCTACTAAAAAAAAAAAAAACTAAACGAGTTGATTCAGTTTTAAACTAATATCGTTACTAAAAAAATTCTCTTTCTTAGAGGCTAAGCAAGGTTAGTCTGAGTTAAACTTGACCACTTAAGCTAAGGAAACAATTAGTGGCTAGGCTAATTAGTGCCTATATAGAGAAGAAGGGAGAAAGTTTGTGAGGAACATTTTTCTTGAGAGCTAAAAGAGGAAGTTAGAGAAAAGAAAGAGAAACGGGAAGAAAATGAAGGGGAATTCAAATTCATCCTTTTGTACTTCACAACTGAACACTTAGGTCATTTTGAAAACCTTAAATGAGTTAAGTCAAACAACTAGCGTTAAGCTACAATTACTCAGAATTTTTTTTGTTAGAGGCTAAGCAACGTTAGTTTGAGTTAAACTTGCCCACTTAAGCTAACGAAGCAATTAGGGGCCTAAGCCAATTAGTTCTCGAACAAAATAGAGAAGGATGGAGAAAGTTACAGAGAAACATTCTTCTCGAGAGGTAGAAGAGGAAGTCATACAAAAGAAAGTGATATAGGAAGAAAATCAAAGAGAATTCAAATTCATCCTTTTAGACTTGAGAATTGAACACTTATGTGACTTAGAAAACCTTAAATGAGGTGCTTACGTTAAACTAATGTCGGTAAGATACAATTACACAGAAAATTCTATTTCTTGGAGGAGGCAAGGTTAGTTTGAGTTAAACTTGGCCGCTCAAGCTAATGAAACCATTAGTGGCCTAAGCTAATTAGTTCCTAGAACAAAATAGAGAATGATAGAGAAGGACAGAGAAGGTTAGAGAGAAATATTCTTCTTGAGAGCTACAAGAGAAAGTTAGAGAATAGAAAGTGAAGTATGAAGAAAATCAAAGGGAATTAAAATTCATCTTTTTGGATTTGAGAATTGAATACTTAGGTAATTTAGAAAACCTTAAATGAGATGATTAAGCAAAACTAATATCGTTAAACTACTATTACTTAGAAAATTCTATTTCTTAGAGGCTAAGTAAGGTTAATTTGAGTTAAACTAGGCAACTTAAGCTAATGAAAACAATTGGTGGTCTAAGGAAATTAGTTCCTAGAACAAAATAGAGTAGGACGGAGAAAGTTAGACAGAAACATTCTTCTTGAGAGCGAGAAGAGAAAGTTAGAGAAAGAAAGAGAAATAGGAAGAAAATCATAGGGCATTCAAATTCACCAGTTTGGACTTGAGAATTAAACACTCAGGTGATTTAGAAAACCTTAAATGAGGTGCTTGCGTTAGACTAATATCGTTATGCAACAATTACTCTGAAAATTCTCTTTCTTAGAGGCTAAGTGATTAAGGCCGAAATGTAATTAAGGTCGAAATGTACATCATTGAGGCCGTTAATTAGAATCTCTTAATTTCACTTGTTGGTCAAATTGTATATTTTATGTGTGTTGAGTGTTAATCAGGTTGTACATCGTCGGAGCATAAAATGAGCAAAAAGACATAATTTGGGCAGAGTTGACTTTCCCGCACATGTGTTGACTTTTTCCGCACGTGCGTTGACTTTTCTGCACGTGCGTTGACCTTTTCTGGGAAAGTCAAACCGACGTTTTAAACCTGTTTGGACGAGATTGAAAGTATAGAAAGGCAAGTAAAATGCTGGATTAGGGTTCGAAAGTTGTTTTGACCTAAAGAGAGAGGCTAGGGTTTGAAAAAAAGAGGAAGAAACAAGAAGCTTCAAAGATGTCTCCCATGGTGGTTCCTTCTCCATCTACCTCCTCCCACTCCTCCAAGAGTGGCTAGTCTCCTTTTCTAGGGTTTTGAAGAAACCCTAGCCATGTAATAGGTTTTTCTTTTTTGATTTTATATTATGTAAAGGTTTGAACCATTGTATGGTGTTTTAGAAATTCTTTATATATAATTTTTTTGGGTGAATAAGACATAAAATAAAAAAAACAGAGATTACACAAATACAAGGGGCATACCCAGGGCCTAAAAGGAACTATACAAGAAAGAACAAATAAAAGGAAAACTGTGACAAAACCATAACAGAGGAGAATTCCAGCCCAAAATATGTTCATGAGCTGCATACTTTCCGAATGAGGACCATGAACACACCCAAACAACAGAGTCTTTATATATAATTTTCATTATCTTTTCAAATATTTGACTTTCTGTGATTGTTGAATATTATCCATACATGAGTTTTCTATTCCTTCACATTCAAGGTATGGGACGAACCATGCTACGAGGAACAAGTCGTATCACTACCCTAGTTTAGAGTGAACGATTCGTATTACTTGAGATGGTTCGTGCTCGTACATTGAATGTGATGATCTTCTTGTTAAATGTTTTGAGCTTGTAGTTGCGAAGCATTAATCCGTTCAAACCATAGCATAATTAATTTCAATTGGAAACCCTAATTATGTGGTTAGTGGTGAATTCTCTACCCTAGAATTTTTCCCTAATTCAGTAAACCCAATGTCATTTATTATTGATAATTTAATTCCTTAGTTTAATTTATTCATTATTAAATTAGGTTATAAACAACCAATCTTTTTATCAAAATTAATTTAGGAATTTGACAATTAAATTAGTTTAATTTCACAATAGTCCCTGTGGATCGATACCTGGACTTGCCATTATTCTGATAGAATTTGGTATAGTTTAGTATTTAATTTTGGTGTGTTCAACGACCCATCAAATTTTGGCACCGTTGCCGGGGACTTCTGGCAAAATTAGTTAATTTAAAGTTACATTCTTATTTTAATTTTTAGTTTATGATTTTATGCTTTTGGTGTTGCTAAATGTGCAGAGCATTTGAAATTTGAGCTATCACTGAAGTGCAAGCGAAGCGCAGCCGAGCTTTAAAAAAAAAAAAAAAAACCGCAGCGCTAAAGTGAGTAAGTAGAAGCAAACACTCACAAGCAAACCACCAAAGTGCTAAAACGGAAGTCAAAGCTCAAACAGAGGTTGGAGACAACGTCTACACGTCAAGCATCCGTAAGACGAGTAAAGCGTTTTCGTTAAACCATTGTGAGTATTTCTTCCTTTGGTATTTTGCTTTTATACTTAGTGCATAGAGTCGGAACTTGTGTGTGTGTTTGGGTAGTGTATGCACGGGCGTCGTTCTTGTCGCCCTGAATTGTGGAGTTTGGACCTTGAACTAGAAAGGACCCTTAGGAGACTTAGGACCTCTGCCCGTATTCCTAGGCTTGAATATTCATACATTGAGCCCTTAGAGATGGCAGATCCTAATGTCCCGAATGTGCCTAACCGGACACTTAAGGATTATTTTACACCTACCGCATATACATCACTATCATGCTCCCAACACCACTGCTGCTCATTATGAGATTAAGTCCAGCACTATACAAATGCTCCCATCATTCCATGGACTAACTCATGATGACCCTTATAAGCATTTGAATGAATTTTTGGAAATTTGCTCGACAGTGAGGATCCAGAATTTCACAAATGAGGCTTTAATGTTGCGATTGTTTCCATTCTCGTTAAAGGATAAAGCCAAACACTGGCTAAATTCTTTACCTGCTAATTCAATCACAACTTGGGACCAATTACAGCAACGGTTCTTGGAGAAGTACTTTCCCATAGGTAAAACCAACCAGCTTAGGCGAGCCATCACAAACTTTGCTCAAATGGATGGCGAGCAATTCCATGAGACGTGGGAAAGACTTAGAGACCTTCTCCAACAGTGTCCTCACCACCAAGTCCCTAATTGGCAACTTGTTCAAACATTTTATTATGGCTTAACTGAGCCGCACCGCCAAATGGTGGATTTGTCCTGTGGTGGGACATTTATGTCTAAAAATGATGCCGAGGCATGGCAATTGTTTGAGAACCTAAGTGATAATTCCCTTCACCATGCATCCGCAGCCCGGCAAGTCCAGCAACCCGTAGTTGGAGCCCCGAAAAGAGGGGGCATTTATGAGGTCGAGCAAAACCTAGAGTTAGCCCAACAAGTAGAGGCACTATCCCGCAAGATAGACCACTTATTAGCTACGAGACATAACCCTACCCAGCAAGATCAACCTCAGCAAGATCAACCTCAATTCCGTGAGGCATGTGTTATATGTGCGAGCCCTGCTCATGACTTGAGTGAGTGCCCTTCGGCATCACAATTTCCGGAGTTAGTCCAAGAGCATGCGAATGTGGCTCAAGGATTCTCCAACCCGGGTAATGACCTATACTCCAACACATATAATCCGGGATGGAGAAATCACCCTAACCGCTCATGGAGACCCCCTTCACAAGGCACTTCTTATAATCCTCCACCACCAAGGCAGAATTTCAATAATTTTGCCAACCAATCATCCTACCAACCATCGCAACCTTATCGACCCCCACAACTGTACCGGCAACCACAACCCCCGCCTGTTCCTCAGGGCAACTCTGTCTTTGAGACTCAGGTGCTGGAAGTTCTCTCAGAACTTAAGGGGTTAGCACCAATAGTTCACTCCCACACTCACTCTATTGCCAAGATAGAGACCCAATTGGGTCAAATAGCTAACTACATGAATCGGAGAGAGGAGGGAAAATTACCATGTCAAACTGTGGCCAACCCTAAGGGACAATACGAGGCAGAGAGTTCGGGTGGGAATGGTAAGCAACATGAGCAAGTGCAGGCCGTGGTTGCTTTGAGAAGTGGTAGGGAGTTAGAGCCTCAGTCGGTTGCGCCAGATGCAACTAGAGTTAAGAAGGGTGACATTGGGGGTACACCTAATGAGAGCAAGGGTGAGGGGGAAACACTTAAGAGGGATAAGTTAGTCCTTAGCACTCCATATGTGCCTAAGGCACCCTTTCCCCAATGCCTCGATACACCGTCCCCTTTTAATAAGAAGGCGGCATCTATGGAGGCAATGATGGATGTTTTTAAACAGGTAAAAATCAACTTCCCCCTGTTGGAGGCGATTAAGCAAGTACCATCATATGCCAAATTTCTGAAGGACCTTTGTGCGCAAAAGCGTAAATCTAGGACACATGTGTCCCAAAAGGTCCTACTCACGGAGCAAGTAAGCTCCATCTTGTTGAATAACACACCTCCTAAGCTTAAGGACCCGGGTGCCCCAACCATTGCATGCATTATAGGGGACCATTTCATTGATAGGGCCTTATTAGATTTAGGGGCTAGTGTCAATTTATTGCCGTACTCTGTGTACGAGGAATTTGGGCTTGGCGAGTTGAAGCCCACTACTGTCACTCTTCAATTGGCTGACCGGTCCCTCAGAGTGCCACGTGGCATGATTGAGGATGTGCTAGTTAAGGTTGATAGGTTCTACTTCCATGTTGACTTTTTGGTGTTAGATATGGAATCGGTAACCAATTCTAAGAAACAAATCCCGGTGATCTTAGGTCGACCTTTCTTGGCTACAGCCAATGCATGCATAAATTGTCGGACCGGGGTTATGGAAGTTTCATTTGGCAACATGCAAGTGAAACTTAATGTTTTCCAAGCATCCCAACAACCTCATGAGAGAGAGGAGTGCTTATTAGTGGATGTTGTGGATGAGATTGTGGAGGAGGCTTTGCCCTCCATTCTTGTAGAGGACCCTTTAGAGGCTTGTCTAGGTCATTTTGGGTTTGAAAATTTTGATATTGACGGGTCAGTTAAGGAGGTTTTGAAATTGTTGGATGCGGGTATCATATACCCCATCTCAGAGAGCAAGTGGGTGAGTCCCACACAAGTGGTGCCCAAGAAATCGGCATCACTATTGTTGAGAATGAGGAAGGAGAGTTAGTCCCCACACGAACCACTACTGGGTGGCGAGGCTGCATTGATTATAGGAGACTAAATTCATCGACTAGGAAGGATCATTTTCCTTTACCTAGGGGTTTGATGGACCCATTTTATTACGATTGATAGATTAATTCCTTATTCTCTTTTCTTTCCCTTCTATGTTATTTTGTTTTTCTTTGTTCTCGTCATGCTTTATTTGCGTCTAGGAGACTTTAAATCCTCTAAAGGTGTAATTCCTTTGGTGTTAGCCGTGCCTGAACGACATCTGACGGTCTGGTATAGCCACCTAACCGTGTTTGTAGTGAGTTCCTAGGAGACCAACTGAGACGGTGGAAACTAGAGTTCGAATGGCAAAGCCTAGAACACAAAGGTTTGGGATTTCCGAGACTAGAGTCTGGTTTAAATACCCAGGGGTGTGGAGATTGCTTCAAAACTACCTCGGCTTGAACTCTATATGGCAGCCCCATAGGTTGAGGTAGCTTTATGCGCCTCGATTCTGGATACCGAATCAACCTAGTCTGTCACCCTGTTGGAAAATAGGGAAAGTTACAAACACAGTTAGGGAGAAAAGTAGTACCCGTGGTTTTCACGTGAAGATTATACCTTTAGTAGGCATTCCGTTATTTTCTTATGTGCTATATTTATTTTGGATGTCAATTGAAGGTAGAAATGCGTAGTTTTGATTTAAAAAAATAAAATAAAATAAAAAAGAAGGGTTATACTTGTTCAATTTAAAAATATAAAAAAAATAAATAAATAAACAATAATAATAGTTTTCATACTTGTTCAATTTTACAAAGTAAAAAAAAATAAAAATACAAAAATAAAAAAAAAATTGTGTTATACTTCAAAAAAAAAATAAAATAAAATAAAAAATAAAAACAAAAAGATGGCCCGCATGTGCGGCACTGAGCACGCATATGGGGAAAAAAATTTCACCAAAACATAGTTGCACTCTGCTTAATAAGCAGGTGCGGAGGGCAGTTGCGTTGACCAAGCTGGCCCAGCACGTACGGGACGCCGATTTAATAAAAAAAAAAAAAATTCACGAGTTGCAAATCGCCACATGTGCGGCCATGTGCGAAAAAGTTGTGCATCTGGTTTTGTTTTTCTTATTTTTATTATTATTTTTTTTTCTTTTCTTTCATTTTTAATTTGTTGAAGTAAATAAATACATAAATAAATTTTAAAAATAAATAAATAAATATACAATTATTTTATTTATAATTTTTTATATAAAAAAAAAATTCGACTTTTATTTATTTTTATTTTCTATTTTCGAAAGAAAAAAAAAACTCAGAAAGCATGGTGCTAACAATAATCTTAATTTTGTTTTTTTTTATTTGCTATATTTGTTTAGTTTAAATTACTTCGTAGTAATTCTGGTTAGTTTAATTAGTTAGTCAATTTTGGTTTTATTTTTATTTTTATTATTATACTTGTGTAGTTAGTAATGTTATTTTTATTTTTCTTCTATACTGTAATTGTTCATTTAATGAATAAGCAGTTTAGTTTTTATTTTATTTTCTTTTCTTCTCTTCTTTTAAGTAGTTTAGTTTATCATTTAATGAATAAGTCGTTTCGCTTAGTTTAGTTTACAATTTATTTAATTTATTTTAAGGTCATTTTCATTCATTTTTTTAAATTATTTTCGTTTTTATTAACAAAAAAAAAAAGACAAAGAAAAGTGTGAGTGTATATATGTTACTCTCTGCCTACCTGGATGTGCACCTACAATTCTGGTAATTTTCTCTCATTTCTCTTTACTTTTCCATTGAGGACAATGTCATATTCAAGATGAGGGATGAGGGTTATATTTTATTTTGTGCATTCCTATTTGGCTCATAATTCATGCTTATACCTGTTTCACTTGACTGCATTACTTCACCTGATGTGACTTTTTGCTAGTAGGGTGATGATATTTGCATATGTTATTTGGAGAGCATAGTAGACTTGTATGAAAAGGATTTATTGGGTAGATACTTGCATGCCATGTTTGCACGAGGAGAGTTGTCTATGTTTGTGGTATTAGTACACTTGTCATGAGTATGCCTTAATTCACATGAGCACACTATCGTAGCAGTGATCTTTTTATTATAATCCCTGGTGTACTTTTTTTTTTTTTGGGTGAATAAGAGATAAAATAAAACAAGAAAATTTACACAGCTACAAGGGGCATACCCCAGGACCTAACACAGCTATACAGAGGACAGAACAAAAGCCAACAACCTGTTCACCATTCCTATAATCTAGCAATAGGAAGAGTGAACAAGAAATATAAACAATTATAACAACCTAGGCGAAGAGAGCAAACTGAAGCATAGATCCAGGAGGCTATGATCTTGAAGAGAACCTCCTGCTACTGTAGCACCAAGCAAGAGAATCTGGACACTGTATCCACAAAAGGCACGAGCCAAAACAAAAAACAACATTCCCTACACATCCCGTAGGGCTAGGAATGAGAAACAAAAATAAAACTAAACTGTTAAAATGTGTGCAAGCCGAAACATGGTTACTAGGACAGCTATTAGGAATACAAAGAAGCACAAAAATACTCCTACACAGCCCGTAGGAATAAGCTAAACACACTGCAAAATTATGCAAAAAAAGCAATGAAGAACAACTGATTTTCTCCCTCCTGTAGCACAGCAAGGCGCTAGCAGCAGCCATCACCATGGTACAGACACACCCTTCATACTGCCACCCGAATCTGTGTAGCATGTATCCAGCACCCTTCCACGCCAAAAGCCAAGGATGCCAGCAGCACTTCCCTGCAACTGCACTGTACGCAGCACCACACCTCCTCACCAACAAGTGAACCTGTCGTAAATCATAAAGGAGAAGAAATAACAGACACACAATATAGGAGCTCTCCTCACTCGACCCACAACACATTATGTCTCTCCACTCCATATATGATCTCACAACACTAGGCCCACAACTCACATGATACCTCGAAAGGATCAGAAGGGCATTATACTTGAAAGCTCCAAGAACCTGCACAAACCATATATAAGATATAATAAAAGTTAGCATAAAGTATGTGTATTGTCTCTCATCACTCAACCCACAATGTCTGGAAATATATAGGTAGCTCACAGCACTCAACCCTCCATACGGACCCATCAATGTAGGAGAAGATTTAGTATTCATGATAACCTGCAAAGGAGCACCCAGTTAGTAAACCCCACAGTAGTTGCTCACCATCACTCAACCCTCAATGTATGTAACCTCACATCACTCATTCTCCGGCCAGCTGCAATAGTATGGTGCTGCTGCAAGAGTTTGAGAGGAAGACTCCATTCCTCCAAAAGCCAATTATCACCTGCAGAAATTTTAACATTTTCCAAAGAAAGAAGCCTACCCCTAACCATTTGGATAATAGAGTTAGTAACAACCTCTTCAGGCTTTTGGACCTTATTGAAGATCCTACTATTCCTCTCTATCCAGATGTGGTAGACAGTGCACAGAAATGATAGCTTAAGAATCACCATTTTCAAGAAGGTGCCACTGATAGATCTAACAGCAAAATCAACAGTTTCCAACCAAGGCAAAGAAGGCCAGTTAGATTTACTCTTGGCAAGGATACCACCCCAAATCCTAGAAGAAAATATGCATCTAAAGAAAAGATGAGAATGTGTCTCCTCAGGATCTTGACAGAAAGGGCAGCAAGGATTAGTAACAAGACCACAGGTTTTGAGTCTATCACCAGTATTAAGTCTCTCATTGATGGCTAACCAAACAATAAAACTAACCCTAGGGATTGAAGGGGGGCCCCAGATAAGTTTGGACCAAGTGACTTTGGGGCCCTTATCCCTCCAACAATCCCAAGCTGACTGGATAGAGAAGTCACCATCAGCAGCCAAATTCCAAAACGGAGTATCAGAAGAGCCAAGGGAAGGTAGGAAGGATAAAGGGGTAGAAGAGATCCACTCCTTTATCTCCCAAGAATTAGAGATAGGCCACTTCCAAGAACCATTAGAGACTATAGAGCTAACCTTGGTGCTGTCAGGAAGATTAGTGTCATAAAGAATTCTAGGACCAAACCTATGCCACAACGAACCAAGCGGATGCCAATTGTCATACCACAGGAACACATTTTCCCCATTACCAATTTTAAACTTGATGTGAGGATAGATTAAATGCCTAAGAGACAGGATTTTCCTCCAAACCCATGAGGGATCACTAGGAGTTCTAACAGCCCAAAAGCTCCTCCCTTTAAGCAAGTAAGCCTTGACCCATTGGCACCACATGGAACAATCACCCCCAGAAAACAAGTACCAAACATGTTTGGCTATAGCAGCCTTGTTCCAGGTAGCTAAGTCTTTCAAACCAAGGCCACCCTCACTTTTTTCCCTGCAGATATATCTCCAAGCAATCTTAGCACTATGTTTCTTCAACTCAACCCCAGACCAAAGAAAAGATCTAAGGAGGCTCTCAATGTCACCAATGATTTTCTTAGGGAGGATAAAAAGAGAGGACCAGTACACTTGCATAGAAAATAGAATAGACTGGATGAGTTGAGCTCTACCAGCATAAGAAAGCAGTTTATTGGTCCAACTTTTAATCCTCTTAGTAATTCTCTCAACCAGAGTATGACAATCAGATGCTTTAAGCTTGGTAGTGATAAGAGGCACACCAAGGTATTTCACTGGGAGGGAGCCCTCAGTAAAATTGGCTATCCGAAGAATATTCTCTTTAAGCTACTACACCCCGAGAAAAAAATGTTACTCTTACTAGAATTAGGGGTAAGACCAGACAGATTCCTAAATTCATCCAATCCCTGCATGATAAGAGAAACAGTACCAGGGTCCCCTTTACTGAAAATCATCAAATCATCAGCAAAGCAAAGGTTAACAATTTTAGTTTTCTCACACCTCCAGTGGAATTTGAACAAAGGGCTCCTAGATTTCTCAGCAAGAATTCTGGCAAGAATTTCCATAGCCAACACAAAGAGATACGGGGACATAGGGTCCCCTTGTCTTAAACCCCTCGCCCCTTTAAAATACCCCTGAAGGCTCCCATTAATACAAATCGAGAAAGAAGGACTCGTAATGCAAGCCTTTATCCAGGTAATCATACAAGGAGGGAAAGCCATAGCTTTAAGGATATCAATGATAAAGTCCCATCTCACAGTATCATAAGCTTTCATGATATCAACTTTCATGGCACACTTAGGGGAGTGGGAACTCCTATGGTAACCTCTCATAATCTCTTGGGACAAGAAAATGTTGTCCGAGATCCTTCTACCTTGAACAAACGCAGACTGCACAGGATCAATCAAATCAGGGAGGGCCAATTTAATTCTATTAGCTATGATCTTGGCAATGCATTTGTAGATGGTATTACAACAAGAGATGGGTCTATAGTCACCAACATGAGTAGGATTGGGAACCTTAGGAATAAGAGCTATAATGGTACTGTTAACCTCAGAAAGAAGTTTACCAGAGTCAAAGAAAGACTTAATAGCTAGAATGACATCCTTACCAACAATATCCCAAGAGCTCTTAAAAAAACCAGCGGAATACCCATCCGGGCCAGGGGCTTTATTGGACTTTAAAGACCAAAAAACCTCCTTGATTTCATTTTCAGACACAGGCTTGGACATTGAAACAGATTGAGAGAGAGAGACTTTCTTATCCACCAAAGATTGAATCCTCTCAAGGCCCTGGTACTGATCCACAGAAGGGGTACCAAACAAGTTGGTATAAAAATTAATAAAGGAGGTGTGAACATCAGTACTGTGAGTAGACCTAGAACCATCACTCATGACAACACTCAAAATCTTCCCTCTATTGATATTACTTTTCACAGACCTAAAGAAGAATTTGCTATTTCTATCCCCAAGACCAAGCCACTGCACTCTGGATTTTTGAAGAGCAAGGCTCTCTTCTACTTTGCTAAGCTCAATATACTTATTCAGATCCTCTCTCTCTTGGGCTTGCAAAACACTATTCAAAGGGTCTTTGTCAAGTTTATATTGAATAAGATCCAGATTAGTTTTTGCAATTTGGACACGAGTAGATATGTCACTAAAGTCTTTCTTATTCAGAAGCTTGAGACTAGCTTTAAGCTTTCTGAGTTTTTGACAGACCCTGAACATAGGAACCCCTTGAATGTACTGCCCCCAGGTGTTAGAAACAGTACCCAGAAAATCTGGATGTTGAGACCAGAAATCAAAGTATTTGAAAGGTTTTTTGAAAGAGCACTTGGTGGCACTGATATTGACCACTGCAGGGGAGTGGTCAGAAATACCAGAGGGGAGAAACTGGGCAGTGGCCTCAGGAAATTTGTCCAACCAAGCCTCATTAACCAGAACTCTATCAATTTTGGTAGCTATATAGGTCCCCTCCCTCCTATTGTTAGCCCAGGTAAATTGGCAACCACCGTAAGACAAATCAGCCAGCTCAGAAGCATTAATATAAGAATTAAATTCCTCATTATCATTAGTCCAATTTGAGGTCCCCCCAATTTTTTCCTGCTGGTATCTAATAGCATTAAAATCACCCAGAAAAACACAAGGAACTTTGGATTTAACACAGGAGATATCAAGCATAGATTCAAAAAAAACCTTTCTCAATGTGTGCTTATTTTCAGCATAAACAAAAGTTGCATAAAAGATTTCATTGGAAGCCAATTCAATAATTTTACACAAAATATGCTGATTAGACATAGAAATCATTTGAACATCACAAAAAACATTGTTCCAGCACACCCAGACTCTACCAGTTTCAGTTGGTTGTGAGTTAGAGAGCATAGACCATTGATCAAAACATTTAACGCAGATACTACTCTCTTTAGACTGTTTTATTTTGGTTTCCAAAATCCCCATGACATGAATATTCTCTTGAAGCACGAACTTTTTAACTTCTTTATGTTTAGAGGGATCATTCAAACCTCTAACATTCCATGAAGCAATTTTTACATTCATAGGGACACAAAAAGGAGGTAAAGACAAAACCCACAAAAAAGACAAAACCCACAACCAACTGAAACTTTGATTACCTCTTTTTCTTCCTCTGGCTGCTGCTGCCTTTGCCAGAGGGTCTGTTCTTCACCTGCTGGGATGGGGTAGCAGAACTATGGATCGCCTTTTCAGCCTTAACTTCTTTAATCGCAGTGTCCAACATTTCAGCAGCATTGGGGACCACCAGCTTTGCAATCTCGAACACCTTCTTTTGGAACCTATCCACATCACTGCTTTCAGAGCTTTGCTCCTCCCCGGATAAGCTCTTGGTCACAGAAGTCTCCTGAGTGTCAAAGGATTGATCAGATGAGTCCACCTCAGTGGGAGCAGTTTCAGGAGCTGGAGCTGGAACTGGGTCTGCTGTAGAAGCTGGAGCTGGGAGTTCCACCACTTCTGGGATAGTTTCCAGCACAGGATCACCCACCTTCCTCTTCCCCTTAGCTGCGACAGTGGTCCAACCCTCGTCTAGAGCACTTACATTTTCCTCAGATGTCTTCTGCATAGAAATCAACTTAGCCACCTGTTGAGACGCACACTTTTGAGTACTATGTCCAAATATTTGGCAATGTTGACACCTTGACGGCAGCCCCTGATATTCAACTCGGATTAGAACAGCTTCATCATCATGTCTAATTTGAAAATAAGTGGGCAGTTTTGAGGTAGCCTCAATTTCCACACAGATTCTAGCAAAAGCCACCCTACTACCCCGAGCCGTAAGCTGGTCCATAAAGAGGGGATGTCCAATTGCACTTACAACCCTACTTAATCCATCAGGATCCCAATATTCCAAGGGGATGTTAAAGAACTTCACCCATACTGGAATTTTTGTGGATTTATCTTTAGATAGCTTCATCATCCTTTTCCATTGTTTTAGAATAAGAAGATAACCTCCTATGTACCATGGACCTCCTTCAAGAACTTCTCTGCAACTATCAGGGGTGTCAAATATAAAGAACATAAACCCATCCCCATTAGTAAGAACCTCCTTGAGCCCCTGAGTTTTCCACATCCCAAAAGCACTGTTACGCAAATAATTGTATCCCACTCCCTTATCCACAAAATAGCCCACTAGGCAGGAGTCCCATTTCTCTAGCGGATCAGTCCTTGGGGGCATATTGACCACAACACTATCCTCAAAAGAAGAAGGAGGGATATACCTGAGTTTGATGTTTGACCGGGTTGATGCAGCAGTGATGTTTGCCCACGAGCGATGTTCTTGGCCCTCAGACTCGTTAGATCTCCTACCACCTGCATCCCCTCGACCTCCTCTTCCCCCACGATAACTTCCACCCCCCCTGACGCCTCCTCGTTGGAAGGATGGAGCATCCCTAATCGGAATCTGTATATCAGAATTAGAAGCCCTAACTGGAACTGAGGCTTCAACGATATTCTTGTGTTCCCCTCTATTACGCGCTAAAACTACACTATCTGGTAGATTTAGGAAGCTATTGTACTCTTCCTCCACCATATCAGACCAACTCGTACTGATAGCATTCTCAGTCGGTGTCGATGGCTCGTCAATCGTAGCTGGAAACATCGGACCTTTGAGTTTCTCCGATGTTGACTCAGATCTCTTGCCCAGAACGTTGCTTGAATCTCTTGGAGGATCTGAATCAAAACCCTCTGTTACCGAAACAACCTCGATTCCCAAACCCTCTGCCTCATAATCGGCAACCTGCGGTTGAAACTCCACACCAGAAGGATCCACGATCTGAATATCCACACCTCGGTTACCCTCCATGATGGAAGGATTAGCCATAGAGAGACTCTCGCCATTAGGGTTTGTAGCATCTGCTTCAGAAGCCATCGATCTTCCAGTCAGAATCGCAAAACTATTTTTGGTGAACCCTAAGTCACCACCTGATGACTTTACTTTCTCGACCGTAGCATTTACTCCCACAATACGCTCAGTAATGGTAGCATTAACTCCAGACATCGGCAATCAATGAGATATTGAACCCTAGAAAACTAAGTTTTCTAGAGAGATGTCAGAGCTTCTCTCACTAACCCATCTTCTTCATTCCGCTTCTCCATAATCCCTGGTGTACATCATTGATAATAGCTAGAGTTGCAGAAAAGAATAAATGAGGAGCCAAGATTCTTAAAAAAAAATAAAAAATAAAAAAAAATGCTTGACTAGTTTGGGTCCGTAGCTTTTTTAACTCGAGTTATTAAGCCCGTAGGGGTGTCTCTACAACTAATGCCCTAAAACCGTCTGGTTTGGGAGTCATTGGCCCAATGCTTGTTACATGGGTTAATTAGAAAGCTTAAGGGATATGGACATTGCACAGTTAAGGAAAAATAAGAAGAATGACTTGTTCGAATTCGTAGCCTTTTCAACTCGAGTTATTAAGCCCATAAGGGTGTCTTTACACCTAGTGCCCTAAAACCGTCTGGTTTGGGAGTCATTGGCCCAATGCTTGTTATATGGGTTGATTAGAAAGCTTAATGGATCAGGACATTGCACAGTCATTTAAAAAATAATAATAATAATAAATAAATAAATAAATAAAATAAAAAATAAAAACAACTTTTGAAAATCTTGGCTGCAACAGGTTAGTTTTTCTGTATATGATAGGTGTTATTATGACTTACACTGGGCTATTATAGTGGATAGTTAACTAATATGGAGATTGCACTTTACACCGAGGGTACTCATGACTTGTCTACTAGCATGCACAAGTATAGGGAACTTTACTTTTGTATTAACTGAATTGTGATTTTGACTCAATAGGTTCCTTCATGCTTGTCCACTGTGTCTTTAATGACTCATGATGTCTAAATATCACACTGTAGTGGCACATAAGTTGATTGTTAGGTGGAGTAGTGTGGTCATTTGTTATTGAGTATATATGAATATGTTAATGTTTGTGGGTATCATTTCTGGAAACCCCCACGAGACTTTACTCGTCCACCTGGGATAACCTTGTAGTTTAAAGGCTTGTTGCATATGCTAAATGCAACCGTTTTCCCACGAAAGAGGAAATAGATAGATTTTGTTTAATTTTATTTTATTTTATTTTACTTGCTTGAGGACTAGCAAGTGGTAAGTTGGAGGATGTGATTAAGGCCGAAATGTACATCATTGAGGCCGTTAATTAAAATCTCTTAATTTCACTTGCTGGTCAAATTGTATATTTTATGTGTATTGAGTGTCAATCAGGTTGTACATCGTCGGAGCATAAAATGAGCAAAAAAGACAGAATTTGGGCAGAGTTGACTTTTCCGCACGTGCGTTAACTTTTTCCGCACGCGCGTTGACTTTCCCGCACGTGCGTTGACTTTTTCTGGAAAAGTCAAACCGACGTTTTAAACCTATTTGGACGAGATTGAAAGTATAAAAAGGCAAGTAAAAGGCTGGATTAGGGTTCGGAAGTTGTTTTGACCTAAAGAGAGAGGCTAGGGTTTGAAAAAAAGATGAAGAAACAAGAAGCTTCAAAGATGTCTCCCATGGTGGTTCCTTCTCCATCTACCTCCTCCCACTCCTCCAAGAGTGGCTAGTCTCCTTTTCTAGGGTTTTGAAGAAACCCTAGCCATGTAATAGGTTTTACTTTTTTGATTTTATATTATATAAAGGTTTGAACCATTGTATAGTGTTTTAAAAATTCTTTATATATAATTTTCATTATCTTTTCAAATATTTGACTTTCTGTGATTGTTGAATATTATCCATACATGAGTTTTCTATTCCTTCACATTTAAGGTATGGGACGAACCATGCTACGAGGAACGAGTCGTATCACTACCCTAGTTTAGAGTGAACGATTCGTATTACTTGAGATGGTTCGTGCTCGTACATTGAATGTGATGATCTTCTTGTTAAATGTTTTGAGCTTGTAGTTGCGAAGCATTAATCCGTTCAAACCATAGCATAATTAATTTCAATTGGAAACCCTAATTATGTGGTTAGTGGTGAATTCTCTACCCTAGAATTTTTCCCTAATTCAGTAAACCCAATTTCACTTATTATTGATAATTTAATTCCTTAGTTTAATTTATTCGTTATTAAATTAGGTTATAAACAACCAATCTTTTTATCAAAATTAATTTAGGAATTTGACAATTAAATTAGTTTAATTTCACAATAGTCCCTGTGGATCGATACTTGGACATGCCATTATTCTAATAGAATTTGGTATAGTTTACTATTTAATTTTGGTGTGTTCAACGGAATGCCGTCTTAGGAATATCCTCCTCCCTGACCCTCAACTGGTGGTAACCCGATCTCAAGTCTATCTTAGAGAAACAACGGGAACCCTTCAACTGGTCAAACAGATCATCTATACGGGGCATAGGGTATTTATTCTTGACCGTAGCCCGATTCAACTTCCGGTAGTCTATACACAATCTCAAGGCACCATCTTTCTTTTCAGCAAAGAGGGCCGGTGCTCCCCACAGCGAAACACTAGGGCGAACAAAACCCTTATCTAGCAATTCCTGGAGCAGAATCTTCAACTCACTCAACTCGGCTGGGGCAAAACGATAAGGTGCCATAGAAATCGGCGCTGTGCCGGGCACTAAATCAATAGAGAACTCTATCTCTCGATGAGGTGGTAAACTAACGAGATCCTCGGGAAAAACATCCGAATACTCACAAACCACCCTTGGTAATACAATCTGGGTCTCATCACACTCACCACTCATAAAGCTAGCAAGTAGACCACTAAGCTCATTCCGCCCTCGCGGATTATACATCGGTGGCAACACACTACCAACCCGATCGCCCAAGAAATGGAAACACTCCCCGCTCAGGGTATAAACCGTGACCCTCTGGCGGTAGCAATCAATAACGGCCCGGTATGACGATAGCCAGTCCATACCCAAAATAACATCAAAACCCTTCATGGGCATGACAACAAAAGGAAAAGGAAGCCTATGGTCGGCGACCTCTATATCACAACCTCTAACACCTTGTTTCAAGATCAACTCACCTCCAACAGGCAATACTACACATATAGGAGATGCTAACTGTGCCAACTCCAATTCCAAAACAGATGCAAATGCAGCAGACACAAAAGAATGAGATGCACCCGTATCAATCAATACACTAGCAACCGAGTTGCAAAACAGAAAAGTACCTCTCACTACTGATGGAGCCGGTACTAGGTCTTGCGCGGTAACAGCATACACGCGCCCTGAAGGCCCCTGATCTACTTGCTCACCTCTAGGAGCAAAGGACTGCTGTACTGACTGGGACGACGAAGCTCCCGGATTTGCCCTCGAGGCCTGCACAGACTGAGCTGGCTGATAACTCTGCGTCTGCCCAGAACCAGACGCTCCTGAAGTAGCACTCAACTGCGGGCAATACCTCTTCAGGTGCCCAGGTTGACCACACTGATAGCAAGACAAAGACTGGCCCCTGCCTTGACTCTGGGCCTGAGGTCTAGCTGAAGAAGAAGCAGCTCGCTGACCCCCTCCCTTCTGCGGGCAAACCGAAGACTTGTGACCCAACTGGCCACACGCAAAACAAGTCAAGCCTCCCTGACTACCTCTCCCAGAGCCCGCACTCGGCACTGGAAAGGTCGATCTAGCCACACCACCCTGAGACTGCTGAGGGTTAGAACCCCTCTGTCTCCTGCCATCACCCTGACCATCTTGGCTCCTCTTGGAGCCTCTCTGCCCCTCATCCTCCTCCTGCATCATGAGCTCCATATGAGCTGACGCATCCATCAAACATCGGCCTTTCCCGGGTAATAGTGCAACTCAAAATCATAGTCCTCAATGAACTCCATCCACCTTCTCTGCCTCAAATTCAAGTCTCTCTGTGTAAACAGATACTTCAAACTCTTGTGGTCCGAGAACACCTCGAACCTCTCACCATAAAGGTAGTGCCTCCAAATCTTCAAGGCAAAGATCACTACTGCTAACTCTAGGTCGTGTGTAGGGTAGTTCTTCTCGTGTATTTTCAACTGACGTGAGCCATAAGCTACCACTTTCCCCTCTTGCATCAACACACAACCCAAACCCTCTCGTGAGGCATCACAATAAACCGCATAGCCCAACCCTCTCTCCGGAATAATCAAAACCGGAGCGGTAGTCAATCTAACCTTCAACTCTTGGAACGACTTTTCGCAAGTCTCACTCCACACAAACTTAACCCCTTTTTGCATCAATCTAGTCAATGGCGAAGCTAGCCTGGAGAAATCTTTCACAAACCGACGGTAATACCCAGCTAATCCCAGAAAACTGCGGATCTCGAACACACTCTTAGGCTGTGCCCAATCTTGCACTGCCTCGACCTTGGATGTATCAACAGACACCCCTTCCCCGGATACCACATGGCTTAAGAAGTTCACCTCTCCTAGCCAGAACTCACACTTACCAAACTTGGCATACAGCCTATGGGCTCTAACCAACTCAAGCACTACTCTCAAGTGTTCTTCGTGCTCCTCCTCAGAAGGTGAATAGATAAGAATGTCGTCCACGAAAACGACTACAAATCGATCCAAGAATTCCCGGAAGATCCGGTTCGTCAAGTCCATAAAGACTGCCGGTGCATTGGTAAGCCCAATGGCATCACCAAAAACTCATAATGGCCATACCGCGTACGGAATGCCGTCTTAGGAATATCCTCCTCCCTGACCCTCAACTGGTGGTAACCCGATCTCAAGTCTATCTTAGAGAAACAACGGGAACCCTTCAACTGGTCAAACAGATCATCTATACGGGACATAGGCAACTTATTCTTGACCGTAGCCCGATTCAACTTCCAGTAGTCTATACACAATCTCAAGGCACCATCTTTCTTTTTAGCAAAGAGGGCCGGTGCTCCCCACGGCGAAACACTAGGGCGAATAAAACCCTTATCTAGCAATTCCTGGAGTTGAATCTTCAACTCACTCAACTCGGCTGGGGCAAAACGATAAGGTGCCATAGAAATCGGCGCTGTGCCGGGCACTAAATCAATAGAGAACTCTATCTCTCGATGAGGTGGTAAACTAACGAGATCCTCGGGAAAAACATCTGAATACTCACAAACCACCCTTGGTAATACAATCTGGGTCTCATCACACTCACCACTCATAAAGCTAGCAAGTAGACCACTAAGCTCATTCCGCCCTCGCTGATTATACAACGGTGGCAACACAATACCAACCCGATCCCCCAAGAAAATGGAAACACTCCCCGCTCAAGGTACAAACCGTGACCCTCTGGCGGTAGAAATCAATAACGGCCTCGTATGACGATAGCCAGTCCATACCCAAAATAACATCAAAACCCTTCATGGGCATGACAACAAAAGGAAAAGGAAGCCAATGGTCGGTGACCTCTATATCACAATCTCTAACACCTTGTTTCATGATCAACTCACCTGCAACAGGCGATACTACACGTATAGGAGATGCTAACTGTGCCAACTCCAATTCCAAAACAGATGCAAATGCAGCAGACACAAAAGAATGAGATGCACCCGTATCAATCAATACACTAGCAACCGAGTTGCAAAACAGAAAAGTGCATCTCACTACTGATGGAGACGGTACTAGGTCCTGCGCGGTAACAGCATACACGCGCCCTGAAGGCCCCTGATCTACCTGCTCACCTCTTGGAGCAAAGGACTGCTGTACTGACTGGGACGACGAAGCTCCCGGATTTGCCCTCGAAGCCTGCACAGACTGAGCTGGCTGATAACTCTGCGTCTGCCTAGAACCAGACGCTCCTGAAGTAGCACTCAACAGCGGGCAATACCTCTTCAGGTGCCCAGGCTGACCACACTAATAGCCAGACAAAGACTGGCCCCTGTCCTTACTCTGGCCCTGAGGTCTAGTTGAAGAAGAAGCAGCTCGCTGACCCCCTCCCATCTGCGGGCAAACCGAAGACTTGTGACCCAGCTGGCCACACGCAAAACAAGTCAAGCCTCCCTCACAACCTCTTCCAGGGCCCGCACTCGGCACTGGAATGGTCGATCTAGCCACACCACCCTGAGACTGCTGAGGGTTAGAACCCCTCTGTCTCCTGCCATCACCCTAACCATCTTGGCTCCTCTTGGAGTCTCTTTGCCCCTCATCCTCCTCCTGCATCATGAGCTCCATATGAGCTGCCGCATCCACCAAACATTGGCCTTTCCCGGGTGATAATGCTACTCAAAATCATAGTCTTCAATGAACTCCATCCACCTTCTCTGCCTCAAATTCAAGTCTCTCTGTGTAAACAGATACTTCAAACTCTTGTGGTCCGAGAACACCTCGAACCTCTCACCATAAAGGTAGTGCCTCCAAATCTTCAATGCAAAGGTCACTGCTGCTAACTCTAGGTCGTGTGTAGGGTAGTTTTTCTCATGTATTTTCAACTGACGTGAGCCATAAGCTACCACTTTCCCCTCTTGCATCAACACACAACCCAAACCCTCTCGTGAGGCATCACAATAAACCGCATAGCCCAACCCACTCTCCGGAATAATCAAAACCAGAGCGGTGGTCAATCTAACCTTCAACCCTTGGAACGACTTTTCGCAAGTCTCACTCCACACAAACTTAACCCTTTTTGCGTCAATCTAGTCAATGGCGAAGCTAGCCTGGAGAAATCTTTCACAAACTGACGGTAATACCCAGCTAATCCCAGAAAACTGCGGATCTCGAACACGCTCTTAGGCTGTGCCCAATCTTGCACTGCCTCGACCTTGGATGTATCAACAGACACCCCTTCCCCGGATACCACATGGCCTAAGAAGTTCACCTCTCCTAGCCAGAACTCACACTTCCCAAACTTGGCATACAGCCTATGGGCTCTAACCAACTCAAGCACCACTCACAAGTGTTCCTCGTGCTCCTCCTCAGAAGGCGAATAGATAAGAATGTCGTCCATGAAAACGACTACAAATCGATCCAAGAATTCCCGGAAGATCTGGTTCATCAAGTCCATAAAGACTGCCGGTGCATTGGTAAGCCCGAATGGCATCACCAAAAACTCATAATGGCCATACCGCGTACGGAATGCCGTCTTAGGAATATCCTCCTCCCTGACCCTCAACTGGTGGTAACCCGATCTCAAGTCTATCTTAGAGAAACAACGGGAACCCTTCAACTGGTCAAACAGATCATCTATACGGGGCATAGGATACTTATTCTTGACCGTAGCTCGATTCAACTTCCGGCAGTCTATACACAATCTCAAGGCACCATCTTTCTTTTTAGCAAAGAGGGCCGGTGCTCCCCACGGCGAAACACTAGGGCGAACAAAACCCTTATCTAGCAATTCCTGGAGCTGAATCTTCAACTCACTCAACTTGGCTGGGGCAAAACGATAAGGTGCCATAGAAATCGGTGTTGTGCCGGGCACTAAATCAATAGAGAACTCTATCTCTCGATGAGGTGGTAAACTAACGAGATCCTCGGAAAAAACATCCGATTACTCACAAACCACCCTTGGTAATACAATCTGGGTCTCATCACACTCACCACTCATAAAGCTAGCAAGTAGACCACTAAGCTCATTCCGCCCTCGCGGATTATACATCGGTGGCAACACACTACCAACCCGATCCCCCCAAGAAATGGAAACACTCCCCGCTCAAGGCACAAACCGTGACCCTCTGGCGGTAGCAATCAATCACGGCCCGGTATGGCGATAGCCAGTCCATACCCAAAATAACATCAAAACCCTTCATGGGCATGACAACAACAGGAAAAGGAAGCCTATGGTCGGCGACCTCCATATCACAACCTCTAACACCTTGTTTCAAAATCAACTCACCTCCAACAGGCGATACTACACATATAGGAGATGCTAACTGTGCCAACTCCAATTCCAAAACAGATGCAAATGTAGCAGACACAAAAGAATGAGATGCACCGGTATCAATCAATACACTAGCAACCGAGTGGCAAAACAGAAAAGTACCTCTCACTACAGTTGGAGCCGGTACTAGGTCCTGCGCGGTAACAGCATACACGCGCCCTGAAGGCCCCTGATCTACTTGCTCACCTCTAGGAGCAAAGGACTGCTGTACTGACTGGGACGACGAAGCTCCCGGATTTGCCCTCGAGGCCTGCACAGACTGAGCTGGCTGACAACTCTGCGTCTGCCTAGAACCAGACGCTCCTGAAGTAGCACTCAACTGCGGGCAATACCTCTTCAGGTGCCCAGGCTGACCACACTGATAACAAGACAAAGACTGGCCCCTGCCCTGACTCTGGCCCTGAGGTCTAGCTGAAGAAGAAGAAGCTCGCTGACCCCCTCCCTTCTGCGGGCAAACCGAAGACTTGTGACCCAGCTGGCCACACGCAAAACAAGTCAAGCCTCCCTGACTACCTCTCCCAGAGCCCGCACTCGGCACTGGAAAGGTCGATCTAGCCACACCACCCTGAGACTGCTGAGGGTTAGAACCCCTCTGTCTCCTGCCATCACCCTGACCAACTTGGCTCCTCTTGGAGCCTTTCAGCCCCTCATCCTCCTCTTGCATCATGGGCTCCACATGAGCTGCCGCATCCACCAAACATTGGCCTTTTCCGGGTGATAGTGCAACTCAAAATCATAGTCCTCAATGAACTCCATCCACCTTCTCTGCCTCAAATTCGAGTCTCTCTGTGTAAACAGATACTTCAAACTCTTGTGGTCCGAGAACACCTCGAACCTCTCACCATAAAGGTAGTGCCTCCAAATCTTCAAGGCAAAGATCACTGCGGCTAACTCTAGGTCGTGTGTAGCGTAGTTCTTCTCGTGTATTTTCAACTGACGTGAGCCATAAGCTACCACTTTCCCCTCTTGCATCAACACACAACCCAAACCCTCTCGTGAGGCATCACAATAAACCGCATAGCCCAACCCTCTCTCCGGAATAATCAAAACCGGAGCGGTGGTCAATCTAACCTTCAACTCTTCGAACGACTTTTCGCAAGTCTCACTCCACACAAACTTAACCCCTTTTTGCGTCAATCTAGTCAATGGCGAAGCTAGCCTGGAGAAATCTTTCACAAACCGACGGTAATACCCAGCTAATCCCAGAAAACTGTGGATCTCGAACACACTCTTAGGCTGTGCCCAATCTTGCACTGTCTCGACCTTGGATGTATCAACAGACACCCCTTCCCCGGATACCACATGGCCTAAGAAGTTCACCTCTCCTAGCCAGAACTCACACTTCCCAAACTTGGCATACGGCCTATGGGCTCTAAGCAACTCAAGCACCACTCTCAAGTGTTCCTCGTGCTCCTCCTCAGATGGCGAATAGATAAGAATGTCGTCCACGAAAACGACTACAAATCGATCCAAGAATTCCCGGAAGATTCGGTTCATCAAGTCCATAAAGACTGCCGGTGCATTGGTAAGCCCGAATGGCATCACCAAAAACTCATAATGGCCATACCGCGAACGGAATGCCGTCTTAGGAATATCCTCCTCCCTGACCCTCAACTGGTGGTAACCAGATCTCAAGTCTATCTTAGAGAAACAACGAGAACCCTTCAACTGGTCAAACAGATAATCTATACGGGGCGTAGGGTACTTATTCTTGACCGTAGCCCGATTCAACTTCCGGTAGTCTATACACAATCTCAAGGCACCATCTTTCTTTTTAGCAAAGAGGGCCGGTGCACCCTGTGAGAACCCGAATATAAAAATTAAGTAAATAATTAAATAATAGCAATAATAATATTACAATCTCAAATATTTTGATGGTGAATCTTAAAGTGCAAATTAAATATTTGGAGGGTCTTTTAATTAATTTTAAAACCTAAAATAAATTTATGGTGAAAGTCTTTAATTTAGAGACAAGGTTTATTATATAAAAAATAAAATAAAATAAAGATAGAGAGAGAGAGAGGAGGGTGTGACTTGAACTCTAGACCACAAGGTTAATATATTAGACTCCTACCATTTGAGTTGCATATAACTTATATATATGTTTTGTATATTTATCTATTTATTTGACCTATGTATGCCCACCACTAGTATACAATAAAATAAACACAAACCCTACTCTATTATTTGTTCACCACATAGGGCAACAACACAGCAGCCACGGGAGAGGGTTTGAGAGAAGGAAAAAAAGAAGAAGATGTTGCAATCAAAGAACTTTTGGGTGTGTTGTGTTGTGTGTGATCATCAAAGGTTAGCCCTCCTAGGTTTTCTTCTCTTCTTTCTTTGTTTTTCATCCTTGTTCTATAATTATTTTATTCATTCATGGAGAGGTTGTAGGTTTATGTATTGTGTATATAGATATCCTATTAAGAAACTTGAGGAGCTAAATTTATGTGTAAAGATTGGGTGTAATTTTCAGTCCAAAAATTCTGTGCAAAGTCACAAATTTTAAAAATCAAGAAACCATATCAAACGGATGAATTTTAATCTGAAATTTTTCCAGTAGATCAATTACATATTGAATTGCATATCTGAATTTTTTCATAATTTTTGGGAGTCAAAATCCATATAAATTGAGGTATTCAAATCTGTCCAGGAAACCAGTCCGAAACAGTAAATTCGGGAGTGTTGTTCTCTTTGGGTATAAATCCAAAAATTATCAAATTAGTGTCATTAGAACCGGTTACGAGTCTAGTTTCATACGTTTTTGGCCTTGCATTGATTGCTCGTGTATATTAAGAGAACCGTCAATTTCTTTAAAGTGCTGCAGAAAACAACCTATTTGGATATAATAAATTGTAGATAATTATTTTGATAAGCAAATCAAGTGAAACCAATTGGGTTTGAAACTTAGGATATATTAGATCATATCTGGAGGTTATTGGAATTTTTCGAATAGCGTGGAGTGGGTTTTGTAATTTTCAAAGTTAGCAAATAGGTTGGGAAGGCTTGTTTGAAATTCTGTTTTATCTTAAAGTCACAATTAATTAAGTTTTGACCGGAACCTATGTCTTGGGTGATTTTAGACCTTGAAGAACATGAACTTAGATAATATTTAAGAGTAACGGTGAGTTGGGTTGAGCCGTGTTAATGCGCTTTAGTTTGGGGTTACTTAGTTCGTATTCTTTAGTATTTTTAAATTAGTAGTGACGTGTAGTTTTCATATTGGTTCAGGGCACTAGTTAGACTTTAATACTCTATTCGAGGATTATATTATTTCGGTTTCAGGTGAGTAGTTTCATGCTACGTATTTTTATAAATGTTCCCCTGCCCTGAACTGTTGGAAAATTAAATTGTTGTTTTAAGACTAAACTGTTTTGATAAATTATTATATTATCAATGGAATAAAATTATTTCTGAAACATGTGTGAACTTGGCATACTGTAAACTATTTGTTTTGGTCTCATGTTTATAATGATGAACCACCATGTTTTGCAAAACTGATGTGTATTGATTATTGGGACCATGTGTGTATTTAGTCCAGGGAAATTATTCCACTGTGTGTGGTGACTCTGGCCACTAGGGAACAGATCCGGGTTGGGCCGTGATGACTCTAGTGCTCAACGATTGTAAGGAAAAGACCTTTAAAAACAACTAGGTGACCTTCAATCGGATCGTCTTTGAGAAAAGGCCCAGGTGCCACCCTGAGGATGACTCTTAGCTCGGTATTGGATCCAACGGGGCTTATAGCCTTGAGAACTGTGTGGCAGATTATTTGTTTTTATTGGTACCCAGAAAATTATTGGTGTTCATGTTATAATCTGTTTTAAGTGGAAAATGTCGTTTATCATGTTCTTGTGAGACATGAGTATTTTAAGTGTTGAATTGTGGAACATTCTTTTTGAAACAGATTGTATTTACCAAACTGTATGCCAATCTAGTTTCTGTGATATATATATCTTATTTTGGAATTTATCCCTGTTTTCAAAACTGTATTTACTATCCATGTTGCTACTCACTGAGCTATCAGCTGACTTAGTTTTTATCACTTCCAGGTGTTAGAAGGACTCAAAGTGGACTCATGGCGTAGCGGGGACTCAATTGCATGGACCTCTAGGGCATTTATTTAATTTGTTTTAGGTTGCTTTGTCGGGTTTTGTACATACATTGTGGTTGGGTTTGATTTAGAATTATTTTATTTTGTGGGCGATTTATGTGCGATTTAGTATATATTTTTGGAAGTTGGTTATGGCTGGTTTTACCATTTATACTTGTGGCATGTCACTGGATTGAGTGTTGATTTATTTATTTTTGGGCTATCATCACATTTATTCTTTATGGTTTTGGGTTCATGTTTAGGCTTACGTGTGCCTTGGGCTAAGTCCCTGTGGGCCATGGCCGGTCATGCCCGGATTTGGGGCGTGACACTCCCCACGGCGAAACACTAGGGCGAACAAAACCCTTATCTAGCAATTCCTGGAGCTGAATCTTCAACTCACTCAACTCGACTGAGGCAAAATGATAAGGTGCCATAGAAATCGGCGTTGTGCCGGGCACTAAATCAATAGAGAACTCTATCTCTCGATGAGGTGGTAAACTAACTAGATCCTCGGGAAAAACATCCGAATACAAACCACCCTTGGTAATACAATCTGGGTCTCATCACACTCACCACTCATAAAGCTAGCAAGTAGACCACTAAGCTCATTCCGCCCTCGCAGATTATACATCGGTGGCAACACACTACCAACCCGATCCCCCAAGAAATGGAAACACTTCCCGCTCCAGGTACAAACCGTGACCCTCTGGCGGTAGCAATCAATAACGGCCCGGTATGACGATAGCTAGTCCATACCCAAAATAACATCAAAACCCTTCATGGGCATGACAACAAAAGGAAAAGGAAGCCTATGGTCGGCGACCTCTATATCACAACCTCTAACACCTTGTTTCAAGATCAACTCACCTCCAACAGGCGATACTACACATATAGGAGATGCTAACTGTGCCAACTCCAATTCCAAAACAGATGCAAATGCAGCAGACACAAAAGAATGAGATGCACCCGTATCAATCAATACACTAGCAACCGAGTTGCAAAACAGAAAAGTACCTCTCACTACTGATGGAGCCGGTACTAGGTCCTGCGCGGTAACAGCATACACGCGCCCTGAAGGCCCCTGATCTACCTGCTCAACTCTAGGAGCAAAGGACTGCTGTACTGACTGGGACGACGAAGCTCCCGGATTTGCCCTCGAGGCCTGCACAGACTCAGCTGGCTGATAACTCTGCGTCTGCCTAGAACCAGATGCTCCTGAAGTAGCACTCAACTGCGGGCAATACCTCTTCAGGTGCCAAGGCTGACCACACTGATAGCAAGACAAAGACTGGCTCCTGCCCTGACTCTGGCCCTGAGGTCTAGCTGAAGAAGAAGCAGCTCGATGACCCCTTCCCTTCTGCGGGCAAACCGAAGACTTGTGACCCAGCTGGCCACACGCAAAACAAGTCAAGCCTCCCTGACTACCTCTCCCACGGCTCGCACTCGGCACTGGAAAGGTCGATCTAGCCACACCACCCTGAGACTGCTGAGGGTTAGAACCCCTCTGTCTCCAGCCATCACCCTAACCATCTTGGCTCCTCTTGGAGCCTCTCTGCCCCTCATCCTCCTCCTACATCATGAGCTCCATATGAGCTGCCGCATCCACCAAACATTGGCCTTTCCCAGGTGATAGTGCAACTCAAAATCATAGTCCTCAATGAACTCCATCCACCTTCTCTGCCTCAAATTCAAGTCTCTCTGTGTCAACAGATACTTCAAACTCTTGTGGTCCGAGAACACCTCGAATCTCTCACCATAAAGGTAGTGCCTCCAAATCTTCAAGGCAAAGATCACTACTGCTAACTCTAGGTCGTGTGTAGGGTAGTTCTTCTCGTGTATTTTCAACTGACGTGAGCCATAAGCTACCACTTTCCCCTCTTGCATCAACACACAACCCAAACCCTCTCGTGAGGCATCACAATAAACCGCATAGCCCAACCCTCTCTCCGGAATAATCAAAACCGGAGCGGTGGTCAATCTAACCTTCAACCCTTGGAACGACTTTTTGCAAGTCTCACTCCACACAAACTTAACCCCTTTTTGCGTCAATCCAGTCAATGGCGAAGCTAGCCTGGAGAAATCTTTCACAAACTGCCGGTAATACCCAGCTATTCCTAGAAAACTGCGGATCTCGAACACGCTCTTAGGCTGTGCCCAATCTTGCACTGCCTCGACCTTGGATGTATCAACAGACACCCCTTCCCCGGATACCACATGGCCTAAGAAGTTCACCTCTCCTAGCCAGAACTCACACTTCCCAAACTTGGCATACAGCCTATGGGCTCTAAGCAACTCAAGCACCACTCTCAAGTGTTCCTCATGCTCCTCCTAAGAAGGCGAATAGATAAGAATGTCGTCCACGAAAACGACTACAAATCGATCCAAGAATTCCCGGAAGATCCAGTTCATCAAGTCCATAAAGACTGCCGGTGCATTGGTAAGCCCGAATGGCATCACCAAAAACTCATAATGGCCATATCGCGTACGGAATGCCGTCTTTGGAATATCCTCCTCCCTGACCCTCAACTGGTGGTAACCCGATCTCAAGTCTATCTTAGAGAAACAACGGGAACCCTTCAACTGGTCAAACAGATCATCTATACGGGGCATAGGGTACTTATTCTTGACCGTAGCCCAATTCAACTTCCGGTAGTCTATACACAATCTCAAGGCACCATCTTTCTTTTTAGCGAAGAGGGCCAGTACTCCCCACGGCGAAACACTAGGGCGAACAAAACCCTTATCTAGCAATTCCTGGAGCTGAATCTTCAACTCACTCAACTCGGCTGGGGCAAAACGATAAGGTGCCATAGAAATCGGCGCTGTACCGGGCACTAAATCAATAGAGAACTCTATCTCTCGATGAGGTGGTAAACTAACGAGATCCTCGGGAAAAACAACCGAATACTCACAAACCACCCTTGGTAATACAATCTGGGTCTCATCACACTCACCACTCATAAACCTAGCAAGTAGACCACTAAGCTCATTCCGCCCTCGCGGATTATACATCGGTGGCAACACACTACCAACCCGATCCCCCATGAAATGGAAACACTCCCCGCTCCAGGTACAAACCGTGACCCTCTGGCGGTAGCAATCAATAACGGCCCGGTATGACGATAGCCAGTCCATATCCAAAATAACATCAAAACCCTTCATGGGCATGACAACAAAAGGAAAAGGAAGCCTATGGTCGGCGACCTCTATATCACAACCTCTAACACCTTGTTTCAAGATCAACTCACCTCCAACAGGCGATACTACACATATAGGAGATGCTAACTGTGCCAACTCCAATTCCAAAACAGATGTAAATGCAGCAGACACAAAAGAATGAGATGCACCCGTATCAATCAATATACTAGCAACCGAGTTGCAAAACAGAAAAGTACCTCTCACTACTGATGGAGCCGGTACTAGGTCCTGCGTGGTAACAGCATACACGCGCCCTGAAGGCCCCTGATCCACCTGCTCACCTCTAGGAGCAAAGGACTGCTGTACTGACTGGGACGACGAAGCTCCCGGATTTGCCCTCGAGGCCTGCACAGACTGAGCTGGCTGATAACTCTGCGTCTGCCTAGAACCAGACGCTCCTGAAATAGCACTCAACTGCGGGCAATACCTCTTCAGGTGCCCAGGCTGACCACACTGATAGCAAGACAAAGACTGGCCCCTGCCCTGACTCTGGCCCTGAGGTCTAGCTGAAGAAGAAGCAGCTCGCTGACCCCCTCCCTTCTGCGGGCAAACCGAAGACTTGTGACCCAGCTGGCCACACGCAAAACAAGTCAAGTGTGACATCCCTGTTCTGTATTATGCTAATTGGTCCTTAAGTTGTTTATGGTTATGTGTTTAGCATGGTTTTGTATGCCATTATGTGAAAATATGTGGTTTTGATCTGGGGCCCCCCATTAATTCCTAGGGTTAGTTTTGTTGTTTGGTTGGCCATTAACGAGAGACTTAATACTAGTGATAGGCTTCAATCTTTTGGTCTTGTCTCTAATCCTTGCTGCCCTTTCTGTCAAGCTCCTGAGGAGGATCACTCCCATCTCTTTTTCAGGTGTATTTTTTCCTCTAGGGTTTGGGGTGGCATGATGGCCAAATGTAATGCTAACTGGCCTTCTCTGTCTTGGATGGGCACTGTTGAGTTTGTTACTAAATCTACCTGTGGTAATTCTTTGAAAATGCTGGTCCTGAGGTTGTCTTTTCTCTGCACTGTCTACCACATTTGGATGGAGAGGAATAGTAGAATCTTTAGTAAGGTCCACAAACCTGAAGAGGTTGTTACTAACTCTATTATCCAAATGGTTAGGGGTAGGCTCCTTTCTTTGGATAACATTAAATTTTCTGCAGGTGATCACTGGTTTTTGGAGAAATGGAACCTTCCCTACAAAATTATGCAGCCGACCAATGCTACTGCAGATGGTAGGAGAATGAGTGGTGTGAGTTCACCTACAATTAGGGTTGAGTGATGGTGAGCATATACTGTGGGGTTTTACTAATTGGATGTTCTTTTGTAGGTTCTCTTCTTTCTTATCAGGTTATGATGAATCCTATATCATTGAAGTGGCTGATTGGAGGGTTGAGTGATGTGAGCAAGCAAAGTATTCTATGCCACTGTGGGTTGAGTGAAGAGAGACAGTATACATGTTTTGCTCTAACATTTATTATATATTATATATGTTTTATGCAGGTTTATGGAGCTTTCAAGTATACTACCTATCTTGTTCTATTGAGGAATCTGGTGAGATGTGGGCCTAGTGATGTGAGGTTCTATATGGAGTGTAAGGATGTTTTTTACTGTGGGCCGAGTGTGGGGAGGTCTTATACAGTGTGTTTGTTATTTCTGCTGCTTTATGATCTTCATTATGGAGGTGGTGATTTCTATCCATGGCAGGTTGTGGCTTATGTCGTGGTTCGGTGGTGTGGTAGCTCCTTATTTCGTAGTTACCTGAGGCTGTTAACAGTTTATTTCTCTCCTGCTGTGGAGGAATGGTGGCTGATTGCTGTTCAGATTTGGGTGGCAGTTGGCAGCGTGCGTATGTACCATGGTGATGGCTGCTTCCAGCGCCTTGCTATGCTACAAGTGGGAGATAATCAGTGGTTATTATTTTTATTTTATTTTTATCTGTTCACAGGTGTTGTTTGCAGTTTGCCTACTCCTACGGGTTGTGTAGGAGGCTTCATGTGTACTTTGGTGTCTCGTGTAACAGGTTTCCTGAGCAATTCGGTAGATGGGCCCCTCTTGGCTCATTTCTTCGGTTTGCTTGGACTTCTATTTTTTTGTATTATATTTATTTTGTTACAGGTGCCTATCCCTACGGGCTGTGTAGGGAGGTTTTGTGGGTGTGATGGTGCCCATCCCTACGGGTTGTGTAGGGAGTTTTCTAACTGTGTTGTGGTGCTTGTTGGCTGCGGGTTTTGTCTTTTGTACAAGGTCCCTATTCATCATAGGATATGGCCTTTGTACAATTTGATTGGCTAAGTTTATTTTGGCTCTCCAAATTTCGGATGTAGCTCCTAGGTTTGGTCTAGTTCTTTGTTGTGTTTTTTGGGCTTCGGTGTCTGTGGGCTGAGGCTCGTGTTGTTTTCTGTTGTTAGGGCCTGGGGTATGCCCCTTGTATTTTTGTAAATCTTTCTGTTTTATATTATTTCTTATTCACCCAAAAAAAAAATGTGGTTTTGAATTTCTATCTATTCACCGTAGGAATATCTGTTTGATTTTACCGCTTCGAAAATTAAATTGGAGGCCTTATCGGCCACAGAACCCGAAATTGATTACGCCGTTGTGATTGGCATAATTTTTAGAGCCTACGGTGAAATTTAATTGAAAAATTGATTCGGGTTAGATTAAACCGATTAAATTGATGAATTAGAGCCCAACTACTTTATTATTATAATCTTGGCTTTAGTGGATTTTGTTGTCAAGCTTTAAACACTCAATCTCTCCCTCCCTAGCCTCATTTTGACTGATATTAAACTCAAAGAAGAGAAGAGAGGGCCGGTTGTAGAGAGAGAAAGGGAGAGACTTGTGTAATTTGGGCTCAAGACTTGGGAATTTGAAGATCTAGCTCAAGATTTGGCTAGAGCTTGAGGGTTGAAGCTCTTAAGTAAGTTTATTCATGGACTCTTGTTTGTAATTTGTAAGTTCAAAGTTGATAGAATGTTAAAGAGCATGTAATAAGTTGATTTTTGTTGAGTTTGAAGTCTTGGAACTCATGCATGTAAGAAATTACTTTGAATCTACATGTTTGAGCTTGAAACACATGATTCATGTAGAGTTTTGGTTGAAACTCATGTTGTAATCGCCATTTGTACCATCTAAATTGAGAATGATGAGCATCTCCCACATGCATGTACAAATCATGGGAGTATAAGTCTTGAATGCTTGAATTTGAGCATGTTGTTGATGGGTTTGAGATATTTTGGGACATGCATGTAGATAAATCATGAAATTGAGCTTCTTGGTGTTGTAATCTTGTATTAGTAGCATGTTAGCATGTGTAAATGTGAAATTTGAGCCATTGCATGCAAGTATTGTAGCTGGAAAACCGATTTGGAGCTCAAGAACACAATCTGGGAAACCCAGAATTTTGATGTCCGCTCGAGCGGGGTAATTGACGCTCGAGCGGGAAAATCGTGCTCCCAGCACTTTTGCAGAGTTGGATGTCCGCTCGAGCGGGATACCTCACGCTCGAGCGTGGAGTTTGTAAGATGGGCCTTCAGCTCGAGCGCTCTATTCCACGCTCGAGCGCATTTTTCATGCAACCAGTACTTTTGCAGGCCTTAAGGGTCCGCTCGAGCGGGTAAGTACACGCTCGAGCGGGGACCCTAATTTCTGGAATTTTGTTCATGCGTTCTGTGTTTCGTTTTCCGTTCTCTTTCACTTGTAATCACTCTTAGGCGTGTGTTAAACATTATAAATGAGTTAATGAGATAAGAATAAAGCCTAAAGAGGAATATGTGAATTAAGGGACGGATTGAATTGTTAATGACCCTTTTGTGTGCATGGAATGTGTAGGGTCAAGCTCCAGGGCGAATCCACAAGCCGATCACTGTGAGTAATATCAATATTTGAAAGCTTGTCAATGTCCAATTGTTTATTCCCTTATAAACTTTATGAGTTGTTAATTGGGATCGTGGACAAAAGTCTGACAGGAATGAATGAATGGACCAAAGGTCGTTTAGATATAAATGAATGGATTGAAGGTCGTTTTGATGTGAATGAATGGACCAAAGGTCGTTTAGATATAAATGAATGAACCGAAGGTCGTTTTGATGTGAATGAATGGGCCAAAGGTCGTTTAGATATAAATGAATGGACCAAAGGTCGTCCTGATGTAAATGAATGGACCAAAGGTCGTTTTGACACATGTGAGTGGTCCGAAGGCCGTTTTGACATGAATGAGTAGGCCGAAGGCCGTTTTGACATGAACGAGTGGGCCACAGGCCGTTTGACATGAATGAATGGGCCGAAGGCCATTTTGACAAAAATGAATGAGCCGAAGGCCGTTTCGACTTAAGTGAATGGGCCGAAGGCCGTTTTGCCATGAATGGAAACCCAAATTGGCCAAAGGCCAGAATGTTGGAACTACAGTTACTTGATTTGCATTTCGTATAGTCATATATATTTGCTCATTAGAAGTATGAATTGGGCCCAAGGCCGTTTGGAGCATGTTGTTCCACATATTGTCATATAGCTGTCATGTTTGATATTATTCACTGGGCTATCGCTCACGCTCATTCATGTGTTTGTAGGTGAGCCAAGGGAAGTCCAAACCCAGCCCCAGTGAAGTCTGCTAGGAAAACATCCGAGTTTTGCGGAAGTCAGCCTTGCGTCTCACTCTTGAGACCTACCCTTGCCTTTTGCTATGTAATTATGTTTTGTCTTGCCGGTAAGGACTTTATGTATATCTGTAAATAGTCTGTCATAGGTTGACTCGTTTTGGATGATCCTGTCTGTAATGAATTTTGTGGAACTGTACTTTTGATGTGGCTTATTAACGTAACTGAATATGGTTTGTTTGATGTGCATATAAGCACGGCTCTATGGACAAAGTTTTTAATTTTTGCTTCCGTTTGGCCCCTCTACTCTGACAAGTCTTCTTCTTGTTTCGGTCTGAGGCCGTAGGTAATCACAGGATTACTGGCCGGTCATGTCCTTAACCCATAGGGGCGGGTTCGGGTCGTGACAGAGTGGTATCAGAGCACGAGTTAATAACTCACACACTTGTCCAAAAGAGCAATAAGCGTCTAGATAAGATCTAGGATGCATTCATGTGATAAGTACGGGTTTGGAAGCATTGATTATATGCTTAAATGTTTTGTTATGAATAATTATATGTGTAAGTTGTGAACTACTGGCATTGCAAATTATCTTGAAATATGTGCCCCTTAGTGTATGCGTGCTTGTGTACCTTTTGTATGAAATATAATGCAAGTTTAATCAGATGGTGAGAACCAGAGGTGATGAGTTAGAGGAATCCTCTACTGCCAGACTGGACAGAATGGAAAGACTGATCCAAGAAATGGCAGAAGCTTTGAGACAGCAACAGGAGTGGCAACAACAGTGGCAGCAACCACATCCGCCACCTCCACCTCCGGCACCACCTGTGCCAGATAATCAAAATGATGATCGGATAATCGCCCTCACCAAGGAGTTTAAGAAGATGAAACCACCACAGTTCCATGGCAGCTTGGGATCGAAAAACTGTTTGAAGTATTTCCGTGCTCGGATACACAGAAAGTGCTTCTAGCCACCTTTATGCTAGAAGACGAAGCGAGAAGATGGTGGATGTTGATGAGGGAAAACCACAGGGATGTTGATTGGGCGAAATTTTTAGAGATATTCTATGACAAGTACTTCCCGCAGTGTGTCCGGGACAGGAAAGTGGCAGAGTTCATGGAACTCAAGCAAGACAGCATGACTGTAGCTGAGTATGAGGCCAAATTTACCGAGTTGGCCAGGTTCGCACCACACGTAATTGACACTGATTATAAGAAGGCAAGGCATTTTGAAGGTGGGCTCCGAAGTGACATCCTAGAGAGAGTGAATGTCCTGACGTTGGAGACCTACATCGGGGTGCTTGATCGGGCCATTATATCAGAGGCTAACATAGCTAGACAAGCTAGGCCAACAACCGAATGGAAAGGTAACAAAAGACAAGGCTTCCTTTCGAAGAAGAAATTTTTGAAAAAGCAAAACACGGGCTCCTCGACTACTTCAAGTTCTTCCCGAGACACAGCTCCCATGTGCAACATTTGTAGCAAAAGGCACCGTGGAGTCTGTTACCATGCATCGGGAGCCTGTTTTAAGTGTGGAAAACAAGGGCATATAGCCCGAGATTGTAATCAGAATAGTGGGAAGATAGCTGCTAGCTCCACTGCATCGATCCCAAAGCCAGGAAACACTTTGAGATCTGCTACTACTGGGGATACAGTGAGACAGGGGAGAGTGTTTGCACTCGTTCCGGGCGATACACGGAACGCCAATGCCGTTGTCTCAGGTACTATTTCAATATGTAATCAGGATGCCTTTGTATTAATTGATTCTGGATCGACGCACTCATTTGTGACATATGCATTTGCATCTAGACTGAAAAGACCCCTAGAATTGTTGCCATATTTGCTATGTGTGTCTGCTCCATCGGGGGAATCTGTGTTATGTGACTATATATATCGGTTGTGTGACATGCATATTGAGGATGCTACCCTATATGTAGATTTGTTGCCCTTAAACTTTAGACACTTCGATGTAATTTTGGGCATGGATTGGTTGACCAAATATTGTGCCACAATAGATTGTGTGACTAAGAGGGGTTGTGTTTAAACCACCAGAACAGAAAGAGATTGTGTTTGTGGGAAATGGGGTAGTGCCTCCACCATATTTGATATCTGCAATGAAAGCATGTAAATTGATCAGGAAGGGGTGCCAGGGTTATTTGTGTTATGTATTGACTGAACAATCCGTGAATGTTGAATTGAATAATATTCCTATTGTTAGAGAATTTCCGGACGTGTTTCCGAATGAATTACCAGGGGAATTGGTAGATAGGGAGATAGAGTTTACTATTGAGACCGTGCCAGGCACCCAGCCTATTTCTAAAACCCCCTATAGAATGGCTACTACCGAAATGAAAGAATTGAAGGAACAGTTGCAAGACCTTCTTGATAAAGGGTTTATCCGGCCTAGCACTTCGCCTTGGGGTGCACCAGTGTTATTTGTAAAGAAGAAGGATGGTACTTTGCGCCTGTGTATTGATTACCGGGAATTGAACAAGGTAACGATAAAGAACAAATATCCCTTACCCCGTATTGATGACTTATTTGATCAGTTGCAGGGATCACAGGTGTTTTCTAAGGTTGATTTGAGATCCGGGTATCATCAGCTGAAGGTTAAAGCAGAGGATGTTGAGAAAACCGCATTCAGAACGAGGTATGGTCATTTTGAGTTTCTTGTTATGCCATTTGGAGTGACTAATGCCCCGGCAGCATTTATGGACTTAATGAATAGAATTTTTAAAACCTACCTTGATGAGTTTGTTGTTGTCTTCATCGATGATATTTTAATATACTCTAAAGATAGATTTGAACATGAACATCATTTGAGGACTGTTCTACAAATACTTCGGGAAAGAAAACTATTTGCTAAATTAAAGAAATGTGAATTTTGGTTGGATGAGGTTGTTTTCTTAGGGCATGTGATTAACAAGGAAGGAGTTTCGGTGGACCCGCAGAAAATAGAAGCAATTGTGAATTGGCCTACACCAACTAATGTGACAGAAGTTCGCAGTTTTATGGGTTTGGCTGGGTACTACAGGAGGTTTGTAAAGGACTTTTCGAAATTAGCTGTGCCTCTTACCCAATTGACACGTAAAGGACAACCATTTGAGTGGAATAGTGAAAGAGAATCAGCCTTTCAGGAATTGAAGACAAGATTGACCACTGCACCAATTTTGACACTGCCTTCAGGTACGGAAAATTTTGTGATTTTCAGTGACGCATCTTATAAGGGTTTGGGTTGTGTGTTAATGCAGAACGGAAAGGTTATTGCTTACGCCTCCCGACAGTTGAGGCCACATGAAAAGAACTATCCAACACATGACTTAGAATTGGCCGCAGTTGTTTTTGCCTTGAAAATTTGGCGGCATTATCTGTATGGGGCAAAGTGTGAAGTCTACATGGATCATAAGAGCCTGAAATACTTCTTCACGCAGAAGGAGTTGAATATGCGTCAGAGAAGATGGCTAGAACTGATAAAAGACTACGACCTAGAGATTCAGTACCACCCCGGGAAAGCTAATACAGTGGCTGATGCCTTGAGCAGAAAATCAACAGGGAGTATGGCTTGTTTGCTTACTGAACAAAGGGAGATTTTGCAAGACTTTGAAAAGTCTGAAATTGAAGTGGTGGTATGTGAACAGGGCGGATTGATAGCCGCCATTACAGCCGAACCGGCAATTGTTGATGAAATCAAGCAGAAACAGAAAGAAGATGAGTTCCTCAGAAAGGCAATTGATGAATTTGAAGTAAGCCCAAAAGCAGAGTTCAGTGTCGAGAATGGAATGTTGAAATTTCGAAACCGAATATGTGTCCCAGATATTCCGGAGCTAAGGAAGAGGGTTTTAGATGAAGCCCACAGATCCGTATTTGCTATGCATCCGGGTAACAATAAAATGTATCGGGATTTGAAACAAACCTATTGGTGGCCTAAAATAAAGAAAGAGATTGCAGAATACGTGTCCAAGTGCCTCCAGTGTCAGCAAGTTAAGGCTGAACATTAGAAACCAGGCGGTCTACTTCAACCTTTCCCTATTCTTGAGTGGAAGTGGGAACATGTGACTATGGATTTTGTCGTTGGCCTACCTCGGACTTCTCGAGGTATGGATTCTGTTTGGGTTATAGTTGATAGACTGACTAAATCTGCACATTTTCTGCCTGTCAAAACTACATTTACTGCTTATAGATTGGCTACTATTTATGTTGATGAAATTGTCCGTTTACACGGGGTTCCGGTGTCCATTGTGTCAGATAGGGATCCGAAATTTGTATCTAGATTGTGGAAAAGTTTGCAGGAAGCTATGGGAACAGAACTAAGGTTCAGTACTGCATTCCACCCACAGACAGATGGCCAGTCAGAACGAACGATACAAACTTTGGAAGATATGCTTCGCATGTGTGCTTTGGATTTCCAGGGGAGTTGGGAAGATTACTTGCCACGTGCAGAATTTGCTTATAATAATAGCTTCCACTCCAGCATTGGTATGGCACCATACGAGGCTTTGTATGGTAGGAGGTGTAGATCACCTATTTGTTGGACAGAGGTCGGAGACAGAGCTTTGCTTGGGCCTGAAATTGTACAAGACACCTCTGAAAAGATCAAAACTATTCGGCAAAGGCTCAAAACAGCTCAAGACCGACAGAAGAATTATGCAGACGTTCGGAGAAGACCTCTTGAATATGAGGTCGGCGACCATGTGTTCATCCGTGTTTTTCCGATGAAAGGCCAAGTCAGGTTTGGGAAAAAGGGCAAGTTGTCGCCTCGTTACATTGGGCCGTTTCAAATTTTGGAGAGACTTGGTCCAGTTGCTTATAGAGTTGCTTTGCCACTGGGATTCGAGCAAATCCATAACGTTTTCACGTGTCGATGTTGAGGGGTTACCTCCGAAACCCGTTACATGTGATTGATTATCATCGGGTAGCTATTGATGAGAATATGGAATACGCTGAATGGCCAGAAAGAATCGTTGACCGACAAGTGAAAGAATTGAGAAACAAGTCCATTCCAATGGTGAAAGTAGAATGGAAGGAACACTATGGGACGGATGCTACGTGGGAAAAAGAGGAGGAAATGCGACTACGCTATCCACATTTGTTTCCCGACGAAGGTAAATTAAGTTTGGAGGACCAAACTTCCTAAAGGGGGGAAGACTGTGACATCCCTGTTCTGTATTATGCTAAATGGTCCTTAAGTTGTTTATGGTTATGTGTTTAGCATGGTTTTGTATGCCATTATGTGAAAATATGTGGTTTTGAATTTCTATCTGTTCACCGTAGGAATATCTGTTTGATTTTACCGCTTCGAAAATTAAATTGGAGGCCTTATTGGCCACAGAACCCGAAATTGATTACGCCGTTGTGATTGGCATAATTTTTAGAGCCTACGGTGAAATTTAATTGAAAAATTGATTCGGGTTAGATTAAACCGATTACATTGATGAATTAGAGCCCAACTACTTTATTATTATAATCTTGGCTTTAGTGGATTTTGTTGTCAAGCTTTAAACACTCAATCTCTCCCTCCCTAGCCTCATTTTGACTGATATTAAACTCAAAGAAGAGAAGAGAGGGCCGGTTGTAGAGAGAGAAAGGGAGAGACTTGTGTAATTTGGGCTCAAGACTTGGGAATTTGAAGATCTAGCTCAAGATTTGGCTAGAGCTTGAGGGTTGAAGCTCTTAAGTAAGTGAATTCATGGACTCTTGTTTGTAATTTGTAAGTTCAAAGTTGATAGAATGTTAAAGAGCATGTAATAAGTTGATTTTTGTTGAGTTTGAAGTCTTGGAACTCATGCATGTAAGAAATTACTTTGAATCTGCATGTTTGAGCTTGAAACACATGATTTATGTAGAGTTTTGGTTGAAACTCATGTTGTAATCGCCATTTGTACCATCTAAGTTGAGAATGATGAGCATCTCCCACATGCATGTACAAATCATGGGAGTATAAGTCTTGAATGCTTGAATTTGAGCATGTTGTTGATGGGTTTGAGATATTTTGGGACATGCATGTAGATAAATCATGAAATTGAGCTTCCTGGTGTTGTAATCTTGTATTAGTAGCATGTTAGCATGTGTAAATGTGAAATTTGAGCCATTGCATGCAAGTATTGTAGCTGGAAAACCGATTTGGAGCTCAAGAACACAATCTGGGAAACCCAGAATTTTGATGTCCGCTCGAGCGGGGTAATTGACGCTCGAGCGGGAAAATCGTGCTCCCAGCACTTTTGCAGAGTTGGATGTCCGCTCGAGCGGGATACCTCACGCTCGAGCGTGGAGTTTGTAAGATGGGCCTTCAGCTCGAGCGCTCTATTCCACGCTCGAGCGCATTTTTCATGCAACCAGTACTTTTGCAGGCCTTAAGGGTCCGCTCGAGCGGGTAAGTACACGCTCGAGCGGGGACCCTAATTTCTGGAATTTTGTTCATGCGTTCTGTGTTTCGTTTTCCGTTCTCTTTCACTTGTAATCACTCTTAGGCGTGTGTTAAACATTATAAATGAGTTAATGAGATAAGAATAAAGCCTAAAGAGGAATATGTGAATTAAGGGACGGATTGAATTGTTAATGACCCTTTTGAAGGTGGCCTTGGCTTTAAGGATCTGGAAGTCTGGAACAAGGCTGCTATAGCCAAACATGTTTGGTATCTGTTTTCGGGCGGGGATTGTTCTATGTGGTGCCAATGGGTCAAGACCTACTTGCTCAAAGGTAGGAGTTTCTGGTCCGTTAAGACCCCTAGTGATCCGTCTTGGGTTTGGAGGAAAATGTTGTCTCTCAGGAACTTAATTTATCCTCTCATAAAATTTAGGATTGGTAATGGTGACACTGTGTTTCTTTGGTATGACAACTGGCACCCTCTAGGTTCTCTTTGGCAGAGGTTTGGGCCTAGGATCCTTTATGATACTAACCTTCCTGACAGCTCCAAGGTTAGTTCTATTGTCTCTAATTGCTCTTGGAAGTGGCCTGTTTCTAATTCTTGGGAGATTAAAGAGTGGATTTCCTCCACTCCTTCATCTCTCTTACCTTCTCCGGGCTCTTCTGACACTCCGGTTTGGAGCTTGACTGCTGATGGTACATTTTCTATCCAATCTGTTTGGGATTGGTGGAGGAAAAAAGGGCCTAAAGTCCCTTGGTCTAAACTTATCTGGGGCCCCCCTCTTATTCCTAGGGTTAGTTTTATTGTTTGGCTGGCCATTAATGAGAGACTTAATACTGGTGATAGGCTTCAATCTTTTGGCCTTGTCTCTAATCCTTGCTGCCCTTTCTGTCAAGCTCCTGAGGAGGATCATTCCCATCTCTTTTTCAGGTGTATTTTTTCCTCCAGGGTTTGGGGTGGCATGATGGCCAAATGTAATACTAACTGGCCTTCTCTGTCTTGGCTGGGTACTGTTGAGTTTGCTACTAAATCCACTAGGGGTAATTCTTTGAAAATGCTGGTTCTGAGGTTGTCTTTTCTATGCACTGTCTACCACATTTGGATGGAGAGGAATAGTAGAATCTTTAGTAAGGTCCACAAACCTGAAGAGGTTGTTACTAACTCTATTATCCAAATGGTTAGGGGTAGGCTCCTTTCTTTGGATAACATTAAATTTTCTGCAGGTGATCACTGGTTTTTGGAGAAATGGAACCTTCCCTACAAGATTATGCAGCCGACCAATGCTGCTGCAGTTGGTAGGAGTATGAGTGATGTGAGTTCACCTACAATTAGGGTTGAGTGATGGTGAGCATATACTGTGGGGTTTTACTAATTGGTTGTTATTTTGTAGGTTCTCTTCTTTCTTATCAGATTATGATGCACTCTATATCATTGAAGAGGCTGATTGGAGGGTTGAGTGATGTGAGCAAGCAAAGTTCTCTATGCCACTGTGGGTTGAGTGAAGAGAGACAGTATACTTGTTTTGCTCTAACATTTATTATATATTATATATTTTTTTTGCAGGTTTATGGAGCTTTCAAGTATACTACCTATCTTGTTCTATTGAGGAATCTGGTGAGATGTGGGCCAAGTGATGTGAGGTTCTATATGGAGTGTAAGAATGTTGGTTACTGTGGGCCGAGTGTGGGGAGGTCTTATACTGTGTGGTTATTATTTCTGCTGCTTTATGATCTTCCTTACGGAGGTGGTAATTCCTACTCATGGCAGGTTGTGGTTTATGGCGTGGTTCGGTGGTATGGTAGCTCCTTACTCCGTAGTTACCTGAGGCTGTTAACAGCTTATTTCTCTCTTGCTGTGGAGAAGTGGTGGCTGACTGCTGTTCAAATTTGGGTGGCAGTTGGCAGTGTGTGTATGTACCATGGTGATGGCTGCTCCAAGCGCCTTGCTATGCTACAAGTGGGAGTTAATCAGTGGTTGTTCTTTTTATTTTTTATTTTATTTTATTTGTTCACAGGTGGAGTGTGCAGTCTTCCTACTCCTACGGGTTGTGTAGGAGGCTTCATGTGTACCTTGGTGTCTCGGGTTACAGGTTTTCTGAGCAATTCGGTAGATGGGCCCCTCTTGGTTCCTTTCTTCGGTTTTGTTTGGATTCCTATTCTGTATATTATTTTTGTTTTGTTACAGGTGCCTATCCCTACGGGCTGTGTAGGGAGATTTTGTGGGTGTGATGATGCCCTTCCCTACGGGTTGTGTAGGGAGTTTTCTATCTGTGTAATGGTGATTGTTGGTTGCTGGGTTTGTCTTTTGTACAAGGTCCCTATTCATCATAGGATATGGCCTTTGTACAATTTGATTGGCTAAGCTTCTTTTTTGGCTCTCCCTTTTTCGGATGTAGTTCCTAGGTTTGGTCTAGATCTTTGTTATATTTTCGGGCTTCGGTGTTTTGTGTGCTGAGGCTCGTGTTGTTTTCTGTTGTTAGGGCCTGGGGTATGCCCCTTGTATCTTTGTAAATTTTCTGTTTTATATTATTTCTTATTCACCCAAAAAAAAAAAAAATGACCCTTTTGTGTGCATGGAATGTGTAGGGTCAAGCTCCAGGGCGAATCCACAAGCCGATCACTGTGAGTAATATCAATATTTGAAAGCTTGTCAATGTCCAATTGTTTATTCCCTTATAAACTTTATGAGTTGTTAATTGGGATCGTGGACAAAAGTCTGACAGGAATGAATGAATGGACCAAAGGTCGTTTAGATATAAATGAATGGACCGAAGGTCGTTTTGATGTGAATGAATGGACCAAAGGTCGTTTAGATATAAATGAATGGACCAAAGGTCGTCCTGATGTAAATGAATGGACCAAAGGTCGTTTTGACACATGTGAGTGGGCCGAAGGCCGTTTTGACATGAATAAGTAGGCCGAAGGCCGTTTTGACATGAACGAGTGGGCCACAGGCCGTTTGACATGAATGAATGGGCCGAAGGCCATTTTGACAAAAATGAATGGGCCGAAGGCCGTTTCGACTTAAGTGAATGGGCCGAAGGCCGTTTTGCCATGAATGGAAACCGAAATGGGCCAAAGGCCAGAATGTTGGAACTACAGTTACTTGATTTGCATTTCGTATAGTCATATATATTTGCTCATTAGAAGTATGAATTGGGCCCAAGGCCGTTTGGAGCATGTTGTTCCACATATTGTCATATAGCTGTCATGTTTGATATTATTCACTGGGCTATCGCTCACGCTCATTCATGTGTTTGTAGGTGAGCCAAGGGAAGTCCAAACCCAGCCCCAGTGAAGTCTGCTAGGAAAACATCCGAGTTTTGCGGAAGTCAGCCTTGCGTCTCACTCTTGAGACCTACCCTTGCCTTTTGCTATGTAATTATGTTTTGTCTTGCCGGTAAGGACTTTATGTATATCTGTAAATAGTCTGTCATAGGTTGACTCGTTTTGGATGATCCTGTCTGTAATGAATTTTGTGGAACTGTACTTTTGATGTGGCTTATTAACGTAACTGAATATGGTTTGTTTGATGTGCATATAAGCACGGCTCTATGGACAAAGTTTTTAATTTTTGCTTCCGTTTGGCCCCTCTACTCTGACAAGTCTTCTTCTTGTTTCGGTCTGAGGCCGTAGGTAATCACAGGATTACTAGCCGGTCATGTCCTTAACCCATAGGGGCGGGTTCGGGTCGTGACATCAAGCCTCCCTGACTACCTCTCCCAGAGCCCGCACTCGGCACTGGAAAGGTCGATCTAGCCACACCACCCTGAGACTGCTGAGGGTTAGAACCCCTCTGTCTCCAGCCATCACCCTAACCATCTTGGCTCCTCTTGGAGCCTCTCTGCCCCTCATCCTCCTCCTACATCATGAGCTCCATATGAGCTGCCGCATCCACCAAACATTGGCCTTTCCCAGGTGATAGTGCAACTCAAAATCATAGTCCTCAATGAACTCCATCCACCTTCTCTGCTTCAAATTCAAGTCTCTCTGTGTCAACAGATACTTCAAACTCTTGTGGTCCGAGAACACCTCGAACCTCTCACCATAAAGGTAGTGCCTCCAAATCTTCAAGGCAAAGATCACTGCGGCTAACTCTAGGTCGTGTGTAGGGTAGTTCTTCTCGTGTATTTTCAACTGACGTGAGCCATAAGCTACCACTTTCCCCTCTTGCATCAACACACAACCCAAACCCTCTCGTGAGGCATCACAATAAACCGCATAGCCCAACCCTCTCTCCGGAATAATCAAAACCGGAGCGGTGGTCAATCTAACCTTCAACCCTTGGAACGACTTTTCGCAAGTCTCACTCCACACAAACTTAACCCCTTTTTGCGTCAATCCAGTCAATGGCGAAGCAAGCTTGGAGAAATCTTTCACAAACTGACGGTAATACCCAGCTAATCCCAGAAAACTACGGATCTCGAACACGCTCTTAGGCCGTGCCCAATCTTGCATTGCCTCGACCTTGGATGTATCAACAGACACCCCTTCCCCGGATACCACATGGCCTAAGAAGTTCACCACTCCTAGCCAGAACTCACACTTCCCAAACTTGGCTTACAGCCTATGGGCTCTAAGCAACTCAAGCACCACTCTCAAGTGTTCCTCGTGCTCCTCCTCAGAAGGCGAATAGATAAGAATGTCGTCCACGAAAACGACTACAAATCGATCCAAGAATTCCCGGAAGATCCGGTTCATCAAGTCCATAAAGACTGCCGGTGCATTGGTAAGCCCGAATGGCATCACCAAAAACTCATAATGGCCATACCGCGAACGGAATGCCGTCTTAGGAATATCCTCCTCCCTGACCCTCAACTGGTGGTAACTAGATCTCAAGTCTATCTTAGAGAAACAACGGGAACCCTTCAACTGGTCAAACAGATCATCTATACGGGGCATAGGGTACTTATTCTTGACCGTAGCCCGATTCAACTTCCGGTAGTCTATACACAATCTCAAGGCACCATCTTTCTTTTTAGCAAAGAGGGCCGGTGCTCCCTGCGAGAACCCGAATATAAAAATTAAGTAAATAATTAAATAATAGCAATAATAATATTACAATCTCAAATATTTTGATGGTGAATCTTAAAGTGCAAATTAAATATTTGGAGGGTCTTTTAATTAATTTTAAAACCTAAAATAAATTTATGGTGAAAGTTTTTAATTTAGAGACAAGGTTTATTATATAAAAAAAAAAAAAAGAGAGAGAGAGAGAGGAGGGTTTGACTTGAACTCTGGACCACAAGGTTAATATATTAGACTCCTACCATTTGAGTTGCATATAACTTATATATATGTTTTGTATATTTATCTATTTATTTGACCTATGTATGCCCACCACTAGTATACAATAAAATAAACACAAACCCTACTCTATTATTTGTTCACCACATAGGGCAACAACACAGCAGCCACGGGAGAGGGTTTGAGAGAAGGAAAAAAAGAAGAAGATGTTGCAATCAAAGAACTTTTGGGTGTGTTGTGTTGTGTGTGATCATCAAAGGTTAGCCCTCCTAGGTTTTCTTCTCTTCTTTCTTTGTTCTTCATCCTTATTCTATAATTATTTTATTCATTCATGGAGAGGTTGTAGGTTTATGTATTGTGTATATAGATATCCTATTAAGAAACTTGAGGAGCTAAATTTATGTGTAAAGATTGGGTGTAATTTTCAGTCCAAAAATTCTGTGCAAAGTCACAAATTTTAAAAATCAAGAAACCATATCAAACGGATGAATTTTAATCTAAAATTTTTCCAGTAGATCAATTACATATTGAATTGCATATCTGAATTTTTTCTTATTTTTGGGAGTCAAAATCCATATAAATTGAGGTATTCAAATCTGTCCAGGAAACCAGTCCGAAACAGTAAATTCGGGAGTGTTGTTCTCTTTGGGTATAAATCCAAAAATTATCAAATTAGTGTCATTAGAACCGGTTACGAGTCTAGTTTCGTACGTTTTTGGCCTTGTATTGATTGCTCGTGTATATTAAGAGAACCGTCAATTTCTTTAAAGTGCTGCAGAAAAGAACCTGTTTGGATATAATAAATTGTAGATAATTATTTTGATAAGCAAATCAAGTGAAACCAATTGGGTTTGAAACTTAGGATATATTAGATCATATCTGGAGGTTATTGGAATTTTTCGAATAGCGTGGAGTGGGTTTTGTAATTTTCAAAGTTAGCGAATAGGTTGGGAAGGCTTGTTTGAAATTCTGTTTTATCTTAAAGTCACAATTAATTAAGTTTTGACCGGAACCTATGTCTTGGGTGATTTTAGACCTTGAAGAACATGAACTTAGATAATATTTAAGAGTAACGGTGAGTTGGGTTGAGCCGTGTTAATGCGCTTTAGTTTGGGGTTACTTAGTTCGTATTCTTTAGTATTTTTAAATTAGTAGTGACGTGTAGTTTTCATATTGGTTCAGGGCACTAGTTGGACTTTCATACTCTATTCGAGGATTATATTATTTCGGTTTCAGGTGAGTAGTTTCATGCTACGTATTTTTATAAATGTTCCCCTGCCCTGAACTGTTGGAAAATTAAATTGTTGTTTTAAGACTAAACTGTTTTGATAAATTATTATATTATCAATGGAATCAAATTATTTCTGAAACATGTGTGAACTTGGCATACTGTAAACTATTTGTTTTGGTCTCATGTTTATAATGATGAACCACCATGTTTTGCAAACCTGATGTGTATTGATTATTGGGACCATGTGTGTATTTAGTCTAGGGAAATTATTCCACTGTGTGTGGTGACTCTGGCCACTAGGGAACAGATCCGGGTTGGGCTGTGATGACTCTAGTGCTCAACGATTGTAAGGAAAAGACCTTTAAAAACAACTAGGTGACCTTCAATCGGATCGTCTTTGAGAAAAGGCCCAGGTGCCACCCTGAGGATGACTCTTAGCTCGGTATTGGATCCAACGGGGCTAATAGCCTTGAGAACTGTGTGGCAGATTATTTGTTTTTATTGGTACCCAGAAAATTATTGGTGTTCATGTTATAATCTGTTTTAAGTGGAAAATGTCGTTTATCATGTTCTTGCGAGACATGAGTATTTTAAGTGTTGAATTGTGGAACATTCTTTTTGAAACAGATTGTATTTACCAAACTGTATGCCAATCTAGTTTCTGTGATATATATATCTTATTTTGGAATTTATCCCTGTTTTCAAAACTGTATTTACTATCCATGTTGCTACTCACTGAGCTATCAGCTGACTTAGTTTTTATCACTTCCAGGTGTTAGAAGGACTTAAAGTGGACTCATGGAGTAGCGGGGACTCAATTGCATGGACCTCTAGGGCATTTATTTAATTTGTTTTAGGTTGCTTTGTCGGGTTTTGTACATACATTGTGGTTGGGTTTGATTTAGAATTATTTTATTTTGTGGGCGATTTATGTGCCATTTAGTATATATTTTTGGAAGTTGGTTATGGCTGGTTTTACCATTTATACTTGTGGCATGTCACTGGATTGAGTGTTGATTTATTTATTTTTGGGCTATCATCACATTTATTCTTTATGGTTTTGGGTTCATGTTTAGGCTTACGTGTGCCTTGGGCTAAGTCCTTGTGGGCCACGGCCGGTCATGCCCGGATTTGGGGCATGACACTCCCCACGGCGAAACACTAGGGCGAACAAAACCCTTATCTAGCAATTCCTGGAGCTAAATATTCAACTCACTCAACTCGGCTGGGGCAAAATGATAAGGTGCCATAGAAATCGGCGTTGCGCCGGGCACTAAATCAATAGAGAACTCTATCTCTCGATGAGGTGGTAAACTAACTAGATCCTCGGGAAAAACATCCGAATACAAACCACCCTTGGTAATACAATCTGGGTCTCATCACACTCACCACTCATAAAGCTAGCAAGTAGACCACTAAGCTCATTCCGCCCTCGCAGATTATACATCGGTGGCAACACACTACCAACCCGATCCCCCAAGAAATGGAAACACTTCCCGCTCCAGGTACAAACCGTGACCCTCTGGCGGTAGCAATCAATAACGGCCCCGTATGACGATAGCCAGTCCATACCCAAAATAACATCAAAACCCTTCATGGGCATGACAACAAAAGGAAAAGGAAGCCTATGGTCGGCGACCTCTATATCACAACCTCTAACACCTTGTTTCAAGATCAACTCACCTCCAACAGGCAATACTACACATATAGGAGATGCTAACTGTGCCAACTCCAATTCCAAAACAGATGCAAATGCAGCAGACACAAAAGAATGAGATGCACCCGTATCAATCAATACACTACTGATGGAGCAGGTACTAGGTCCTGCGCGGTAACAGCATACATGCGCCCTGAAGGCCCTTGATCTACCTGCTCACCTCTAGGAGCAAAGGACTGCTGTATGACTGGGACGACGAAGCTCCCGGATTTGCCCTCGAGGCCTGCACAGACTGAGCTGGCTGATAACTCTGCGTCTGCCTAGAACCAGACGCTCCTGAAGTAGCACTCAACTGCGGGCAATACCTCTTCGGGTGCCCAGGCTGACCACACTGATAGCAAGACAAAGACTGGCCCCTGCCCTGACTCTGGCCCTGAGGTCTAGCTGAAGAAGAAGAAGCTCGTTGACCCCCTCCCTTCTGCGGGCAAACCGAAGACTTGTGACCCAGCTGGCCACACGCAAAACAAGTCAAGCCTCCCTGACTACCTCTCCCAGAGCTCGCACTCGGTACTGGAAAGGTCGATCTAGCCATACCACCCTGAGACTGCTGAAGGTTAGAACCCCTCTGTCTCCAGCCATTACCCTAACCATTTTGGCTCCTCTTGGAGCCTCTCTGCCCCTCATCCTCCTCCTACATCATGAGCTCCATATGAGCTGCCGCATCCACCAAACATTGGCCTTTCCCAGGTGATAGTGCAACTCAAAATCCTAGTCCTCAATGAACTCCATCCACCTTCTCTGCCTCAAATTCAAGTCTCTCTGTGTCAACAGATACTTCAAACTCTTGTGGTCCGAGAACACCTCGAACCTCTCACCATAAAGGTAGTGCCTCCAAATCTTCAAGGCAATGGTTTTGGATTTGGCAGTCCACAGGTTATATTTTGTTTTGCTATTATGGGGCTGTTTACCCCTCGGCTTTGGGCTATTCTCTAGCAGGGTTTTTTGTTCACCGTTCCTGTTTCTCGGTTTTGGTGCCGTTGTTTTGTGTTGCTATGGGTTTGTTTTGGTCTCGGTTTTTAGTAGTCCTTCGCAGTGTTCATTATCCCTATCTCTCTTGATATGGCTGCTGAACAGTGTATGTTTCTTTTGGGTTTTGTTTTCGCTTTGCGTTAGCTTTTTGGTTTTTCTGGGTTTCTGTTTCTCCTGTATAGTTGCTGTAGGGCCTGGGGTATTCCCCTTGTAATCTTGTATATCTTTTGTCTTTAATTTATGTCTTATTCACCCAAAAAAAAGATCACTGCTGCTAACTCTAGGTCGTGTGTAGGGTAGTTCTTCTCGTGTATTTTCAACTGACGTGAGCCATAAGCTACCACTTTCCCCTCTTGCATCAACACACAACCCAAATCCACTCATGAGGCATCACAATAAACCGCATAGCCCAACCCTCTCTCCGGAATAATCAAAATCGGCGCGGTGGTCAATCTAACCTTCAACCCTTGGAACGACTTTTCGCAAGTCTCACTCCACACAAACTTAACCCCTTTTTGCGTCAATCTAGTCAATGGTGTAGCTAGCCTGGAGAAATCTTTCACAAACTGAAGGTAATACCCAGCTATTCCCAGAAAACTACGGATCTCGAACACGCTCTTAGGCTGTGCCCAATCTTGCACTGCCTCGACCTTGGATGTATCAACAGACACCCATTCCCCGGATACCACATGGCCTAAGAAGTTCACCTCTCCTAGCCAGAACTCACACTTCCCAAACTTGGCTTACAGCCTATGGGCTCTAAGCAACTCAAGCACCACTCTCAAGTGTTCCTCGTGCTCCTCCTCAGAAGGAGAATAGATAAGAATGTCGTCCACGAAAACGACTACAAATCGATCCAAGAATTCCCGGAAGATCCGGTTCATCAAGTCCATAAAGACTGCCGGTGCATTGGTAAGCCCGAATGGCATCACCAAAAACTCATAATGGCCATATCGCGTACGGAATGCCGTCTTAGGAATATCCTCCTCCCTGACCCTCAACTGGTGGTAACCCGATCTCAAGTCTATCTTAGAGAAACAACGGGAACCCTTCAACTGGTCAAACAGATCATCTATACGGGGCATAGGGTATTTATTCTTGACCGTAGCCCGATTCAACTTCCGGTAGTCTATACACAATCTCAAGGCACCATCTTTCTTTTTAGCGAAGAGGGCCGGTGCTCCCCACGGCGAAACACTAGGGCGAACAAAACCCTTATCTAGCAATTCCTGGAGCTGAATCTTCAACTCACTCAACTTGGCTGGGGCAAAACGATAAGGTGCCATAGAAATCGGCGCTGTACCGGGCACTAAATCAATAGAGAACTCTATCTCTCGATGAGGTGGTAAACTAACGAGATCCTCGGGAAAAACATCTGAATACTCACAAACCACCCTTGGTAATACAATCTGGGTCTCATCACACTCACCACTCATAAAGCTAGCAAGTAGACCACTAAGCTCATTCCGCCCTCGCGGATTATACGTCGGTGGCAACACACTACCAACCCGATCCCCCAAGAAATGGAAACACTCCCCGCTCCAGGTACAAACCGTGGCCCTCTGGCAGTAGCAATCAATAACGGCCCGGTATGACGATAGCCAGTCCATACCCAAAATAACATCAAAACCCTTCATAGGCATGACAACAAAAGGAAAAGGAAGCCTATGGTCGGCGACCTCTATATCACAACCTCTAACACCTTGTTTCAAGATCAACTCACCTCCAACAGGCGATACTACACATATAGGAGATGCTAACTGTGCCAACTCCAATTCCAAAACAGATGCAAATGCAGCAAACACAAAAGAATGAGATGCACCCGTATCAATCAATACACTAGCAACCGAGTTGCAAAACAGAAAAGTACCTCTCACTACTGATGGAGCCGGTACTAGGTCCTGCACGGTAACAGCATGCACGCGCCCAGAAGGCCCCTGATCTACCTGCTCACCTCTAGGAGCAAAGGACTGCTGTACTGACTGGGACGACGAAGCTCCCGGATTTGCCCTCGAGGCCTGCACAGACTGAGCTAGCTGATAACTCTGCGTCTGCCTAGAACCAGACGCTCCTGAAGTAGCACTCAACTGCGGGCAATACCTCTTCAGGTGCCCAGGCTGACCACACTGATCATCTATACGGGGCATAGGGTACTTATTCTTGACCGTAGCCCGATTCAACTTCCGGTAGTCTATACACAATCTCAAGGCACCATCTTTCTTTTTAGCGAAGAGGGCCGGTGCTCCCCACGGCGAAACACTAGGGCGAACAAAACCCTTATCTAGCAATTCCTGGAGCTGAATCTTCAACTCACTCAACTCGGCTGGGGCAAAACGATAAGGTGCCATAGAAATTGGCGCTGTACCGGGCACTAAATCAATAGAGAACTCTATCTCTCGATGAGGTGGTAAACTAACGAGATCCTCGGGAAAAACATCTGAATACTCACAAACCACCCTTGGTAATACAATCTGGGTCTCATCACACTCACCACTCATAAAGCTAGCAAGTAGACCACCAAGCTCATTCCGCCCTCGCGGATTATACGTCGGTGGCAACACACTACCAACTCGATCCCCCAAGAAATGGAAACACTCCCCGCTCCAGGTACAAACCGTGACCCTCTGGCAGTAGCAATCAATAACGGCCCGGTATGACGATAGCCAGTCCATACCCAAAATAACATCAAAACCCTTCATAGGCATGACAACAAAAGGAAAAGGAAGCCTATGGTCGGCGACCTCTATATCACAACCTCTAACACCTTGTTTCAAGATCAACTCACCTCCAACAGGCGATACTACACATATAGGAGATGCTAACTGTGCCAACTCCAATTCCAAAACAGATGCAAACGCAGCAAACACAAAAGAATGAGATGCACCCGTATCAATCAATACACTAGCAACCGAGTTGCAAAACAGAAAAGTACCTCTCACTACTGATGGAGCCGGTACTAGGTCCTGCACGGTAACAGCATGCACGCGCCCTGAAGGCCCCTGATCTACCTGCTCACCTCTAGGAGCAAAGGACTGCTGTACTGACTGGGACGACGAAGCTCCCGGATTTGCCCTCGAGGCCTGCACAGACTGGGCTAGCTGATAACTCTGCGTCTGCCTAGAACCAGACGCTCCTGAAGTAGCACTCAACTGCGGGCAATACCTCTTCAGGTGCCCAGGCTGACCACACTGATCATCTATACGGGGCATAGGGTACTTATTCTTGACCGTAGCCCGATTCAACTTCCGGTAGTCTATACACAATCTCAAGGCACCATCTTTCTTTTTAGCGAAGAGGGCCGGTGCTCCCCACGGCGAAACGCTAGGGCGAACAAAACCCTTATCTAGCAATTCCTGGAGCTGAATCTTCAACTCACTCAACTCGGCTGGGGCAAAACGATAAGGTGCCATAGAAATCGGCGCTGTACCGGGCACTAAATCAATAGAGAACTCTATCTCTCGATGAGGTGGTAAACTAACGAGATCCTCGGGAAAAACATCTGAATACTCACAAACCACCCTTGGTAATACAATCTGGGTCTCATCACACTCACCACTCATAAAGCTAGCAAGTAGACCACCAAGCTCATTCCGCCCTCGCGGATTATACGTCGGTGGCAACACACTACCAACCCGATCCCCCAAGAAATGGAAACACTCCCCGCTCCAGGTACAAACCGTGACCCTCTGGCAGTAGCAATCAATAACGGCCCGGTATGACGATAGCCAGTCCATACCCAAAATAACATCAAAACCCTTCATAGGCATGACAACAAAAGGAAAGGGAAGCCTATGGTCGGCGACCTCTATATCACAACCTCTAACACCTTGTTTCAAGATCAACTCACCTCCAACAGGCGATACTACACATATAGGAGATGCTAACTGTACCAACTCCAATTCCAAAACAGATGCAAATGCAGCAAACACAAAAGAATGAGATGCACCCGTATCAATCAATACACTAGCAACCGAGTTGCAAAACAGAAAAGTAACTCTCACTACTGATGGAGCCGGTACTAGGTCCTGCACGGTAACAGCATGCACGCGCCCTGAAGGCCCCTGATCTACCTGCTCACCTCTAGGAGCAAAGGACTGCTGTACTGACTGGGACGACGAAGCTCCCGGATTTGCCCTCGAGGCCTACACAGACTGAGCTAGCTGATAACTCTGCGTCTGCCTAGAACCAGACGCTCCTGAAGTAGCACTCAACTGCGGGCAATACCTCTTCAGGTGCCCAGGCTGACCACACTGATAGCAAGACAAAGACTGGCCCCTGCCCTGACTCTGGCCCTGAGGTCTAGCTGAAGAAGAAGCAGCTCGCTGACCCCCTCCCTTCTGCGGGCAAACCGAAGACTTGTGACCCAGCTGGCCACACACAAAACAAGTCAAGCCTCCCTGACTACCTCTCCCAGAGCCCGCACTCGGCACTGGAAAGGTCGACCTAGCCACACCACCCTGAGACTGCTGAGGGTTAGAACCTCTCTGTCTCCTGCCATCACCCTGACCATCTTGGCTTCTCTTGGAGCCTCTCTGCCCTTCATCCTCCTCCTGCATCATGAGCTCCATATACTGCCGCATCCACCAAATGTCTATACTCCCGGATGAAAGATCCACCAACCCTCAACTTGAGACCTCGCCTCAACTTCCGCTCAAACTCAAAGCAACGGCGTTCCTCGGATGCCACCAGTTCAGGTGCAAACCTGGACAGACTGGTAAAAGTAGCCTCAAACTCGGCCACTGACAAGCCCTGCTGTCTAAGCTGGCAAAACTGCTCTCTCAGCTTCTCCCTTGCAGCTGAAGATAAAAATTTTCTCTTCTAACTCTCAAGAAGAAGGGAAAGAAAGTAGAGCCTCTCTCTCTAGAATCTAGAGAGAGAAAGCTCCCCCCGGAGTGAAAATGGTGCACTGTCTGATTGTCTTTCTCACCCTGTGAGGGAGAATGTGTACTGTGTGAGTTATCAGTCCGATGAACTCTTTTCGGCTGGTTTGTTATCCATATAGTGAGTTATGTGAGTCTGGGTTATGGTGCTTTTTCAGTGCCTCATTTGTTACAGCCATATTCCATTTATTGGCTGGAGTGATATTCTATTCATGTCATTTCTGTCCAGCTTGGGTTTTCAAGATGGGTAGTTCTGATCATGTTGTGAAGTTGGTGCAACCGGTCTTCTCCATAGTCGGTGTGTGTTCTTGGCTGGAGTCCATCCATGGCAGCGTTTTGGCATTTCATTTCCGGCTCTGGTCTATTCTCCGATGCTGGTTTTGGGCTGTCCGAAGTTTTTTAGTCAATGATGGGCGCCGTTGGTGGTGTGGTGTTATCGGCGGAGTTGGGTTTTGGTGTTTATAGCTTAAGCTTCATTAAGTTTTGATGTTGCTGCTGTAATGGGCCCTTCGGCGTTAGCTACATATTTTTCTGGTTGCGTCGCTGGGTTTCTGAGATTCTTGGGTTGTGTCGCTTGGCTGCTAGAGTTTTTTTTTGCTCCGGTGCTAGCGTGGAATTTTTGCTTCGGTGCCGGTGTAACCAAGCCGTGAGCTGTGTGTATGGAAGAAGAAGTAGTGTGCAGACGCGCCTAGTTGCGGTTGGGTGTAATTACGTGAGTGGAGTGTGTTTTGGGGCAGAGGGACGCACGAGCAGTGTGCTGATGTTGCCGTGTGCAGACATTTGGTGGGCAAGAGTGTAAGTGGTATATATAAATATATTATATATACTTTTTGTATTGTTGGGAGTACCACGTGGGGCCAACCTATATTATTTTCAAAAACCAGGTTCCATGGCCCATGGTTTTCAATTAGCAGGTTGTGGTATTGCCATCACATGCAATTTCTTATTGTGGGCCCACGTTGCTTAAGGTGTACCATGTGCGTGAAGATCAAAAAGGCTGTGCTATGTTCATGCCGTGTGGGTTATAAATAAATGGTGGGCCCAGGGATTGGTTTTCTTTTGGGCTACCCGTGGGTCATTATTTTGGGGGAAGATGGGCTCTATTTGGTCAATATATGTGATTGTCTATTAGTGGCCATTGTTTATTGGTTTTATTTGTAAACTTCTCTTGTTTAGACTCTTTGCAGCGGAACTTATATAGTCAATGATTTTATGATGATTGATTGTGTGATCCTCATGTGACTCGATATGAGGGCGGTTTTGAGTCATCTCTGTCAAGAGTGATTGGGGAGTCACTGCTTTAGGGAATAGTGGTTCGATAGCCAACCGAGTTAGAGATTGGGAGATGAGCGGGAGGATAGCTACCGGTTTTTTGGTCGCTTCTTATCTTCATGTGACCCGTCCTTATTGATCATATTGCCACGCCTGACATGGATTGAAGGGCACACTGCCGTGGGGTTTGAGGCTTTTGATCTACCAAGGAAGGGACTGGGGGATGTGATGATTGATCTAAGGATTTTGTTGGCTGTGTTTTGGTTTGTTGCTAAGGGGCTATTGTAGTTTCACTTCAACTCCCTAGACCGTGGCTTATGGTTTTTGACCGTGCTAGTTTCATGTGACTCTGCTGGGACTTCTCATGGGGTATATTTTATCCTCCGTCATGGCTTTGGTTAAGTGGCTTGGATGTCACGGCTGTGAGGAGTGGGATGCGTATTGGATTCCATGTTTTATTTGCAATCGAGACTGGGGGCATGTGGGGTTGACTATCATCTTTGACTCGGCTTGTGGGTTGTTGTTTTGTCAGTGTGTTTGTTTTGTTTTTGCTTTGTGATGTTATTTGTGTGTATCTTTGCCCATATATCCACCTCAAGTTTCTATCTATTATCTCTGATGGTAGGGGTTACTTGAGGGCAAAAGAATATATGGGCAAAGTTGGGATTTTTTGTGTTTTCTGTTGTTCTTGTTTGTCCCCCCTTTTTAGGGGGGTCCAGTGGTTGTTTATGTTGGTTATACTTGTTTTTATTTGCTGTTGGGCGTGCCTGGGGTATGCCCCTTGTAAACTTGTATATTTCATTGTCTTTATTTTATGACTTACTTACCCAAAAAAAAAGATAAAAATTTCTCCTGGAAAGCATTCACAAACGCCACCCATGCACCACCAACACTGCCCTTCTCGTACTTCCACCATTGACCCGCATCTCCCTTCAGCTGGAAGGATGCCAGGGTCACCTTCAAAGCCCCGTCCTCGATGCCCAGCATCTCGAACGTCTTCTCCATTTGTTCTAACCACTCGTCAGCTTTAAGTGGCTCCTTCGGATCCCCAACAAACTCGTCTGGGTTAGATCGGAAGAATTCCCTCTTCAAGAAAGAAGGCCCTGCCTCAGCAACTTGATTCTCAGCTCTGAGAATACCCAAAGCTCCCGCTATCTCTCGGGCCAAGGCGCCCATAGCCTGCTGACCCGCTGGCTCGACCACGTTGGCCTGACCAACTCCCTCCTGCATTGCCGGAACGTCATCCGGTAAAGGCACCTCCTGCCTACCATGCCTGCCACACCTACCACTCATTCGTCCTGACATCCTAATAAAGGTAACCAAGACTATTAGCACATCCACAAATGTGCCGAAGCTATAACACCCTCGTCCTAATGCATGGACAACTGTAATTCACTCCACGTAAGCACATAAACACATAAGCACTTACGCATTTCATTTCCGGATAATGATAGTCCCGAGGCGTTACTAGAGTTCCGGTTAGAAACAACATTGATCAAGTGCCTTTCCAACAAGACTCACAGAAACCCAAGGATCCAATCAACATCCTAGAAACTAAATCCCATACCCACATAGTCACATAAGCATGTTATCAATTAAGCACATAGCATATGACACTACATCTAAGTCTCTATCAAGCGAGACAAACCCATTGTGATCCTAATCACTTCCCACGTACCCAAAGTATTCGAACCCGATACGTTCTGATACCAAGTTGTAACGCCCTCAAAAAAATACATAAAATCCATCATTTTAGACATGCATTGATATAAAAGAAACCGACCATTTTTATTCATCAGAGTAATTCTTACAACTGTATTACATGTTTTTTTTTTGGGTGAATAAGACATAAATAAAACAGCAAAATATACAAAGATACAAGGGGCATGCCCCAGGACCTACAGAGCTATACAAATAGGCAAAAACCACGAAGAACAAGACAAAAGGAACCATACACACAATGTTCAAAACCTATCTCAAAGAGAAATAGAAGACGAACAAAAGTGAAGGAGCTAAAAGACAAAACAACCTGGAACAGCCATACATCAACAAAGGCTGCCAAAAATCAAAATAGTCAACAAAGACATCAAATCCGCAGAGCAGACCGAAAGGGTAACAGCCAAATGCCTAAGATGTGCAGAGAAGTTATCTGCTGTATGTACCCAACATCTAAAACTATAGTAAATCCAACTATATTCTCTAGTACATCCCACTAGAGTAGGCCAAAATGATTTAAATAGCTACAAACAGTAAATTAAAAACAGCTTCTGAAATTCAGCAGTTTTGGAAGGCGCTTATAGCAGCCATACCCATTGATTTGGAGTTTCACACGACAGCTTTTAGATGACTAATCCCGAGAGTTTCCACTGCAGCTTTAAATGACAAATCCCTAAATTGCAGAGATTGAGTATTCGAGTTAACCAAGGTAGAACGACCCATAGATTTGGAGGTTCTCACGACAGCTTTAGATAACAGGCCCCGAGATTTTCCACTGCAATTGAGTGTGCAGTCTAAACATAATAGAATGACCTGCCAATGAGTAACAGAAAATAGAAACCATGAGAATTAAGTAACCAAGTCAGAAGTAGATTCTCTCAATTTTGATCTCACTACACTCGACCCACAATATTGAGTCTCACCACACTTGTAAAACACATAGATTCTAACGTCACTCAACCCACAGTGAATTAAGTAACCAAGTCAGAAGTAAATTCTCTCAATTTTGATCTCACTTCACTCGACCCACAGTATTGAAACTCACCACACTCGGATAAAGCTTCCTTAATCTGCAGTAAAGATACAATATATATAGTGGTTAGCTTGTAAAACATATAGATTCTAAATTCACTCAACCCACAGATTTCGAGGAACTAGTGACTATATGTCTCACCACACTCGACCCACAAATAGTATTCATCTTCAAGTGATCTCACCTACACATTTAACAGCTAGTTAGATAAACACTCCATGTTAGACTCACATCCACTCAACCCACAATATACTGAACTCACATCACTCCGTGGTCCTCCCACCATTGTAAAGATGGGTCTTCAGAATGGATCTAGGGAGGTTCCATTGATCAAGAAACCAATCATCACCTGTTGCAATAGGAATGTTGCTGACAGATAACATTCTATTTCTTACCATAAGTACAATAGATTTGATGATAACCTCTACAGGTTTATATTCTTTGTTAAAAACTCTATTGTTTCTTTCAAAAAGTTTAACACTTGGTTACAAAAGGGAGTACTAACTCAATACACAAAAAGCCCTTGGCTTGAATTTACATGTAATACACCAAAAGAAAATAAGCAAAACAATCCGCCTGCCTCTAGCCTCCCAAGCTATGTCCTTGGAGGTGGCATGCTACCTGTACCTGAAAATGATGTCCCATAAAGGGTGAGCCACAGCCCAGTAGAGATATGCTAAACACAGTATGAGCAATGACTAAGACATTACCAATTGATAAATGTTCAATTTCCATAAACTGATTCATAACCCATTTCCATTCCATTCCACTTTCCATTTCTTATCAATTTCACAATTTACATCAACGGCTCAGAACCTGGCCAACCACTTATATGAGACAATGACTCATATTAAACATTTCCCATTATACAATAGATAAACACACTGGTTATATCAATATCTCAACAGATAAGCATACAAGCTATATCCACATTTCAACAGATATGCATATTAGCTATATCAACACTTCCAATGACAAGCATATGAGCTGTGTCAACACTTCCAAAGATAAGCATATGAGCTATATGAACACATCATCTGACAAGCATATGAGCTGTATCAGTGGAGTCCATCCCCTATCTCCTCCCACACAACGTCCGGTTTAGAGGTCCATCCCCTATCTTTCCCTAAACTGTGGAGTACATCTCCTATCTCCTCCCACACACACAACATATATACACAAAGGTCATATACGCAATCAATCAATACATAACGTTAATGTATTCTATCAACCGTCATACTCTATGACATATCCAATTGATTAGTTTTAGTTTGCCTAATCATCATGCATTGTCTACAACAATCAAAACTACCCTCCACCGGTAGTCCAAGCAATTATTTCTAAACAGATAATAAAAGCACCAACAGATAAAATATCAATGTTTTCAAAAGTGAGCGATTAATAAATCAAACTCCACAATTCAACCATATAATGAACCAATTTCATTATTTCCAACTCAATTCCATATAGCTACAATTTTCCCAAATTAATTATACCAATTAATTTATTCCACAAATTAGGGTTTTCTACCCCATTTCCCAATATTGACCCAATGGCCTATATATCCATAACTAACAACAATATCATTATTTTGGAACCCAAAATACATATTTTTGAATCAAAATAACAAAACCCCTTTTTAACATTTTCAAACCCTAACTTCCCAAAATCAACCATTTAACAAAATACCCAAATATCTAGGTCAAAACCCATAGTTGTGAGTAGGAATCCCTACCTCAAAAGATGACACCCAACGAAGAAGATGGTGAAAACGAAATTACTCCAAACCACGAGTTTCGCAGATCAAAAGATAGCCCTCGACGATCAACAACTCTTTTGTAAAGGCCAAAGGTGAGGAAAACACCCTAGCTAGATCAATACTTAGAGAGAAGTTAAGGTTTTAGAGAGAGGAGCTCTCAAATGGCTTTTTCGGAAAAGTAAAAGAGAGAAAGAATGAGAAAAAGTGATTTAAAACTGCCCACAGCCAACTGATGTACGACATTCTCGCTCGAGCAGAAAACACAACGCTCGAGCGTCAAGAACAAAAACTAGGTCCGCTCGAGCGCAAAAAGGTCCGCTCGAGCACCAAGACACAAGAATAAAGCACATCCGCTCGAGTGCGAAAACCAGTCCGCTCGAGCATAGATTTCCCCCTCCCAGAACTTACACCGAGAAGGTACTACCCGCTCGAGCGCCACCGCTCGAGCGTAAAGAAACCCGCTCGAGCGTAAAAATCACACCTGCAGAAGTTTTGTAGGGACACGAAATACTGGGGGTGTGCAATACCCGCTCGAGCGCAAGAAGACCTGTAACGCCCTCAAATAAATAGCATTAAACCCATCAATAGAGACATACATTTATATACAAAAGATCCACATTCTTCAATTCATCAGAGTACTTCATTACAAAAGTATTACATGTTAACAACAAAAGCAAATGCCCTACGGGCTTACAGCTTTCCAAGTTAACACTTGGTTACAAAATAGAGTACTAACTCAGTTACATATTAAGCCCTTGGCTTGAATTTACATGTAATACATCAAAGAAATAAGACAACACAAGTGTGCCCGCCTCTAGCCTCCCAAGCTATGTCCTTGGAGGTGGCATGCTACCTGTACCTGAAAATGATGTTCCCATATAGGGTGAGCCACAGCCCAGTAGAGATATACTAAACCAACTATGAACAATGACTAAAAGATTAGCAATTGATAGATGGCCAACACCGATACATCCACATATATCACATTGCAGTTTCATAGCATACAAGTCTATGTCACTTTTCATTCTCCACCTTTATTTAATAGATAAGCATATTAGCTATATCAACGTCTCAACAGATAAGCATATTACACATCATCAGATAAGCATATTAGCTATATCCACACTTCACTAGACAAGCATATGAGCTGTATCTACACTTCTCAAAGATAAGCCTATGAGCTGTATCTTCACTTCTCTAGACAAGTATATGAGCTGTATCTACGGAGTTCATCCCCCATCTCCTCCCAACACTATCCGGTTTAGAGGTACATCCCCCATCTTCCCCTAAACCGCGGAGTACATCCCCCATCTCCTCCTCTACACACAATGCATATAAACACAAAGGTTCTATACACAACCAATCAATACATAAAATTAATGTATTCAATCCACCGTCATACTCTATGACACATTCAATCGATACAACAGAACAGCAAATGAAATTAAAGGACGGCAACAAGATAGATACTACTACCAACTTCACGGAACCGAGTCCGGAATACAACAGAACAGCAAATGGACAACCGGGATCACTATAAGACCCGCTCGAGCGGACCGCCTAAAAACTGGGCAACAAGGAATTGAAACCAAGGCCTAACCAACCTGTAACAACCCTGCCCAAAAAAACCTAAAACTCAATCAAGCAGAATTAAGGGACGACAACAAGATAGATACAACTACTAACTTCACGGAACCGAGTCCGGAATACAACAGAACAGTAAAGGGACGACCGGGATCGCTATAACCTCCCCCCCTTAAAGAATTTCGTCCCCAAAATTAAACACAAGTTTTTCAAAAACAAGTTTTCTCCATTCTCAACAATATTACAACATAATATTAAATAACCCGACCCATTACCGGTCAATCCCATCTCTTTTCAAGATGTATTACTCATTACACGTAACAACCTGCATTATCAACATGCATTCCTTTGAAATCTACCAATTTCAACCTGTTTCTCATAATTTCTTAACACATGCAACATTAATATTATGCTTTAAAAACAAAGTTTAGGCCTGCCCAGTTAATGGGTTAGTGAGAGAAGCTCTGACGTCTCTCTAGAAAACTCTTGTGAGTTTTCTAGGGTTCAATATCTCATTGATTGCCGATGTCTGGAGTAAAGGAAAAAGAGTGAGACCTCTAAAAGTTGAGCTCTAAATGGGCATTAAATTGTCTTTTTCCTACCCATGTTTTGTCTTTTACCTCTTTTTTTTTTTTTTTTTTTTTTTTTTTTTTTTTTTTTTTAAATGGTGCCAGCTCATTAGAGCTGTTTGAGGACAGCTCTAATTAGAGCTCTTTAGCAAAACCCCTGGAGTAAATGCTACCATTAATGATAGAGAGGTGGGGGAAAATGCAAAGAGTAAGTCTGTAAAGATATCTGGTCTGGTCGATCGGAATCTAGGGTTTACTAAGAATCGTTTTACGACATTGTGTGACGATTTGATGGCTTCTGAAGCAGAACTGTCTACACCTAGTGGTGAGGGTATCTCAAGCGTAGATCTCAGTGTTGTTATTCCGATGGTAGATCTGCCAAGTGCGGAGGCTCATAACCAGGAAGTGGTAGTCAACGTTGAGGCAAATCGTTCTGAAGAGATGGGTATTTCGGCTCCGTTCTCGAAATTAGTGGGTTTAGACCTATCTAAATCCCCAATCGATGACGGATCTAAGGATGCTGTGCAGAGCTTGGATAAAATGAAGGGTCCGATGCTCCCAGGTCTTGGTCAGGAGCCATCTACGCCGATTGGTAATGAGATTGGCACGAGTTGGTCTGAAATCGTCGAGGAAGAGAATAATAGCTTCCTGAATCTGCCCGATAGTCTGGAGATCGCACGTAACAGGGGGGGGCCAAGCCAAATATGGTTCCTATCTCTGAAACCCAGATTCCTCTTGGAGAATCTACTCAAGGGGGAGGTGGTAGGGGGGGAAGCAGTTATCGGGGTGGGAGAGGAGGTCGCGGGGGCTCCAGTGGTAGCAGAACTGTAGAGCAAATGGATCAAGGAAACCGATCATGGGCCAATGTTACTGCCGCATCTACTCGATCAAACATCAAGCTCAGGTATGTCCCTCCAACTGCTGTAGAAGATAGTATTGTGGTAGAAATGCCAGCAAGACTTGATCCTTTGGAGAAATGGGATTCCTGCCTCGTTGGCTATTTTATTGATAAAGGAGTTGGGTATAATTATCTTCGGAACAGTGCGTTTGGGATGTGGAAGGCTAAGGGCCTTAAGGAAGTTCTTACAAATGGGGATGGTTTCATGTTCTTCATTTTTGATACCCCTGAGTGCTGTAGAGACGTTCTAGAGGGAGGCCCATGGTATATTGGGGGTTACCTCCTCATCTTGAAACAATGGAAGAGAATGATGAAGCTTGCCAAGGAGAAATCCACTAAAATCCCAGTTTGGGTGAAATTTTTTAATGTCCCCCTGGAATACTGGGACCCTGATGGCTTAAGCAGGATTGCTAGTGCAATTGGCAACCCCCTCTTTATGGATCAGCTTACGGCTCGAGGTAGTAGAGTGGCTTTTGCTAGAATCTGTGTGGAGATAGAAGCTACATCAAAGTTGCTCTCTTATTTCCAAATCAGGTGTGGTGATGATGCAGTCTTAATTAAAGCTGAATATCAGGGACTGCCTTCTGTTTGTCAACACTGTCAGATCTTTGGACATAGTACTGAGAAGTGTGTTTCCAAACAAGTGGCCCAGTTGATCTTCTTGCAGAAGGTAACCGAAGAGAATGTTAATCCTCAGGAAGAAGGTTGGACAACTGTTCAAGCTAAGGGTAAAAGGAAGGTGGGGGATCCTGAGTTAGAGACTATCCCTGAAGTGATGGAGTCCCCTGAAATCCCTTCAGATACGGAGCCCATACCTACCTCAGCTGTAGAGCCTTTGGCTGTTTCAGCTCATAATCAAGTGTTATAGGAGGATCCGGCCGAGAAGAGCTCCTCTGTGGAAGAAGTAAGTTCTGACAGTAGTGATGTGGATAGATTTCAAAAGAAGATTTTCGAGATTACAAAGCTGGTGATACCTAATGCTGCTGAAATGTTAGAGTCAGCTCTGAAGGAGGTAAAGAAGACCCCTACTGTAGCTCAGGTAAACCAGAATATAACGAACAAGTCCTCTGGCAAGGGAAGCAGCAGCCAGAGGAAGAAGAAGAAGTAACCAGTTTCAGTTGGTTGTGGTTTTTGTCATCTCTCCTTTTTGTATCCCAATGACTGTTAAAATTGCTTCATGGAATGTTAGAGGATTGAATGATCCCTCTAAACAAAAAGAAGTTAAGAATTTTGTGTTTAAAGAAAATTTTCATGTCATGGGAGTTTTGGAAACTAAAATAAAGCAAACCAATGAGAGGAAAATTTGTGAAAAATGCTTTGGTAAATGGTCTATGCTCTCCAATTCACAACCAACTGAAACTGGGAGAGTCTGGGTGTGCTGGAACAATGATTTTTGTGATCTTCAACTGATTTCCATGTCAAATCAGCATATTTTGTGTAAAATCCTTGATTTGGCTACAAATGAATATTTTTTTGCTGTTTTTGTCTATGCTGCAAATAAGCACGTTTTGAGGAAAGTATTTTTTGATACAATGTTTAATATCTCCCGTGCTAAATCCAAAGTTCCTTGTATTTTTTTGGGTGATTTTAATGCTATAAGGCACCAACAGGAAAAAAATTGGGGGTTCTCCTACCTGGACCTCTGAAAATGAGCAGTTTAATACTTATATTAACGCATCTGAATTGGCTGATCTATCTTATGGTGGATGCCAATTCACATGGGCTAATAAAAGGAGTGAGGGAGCTTTCATAGCGATCAAGATTGACAGAGTCCTGGTTAATGAGGCCTGGCTGGATAAGTTTCCTGAGTCTACGGCTACTTTTCTCCTGGCTGGTATCTCTGATCACTCTTCTGTTGTGGTCAACATTAGTGTTAACAGTAGCTCCTTTAAGAAACCTTTCAAATACTTTGACTTCTGGTCTCAACACCCAAATTTTCTTAGCACTGTTTCTAATACCTGGTTTCAATATATTCGTGGTGTCCCTATGTTCAGAATTTGTCAGAAGTTGAGACAACTCAAAGTCAGTCTTAAGCTTCTTAATAAAAAAGATTTTAGTGATCTATCCACTCGTGTCCTTATCTCTAAGGCTAGTTTGGATCTTGCTCAAATTAAGCTTGATAAGGATCCTTTGAACTGTGGGCTTCAATCGGTGGAGAGAGAGGAGTTAAAAAGATACATTGAGCTTAGCAATTTGGAAGAGTGCCTTGCTCTTCAAAAATCCAGAGTCCAATGGCTTGGTCTGGGGGATAGGAATAGCAGCTTCTTTTTTAGGTCTGTTAAGAGTAATATTAATAGAGGTAAAATCATGAGTGTGGTTATGGAGGATGGTTCTAGGTCCACTAAGTATACTGATATTCATGATACTTTTGTCCAGTTTTATACCAAGCTGTTTGGTACCCCTATCTTGGGGGAGTACAATGGTCTTGAGCGTATCAAATCGCTAGTGAATAAAAAGGTTTCTAATTCTCAATCGGCTCTTTTAGCTAAACCTGTTTCGGATGTTGAAATCAAGGAGGTTTTTTGGTCTCTTAAAGCCAATAAAGCTCCTGGCCCTGATGTGTATTCAGCTAGTTTCTTCAAAAGCTCTTGGAATATTGTTGGGGATACAGTGTCCAGATTCTTTTGCTTGGTGCTACAGTAGCAGGAGGTTCTCTTCAAGATCATAGCCTCCTGGATCCATGCTTCAGTTTGCTCTCTTCGCCTAGGTTGTTATAATTGTTTATATTTCTTGTTCACTCTTCCTATTGCTAGATTATAGGAATGGTGAACAGGTTGTTGGCTATTGTTCTGTCCTCTGTATAGCTGTGTTAGGTCCTGGGGTATGCCCCTTGTAGCTGTGTAAATTTTCTTGTTTTATTTTATCTCTTATTCACCCAAAAAAAAAGAATATTGTTGGGAAGGAGGTTACTCTTGCCATTAAGTCATTTTTTGACTCTGGTAAACTCCTCTCGGAGTTCAATAGCACCATCATTGCTCTTATTCCTAAAATTCCTAATCCTATGAATGTTGGTGACTATAGGCCTATTTCTTGCTGTAATACCATCTATAAACGCATTGCCAAGATAATAGCTAACAGAGTCAAATTGGTGCTTCCTGATCTGATTGATCCTGTGTAATCTGCTTTTGTCCAGGGTAGAAGAATCTCGGACAACATCTTTCTGTCCCAAGAGATTATGAGGGGTTACCACCGGAGTTCTAAAACTCCGAAGTGCGCTATGAAGGTGGACATCATGAAAGCCTACGATACTGTGAGATGGGAGTTTATTATTGATATCCTCACTGCTATGGACTTTCCTCCTTGCATGATAAATTGGATTAGAGCTTGTATGACTAGTCCTTCCTTCTCCATTTGCATTAATGGTAGTCTTCATGGGTATTTTAAAGGGGCTAGGGGGCTTAGGCAAGGAGACCCTATGTCCCCTTATCTTTTTGTCTTGGCTATGGAGGTCTTGGCTAGAATTCTTGCTGAAAAATCTAGAAACCCTCTTTTTAAGTTCCATTGGAGATGTGAGAAGACTAAAATTGTTAATTTGTGTTTTGCTGATGACCTTATGATCTTCTGTAGAGGGGATCCGGGGACTGTTAGTCTCATCATGCAAGGTTTGGAGGAATTCAGGAAATTGTCCGGTCTCACTCCTAATCCTAATAAGGGTAATATTTATTTTTCCGGGTGTAGTAGTGAGCTTAAAGCTAATATTTTGCACATTGCCAAATTCATTGAGGGCTCCCTCCCTGTGAAATACTTGGGTGTGCCTTTGATCACCACTAAGCTTAGAGCGTCTGATTGCCAAACTTTGGTTGATAGGATGACTAAAAGGATTAAAAGCTAGACCAATAAATTGCTATCTTATGCTGGAAGAGCCCAACTCATCCAGTCTATTCTTTTTTCGATGCAAGTTTATTGGTCCTCCATTTTTATTCTCCCTAAGAGGGTTATCCGCGACATAGAAAATCTTCTCAGATCTTTCCTTTGGTCTGGGACGGAACTGAAAAAACATAGTGCTAAAATTGCTTGGAAGCAAATTTGCAAAAAAAAAGATGAGGGTGGGCTTGGTTTTAAGGATATGGAGGTTTGGAATAAAGCGGCTATAGCCAAACATGTTTGGTATTTGTTTTCGGGTGGGGAATGTTCTATGTGGTGTCAATGGGTTAAGTCATACTTACTTAAGGGTAAGAGTTTTGGGGGTATTAAGGTGCCCAGTGATCCCTCCTGGGTTTGGAGGAAACTATTGTCACTTAGGGATTTAATTTTCCCACTTATCAAATTCAAACTTGGTAATGGAGGAAATGTGTTCCTCTGGTATGATAACTGGCACCCCTTTGGTTCGCTTTTGCTTCGGTATGGTCCTAGGATTATGTATGATACCAACCTTCCTGATAGTTCTAAGGTTAGTTCTATTATCTCAAATGATTCTTGGAATTGGCCTTTTCCTAACTCTTGGGAGATACAGGAATGGATTGCTGCCACTCCTCCTTCTCTTAAGCCTTCCCTTGATTCCCCTGATATTCCTGTGTGGAGCTTGACTGCTGATGGCTCTTTTTCTATCCACTCTGCTTGGGAATATTGGAGGGACAAGGGCCCAAAGGTTACTTGGTCTAATCTTATTTGGGGTCCTCCTGTTATCCCTAGGGTTAGTTTCATTGTGTGGCTGGCTATTCATGAGAGACTTAACACCGGGGATAGGCTCCAAATCTTTCGTCTCCTTACTAGCCCTAGCTGCCCTTTATGTTGTGCTCCTGAGGAGAACCACTCCCATTTGTTCTTTGGGTGTCTCTATTCCTCTAGGATTTGGGCTGTTATCCAAGCTAAATGTAATTCCCACTGGCCTTCTCTGCCCTGGTTGGAACTTGTTGAGTTTGCTACTAAATCCATCAATGGTAAATCTCTGAAATCTGTGATTTTGAAACTCTCTTTTCTCTGCACTATCTACCACATTTGGATGGAGAGAAATAGTAGAATCTTTAGTAAGGTTTTCAAACCTGAAGAGGTTGTCACTAACTCTATCATCCAAATGGTCAGGGGTAGACTCCTTTCTATGGAAAATGTGAAAGCTTATGCAGGTGACAACTGGTATTTGGAACAATGGAACCTGCCCTCTAAAATCCTGTTGCAGTCCCAAACTGCCGCAGTTGAAAGGAATTTGAGTGGTGTGAGTTATCCTACATTGAGGGTTGAGTGATGGTGAGCAGATATGGCGTGTTTTGTCTAACAAAGGGTGCTGTTTTGCAGATGGTTTTTTATTCTCAGATTCTATTAGCTATTATGGACCCCAAATGTTTACAATATCTGGAGCCTATGAAGGGAGGGTTGAGGGATGTGAGCCAGTACAGATACTATTGTAAATGTGGGTTGTGTGGGGGGAGGAAATACATATATTTTCTAACATGTGTCATATATTATATATATATATATATATATTTTGTGCAGGTTTATGGAATTCTCAAGTACATTGTTCAGCTGGCTGGAATGAGTGAGCACGAGATTTGTGGGCCTCGTGATGGGAGATATTACATTGAGTGGAGAGCTCTTCTTTCTTGTGGGTCGAGTGAGGGGAGGTCCTATACTGAGTGCTTGTTGTTTCTTCTTCTTTACGACTCAATATATTGTTATGGCAACTCCTTTCTATTATCTGTTGAACAGGTTAAGCAGCAACTTGTAAGGTGGGATTGCTCCTGGCAGTTTCTTTCGGATTGTTGGTGGGCTTGTTATTGGGCTGTGGCTGCAAGTAGCCTGCTGTTGGTGACTGCTTTTGGGCGTTGGCAGCAATCTGTGCCTGGTATTGCCTGGTGGTGTGACGGTGACGGCAACCAGCGTCCCTATTTGACGTTGTACGCTGTGTGGATATGCTCTTTGGTGATGGCTGCAAGTTGCGCCTTACCTAGGCATCTCAGTGGGTTCAAAAGCTGTTTTCATTTCTGTCTGTACATATACCCGTATAGTGTGTTTGTAATTTTGTATACCATAATTTTGTCCCCTTTGTGGGCTGTTTTGTCTTTAGTTCTGGCCTTGTTTGAGACTAAGTACTGGGCTGGTGTTTTGTTGGTCATCATGTTGGTCCTTGTATTACCCCAGTTCGGTGCAACTGCTGGGCTGGTGTTGTATTTGTGCAAGACCCCTGTCTGTTGTGGGGACATGGGTTTTGAACAATTATTATGTTCTGCTTAGTTGTATTGGCTGCGTGTGTTCCCGGTCTAGTGGGTTGGTAGATTTTTGTTTCCTTTTCAGTTTGGGTGTCTTTGTTGTAGTTTGTGTTAGGGCCTGGGGGATGCCCCTTGTATTTGTGTAAATTTTCCTGTTTATTTATTTCTTATTCACCAAAAAAAAAATAATATTATGCTTGCATTTCCACAATATACTTAACAGAAACATTCTTCATGAGAGGTAGAATAGAAAGTTAGATAAAAGAAAGAGTAATAGGAAGGAAATGAAAGAGAATTCAAATTCATCATTTTGGACTTGGGAATTGAACACTTAGGCGATTCAGAATACCTTAAAAGTACCCTACTAAAAAAAAAAAAAACTAAACGAGTTGATTAAGTTTTAAACTAATATCGTTACTAAAAAAATTCTCTTTCTTAGAGGCTAAGCAAGGTTAGTCTGAGTTAAACTTGACCACTTAAGCTAAGGAAACAATTAGTGGCTAGGCTAATTAGTGCCTATATAGAGAAGAAGGGAGATAGTTTGTGAGGAACATTTTTCTTGAGAGCTAAAAGAGGAAGTTAGAGAAAAGAAAGAGAAACGGGAAGAAAATGAAGGGGAATTCAAATTCATCCTTTTGTACTTCACAACTGAACACTTAGGTCATTTTGAAAACCTTAAATGAGGTGCTTAAGTCAAACAACTAGCGTTAAGCTACAATTACTCAGAATTTTTTTTGTTAGAGGCTAAGCAATGTTAGTTTGAGTTAAACTTGCCCACTTAAGCTAACGAAGCAATTAGGGGCCTAAGCCAATTAGCTCTCGAACAAAATAGAGAAGGATGGAGAAAGTTACAGAGAAACATTCTTCTCGAGAGGTAGAAGAGGAAGTCATACAAAAGAAAGTGATATAGGAAGAAAATCAAAGAGAATTCAAATTCATCCTTTTAGACTTGATAATTGAACACTTATGTGACTTAGAAAACCTTAAATGAGGTGCTTACGTTAAACTAATGTCGGTAAGATACAATTACACAGAAAATTCTATTTCTTGGAGGAGGCAAGGTTAGTTTGAGTTAAACTTGGCCGCTCAAGCTAATGAAACCATTAGTGGCCTAAGCTAATTAGTTCCTAGAACAAAATAGAGAATGATGGAGAAGGACAGAGAAGGTTAGAGAGAAATATTCTTCTTGAGAGCTACAAGAGAAAGTTGGAGAATAGAAAGTGAAGTATGAAGAAAATCAAAGGGAATTAAAATTCATCTTTTTGGATTTGAGAATTGAACATTTAGGTAATTTAGAAAACCTTAAATGAGATGATTAAGCAAAACTAATATCGTTAAACTACTATTACTTAGAAAATTCTATTTCTTAGAGGCTAAGTAAGGTTAATTTGAGTTAAACTAGGCAACTTAAGCTAATGAAAACAATTGGTGGTCTAAGGAAATTAGTTCCTAGAACAAAATAGAGTAGGACGGAGAAAGTTAGACAGAAACATTCTTCTTGAGAGCGAGAAGAGAAAGTTAGAGAAAAGAAAGAGAAATAGGAAGAAAATCATAGGGCATTCAAATTCACCAGTTTGGACTTGAGAATTAAACACTCAGGTGATTTAGAAAACCTTAAATGAGGTGCTTGCGTTAGACTAATATCGTTATGCAACAATTGCTCTGAAAATTCTCTTTCTTAGAGGCTAAGTGATTAAGGTCGAAATGTACATCATTGAGGCCGTTAATTAGAATCTCTTAATTTCACTTGTTGGTCAAATTGTATATTTTATGTGTGTTGAGTGTTAATCAGGTTGTACGTCGTCGGAGCATAAAATGAGCAAAAAGACAGAATTTGGGCAGAGTTGACTTTCCCGCACGTGTGTTGACTTTTTCCGCACGTGCGTTGACTTTTCTGCACGTGCGTTGACCTTTTCTGGGAAAGTCAAACCGACGTTTTAAACCTGTTTGGACGAGATTGAAAGTATAGAAAGGCAAGTAAAATGCTGGATTAGGGTTCGGAAGTTGTTTTGACCTAAAGAGAGAGGCTAGGGTTCGAAAAAAAGAGGAAGAAACAAGAAGCTTCAAAGATGTCTCCCATGGTGGTTCCTTCTCCATCTACCTCCTCCCACTCCTCCATGAGTGGCTAGTCTCCTTTTCTAGGGTTTTGAAGAAACCCTAGCCATGTAATAGGTTTTTCTTTTTTGATTTTATATTATGTAAAGGTTTGAACCATTGTATGGTGTTTTAGAAATTCTTTATATATAATTTTTTTGGGTGAATAAGACATAAAATAAAAAAAACAGAGATTACACAAATACAAGGGGCATACCCCAGGACCTAAAAGGAACTATACAAGAAAGAACAAATAAAAGGAAAACTTTGTTTTCTAGAAAGAGGGTGAAACAGAAATGGGTTAGTGAGAATATCTCATTGATTGCCGATGTCTGGAGTTAATGCTACCATTTCTGAGCGTATTGAGGGAGTAAATGCTACGGTCGAGAAAGTAAAGTCATCAGGTGGTGACTTAGGGTTCACCAAAAATAGTTTTGCGATTCTGACTGGAAGATCGATGGCTTTTGAAGCAGATGTTACAAACCCTAATGGCGAGGGTCTCTCTACGGCTAATCCTTCCATCATGGAAGGTAACCGAGGTGTGGATATTCAGATCGTGGATCCTTCTGGTGTGGAATTTCAATCGCAGGTTGCCGATCATGAGGCAGAGTGTTTGGGAATCGAGGTTGGTTCGGTAATAGAGGGTTTTGCTTCAGATCCTCCAAGAGATTCAAGCAACGTTCTGGGCAAGAGACCTGAGTCAACGGAGAAACTCAAAGGTCCGATGTTTCCAGCTACGATTGACGAGCCATCGACGCCGACTGAGAATGCTATCAGTACGAGTTGGTCTGATATGGTGGAGGAAGAGTACAATAGCTTCCTAAATCTACCAGATAGTGTAGTTTTAGCGCGTAATAGAGGGGAACACAAGAATATCGTTGAAACCTCAGTTCCAGTTAGGGCTTCTGCTTCTGATATACAGATTCCGATTAGGGATTCTCCATCCTTACAACGAGGAGGCGTCAGGGGGGGTGGAAGTTATCGTGGGGGAAGAGGAGGTCGAGGGGATGCAGGTGGTAGGAGATCTAACGAGTCTGAGGGCCAAGAACATCGCTCGTGGGCTAATATCACCGCTGCATCAACCCGGTCAAGCATCAAACTCAGGTATATCCCTCCTTCTTCTTTTGAGGATAGTGTTGTTGTAAATATGCCCCCAAGGACTGATCCGCTAGAGAAATGGGACTCCTGCTTAGTGGGTTATTTTGTGGATAAGGGAGTGGGATACAATTATTTGCGTAACAGTGCTTTTGGGATGTGGAAAACTCAGGGGATCAAGGAGGTTCTTACTAATGGGGATGGGTTCATGTTCTTTATATTTGATACCCCTGATAGTTGCAGAGAAGTTCTTGAAGGAGGTCCATGGTACATAGGAGGTTATCTCCTTATTCTAAAACAATGGAAAAGGATGATGAAGCTATCTAAAGATAAATCCACAAAAATTCCTGTATGGGTGAAGTTCTTTAACATCCCCTTGGAATATTGGGATCCTGATGGATTAAGTAGGATTGCAAGTGCAATTGGACATCCCCTCTTTATGGACCAGCTTACGGCTCGGGGTAGTAGGGTGGCTTTTGCTAGAATCTGTGTGGAAATTGAGGCTACCTCAAAACTGCCCACTTATTTTCAAATTAGACATGATGATGAAGCCGTTCTAATCCGAGTCGAATATCAGGGGCTGCCGTCAAGGTGTCAACATTGCCAAATATTTGGACATAGCACTCAAAAGTGTGTGTCTCAACAGGTGGCTAAGTTGATCTCTATGCAGAAGACATCTGAGGAAAATGTAAGTGCTCAAGACGAAGGTTGGACCACTGTCACAGCTAAGGGGAAAAGGAAGGTGGGTGATCCTGTGTTGGAATCTATCCCAGAAGTGGTGGAACTTCCAGCTCCTACTTCTACAGCAGACCCAGTTCCAGCTCCAGCTCCTGAAAATGTTCCCACTGAGGTGGACTCATCTGATCAATCCTTTGACACTCAGGAGACTTCTATGTCCAAGAGCTTATCCGGGGAGGAGCAAAGCTCTGAAAGCAGTGATGTGGATAGGTTCCAAAAGAAGGTGTTCGAGATTGCAAAGCTGGTGGTCCCCAATGCAGCTGAAATGCTGGACACTGCGATTAAAGAAGTTAAGGCTGAAAAGGCGATCCATAGTTCTGCTACCCCATCCCAGCAGGTGAAGAACAGACCCTCTGGCAAAGGCAGCAGCAGCCAGAGGAAGAAAAAGAGGTAATCAAAGTTTCAGTTGGTTGTGGGTTTGTCTTTTTTGTGGGTTTTGTCTTTACCTCCTTTTTGTGTCCCTATGAATGTAAAAATTGCTTCATGGAATGTTAGAGGTTTGAATGATCCCTCTAAACATAAAGAAGTTAAAAAATTTGTGCTTAAAGAGAATATTCATGTCATGGGGGTTTTGGAAACCAAAATAAAACAGTCTAAAGAGAGTAGTATCTGTGTTAAGTGTTTTGATCAATGGTCTATGCTCTCTAACTCACAACCAACTGAAACTGGTAGAGTCTGGGTGTGCTGGAACAATGTTTTTGTGATGTTCAAATGATTTCTATGTCTAATCAGCATATTTTGTGTAAAATTATTGAATTGGCTTCCAATGAAATCTTTTATGCAACTTTTGTTTATGCTGAAAATAAGCACACATTGAGAAAGGTTTTTTTTGAATCTATGCTTGATATCTCCCGTGTTAAATCCAAAGTTCCTTGTGTTTTTCTGGGTGATTTTAATGCTATTAGATACCAGCAGGAAAAAATTGGGGGGACTTCAAATTGGACAAATGATAATGAGGAATTTAATTCTTATATTAATGCTTCTGAGCTGGCTGATTTGTCTTACGGTGGTTGCCAATTCACCTGGGCTAACAATAGGAGGGAGGGGACCTATATAGCTACCAAAATTGATAGAGTTCTGGTTAATGAGGCTTGGTTGGACAAATTTCCTGAGGCTACTGCCCAGTTTCTTCTCTCTGGTATTTCTGACCACTCCCCTGCTGTGGTCAATATCAGTGCCACCAAGTGCTCTTTCAAAAAACCTTTCAAATACTTTGATTTCTGGTCTCAACATCCAGATTTTCTGGGTACTGTTTCTAACACCTGGGGGCAGTACATTCAAGGGGTTCCTATGTTCAGGGTCTGTCAAAAACTCAGAAAGCTTAAAGCTAGTCTCAAGCTTTTGAATAAGAAAGACTTTAGTGACATATCTACTCGTGTCCAAATTGCAAAAACTAATCTGGATCTTAGTCAATATAAACTTGACAAAGACCCTTTGAATAGTGTTTTGCAAGCCCAAGAGAGAGAGGATCTGAATAAGTATATTGAGCTTAGCAAAGTTGAAGAGAGCCTTGCTCTTCAAAAATCCAGAGTGCAGTGGCTTGGTCTTGGGGATAGAAACAGCAAATTCTTCTTTAGGTCTGTGAAAAGTAATATCAATAGAGGGAAGATTTTGAGTGTTGTCATGAGTGATGGTTCTAGGTCTACTCATAGTACTGATGTTCACACCTCCTTTATTAATTTTTATACCAATTTGTTTGGTACCCCTTCTGTGGATCAGTACCAGGGCCTTGAGAGGATTCAATCTTTGGTGGAAAAGAAAGTCTCTCTCTCTCAATCTGTTTCTATGTCCAGGCCGGTGTCTGAAAATGAAATCAAGGAGGTTTTTTGGTCTTTAAAGTCCAATAAAGCCCCTGGCCCTGATGGGTATTCCGCTGGTTTTTTTAAGAGCTCTTGGGATATTGTTGGTAAGGATGTCATTCTAGCTATTAAGTCTTTCTTTGACTCTGGTAAACATCTTTCTGAGGTTAACAGTACCATTATAGCTCTTATTCCTAAGGTTCCTAATCCTACTCATGTTGCTGACTATAGACCCATCTCTTGTTGTAATACCATCTATAAATGCATTGCCAAGATCATAGCTAATAGAATTAAATTGGCCCTCCCTGATTTGATTGATCCTGTGCAGTCTGCGTTTGTTCAAGGTAGAAGGATCTCGGACAACATTTTCTTGTCCCAAGAGATTATGAGAGGTTACCATAGGAGTTCCCACTCCCCTAAGTGTGCCATGAAAGTTGATATTATGAAAGCTTATGATACTGTGAGATGGGACCTTATCATTGATATCCTCAAAGCTATGGCTTTCCCTCCTTGTATGATTACCTGGATAAAGGCTTGCATTACGAGTCCTTCTTTCTCGATTTGTATTAATGGGAGCCTTCAGGGGTATTTTAAAGGGGCGAGGGGTTTAAGACAAGGGGACCCTATGTCCCCGTATCTCTTTGTGTTGGCCATGGAAATTCTTGCCAGAATTCTAGCTGAGAAATCTAGGAGCCCTATGTTCAAATTCCACTGGAGGTGTGAGAAAACTAAAATTGTTAACCTTTGTTTTGCTGATGATTTGATGATTTTCAGTAAAGGGGACCCTGGTACTGTTTCTCTTATCATGCAGGGATTGGATGAATTTAGGAATCTGTCTGGTCTTACCCCTAATTCTAGTAAGAGTAATATTTTTTTCTCGGGGTGTAGTAGTGAGCTTAAAGAGAATATTCTTCAGATTGCCAATTTTACTGAGGGCTCCCTCCCAGTGAAATACCTTGGTGTGCCTCTTATTACTACCAAGCTTAAAGCATCTGATTGTCATACTCTGGTTGAGAGAATTACTAAGAGGATTAAAAGTTGGACCAATAAACTGCTTTCCTATGCTGGTAGAGCTCAACTCATCCAGTCTATTCTGTTTTCTATGCAAGTGTACTGGTCCTCTCTTTTTATCCTCCCCTAAGAAAATCATTGGTGACATTGAGAGCATCCTTAGATCTTTTCTTTGGTCTGGGGTTGAGTTGAAGAAACATAGTGCTAAGATTGCTTGGAGATATATCTGCAGGAAAAAAAATGAGGGTGGCCTTGGTTTCAAAGACTTAGTTACCTGGAACAAGGCTGCTATAGCCAAACATGTTTGGTACTTGTTTTCTGGGGGTGATTGTTCCATGTGGTGCCAATGGGTCAAGGCTTACTTGCTTAAAGGGAGGAGCTTTTGGGCTGTTAGGACTCCTAGTGATCCCTCATGGGTTTGGAGGAAAATTCTGTCTCTTAGGCATTTAATCTATCCTCACATCAAGTTCAAAATTGGTAATGGGGATAATGTGTTCCTGTGGTATGACAATTGGCATCCGCTTGGTTCGTTGTGGCATAGGTTTGGTCCTAGAATTCTTTATGACACTAATCTTCCTGACAGCACCAAGGTTAGCTCTATAGTCTCTAATGGTTCTTGGAAGTGGCCTATCTCTAATTCTTGGGAGATAAAGGAGTGGATCTCTTCTACCCCTTTATCCTTACTTCCTTCCTTTGGCTCTTCTGATACTCCGTTTTGGAATTTGGCTGCTGATGGTGACTTCTCTATCCAGTCAGCTTGGGACTGTTGGAGGGATAAGGGCCCTAAAGTCACTTGGTCCAAACTTATCTGGGGCCCCCCTTCAATCCCTAGGGTTAGTTTTATTGTTTGGTTAGCCATCAATGAGAGACTTAATACTGGTGATAGACTCAAAACCTGTGGTCTTGTTACAAATCCTTGCTGCCCTTTCTGTCAAGATCCTGAGGAGACTCATTCTCATCTTTTTTTTAGATGCACATTTTCTTCTAGGATTTGGGGTGGTATCCTTGCCAAGAATAAATCTATCTGGCCTCCTTTGCCTTGGTTGGAAACTGTTGATTTTGCTGTTAGATCCACCAGTGGCACCTCCTTGAAAATGGTGATTCTTAAGCTATCATTTCTTTGCACTGTCTACCACATCTGGATAGAGAGGAATAGTAGGATCTTCAATAAGGCCCAAAAGCCTGTAGAGGTTGTTACTAACACTATTATCCAAATGGTTAGGGGTAGGCTTCTTTCTTTGGAAAATGTTAAAATTTCTGCAGGTGATAATTGGCTTTTGGAGGAATGGAGTCTTCCTCTCAAACTCTTGCAGCAGCACCATACTATTGCAGCTGGCCGGAGAATGAGTGATGTGAGGTTACATACATTGAGGGTTGAGTGATGGTGAGCATCTACTGTGGGGTTTACTAACTGGGTGCTCCTTTGCAGGTTATCATGAATCCTAAATCTTCTCCTACATTGATGTGTCCGTATGGAGGGTTGAGTGCTGTGAGCTACCTATATATTTCCAGACATTGTGGGTTGAGTGACGAGAGACAATACACATACTTTATGCTAACTTTTATTATATCCTATATATGGTTTGTGCAGGTTCTTGGAGCATTCAAGTATAATGTCCTTCTGATCCTTTCGAGGTATCATGTGAGTTGTGGGCCTAGTGTTGTGAGATCATATATGGAGTGGAGAGACATACTGTGTTGTGGGTCGAGTGAGGAGAGCTCCTATATTGTGTGTTTGTTATTTCTTCTCCTTTATGATTTACGACAGGTTCACTTGTTGGTGAGGAGGTGTGGTGCTGCGTACAGTGCAGTTGCAGGGAATTGCTGCTGGCATCCTTGGTTGTTGGCGTGGAAGTGTGCTGGATACATGCTGCACAGATTCGGGTGGCAGTATGAAGGGTGTGTCTGTACCATGGTGATGGCTGCTGCTAGCGCCTTGCTGTGCTACAGGAGGGAGAAAATCAGTTGTTCTTCATTGTTTTTTTTGCATAGTTTTGCGGTGTGTTTAGCTTATTCCTACGGGCTATGTAGGAGTTTTTTTGTGCTTCTTTGTGTTCCTAATAGCTGTCCTAGTAACCATGTTTCGGCTTGCACACATTTTAACAGTTTAGTTTTGTTTTTGTTTCTTATTCCTAGCCCTACGGGATGTGTAGGGAATGTTGTTTTTGTTTCGGCTCGTGCCTTTTGCGGATATAGTGTCCAGGTTCTCTTGCTTGGTGCTACAGTAGCAGGAGGTTCTCTTCAAGTCCATAGCCTCCTGGATTTATGCTTCAGTTTGTTCTTTCGCCTAGGTTGTTATAATTGTTTATATTTCTTGTTCACTCTTCCTATTGCTAGATTATAGGAATGGTGAACAGGTTGTTGGTTTTTGTTTTGTCCTCTGTATAGCTGTGTTAGGTCCTGGGGTATGCCCCTTGTAGCTGTGTAAATTTCCTTGTTTTATTTTATCTCTTATTCACCCAAAAAAAAAAAAAAAAAAAAAGGAAAACTGTGACAAAACCATAACAGAGGAGAATTCCAGCCCAAAATATGTTCATGAGCCGCATACTTTCCGAATGAGGACCATGAACACACCCAAACAATAGAGTCTTTATATATAATTTTCATTATCTTTTCAAATATTTGACTTTCTATGATTGTTGAATATTATCCATACATGAGTTTTCTATTCCTTCACATTCAAGGTATGGGACGAACCATGCTACGAGGAACGAATCGTATCACTACCCTAGTTTAGAGTGAACGATTCGTATTACTTGAGATGGTTCGTGCTCGTACATTGAATGTGATGATCTTCTTGTTAAATGTTTTGAGCTTGTAGTTGCGAAGCATTAATCCGTTCAAACCATAGCATAATTAATTTCAATTGCAAACCCTAATTATGTGGTTAGTGGTGAATTCTCTACCCTAGAATTTTTCCCTAATTCAGTAAACCCAATTTCATTTATTATTGATAATTTAATTCCTTAGTTTAATTTATTCATTATTAAATTAGGTTATAAACAACCAATCTTTTTATCAAAATTAATTTAGGAATTTGACAATTAAATTAGTTTAATTTCACAATAGTCCCTGTGGATCGATACCTGGACTTGCCATTATTCTGATAGAATTTGGTATAGTTTAGTATTTAATTTTGGTGTGTTCAACGACCCATCAAATTTTGGCGCCGTTGCCGGGGACTTCTGGCAAAATTAGTTAATTTAAAGTTACATTCTTATTTTAATTTTTAGTTTAGGATTTTATGCTTTTGGTGTTGCTAAGTGTGCAGAGCATTTGAAATTTGAGCTATCACTGAAGTGCAAGCGAAGCGCAGCCGAGCTTTAAAAAAAAAAAAAAAAACCGCAGCGCTAAAGTGAGTAAACAGAAGCAAACACTCACAAGCAAACCACCAAAGTGCTAAAACGGAAGTCAAAGCTCAAACAGAGGTTGGAGACAACGTCTACACGTCAAGCATCCGTAAGACAAGTAAAGCGTTTTCGTTAAACCGTTGTGAGTATTTCTTCCTTTGGTATTTTGCTTTTATACTTAGTGCATAGAGTCGGAACTTGTGTGTGTCTTTGGGTAGTGTATGCATGGGCGTCGTTCTTGTCGCCCTGAATTGTGGAGTTTGGACCTTGAACTAGAAAGGACCCTTAGGAGACTTAGGACCTCTGCCCGTATTCCTAGGCTTGAATATTCATACATTGAGCCATTAGAGATGGCAGATCCTAATGTCCCGAATGTGCCTAACCGGACACTTAAGGATTATTTTACAGCCACCGCATATACATCACCATCATGCTCCCAACACCACTGCTGCTCATTATGAGATTAAGTCCAGCACTATACAAATGCTCCCATCATTCCATGGATTAACTCATGATGACCCTTATAAGCATTTGAATGAATTTTTGGAAATTTGCTCGACAGTGAGGATCCAGAATTTCACAAATGAGGCTTTAATGTTGCGATTGTTTCCATTCTCGTTAAAGGATAAAGCCAAGCACTGGCTAAATTCTTTACCTGCTAATTCAATCACAACTTGGGACCAATTACAGCAACGGTTCTTGGAGAAGTACTTTCCCATAGGTAAAACCAACCAGCTTAGGCGAGCCATCACAAACTTTGCTCAAATGGATGGCGAGCAATTCCATGAGACGTGGGAAAGACTTAGAGACCTTCTCCAACAGTGTCCTCACCACCAAGTCCCTAATTGGCAACTTGTTCAAACATTTTATTATGGCTTAACTGAGCCACACCGCCAAATGGTGGATTCGTCCTGTGGTGGGACATTTATGTCTAAAAATGATGCCGAGGCATGGCAATTGTTTGAGAACCTAAGTGATAATTCCCTTCACCATGCATCCGCAGCCCGGCAAGTCCAGCAACCCGTAGTTGGAGCCCCGAAAAGAGGGGGCATTTATGAGGTCGAGCAAAACCTAGAGTTAGCCCAACAAGTAGAGGCACTATCCCGCAAGATAGACCACTTATTAGCTACGAGACATGACCCTACCCAGCAAGATCAACCTCAATTCCGTGAGGCATGTGTTATATGTGCGAGCCCTGCTCATGACTTGAGTGAGTGCCCTTCGGCGTCACAATTTCCGGAGTTAGTCCAAGAGCATGTGAATGTGGCTCAAGGATTCTCCAACCCAGGTAATGACCCATACTCCAACACATATAATCCGGGATGGAGAAATCACCCTAACCTCTCATGGAGACCCCCTTCACAAGGCACTTCTTATAATCCTCCACCACCAAGGCAGAATTTCAATAATTTTGCCAACCAATCATCCTACCAACCACCGCAACCTTATCGACCCCCACAACTGTACCGGCAACCACAACCCCCGCCTGTTCCTCAGGGCAACTCTGTCTTTGAGACTCAGGTGCTGGAAGTTCTCTCAGAACTTAAGGCGTTAGCACCAATAGTTCACTCCCACACTCACTCTATTGCCAAAATAGAGACCCAATTGGGTCAAATAGCTAACTACATGAATCGGAGAGAGGAGGGAAAATTACCATGTCAAACTGTGGCCAACCCTAAGGGACAATACGGGGCAGAGAGTTCGGGTGGGAATGGTAAGCAACATGAGCAAGTGCAGGCGGTGGTTGCTTTGAGAAGTGGTAGGGAGTTAGAGCCTCAGTCGGTTGCGCCAGATGCAACTAGAGTTAAGAAGGGTGACATTGGGGGTACACCTAATGAGAGCAAGGGTGAGGGGGAAACACTTAAGAGGGATAAGTTAGTCCTTAGCACTCCATATGTGCCTAAGGCACCCTTTCCCCAATGCCTCGATACACCGTCCCCTTTTAATAAGAAGGCGGCATCTATGGAGGCAATGATGGATGTTTTTAAACAGGTAAAAATCAACTTCCCCCTGTTGGAGGCGATTAAGCAAGTACCATCATATGCCAAATTTCTGAAGGACCTTTGTGCGCAAAAGCGTAAATCTAGGACACATGTGTCCCAAAAGGTCCTACTCACGGAGCAAGTAAGCTCCATCTTGTTGAATGACACACCTCTAAGCTTAAGGACCCGGGTGCCCCAAACATTGCATGCATTATAGGGGACCATTTCATTGATAGGGCCTTATTAGATTTAGGGGCTAGTGTCAATTTATTGCCGTACTCTATGTACGAGGAATTTGGGCTTGGCGAGTTGAAGCCCACTACTGTCACTCTTCAATTGGCTGACCGGTCCCTCAGAGTGCCACGTGGCATGATTGCGGATGTGCTAGTTAAGGTTGATAGGTTCTACTTCCCTGTTGACTTTTTGGTGTTAGATATGGAATCGGTAACCAGTTCTAAGAAACAAATCCCGGTGATCTTAGGTCGACCTTTCTTGGCTACAGCCAATGCATGCATAAATTGTTGGACCGGGGTTATGGAAGTTTCATTTGGCAACATGCAAGTGAAACTTAATGTTTTTCAAGCATCCCAACAACCTCATGAGAGAGAGGAGTGCTTATTAGTGGATGTTGTGGATGAGATTGTGGAGGAGGCTTTGCCCTCCATTCTTGTAGAGGACCCTTTAGAGGCTTGTCTAGGTCATTTTGGGTTTGAAAATTTTGATATTGATGGGTCAGTTAAGGAGGTTTTGAAATTGTTGGATGCGGGTATCATATACCCCATCTCAGATAGCAAGTGGGTGAGTCCCACACAAGTGGTGCCCAAGAAATCGGGCATCACTATTGTTGAGAATGAGGGAGGAGAGTTAGTCCCCACACGAACCACTACTGGGTGGCGAGGCTGCATTGATTATAGGAGACTAAATTCATCGACTAGGAAGGATCATTTTCCTTTACCTAGGGGTTTGATGGACCCATTTTATTATGATTGATAGATTGATTCCTTATTCTCTTTTCTTTCCCTTCTATGTTATTTTGTTTTTCTTTGTTCTCGTCATGCTTTATTTGCGTCTAGGAGACTTTAAATCCTCTAAAGGTGTAATTCCTTTGGTGTTAGCCGTGCCCGAACGACATCTGACGGTCTGGTATAGCCACCTAACCGTGTTTGTAGTGAGTTCCTAGGAGACCAACTGAGACGGTGGAAACTAGAGTTCGAATGGCAAAGCCTAGAACACAAAGGTTTGGGATTTCCGAGACTAGAGTCTGGTTTAAATACCCAGGGGTGTGGAGATTGCTTCAAAACTACCTCGGCTTGAACTCTGTATGGCAGCCCCATAGGTTGAGGTAGCTTTATGCGCCTCGATTCTGGATACCGAATCAACCTAGTCTGTCACCCTGTTGGAAAATAGGGAAAGTTACAAACACAGTTAGGGAGAAAAGTAGTACCCATGGTTTTCACGTGAAGATTATACCTTTAGTAGGCATTCCGTTATTTTCTTATGTGCTATATTTATTTTGGATGTCAATTGAAGGTAGAAATGCGTAGTTTTGATTTAAAAAATAAAATAAAATAAAAAAGAAGGGTTATACTTGTTCAATTTAAAAATATAAAAAAATAAATAAATAAACAATAATAATAGTTTTCATACTTGTTCAATTTTACAAAGTAAAAAAAAATAAAAATACAAAAATAAAAAAAAAATTTGTGTTATACTTCAAAAAAAAAATAAAAAAATAAAAAATAAAAACAAAAAGATGGCCCGCATGTGCGGCATTGAGCACGCATATGGGGAAAAAAATTTCACCAAAACATAGTTGCACTCTGCTTAATAAGCAGGTGCGGAGGGCAGCTGTGTTGACCAAGCTGCACGTGCGGCTTAGGCCCAGCACGTGCGGGACGCCGATTTAATAAAAAAAAAAAAAATTCACGAGGAGTTGCAAATCGCCGCATGTGCGGCCATGTGCGGAAAAGTTGTGCATCTGGTTTTGTTTTTCTTATTTTTATTATTATTTTTTTTTCTTTTCTTTCATTTTTAATTTGTTGAAGTAAATAAATACATAAATAAATTTTAAAAATAAATAAATAAATATACAATTATTTTATTTATAATTTTTTATATAAAAAAAAATTCGACTTTTATTTATTTTTATTTTCTATTTTCTATTTTCGAAAGAAAAAAAAAACTCAGAAAGCATGGTGCTAACAATAATCTTAATTTTGTTTTTTTTTATTTGCTATATTTGTTTAGTTTAAATTACTTCGTAGTAATTCTGGTTAGTTTAATTAGTTAGTCGATTTTGGTTTTATTTTTATTTTTATTATTATACTTGTGTAGTTAGTAATGTTATTTTTATTTTTCTTCTATACTGTAATTGTTCATTTAATGAATAAGCAGTTTAGTTTTTATTTTATTTTATTTTCTTCTCTTCTTTTAAGTAGTTTAGTTTATCATTTAATGAATAAGTCGTTTCGCTTAGTTTAGTTTACAATTTATTTAATTTATTTTAAGGTCATTTTCATTCATTTTTTTAAATTATTTTCGTTTTTATTAACAAAAAAAAAAGACAAAGAAAAGTGTAAGTGTATATATGTTACTCTCTGCCTACCTGGATGTGCACCTACAATTCTGGTAATTTTCTCTCATTTCTCTTTACTTTTCCATTGAGGACAATGTCATATTCAAGTTGGGGGATGAGGGTTATATTTTATTTTGTGCATTCCTATTTGGCTCATAATTCATGCTTATACCTGTTTCACTTGACTGCATTACTTCACCTGATGTGACTTTTTGCTAGTAGGGTGATGATATTTGCATATGTTATTTGGAGAGCATAGTAGACTTGTATGAAAAGGATTTATTGGGTAGATACTTGCATGCCATGTTTGCACGAGGAGAGTTGTCTATGTTTGTGGTATTAGTACACTTGTCATGAGTATGCCTTAATTCACATGAGCACACTATCATAGCAGTGATCTTTTTATTATAATCCCTGGTGTACATCATTGATAATAGCTAGAGTTGCAGAAAAGAATAAATGAGGAGCCAAGATTCTTAAAAAAAAAATAAAAAATAAAATGCTTGACTAGTTTGGGTCTGTAGCCTTTTTAACTCGAGTTATTAAGCCCGTAGGGGTGTCTCTACAACTAATGCCCTAAAACCGTCTGGTTTGGGAGTCATTGGCCCAATGCTTGTTACATGGGTTAATTAGAAAGCTTAAGGGACATGGACATTGCACAGTTAAGGAAAAATAAGAAGAATGACTTGTTCGGATTCGTAGCCTTTTCAACTCAAGTTATTAAGCCCGTAAGGGTGTCTTTACACCTAGTGCCCTAAAACCGTCTGGTTTGGGAGTCATTGGCCCAATGCTTGTTATATTGGTTGATTAGAAAGCTTAATGGATCAGGACATTGCACAGTCATTTAAAAAATAATAATAATAAAAAATAAATAAATAAATAAAATAAAAAATAAAAACAACTTTTGAAAATCTTGGCTGCAACAGGTTAGTTTTTCTGTATATGATAGGTGTTATTATGAGTTACACTGGGCTATTGTAGTGGATAGTTAACTAATATGGAGATTGCACTTTACACCGAGGGTACTCATGACTTGTCTACTAGCATGCACAAGTGTAGGGAACTTTACTTTTGTATTAACTGAATTGTGATTTTGACTCAATAGGTTCCTTCATGCTTGTCCACTGTGTCTTTAATGACTCATGATGTCTAAATATCACACTGTAGTGGCACATAAGTTGATTGTTAGGTGGAGTAGTGTGGTCATTTGTTATTGAGTATATATGAATATGTTAATGTTTGTGGGTATCATTTCTGGAAACCCCCACGAGACTTTACCCGTCTACCTGGGATAACCTTGTAGTTTAAAGGCTTGTTGCATATGCTAAATGCAACTGTTTTCCCACGAAAGAGGAAATAGATAGATTTTGTTTAATTTTATTTTATTTTACTTGCTTGAGGACTAGCAAGTGGTAAGTTGGAGGATGTGATTAAGGCTGAAATGTACATCATTGAGGCCGTTAATTAGAATCTCTTAATTTCACTTGTTGGTCAAATTGTATATTTTATGTGTATTGAGTGTCAATCGGGTTGTACATTACTATCGTCGGAGCATAAAATGAGCAAAAAGACAGAATTTGGGCAGAGTTGACTTTCCCGCACGTGCGTTAACTTTTTCCACACGTGCGTTGACTTTCCCGCACGTGCGTTGACTTTTTCTGGGAAAGTCAAACCGACGTTTTAAACCTATTTGGACGAGATTGAAAGTATAAAAAGGTAAGTAAAAGGCTGGATTAGGGTTCGGAAGTTGTTTTGACCTAAAGAGAGAGGCTAGGGTTTGAAAAAAAGATGAAGAAACAAGAAGCTTCAAAGATGTCTCCCATGGTGGTTCCTTCTCCATCTACCTCCTCCCACTCCTCCAAGAGTGGCTAGTCTCCTTTTCTAGGGTTTTGAAGAAACCCTAGCCATGTGATAGGTTTTACTTTTTTTATTTTATATTATATAAAGGTTTGAACCATTGTATGGTGTTTTAAAAATTCTTTATATATAATTTTCATTATCTTTTCAAATATTTGACTTTCTGTGATTGTTGAATATTATCCATACATGAGTTTTCTATTCCTTTACATTTAAGGTATGGGACGAACCATGCTACGAGAAACGAGTCGTATCACTACCCTAGTTTAGAGTGAACGATTCGTATTACTTGAGATGGTTCGTGCTCGTACATTGAATGTGATGATCTTCTTGTTAAATGTTTTGAGCTTGTAGTTGCGAAGCATTAATCCGTTCAAACCATAGCATAATTAATTTCAATTGCAAACCCTAATTATGTGGTTAGTGGTGAATTCTCTACCCTAGAATTTTTCCCTAATTTAGTAAACCCAATTTCATTTATTATTGATAATTTAATTCCTTAGTTTAATTTATTCGTTATTAAATTAGGTTATAAACAACCAATCTTTTTATCAAAATTAATTTAGGAATTTGACAATTAAATTAGTTTAATTTCACAATAGTCCCTGTGGATCGATACTTGGACTTGCCATTATTCTGATAGAATTTGGTATAGTTTAGTATTTAATTTTGGTGTGTTCAACGACCCATCAAATTTTGGTGTGTTCAACGGAATGCCGTCTTAAGAATATCCTCCTCCCTGACCCTCAACTGGTGGTAACCCGATCTCAAGTCTATCTTAGAGAAACAACGGGAACCCTTCAACTGGTCAAACAGATCATCAATACGGGACATAGGGTACTTATTCTTGACCGTAGCCCGATTCAACTTCCGGTAGTCTATACACAATCTCAAGGCACCATCTTTCTTTTTAGCAAAGAGGGCCGGTGCTCCCCACGGCAAAACACTAGGGCGAACAAAACCCTTATCTAGCAATTCCTAGAGTTAAATGGGACAGCCAAGGGATGGACTTCAGTTTTTTTGTTAACTATGGCTGCTGGAAATGCCCAGGACGTGATGAACCTTTTGTTTTTTATTTATTTTATTATTTGGTTGTCAAAGCCTGATGAATGCATGTTGTATTTTTTGGTCTTATGCTTTAACTGCGGGATGTGCATGTTTAAGCTGGTCTGTATGGTCCCGAACCTATCTGATTGTGTTCATCTATCCCATATGTTTATTATGGGACACATGAACATTTTTGTATGTTCGGGTCTGTGTCGTTGTGTGTGGACTGTTCATTAGGCTTGTTTGTTTTTTTGGTATTTTGGATCGCTTTCAGTTTCTTAGCTTGTTGATCTAGGTTGGTTTTGTTCCTTTGTTTTCTTTGCTTCTTTGGTTAGGGCCTGGGGCATGCCCCTTGTATATGTGTAATTTTCTGTGTTTTTAATTTATGACTTATTCACCCAAAAAAAAAGAATCTTCAACTCACTCAACTCGGCTGGGGCAAAAAGATAAGGTGCCATAGAAATCGGCGTTGTGCCGGGCACTAAATCAATAGAGAACTCTATCTCTCGATGAGGTGGTAAACTAACGAGATCCTCGGGAAAAACATCCGAATACTCACAAACCACCTTTGGTAATACAATCTGGGTCTCATCACACTCACCACTCATAAAGCTAGCAAGTAGACCACTAAGCTCATTTCGCCCTCGCGGATTATACATCGGTGGCAACACACTACCAACCCGATCCCCCAAGAAATGGAAACACTCCCCGCTCAAGGTACAAATCGTGACCCTCTGACGGTAGCAATCAATAACGGCCCGGTATGACGATAGCCAGTCCATACCCAAAATAACATCAAAATCCTTCATGGGCATGACAACAAAAGGAAAAGGAAGCCTATGGTCGGCGACCTCTATATCACAACCTCTAACACCTTGTTTCAAGATCAACTCACCTCCAACAGGCGATACTACACATATAGGAGATGCTAACTGTGCCAACTCCAATTCCAAAACAGATGCAAATGCTGCAAACACAAAAGAATGAGATGCACCTGTATCAATCAATACACTAGCAACCGAGTTGCAAAATACAAAAGTACATCTCACTACTGATGGAGCCGGCCTGAAGGCCCCTGATCTACCTGCTCACCTCTAGGAGCAAAGGACTGCTGTACTGACTGGGACGCCGAAGCTCCCAGATTTGCCCTCGAGGCCTGCACAGACTGAGCTGGCTGATAACTCTGCGTTTGCCTAGAACCAGACGCTCCTGAAGTAGCACTCAACTGCGGGCAATACCTCTTCAGGTGCCCAGACCACACTGATAGCAAGACAAAGACTGGCCTCTGCCCTGACTCTGGCCCTGAGGTCTAACTGAAGAAGAAGCAGCTCGCTGATCCCCTCCCTTCTGCGGGCAAACCGAAGACTTGTGACCCAGCTGGCCACACACAAAACAAATCAAGCCTCCCTGACTACCTCTCCCAGAGCCCGCATTCGGCACTGGAAAGGTCGATCTAGCCACACCACCCTGAGACTGCTGAGGGTTAGAACCCCTTTGTCTCCTGCCATCACCCTGACCATCTTGGCTCCTCTTAGAGCCTCTCCGCCCCTCATCCTCCTCCTGCATCATGAGCTCCATATGAGCTGCCACATCCATCAAACATTGGCCTTTCCCGGGTGATAGTGCATGTCATACCCACAACTCGCCCCTAGAAGTTTGGGCATGACCACTTCAGTAACGGACACTTAACCTGTTATATATATATATCATATGGGGCCTGAACGGAAGCATTAAAAATAAATAGATAAATAATAATGAACAATTAAACTCCATTGAGCTATTCCTACATGCCAGGATCTCATTCATCACATGCATTATACCGAATAAATAAAGTTCCAAACTATATCCCAGAGTATGTACATACACATTTACAGTTCTAGCCCTATAGTCGGGCGTATACAAAGACAAACATGAAAGGTATATACGACAACCTTAGATGGGACACTCACAAGCAAACCAACATCTTGACAACTTAAGAAATTAAATGACTTAAACAGTGCCTGAACATATGAAGGTTGACAAAAGGAAGCGGCGTCTTGGCTAGGACTGACCGCCTGATTGGTAACCTACAGAAACAGACATAACAGAGGGTGAGCTGGCTCAGTGAATAGTAATACATACATAAACCAATGCTTAACTTGAAACATAATTCATATCAATGAATAGAAAGGTGCAGAGTTCACATAGTTAGTCTGAATCTGTGCAAAGTACATAACGGCCTTAGGCCCAATCCTGCAACATAAACATAGTGACTAGAAAGCCTTTGAAACATGGTGGCACGAGGCCCTTGAAATGTGTGGCACGAGGCCCTTGCAACATGTGGCATAAAGCCCTTGTAAATGGCACTAAGGCCCTTGAAATGTGTGGCACAAGGCCCTTGTAACTTGTGGCATAAAGCCCTTGAAAATGGCATGAGGCCCTTGTAAATATATTGGCATTAAAGCCCTTGTAAATGGCATGAAGCCCTTGTAAACATGTTGGCATTAAAGCCCTTGAAAATGGCATGAAGCCCTTGAAAATATATTGGCATTAAAGCCCTTGTAAATATATTGGCATTAAATGTCACGCCCTCAAAATTTAACCCATAATGTACATAACATTAACATGCATTATTAAAAGAAAACGAATCTTTTGAATTATTCATCAGAGTACTTTTATTAAAAGTCATTACATGGAACATTAAAATAAATGCCCTAAGGGCTTACATCTTTCCAAGCTAACACTTGGACACAAAAGAATGAGTATTAACCCATTTACAAGTTAAGCCCTTGGCTTGAATGTTTACATGTAACCTTATTTAAAATAAACAACTAAAGACAAGTCTTCAAAATCCGCATCCTTCCAAACTAAGTCCTGGGAGGTTGCTTATCACCTGAACCTGAAAATGATGTTCCCATAAAGGGTGAGCCACAGCCCAGTAGAAATATACTAAACCACATATAAGCAATGAATAAAGCAATAGTATTTGACAGATGGTTAACCAAGATAATCAACCACTTCATTTTACAGTCTCATGACACTATTGTCAAAGATACAATTTACTCTCCAATTTTATCAACATGGCTCAGAACCTGGCCAACCTACTACAGTGAATTACATATACCATATTCACATCCTTCCAATAACAACAAACAAGTGAGACTCAAGCTCAATTCACAACACTTCATACTTCCAGATTGATACACATTTTAGTGTTGTATCAATAAAAACACTTCAATATAATAAGCACACATAAAAGTGATGCTAATGGAGTCCATCCCCTATCTCCTCCCAAACAAAATCCGGTTTAGAGGTCCATCCCCTATCTTCCCCTAAACCGTGGAGTACATCCCCTATCTCCTCCCACACAAAACAATGTATGCAAATGCAATGCTCAATCAATACACGTATTTTCTGTATTAATGCAATAGTCAAAATTAATGACTTAACCAATGTGATTAGTTTCAGTTATTCCTAATCCACATGCAATGTCTACAACAATCACGACTATCCTCCACCGATAGCCCAAAACAGTTATTTCTAAACAGGAAATAAATGTATCAACTAACATAATTCCAACATTCTCATAGGTGAGTGATTAAACTAACCAACTACACCATTAAATCAATAAATTCATTAATTTCATGAATTCAACTAAATTCCCCAATTTTCCCTGAATTGATTATATAAATTAATTTATTACAATAACTGGGGTTTTCCCAAAAATTACCAAAGTAACCCAACACATCAAAATACCAAAACTTAGAGCAAAACCTATAAAATGGAGTAGGAAATCCCTACCTCAAAGAAAACAACCCAAAAAGGTGAAGAAAGAGATGAATGCCCAAAATACCAAAGTGCTCCAAATCGTCAAATGCTCAGATTAAATGGTAGCCCTTGCCTCACTCTATCTTTTTAATGAAGGATCTAGGGTAGAAACACACCCTAAGTGGATCAAATCTAAGAAAGAAGGTGAGTAGGGAGAGAGAGAAGTCGAACCTGGGGTTTTGAATCAAAAGATTATGAAAAAGACTGATCAAATCCCGCTGCTGGGTATATAAACTGGACAGGCTCGCTCGAGCGAAGACTTGGTCGCTCGAGCGACCAGACACAGAGAAACTACGCTCGAGCCAAGGAAGCCTTGCTCGAGCCAACAACTCAAATGCTCGCTCGAGCGAAAGAAAGCTCGGTCGAGCGAAGAACTCAAACCCTCAGGTCTGAACCCAGACACACGCTCGAGCGAAGGAACTCAAACCCTCAGGTCTGAACCCAGACACACGCTCGAGCGAAGGAACTATAGCTCGAGCGAAGGATGAACTAACTCGCTCGAGCGAAGAAAAGCTCGCTCGAGCCAAGAATGCACAGCTACAGGTCCAAATCAAACACTACCTCTCGCTCGAGCGAACAACTCCTCGCTCGAGCGAAGAACCAAAAACCTGGACAGCAACTCTTGGTTTCTAAACCCAACCAACCTGAAACAAACCTGCCCAACACATCCTATAATTCCAAAAGAGAAAATAAGGAATAACAACAACAACCATATACAATGACAAAATCTACGGAACAGTCCGGATACAATAATTAAATGGGAAAAGACCAGGGTCGCTATATTAAAGCCCTTGTAAATGGCATGAAGCCCTTGTAAACATGTTGGCATTAAAGCCCTTGAAAATGGCATGAAGCCCTTGAAAATATATTGGCATTAAAGCCCTTGAAAATGGCATGAAGCCCTTGAAAATGCACTTGAAACTTGTGGCACAGGGCCCTTGAAATACACTTGAAACTTGTACATACGTAAACTTGTAACATAGCTTGTAACATACTTACGCTTGTATCGTACATAAACTTGTAACATACTTAAATTTATAGCATACGTGAACTTGTAACATGCTTATACTTGTCATATACTTGAACTTGTAACTTCCTCCGTCATGGCTTGGGATTAGTGGCTTGGATGTCACGGCTGTGAGGAGTGGGTTGCTTATTGGATTCCATGTTTTATCTGCAACAGAGACTGGGGGCTTGTGGGGTTGATTATTATCTTTGACTCGGCTTGAGGGTTGTTGTTTGGTCTATATCTGCTTTTGTTTATTAGCTTAATGGTGTTATTTTGTGTGTATCTCTGCCCATATATCCACCTCAAGTTCCCATCTATTATCTCTGATGGTAGGGGTTACTTGAGGATAAAGAGGATATATGGGCAGAGTTGGGGTTTTTTCTGTATTTTTATTGTTCTTGCTTGTCCTCCCTATTTTTAGGGGTTGCAGTGGTAGTTTATATTGGTTATATTTGTTTTTTTTATTTGTTGTTGGGCGTGCCTGGGGTATGCCCCTTGTAAACGTGTAAATTTCATTGTCTTTATTTTATGACTTACTTACCCAAAAAAACTTGTAACGTACATACAATTGTAACTTAATTATTTAAACCACGGTATTATTACCCCCGGGTAAGGGCCATGTGCTAAGGATATCATGAATTCATTAATTCAAACGTAACATATCATAACTAGAGCATTTCTTGATTATTTAAACTTGTTGGCCTTTAGCTCTTACATATATTGGCATTAAACTTGTTGGCATTTAGCCCGAACATTATCATAGAAAACTTAATTCAGAGTCTTACAGAATTCCAGAATCATAGAAGGGTTGTTTCATTCATTCTCTTACTTATGTACTTTCCTTGAATCATTTACACAAACACATAACATTTATCTTCCTTGAATCATTTATATACATATAACATTTATCTTCCTTGAATCATTTACATACATATAATATTTATCTTCCTTGAATCATTTATATACATATAACATTTATCTTCCTTGTATCATTTATATACATATAACATTTATCTTTCTTGAATCATTTACATACATATAACATTTATCTTTCTTGAATCATTTACATACATAAATAACATTTATCTTCCTTGTATCATTTATATACATATAACATTTATCTTTCTTGAATCATTTACATACATATAACATTTATCTTTCTTGAATCATTTACATACAGAAATAACGGAATTAACAGAATACTAGTGGCAAGCATTAGCGGTGGTAAAGTGTACTACTACTCACAGTGTTCAGGTGCGTGGTCCGTTCTTGTAGCTAATCCTACACAAGTCACGTAATTCAAACATAATTCATCATAGTACAACATCATTTAGTTCATTAACACCATTTGTAACTTCACATAGTTCGCAATAAATCTTTGAATCCTATTTCAACATTTTAAAACCAAGTTCATATCATCTATATCGTTAATAGATTATTTCTCTAATTTTCCTTTACATGATAGCATGAATTTCAACATTTATAACAAGATTCATTCGCAAATTCTAAACATAAGTTCCAACATTCCCAAACTCCAATTCAACTTGAACACATATACTTCAATACTTTAATTTCATTACTCTACTTTCAACTTGAGCCAATTTATTGGTTGTCATCATTAATCAACCTAGGGTTTCCAAGAAAATGAGGATTTTTAACAAAAAAATCAAACTTCTTAAATCATCACTTTTAATTCCAATTTTCCCAATGATTCTACATCTAGGATTCCCAATCCATCATTTAAACCCACAAATTTAACTCCCAACATCACAAACCCTAAAACCCCCAATTCTCATACCATACACTACATGCTCAAAATGGAAATTTGTACGTTTATATAATGAAAACACCATAAATCTATCTATCAATATAAGTATTGAAGAGTATTCAAACCCTTACCTCAATAATCAAGCAAAGAAGTGAGCTTGAGAAGAAGCCTTCACAAATCCAAGTTCTAATCGGGTAAAAACATCGATCCTCTCTTGTTCTCTATCCTTGATGCCAAAAACCATGGTGGATCATGAGCAAAGTAAAGGAATTCAAGGATTTGGGGCAAGGGTTTCAGACTTAGGCAAAGAGGAAGGAAGAGGGAAGAAGAAAAATGTGAGAAATGATCCAAAATCCCGTTTTTAAAGCTGCTGTCCCGAAAAACCTACTATTCCCGCTCGAGCGTCCCAATTCCCGCTCGAGCGGACCTGCTCCCATCACAGATTTCAAAACTTCCAACAGGTATAACTCCCCCATCCGGACTCCGTTTTAGGTCGTTCTTGTGCCCAAATTGAAGCCCCGGAAATAAGCTTTCCCATGGTTCTAACCTCACATCCAAATTCAAAGTGTGGAAAAAGAAAAGGACAAAAGAGTGACGGTTGGTCGCAGACAAATCATTCTAATTCAAGCTTTTAGTCCAATTTTACTTTACCATCATATTACCGCCTCAACCAATACTCCAAAATAAAATAGAAAGTTCCAAAACACTAATAAAAATGTCCAAAAACGAACCCCTGTGCGTCAGAAATACAACTCAACTTGGAAACCCGCTCGAGCGCCCAACCTTGTGCTCGAGCGCGAAGACCAACAAAGACGTCCGCTCGAGCGTCAACTCCCCCGCTCGAGCGGAAAATCACAACTCCCAGAATCTCAGGCCGTCTGCACAATTTGCTGGAAACCCCAAAAGTACGCTCGAGCGCCCACTACTCCGCTCGAGCGGAGGGAAAAAGTTCCAGATTCTATGGTAAAAGTCACAAATCCCAGTTTCAAAGGCATAACTCAACGGATCGTTCTTCAATTCCAATAGAAAACACATTAACCCCTAATTAAATAAGGCTAACTTTCTATACGCATTTTTGGGGTCGTTACATTCTCCCCACCTTAAGAAGTTTGGTCCTCCAAACTCTATTCACCTTGTCACAAGTCTAGTTTCGTCCTGGACATATAACATTTCTCAATCAGTTCATAAATCATCAAACATAATTCAAACTTGGCAAGTTTACTAGGAACTCCCATTATCATAATTCCTCAAAGGTATATGCTTCTTATAACAATTAGACCCAGAATAGCAATCAAGTGCTAAATCAACGACTTTGGGGCTCTTTACTCATTATCTGAATTAGGCTTATCAGTTTAGATCAAATCTCTAACAGGCTCCGATTTAACATTAAAACTGGCTTATCTCAAAGTAAACGTCTTGATATCAAACATATAATACATTTACCATGAAATTCTTATACTCTTGTCCCATAGGTAGTAAAATGTTTCTAACGTGGACAAAAACATTTTCTAAAAAAAATATGTAACACATAAAGTTCTTCAAACCCTTCATACGTACATACAATACGTTGTTCAGAGATATTACTCGGAAACTTATCAGGCCTTTCAAAGATATCAGATGATGGAATAATTCTCAATAGCATTAAACTTATTTAAACTTTAACAGAACAATCTTCGATTCAACTTATAACAGATAGGGCAGAATAGCTTGAAGCTCACATAGAGCTTTCATCAAATATGCAACAATAAATTATCAACTGAAGAACTCATTCTTGCACAGCAAAATATTTCTTTCAGAAATCTTGTCATATCTTGAACATTCGGAGCTTCGTAGCGTATCTAGTCATTTTGGAAAATTATCCAAAAAGCTTATCATGTCATAAACATGTCGGAAACTCATAACATTTTGATCACTTCGGAAAATACTTACTATTCAAACACATGTGATCACAAATCATCCTTATAGTATCAAAACAAAGAACATACAGTTTCGTAACTTCTCGTAACATATTAGACACTTGGTTATGTCGTCATAAGTTCAAATTGACTAGTTAGTCATAAACTTTACTTAACCCCTTTTTAAATACAGAATAGGGATTCGTTTAACAATTTGCATTAAAATACAAAAACAAACTTCCAATTTTTGTTGTAACTTATCAGCTTCTTTTTTTTTTTTTTTTTTTTTTTTTACCGGTATCATATGGGCAGACCCATCATATAGGTGGGGTTCTTCATATTATTCGACCATTCCTTATAAGAAATTCTGATTACAGATCACAGATTACGCATGAACAAAACAGAATCACCATGTGTATAACATGGCCAAGAGAAATTGTAGTTGTGTAAATTTTTTTGTTTTATTTATTTCTTATTCACCCAAGCCCCCCCCCCCCCCCCCAAAAAAAAAAGAAGTGAAGAGAAAGTTAGAGAAAAGAATGAAAATGAGGATGAAAATCACAGGGAATTCAAATTCAGCCTTTTAGACTTGAGAATTGAACACTTTGCTGATTTAGAAAAACTTGGATGAGGTACTTAAGTTAAACTAATATCGTTATGCTATAATTACTCAGAAAATTCTCTTTCTTAGAGGCTAAGCAAGGTTAGTTTGAGTTAAACTTGGCCACTTAAGCTAATGAAACAATTAACGGCCTAAGCTATTTAGTTCCTGGAACAGAACAGACCAGGAAGGAGACGGACGGAGAAAGTCAGAGAGGAACATTCCTTCTTGAGATCTAGAAGAGAGAGTTTGAAAAAAAAAGAAAGAGAAATAGGAAGAAAATCAAAAGGAATTCAAGTTCAACATTTTGGATTTGAGGATTGAATGCTTATATTCGCCCAAAAAAATTGAACGCTTAGCTGATTTAGATACCTTAAATGAGGTGTTTAAGTTGAACTAATTTCCTTAAGCTACAATGACTCATAAAATTCTCTTTCTTAGAGGCTAAGCAATGTTAGTTTGAGTTAAACTTGGCCGCTTAAGCAAATGAAACAATTAGCGGTCTAGGCAATTTTGTTCCTAGAACAAAATAGAGAATGATGGAGAAGGACTGAGAAAGGTAGAGAGAAACATTCTTCATCAGAGGTAGAAGAGAAAGTTAGAGGAAAGAAAAAATAATAGGAAAGAAAATCAAAGGGAATTCAAATTCATCCCTTTGGACTTAAGAATTGAACACTTAGTTGATTTAGAAAACCTTAAATGAGGTGCTTAAGTTTAACTAATATCCTTATGCTACAATTACTCAGAAACTTCTATTTCTTAGAGTCTATGCAAGGTCAGTTTGAATTAAACTTGGCCACATAAGCAACTGAAACAATTAGCGGCCTAAACCAATTGGTTCGTTGAACAAAACAGTTGATGGAGAAGGATAGAAAAAGGTAGAGAGAAACATTCGTCTTGAGAGGTGGAAGAGAAAGTCAGAGAAAAGAAACAGCAATAGGAAAGAAAGCAATGAGAATTCAAGCTCATCGTTTTGGACTTGTGAATTGAACACTTAAGTGAATTAGAAAACCTTAAATGAGGTGTTTAAGTTAATCTAATATCATTAAGCTACAATTACTCAGAAAATTCTCTTTCTTAGAGTGTAAGCAAGGTTAGTTTGAGTTAAACTTGGTTGCTTAAGCTAATAAAACAATTAGTGGCCAAAGCTAATTAGCTTCTTGAACAAAATAGAGAAGGATGGAGAAAGTTGGAGAGAAACATTCTTCATGAGAGGTAGAATAGAAAGTTAGATAAAAGAAAGAGTAATAGGAAGGAAATGAAAGAGAATTCAAATTCATCATTTTGGACTTGGGAATTGAATACTTAGGCGATTTAGAATACCTTAAAAGTACCCTCCTAAAAAAAAAAAAAAAAAAACACTAAACGAGTTGATTAAGTTTTAAACTAATATCGTTACTCAAAAAATTTTCTTTCTTAGAGGCTAAGCAAGGTTAGTCTGAGTTAAACTTGACCACTTAAGCTAAGGAAACAATTAGTGGCTAGGCTAATTAGTGCCTATATAGAGAAGGAGGGAGAAAGTTTGTGAGAAAAGAAAGTTATTCACCCAAAAAAAAAGAGAAAAGAAAGAGAAACGGGAAGAAAATGAAGGGGAATTCAAATTCATCATTTTGTACTTGACAACTGAACACTTAGGTCATTTTGAAAACCTTAAATGAGGTGCTTAAGTCAAACAACTAGCGTTAAGCTACAATTACTCAGAATTTTTTTTTGTTAGAGGCTAAGCAACGTTAGTTTGAGTTAAACTTGCCCACTTAAGCTAACGAAGCAATTAGGGGCCTAAGCTAATTAGTTCTCGAACAAAATAGAGAAGGATGGAGAACGTTACAGAGAAACATTCTTCTCGAGAGGTAGAAGAGGAAGTCATACAAAAGAAAGTGATATAGGAAGAAAATCAAAGAGAATTCAAATTCATCTTTTTAGACTTGAGAATTGAACACTTATGTGACTTAGAAAACCTTAAATGAGGTGCTTACGTTAAACTAATGTCGGTAAGATACAATTACACAGAAAATTCTATTTCTTGGAGGAGGCAAGGTTAGTTTGAGTTAAATGTGGCCGCTCAAGCTAATGAAACCATTAGTGGCCTAAGCTAATTAGTTCCTAGAACAAAATAGAGAATGATGGAGAAGGACAGAGATGGTTAGAGAGAAACATTCTTCTTGAGAGCTAGAAGTGAAAGTTAGAGAATAGAAAGTGAAGTATGAAGAAAATCAAAGGGAATTAAAATTCATCTTTTTGGATTTGAGAATTGAACATTTAGGTAATTTAGAAAACCTTAAATGAGATGATTAAGCAAAACTAATATCGTTAAACTACTATTACTTAGAAAATTCTATTTCTTGGAGGCTAAGTAAGGTTAATTTTAGTTAAACTAGGCAACTTAAGCTAATGAAAACAATTGGTGGCCTAAGGGAGTAGGTCCTAGAACAAAATAGAGTAGGACGGAGAAAGTTAGACAGAAACATTCTTCTTGAGAGCGAGAAGAGAAAGTTAGAGAAAAGAAAGAGAAATAGGAAGAAAATCATAGGGCATTCAAATTCACCAGTTTGGACTTGAGAATTGAACACTCAGGTGATTTAAAAAACCTTAAATGAGGTGCTTGCGTTAAACTACTATCGTTATGCAACAATTACTCTGAAAATTCTCTTTCTTAGAGGCTAAGCAAAGCTAGTTTCAGTTAAACTTGGCCACTTGAGCAAAAGAAACAATTAGTGGCCTAAGCTAATTAGTTCCCAGAACATAAAAGATAAAGACGGAGAAGGACAGAGAAAGTTATAGAGAAACATTCTTCTTGAGAGCTGGAAGAGAAAGTCAGAGAATAGAAAGAGAAATAGGAAGAAAATTAAAGGGAATTCAAATTCATCTTTTCGGACTTGAGAATAGAAAGAGAAAATCTGTTGCGCTTTGCCTGTGCAGGTTCGAATCCTGCTGTCGACGACTTACTATCTCCTTTTATGGGATTAGGTTGAGAGCTTCCGTTGTTACCCATGGAGCTTGAGGGTCCATTATCAGATTCTTTGTCTGGTTTGGATGGTGCTATGTGTTGTTGCTAAATCTGTTCTTTTTTGTCCAGATTTAGGAGGTTTTGTAATGCTTTTGGTGGTTCGTTGCTGGTGGGGCCTATGGTGCTGTTCTTTTGTATCATTTGTTACGGCCATATGTTGTCAAACATTGGTTGGTGTGTTATTATATTCATGTCTGTTCTTTCCAGCTTGGATTCTTCAAGATGGGAAGTTCTGATCATGTTGTGAAGGTGCTTGAAACTGGTCTTCTACATTGCCGGTGTGTGTTCTTGTTTGGAGTCCGTCCGTGGTTATGGGGGTGCACAGGAGTGCGTGAGATCAGGTTTTGGTGGCGTGCACTGTGTTGATGGTCTAAACCGCCGGTGGTGAACTCTGTTCAGGTGGCTTTGGTTCGAGGTGACTTAGCAACGCATTTTCGGTGTGTGTTTTGGATGGGTGCTGCTCCGTTGTCTCAGCATGCTTCACCGGAGTTGATTTATGGCCTCCACGGTGATCACGAGCTGTTCGAAGCTTGCCGCCATGCCTTGTGTTTCTTGAAGCAGAAGCGTGGACAACACGCATGGAGCGTGGATCTTTTTAGCGAGGCGCGTCATGCTAGTTTGATTTGTTTTTAGCCTCAGTTTCCCGCCTCGTTTTGTTAGGTAAGTAGCTGAGCTATTTTGATTTCGTGCATAGTGTAGAGATACACGTGATTGGTATTCTGGCCCATGGTTTTGTGCAAAACCAGCACATGGTTTTTGCCATGTATTGTGGGTTAGTGCTTGAGCAGCTGTAAAGCTTATTGATAAGCGTGTATAGTGCAGAGGTGGGACGTGTTTTGTGATGAGGTATGTCACTAGCTAGTTGATATTATATATATATTTATATATACTCGACTGCCAGTGCTTTTTTGAGTATGTGTTATATGCGAATGTGGGCTGGAATTTTGGCGGGCCCACTGGTTTGTTTTTGCTGGAGAAGCCGCTAATTACATTGGGTGGTGGGGCCACGGTGGTTACACGTGGGTGAATTTTGGCCCACGGTTTTGGGTTTCAAAACAAGCACATGGTTTGGTTTGGTGATCTTGACTTATGGTGGGGCCAGCCAAGTTTGATATTTTTTATTACCAACAATGAGGTTGTATAGTGGCTTGTTTGGAGATGGGGCCCGCCACTACACATTGTTGGTAAAGCCACATTTCAGGTGAAGCTTTGTTTATCCACGTGATTGCTTTGTTTGTTGGTTTTAAATAATATATATATATGTACATATATTTATATATATTCTGTATGTTGCAACAAAAGTGAGATGGAGGAGTAGTATGGATTGTCACGTGGGTCCGTCATTTAAGGAGGGATGTGATTATAAAATGGCTTTTGCAAGTGGTAGGGCCCACGGTGGTTATTTTTAAGTTGGTTTTGATGGTGTGGCCGTGGTTTTGAGTTGGAATGGGTGGGCCTACGGTGGTTATTTTTTTTAATTGGTTTTGATGGTGTGGGTGGGCCCACAGTGGACTTCTTAGTGGGTCTTTGGATTTCAAATCAGTGGGTTCTTTGGGCTTGTGCTGTAATTGGTTAGTAAAGGTTTTTTGATGCATAGCTCCGTGGTTTTCTTCAATCTCGCGCGATTTTGATTAGTGCAAGTGTGTGCTGTCCATGGCCTCCATTGTTTTTCTGGGTCCACGGCCAATTAAGGTAAAATAGAAATTTGTTTAGTCCATGAAGTTTGTTGTCTACTACATTTGGTTTTTCGTTATTTGGTTATTGATCCGTATATATTCATGTGATTCGACTTAGAGCAGTTCTCTGACCTCTTCTGGTGTGGAGTCAGTGGGACACTGCCATGGGGAATTGAGGTGTGGAATTTTGCCATTGCTGGAACTGGGAGATGTATGGTGAGTTAATTGGATTTTGATTGGCTCTTGTGTGGACAACATTTTGCATGGGCTATGCTTCTTTGTTGTTGATAAATCCAAGTGGGTGAGTGGTTTTGTTTGGAAATTGGTGGGCCTTTAATTTTTTATTAGCCACAATGCAGCGGACCTTTTGTAGTCGGTTATTTCATGATGATTGATTGTGTGATCCTCATGTGACTCGATATTAGGGTCGTTTTGAGCCATCTCCACCAAGAGTGATTGGGGAGTCACTGCTTTGGGGAATAGTGGTTCAATAACTAGCCGAGTTAGAGACTGGGAGATGAGCGGGAGGATAGCTACCGGTTTGCTGGTCGCTTCTTGTCTTCATGTGACCCATCGTAATTGATTGTATTGCCACGCCTGACATGGAGTGAAGGGGACACTGCCGTGGGGCTTGAGGCTTGTGATCTACCACGGAAGGGACTGGGGGATGTGATGATTGCTCTCATGTTTTGTTGGCTATGTATTGGTTTGTTGCAGCGGGGCTATTGCTTTTTCACTAAACTTCTCAAGACCGTTGATTATGGTGATTGACTATGCAGGCTTCATGTGACTTAGCCAGGATCTTTCATGGGATAGATTTTTTCCTTCGTCATAGCTTTGGTTGAGTGGCTAGGATGTCACGGCTCTGAGAAGCGAGATGCTTATTGGATTCCATGCTTTCATCCGAGGTAGAGACTGGGAGCAAGCGGGGGCAGTTATCATTCTCGATTGGTCTTGTTGGGTGTTTAGTTTGTTACATCTGTATTGTGTGTTTGTCTGTTATGTTTTTGAGTCTATGGTGTGTTTTTTGTTTATTTGCCCATATATCCACCCCAAGTTCCCATCTATTATCTCGGATAGTAGGGGTTACTACTTGGGGAAAATAAGGATATATGGGCAAAGTGGGGTTCTGTTTTTCTGCTGTTCTTTCGCTTTTTGCAAGTGTGGTTATATGTTGTAGGATGTCCAGTGGTAATTTGTGGTGTTTTTTGTTCGTCATTATTTGTTGTTGGGCGTACCTGGGGTATGCCCCTTGTAAACTTGTACATTTTACTGTCTTTATTTTATGACTTACTTACCCAAAAAAAAAAAACACTTAGGTGATTTAGAAAACCTTAAATGAGAAATGCCATTTGGGGGGATTAGGTTGAGAGCTTCTCTCTCTAAATTCTAGAGAGAGAAAGCTCCCTCCGTTGTTACCCAGGGAGTTTTAAGGGCTCCTTATCAGATTTTTGTCTGGTTTGGATGGTGCTGTGTGTTTGTGGCGGAATCTCTTCTTATTTTTATCCAGATTCGGGAGGGTTTGCGGAAGATTTATTGGGTTCTTGTTGTTTCAGTCCGACCATTTTACATGGGTGGTCTTGGGTTGTTGGTTGTCTCACACCAGGGTTCACCTCCTGGGTTCATGTGTTAAACTTGATTCGGTATGCGTTTGGGCTACCGGTGGGGATGTGTCACCGGCTGTGCTGGGTTTGTTGACTGCTCGAAGCTTCGCTTCTAGTTGTTGCGTGCCCGTCGTTACACTATTGTGGATGCAGGGTTCTCCAGCACCAGTTTGGTTATGTTCCTCCAGCGCCACTGCTACTATATTGAGTTAGAGGCAGCGTGTTGTTGGAGTCGGCGTGAGTTGCTCGTTTCTGGGTGCTTCGCTGGGTTCTGAAGCATTGTCTGTTTGTTTGCGGTTAAGTGATCTTTGGTTCAGGCCGTATTCTGCCGTTGGTGTCTAAGACCGCGATAGTTACGGGTGTGTTTTGGTGTGCCGCTGGTTTTCTTTTTCGGCAATGGTGTCCCTCTATTCCAGCGTCGGTGTTCTGGGTTCATCGGTGGTCTGTTTGTTGGTGATCTGAAGTGAAGTTCAATCTTCTTCGGCGCTGTTGCAATGGTTCTCGCCGGAGTATCCATGTTCGCCGGTTATTTGGCTTTGCCGCTGGTTTGGGGTATGATTATTATATATATATATATATATTATATATATTTGTTTTGTTGTTTCGTGTACTGTCAACAATGGTGGTGAGCTAGGACACATAAGTTGGAGATGGGTACACGCCTGGTCCAGGTTCAGCAGTGAACTGGGTTGGTACGTCGGCTTGAGAAGCGCTCTCATCTTCGGCGCGTTCTTGTTCTGGTTTCACCGGTGCTGGTGTTTATACACTGTGTCGGTGGTACAGTGACGTAGCCATCCACATTCTGGGTACCTCGCCGGATTTTGTTACGGCGTTGTATGGTTCTATTTGGGTTGGTATGTCGGTGGTTGTTGCAGGCAGTGGCTGTTCCAAGCTAGTCGGCCATGTCATTTTGTCCAGGATTGTAAGGAGCGTGGATGCACGGTCTGCTGTATGCGTGAGTTCACAACGGTGGTGCAGAGCAAATGTCATCCTAGTGGTGTGACAGATTTTTCCGTGGGCTGTATTAGTGGTTTTGCAGAGGTTCCGTGTAACGAAGGACTTGTTTGGGCAGCTGTAAAGCGTGAAATGGGTGTATGTGGGGGGGGATCATGCTGTGTGGTTCTGATGTATGGCATGTTGATGCTGATGAGTTGTATTACAGGTGGCTGTGATGCTTTGCTATTAGTGCGTTCGGTGCTTTGTTTTAGTGGGTGGTCCTGCTTGCTGTAACAATTTTTTGGGTCCGCGGGTTTCTTTTTCCACGTGGGTACTTCTTTGGGCCCACGGTGCAATTTTTATATGTCAGTGTGGACTATCCGTGGGTTGGTTTATTGGTGAAGACAGTGGGCTTATTCTTGGGCTCACTATTTTTTATGCCGCTTCTTTTAGTGGGCTTTTGATTATGGGTCTTTGATGACCACGTGTGGGCTTAATATTTTTGTGGCCCAAGTTTTTATACTGTCAAGTGGGGTGCTTTCACGAGGAAAATTTTGGGCAGCTGGTTTTTTATTTTCTTTTTAGTCACTTTGCAGCGGATTATATATAGTCAATTTTATCTTGATGATTGATCGTGTGATCCTCGTGTGACTCGATATGAGGTTAGTTTTGAGCCATCTCCGCCAAGAGTGATTGAGGGGTCACTGCTATGGGGAATAGTGGTTCGATGACTAGCCGAGTTAGAGACTGGGAGATGAGCGGGAGGATAGCTACCGGTTCCGGTTGCTTCTTGTCTTCATGTGACCCATCCTAATTGGTCGTATTGCCACGCCTGACATGGAGTGAAGGGCACACTGCCGTGGGGTTTGAGGCTTGTGATCTACTAAGGAAGGGACTGGGGGATGTGATGATTGATCTCAGGTTATTTTTTGGCTATGTATCGGTTTGTTGCTGTGGGGCTACCGTTGTCACTTTGACTCACAAGAATGTTGCTTATGGTTACTGATCGTACTAGCTTCATGTGACTCTGTCAGGATTTCTCATGGGGTAGATTTTTTCCTCTGTCATGGCTTTTGTTGAGTGGCTAGGATGTCACGGCTGTGAGAAGTGGGATGCTTACTGGATTCCATGTGTTGATCTACGGTAGAGACTGGGGGCGATTGGGGTTGGTTATCATTTTTGATTTGTCTTGAGGGTTGTTGCATTGTGAGTATGCTTGTTGTGGTTTTTAATTTTTTTTGGTGTTTGTTTGTATCTTTGCCCATATATCCATCCCAAGTTTTCGTCTATTATCTCTGATGGTAGGGGTTACTTGGGGACAAAAGGATATATGGGCAAAGTTGGGTTACTTTGTTTTTTCTGTTGTTCTTGTGTTTCTCCCCCAATCTTAGGGGGTGCAGTGGTAGGTTATATTGGTTATGTATTTGTTTATTTATTTGTTGTTGGGTATGCCTGGGGTATGCCCCTTGTAAACTTGTAAATTTCATTGTCTTTATTTTATGACTTACTTACCCAAAAAAAAAAACCTTAAATGAGGTGATTTTTTTTTTTTTTTGGGTAAGTCATAAAATAAAGACGATGAAATATACAAGTTTACAAAAATGAGGTGATTAAGCTAAACTAATATCATTAAAGTAATATTACTCAGGAAATTCTATCTCTAAGAGGCTAAGCAAGGTTCATTTGAGTTAAACTAGGCAACTTCAGCTAATGAAACAATTAGTGGCCTAAGTTAATTAGTTCCCAGAACAATGTAGAGAAGGACAGAGAAAGTTAGATAGAAGCTTTCTTCTTGAAAGCTAGATGACACAAAATTGTGGGTTGAGTGGAGTGAGATCCTATATTGAAGGCATTGTTTCTGTATTAAGGTCTAGTAGATTGTACCTTATTTGCTGGAGGAACTTACTCATGGCTGTTCTTTGGGTTGCATGGGTCGGCAGTGGTGTCCAGTTTTGGGGACTGCAGATTTGTTGCTCCAAAGGTTTCTGGCTATTTGGTTTTTTGGGTTACTTCAGTGTTCAAGGTCTGCTGGAAAGGCTTGGAAAGGGAGATTCTGTTCTCTTCCTCTCTTGGTGACTGCTGGTTTGCTGGCTCTTAGTTGGCTGGCAGCTCGCATGATTGATGGTACTGGTTTGTTGATGGCTGCTTGTAGCGCCTTTGTGGACACTTGTCTTTTAATTTATATTCATGTGTTGGATTTCTGTGTTTGGATGCTAGACGGTTTAGATGTGTTTTTGGCCTACCCGTGCGGGATGTGCATGGTTTTTTTGTTAGCTCTGTGTTTTTATTTCAGGTTGTGTCGTGTATGTGGACTGTTTTCCTGTTTCATCTTAGGGTTATCGCTTGGATGTGTTCATGAACCTCATTCGCATGTATGCGGCTTATGCACATAGCCTTTTTTGGTTTATTTCTTTTCAATGTAATGTTTTTCATTATTTCCTTTATTCTTGGTAGCCGTTTTTGATCCTGTTCTGTTGGGCTGGTGCCTTCGGGTTGTCCCTTCGTTTGTATAGTTCTCTGTTAGGTCCTGGGGTATGCCCCTTGTAGTTGTCTAGCTCTCTGTTTTTTATTTTATGTCTTATTCACCCAAAAAAAAAGAAAAAAAAAAAGAAAGCTAGATGAGAAAGTTGAAGCAAAGAAAGAGAAATTGTAGTTGTGTAAATTTTCTTGTTTTATTTATTTCTTATTCACCCACCCCCTTCCCCCCCCCCCTCCAAAAAAAAAAAAAAAAAAAAAGAAGTGAAGAGAAAGTTAGAGAAAAGAATGAAAATGAGGATGAAAATCACGGGGAATTCAAATTCATCCTTTTAGACTTGAGAATTGAACACTTTGCTGATTTAGAAAAACTTAGATGAGGTACTTAAGTTAAACTAATATCGTTATGCTATAATTACTCAGAAAATTCTCTTTCTTAGAGGCTAAGCAAGGTAAACTTGGCCACTTAAGCTAATGAAACAATTAACGGCCTAAGCAATTTAGTTCCTGGAACAGAACAGAGCAAGAAGGACAAGGACGGAGAAAGTCAGAGAGGAACATTCCTTCTTGAGATCTAGAAGAGAAAGTTTGAAAAAAAAGAAATAGAAATAGGAAGAAAATCAAAAGGAATTCAAGTTCAACATTTTGGATTTGAGGATTGAATGCTTATATTCGCCCAAAAAAATTGAACGCTTAGGTGATTTAGATACCTTAAATGAGGTGCTTAAGTTGAACTAATTTCCTTAAGCTACAATGACTCATAAAATTCTCTTTCTTAGAGGCTAAGCAATGTTAGTTTGAGTTAAACTTGGCCGCTTAAGCAAATGAAACAATTAGCGGTCTAGGCAATTTTGTTCCTAGAACAAAATAGAGAATGATGGAGAAGGACTGAGAAAGGTAGAGAGAAACATTCTTCATCAGAGGTAGAAGAGAAAGTTAGAGGAAAGAAAAAATAATAGGAAAGAAAATCAAAGGGAATTCAAATTCATCCCTTTGGACTTAAGAATTGAACACTTAGTTGATTTAGAAAACCTTAAATGAGGTGCTTAATTTTAACTAATATCCCTATGCTACAATTACTCAGAAACTTCTATTTCTTAAAGTCTATGCAAGGTCAGTTTGAATTAAACTTGGCCACATAAGCAACTGAAACAATTAGCGGCCTAAACCAATTGGTTCGTTGAACAAAACAGTTGATGGAGAAGGATAGAAAAAGGTAGAGAGAAACATTCGTCTTGAGAGGTGGAAGAGAAAGTCAGAGAAAAGAAACAGCAATGGGAAAGAAAGCAATGAGAATTCAAGCTCATCGTTTTGGACTTGTGAATTGAACACTTAAGTGAATTAGAAAACCTTAAATGAGGTGTTTAAGTTAATCTAATATCATTAAGCTACAATTACTCAGAAAATTCTCTTTCTTAGAGTGTAAGCAAGGTTAGTTTGAGTTAAACTTGGTTGCTTAAGCTAATAAAACAATTAGTGGCCAAAGCTAATTAGCTTCTGGAACAAAATAGAGAAGGATGGAGAAAGTTGGAGAGAAACATTCTTCATGAGAGGTAGAATAGAAAGTTAGATAAAAGAAAGAGTAATAGGAAGGAAATGAAAGAGAATTCAAATTCATCATTTTGGACTTGGGAATTGAATACTTAGGCGATTTAGAATACCTTAAAAGTACCCTCCTAAAAAAAAAAAAAAAAAACACTAAACGAGTTGATTAAGTTTTAAACTAATATCGTTACTCAAAAAATTCTCTTTCTTAGAGGCTAAGCAAGGTTAGTCTGAGTTAAACTTGACCACTTAAGCTAAGGAAACAATTAGTGGCTAGGCTAATTAGTGCCTATATAGAGAAGGAGGGAGAAAGTTTGTGAGAAAAGAAAGTTATTCACCCAAAAAAAAAGAGAAAAGAAAGAGAAACGGGAAGAAAATGAAGGGGAATTCAAATTCATCCTTTTGTACTTGACAACTGAACACTTAGGTCATTTTGAAAACCTTAAATGAGGTGCTTAAGTCAAACAACTAGCGTTAAGCTACAATTACTCAGAATTTTTTTTGTTAGAGGCTAAGCAACGTTAGTTTGAGTTAAACTTGCCCACTTAAGCTAACGAAGCAATTAGGGGCCTAAGCTAATTAGTTCTCGAACAAAATAGAGAAGGATGGAGAACGTTACAGAGAAACATTCTTCTCGAGAGGTAGAAGAGGAAGTCATACAAAAGAAAGTGATATAGGAAGAAAATCAAAGAGAATTCAAATTCATCCTTTTAGACTTGAGAATTGAACACTTATGTGACTTAGAAAACCTTAAATGAGGTGCTTACGTTAAACTAATGTCGGTAAGATACAATTACACAGAAAATTCTATTTCTTGGAGGAGGCAAGGTTAGTTTGAGTTAAATGTGGCCGCTCAAGCTAATGAAACCATTAGTGGCCTAAGCTAATTAGTTCCTAGAACAAAATAGAGAATGATGGAGAAGGACAGAGATGGTTAGAGAGAAACATTCTTCTTGAGAGCTAGAAGTGAAAGTTAGAGAATAGAAAGTGAAGTATGAAGAAAATCAAAGGGAATTAAAATTCATCTTTTTGGATTTGAGAATTGAACATTTAGGTAATTTAGAAAACCTTAAATGAGATGATTAAGCAAAACTAATATCGTTAAACTACTATTACTTAGAAAATTCTATTTCTTAGAGGCTAAGTAAGGTTAATTTTAGTTAAACTAGGCAACTTAAGCTAATGAAAACAATTGGTGGCCTAAGGAAATTAGTTCCTAGAACAAAATAGAGTAGGACGGAGAAAGTTAGACAGAAACATTCTTCTTGAGAGCGAGAAGAGAAAGTTAGAGAAAAGAAAGAGAAATAGGAAGAAAATCATAGGGCATTCAAATTCACCAGTTTGGACTTGAGAATTGAACACTCAAGTGATTTAAAAAACCTTAAATGAGGTGCTTGCGTTGGACTAATATCGTTATGCAACAATTACTCTGAAAATTCTCTTTCTTAGAGGCTAAGTGATTAAGGCCGAAATATACATCATTGAGGCCGTTAATTAGAATCTCTTAATTTCACTTGTTGGCCAAATTGTATATTTTATGTGTGTTGAGTGTCAATTAGGTTGTACATCGTCGGAGCATAAAATGAGCAAAAAGACAGAATTTGGGCAGAGTTGACTTTCCCGCACGTGTGTTGACTTTTTCCGCACGTGCGTTGACTTTTCAGCACGTGCGTTGACCTTTTCTGGGAAAGTCAAACCGACGTTTTAAACCTATTTGGACGAGATTGAAAGTATAGAAAGGCAAGTAAAATGCTGGATTAGGGTTCGGAAGTTGTTTTGACCTAAAGAGAGAGTTTGAATAAAAGAGGAAGAAACAAGAAGCTTCAAAGATGTCTCCCATGGTGGTTCCTTCTCCATCTACCTCCTCCCACTCCTCCATGAGTGGCTAGTCTCCTTTTCTAGGGTTTTGAAGAAACCCTAGCCATGTAATAGGTTTTTCTTTTTTGATTTTATATTATGTAAAGGTTTGAATCATTGTATGGTGTTTTAGAAATTCTTTATATATAATTTTTTTGGGTGAATAAGACATAAAATAAAAAAACAGAGATTACACAAATACAAGGGGCATACCCCAGGACCTAAAAGGAACTATACAAGAAAGAACAAATAAAAGGAAAACTGTGACAAAACCATAATAGAGGAGAATTCCAGCCCAAAATATGTTCATGAGCCGTATACTTTCCGAATGAGGACCATGAACACACCCAAACAACAGAGTCTTTATATATAATTTTCATTATCTTTTCAAATATTTGACTTTCTTTGATTGTTGAATATTATCCATACAAGAGTTTTCTATTCCTTCACATTCAAGGTATGGGACGAACCATGCTACGAGGAACGAGTCGTATCACTACCCTAGTTTAGAGTGAACGATTCGTATTTGGTTCGTGCTCGTACATTGAATGTGATGATCTTCTTGTTAAATGTTTTGAGCTTGTAGTTGCGAAGCATTAATCCGTTCAAACCATAGCATAATTAATTTCAATTGGAAACCCTAATTATGTGGTTAGTGGTGAATTCTCTACCCTAGAATTTTTCCCTAATTTAGTAAACCCAATTTCATTTATTATTGATAATTTAATTCCTTAGTTTAATTTATTCATTATTAAATTAGGTTATAAACAACCAATCTTTTTATCAAAATTAATTTAGGAATTTGACAATTAAATTAGTTTAATTTCACAATAGTCCCTGTGGATCGATACCTGGACTTGCCATTATTCTGATAGAATTTGGTATAGTTTAGTATTTAATTTTGGTGTGTTCAACGACCCATCAAATTTTGGCGCCGTTGCCGGGGACTTCTGGCAAAATTAGTTAATTTAAAGTTACATTCTTATTATAATTTTTAGTTTAGGATTTTATGCTTTTGGTGTTGCTAAGTGTGCAGAGCATTTGAAATTTGAGCTATCACTGAAGTGCAAGCGAAGCGCAGCCGAGCTTTAAAAAAAAAAAAAAAAAAAAAAACTGTAGCACTAAAGTGAGTAAACAGAAGCAAACACTCACAAGCAAACCACCAAAGTGCTAAAACGGAAGTCAAAGCTCAAACAAAGGTTGGAGACAACGTCTACACGTCAAGCATCCGTAAGACGAGTAAAGCGTTTTCGTTAAACCGCTGTGAGTATTTTTTCCTTTGGTATTTTTCTTTTATACTTAGTGCACAGAGTCGGAACTTGTGTGTGTGTTTGGGTAGTGTATGCACGGGCGTCGTTCTTGTCGCCCTGAATTGTGGAGTTTGGGCCTTGAACTAGAAAGGACCCTTAGGAGACTTAGGACCTCTGCTCGTATTCCTAGGTTTGAATATTCATACATTGAGCCATTAGAGATGGCAGATCCTAATGTTCCGAATGTGCCTAACCGGACACTTAAGGATTATTTTACACCCACCGCATATACATCACCATCATGCTCCCAACACCACTGCTGCTCATTAGGAGATTAAGTCTAGCACTATACAAATGCTCCCATCATTCCATGGACTAACTCATGATGACCCTTATAAGCATTTGAATGAATTTTTGGAAATTTGCTCGACAGTGAGGATCTAGAATTTCACAAATGAGGCTTTAATGTTGCGATTGTTTCCATTCTCGTTAAAGGATAAAGCCAAACACTGGCTAAATTCTTTACCTGCTAATTCAATCACAACTTGGAACCAATTACAGCAACGGTTCTTGGAGAAGTACTTTCCCATAGGTAAAACCAACCAGCTTAGGCGAGCCATCACAAACTTTGCTCAAAGGGATGGCGAGCTATTCCATGAGACGTGGGAAAGACTTAGAGACCTTCTCCAACAGTGTCCTCACCACCAAGTGCCTAATTGGCAACTTGTTCAAACATTTTATTATGGCTTAACTGAGCCGCACCGCCAAATGGTGGATTCGTCCTCTGGTGGGACATTTATGTTTAAAAATGATGCCGAGGCATGGCAATTGTTTGAGAACCTAAGTGATAATTCCCTTCACCATGCATCCGCAGCCCGGCAAGTCCAGCAACCCGTAGTTGGAGCCCCGAAAAGAGGGGGCATTTATGAGGTCGAGCAAAACCTAGAGTTTTTTTTTTTTTTGGGTGAATAAGAAATAATATAAAACAGAAGATTTACAAAAATACAAGGGGCATACCCCAGGCCCTAACAACAGAAGACAACACAAGCCACAGCCCACAAGCACCGAGGCCCAAAGGATCACTAACAAAATCTAAATCAAACCTAAGAGCTACATCCGAAAATAGAGCCAAAAGAAAAAAACGTTGCCAGGCAGATTTGTACAAAAGCCATATCCTATGATGGATAGGGACCTTGTACAAGGACAAACCAGCAACCAAAAAGCACCATTACAATAGTCCAAAAACTCCCTACACAACCCGTAGGGATGGGCACCAATACACCCACACGCCTCCCTACACAGCCCGTAGGGATAGGCACCTGTAACCAATATATGTAATACAAAATTGTAACTCAAGCAAGCCGAAGAGATATACCAAGAGGGGCTCATCCTACCGAGTTGCTCAAGAAACCTGTTACACAAGATACCCAAGTACACATAAAACCTTCTACTCAGCCCGTAGAAATAGGCAAGCTGCAAATTACAACTGTGACCAAATAAAAATAAAAGTAAAGACCACTGATTTGCTCTCATTTGTAGCATAGCGAGGCGCTTGAAGCAGCCATCGCTATGGAACGTACACACCCTGCCAACAGCCATCCAAATCTGAATAGCAATCAGCCACCACTCCTTCACAGCAGGAAAGAGATAAAAGAAATGAAGATAGCTAATAATCCCATTGAAATGCCTAGGCAAGGCGCTGCTAGCAACCATCACCGAAGGGTAAATCCACATAGCATATAGGCCCAAAGATGTGCGCTGATTGCAACCATCTTCACACCACCAGACAAACCCCAACACAGTTAGCTGCCAGAGCACAATAACCAGCGGCAGACCACTTGCATCCAACGTCCAAATCCAATGACCATCCGAGATAAGCTGCCAGAAGCAATCCCACCTTACAAGCTGCTGCTTAACCTGTGCAGCATATAAGTCATACAGGAGAAGAAACAACAACCATACAATATAGGACCTCCCCTCACTCGACCCACAATAAAATAGAACTCTCCACTCAATGTAAGGGCTCCCATCACTCGACCCACATATTCTGTGCTCTCTCATTCCAGCCAGCTGGACAATGAACTTGATATACCATAAACCTGCACAAAGAATTATATAATATATAGTACATGTTAGCAAAAGAAATGTATACTTCCTCCCAACACTCAACCCACATTTACAAGATGAATTGTGCTGGCACACATCACTCAACCCTCCCTTCATAAGCTCCAGAATTTGTGAATGTTTGGGATCCATAACAGCTGATAGAATCTAATAATAACACCATCTGCAAGACAACACAAATTATTAGTCAAAAACACTCCATATCTGCTCACCATCACTCAACCCTCAATGTAGTGAAGCTCACACCACTCGAATTCCTTTCAGCTGCAGCAGTTTGGGACTGTAACAGGATTGTAGAAGGAATATTCCATTGTTCCATATACCAGTTGTCACCTGCAAAAGCTTTCACATTTTCCATAGAAAGGAGTCTACCCCTAATCATTTGGATGATAGAGTTAGTAACAACCTCTTCAGGTTTGAAGACCTTACTAAAGATTCTACTATTTCTCTCCATCCAAATATGGTAGACAGTGCAGAGAAAGGAGAGTTTCATAATCATAGATTTCAGAGATTTACCAGTGATGGATTTAGTAACAAACTCAACAAGTTCCAACCAGGGCAAAGGAGGCTAGTGGGAATTACACTTATCTTGGATAACAGCCCAAATCCTAGAGGAGTAGTGACACCTAAAGAACAGATGGGAATGGTTTTCCTCAGGGGCACAACATAAAGGGCAGCAAGGGTTGGTAAGAAGACCAAAGGTTTGGAGTCTATCCCCAGTGTTAAGTCTCTCATGGATGGCTAACCATACAATGAAACTAACCCTAGGGATGACAGGAGGACCCCAAACAAGATTAGACCAAGTAACCTTAGGGCCCTTGTCCCTCCAACAATCCCAAGCAGAGTGAATAGAAAAGGAACCATCAGAAGTCAAACTCCACACAGGAACATCGGGGGAACCAATGGAAGGATTAAGAGAAGAAGGGGTGGCCGTGATCCATTCCTGTATCTCCCATGAGTTAGGAAAAGGCCAGTTCCAAGAATCATTAGAGATGATTGAACTAACCTTAGAATTGTCAGGAAGGTTGGTATCATACATAATTCTAGGACCATACCGAAGCAAGAGCGAACCAAAGGGATGCCAGTTATCATGCCAGAGGAACACATTATCACAATTGCCAAGTTTGAATTTAATAATAGGGAAAATTGAATCCCTAAGCGATAAAAGTTTCCTCCAAACCCAGGAAGGATCACTGGGCAACTTAATACCCCAGAAACTCTTACCCTTAAGCAAGTAGGACTTAACCCATTGACACCACATTGAACACTCCCCACCCGAAAACAGATACCAAACATGTTTGGCTATAGCCGCTCTATTCCAAACCTCCATATCCTTAAAACCAAGCCCACCCTCATTTTTTTTTTTGCAAACCTGCTTCCAAGCAATTTTAGCACTATGCTTTTTCAGATCCGTCCCAGACCAAAGGAAAGATCTGAGCAGATTTTCAATGTCGCGGATAACCCTCTTAGGAAGAATAAAAATAGAAGACCAATAAACTTGCATCGAGAAGAGAATAGACTGGATGAGTTGGGCTCTACCAGCATAAGATAGCAATTTATTGGTCCAACTTTTAATCCTTTTAGTCATCCTATCAACCAAAACTTGGCAGTCAGACGCTTTGAGCTTAGTGGTGATCAAAGGCACACCCAAATATTTCACAGGGAGGGAGCCCTCAGTGAATTTGGCAATTTGTAAGATGTCAGCTCTAAGCTCATTACTACAACCAGAGAAATAAATGTTACTCTTATTAGGGTTAGGAGTGAGACCGGACAAGTTCCTAAATTCCTCCAAACCTTGCATGATGAGATTGACAGTCCCCGGATCCCCTCTACAGAAGATCATAAGATCATCAGCAAAACACAAATTAACAATTTTAGTCTTCTCACATCTCCAATGGAACTTAAATAGGGGGTTTCTGGATTTTTCAGCAAGAATTCTAGCCAAAACCTCCATAGCCAACACAAAAAGATAAGGGGACATAGGGTCCCCTTGCCTAAGGCCCCTAGCCCCTTTAAAGTACCCATGAAGACTACCATTGATGCAAATAGAGAATGAAGGGCTAGTCATACAAGCATTGATCCAATTTATCATGCAAGGAGGAAAGTCCATAGCTGTGAGGATGTCAATAATAAACTCCCATCTCACAGTATCATAGGCTTTCATGATGTCCACTTTCATAGCACACTTCGGAGTTTTGGAACTCCGGTGGTAACCTCTCATAATCTCTTGGGACAGAAAGATGTTGTCCGAGATTCTTCTACCCTGGACAAAAGCAGATTGCACAGGGTCAATGAGGTCAGGAAGCACCAATTTAACTCTATTGGCTATTATCTTGGCAATGCATTTGTAGATGGTGTTGCAGCAAGAAATAGGCCTATAGTCACCAACATTCATAGGATTAGGAATTTTGGGAATAAGGGCAATGATGGTGCTATTGATCTCCGAGAGGAGTTTACCAGAGTCAAAAAATGACTTAATGGCAAGGGTAACCTCCTTCCCAACAATATCCCACGAGCTTTTGAAGAAACCAGCTGAATACCCATCAGGGCCAGGAGCTTTATTGGCTTTGAGAGACCAAAAAACCTCCTTGATTTCAGCCTCCGAAATAGGTTTAGCCAAAAGAGCCGATTGAGAAATAGAAACCTTATTTTTCACCAACGATTTAATGCGCTCAAGACCATTGTAATCCCCCGAGATAGGGGTACCAAACAACTTGGTATAGAACTGGACAAAAGTATCATGAATATCCGTTATCTTAGAGGACTTAGTACCATCTTCCATAACCACACTCATGATTTTACCTCTATTAATGTTACTCTTAACAGACCTAAAAAAGAAGCTGCTATTCCTATCCCCAAGACCAAGCCATTGGACTCTGGATTTTTGACGAGCAAGACACTCTTCCAAGTTGCTAAGGTCAATGTATCTTTTCAGCTCCTCTCTCTCCTTAGATTGAAGCTCACAGTTCAAAGGATCCTTATCAAGGTTAATTTGAGCAAGATCCAAACTAGCCTTAGAGATGAGGACACGAGTGGACAAATCACTGAAATCTTTTTTATTAAGAAGCTTAAGGCTGGCTTTGAGTTGTCTTAACTTCTGACAAACTCTGAACATAGGGACACCACGAATATATTGAGACCAGGTATCTGAAACAGTGCTAAGAAAATCTGGGTGATGGGACCAGGAGTCAAAATATTTGAAAGGTTTCTTAAAGGAGCTACTGTCATCACTGATGTTGACCACAACAGATGAGTGATCAGAAATACCAGCCGGGAGAAAAGTAGCCGTAGACTCAGGAAACTTATCCAGCCAGGCCTCATTAACCAGAACTCTGTCAATCTTGGTGGCTATAAAAGCTCCCTCACTTCTTTTATTAGCCCATGTGAATTGGCATCCACCATAAGATAGATCAGCCAATTCAGATGCGTTAATATAAGTGTTAAACTCCTCATTTTCAGAAGTCCAGGAAGGAGAACCCCCAATTTTTTCCTGTTGGTATCTTATAGCATTAAAATCACCCAAGAAAACACAAGGAATTTTGGACTTAGCACGGGAGATGTTAAACATTTTATCAAAAAATACTTTCCTCAAAGTGTGCTTGTTTGCAGCATAGACAAATACAGCAAAGAAAAATTCATTTGTAGCCAAGTCAAGAATTTTACACAAAATATGCTGATTTGACATGGAAATCAGTTGAAGATCACAAAAATCATTGTTCCAGCACACCCAGACTCTCCCAGTTTCAGTTGGTTGTGAATTGGAGAGCATAGACCAGTTACCAAAACATTTACCACAAATTTTCCTCTCATTGACTTGCTTTATTTTAGTTTCCAAAACTCCTATGACATGAACATTTTCTTTAGCCACAAAATTCCTAACTTCTTTTTGTTTAGAGGGATCATTCAGACCTCTAACATTCCATGAAGCAATTTTTACAGTCATTAGGATACAAAAAGAGAGGTGACAAAAAAACAACCACAACCAACTGAAACTGGTTACTTCTTCTTCTTCCTCTGGCTGCTGCTACCTTTGCCAGAGGACTTGTTCTTTATGTGCTGGTTTACCTGAGATACAGTAGGTGACTTCTTAACCTCTTTCAGAGCTGACTCTATCATTTCAGCAGCATTTGGTATAACCAGCTCTGTAAGTTCAAAAAGCTTCTTTTGAAATATATCCACATCACTACTGTCAGAGCTGGTTTCTTCCACAGAGGAACTTTTCCCAGCCGAATCCTCCTGTATCACTTGAGTATGAACTGGATCTGCCTATGGTTCTACACCTGAAGTGGGTATAGGCTCCGTATCTGTTTCAGGGGATTCCACCACTTCAAGTATAGTCTCTAATTCAGGATCCCCCACTTTCCTTTTACCCTTCGCTTGAACAGTGGTCCAACCTTCTTCCTGAGGGTTAACATTCTCTTCGGTTACCTTTTGCAAGGAAATCAACTGGGCCACTTGTTTGGAAACACATTTCTCAGTACTGTGTCCAAAGATCTGACAGTGTTGACAAACGGAAGGCAGCCCCTGATATTCTGCTTTGATCAAGACAGCATCATCACCACACCTGATTTGGAAATAAGAAAGTAGCTTTGATGTAGCTTCAATCTCCATGCAGATTCTAGCAAAGGCCACCCTACTACCTCGGGCCGTAAGCTGATCCATAAAAAGGGGGTTGCCAATTGCACTAGCAATCCTGCTAAGACCATCAGGATCCCAGTATTCCAGAGGGACATTAAAGAATTTCACCCAAATTGGGATTTTAGTGGATTTCTCCTTGGCAAGCTTCATCATTCTCTTCCACTGTTTCAAGATGAGGAGGTAGCCCCCAATATACCAAGGGCCTCCCTCTAGAACGTCTCTACAGCATACAGGGGTATCAAATATGAAGAACATGAAGCCATCCCCATTTGTGAGAACTTCCTTAAGGCCCTTAGTCTTCCACAACCCAAACGCACTATTCCGAAGATAATTATACCCAACTCCTTTATCAATAAAGTAGCCAACGAGACAGGAATCCCACTTCTCCAAAGGATCAGGTCTAGCTGGCATTTCTACCACAATACTATCTTCTACAGCTGTTGGAGGGACATACCTGAGCTTGATGTTTGATCGAGTAGATGTAGCAGTAACATTGGCCCATGATCGTTGGTCCATTTGCTCTACTGCTCTGCTACCACTAGGGCCCCCGCGGCCTCCTCTCCCACCCCGATAACTGTTTCCCCCCCTTCCTCCCCCCCCGAGAGTAGACTCCCCGAGAGGAATCTGGATGTCTGAGTTAGGAGCCATAATAGGATCACTCAGAGTGTTCTTGGTTCCCCCCCTATTACGCGCGATCTCCAGGCTATCGGGGAGATTAAGGAAACGATTTTGCTCTTCCTCGACGATTTCAGACCAACTCATACCAATCTCATTACCAATCGGCGTAGATGGATCCTGACCAAAACCTGGGATCAACGGGGCCTTCATTTTATCCAAACTCTGCGCTGCAACCTTAGATACGTCATCGGTTAGGGATTTAGATAGATCTGAACCCACTGATTCCGAGATCGGAACCGTAACAACCATTTCTTCAGAAAGATTCGCTTCAGCATTAACTACCACTGCCTGATTTTGAGCCTCCACACTGGGCAGATCCTCCATCGGAGGACCGACAACGCGATCTACCGTTAAACCACCTTCACCACGGGTTGTAGATGGATCAGATTCAGAGGCCATGACGTCGTCACACAAAGCCATAAAACGATTTTTAGTAAACCCTAGCTTCCGATCGACAGGATCAGAAGTTTTAACCGACTCACCCTTAGTATTTTCCCCCACCTTTCTCTCATTAATGGTAGCATTAACTCCAGACATCGGCAATCAATGAGATATTGAACCCTAGAAAACCAGAGTTTTCTAGAGAGATGTCAGAGCTTATCTATCAAAACCTAGAGTTAGCCCAACAAGTAGAGGCACTATCCCGCAAGATAGACCACTTATTAGCTACGAGACATGCCCCTACCCAGCAAGATCAACCTCAATTCCGTGAGGCATGTGTTAAATGTGCGAGCCCTACTCATGACTTGAGTGAGTGCCCTTCGGCATCACAATTTTCGGAGTTAGTCCAAGAGCATGTGAATGTGGCTCAAGGATTCTCCAACCCAGGTAATGACCCATACTCCAACACATATAATCCGGGATGGAGAAATCACCCTAACCTCTCATGGAGACCCCCTTCACAAGGCACTTCTTATAATCCTCCACCACCAAGGCAGAATTTCAATAATTTTGCCAACCAATCATTCTACCAACCACCGCAACCTTATCGACCCCCACAACTGTACCGGCAACCACAACCCCCGCCTGTTCCTCAGGGCAACTTTGTCTTTGAGACTCAGGTGCTGGAAGTTCTCTCAGAACTTAAGGGGTTAGCACCAACAGTTCACTCCCACACTCACTCTATTGCCAAGATAGAGACCCAATTGGGTCAAATAGCTAACTACATGAATCGGAGAGAGGAGGGAAAATTACTAAGTCAAACTGTGGCCAACCCTAAGGGAAAATACGGGGCAGAGAGTTCGGGTGGGAATGGTAAGCAACATGAGCAAGTGCAGGCGGTGGTTGCTTTGAGAAGTGGTAGGGAGTTAGAGCCTCAGTCGGTTGCGCCAGATGCAACTAGAGTTAAGAAGGGTGACATTGGGGGTACACCTAATGAGAGCAAGAGTGAGGGGGAAACACTTAAGAGGGATAAGTTAGTCCCTAGCACTCCATATGTGCCTAAGGCACCTTTTCCCCAATGCCTCGATACACCGTCCCCTTTTAATAAGAAGGCGGCATCTATGGAGGCAATGATGGATGTTTTTAAACAGGTAAAAATCAACTTCCCTCTGTTGGAGGCGATTAAGCAAGTACCATCATATGCCAAATTTCTGAAGGACCTTTGTGCGCAAAAGCGTAAATCTAGGACACATGTGTCCCAAAAGGTCCTACTCACGGAGCAAGTAAGCTCCATCTTGTTGAATGACACACCTTCTAAGCTTAAGGACCCGGGTGCCCCAACCATTGCATGCATTATAGGGGACCATTTCATTGATAAGGCCTTATTAGATTTAGGGGCTAGTGTCAATTTATTGCCGTACTCTGTGTACGAGGAATTTGGGCTTGGCGAGTTGAAGCCCACTACTGTCACTCTTCAATTGGCTGACCGGTCCCTCAGAGTGCCACGTGGCATGATTGAGGATGTGCTAGTTAAGGTTGATAGGTTCTACTTCCCTGTTGACTTTTTGGTGTTAGATATGGAATCGGTAACCAGTTCTAAGAAACAAATCCCGGTGATCTTAGGTCGACCTTTCTTGGCTACAGCCAATGCATGCATAAATTGTCGGACCGGGGTTATGGAAGTTTCATTTGGCAACATGCAAGTGAAACTTAATGTTTTCCAAGCATCCCAACAACCTCATGAGAGAGAGGAGTGCTTATTAGTGGATGTTGTGGATGAGATTGTGGAGGAGGCTTTGCCCTCCATTCTTGTAGAGGACCCTTTAGAGGCTTGTCTCGGTCATTTTGGGTTTGAAAATTTTGATATTGATGGGTCAGTTAAGGAGGTTTTGAAATTGTTGGATGCGGGTATCATATACCCCATCTCAGATAGCAAGTGGGTGAGTCCCACACAAGTGGTGCCCAAGAAATCGGGCATCACTATTGTTGAGAATGAAGGAGGAGAGTTAGTCCCCACACGAACCACTACTGGGTGGCGAGGCTGCATTGATTATAGGAGACTAAATTCATCGACTAGGAAGGATCATTTTCCTTTACCCAGGGGTTTGATGGACCCATTTTATTATGATTGATAGATTGATTCCTTATTCTCTTTTCTTTCCCTTCTATGTTATTTTGTTTTTCTTTGTTCTCGTCATGCTTTATTTGCGTCTAGGAGACTTTAAATCCTCTAAAGGTGTAATTCCTTTGATGTTAGCCGTGCCCGAACGACATCTGACGGTCTGGTATAGCCACCTAACCGTGTTTGTAGTGAGTTCCTAGGAGACCAACTGAAACGGTGGAAACTAGAGTTCGAATGGCAAAGCCTAGAACACAAAGGTTTGGGATTTCCGAGACTAGAGTCTGGTTTAAATACCCAGGGGTGTGGAGATTGCTTCAAAACTACCTCGGCTTGAACTCTGTATGGCAGCCCCATAGGTTGAGGTAGCTTTATGCGCCTCGATTCTGGATACCGAATCAACCTAGTCTGTCACCATGTTGGAAAATAGGGAAAGTTACAAACACAGTTAGGGAGAAAAGTAGTACCCGTGGTTTTCACGTGAAGATTATACCTTTAGTAGGCATTCCGTTATTTTCTTATGTGCTATATTTATTTTGGATGTCAATTGAAGGTAGAAATGCGTAGTTTTGACTTAAAAAATAAAATAAAACAAAAAAGAAGGGTTATACTTGTTCAATTTAAAAATATAAAAAAATAAATAAATAAACAATAATAATAGTTTTCATACTTGTTCAATTTTACAAAGTAAAAAAAAATAAAAATACAAAAATAAAAAAAAAATTGTGTTATACTTCAAAAAAAAAATAAAAAAATAAAAAATAAAAACAAAAAGATGGCCCGCATGTGCGGCACTGAGCACACATATGGGGAAAAAAATTTCACCAAAACATAGTTGCACTCTGCTTAATAAGCAGGTGCGGAGGGCAGCTGCGTTGACCAAGCTGCACGTGTGGCTTAGGCCCAGCACGTGCGGGACGCCGATTTAATAATAATAAAAAAAAAAAAAATTCACGAGGAGTTGCAAATCGCCGCATGTGCGGCCATGTGTGGAAAAGTTGTGCATCTGGTTTTGTTTTTCTTATTTTTCTTATTATTTTTTTTTCTTTTCTTTCATTTTTAATTTGTTGAAGTAAATAAATACATAAATAAATTTTAAAAATAAATAAATAAATATACAATTATTTTATTTATAATTTTTTATATAAAAAAAATTCGACTTTTATTTATTTTTATTTTCTATTTTCTATGTTCTAAAGAAAAAAAAAACTCAGAAAGCATGGTGCTAACAATAATCTTAATTTTGTTTTTTTTTATTTGCTATATTTGTTTAGTTTAAATTACTTCGTAGTAATTCTGGTTAGTTTAATTAGTTAGTCGATTTTGGTTTTATTTTTTTATTTTTTTTTGGGTAAGTAAGTAATAAAATAAAACAAAGGAAATTTACAAGTTTACAAGGGGCATACCCCAGGCACGCCCAAACAACAAATAACTAAAAACACAAGAACCCAACTTTGCCCATATATCCTTTTTGTCCTCAAGTAACCCCTACCATCAAAGATAATAGAAGGGAACTTGAGGTGGATATATGGGCAAAGAAATACAAAACATCACAAAATTTTAAGAAATAAAACGCACACACTGAAAAAGCAACAACCCTCAAGCCGAAACAAAGATGATAATCAACCCCACAAGCCCCCAGTCTCTACTGCAGATAAAAACATGGAATCCAATAAGCGTCCCACTCCTCATAGCCGTGACATCCAAGCCACTTAACCAAAGCCACTTATGCAGTTTAGTTTTTATTTTATTTTATTTTCTTCTCTTCTTTTAAGTAGTTTAGTTTATCATTTAATGAATAAGTCGTTTCGCTTAGTTTAGTTTACAATTTATTTAATTTATTTTAAGGTCATTTTCATTCATTTTTTTTAATTATTTTCGTTTTTATTAACAAAAAAAAAAAGACAAAGAAAAGTGTGAGTGTATATATGTTACTCTCTGCCTACCTGGATGTGCACCTACAATTCTGGTAATTTTCTCTCATTTCTCTTTACTTTTCCATCGAGGACAATGTCATATTCAAGTTGGGGGATGAGGGTTATATTTTATTTTGTGCATTCCTATTTGGCTCATAATTCATGCTTATACCTGTTTCACTTGACTGCATTACTTCACCTGATGTGACTTTTTGCTAGTAGGGTGATGATATTTGCATATGTTATTTGGAGGGCATAGTAGACTTGTATGAAAAGGATTTATTGGGTAGATACTTGCATGCCATGTTTGCACGAGGAGTGTTGTCTATGTTTGTGGTATTAGTACACTTGTCATGAGTATGCCTTAATTCACATGAGCACACTATCATAGCAGTGATCTTTTTATTATAATCCCCGTAGGGGTGTCTCTACAACTAATGCCCTAAAACCGTCTGGTTTGGGAGTCATTGGCCCAATGCTTGTTACATGGGTTAATTAGAAAGCTTAAGGGACATGGACATTGCACAGTTAAGGAAAAATAAGAAGACTTGTTCGGATTCGTAGCCTTTTCAACTCGAGTTATTAAGCTCGTAAGGGTGTCTTTACACCTAGTGCCCTAAAACCGTCTGGTTTGGGAGTCATTGGCCCAATGCTTGTTATATCGGTTGATTAGAAAGCTTAATGGATCAGGACATTGCACAGTCATTTAAAAAAAATAATAATAAAAAATAAATAAATAAATAAAATAAAAAATAAAAACAACTTTTGAAAATCTTGGCTGCAACAGGTTAGTTTTTCTGTATATGATAGGTGTTATTATGAGTTACACTGGGCTATTATAGTGGATAGTTAACTAATATGGAGATTGCACTTTACACCGAGGGTACTCATGACTTGTCTACTAGCATGCACAAGTATAGGGAACTTTACTTTTGTATTAACTGAATTGTGATTTTGACTCAATAGGTTCCTTCATGCTTGTCCACTGTGTCTTTAATGACTCATGATGTCTAAATATCACATTGTAGTGGCACATAAGTTGATTGTTAGGTGAAGTAGTGTGGTCATTTGTTATTGAGTATATATGAATATGTTAATGTTTGTGGGTATCATTTCTGGAAACCCCCACGAGACTTTACTCGTCCACCTAGGATAACCTTGTAGTTTAAAGGCTTATTGCATATGCTAAATGCAACCGTTTTCCCACGAAAGAGGAAATAGATAGACTTTGTTTAATTTTATTTTATTTTACTTGCTTGAGGACTAGCAAGTGGTAAGTTGGAGGATGTGATTAAGGCCGAAATGTACATCATTGAGGCCGTTAATTAGAATCTCTTAATTTCACTTGTTGGTCAAATTGTATATTTTATGTGTATTGAGTGTCAATCGGGTTGTACATTACTATCGTCGGAGCATAAAATGAGCAAAAAGACAGAATTTGGGTAGAGTTGACTTTCCTGCACGTGCGTTAACTTTTTCCGCACGCGCGTTGACTTTCTCGCACGTGCGTTGACTTTTTCTGGGAAAGTCAAACCGACGTTTTAAACCTATTTGGACGAGATTGAAAGTATAAAAAGGCAAGTAAAAGGCTGGATTAGGGTTCGGAAGTTGTTTTGACCTAAAGAGAGAGGCTAGGGTTTAAAAAAAAGATGAAGAAACAAGAAGCTTCAAAGATGTCTCCCATGGTGGTTCCTTCTCCATCTACCTCCTCCCACTCCTCCAAGAGTGGCTAGTCTCCTTTTCTAGGGTTTTGAAGAAACCCTAGCCATGTAATAGGTTTTACTTTTTTGATTTTATATTATATAAAGGTTTGAACCATTGTATGGTGTTTTAAAAATTCTTTATATATAATTTTCATTATCTTTTCAAATATTTGACTTTCTGTGATTGTTGAATATTATCCATACATGAGTTTTCTATTCCTTCACATTTAAGGTATGGGACGAACCATGCTACGAGGAACGAGTCGTATCACTACCCTAGTTTAGAGTGAACGATTCGTATTACTTGAGATGGTTCGTGCTCGTACATTGAATGTGATGATCTTCTTGTTAAATGTTTTGAGCTTGTAGTTGCGAAGCATTAATCCGTTCAAACCATAGCATAATTAATTTCAATTGGAAACCCTAATTATGTGGTTAGTGGTGAATTCTCTACCCTAGAATTTTTCCCTAATTCAGTAAACCCAATTTCATTTATTATTGATAATTTAATTCCTTAGTTTAATTTATTCGTTATTAAATTAGGTTATAAACAACCAATCTTTTTATCAAAATTAATTTAGGAATTTGACAATTAAATTAGTTTAATTTCACAATAGTCCCTGTGGATCGATACTTGGACTTGCCATTATTCTGATAGAATTTGGTATAGTTTAGTATTTAATTTTGGTATGTTCAACGACCCATCAAAGTTTGGTGTGTTCAACGGAATGCCGTCTTAGGAATATCCTCCTCCCTGACCCTCAACTGGTGGTAACCCGATCTCAAGTCTATCTTAGAGAAACAACGGGAACCTTTCAACTGGTCAAACAGATCATCTATACGGGACATAGGGTACTTATTCTTGACCGTAGCCCGATTCAACTTCCGGTAGTCTATACACAATCTCAAGGCACCATCTTTCTTTTTAGCAAAGAGGGCCGGTGCTCCCCACGGCAAAACACTAGGGCGAACAAAACCCTTATCTAGCAATTCCTGGAGTTGAATCTTAAACTCACTCAACTCGACTGGGGCAAAACGATAAGGTGCCATAGAAATCGGCGCTGTGCCGGGCACTAAACCAATAGAGAACTCTATCTCTCGATGAGGTGGTAAACTAACGAGATCCTTGGGAAAAACATCCGAATACTCACAAACCACCCTTGGTAATACAATCTGGGTCTCATCACACTCACCACTCATAAAGCTAGCAAGTAGACCACTAAGCTCATTCCGCCCTCGCGGATTATACATCGGTGGCAACACACTACCAACCCGATCCCCCAAGAAATGGAAACACTCCCCGCTCAAGGTACAAACTGTGACCTTCTGGCGGTAGCAATCAATAACGGCCCGGTATGACGATAGCCAATCCATACCCAAAATAACATCAAAACCCTTCATGGGCATGACAACAAAAGGAAAAGGAAGCCTATGGTCGGCGACCTCTATATCACAACCTCTAACACCTTGTTTCAAGATCAACTCACCTCCAACAGGCGATACTACACATATAGGAGATGCTAACTGTGCCAACTCCAATTCCAAAACAGATGCAAATGCAGCAGACACAAAAGAATGAGATGTACCCGTATCAATCAATACACTAGCAACCGAGTTGCAAAAGAGAAAAGTACATCTCACTACTGATGGAGCCGGTACTAGGTCCTGTGCGGTAATAGCATACACGCGCCCTGAAGGCCCCTGATCTACCTGCTCACCTCTAGGAGCAAAGGACTGCTGTACTGACTGGGACGCCGAAGCTCCCGGATTTGCCCTCGAGGCCGGCACAGACTGAGCTGGCTGATAACTCTGCATCTGCCTAGAACTAGAAGCTCCTGAAGTAGCACTCAACTGCGGGCAATACCTCTTCAGGTGCCCAGGCTGACCACACTGATAGCAAGACAAAGACTGGCCTCTGCCTTGACTCTGGCCCTGAGGTCTAGCTGAAGAAGAAGCAGCTCGCTGGCCCCCTCCCTTTTGCGGGCAAACCGAAGACTTGTGACCCAACTGGCCACACGCAAAACAAGTCAAGCCTCCCTGACTACCTCTCCCAGAGCCCGCACTCGGCACTGGAAAGGTCGATCTAGCCACACCACCCTGAGACTGCTGAGGGTTAGAACCCCTCTGTCTCCTGCCATCACCCTGACCATCTTGGCTCCTCTTGGAGCCTCTCTGCCCCTCATCCTCCTCCTGCATCATGAGCTCTATATGAGCTGCCGCATCCATCAAACATTGGCCTTTCCCGGGTGATAGTGCAACTCAAAATCATAGTCCTCAATGAACTCCATCCACCTTCTCTGCCTCAAATTCAAGTCTCTCTGTGTAAACAGATACTTCAAACTCTTGTGGTCCGAGAACACCTCGAACCTCTCACCATAAAGGTAGTGCCTCCAAATCTTCAAGGCAAAGATCACTGCTGCTAACTCTAAGTCGTGTGTAGGGTAGTTCTTCTCGTGTATTTTCAACTGACGTGAGCCATAAGCTACTACTTTCCCCTCTTGCATCAACACACAACCCAAACCCTTTCGTGAGGAATCAGAATAAACCGCATAGCCCAACCCTCTCTCCGGAATAATCAAAACCGGAGCGGCGGTCAATCTAACCTTCAACCCTTGGAACGACTTTTCGCAAGTCTCACTCCACACAAACTTAACCCTTTTTGCGTCAATCTAGTCAATGGCGAAGCTAGCCTGGAGAAATCTTTCACAAACTGACGGTAATACCCAGCTAATCCCAGAAAACTGCGGATCTCGAACACGCTCTTAGGCTGTGCCCAATCTTGCACTGCCTCGACCTGGGATGTATCAACAGACACCCCTTCCCCGGATACCACATGGCTTAAGAAGTTCACCTCTCCTAGCCAGAACTCACACTTCCCAAACTTGGCATACGGCCTATGGGCTCTAAGCAACTCAAGCACCACTCTCAAGTGTTCCTCGTGCTCCTCCTCAGAAGGCGAATAGATAAGAATGTCGTCCACGAAAACGACTACAAATCGATCCAAGAATTCCCGGAAGATCTGGTTCATCAAGTCCATAAAGACTGCCGGTGCATTGGTAAGCCCGAATGGTATCACCAAAAACTCATAATAGCCATACCGCGTACGGAATGCCGTCTTAGGTATATCCTCCTCCCTGACCCTCAACTAGTGGTAACCCGATCTCAAGTCTATCTTAGAGAAACAACGGGAACCCTTCAACTGGTCAAACAGATCATCTATGCGGGGCATAGGGTACTTATTCTTGACCGTAGCCCGATTCAACTTCCGGTAGTCTATACAAAATCTCAAGGCACCATCTTTCTTTTAAGCAAAGAGGGCCGGTGCTCCCCACGGCAAAACATTAGGGCGAACAAAACCCTTATCTAGCAATTCCTGGAGTTGAATCTTAAACTCACTCAACTCGGCTGGGGCAAAACGATAAGGTGCCATAGAAATCGGCGCTGTGCCGGGCACTAAATCAATAGAGAACTCTATCTCTCGATGAGGTGGTAAACTAACGAGATCCTCGGGAAAAACATTCGAATACTCACAAACCACCTTTGGTAATATAATCTGGGTCTCATCACACTCACCACTCATAAAGCTAGCAAGTAGACCACTAAGCTCATTCCGCCCTCGCGGATTATACATCGGTGGCAACACACTACCAACCCGATCCCCCAAGAAATGGAAACACTCCCCGCTCAAGGTACAAACCGTGACCCTCTGGCGGTAGCAATCAATAACGGCCCGGTATGACGATAGCCAGTCCATACCCAAAATAACATCAAAACCCTTCATGGGCATGACAACAAAAGGAAAAGGAAGCCTATGGTCGGCGACCTCTATATCACAACCTCAAACACCTTGTTTCAAGATCAACTCACCTCCAACAGGCGATACTACACATATAGGAGATGCTAACTGTGCCAACTCCAATTTCAAAACAGATGCAAATGCAGCAGACACAAAAGAATGAGATGCACTCGTATCAATCAATACACTAGCAACCGAGTGGCAAAACAGAAAAGTACCTCTCACTACTGATGGAGCCGGTACTAGGTCCTGTGCGGTAACAGCATACACGCGCCCTGAAGGCCCCTGATCTACTTGCTCACCTCTAGGAGCAAAGGACTGCTGTATTGACTGGGACGACGAAGCTCCCGGATTTGCCCTTGAGGCCTGCACAGACTGAGCTGGCTGACAACTCTGCGTCTGCCTAGAACCTGACGCTCCTGAAGTAGCACTCAACTGCGGGCAATACCTCTTTAGGTGCCCAGGCTGACCACACTGATAGCAAGACAAAGACTGGTCCCTGCCCTGACTTTGGCCCTAAGGTCAAGCTGAAGAAGAAGCAGCTCGCTGACCCCCTCCCTTCTGCGGGCAAACCGAAGACTTGTGACCCAGCTGGCCACACGCAAAACAAGTCAAACCTCCCTGACTACCTCTCCCAGAGCCCGCACTCGGCACTGGAAAGGTCGATCTAGCCACACCACCCTGAGACTGCTGAGGGTTAGAACCCCTCTGTCTCCAGCCATCACCCTGACCATCTTGGCTCCTCTTGGAGCCTCTCTGCCCCTCATCCTCCTCCTACATCATGAGCTCCATATGAGCTGCCGCATCCACCAAACATTGGTCTTTCCCAGGTGATAGTGCAACTCAAAATCGTAGTCCTCAATGAACTCCATCCACCTTCTCTGCCTCAAATTCAAGTCTCTCTGTGTCAACAGATACTTCAAACTCTTGTGGTCCGAGAACACCTCGAACCTCTCACCATAAAGGTAGTGCCTCCGAATCTTCAAGGCAAAGATCACTGCTGCTAACTCTAGGTCGTGTGTAGGGTAGTTCTTCTCGTGTATTTTCAACTGACGTGAGCCATAAGGTACCACTTTCCCCTCTTGCATCAACACACAACCCAAACCCTCTCGTGAGGCATCACAATAAACCGCATAGCCCAACCCTCTCTCCGGAATAATCAAAACCGGAGCGGTGGTCAATCTAACCTTCAACCCTTGGAACGACTTTTCGCAAGTCTCACTCCACACAAACTTAACCCCTTTTTGCGTCAATCTAGTCAATGGCGAAGCTAGCCTGGAGAAATCTTTCACAAACTGACGGTAATACCCAGCTATTCCCAGAAAACTGCAGATCTCGAACACGCTCTTAGGCTGTGCCCAATCTTGCATTGCCTCGACCTTGGATGTATCAACAGACACCCCTTCCCCGGATACCACATGGCCTAAGAAGTTCACCTCTCCTAGCCAGAATTCACACTTCCCAAACTTGGCATACGGCCTATGGGCTCTAAGCAACTCAAGCACCACTCTTAAGTGTTCCTCGTGCTCCTCCTCAGAAGGCGAATAGATAAGAATGTCGTCCACGAAAACGACTACAAATCGATCCAAGAATTCCCGGAAGATTCGGTTCATCAAGTCCATAAAGACTGCCGGTGCATTGGTAAGCCCGAATGGCATCACCAAAAACTCATAATGGCCATATCGCGTACGGAATGCCGTCTTAGGAATATCCTCCTCCCTGACCCTCAACTGGTGGTAACCCGATCTCAAGTCTATCTTAGAGAAACAACGGGAACCCTTCAACTAGTCAAACAGATCATCTATACAGGGCATAGGGTACTTATTCTTGACCGTAGCCCGATTCAACTTCCGGTAGTCTATACACAATCTCAAGGCACCATCTTTCTTTTTAGCGAAGAGGGTCGGTGCTCCCCACGGCGAAACACTAGGGCGAACAAAACCCTTATCTAGCAATTCCTGGAGCTGAATCTTCAACTCACTCAACTCCGCTGGGGCAAAACGATAAGGTGCCATAGAAATTGGCGCTGTACCGGGCACTAAATCAATAGAGAACTCTATCTCTCGATGAGGTGGTAAACTAACGAGATCCTCGGGAAAAACATCCGAATACTCACAAACCACCCTTGGTAATACAATCTGGGTCTCATCACACTCACCACTCATAAAGCTAGCAAGTAGACCACTAAGCTCATTCCGCCCTCGCGGATTATACATCGGTGGCAACACACTACCAACCCGATCCCCCAAGAAATGGAAACACTCCCCGCTCCAGGTACAAACCGTGACCCTCTGGCGGTAGCAATCAATAACGGCCCGGTATGACGATAGCCAATCCATACCCAAAATAACATCAAAACCCTTCATGGGCATGACAACAAAAGGAAAAGGAAGCCTATGGTCGGCGACCTCTATATCACAACCTCTAACACCTTGTTTCAAGATCAACTCACCTCCAACAGGCGATACTACACATATAGGAGATGCTAACTGTGCCAACTCCAATTCCAAAACAGATGCAAATGCAGCAGACACAAAAGAATGAGATGCACCCGTATCAATCAATACACTAGCAACCGAGTTGCAAAACAGAAAAGTACCTCTCACTACTGATGGAGCCGGTACTAGGTCCTGCGCGGCAACAGAATACACGCGCCCTGAAGGCCCCTGATCTACCTGCTCACCTCTAGGAGCAAAGGACTGCTGTACTGACTGGGACGACGAAGCTCCCGGATTTGCCCTCGAGGCCTGCACAGACTAAGCTGGCTGAGAACTCTGCGTCTGCCTAGAACCAGACGCTCCTGAAGTAGCACTCAACTGCAGGCAATACCTCTTCAGGTGCCCAGGCTGACCACACTGATAGCAAGGCAAAGACTGGCCCCTGCCCTAACTCTGGCCCTGAGGTCTAGCTGAAGAAGAAGCAGCTCGCTGACCCCCTACATTCTGTGGGCAAACCGAAGACTTGTGACCCAACTGGCCACACGCAAAACAAATCAAGCCTCCCTGACTACCTCTCCCAGAGCCCGCACTCGGCACTGGAAAGGTCGATCTAGCCACACCACCCTGAGATTGCTGAGGGTTAGAACCTCTCTGTCTCCTGCCATCACCCTGACCATCTTGGCTCCTCTTGGAGCCTCTCTGCCCTTCATCCTCATCCTGCATCATGAGCTCCATATACTGCCGCATCCACCAAACGTATATACTCCCGGATGAAAGATCCACTAACCCTCAGCTTGAGACCTCGCCTCAACTTCCGCTCAAACTCAAAGCAACGGCGTTCCTCGGATGCCACCAGTTCAGGTGCAAACCTGGACAGACTGGTAAAAGTAGCCTCAAACTCGGCCACTGACAAGCCCTGCTGTCTAAGCTGGCAAAACTGCTCTCTCAGCTTCTCTCTTGCAGCTGAAGATAAAAATTTTCTCTTCTAACTCTCAAGAAGAAGGGAAAGAAAGTAGAGCCTCTCTCTCTAGAATCTAGAGAGAGAAAGCTCCCCCCAGAGTGAAAATGGTGCACTGTCTGATTGTCTTTCTCACCCTGTGAGGGAGAATGTGTACTGTGTGAGTTATTAGTCCGATGAACTCTTTTCGGCTGGTTTGTTATCCGTATAGTGAGTTATGTGAGTCTGGGTTATGGTGCTTTTTCAGTGCCTCATTTGTTACGGCCATATTCCATTTATTGGCTGGAGTGATATTCTATTCATGTCGTTTCTGTCCAGCTTGGGTTTTCAAGATGGGTAGTTCGGATCATGTTGTGAAGTTGGTGCAACCGGTCTTCTCCATAGTCGGTGTGTGTTCATGGCTGGAGTCCATCCATGGCAGCGTTTCGGCATTTCATTTCCGGCTCTGGTCTGTTCTCCGATGCTGGTTTTGGGCTGTCCAAAGTTTTTTAGTCGATGATGGGCGCCGTTGGTGGTGTGGTGTTTTCGGCAGAGTTGGGTTTTGGTGTTTAAGATTAAGCTTCATTAAGTTTTGATGTTGCTACTGTAATGGGCCCTTCGGCATTAGCTACATATTTTTCTGGTTGCGTCGCTGGGTTTCTGAGATTCTTGGGTTGTGTCGCTTGGCTGCTGGAGTTTTTTTTTGCTCCGGTGCTAGCGTGGAATTTTTGCTTCGGTGCCGGTGTAACCAAGCCGTGAGCTGTGTGTATGGAAGAAGAAGTAGTGTGCAGACGCGCCTAGTTGCGGTTGGGTGTAATTACGTGAGTGGAGTGTGTTTTGGGGCAGAGGGACGCACGAGCAGTGTGCTGATGTTGCCGTGTGCATTGGTGGGCAAGAGTGTAAGTGGTATATATAAATATATTATATATACTTTTTGTATTGTTGGGAGTACCACGTGGGGCCAACCTATATTATTTTCAAAAACCAGGTTCCATGGCCCATGGTTTTCAATTAGCAGGTTGTGGTATTGCCATCGCATGCAATTTCTTATTGTGGGCCCACGTTGCTTAAGGTGTACCATGTGCGTGAAGATCAAAAAGGCTGTGCTAAGGTAATGCCGTGTGGGTTATAAATAAATGGTGGGCCCACGGATTGGTTTTCTTTTGGGCTACCCATGGGTCACTATTTTGGGGGAAGATGGGCTTTATTTGGTCAATATATGTGATTGTCTATTAGTGGCCATTGTTTATTGGTTTTATTTGTAAACTTCTCTTGTTTAGACTTTTTGCAGCGGAACTTATATAGTCAATGATTTTATGATGATTGATTGTGTGATCCTCATGTGACTCGATATGAGGGCGGTTTTGAGTCATCTCTGTCAAGAGTGATTGGGGAGTCACTGCTTTGGGGAATAGTGGTTCGATAACCAACCGAGTTAGAGACTGGGAGATGAGCGGGAGGATAGCTACCGGTTTTTTGGTCGCTTCTTATCTTCATGTGACCCATTCTTATTGATCATATTGCCACGCCTGACATGGAGTGAAGGGCACACTGCCGTGGGGGCTTTTGATCTACCAAGGAAGGGACTGGGGGATGTGATGATTGATCTAAGGATTTTGTTGGCTGTGTTTTGGTTTGTTGCTAAGGGGCTATTGTAGTTTCACTTCAACTCCCTAGACCGTGGCTTATGGTTTTTGACCGTGCTAGCTTCATGTGACTCTGCTGGGACTTCTCATGGGGTATATTTTATCCTCCGTCATGGCTTTGGTTAAGTGGCTTGGATGTCACGGTTGTGAGGAGTGGGATGCTTATTGGATTCCATGTTTTATTTGCAGTCGAGACTGGGGGCATGTGGGGTTGACTATCATCTTTGACTCGGCTTGTGGGTTGTTGTTTTGTCAGTGTGTTTGTTTTGTTTTTGCTTTGTGATGTTATTTGTGTGTATCTTTGCCCATATATCCACCTCAAGTTTCTATCTATTATCTCTGATGGTAGGGGTTACTTGAGGGCAAAAGGATATATGGGCAAAGTTGGGATTTTTTGTGTTTTCTGTTGTTCTTGTTTGTCCCCCCTTTTTAGGGGGGTCCAGTGGTTGTTTATGTTGGTTATACTTGTTTTTATTTGCTGTTGGGCGTGCCTGGGGTATGCCCCTTGTAAACTTGTATATTTCATTGTCTTTATTTTATGACTTACTTACCCAAAAAAAAAGATAAAAATTTCTCCTGGAAAGCATTCACAAACGCCACCCATGCACCACTAACACTGCCCTTCTCGTACTTCCACCATTGACCCGCATCTCCCTTCAGCTGGAAGGATGCCAGGGTCACCTTCAAAGCCCCGTCCTCGATGCCCAGCATCTCGAATGTCTTCTCCATTTGTACCACTCGTCAGCTTTAAGTGGCTCCTTCGGATCCCCAACAAACTCGTCTGGGTTAGACCGGAAGAATTCCCTCTTCAAGAAAGAAGGCCCTGCCTCAGCAACTTGATTGTCAGCTCTGAGAATACCCAAAGCTCCCGCTATCTCTCGGGCCAAGGCGCCCATAGCCTGCTGACCCGCTGGCTCGGCCACGTTGGCCTGACCAACTCCCTCCTGCATTGCCGGAACGTCATCCGGTAAAGGCACCTCCTGCCTACCATGCCTGCCACGCCTACCACGCCTTCGTCCTGACATCCTAATAAAGGTAACCAAGACTATTAGCACATCCACAAATGTGCCGAAGCTATAACACCCTCGTCCTAATGCATGGACAACTGTAATTCACTCCACGTAAGCACATAAACACATAAGCACTTACGAATTTCATTTTCGGATAATGATAGTCCCGAGGCGTTACTAGAGTTCCGGTTAGAAACAGCATTGATCAAGTGCCTTTCCAACAAGACTCACAGAAACCCAAGGATCCAATCAACATCCTAGAAACTAAATCCCATACCCACATAGTCACATAAGCATGTTATCAATTAAGCACATAGCATATGACACTACATCTAAGTCTCTATCAAGCGAGACAAACCCATTGTGATCTTAATCACTTCCCACATACCCAAAGTATTCGAACCCGGTACGTTCTGATACCAAGTTGTAACGCCCTCAAAAAAATACATAAAATCCATCATTTTAGACATGCATTGAAAGAAACCGACCATTTCTATTCATCAGAGTAATTCTTACAACTGTATTACATGTGAACAACAAAAACAAATGCCCTACGGGCTTACAGCTTTCCAAGTTAACACTTGGTTACAAAAGGGAGTACTAACTCAATACACATAAAGCCCTTGGCTTGAATTTACATGTAATACACCAAAAGAAAATAAGCAAAACAATCCGCCTGCCTCTAGCCTCCCAAGCTATGTCCTTGGAGGTGGCATGCTACCTGTACCTGAAAATGATGTCCCATAAAGGGTGAGCCACAACCCAGTAGAGATATGCTAAACACAGTATGAGCAATGACTAAGACATTACCAATTGATAAATGTTCAATTTCCATAAACCGATTCATAACCCATTTCCATTCCATTCCACTTTCCATTTCTTATCAATTTCATAATTTACATCAACGGCTCAGAACCTGGCCAACCACTTATATGAGACAATGACTCATATTAAACATTTCCCATTATACAATAGATAAACACACTGGTTATATCAATATCTCAACAGATAAGCATACAAGCTATATCCACATTTCAACAGATATGCATATTAGCTATATCAACACTTCCAATGACAAGCATATGAGCTGTGTCAACACTTCCAAAGATAAGCATATGAGCTATATCAACACATCATCTGACAAGCATATGAGCTGTATCAGTCGAGTCCATCCCCTATCTCCTCCCACACAACATCCGGTTTAGAGGTCCATCCCCTATCTTCCCCTAAACTGTGGAGTACATCCCCTATCTCCTCCCACACACACAACATATATACACAAAGGTCATATACGCAATCAATCAATACATAACGTTAATGTATTCTATCAACCGTCATACTCTATGACATCCAATTGATTAGTTTTAGTTTGCCTAATCATCATGCATTGTCTACAACAATCAAAACTACCATCCACAGGTAGTCCAAGCAATTATTTCTAAACAGATAATAAAAGCTCCAACAGATAAAATATCAATGTTTTCCAAAGTGAGCGATTAATAAATCTAACTCCACAATTCAACCATATAATGAACCAATTTCATTATTTCCAACTCAATTCCATATAGCTACAATTTTTCCAAATTAATTATACCAATTAATTTATTCCACAAATTAGGGTTTTCTACCCCATTTCCCAATATTGACCCAATGGCCTATATATCCATAACTAACAACAATATCATTATTTTGGAACCTAAAACACATATTTTTGAATCAAAATAACAAAACCCCTTTTTAACATTTTCAAACCCTAACTTCCCAAAATCTACCATTTAACAAAATACCCAAATATCTAGGTCAAAACCCATAATTGTGAGTAGAAATCCCTACCTCAAAAGATGACACCCAACGAAGAAGATGGTGAAAACGAAATTGCTCCAAACCACGAGTTTCTCGGATCAAAAGATAGCCCTCGACGATCAACAACTCTTTTGTAAAGGCCAAAGGTGAGGAAAACACCCTAGCTAGATCAATACTTAGAGAGAAGTTAAGGTTTTAGAGAGAGGAGCTCTCAAATGGCTTTTTCGGAAAAGTAAGAGAGAGAAAGAATGAGAAAAAGTGATTTAAAACTGCCCCACAGCCAACTGATATATGACATTCCCGCTCGAGCAAGAAACACAACGCTCGAGCGTCAAGAACAAAAACTAGGTCCGCTCGAGCGCAAAAAGGTCCGCTCGAGCGCCAAGGCACAAGAATAAAGCACATCCGCTCGAGCGCGAAAACCAGTCCGCTCGAGCATAGATTTCCCCCTCCCAGAACTTACACCGAGAAGGTACTACCCGCTCGAGCGCCACCGCTCGAGCGTAAAGAAACCCGCTCGAGCGTAAAAATCACACCTGCAGAAGTTTTGTAGGGACACAAAATACTGGGGGTGTGCAATACGCACTCGAGCGCAAGAAGACCTGTAACGCCCTCAAATAAATAGCATTAAACCCATCAATAGAGACATACATTTATATACAAAAGATCCACATTCTTCAATTCATCAGAGTACTTCATTACAAAAGTATTACATGTTAACAACAAAAGCAAATGCCCTACGGGCTTACAGCTTTCCAAGTTAACACTTGGTTACAAAATAGAGTACTAACTCAGTTACATATTAAGCCCTTGGCTTGAATTTACATGTAATACATCAAAGAAATAAGACAACAAAAGTGTACCCGCCTCTAGCCTCCCAAGCTATGTCCTTGGAGGTGGCATGCTACCTGTACCTGAAAATGATGTTCCCATATAGGGTGAGCCACAGCCCAGTAGAGATATACTAAACCAAATATGAACAATGACTAAAAGATTAGCAATTGATAGATGGCCAACACCGATACATCCACATATATCACATCGCAGTTTCATAACATACAAGTCTATGTCACTTTTCATTCTCCACCTTTATTTAATAGATAAGCATATTAGCTATATCAACATCTCAACAGATAAGCATATTACACATCATCAGATAAGCATATTAGCTATCCACACTTCACTAGACAAGCATATGAGCTGTATCTACACTTCTCAAAGATAAGCCTATGAGCTGTATCTTCACTTCTCTAGACAAGCATATGAGCTGTATCTACGGAGTTCATCCCCCATCTCCTCCCAACACTATCCGGTTTAGAGGTACATCCCCCATCTTCCCCTAAACCGCGAAGTACATCCCCCATCTCCTCCTCTACACACAATGCATATAAACACAAAGGTTCTATACACAACCAATCAATACATAAAATTAATGTATTCAATCCACCGTCATACTCTATGACACATTCAATCGATTAGTTTTAGTTTGCCTAATCATCATGCATTGTCTACAACAATCAAGACTATCCTCCACCGATAGCCCAAAGCAGTTATTTCTAAACAGAAAATAAATGCACAAAATGGATATTAAATCAACATTTCAATTCGGTGAGCGATAAGTGATCCAACTACACTCTTTAATCCCTTCCCTTTCCAATTCCCAACAATTAATTGTACAAATTAATCCATCAATGTAATTAGGGCATTTTCCATAATTAACATTTCAACCCTACACGATTTCATTTTCATCAATGTTTCAACATTTACTTCATTCATTCATGCCAAACATGCATTTAGGTTTTATAGAATTAAAACCCTAACTTTTGTAAAATTACACAAAGGCCCAAACTCTCTCAAAATTACCCAACAACTCCCAACATATCGAAAAGCCAAAATTTAAAGACAAAACTCATAGAGAGGAGTAGGATATCCCTACCTCAAAGGATGACTCCCAACCAAGAAGGTGAAGAAGACGAAAATGCTCCAACCCAAGAATTTCTCGGATCAAAAGATAGCCCTCGACGATCAACAACCTTTTTGTAAAGGCCAAAGGTGAGGAAATCACTCCTACTAGATCAATACCTAGAGAGAAGTCAAGGTTTTAGAGAGAGGAGCTCTCAAAATGGGTTTTAGAAAAAGTAGGAGAGAGAAAGAAAAGTAAAAAGTGATTTAAAATCACCCAGCGGATAACTCATATACGCATGACCCGCTTGAGCGGAGAACACAACGCTCGAGCGCCAAGAACAAAAATCTGGACACGCTCGAACGCAATAAGGCCCGCTCGAGCGCCAAGACACAAGAATAAAGCACTTCCGCTCGAGCGCGAAAACCAGTCCGCTCGAGCGTAGATTTTCCCCTCCCAGAACTTATACCCAGAAAGTACTACCCGCTCGAGCGCCAACAGATCCGCTAGAGTGCTACCGCTCGAGCGTAAACAAACCTGCTCGAGCATAAAAATCACATCTGCAGAAGTTTTGCAGGAACATGAAATACTGGTTTTGTGCAATCCCCGCTCGAGCGGAACGCCTAAAAACTGGACAACAAGGAATTGAAACCAAGGCCTAACCAACCTGTAACAACCCTGCCCAAAACATCCTAAAACTCAACCAAGCGGAATTAAGGGACGACAACAAGATAGATACAACTACTAACATCACGGAACCGAGTCCGGAATACAACAGAACAGTAAAGGGACGACCGGGATCGCTATAACCTCCCCCCCTTAAAGAATTTCGTCCCCGAAATTAAACACAAGTTTTTCAAAAACAAGTTTTCTCCATTCTCAACAATATTACAACATAATATTAAATAACCCGACCCATTACCGGTCAATCCCATCTCTTTTCAAGAGGCATTACTCATTACACGTAACAACCTGCATTATCAACATGCATTCCTTTGAAATCTACCAATTTTAACCTGTTTCTCACAATTTCTTAACACATGCAACATTAATATTATGCTTGCATTTCCACAATATACTTAACAGAAACATTCTTCATGAGAGGTAGAATAGAAAGTTAGATAAAAGAAAGAGTAATAGGAAGGAAATGAAAGAGAATTCAAATTCATCATTTTGGACTTGGGAATTGAACACTTAGGCGATTTAGAATACCTTAAAAGTACCCTCCTAAAAAAATAAAAAATAAAAAAAAAACACTAAACGAGTTGATTAAGTTTTAAACTAATATCGTTACTCAAAAAATTCTCTTTCTTAGAGGCTAAGCAAGGTTAGTCTGAGTTAAACTTGACCACTTAAGCTAAGGAAACAATTAGTGGCTAGGCTAATTAGTGCCTATATAGAGAAGGAGGGAGAAAGTTTGTGAGGAACATTTTTCTTGAGAGCTAAAAGAGGAAGTTAGAGAAAAGAAAGAGAAACGGGGAGAAAATGAAGGGGAATTCAAATTCATCCTTTTGTACTTGACAACTGAACACTTAGGTCATTTTGAAAACCTTAAATGAGGTGATTAAGTCAAACAACTAGCGTTAAGCTACAATTACTCAAAAAATTTTTGTTAGACGCTAAGCAACGTTAGTTTGAGTTAAACTTGCCCACTTAAGCTAACGAAGCAATTAGGGGCCTAAGCTAATTAGTTCTCGAACAAAATAGAGAAGGATGGAGAAAGTTATAGAGAAACATTCTTCCCGAGAGGTAGAAGAGGAAGTCATACAAAAGAAAGTGATATAGGAAGAAAATCAAAGAGAATTCAAATTCTTCCTTTTAGACCTGAGAATTGAACACTTATAAGAAAACCTTAAATGAGGTGCTTACGTTAAACTAATGTCGGTAAGATACAATTACACAGAAAATTCTATTTCTTGGAGGAGGCAAGGTTAGTTTGAGTTAAACTTGGCCACTCAAGCTAATGAAACCATTAGTGGCCTAAGCTAATTAGTTCCTAGAACAAAATAGAGAATGATGGAGAAGGACAGAGAAGGTTAGAGAGAAACATTCTTCTTGAGAGCTAGAAGAGAAAGTTAGAGAATAGAAAGTGAAGTATGAAGAAAATCAAAGGGAATTAAAATTCATCTTTTTAGATTTAAGAATTGCACACTTAGGTAATTTAGAAAACCTTAAATGAGATGATTAAGCAAAACTAATATCGTTAAACTACTATTACTTAGAAAATTCTATTTCTTAGAGGCTAAGTAAGGTTAATTTGAGTTAAACTAGGCAACTTAAGCTAATGAAAACAATTAGTGGCCTAGGGAAATTAGTTCCTAGAACAAAATAGACTAGGACGGAGAAAGTTAGACAGAAACATTCTTCTTGAGAGCGAGAAGAGAAAGTTAGAGAAAAGAAAGAGAAATAGGAAGAAAATCATAGGGCATTCAAATTCACCAGTTTGGACTTGAGAATTGAACACTCAGGTGATTTAAAAAACCTTAAATGAGGTGCTTGCGTTAAACTAATATCGTTATGCAACAATTACTCTGAAAATTCTCTTTCTTAGAGGCTAAGCAAAGCTAGTTTCAGTTAAACTTGGCCACTTGAGCAAAAGAAACAATTAGTGGCCTAAGCTAATTAGTTCCCAGAACATAAAAGATAAAGACGGAGAAGGACGGAGAAAGTTATAGAGAAACATTCTTCTTGAGAGCTGGAAGAGAAAGTTAGAGAATAGAAAGAGAAATAGGAAGAAAATCAAAGGGAATTCAAATTCATCTTTTCGGACTTGAGAATTGAACACTTAGGTGATTTAGAAAACCTTAAATGAGGTGATTTTTTTTTTGGGGGGTAAGTAAGTCATAAAATAAAGACGATGAAATATACAAGTTTATAAAAATGAGGTGATTAAGCTAAACTAATATCATTAAAGTAATATTATTCAGGAAATTCTATCTCTAAGAGGCTAAGCAAGGTTCATTTGAGTTAAACTAGGCAACTTCAGCTAATGAAACAATTAGTGGCCTAAGTTAATTAGTTCCCAGAACAATGTAGAGAAGGATAGAGAATGACAGAGAAGGACGGAGAAAGTTAGATAAAAGCTTTCTTCTTGAAAGCTAGATGAGAAAGTTGAAGCAAAGAAAGAGAAATTGTAGTTGTGTAAATTTTCTTGTTTTATTTATTTCTTATTCACCCACCCCCCCCCCCCCCCAAAAAAAAAAAAAAGAAGAAGTGAAGAGAAAGTTAGAGAAAAGAATGAAAATGAGAATGAAAATCACAGGGAATTCAAATTCATCCTTTTAGACTTGAGAATTGAACACTTTGCTGATTTAGAAAAACTTAGATGAGGTACTTAAGTTAAACTAATCTCGTTATGCTATAATTACTCAGAAAATTCTCTTTCTTAGAGACTAAGCAAGGTTAGTTTGTGTTAAACTTGGCCACTTAAGCTAATGAAACAATTAACGGCCTAAGCAATTTAGTTCTTGGAACAGAACAGAGCAGGAAGGAGAAAGACGGAGAAAGTCAGAGAGGAACATTCCTTCTTGAGATCTAGAAGAGAAAGTTTAAAAAAAAAAAGAAAGAGAAATAGGAAGAAAATCAAAAGGAATTCAAGTTCAACATTTTGGATTTGAGGATTGAATGCTTATATTCGCCCAAAAAAATTGAACGCTTAGGTGATTTAGATACCTTAAATGAGGTGCTTAAGTTGAACTAATTTCCTTAAGCTACAATGACTCATAAAATTCTCTTTCTTAGAGGCTAAGCAATGTTAGTTTGAGTTAAACTTGGCCGCTTAAGCAAATGAAACAATTAGCGGTCTAGGCAATTTTGTTCCTAGAACAAAATAGAGAATGATGGAGAAGGACTGAGAAAGGTAGAGAGAAACATTCTTCATCAGAGGTAGAAGAGAAAGTTAGAGGAAAGAAAAAATAATAGGAAAGAAAATCAAAGGGAATTCAAATTCATCCCTTTGGACTTAAGAATTGAACACTTAGTTGATTTAGAAAACCTTAAATGAGGTGCTTAAGTTTAACTAATATCCTTATGCTACAATTACTCAGAAACTTCTATTTCTTAGAGTCTATGCAAGGTCAGTTTGAATTAAACTTGGCCACATAAGCAACTGAAACAATTAGCGGCCTAAACCAATTGGTTCGTTGAACAAAACAGTTGATGGAGAAGGATAGAAAAAGGTAGAGAGAAACATTCGTCTTGAGAGGTGGAAGAGAAAGTCAGAGAAAAGAAACATCAATAGGAAAGAAAGCAATGAGAATTCAAGCTCATCGTTTTGGACTTGTGAATTGAACACTTAAGTGAATTAGAAAACCTTAAATGAGGTGCTTAAGTTAATCTAATATCATTAAGCTACAATTACTCAGAAAATTCTCTTTCTTAGAGTGTAAGCAAGGTTAGTTTGAGTTAAACTTGGTTGCTTAAGCTAATAAAACAATTAGTGGCCTAAGCTAATTAGCTTCTGGTATTTCTTACTTACCCAAAAAAATTAGCTTCTGGAACAAAATAGAGAAGGATGGAGAAAGTTGGAGAGAAACATTCTTCATGAGAGGTAGAATAGAAAGTTAGATAAAAGAAAGAGTAATAGGAAGGAAATGAAAGAGAATTCAAATTCATCATTTTGGACTTGGGAATTGAATACTTAGGCGATTTAGAATACCTTAAAAGTACCCTCCTAAAAAAAAAAAAAAAAAAAAAAAAAAAACTAAACGAGTTGATTAAGTTTTAAACTAATATCGTTACTCAAAAAATTCTCTTTCTTAGAGGCTAAGCAAGGTTAGTCTGAGTTAAACTTGACCACTTAAGCTAAGGAAACAATTAGTGGCTAGGCTAATTAGTGCCTATATAGAGAAGAAGGGAGAAAGTTTGTGAGGAACATTTTTCTTGAGAGCTAAAAGAGGAAGTTAGAGAAAAGAAAGAGAAACGGGAAGAAAATGAGGGGGAATTCAATTTCATCCTTTTGTACTTCACAACTGAACACTTAGGTCATTTTGAAAACCTTAAATGAGGTGCTTAAGTCAAACAACTAGCGTTAAGCTACAATTACTCAGAATTTTTTTTGTTAGAGGCTAAGCAACGTTAGTTTGAGTTAAACTTGCCCACTTAAGCTAACGAAGCAATTAGGGGCCTAAGCTAATTAGTTCTCGAACAAAATAGAGAAGAATGGAGAAAGTTACAGAGAAACATTCTTCTCGAGAGGTAGAAGAGGAAGTCATACAAAAGAAAGTGATATAGGAAGAAAATCAAAGAGAATTCAAATTCATCCTTTTAGACTTGAGAATTGAACACTTATGTGACTTAGAAAACCTTAAATGAGGTGCTTACGTTAAACTAATGTCGGTAAGATACAATTACACAGAAAATTCTATTTCTTGGAGGAGGCAAGGTTAGTTTGAGTTAAACTTAGCCACTCAAGCTAATGAAACCATTAGTGGCCTAAGCTAATTAGTTCCTATAACAAAATAGAGAATGATGGAGAAGGACAGAGAAGGTTAGAGAGAAATATTCTTCTTGAGAGCTACAAGAGAAAGTTAGAGAATAGAAAGTGAAGTATGAAGAAAATCAAAGGGAATTAAAATTCATCTTTTTGGATTTGAGAATTGAACACTTAGGTAATTTAGAAAACCTTAAATGAGATGGTTAAGCAAAACTAATATCGTTAAACTACTATTACTTAGAAAATTCTATTTCTTAGAGGCTAAGTAAGGTTAATTTGAGTTAAACTAGGCAACTTAAGCTAATGAAAACAATTGGTGGTCTAAGGAAATTAGTTCCTAGAACAAAATAGAGTAGGACGGAGAAAGTTAGACAGAAACATTCTTCTTGAGAGCGAGAAGAGAAAGTTAGAGAAAAGAAAGAGAAATAGGAAGAAAATCATAGGGCATTCAAATTCACCAGTTTGGGCTTGAGAATTGAACACTCAGGTGATTTAGAAAACCTTAAATGAGGTGCTTGCGTTAGACTAATATCGTTATGCAACAATTACTCTGAAAATTCCCTTTCTTAGAGGCTAAGTGATTAAGGCCGAAATGTAATTAAGGCCGAAATGTACATCATTGAGGCCGTTAATTAGAATATCTTAATTTCACTTGTTGGTCAAATTGTATATTTTATGTGTGTTGAGTGTCAATCAGGTTGTACATCGTCGGAGCAAAAAATGAGCAAAAAGACAGAATTTTGGCAGAGTTGACTTTCCCGCACGTGTGTTGACTTTTTTCGCAAGTGCGTTGACTTTCTGCACGTGCGTTGACCTTTTCTGCGAAAGTCAAACCGACGTTTTAAACCTGTTTGGACGAGATTGAAAGTATAGAAAGGCAAGTAAAATGCTGGATTAGGGTTCGGAAGTTGTTTTGACATAAAGAGAGAGGCTAGGGTTTGAAAAAAAGAGGAAGAAACAAGAAGCTTCAAAGATGTCTCCCATGGTGGTTCCTTCTCCATCTACCTCCTCCCACTCCTCCATGAGTGGCTTGTCTCCTTTTCTAGGGTTTTGAAGAAACCCTAGCCATGTAATAGGTTTTTCTTTTTTGATTTTATATTATGTAAAGGTTTGAACCATTGTATGGTGTTTATGGTGTTTTTCTGTTGGAGGCGATTAAGCAAGCACCATCATATGCCAAATTTCTGAAGGACCTTTGTATGCAAAAGCGTAAATCTAGGACACATGTGTCCCAAAAGGTCCTACTCACGGAGCAAGTAAGCTCCATCTTGTTGAATGACACACCTGCTAAGCTTAAGGACCCGGGTGCCCCAACCATTGCATGCATTATAGGGGACCATTTCATTGATAGGGCCTTATTAGATTTAGGGGCTAGTGTCAATTTATTGTCGTACTCTGTGTACGAGGAATTTGGGCTTGGCGAGTTGAAGCCCACTACTGTCACTCTTCAATTGGCTGACCAGTCCCTCAGAGTGCCACGTGGCATGATTGAGGATGTGCTAGTTAAGGTTGATAGGTTCTACTTCCCTGTTGACTTTTTGGTGTTAGATAAGGAATCGGTAACCAGTTCTACTTCCCTGTTGACTTTTTGGTGTTAGATATGGAATCGGTAACCAGTTCCATCTACCTCCTCCCACTCCTCCATGAGTGGCTAGTCTCCTTTTCTAGGGTTTTGAAGAAACCCTAGCCATGTAATAGGTTTTTCTTTTTTGATTTTATATTATGTAAAGGTTTGAACCATTGTATGGTGTTTTAGAAATTCTTTATATATAATTTTTTTGGGTGAATAAGACATAAAATAAAAAAAAACAGAGATTACACAAATACAAGGGGCATACCCCAGGACCTAAAAGGAACTATAGAAGAAAGAACAAATAAAAGGAAAACTGTGACAAAACCATACAGAGGAGAATTCTAGCCCAAAATATGTTCATGAGCCGCATACTTTCCGAATGAGGACCATGAACACACCCAAACAATAGAGTCTTTATATATAATTTTCATTATCTTTTCAAATATTTGACTTTCTGTGATTGTTGAATATTATCCATACATGAGTTTTCTATTCCTTCACATTCAAGGTATGGGACGAACCATGCTACGAGGAACGAGTCGTATCACTACCCTAGTTTAGAGTGAACGATTCGTATTACTTGAGATGGTTCGTGCTCGTACATTGAATGTGATGATCTTCTTGTTAAATGTTTTGAGCTTGTAGTTGCGAAGCATTAATCCGTTCAAACCATAGCATAATTAATTTCAATTGGAAACCATAATTATGTGGTTAGTGGTGAATTCTCTACCCTATAATTTTTCCCTAATTCAGTAAACCCAATTTCATTTATTATTGATAATTTAATTCCTTAGTTTAATTTATTCATTATTAAATTAGGTTATAAACAACCAATCTTTTTATCAAAATTAATTTAGGAATTTGACAATTAAATTAGTTTAATTTCACAGTAGTCCCTGCGGATCGATACCTGGACTTGCCATTATTCTGATAGAATTTGGTATAGTTTAGTATTTAATTTTGGTGTGTTCAACGACCCATCAAATTTTGGCGCTGTTGCCGGAGACTTCTGGCGAAATTAGTTAATTTAAAGTTACATTCTTATTTTAATTTTTAGTTTAGGATTTTATGCTTTTGGTGTTGCTAAGTGTGCAGAGCATTTGAAATTTGAGCTATCACTGAAGTGCAAGCGAAGCGCAGCCGAGCTTTAAAAAAAAAAAAAAAAAAACCGCAGCGCTAAAGTAAGTAAACAGAAGCAAACACTCACAAGCAAACCACCAAAGTGCTAAAACGGAAGTCAAAGCTCAAACAGAGGTTGGAGACAACGTCTACACGTCAAGCATCCGTAAGACGAGTAAAGCGTTTTCGTTAAACCGCTGTGAGTATTTCTTCCTTTGGTATTTTGCTTTTATACTTAGTGCACAGAGTCGGAACTTGTGTGTGTGTTTGGGTAGTGTATGCACGGGCGTCGTTCTTGTCGCCCTGAATTGTGGAGTTTGGACCTTGAACTAGAAAGGACCCTTAGGAGACTTAGGACCTCTGCCCGTATTCCTAGGCTTGAATATTCATACATTGAGCCATTAGAGATGGCAGATCCTAATGTCCCGAATGTGCCTAACCGGACACTTAAGGATTATTTTACACCCACCGCATATACATCACCATCATGCTTCCAATTACCCAACACCACTGCTGCTCATTATGAGATTAAGTCCAGCACTATACAAATGCTCCCATCATTCCATGGACTAACTCATGATGACCCTTATAAGCATTTGAATGAATTTTTGGAAATTTGCTCGACAGTGAGGATCCAGAATTTCACAAATGAGGCTTTAATGTTGCGATTGTTTCCATTCTCGTTAAAGGATAAAGCCAAACACTGGCTAAATTCTTTACCTGCTAATTCAATCACAACTTGGGACCAATTACAGCAACGGTTCTTGGAGAAGTACTTTCCCATAGGTAAAACCAACCAGCTTAGGCGAGCCATCACAAACTCTGCTCAAATGGATGGCGAGCAATTCCATGAGACGTGGGAAAGACTTAGAGACCTTCTCCAACAGTGTCCTCACCACCAAGTGCCTAATTGGCAACTTGTTCAAACATTTTATTATGGCTTAACTGAGCCGCACCGCCAAATGGTGGATTCGTCCTGTGGTGGGACATTTATGTCTAAAAATGATGCCGAGGCATGGCAATTGTTTGAGAACCTAAGTGATAATTCCCTTCACCATGCATCCGCAGCCCGGCAAGTCTAGCAACCCGTAGTTGGAGCCCCGAAAAGAGGGGGCATTTATGAGGTCGAGCAAAACCTAGAGTTAGCCCAACAAGTAGAGGCACTATCCCGCAAGACAGACCACTTATTAGCTACGAGACATGCCCCTACCCAGCAAGATCAGCCTCAATTCTGTGAGGCATGTGTTATATGTGCGAGCCCTGCTCATGACTTGAGTGAGTTCCCTTCGGCATCACAATTTCCGGAGTTAGTCCAAGAGCATGTGAATGTGGCTCAAGGATTCTCCAACCCGAGTAATGACCCATACTCCAACACATATAATCCGGGATGGAGAAATCACCCTAACCTCTCATGGAGACCCCCTTCACAAGGCACTTCTTATAATCCTCCACCACCAATGCAGAATTTCAATAATTTTGCCAACCAATCATCCTACCAACCACCGCAACCTTATTGACCCCCACAACTGTACCGGCAACCACAACCCTCGCCTGTTCCTCAGGGCAACTCTGTCTTTGAGACACAGGTGCTGGAAGTTCTCTCAGAACTTAAGGGGTTAGCACCAATAGTTCACTCCCACACTCACTCTATTGCCAAGATAGAGACCCAATTGGGTCAAATAGCTAACTACATGAATCGGAGAGAGGAGGGAAAATTACCAAGTCAAACTGTGGCCAACCCTAAGGGACAATACGGGGCAGAGAGTTCGGGTGGGAATGGTAAGCAACATGAGCAAGTGCAGGCGGTGGTTGCTTTGAGAAGTGGTAGGGAGTTAGAGCCTCAGTCGGTTGCGCCAGATGCAACTAGAGTTAAGAAGGGTGACATTGGGGGTACACCTAATGAGAGCAAGGGTGAGGGGGAAACACTTAAGAGGGATAAGTTAGTCCCTAGCACTCCATATGTGCCTAAGGCACCCTTTCCCCAATGCCTCGATACACCATCCCCTTTTAATAAGAAGGCGGCATCTATGGAGGCAATGATGAATGTTTTTAAACAGGTAAAAATCAACTTCCCCCTGTTGGAGGCGATTAAGCAAGTACCATCATATGCCAAATTTCTGAAGGACCTTTGTATGCAAAAGCGTAAATCTAGGACACATGTGTCCCAAAAGGTCCTACTCACGGAGCAAGTAAGCTCCATCTTGTTGAATGACACACCTCCTAAGCTTAAGGACCCGGGTGCCCCAACCATTGCATGCATTATAGGGGACCATTTCATTGATAGGGCCTTATTAGATCTAGGGCCTAGTGTCAATTTATTGCCGTACTCTGTGTACGAGGAATTTGGGCTTGGCGAGTTGAAGCCACTACTGTCACTCTTCAATTGGCTGACCGGTCCCTCAGAGTGGCACGTGGCATGATTGAGGATGTGCTAGTTAAGGTTGATAGGTTCTTCTTCCCTGTTGACTTTTTGGTGTTAGATATGGAATCGGTAACCAGTTCTAAGAAACCTGTTGACTTTTTGGTGTTAGATATGGAATCGATAACCAGTTCCATCTACCTCCTCCCACTCCTCCATGAGTGGCTAGTCTCCTTTTCTAGGGTTTTGAAGAAACCCTAGCCATGTAATAGGTTTTTCTTTTTTGATTTTATATTATGTAAAGGTTTGAACCATTGTATGGTGTTTATCGTGTTTTTCTGTTGGAGGCGATTAAGCAAACACCATCATATGCCAAATTTCTGAAGGACCTTTGTATGCGAAAGCGTAAATCTGGGACACTTGTGTCCCAAAAGGTCCTACTCACGGAGCAAGTAAGCTCCATCTTGTTGAATGACACACCTCCTAAGCTTAAGGACCCGGGTGCCCCAACCATTGCATGCATTATAGGGGACCATTTCATTGATAGGGCCTTATTAGATTTAGGGGCTAGTGTCAATTTATTGCCGTACTCTGTGTACGAGGAATTTGGGCTTGGCGAGTTGAAGCCCACTACTGTCACTCTTCAATTGGCTGACCGGTCCCTCAGAGTGGCACGTGGCATGATTGAGGATGTGCTAGTTAAGGTTGATAGGTTCTACTTCCCTGTTGACTTTTTGGTGTTAGATATGGAATCGGTAACCAGTTCTAAGAAACCTGTTGACTTTTTGGTGTTAGATATGGAATCGGTAACCAGTTCCATCTACCTCCTCCCACTCCTCCATGAGTGGCTAGTCTCCTTTTCTAGGGTTTTGAAGAAACCCTAGCCAATGTAATAGGTTTTTCTTTTTTGATTTTATATTATGTAAAGGTTTGAACCATTGTATGGTGTTTATGGTGTTTTTCTGTTGGAGGCGATTAAGCAAGTACCATCATATGCCAAATTTCTGAAGGACCTTTGTATGCAAAAGCGTAAATCTGGGACACATGTGTCCCAAAAGGTCCTACTCACGGAGCAAGTAAGCTCCATCTTGTTGAATGACACACCTGCTAAGCTTAAGGACCCGGGTGCCCCAACCATTGCATGCATTATAGGGGACCATTTCATTGATAGGGCCTTATTAGATTTAGGGGCTAGTGTCAATTTATTGCCGTACTCTGTGTACGAGGAATTTGGGCTTGGCGAGTTGAAGCCCACTACTGTCACTCTTCAATTGGCTGACCGGTCCCTCAGAGTGCCACGTGGCATGATTGAGGATGTGCTAGTTAAGGTTGATAGGTTCTACTTCCCTGTTGACTTTTTGGTGTTACATATGGAATCGGTAACCAGTTCTAAGAAACCTGTTGACTTTTTGGTGTTAGATATGGAATCGGTAACCAGTTCCATCTACCTCCTCCCACTCCTCCATGAGTGGCTAGTCTCCTTTTCTAGGGTTTTGAAGAAACCCTAGCCATGTAATAGGTTTTTCTTTTTTGATTTTATATTATGTAATGGTTTGAACCATTGTATGGTGTTTTAGAAATTCTTTATATATAATTTTTTTGGGTGAATAAGACATAAAATAAAAAAAAACAGAGATTACACAAATACAAGTGGCATACCCCAGGACCTAAAAGGAACTATACAAGAAGGAACAAATAAAAGGAAAACTGTGACAAAACCATAACAGAGGAGAATTCTAGCCCAAAATATGTTCATGAGCCGCATACTTTCCGAATGAGGACCATGAACACACCCAAACAATAGAGTCTTTATATATAATTTTCATTATCTTTTCAAATATTTGACTTTCTGTGATTGTTGAATATTATCCATACATGAGTTTTCTATTCCTTCACATTCAAGGTATGGGACGAACCATGCTACGAGGAACGAGTCGTATCACTACCCTAGTTTAGAGTGAACGATTCGTATTACTTGAGATGGTTCGTGCTCGTACATTGAATGTGATGATCTTCTTGTTAAATGTTTTGAGCTTGTAGTTGCGAAGCATTAATCCGTTCAAACCATAGCATAATTAATTTCAATTGGAAACCATAATTATGTGGTTAGTGGTGAATTCTCTACCCTTTAATTTTTCCCTAATTCAGTAAACCCAATTTCACTTATTATTGATAATTTAATTCCTTAGTTTAATTTATTCATTATTAAATTAGGTTATAAACAACCAATCTTTTTATCAAAATTAATTTAGGAATTTGACAATTAAATTAGTTTAATTTCACAGTAGTCCCTGCGGATCGATACCTGGACTTGCCATTATTCTGATAGAATTTGGTATAGTTTAGTATTTAATTTTGGTGTGTTCAACGACCCATCAAATTTTGGCGCCGTTGCCGGGGACTTCTGGCGAAATTAGTTAATTTAAAGTTACATTCTTATTTTAATTTTTAGTTTAGGATTTTATGCTTTTGGTGTTGCTAAGTGTGCAGAGCATTTGAAATTTGAGCTATCACTGAAGTGCAAGCGAAGCGCAGCCGAGCTTTAAAAAAAAAAAAAAAAACCGCAGCGCTAAAGTGAGTAAACAGAAGCAAACACTCACAAGCAAACCACCAAAGTGCTAAAACGGAAGTCAAAGCTCAAACAGAGGTTGGAGACAACGTCTACACGTCAAGCATCCGTAAGACGAGTAAAGCATTTTCGTTAAACCGCTGTGAGTATTTCTTCCTTTGGTATTTTGCTTTTATACTTAGTGCACAGAGTCGGAACTTGTGTGTGTGTTTGGGTAGTGTATGCACGGGCGTCGTTCTTGTCGCCCTGAATTGTGGAGTTTGGACCTTGAACTAGAAAGGACCCTTAGGAGACTTAGGACCTCTGCCCGTATTCCTAGGCTTGAATATTCATACATTGAGCCATTAGAGATGGCAGATCCTAATGTCCCGAATGTGCCTAACCGGACACTTAAGGATTATTTTACACCCACCGCATATACATCACCATCATGCTTCCAATTACCCAACACCACTGCTGCTCATTATGAGATTAAGTCCAGTACTATACAAATGCTCCCATCATTCCATGGACTAACTCATGATGACCCTTATAAGCATTTGAATGAATTTTTGGAAATTTGCTCGACAGTGAGGATCCAGAATTTCACAAATGAGGCTTTAATGTTGCGATTGTTTCCATTCTCGTTAAAGGATAAAGCCAAACACTGGCTAAATTCTTTACCTGCTAATTCAATCACAACTTGGGACCAATTACAGCAACGGTTCTTGGAGAAGTACTTTCCCATAGGTAAAACCAACCAGCTTAGGCGAGCCATCACAAACTTTGCTCAAATGGATGGCGAGCAATTCCATGAGACGTGGGAAAGACTTAGAGACCTTCTCCAACAGTGTCCTCACCACCAAGTGCCTAATTGGCAACTTGTTCAAACATTTTATTATGGCTTAACTGAGCTGCACCGCCAAACGGTGGATTCGTCCTGTGGTGGGACATTTATGTCTAAAAATGATGCCGAGGCATGGCAATTGTTTGAGAACCTAAGTGATAATTCCCTTCACCATGCATCCGCAGCCCGGCAAGTCCAGCAACCCGTAGTTGGAGCCCCGAAAAGAGGGGGCATTTATGAGGTCGAGCAAAACCTAGAGTTAGCCCAACAAGTAGAGGCACTATCCCGCAAGACAGACCACTTATTAGCTACGAGACATGCCCCTACCCAGCAAGATCAGCCTCAATTCTGTGAGGCATGTGTTATATGTGCGAGCCCTGCTCATGACTTGAGTGAGTGCCCTTCGGCATCACAATTTCCGGAGTTAGTCCAAGAGCATGTGAATGTGGCTCAAGGATTCTCCAACCCGGGTAATGACCCATACTCCAACACATATAATCCGGGATGGAGAAATCACCCTAACCTCTCATGGAGACCCCCTTCACAAGGCACTTCTTATAATCCTCCACCACCAAGGCAGAATTTCAATAATTTTGCCAACCAATCATCCTACCAACCACCGCAACCTTATCGACCCCCACAACTGTACCGGCAACCACAACCCTCGCCTGTTCCTCAGGGCAACTCTGTCTTTGAGACACAGGTGCTGGAAGTTCTCTCAGAACTTAAGGGGTTAGCACCAATAGTTCACCCCCACACTCACTCTATTGCCAAGATAGAGACCCAATTGGGTCAAATAGCTAACTACATGAATCGGAGAGAGGAGGGAAAATTACCAAGTCAAACTGTGGCCAACCCTAAGGGACAATACGGGGCAGAGAGTTCGGGTGGGAATGGTAAGCAACATGAGCAAGTGCAGGCGGTGGTTGCTTTGAGAAGTGGTAGGGAGTTAGAGCCTCAGTCGGTTGCGCCAGATGCAACTAGAGTTAAGAAGGGTGACATTGGGGGTACACCTAATGAGAGCAAGGGTGAGGGGGAAACACTTAAGAGGGATAAGTTAGTCCCTAGCACTCCATATGTGCCTAAGGCACCCTTTCCCCAATGCCTCGATACACCGTCCCCTTTTAATAAGAAGGCGGCATCTATGGAGGCAATGATGAATGTTTTTAAACAGGTAAAAATCAACTTCCCCCTGTTGGAGGCGATTAAGCAAGTACCATCATATGCCAAATTTCTGAAGGACCTTTGTATGCAAAAGCGTAAATCTAGGACACATGTGTCCCAAAAGGTCCTACTCACGGAGCAAGTAAGCTCCATCTTGTTGAATGACACACCTCCTAAGCTTAAGGACCCGGGTGCCCCAACCATTGCATGCATTATAGGGGACCATTTCATTGATAGGGCCTTATTAGATTTAGGGGCTAGTGTCAATTTATTGCCGTACTCTGTGTACGAGGAATTTGGGCTTGGCGAGTTGAAGCCCACTACTGTCACTCTTCAATTGGCTGACCGGTCCCTCAGAGTGGCACGTGGCATGATTGAGGATGTGCTAGTTAAGGTTGATAGGTTCTACTTCCCTGTTGACTTTTTGGTGTTAGATATGGAATCGGTAACCAGTTCTAAGAAACCTGTTGACTTTTTGGTGTTAGATATGGAATCGGTAACCAGTTCCATCTACCTCCTCCCACTCCTCCATGAGTGGCTAGTCTCCTTTTCTAGGGTTTTGAAGAAACCCTAGCCAATGTAATAGGTTTTTCTTTTTTGATTTTATATTATGTAAAGGTTTGAACCATTGTATGGTGTTTATGGTGTTTTTCTGTTGGAGGCGATTAAGCAAGTACCATCATATGCCAAATTTCTGAAGGACCTTTGTATGCAAAAGCGTAAATCTAGGACACATGTGTCCCAAAAGGTCCTACTCACGGAGCAAGTAAGCTCCATCTTGTTGAATGACACACCTCCTGATTCGGGGTAGATTGTTGTCTATCACAAATGATCCTAGAAATGCAGGTGATAACTGGTACATTGACCATTGGAATCTGCCTGCTACTGTCCTGAAGCCCCATGCTCTCGGCACTGGGAGGGCTGCTGAGTGATGTGAGTTCACTATATGAGGGTTGAGTGATTGTAAGCAAACAGAGTGTTTCTTTTCTAACTGTTTTCTTCATGTGTAGTAATGAGGAGTGCTTGGATCAGTGTGGGTTGAGTGATGTGAGTCCAAAATTGACAACTGACAGAATTGTGGGTTGAGTGAAATAGCTTCTCATAAATGTTTTATCTAATGTTTTTTTGGGTGAATATATAATTTTTTGGGTGAATAAGTTTTATCTAATGTTTATATATATTGTAAGTTTTATGTGCAGGCTATGGAGTAATGCTTTGCTGTGTGGGTTGAGTGATGAGAGTTTATATACTGTGTGCTAAATTCCATCTGAGTGAAGTGAGGTTATTGAGGGTTTAGTGATGTGAGACATATATTGTGGTTATCTGTTTACTGGAATCTTTCAGGATCCCTAATGAATGTGTTTACTCAATTCTGGCAGGAAGTTCTATATGGTCTAGTGGAGGTCTACATCTTGGTTTTGATTCTTGGGATACTCGGCTTGAAGCTGGCTGCTGAATGCGCCGCTGGTTGTTTCATCAGGGATATAAGCTGTTTTCTTTTCTGTTTTAACATCTTAGCTATTTTACCTATCCTAGCGGGGTGTGCTAGGAAGTAACTGGTCCATCTTTGACCTATCTTTGTTTTTATTACTTTACTGTTGGTTTTGGATTTGGCAGTCCACAGGTTATATTTTGTTTTGCTATTATGGGGCTGTTTACCCCTCGGCTTTGGGCTATTCTCTAGCAGGGTTTTTTGTTCACCGTTCCGGTTTCTCGGTTTTGGTGCCGTTGTTTTGTGTTGCTATGGGTTTGTTTTGGTCTCGGTTTTTAGTAGTCCTTCGCAGTGTTCATTATCCCTATCTCTCTTGATATGGCTGCTGAACAGTGTATGTTTCTTTTGGGTTTTGTTTTCGCTTTGCGTTAGCTTTTTGGTTTTTCTGGGTTTCTGTTTCTCCTGTATAGTTGCTGTAGGGCCTGGGGTATTCCCCTTGTAATCTTGTATATCTTTTGTCTTTAATTTATGTCTTATTCACCCAAAAAAAAAGGACCCGGGTGCCCCAACCATTGCATGCATTATAGGGGACCATTTCATTGATAGGGCCTTATTAGATTTAGGGGCTAGTGTCAATTTATTGCCATACTCTGTGTACGAGGAATTTGGGCTTGGCGAGTTGAAGCCCACTACTGTCACTCTTCAATTGGCTGACCGGTCCCTCAGAGTGCCACGTGGCATGATTGAGGATGTGCTAGTTAAGGTTGATAGGTTCTACTTCCCTGTTGACTTTTTGGTGTTACATATGGAATCGGTAAACAGTTCTAAGAAACCTGTTGACTTTTTGGTGTTAGATATGGAATTGGTAACCAGTTCCATCTACCTCCTCTCACTCCTCCATGAGTGGCTAGTCTCCTTTTCTAGGGTTTTGAAGAAACCCTAGCCATGTAATAGGTTTTTCTTTTTTGATTTTATATTATGTAAAGGTTTGAACCATTGTATGGTGTTTTAGAAATTCTTTATATATAATTTTTTTGGGTGAATAAGACATAAAATAAAAAAAAACAGAGATTACACAAATACAAGGGGCATACCCCAGGACCTAAAAGGAACTATACAAGAAGGAACAAATAAAAGGAAAACTGTGACAAAACCATAACAGAGGAGAATTCTAGCCCAAAATATGTTCATGAGCCACATACTTTCCGAATGAGGACCATGAACACACCCAAACAATAGAGTCTTTATATATAATTTTCATTATCTTTTCAAATATTTGACTTTCTGTGATTGTTGAATATTATCCATACATGAGTTTTCTATTCCTTCACATTCAAGGTATGGGACGAACCATGCTACGAGGAACGAGTCGTATCACTACCCTAGTTTAGAGTGAACGATTCGTATTACTTGAGATGGTTCGTGCTCGTACATTGAATGTGATGATCTTCTTGTTAAATGTTTTGAGCTTGTAGTTGCGAAGCATTAATCCGTTCAAACCATAGCATAATTAATTTCAATTGGAAACCCTAATTATGTGGTTAGTGGTGAATTCTCTACCCTATAATTTTTCCCTAATTCAGTAAACCCAATTTCATTTATTATTGATAATTTAATTCCTTAGTTTAATTTATTCATTATTAAATTAGGTTATAAACAACCAATCTTTTTATCAAAATTAATTTAGGAATTTGACAATTAAATTAGTTTAATTTCACAATAGTCCCTGTGGATCGATACCTGGACTTGCCATTATTCTGATAGAATTTGGTATAGTTTAGTATTTAATTTTGGTGTGTTCAACGACCCATCAAATTTTGGCGCCGTTGCCGGGGACTTCTGGCGAAATTAGTTAATTTAAAGTTACATTCTTATTTTAATTTTTAGTTTAGGATTTTATGCTTTTGGTGTTGCTAAGTGTGCAGAGCATTTGAAATTTGAGCTCTCACTGAAGTGCAAGCGAAGCGCAGCCGAGCTTTAAAAAAAAAAAAAAAAAACCGCAGCGCTAAAGTGAGTAAACAGAAGCAAACACTCACAAGCAAACCACCAAAGTGCTAAAACGGAAGTCAAAGCTCAAACAGAGGTTGGAGACAATGTCTACACGTCAAGCATCCGTAAGACGAGTAAAGCGTTTTCGTTAAACCGCTGTGAGTATTTCTTCCTTTGGTATTTTGCTTTTATACTTAGTGCACAGAGTCGGAACTTGTGTGTGTGTTTGGGTAGTGTATGCACGGGCGTCGTTCTTGTCGCCCTGAGTTGTGGAGTTTGGACCTTGAACTAGAAAGGACCCTTAGGAGACTTAGGACCTCTGCCCGTATTCCTAGGCTTGAATATTCATACATTGAGCCATTAGAGATGGCAGATCCTAATGTCCCGAATGTGCCTAACCGGACACTTAAGGATTACTTTACACCCACCGCATATACATCACCATCATGCTTCCAATTACCCAACACCACTGCTGCTCATTATGAGATTAAGTCCAGCACTATACAAATGCTCCCATCATTCCATGGACTAACTCATGATGACCCTTATAAGCATTTGAATGAATTTTTGGAAATTTGCTCGACAGTGAGGATCCAGAATTTCACAAATGAGGCTTTAATGTTGCGATTGTTTCCATTCTCGTTAAAGGATAAAGCCAAACACTGGCTAAATTCTTTACCTGCTAATTCAATCACAACTTGGGACCAATTACAGCAACGGTTCTTGGAGAAGTACTTTCCCATAGGTAAAACCAACCAGCTTAGGCGAGCCATCACAAACTTTGCTCAAATGGATGGCGAGCAATTCCATGAGACGTGGGAAAGACTTAGAGACCTTCTCCAACAGTGTCCTCACCACCAAGTGCCTAATTGGCAACTTGTTCAAACATTTTATTATGGCTTAACTGAGCTGCACCGCCAAATGGTGGATTCGTCCTGTGGTGGGACATTTATGTCTAAAAATGATGCCAAGGCATGGCAATTGTTTGAGAACCTAAGTGATAATTCCCTTCACCATGCATCCGCAGCCCGGCAAGTCCAGCAACCCGTAGTTGGAGCCCCGAAAAGAGGGGGCATTTATGAGGTCGAGCAAAACCTAGAGTTAGCCCAACAAGTAGAGGCACTATCCCGCAAGACAGACCACTTATTAGCTACGAGACATGCCCCTACCCAGCAAGATCAGCCTCAATTCTGTGAGGCATGTGTTATATGTGCGAGCCCTGCTCATGACTTGAGTGAGTGCCCTTCGGCATCACAATTTCCGGAGTTAGTCCAAGAGCATGTGAATGTGGCTCAAGGATTCTCCAACCCGAGTAATGACCCATACTCCAACACATATAATCCGGGATGGAGAAATCACCCTAACCTCTCATGGAGACCCCCTTCACAAGGCACTTCTTATAATCCTCCACCACCAATGCAGAATTTCAATAATTTTGCCAACCAATCATCCTACCAACCACCGCAACCTTATCGACCCCCACAACTGTACCGGCAACCACAACCCTCGCCTGTTCCTCAGGGCAACTCTGTCTTTGAGACACAGGTGCTGGAAGTTCTCTCAGAACTTAAGGGGTTAGCACCAATAGTTCACTCCCACACTCACTCTATTGCCAAGATAGAGACCCAATTGGGTCAAATAGCTAACTACATGAATCGGAGAAAGGAGGGAAAATTACCAAGTCAAACTGTGGCCAACCCTAAGGGACAATACGGAGCAGAGAGTTCGGGTGGGAATGGTAAGCAACATGAGCAAGTGCAGGCGGTGGTTGCTTTGAGAAGTGGTAGGGAGTTAGAGCCTCAGTCGGTTGCGCCAGATGCAACTAGAGTTAAGAAGGGTGACATTGGGGGTACACCTAATGAGAGCAAGGGTGAGGGGGAAACACTTAAGAGGGATAAGTTAGTCCCTAGCACTCCATATGTGCCTAAGGCACCCTTTCCCCAATGCCTCGATACACCGTCCCCTTTTAATAAGAAGGCGGCATCTATGGAGGCAATGATGAATGTTTTTAAACAGGTAAAAATCAACTTCCCCCTGTTGGAGGCGATTAAGCAAGTACCATCATATGCCAAATTTCTGAAGGACCTTTGTATGCAAAAGCGTAAATCTAGGACACATGTGTCCCAAAAGGTCCTACTCACGGAGCAAGTAAGCTCCATCTTGTTGAATGACACACCTCCTAAGCTTAAGGACCCGGGTGCCCCAACCATTGCATGCATTATAGGGGACCATTTCATTGATAGGGCCTTATTAGATTTAGGGGCTAGTGTCAATTTATTGCCGTACTCTGTGTACGAGGAATTTGGGCTTGGCGAGTTGAAGCCCACTACTGTCACTCTTCAATTGGCTGACCGGTCCCTCAGAGTGGCACGTGGCATGATTGAGGATGTGCTAGTTAAGGTTGATAGGTTCTACTTCCCTGTTGACTTTTTGGTGTTAGATATGGAATCGGTAACCAGTTCTAAGAAACAAATCCCGGTGATCTTAGGTCGACCTTTCTTGGCTACAGCCAATGCATGCATAAATTGTCGGACCGGGGTTATGGAAGTTTCGTTTGGCAACATGCAAGTGAAACTTAATGTTTTCCAAGCATCCCAACAACCTCATGAGAGAGAGGAGTGCTTATTAGTGGATGTTGTGGATGAGATTGTGGAGGAGGCTTTGCCCTCCATTCTTGTAGAGGACCCTTTAGAGGCTTGTCTAGGTCATTTTGGGTTTGAAAATTTTGATATTGATGGGTCAGTTAAGGAGGTTTTGAAATTGTTGGATGCGGGTATCATATACCCCATCTCAGATAGCAAGTGGGTGAGTCCCACACAAGTGGTGCCCAAGAAATCGGGCATCACTATTGTTGAGAATGAGGGAGGAGAGTTAGTCCCCACACGAACCACTACTGGGTGGCGAGGCTGCATTGATTATAGGAGACTAAATTCATCGACTAGGAAGGATCATTTTCCTTTACCCAGGGGTTTGATGGACCCATTTTATTATGATTGATAGATTGATTCCTTATTCTCTTTTCTTTCCCTTCTATGTTATTTTGTTTTTCTTTGTTCTCGTCATGCTTTATTTGCGTCTAGGAGACTTTAAATCCTCTAAAGGTGTAATTCCTTTGGCGTTAGCCGTGCCCGAACGACATCTGACGGTCTGGTATAGCCACCTAACCGTGTTTGTAGTGAGTTCCTAGGAGACCAACTGAGACGGTGGAAACTAGAGTTCGAATGGCAAAGCCTAGAACACAAAGGTTTGGGATTTCCGAGACTAGAGTCTGGTTTAAATACCTAGGGGTGTGAAGATTGCTTCAAAACTACCTTGGCTTGAACTCTGTATGGCAGCCCCATAGGTTGAGGTAGCTTTATGCGCCTCGATTCTGGATACCGAATCAACCTAGTCTGTCACCCTGTTGGAAAATAGGGAAAGTTACAAACACAGTTAGGGAGAAAAGTAGTACCCGTGGTTTTCACGTGAAGATTATACCTTTAGTAGGCATTCCGTTATTTTCTTATGTGCTATATTTATTTCGGATGTCAATTGAAGGTAGAAATGCGTAGTTTTGATTTAAAAAATAAAATAAAATAAAAAAGAAGGGTTATACTTGTTCAATTTAAAAATATAAAAAATAAATAAATAAACAATAATAATAGTTTTCATACTTGTTCAATTTTACAAAGTAAAAAAAAATAAAAATACAAAAATAAAAAAAAATCTGTGTTATACTTCAAAAAAAAATAAAAAAATAAAAAATAAAAACAAAAAGATGGCTCGCATGTGCGGCACTGAGCACGCATATGGGGAAAAAAATTTCACCAAAACATAGTTGCACTCTGCTTAATAAGCAGGCAGCTGCGTTGACCAAGCTGCACGTGCGGCTTAGGCCCAGCACGTGTGGGACGCCGATTTAATAAAAAAAAAAAAAAAATTCACGAGGAGTTGCAAATCGCCGCATGTGCGGCCATGTGCGGAAAAGTTGTGCATCTGGTTTTGTTTTTCTTATTTTTATTATTATTATTTTTTTCTTTTCTTTCATTTTTAATTTGTTGAAGTAAATAAATACATAAATAAATTTGAAAAATAAATAAATAAATATACAATTATTTTATTTATAATTTTTTATATAAAAAAAAATTCGACTTTTATTTATTTTTATTTTCTATTTTCTATTTTCGAAAGAAAAAAAAAAAAAAACTCAGAAAGCATGGTGCTAACAATAATCTTAATTTTGTTTTTTTTTATTTGCTATATTTGTTTAGTTTAAATTACTTCGCAGTAATTCTGGATTAGTTTAATTAGTTAGTCGATTTTGGTTTTATTTTTATTTTTATTATTATACTTGTGTAGTTAGTAATGTTATTTTTATTTTTCTTTTATACTGTAATTGTTCATTTAATGAATAAGCAGTTTAGTTGGGGAAGAAAGTAGAGCCTCTCTCTCTAGAATCTAGAGAGAGCAAGCTCCCCCCGGTGGTATTTCGTGGTGGTGTTGCTTTGGTGCAGTTCAGGCCATTTGTTTAGCTCCTCAAGCCATTAAGTTGAGTCTGAGTGAGTATGTTTTCAGTTTTGTAATGCTCCGGCAGAGAGGTGGAGTGGTTTTGCTCTCTATCTTTGTGTCAAATAGAGGTTTTATGGAAGATTTATGTGGTTCTTGTTGTTTTAGTCCGGCCATTTTCAACATGGCTGGTCTTGGGTCTTGGTTGTCTCACTCCTGGGTTCATCTCCTAGGTTCATGTGTTAAGCTCGGTGACCAATATCCATGTGCTGGGTAGTGGTTCATGTGTTCGTGGGTTCTGTGTTTCTGCTGGTAGTTTTGCTAGTTGGTGCTGACTGTATTGCTAAAGAGCCGGTGTCTGTTTTACAGATTCGGTAGGTGTTTTGGGCTGCCAGCGGTGGTGTGTCGCCGGATGTGCTGGGTCTGTTGACTGCTCCAAGCTCCGTAAATGGCAAGCTTTTGGTTGTTACGGGCCCGTGTTGAAATGGAGCTATTTGCATGGTTCTCCGGCGCTGGTTAGTTTGGGCTACCGGCGCCGCTGTTACTGTTTGAGATACAGGCAGCGTGTTGTAGGAGTTGGCGTGAGCTGCTCGTTTCTGGGTGCTTCGCTGGATTCTGAGGCAACGTCTGTTTTTTGTTGTTTTGGGGTTTAGTTATCTCTGGTTTCATGGCAGCAACAGTTAGGAACGTTGTCATTCCAAAGCTTGCACCGTCGATCATGGTGCGTGTTTTCTCCGGCGCTAGTCTGTCCATGTTGCTGGCGTCGCATGGAGGAGGTAGCCTGGTGCAAATGGTTGGAACCTCACGCTCGTTGGTGCGAGTGACCACGGTTGTGGTGCCGTGTGACAGAGGTCGGCGTGCAGACCTATCTGCTCTCTGGAGCACTGTGTTGCTTGTTGGGATGGGTAATAGTCTAATCATCTTTATATATATTATATTTATATATTCTATATATTGGTGGTTTGTTGTTCCCAGAATGTGCTGAGTTGGTAGGTACCATATTTTGTGCTCACGGTGGATTTGGGTCACGTGGGTGGGCCACAGTTTACTTTAATGACTGATACATATTTTATGGTGGGCCTACGTGTAGTTTATATGGGGTGTTTTTGGACTTCTTTTTGGTGGGCAAGTGGGACCCGACAAGATTTTCACTTCCTGTCCTTGGACCTCCATACTTGGTGAAGACCTGGGTCTTATATTGGTCATTATTTGTGTGTTTTTTTTTCAGCGGATTGGCTATGCGTTTTGGGTTTGATTAAGTGGGTATTTTGAGATCATTTATTTCTATTTAGCCTCACTGCAGTGGTTTACCAATTATAGTTGATTTTTATTTTGATTAATCGTGTGATCCTCATGTGACTCGATATGAGGTGAGTTTTGAGCCATCTCCGCCAAGAGTGATTGAGGGGTCACTGCTTTGGGGAATAGTGGTTCGATGACTTGCTGAGTTAGAGACTGGGAGATGAGCGGGAGGATAGCTACCAGTTTATGGTTGCTTCTTGTCTTCATGTGACCCTTTCTAATTGATTATATTGCCACGCCTGACATGGAGTGAAGGGCACACTGCCGTGGGGTTTGAGGCTTGTGATCTACCAAGATAGGGACTGGGGGATGTGATGTTTGATCTTATGCGATTTTTGACTATGTATTGGGCTATTGCTGTGGGGCTATTGTTTTTTGCTACAACTCCGTAGACCGTTGATGATGGTTACTGCTCGTGCTAGCTTCATGTGACTCTGTCGGGATATGTCATGGGATATATTTTTTCCTCTGTCATGGCTTTGGTTAAGTGGCTAGGATGTCACGGCTGTGAGGAGTGGAAGGCTTACTGGATTCCATGTGCTCATCTTCGGTAGAGACTGGCGGCTTGTGGGGGTGGCTATCCTTTTGGATCGGGCTTGTGGGTTGCAGCTTTGTGTGTTGTTTGTTATGTTTAAATAGCTTTGTGGTGCTTGTTTGTACCTTTGCCCATATATCCACCCCAAGTTTCCATCTATTATCTCTGATGGTAGGGGTTACTTGGGGACAAAAGGATATATGGGCAAAGTTGGGTTATGTTCTTTCTTTGTTGTTCTTGTGTTTCCCCCCCTATCTTATGGGGGTGCTTTAGCAGTTTATGTTGGTTATGTAATCGTTCATTTATTTGTTGGGTGTACCTGGGGTATGCCCCTTGTAAACTTGTATATTTCATTGTCTTTATTTTATGACTTACTTACCCAAAAAAAAAAAAAAAAAAGCAGTTTAGTTTTTATTTTATTTTCTTTTCTTCTCTTCTTTTAAGTAGTTTAGTTTATCATTTAATGAATAAGTCGTTTCGCTTAGTTTAGTTTACAATTTATTTAATTTATTTAAAGGTCATTTTCATTCATTTTTTTTTAATTATTTTCGTTTTTATTAACAAAAAAAAAAAAGACAAAGAAAAGTGTGAGTGTATATATGTTACTCTCTGCCTACCTGGATGTGCACCTACAATTCTGGTAATTTTCTCTCATTTCTCTTTACTTTTCCATTGAGGACAATGTCATATTCAAGTTGGGGGATGAGGGTTATATTTTATTTTGTGCATTCCTATTTGGCTCATAATTCATGCTTATACCTGTTTCACTTGACTGCATTACTTCACCTGATGTGACTTTTTGCTAGTAGGGTGATGATATTTGCATATGTTATTTGGAGAGCATAGTAGACTTGTATGAAAAGGATTTATTGGGTAGATACTTGCATGCCATGTTTGCACGAGGAGAGTTGTCTATGTTTGTGGTATTAGTACACTTGTCATGAGTATGCCTTAATTCACATGAGCACATTATCATAGCAGTGATCTTTTTATTATAATCCCTGGTGTACATCATTGATAATAGCTAGAGTTGCAGAAAAGAATAAATGAGGAGCCAAGATTCTTAAAAAAAAAAAAAAAAAAAAAAAAAAAAAAAAAAACACTTGTCTAGTTTGGGTCCGTAGCCTTTTTAACTCGAGTTATTAAGCCCGTAGGGGTGTCTCTACAACTAATGCCCTAAAACCGTCTGGTTTGGGAGTCATTGGCCCAATGCTTGTTACATGGGTTAATTAGAAAGCTTAAGGGACATGGACATTGCACAGTTAAGGAAAAATAAGAAGAATGACTTGTTCGGATTCGTAGCCTTTTCAACTCGAGTTATTAAGCCCGTAAGGGTGTCTTTACACCTAGTGCCCTAAAATCGTCTGGTTTGGGAGTCATTGGCCCAATGCTTGTTATATGGGTTGATTAGAAAGCTTAATGGATCAGGACATTGCACAGTCATTTAAAAAAAAATAATAATAAAAAATAAATAAATAAATAAAATAAAAAATAAAAATAACTTTTGAAAATCTTGGCTGCAACAGGTTAGTTTTTCTGTATATGATAGGTGTTATTATGAGTTACACTGGGCTATTATAGTGGATAGTTAACTAATATGGAGATTGCACTTTACACCGAGGGTACTCATGACTTGTCTACTAGCATGCACAAGTATAGGGAACTTTACTTTTGTATTAACTGAATTGTGGTTTTGACTCAATAGGTTCCTTCATGCTTGTCAACTGTGTCTTTAATGACTCATGATGTCTAAATATCACACTGTAGTGGCACATAAGTTGATTGTTAGGTGGAGTAGTGTGGTCATTTGTTATTGAGTATATATGAATATGTTAATGTTTGTGGGTATCATTTCTGGAAACCCCCACGAGACTTTACTCGTCCACCTGGGATAACCTTGTAGTTTAAAGGCTTGTTGCATATGTTAAATGCAACCGTTTTCCCACGAAAGAGGAAATAGATAGATTTTGTTTTATTTTATTTTATTTTACTTGCTTGAGGACTAGCAAGTGGTAAGTTGGGGGATGTGATTAAGGCCGAAATGTACATCATTGATGCCGTTAATTAGAATCTCTTAATTTCACTTGTTGATCAAATTGTATATTTTATGTGTATTGAGTGTCAATCAGGTTGTACATCGTCGGAGCATAAAATGAGCAAAAAGACAGAATTTGGGTAGAGTTGACTTTCTCGCACGTGCGTTAACTTTTTCCGCATGCGCGTTGACTTTCCCGCACGTGCGTTGACTTTTTCTGGGAAAGTCAAACCGACGTTTTAAACCTATTTGGACGAGATTGAAAGTATAAAAAGGCAAGTAAAAGGCTGGATTAGGGTTCGGAAGTTGTTTTGACCTAAAGAGAGAGGCTAGGGTTTGAAAAAAATATGAAGAAACAAGAAGCTTCAAAGATGTCTCCCATGGTGGTTCCTTCTCCATCTACCTCCTCCCACTCCTCCAAGAGTGGCTAGTCTCCTTTTCTAGGGTTTTGAAGAAACCCTAGCCATGTAATAGGTTTTACTTTTTTGATTTTATATTATATAAAGGTTTGAACCATTGTATGGTGTTTTAAAAATTCTTTATATATAATTTTCATTATCTTTTCAAATATTTGACTTTCTGTGATTGTTGAATATTATCCATACATGAGTTTTCTATTCCTTCACATTTAAGGTATGGGACGAACCATGCTACGAGGAACGAGTCGTATCACTACCCTAGTTTAGAGTGAACGATTCGTATTACTTGAGATGGTTCGTGCTCGTACATTGAATGTGATGATCTTCTTGTTAAATGTTTTGAGCTTGTAGTTGCGAAGCATTAATCCGTTCAAACCATAGCATAATTAATTTCAATTGGAAACCCTAATTATGTGGATAGTGGTGAATTCTCTACCCTAGAATTTTTCCCTAATTCAGTAAACCCAATTTCATTTATTATTGATAATTTAATTTCTTAGTTTAATTTATTCGTTATTAAATTAGGTTATAAACAACCAATCTTTTTATCAAAATTAATTTAGGAATTTGACAATTAAATTAGTTTAATTTCACAATAGTCCTTGTGGATCGATACCTGGACTTGCAATTATTCTGATAGAATTTGGTATAGATTAGTATTTAATTTTGGTATGTTCAACAACCCATCAAATTTTGGTGTGTTCAACGGAATGCGGTCTTAGGAATATCCTCCTCCCTGACCCTCAACTGGTGGTAACCCGATCTCAAGTCTATCTTAGAGAAACAACGGGAACCCTTCAACTGGTCAAACAGATCATCTATACGGGGCATAGGGTACTTATTCTTGACCGTAGCCCGATTCAACTTCCGGTAGTCTATACACAATCTCAAGGCACCATCTTTCTTTTTAGCAAAGAGGGTCGGTGCTCCCCACGGCGAAACACTAGGGCGAACAAAACCCTTATCTAGCAATTCCTGGAGCTGAATCTTCAAGTCACTCAACTCGGCTGGGGCAAAATGATAAGGTGCCATAGAAACCGGCGCTGTGCCGGGCACTAAATCAATAGAGAACTCTATCTCTCGATGAGGTGGTAAACTAACGAGATCCTCGGGAAAAACATTCGAATACTCACAAACCACCCTTGGTAATACAATCTGGGTCTCATCACACTCACCACTCATAAAGCTAGCAAGTAGACCACTAAGCTCATTCCGCCCTCGCGGATTATACATCGGTGGCAACACACTACCAACCCGATCCCCCAAGAAATGGAAACACTCCCCGCTCAAGGTACAAACCGTGACCCTCTGGCGGTAGCAATCAATAACGGCCCGGTATGACGATAGCCAGTCTATACCCAAAATAACATCAAAACCCTTCATGGGCATGACAACAAAAGGAAAAGGAAGCCTATGGTCGGCGACCTCTATATCACAACCTCAAGTTTCAAGATCAACTCACCTCCAACAGGCGATACTACACATATAGGAGATGCTAACTGTGCCAACTCCAATTCCAAAACAGATGCAAATGCAGCAGACACAAAAGAATGAGATGCACCCGTATCAATCAATACACTAGCAACCGAGTTGCAAAACAGAAAAGTACCTCTCACTACTGATGGAACCGGTACTAGGTCCTGCGCGGTAACAGCATACACGCGCCCTGGAGGCCCCTGATTTACCTACTCACCTCTAGGAGCAAAGGACTGCTGTACTGACTGGGACGACGAAGCTCCCGGATTTGCCTTCGAGGCCTGCACAGACTGAGCTGGCTGATAACTCTGCATCTGCCTAGAACCAGACGCACCTGAAGTAGCACTCAACTGCGGGCAATACCTCTTCAGGTGCCCAGGCTGACCACACTGATAGCAAGACAAAGACTGGCCCCTGCCCTGACTCTGGCCCTGAGGTCTAGCTGAAGAAGAAGCAGCTCGCTGACCCCCTCCCTTCTGCGGGCAAACCGAAGACTTGTGACCCAGCTGGCCACACGCAAAACAAGTCAAGCCTCCCTGACTACCTCTCCCAGAGCCCGCACTCGGCACTGGAAAGGTCGATCTAGCCACACCACCCTGAGACTGCGGCGGGTTAGAACCCCTCTGTCTCCTGCCATCACCCTGACCATCTTGGCTTCTCTTGGAGCCTCTCTGCCCCTCATCCTCCTCCTGCATCATGAGCACCACATGAGCTGCCGCATCCACCAAACATTGGCCTTTTCCGGGTGATAGTGCAACTCAAAATCATAGTCCTCAATGAACTCCATCCACCTTCTCTGCCTCAAATTCAAGTCTCTCTGTGTAAACAGATACTTCAAACTCTTGTGGTCCGAGAACACCTCGAACCTCTCACCATAAAGGTAGTGCGTCCAAATCTTCAAGGCAAAGATCATTGCTGCTAACTCTAAGTCGTGTGTAGGGTAGTTCTTCTCGTGTATTTTCAACTGACGTGAGCCATAAGCTACCACTTTGCCCTCTTGCATCAACACACAGCCCAAACCCTCTCGTGAGGCATCACAATAAACCGCATAGCCCAACCCTCTCTCCGGAATAATCAAAACCGGAGCGGTGGTCAATCTAACCTTCAACCCTTGGAACGACTTTTCGCAAGTCTCACTCCACACAAACTTAACCCTTTTTGCGTCAATCTAGTCAATGGCGAAGCTAGCCTGGAGAAATCTTTCACAAACTGACGGTAATACCCAGCTAATCCCAGAAAACTGCGGATCTCGAACACGCTCTTAGACTATGCCCAATCTTGCACTGCCTCGACCTTGGATGTATCAACAGACACCCCTTCCCCGGATACCACATGGCCTAAGAAGTTCACCTCTCCTAGCCAGAACTCACACTTCCCAAACTTGGCATACAGCCTATGGGCTCTAAGCAACTCAAGCACCACTCTCAAGTGTTCCTCGTGCTCCTCCTCAGAAGGCAAATAGATAAGAATGTCGTCCACGAAAACGACTACAAATTGATCCAAGAATTCCCGGAAGATCCGGTTCATCAAGTCCATAAAGACTGCCGGTGCATTGGTAAGCCCGAATGGCATCACCAAAAACTCATAATGGCCATACCGCGTACGGAATGCCGTCTTAGGAATATCCTCCTCCTTGACCCTCAACTAGTGGTATCCCGATCTCAAGTCTCTCTTAGAAAAACAACGGGAACCCTTCAACTGGTCAAACAGATCATCTATACGGGGCATAGGGTACTTATTCTTGACTGTAGCCCGATTCAACTTCCGGTAGTCTATACACAATCTCAAGGCACCATCTTTCTTTTTAGCAAAGAGGGCCGGTGGCTCCCCACGGCGAAACACTAGGGCGAACAAAACCCTTATCTAGCAATTCCTGGAGCTGAATCTTCAACTCACTCAACTCGGCTGGGGCAAAACGATAAGGTGCCATAGAAATCGGCGCTGTACCGGGCACTAAATCAATAGAGAACTCTATCTCTCGATGAGGTGGTAAACTAACGAGATCCTCGGGAAAAACGTCCGAATACTCACAAACCACCCTTGGTAATACAATCTGGGTCTCATCACACTCACCACTCATAAAGCTAGCAAGTAGACCACTAAGCTCATTCCGCCCTCGCGGATTATACATCGGTGGCAACACACTACCAACCCGATCCCCCAAGAAATGGAAACACTCCCCGCTCCAGGTACAAACCGTGACCCTCTGGCGGTAGCAATCAATAACGGCCCAGTATGACGATAGCCAGTCCATACCCAAAATAACATCAAAACCGTTCATGGGCATGACAGCAAAAGGAAAAGGAAGCCTATGGTCGGCGACCTCTATATCACAACCTCTAACACCTTGTTTCAAGATCAACTCACCTCCAACAAGCGATACTACACATATAGGAGATGCTAACTGTGCCAACTCCAATTCCAAAACAGATTTAAATGCAGCTGACACAAAAGAATGAGATGCACCCGTATCAATCAATACACTAGCAACCGAGTTGCAAAACAGAAAAGTACCTCTCACTACTGATGGAGCCGGTACTAGGTCCTGCGCGGTAACAGCATACACGCGCCCTGAAGGCCCCTGATCTACCTGCTCACCTCTAGGAGCAAAGGACTGCTGTACTGACTGGGACGATGAAGCTCCCGGATTTGCCCTCGAGGCCTGCACAGACTGAGCTGGCTGATAACTCTGCATCTGCCTAGAACCAGACGCTCCTGTAGTAGCACTCAACTGCGGGCAATACCTCTTCAGGTGCCCAGGCTGACCACACTGATAGCAAGACAAAGACTGGCCCCTGCCCTGACTCTGGCCCTGAGGTCTAGCTGAAGAAGAAGCACCTCGCTGATCCCCTCCCTTCTGCGGGCAAACCGAAGACTTGTGACCCAGCTGGCCACACGCAAAACAAGTCAAGCCTCCCTGACTACCTCTCCCAGAGCCCGCATACGGCAATAGAAAGGTCGATCTAGGCACACCACCCTGACACTGCTGAGGATTAGAACCTCTCTGTCTCCAGCCATCACCCTAACCATCTTGGCTCCTCTTGGAGCCTCTCTGCCCCTCATCCTCCTCCTACATCATGAGCTCCATATGAGCTGCCGCATCCACCAAACATTGGCCTTTCCCAGGTGATAGTGCAACTCAAAATCATAGTCCTCAATGAACTCCATCCACCTTCTCTGCCTCAAATTCAAGTCTCTCTGTGTAAACAGATACTTCAAACTCTTGTGGTCCGAGAACACCTCGAACCTCTCACCATAATGGTAGTGCCTCCAAATCTTCAAGGCAAAGATCACTGCTGCTAACTCTAGGTCGTGTGTAGGGTAGTTCTTCTCGTGTATTTTCAACTGATGTGAGCCATAAGCTACCACTTTCCCCTCTTGCATCAACACACAACCCAAACCCTCTCGTGAGGCATCACAATAAACCACATAGCCCAACCCTCTCTCCGGAATAATCAAAACCGAACGACTTTTCGCAAGTCTCACTCCACACAAACTTAGCCCATTTTTGCGTCAATCTAGTCAATGGCGAAGCTAGCCTTGAGAAATCTTTCACAAACTGACGGCAATACCCAGCTATTCCCAGAAAATTGCGGATCTCGAACACGCTCTTAGGCTGTGCCCAATCTTGCACTGCCTCGACCTTGGATGTATCAACAGACACCCCTTCCCCGGATACCACATGGCCTAAGAAGTTCACCTCTCCTAGCCAGAACTCACACTTCCCAAACTTGGCATACAGCCTATGGGCTCTAAGCAACTCAAGCACCACTCTCAAGTGTTCCTCGTGCTCCTCCTCAGAAGGCGAATAGATAAGAATGTCGTCCACGAAAACGACTACAAATTGATCCAAGAATTCCCGGAAGATCCGGTTCATCAAGTCCATAAAGACTGCTGGTGCATTGGTAAGCCCGAATGGCATCACCAAAAACTCATAATGGCCATATCGCGTACGGCATGCCGTCTTAGGAATATCCTCCTCCCTGACCCTCAACTGGTGGTAACCCGATCTCAAGTCTATCTTAGAGAAACAGCGGGAACCCTTCAACTGGTCAAACAGATCATCTATACGGGGCATAGGGTACTTATTCTTGACCGTAGCCCGATTCAACTTCCGGTAGTCTATACACAATCTCAAGGCACCATCTTTCTTTTTAGCAAAGAGGGCCGGTGGCTCCCCACGGCGAAACACTAGGGCGAACAAAACCCTTATCTAGCAATTCCTGGAGCTGAATCTTCAACTCACACAACTCGGCTGGGGCAAAACGATAAGGTGCCATAGAAATCGGCGCTGTACCGGGCACTAAATCAATAGAGAACTCTATCTCTCGATGAGGTGGTAAACTAACGAGATCCTCGGGAAAAACGTCCGAATACTCACAAACCACCCTTGGTAATACAATCTGGGTCTCATCACACTCACCACTCATAAAGCTAGCAAGTAGACCACTAAGCTCATTCCGCCCTCGCGGATTATACATCGGTGGCAACACACTACCAACCCGATCCCCCAAGAAATGGAAACACTCCCCGCTCTAGGTACAAACCGTGACCCTCTGGCGGTAGCAATCAATAACGGCCCAGTATGACGATAGCCAGTCCATACCCAAAATAACATCAAAACCCTTCATGGGCATGACAACAAAAGGAAAAGGAAGCCTATGGTCGGCGACCTCTGTATCACAACCGCTAACACCTTGTTTCAAGATCAACTCACCTCCAACAGGCGATACTACACATATAGGAGATGCTAACTGTGCCAACTCCAATTCCAAAACAGATGCAAATGCAGCTGACACAAAAGAATGAGATGCACCCGTATCAATCAATACACTAGCAACCGAGTTGCAAAACAGAAAAGTACCTCTCACTACTGATGGAGCCGGTACTAGGTCCTGCGCGGTAACAGCATACACGCGCCCTGAAGGCCCCTGATCTACCTGCTCACCTCTAGGAGCAAAGGACTGCTGTACTGACTGGGACGACGAAGCTCCCGGATTTGCCCTCGAGGCCTGCACAGACTGAGCTGGCTGATAACTCTGCATCTGCCTAGAACTAGACGCTCCTGTAATAGCACTCAACTGCGGGCAATACCTCTTCAGGTGCCCAGGCTGACCACACTGATAGCAAGACAAAGACTGGCCCCTGCCCTGACTCTGGCCCTGAGGTCTAGCTGAAGAAGAAGCACCTCGCTGATCCCCTCCCTTCTGCGGGCAAACCGAAGACTTGTGACCCAGCTGGCCACACGCAAAACAAGTCAAGCCTCCCTGACTACCTCTCCCAGAGCCCGCATACGGCAATGGAAAGGTCGATCTAGCCACACCACCCTGACCCTGCTGAGGGTTAGAACCTCTCTGTCTCCAGCCATCACCCTAACCATCTTGGCTCCTCTTGGAGCCTCTCAGCCCCTCATCCTCCTCCTACATCATGAGCTCCATATGAGCTGCCGCATCCACCAAACATTGGCCTTTCCCAGGTGATAGTGCAACTCAAAATCATAGTCCTCAATGAACTCCATCCACCTTCTCTGCCTCAAATTCAAGTCTCTCTATGTAAACAGATACTTCAAACTCTTGTGGTCCGAGAACACGCGAACCTCTCACCATAAAGGTAGTGCCTCCAAATCTTCAAGGCAAAGATCACTGCTGCTAACTCTAGGTCGTGTGTAGGGTAGTTCTTCTCGTGTATTTTCAACTGAGGTTCTTCCCCTCTTGCATCAACACACAACCCAAACCCTCTCGTGAGGCATCACAATAAACCGCATAGCCCAACCCTCTCTCCGGAATAATCAAAACCGGAGCGGTGGTCAATCTAACCTTCAACCCTTGGAACGACTTTTCGCAAGTCTCACTCCACACAAACTTAGCCCCTTTTTGCGTCAATCTAGTCAATGGCGAAGCTAGCCTGGAGAAATCTTTCACAAACTGACGGTAATACCCAGCTATTCCCAGAAAACTGCGGATCTCGAACACGCTCTTAGGCTGTGCCCAATCTTGCACTGCCTCGACCTTGGATGTATCAACAGACACCCCTTCCCCGGATACCACATGGCCTAAGAAGTTCACCTCTCCTAGCCAGAACTCACACTTCCCAAACTTGGCATACAGCCTATGGGCTCTAAGCAACTCAAGCACCACTCTCAAGTGTTCCTCGTGCTCCTCCTCAGAAGGCGAATAGATAAGAATGTCGTCCACGAAAACGACTACAAATTGATCCAAGAATTCCCGGAAGATCCGGTTCATCAAGTCCATAAAGACTGCCGGTGCATTGGTAAGCCCGAATGGCATCACCAAAAACTCATAATGGCCATATCGCGTACGGAATGCCGTCTTAGGAATATCCTCCTCCCTGACCCTCAACTGGTGGTAACCCGATCTCAAGTCTATCTTAGAGAAACAGCGGGAACCCTTCAACTGGTCAAACAGATCATCTATACGGGGCATAGGGTACTTATTCTTGACCGTAGCCCGATTCAACTTCCGGTAGTCTATACACAATCTCAAGGCACCATCTTTCTTTTTAGCAAAGAGGGCCGGTGGCTCCCCACGGCGAAACACTAGGGCGAACAAAACCCTTATCTAGCAATTCCTGGAGCTGAATCTTCAACTCACTCAACTCGGCTGGGGCAAAACGATAAGGTGCCATAGAAATCGGCGCTGTACCGGGCACTAAATCAATAGAGAACTCTATCTCTCGATGAGGTGGTAAACTAACGAGATCCTCGGGAAAAACGTCCGAATACTCACAAACCACCCTTGGTAATACAATCTGGGTCTCATCACACTCACCACTCATAAAGCTAGCAAGTAGACCACTAAGCTCATTCCGCCCTCGCGGATTATACATCGGTGGCAACACACTACCAACCCGATCCCCCAAGAAATGGAAACACTCCCCGCTCCAGGTACAAACCGTGACCCTCTGGCGGTAGCAATCAATAACGGCCCAGTATGACGATAGCCAGTCCATACCCAAAATAACATCAAAACCCTTCATGGGCATGACAACAAAAGGAAAAGGAAGCCTATGGTCGGCGACCTCTGTATCACAACCGCTAACACCTTGTTTCAAGATCAACTCACCTCCAACAGGCGATACTACACATATAGGAGATGCTAACTGTGCCAACTCCAATTCCAAAACAGATGCAAATGCAGCTGACACAAAAGAATGAGATGCACCCGTATCAATCAATACACTAGCAACCGAGTTGCAAAACAGAAAAGTACCTCTCACTACTGATGGAGCCGGTACTAGGTCCTGCGCGGTAACAGCATACACGCGCCCTGAAGGCCCCTGATCTACCTGCTCACCTCCAGGAGCAAAGGACTGCTGTACTGACTGGGACGACGAAGCTCCCGGATTTGCCCTCGAGGCCTGCACAGACTGAGCTGGCTGATAACTCTGCATCTGCCTAGAACCAGACGCTCCTGTAATAGCACTCAACTGCGGGCAATACCTCTTCAGGTGCCCAGGCTGACCACACTGATAGCAAGACAAAGACTGGCCCCTGCCCTGACTCTGGCCCTGAGGTCTAGCTGAAGAAGAAGCACCTCGCTGATCCCCTCCCTTCTGCGGGCAAACCGAAGACTTGTGACCCAGCTGGCCACACGCAAAACAAGTCAAGCCTCCCTGACTACCTCTCCCAGAGCCCGCATACGGCAATGGAAAGGTCGATCTAGCCACACCACCCTGACACTGCTGAGGGTTAGAACCTCTCTGTCTCCAGCCATCACCCTAACCATCTTGGCTCCTCTTGGAGCCTCTCTGCCCCTCATCCTCCTCCTACATCATGAGCTCCATATGAGCTGCCGCATCCACCAAACATTGGCCTTTCCCAGGTGATAGTGCAACTCAAAATCATAGTCCTCAATGAACTCCATCCACCTTCTCTGCCTCAAATTCAAGTCTCTCTGTGTAAACAGATACTTCAAACTCTTGTGGTCCGAGAACACCTCGAACCTCTCACCATAAAGGTAGTGCCTCCAAATCTTCAAGGCAAAGATCACTGCTGCTAACTCTAGGTCGTGTGTAGGGTAGTTCTTCTCGTGTATTTTCAACTGATGTGAGCCATAAGCTACCACTTTCCCCTCTTGCATCAACACACAACCCAAACCCTCTCGTGAGGCATCACAATAAACCGCATAGCCCAACCCTCTCTCCGGAATAATCAAAACCGGAGCGGTGGTCAATCTAACCTTCAACCCTTGGAACGACTTTTCGCAAGTCTCACTCCACACAAACTTAGCCCCTTTTTGCGTCAATCTAGTCAATGGCGAAGCTAGCCTGGAGAAATCTTTCACAAACTGACGGTAATACCCAGCTATTCCCAGAAAACTGCGGATCTCGAACACGCTCTCAGGCTGTGCCCAATCTTGCACTGCCTCGACCTTGGATGTATCAACAGACACCCCTTCCCCGGATACCACATGGCCTAAGAAGTTCACCTCTCCTAGCCAGAACTCACACTTCCCAAACTTGGCATACAGCGTATGGGCTCTAAGCAACTCAAGCACCACTCTCAAGTGTTCCTCGTGCTCCTCCTCAGAAGGCGAATAGATAAGAATGTCGTCCACGAAAACGACTACAAATTGATCCAAGAATTCCCGGAAGATCCGGTTCATCAAGTCCATAAAGACTGCCGGTGCATTGGTAAGCCCGAATGGCATCACCAAAAACTCATAATGGCCATATCGCGTACGGAATGCCGTCTTAGGAATATCCTCCTCCCTGACCCTCAACTGGTGGTAACCCGATCTCAAGTCTATCTTAGAGAAACAGCGGGAACCCTTCAACTGGTCAAACAGATCATCTATACGGGGCATAGGGTACTTATTCTTGACCGTAGCCCGATTCAACTTCCGGTAGTCTATACACAATCTCAAGGCACCATCTTTCTTTTTAGCAAAGAGGGCCGGTGGCTCCCCACGGCGAAACACTAGGGCGAACAAAACCCTTATCTAGCAATTCCTGGAGCTGAATCTTCAACTCACTCAACTCGGCTGGGGCAAAACGATAAGGTGCCATAGAAATCGGCGCTGTACCGGGCACTAAATCAATAGAGAACTCTATCTCTCGATGAGGTGGTAAACTAACGAGATCCTCGGGAAAAACGTCCGAATACTCACAAACCACCCCTGGTAATACAATCTGGGTCTCATCACACTCACCACTCATAAAGCTAGCAAGTAGACCACTAAGCTCATTCCGCCCTCGCGGATTATACATCGGTGGCAACACACTACCAACCCGATCCCCCAAGAAATGGAAACACTCCCCGCTCCAGGTACAAACCGTGACCCTCTGGCGGTAGCAATCAATAACGGCCCAGTATGACGATAGCCAGTCCATACCCAAAATAACATCAAAACCCTTCATGGGCATGACAACAAAAGGAAAAGGAAGCCTATGGTCGGCGACCTCTGTATCACAACCGCTAACACCTTGTTTCAAGATCAACTCACCTCCAACAGGCGATACTACACATATAGGAGATGCTAACTGTGCCAACTCCAATTCCAAAACAGATGCAAATGCAGCTGACACAAAAGAATGAGATGCACCCGTATCAATCAATACACTAGCAACCGAGTTGCAAAACAGAAAAGTACCTCTCACTACTGATGGAGCCGGTACTAGGTCCTGCGCGGTAACAGCATACACGCGCCCTGAAGGCCCCTGATCTACCTGCTCACCTCGAGGAGCAAAGGACTGCTGTACTGACTGGGACGACGAAGCTCCCGGATTTGCCCTCGAGGCCTGCACAGACTGAGCTGGCTGATAACTCTGCATCTGCCTAGAACCAGACGCTCCTGTAATAGCACTCAACTGCGGGCAATACCTCTTCAGGTGCCCAGGCTGACCACACTGATAGCAAGACAAAGACTGGCCCCTGCCCTGACTCTGGCCCTGAGGTCTAGCTGAAGAAGAAGCACCTCGCTGATCCCCTCCCTTCTGCGGGCAAACCGAAGACTTGTGACCCAGCTGGCCACACGCAAAACAAGTCAAGCCTCCCTGACTACCTCTCCCAGAGCCCGCATACGGCAATGGAAAGGTCGATCTAGCCACACCACCCTGACACTGCTGAGGGTTAGAACCTCTCTGTCTCCAGCCATCACCCTAACCATCTTGGCTCCTCTTGGAGCCTCTCTGCCCCTCATCCTCCTCCTACATCATGAGCTCCATATGAGCTGCCGCATCCACCAAACATTGGCCTTTCCCAGGTGATAGTGCAACTCAAAATCATAGTCCTCAATGAACTCCATCCACCTTCTCTGCCTCAAATTCAAGTCTCTCTGTGTAAACAGATACTTCAAACTCTTGTGGTCCGAGAACACCTCGAACCTCTCACCATAAAGGTAGTGCCTCCAAATCTTCAAGGCAAAGATCACTGCTGCTAACTCTAGGTCGTGTGTAGGGTAGTTCTTCTCGTGTATTTTCAACTGATGTGAGCCATAAGCTACCACTTTCCCCTCTTGCATCAACACACAACCCAAACCCTCTCGTGAGGCATCACAATAAACCGCATAGCCCAACCCTCTCTCCGGAATAATCAAAACCGGAGCGGTGGTCAATCTAACCTTCAACCCTTGGAACGACTTTTCGCAAGTCTCACTCCACACAAACTTAGCCCCTTTTTGCGTCAATCTAGTCAATGGCGAAGCTAGCCTGGAGAAATCTTTCACAAACTGACGGTAATACCCAGCTATTCCCAGAAAACTGCGGATCTCGAACACGCTCTCAGGCTGTGCCCAATCTTGCACTGCCTCGACCTTGGATGTATCAACAGACACCCCTTCCCCGGATACCACATGGCCTAAGAAGTTCACCTCTCCTAGCCAGAACTCACACTTCCCAAACTTGGCATACAGCGTATGGGCTCTAAGCAACTCAAGCACCACACTCAAGTGTTCCTCGTGCTCCTCCTCAGAAGGCGAATAGATAAGAATGTCGTCCACGAAAACGACTACAAATTGATCCAAGAATTCCCGGAAGATCCGGTTCATCAAGTCCATAAAGACTGCCGGTGCATTGGTAAGCCCGAATGGCATCACCAAAAACTCATAATGGCCATATCGCGTACGGAATGCCGTCTTAGGAATATCCTCCTCCCTGACCCTCAACTGGTGGTAACCCGATCTCAAGTCTATCTTAGAGAAACAGCGGGAACCCTTCAACTGGTCAAACAGATCATCTATACGGGGCATAGGGTACTTATTCTTGACCGTAGCCCGATTCAACTTCCGGTAGTCTATACACAATCTCAAGGCACCATCTTTCTTTTTAGCAAAGAGGGCCGGTGGCTCCCCACGGCGAAACACTAGGGCGAACAAAACCCTTATCTAGCAATTCCTGGAGCTGAATCTTCAACTCACTCAACTCGGCTGGGGCAAAACGATAAGGTGCCATAGAAATCGGCGCTGTACCGGGCACTAAATCAATAGAGAACTCTATCTCTCGATGAGGTGGTAAACTAACGAGATCCTCGGGAAAAACGTCCGAATACTCACAAACCACCCTTGGTAATACAATCTGGGTCTCATCACACTCACCACTCATAAAGCTAGCAAGTAGACCACTAAGCTCATTCCGCCCTCGCGGATTATACATCGGTGGCAACACACTACCAACCCGATCCCCCAAGAAATGGAAACACTCCCCGCTCCAGGTACAAACCGTGACCCTCTGGCGGTAGCAATCAATAACGGCCCAGTATGACGATAGCCAGTCCATACCCAAAATAACATCAAAACCCTTCATGGGCATGACAACAAAAGGAAAAGGAAGCCTATGGTCGGCGACCTCTGTATCACAACCGCTAACACCTTGTTTCAAGATCAACTCACCTCCAACAGGCGATACTACACATATAGGAGATGCTAACTGTGCCAACTCCAATTCCAAAACAGATGCAAATGCAGCTGACACAAAAGAATGAGATGCACCCGTATCAATCAATACACTAGCAACCGAGTTGCAAAACAGAAAAGTACCTCTCACTACTGATGGAGCCGGTACTAGGTCCTGCGCGGTAACAGCATACACGCGCCCTGAAGGCCCCTGATCTACCTGCTCACCTCCAGGAGCAAAGGACTGCTGTACTGACTGGGACGACGAAGCTCCCGGATTTGCCCTCGAGGCCTGCACAGACTGAGCTGGCTGATAACTCTGCATCTGCCTAGAACCAGACGCTCCTGTAATAGCACTCAACTGCGGGCAATACCTCTTCAGGTGCCCAGGCTGACCACACTGATAGCAAGACAAAGACTGGCCCCTGCCCTGACTCTGGCCCTGAGGTCTAGCTGAAGAAGAAGCACCTCGCTGATCCCCTCCCTTCTGCGGGCAAACCGAAGACTTGTGACCCAGCTGGCCACACGCAAAACAAGTCAAGCCTCCCTGACTACCTCTCCCAGAGCCCGCATACGGCAATGGAAAGGTCGATCTAGCCACACCACCCTGACACTGCTGAGGGTTAGAACCTCTCTGTCTCCAGCCATCACCCTAACCATCTTGGCTCCTCTTGGAGCCTCTCTGCCCCTCATCCTCCTCCTACATCATGAGCTCCATATGAGCTGCCGCATCCACCAAACATTGGCCTTTCCCAGGTGATAGTGCAACTCAAAATCATAGTCCTCAATGAACTCCATCCACCTTCTCTGCCTCAAATTCAAGTCTCTCTGTGTAAACAGATACTTCAAACTCTTGTGGTCCGAGAACACCTCGAACCTCTCACCATAAAGGTAGTGCCTCCAAATCTTCAAGGCAAAGATCACTGCTGCTAACTCTAGGTCGTGTGTAGGGTAGTTCTTCTCGTGTATTTTCAACTGATGTGAGCCATAAGCTACCACTTTCCCCTCTTGCATCAACACACAACCCAAACCCTCTCGTGAGGCATCACAATAAACCGCATAGCCCAACCCTCTCTCCGGAATAATCAAAACCGGAGCGGTGGTCAATCTAACCTTCAACCCTTGGAACGACTTTTCGCAAGTCTCACTCCACACAAACTTAGCCCCTTTTTGCGTCAATCTAGTCAATGGCGAAGCTAGCCTGGAGAAATCTTTCACAAACTGACGGTAATACCCAGCTATTCCCAGAAAACTGCGGATCTCGAACACGCTCTCAGGCTGTGCCCAATCTTGCACTGCCTCGACCTTGGATGTATCAACAGACACCCCTTCCCCGGATACCACATGGCCTAAGAAGTTCACCTCTCCTAGCCAGAACTCACACTTCCCAAACTTGGCATACAGCGTATGGGCTCTAAGCAACTCAAGCACCACTCTCAAGTGTTCCTCGTGCTCCTCCTCAGAAGGCGAATAGATAAGAATGTCGTCCACGAAAACGACTACAAATTGATCCAAGAATTCCCGGAAGATCCGGTTCATCAAGTCCATAAAGACTGCCGGTGCATTGGTAAGCCCGAATGGCATCACCAAAAACTCATAATGGCCATATCGCGTACGGAATGCCGTCTTAGGAATATCCTCCTCCCTGACCCTCAACTGGTGGTAACCCGATCTCAAGTCTATCTTAGAGAAACAGCGGGAACCCTTCAACTGGTCAAACAGATCATCTATACGGGGCATAGGGTACTTATTCTTGACCGTAGCCCGATTCAACTTCCGGTAGTCTATACACAATCTCAAGGCACCATCTTTCTTTTTAGCAAAGAGGGCCGGTGGCTCCCCACGGCGAAACACTAGGGCGAACAAAACCCTTATCTAGCAATTCCTGGAGCTGAATCTTCAACTCACTCAACTCGGCTGGGGCAAAACGATAAGGTGCCATAGAAATCGGCGCTGTACCGGGCACTAAATCAATAGAGAACTCTATCTCTCGATGAGGTGGTAAACTAACGAGATCCTCGGGAAAAACGTCCGAATACTCACAAACCACCCCTGGTAATACAATCTGGGTCTCATCACACTCACCACTCATAAAGCTAGCAAGTAGACCACTAAGCTCATTCCGCCCTCGCGGATTATACATCGGTGGCAACACACTACCAACCCGATCCCCCAAGAAATGGAAACACTCCCCGCTCCAGGTACAAACCGTGACCCTCTGGCGGTAGCAATCAATAACGGCCCAGTATGACGATAGCCAGTCCATACCCAAAATAACATCAAAACCCTTCATGGGCATGACAACAAAAGGAAAAGGAAGCCTATGGTCGGCGACCTCTGTATCACAACCGCTAACACCTTGTTTCAAGATCAACTCACCTCCAACAGGCGATACTACACATATAGGAGATGCTAACTGTGCCAACTCCAATTCCAAAACAGATGCAAATGCAGCTGACACAAAAGAATGAGATGCACCCGTATCAATCAATACACTAGCAACCGAGTTGCAAAACAGAAAAGTACCTCTCACTACTGATGGAGCCGGTACTAGGTCCTGCGCGGTAACAGCATACACGCGCCCTGAAGGCCCCTGATCTACCTGCTCACCTCGAGGAGCAAAGGACTGCTGTACTGACTGGGACGACGAAGCTCCCGGATTTGCCCTCGAGGCCTGCACAGACTGAGCTGGCTGATAACTCTGCATCTGCCTAGAACCAGACGCTCCTGTAATAGCACTCAACTGCGGGCAATACCTCTTCAGGTGCCCAGGCTGACCACACTGATAGCAAGACAAAGACTGGCCCCTGCCCTGACTCTGGCCCTGAGGTCTAGCTGAAGAAGAAGCACCTCGCTGATCCCCTCCCTTCTGCGGGCAAACCGAAGACTTGTGACCCAGCTGGCCACACGCAAAACAAGTCAAGCCTCCCTGACTACCTCTCCCAGAGCCCGCATACGGCAATGGAAAGGTCGATCTAGCCACACCACCCTGACACTGCTGAGGGTTAGAACCTCTCTGTCTCCAGCCATCACCCTAACCATCTTGGCTCCTCTTGGAGCCTCTCTGCCCCTCATCCTCCTCCTACATCATGAGCTCCATATGAGCTGCCGCATCCACCAAACATTGGCCTTTCCCAGGTGATAGTGCAACTCAAAATCATAGTCCTCAATGAACTCCATCCACCTTCTCTGCCTCAAATTCAAGTCTCTCTGTGTAAACAGATACTTCAAACTCTTGTGGTCCGAGAACACCTCGAACCTCTCACCATAAAGGTAGTGCCTCCAAATCTTCAAGGCAAAGATCACTGCTGCTAACTCTAGGTCGTGTGTAGGGTAGTTCTTCTCGTGTATTTTCAACTGATGTGAGCCATAAGCTACCACTTTCCCCTCTTGCATCAACACACAACCCAAACCCTCTCGTGAGGCATCACAATAAACCGCATAGCCCAACCCTCTCTCCGGAATAATCAAAACCGGAGCGGTGGTCAATCTAACCTTCAACCCTTGGAACGACTTTTCGCAAGTCTCACTCCACACAAACTTAGCCCCTTTTTGCGTCAATCTAGTCAATGGCGAAGCTAGCCTGGAGAAATCTTTCACAAACTGACGGTAATACCCAGCTATTCCCAGAAAACTGCGGATCTCGAACACGCTCTCAGGCTGTGCCCAATCTTGCACTGCCTCGACCTTGGATGTATCAACAGACACCCCTTCCCCGGATACCACATGGCCTAAGAAGTTCACCTCTCCTAGCCAGAACTCACACTTCCCAAACTTGGCATACAGCGTATGGGCTCTAAGCAACTCAAGCACCACTCTCAAGTGTTCCTCGTGCTCCTCCTCAGAAGGCGAATAGATAAGAATGTCGTCCACGAAAACGACTACAAATTGATCCAAGAATTCCCGGAAGATCCGGTTCATCAAGTCCATAAAGACTGCCGGTGCATTGGTAAGCCCGAATGGCATCACCAAAAACTCATAATGGCCATATCGCGTACGGAATGCCGTCTTAGGAATATCCTCCTCCCTGACCCTCAACTGGTGGTAACCCGATCTCAAGTCTATCTTAGAGAAACAGCGGGAACCCTTCAACTGGTCAAACAGATCATCTATACGGGGCATAGGGTACTTATTCTTGACCGTAGCCCGATTCAACTTCCGGTAGTCTATACACAATCTCAAGGCACCATCTTTCTTTTTAGCAAAGAGGGCCGGTGGCTCCCCACGGCGAAACACTAGGGCGAACAAAACCCTTATCTAGCAATTCCTGGAGCTGAATCTTCAACTCACTCAACTCGGCTTGGGCAAAACGATAAGGTGCCATAGAAATCGGCGCTGTACCGGGCACTAAATCAATAGAGAACTCTATCTCTCGATGAGGTGGTAAACTAACGAGATCCTCGGGAAAAACGTCCGAATACTCACAAACCACCCTTGGTAATACAATCTGGGTCTCATCACACTCACCACTCATAAAGCTAGCAAGTAGACCACTAAGCTCATTCCGCCCTCGCGGATTATACATCGGTGGCAACACACTACCAACCCGATCCCCCAAGAAATGGAAACACTCCCCGCTCCAGGTACAAACCGTGACCCTCTGGCGGTAGCAATCAATAACGGCCCAGTATGACGATAGCCAGTCCATACCCAAAATAACATCAAAACCCTTCATGGGCATGACAACAAAAGGAAAAGGAAGCCTATGGTCGGCGACCTCTGTATCACAACCGCTAACACCTTGTTTCAAGATCAACTCACCTCCAACAGGCGATACTACACATATAGGAGATGCTAACTGTGCCAACTCCAATTCCAAAACAGATGCAAATGCAGCTGACACAAAAGAATGAGATGCACCCGTATCAATCAATACACTAGCAACCGAGTTGCAAAACAGAAAAGTACCTCTCACTACTGATGGAGCCGGTACTAGGTCCTGCGCGGTAACAGCATACACGCGCCCTGAAGGCCCCTGATCTACCTGCTCACCTCCAGGAGCAAAGGACTGCTGTACTGACTGGGACGACGAAGCTCCCGGATTTGCCCTCGAGGCCTGCACAGACTGAGCTGGCTGATAACTCTGCATCTGCCTAGAACCAGACGCTCCTGTAATAGCACTCAACTGCGGGCAATACCTCTTCAGGTGCCCAGGCTGACCACACTGATAGCAAGACAAAGACTGGCCCCTGCCCTGACTCTGGCCCTGAGGTCTAGCTGAAGAAGAAGCACCTCGCTGATCCCCTCCCTTCTGCGGGCAAACCGAAGACTTGTGACCCAGCTGGCCACACGCAAAACAAGTCAAGCCTCCCTGACTACCTCTCCCAGAGCCTGCATACGGCAATGGAAAGGTCGATCTAGCCACACCACCCTGACACTGCTGAGGGTTAGAACCTCTCTGTCTCCAGCCATCACCCTAACCATCTTGGCTCCTCTTGGAGCCTCTCTGCCCCTCATCCTCCTCCTACATCATGAGCTCCATATGAGCTGCCGCATCCACCAAACATTGGCCTTTCCCAGGTGATAGTGCAACTCAAAATCATAGTCCTCAATGAACTCCATCCACCTTCTCTGCCTCAAATTCAAGTCTCTCTGTGTAAACAGATACTTCAAACTCTTGTGGTCCGAGAACACCTCGAACCTCTCACCATAAAGGTAGTGCCTCCAAATCTTCAAGGCAAAGATCACTGCTGCTAACTCTAGGTCGTGTGTAGGGTAGTTCTTCTCGTGTATTTTCAACTGATGTGAGCCATAAGCTACCACTTTCCCCTCTTGCATCAACACACAACCCAAACCCTCTCGTGAGGCATCACAATAAACCGCATAGCCCAACCCTCTCTCCGGAATAATCAAAACCGGAGCGGTGGTCAATCTAACCTTCAACCCTTGGAACGACTTTTCGCAAGTCTCACTCCACACAAACTTAGCCCCTTTTTGCGTCAATCTAGTCAATGGCGAAGCTAGCCTGGAGAAATCTTTCACAAACTGACGGTAATACCCAGCTATTCCCAGAAAACTGCGGATCTCGAACACGCTCTCAGGCTGTGCCCAATCTTGCACTGCCTCGACCTTGGATGTATCAACAGACACCCCTTCCCCGGATACCACATGGCCTAAGAAGTTCACCTCTCCTAGCCAGAACTCACACTTCCCAAACTTGGCATACAGCCTATGGGCTCTAAGCAACTCAAGCACCACTCTCAAGTGTTCCTCGTGCTCCTCCTCAGAAGGCGAATAGATAAGAATGTCGTCCACGAAAACGACTACAAATTGATCCAAGAATTCCCGGAAGATCCGGTTCATCAAGTCCATAAAGACTGCCGGTGCATTGGTAAGCCCGAATGGCATCACCAAAAACTCATAATGGCCATATCGCGTACGGAATGCCGTCTTAGGAATATCCTCCTCCCTGACCCTCAACTGGTGGTAACCCGATCTCAAGTCTATCTTAGAGAAACAGCGGGAACCCTTCAACTGGTCAAACAGATCATCTATACGGGGCATAGGGTACTTATTCTTGACCGTAGCCCGATTCAACTTCCGGTAGTCTATACACAATCTCAAGGCACCATCTTTCTTTTTAGCAAAGAGGGCCGGTGGCTCCCCACGGCGAAACACTAGGGCGAACAAAACCCTTATCTAGCAATTCCTGGAGCTGAATCTTCAACTCACTCAACTCGGCTGGGGCAAAACGATAAGGTGCCATAGAAATCGGCGCTGTACCGGGCACTAAATCAATAGAGAACTCTATCTCTCGATGAGGTGGTAAACTAACGAGATCCTCGGGAAAAACGTCCGAATACTCACAAACCACCCTTGGTAATACAATCTGGGTCTCATCACACTCACCACTCATAAAGCTAGCAAGTAGACCACTAAGCTCATTCCGCCCTCGCGGATTATACATCGGTGGCAACACACTACCAACCCGATCCCCCAAGAAATGGAAACACTCCCCGCTCCAGGTACAAACCGTGACCCTCTGGCGGTAGCAATCAATAACGGCCCAGTATGACGATAGCCAGTCCATACCCAAAATAACATCAAAACCCTTCATGGGCATGACAACAAAAGGAAAAGGAAGCCTATGGTCGGCGACCTCTGTATCACAACCGCTAACACCTTGTTTCAAGATCAACTCACCTCCAACAGGCGATACTACACATATAGGAGATGCTAACTGTGCCAACTCCAATTCCAAAACAGATGCAAATGCAGCTGACACAAAAGAATGAGATGCACCCGTATCAATCAATACACTAGCAACCGAGTTGCAAAACAGAAAAGTACCTCTCACTACTGATGGAGCCGGTACTAGGTCCTGCGCGGTAACAGCATACACGCGCCCTGAAGGCCCCTGATCTACCTGCTCACCTCGAGGAGCAAAGGACTGCTGTACTGACTGGGACGACGAAGCTCCCGGATTTGCCCTCGAGGCCTGCACAGACTGAGCTGGCTGATAACTCTGCATCTGCCTAGAACCAGACGCTCCTGTAATAGCACTCAACTGCGGGCAATACCTCTTCAGGTGCCCAGGCTGACCACACTGATAGCAAGACAAAGACTGGCCCCTGCCCTGACTCTGGCCCTGAGGTCTAGCTGAAGAAGAAGCACCTCGCTGATCCCCTCCCTTCTGCGGGCAAACCGAAGACTTGTGACCCAGCTGGCCACACGCAAAACAAGTCAAGCCTCCCTGACTACCTCTCCCAGAGCCTGCATACGGCAATGGAAAGGTCGATCTAGCCACACCACCCTGACACTGCTGAGGGTTAGAACCTCTCTGTCTCCAGCCATCACCCTAACCATCTTGGCTCCTCTTGGAGCCTCTCTGCCCCTCATCCTCCTCCTACATCATGAGCTCCATATGAGCTGCCGCATCCACCAAACATTGGCCTTTCCCAGGTGATAGTGCAACTCAAAATCATAGTCCTCAATGAACTCCATCCACCTTCTCTGCCTCAAATTCAAGTCTCTCTGTGTAAACAGATACTTCAAACTCTTGTGGTCCGAGAACACCTCGAACCTCTCACCATAAAGGTAGTGCCTCCAAATCTTCAAGGCAAAGATCACTGCTGCTAACTCTAGGTCGTGTGTAGGGTAGTTCTTCTCGTGTATTTTCAACTGATGTGAGCCATAAGCTACCACTTTCCCCTCTTGCATCAACACACAACCCAAACCCTCTCGTGAGGCATCACAATAAACCGCATAGCCCAACCCTCTCTCCGGAATAATCAAAACCGGAGCGGTGGTCAATCTAACCTTCAACCCTTGGAACGACTTTTCGCAAGTCTCACTCCACACAAACTTAGCCCCTTTTTGCGTCAATCTAGTCAATGGCGAAGCTAGCCTGGAGAAATCTTTCACAAACTGACGGTAATACCCAGCTATTCCCAGAAAACTGCGGATCTCGAACACGCTCTCAGGCTGTGCCCAATCTTGCACTGCCTCGACCTTGGATGTATCAACAGACACCCCTTCCCCGGATACCACATGGCCTAAGAAGTTCACCTCTCCTAGCCAGAACTCACACTTCCCAAACTTGGCATACAGCCTATGGGCTCTAAGCAACTCAAGCACCACTCTCAAGTGTTCCTCGTGCTCCTCCTCAGAAGGCGAATAGATAAGAATGTCGTCCACGAAAACGACTACAAATTGATCCAAGAATTCCCGGAAGATCCGGTTCATCAAGTCCATAAAGACTGCCGGTGCATTGGTAAGCCCGAATGGCATCACCAAAAACTCATAATGGCCATATCGCGTACGGAATGCCGTCTTAGGAATATCCTCCTCCCTGACCCTCAACTGGTGGTAACCCGATCTCAAGTCTATCTTAGAGAAACAGCGGGAACCCTTCAACTGGTCAAACAGATCATCTATACGGGGCATAGGGTACTTATTCTTGACCGTAGCCCGATTCAACTTCCGGTAGTCTATACACAATCTCAAGGCACCATCTTTCTTTTTAGCAAAGAGGGCCGGTGGCTCCCCACGGCGAAACACTAGGGCGAACAAAACCCTTATCTAGCAATTCCTGGAGCTGAATCTTCAACTCACTCAACTCGGCTGGGGCAAAACGATAAGGTGCCATAGAAATCGGCGCTGTACCGGGCACTAAATCAATAGAGAACTCTATCTCTCGATGAGGTGGTAAACTAACGAGATCCTCGGGAAAAACGTCCGAATACTCACAAACCACCCTTGGTAATACAATCTGGGTCTCATCACACTCACCACTCATAAAGCTAGCAAGTAGACCACTAAGCTCATTCCGCCCTCGCGGATTATACATCGGTGGCAACACACTACCAACCCGATCCCCCAAGAAATGGAAACACTCCCCGCTCCAGGTACAAACCGTGACCCTCTGGCGGTAGCAATCAATAACGGCCCAGTATGACGATAGCCAGTCCATACCCAAAATAACATCAAAACCCTTCATGGGCATGACAACAAAAGGAAAAGGAAGCCTATGGTCGGCGACCTCTGTATCACAACCGCTAACACCTTGTTTCAAGATCAACTCACCTCCAACAGGCGATACTACACATATAGGAGATGCTAACTGTGCCAACTCCAATTCCAAAACAGATGCAAATGCAGCTGACACAAAAGAATGAGATGCACCCGTATCAATCAATACACTAGCAACCGAGTTGCAAAACAGAAAAGTACCTCTCACTACTGATGGAGCCGGTACTAGGTCCTGCGCGGTAACAGCATACACGCGCCCTGAAGGCCCCTGATCTACCTGCTCACCTCGAGGAGCAAAGGACTGCTGTACTGACTGGGACGACGAAGCTCCCGGATTTGCCCTCGAGGCCTGCACAGACTGAGCTGGCTGATAACTCTGCATCTGCCTAGAACCAGACGCTCCTGTAATAGCACTCAACTGCGGGCAATACCTCTTCAGGTGCCCAGGCTGACCACACTGATAGCAAGACAAAGACTGGCCCCTGCCCTGACTCTGGCCCTGAGGTCTAGCTGAAGAAGAAGCACCTCACTGATCCCCTCCCTTCTGCGGGCAAACCGAAGACTTGTGACCCAGCTGGCCACACGCAAAACAAGTCAAGCCTCCCTGACTACCTCTCCCAGAGCCCGCATACGGCAATGGAAAGGTCGATCTAGCCACACCACCCTGACACTGCTGAGGGTTAGAACCTCTCTGTCTCCAGCCATCACCCTAACCATCTTGGCTCCTCTTGGAGCCTCTCTGCCCCTCATCCTCCTCCTACATCATGAGCTCCATATGAGCTGCCGCATCCACCAAACATTGGCCTTTCCCAGGTGATAGTGCAACTCAAAATCATAGTCCTCAATGAACTCCATCCACCTTCTCTGCCTCAAATTCAAGTCTCTCTGTGTAAACAGATACTTCAAACTCTTGTGGTCCGAGAACACCTCGAACCTCTCACCATAAAGGTAGTGCCTCCAAATCTTCAAGGCAAAGATCACTGCTGCTAACTCTAGGTCGTGTGTAGGGTAGTTCTTCTCGTGTATTTTCAACTGATGTGAGCCATAAGCTACCACTTTCCCCTCTTGCATCAACACACAACCCAAACCCTCTCGTGAGGCATCACAATAAACCGCATAGCCCAACCCTCTCTCCGGAATAATCAAAACCGGAGCGGTGGTCAATCTAACCTTCAACCCTTGGAACGACTTTTCGCAAGTCTCACTCCACACAAACTTAGCCCCTTTTTGCGTCAATCTAGTCAATGGCGAAGCTAGCCTGGAGAGATCTTTCACAAACTGACGGTAATACCCAGCTATTCCCAGAAAACTGCGGATCTCGAACACGCTCTCAGGCTGTGCCCAATCTTGCACTGCCTCGACCTTGGATGTATCAACAGACACCCCTTCCCCGGATACCACATGGCCTAAGAAGTTCACCTCTCCTAGCCAGAACTCACACTTCCCAAACTTGGCATACAGCCTATGGGCTCTAAGCAACTCAAGCACCACTCTCAAGTGTTCCTCGTGCTCCTCCTCAGAAGGCGAATAGATAAGAATGTCGTCCACGAAAACGACTACAAATTGATCCAAGAATTCCCGGAAGATCCGGTTCATCAAGTCCATAAAGACTGCCGGTGCATTGGTAAGCCCGAATGGCATCACCAAAAACTCATAATGGCCATATCGCGTACGGAATGCCGTCTTAGGAATATCCTCCTCCCTGACCCTCAACTGGTGGTAACCCGATCTCAAGTCTATCTTAGAGAAACAGCGGGAACCCTTCAACTGGTCAAACAGATCATCTATACGGGGCATAGGGTACTTATTCTTGACCGTAGCCCGATTCAACTTCCGGTAGTCTATACACAATCTCAAGGCACCATCTTTCTTTTTAGCAAAGAGGGCCGGTGGCTCCCCACGGCGAAACACTAGGGCGAACAAAACCCTTATCTAGCAATTCCTGGAGCTGAATCTTCAACTCACTCAACTCGGCTGGGGCAAAACGATAAGGTGCCATAGAAATCGGCGCTGTACCGGGCACTAAATCAATAGAGAACTCTATCTCTCGATGAGGTGGTAAACTAACGAGATCCTCGGGAAAAACGTCCGAATACTCACAAACCACCCTTGGTAATACAATCTGGGTCTCATCACACTCACCACTCATAAAGCTAGCAAGTAGACCACTAAGCTCATTCCGCCCTCGCGGATTATACATCGGTGGCAACACACTACCAACCCGATCCCCCAAGAAATGGAAACACTCCCCGCTCCAGGTACAAACCGTGACCCTCTGGCGGTAGCAATCAATAACGGCCCAGTATGACGATAGCCAGTCCATACCCAAAATAACATCAAAACCCTTCATGGGCATGACAACAAAAGGAAAAGGAAGCCTATGGTCGGCGACCTCTGTATCACAACCGCTAACACCTTGTTTCAAGATCAACTCACCTCCAACAGGCGATACTACACATATAGGAGATGCTAACTGTGCCAACTCCAATTCCAAAACAGATGCAAATGCAGCTGACACAAAAGAATGAGATGCACCCGTATCAATCAATACACTAGCAACCGAGTTGCAAAACAGAAAAGTACCTCTCACTACTGATGGAGCCGGTACTAGGTCCTGCGCGGTAACAGCATACACGCGCCCTGAAGGCCCCTGATCTACCTGCTCACCTCGAGGAGCAAAGGACTGCTGTACTGACTGGGACGACGAAGCTCCCGGATTTGCCCTCGAGGCCTGCACAGACTGAGCTGGCTGATAACTCTGCATCTGCCTAGAACCAGACGCTCCTGTAATAGCACTCAACTGCGGGCAATACCTCTTCAGGTGCCCAGGCTGACCACACTGATAGCAAGACAAAGACTGGCCCCTGCCCTGACTCTGGCCCTGAGGTCTAGCTGAAGAAGAAGCACCTCGCTGATCCCCTCCCTTCTGCGGGCAAACCGAAGACTTGTGACCCAGCTGGCCACACGCAAAACAAGTCAAGCCTCCCTGACTACCTCTCCCAGAGCCCGCATACGGCAATGGAAAGGTCGATCTAGCCACACCACCCTGACACTGCTGAGGGTTAGAACCTCTCTGTCTCCAGCCATCACCCTAACCATCTTGGCTCCTCTTGGAGCCTCTCTGCCCCTCATCCTCCTCCTACATCATGAGCTCCATATGAGCTGCCGCATCCACCAAACATTGGCCTTTCCCAGGTGATAGTGCAACTCAAAATCATAGTCCTCAATGAACTCCATCCACCTTCTCTGCCTCAAATTCAAGTCTCTCTGTGTAAACAGATACTTCAAACTCTTGTGGTCCGAGAACACCTCGAACCTCTCACCATAAAGGTAGTGCCTCCAAATCTTCAAGGCAAAGATCACTGCTGCTAACTCTAGGTCGTGTGTAGGGTAGTTCTTCTCGTGTATTTTCAACTGATGTGAGCCATAAGCTACCACTTTCCCCTCTTGCATCAACACACAACCCAAACCCTCTCGTGAGGCATCACAATAAACCGCATAGCCCAACCCTCTCTCCGGAATAATCAAAACCGGAGCGGTGGTCAATCTAACCTTCAACCCTTGGAACGACTTTTCGCAAGTCTCACTCCACACAAACTTAGCCCCTTTTTGCGTCAATCTAGTCAATGGCGAAGCTAGCCTGGAGAGATCTTTCACAAACTGACGGTAATACCCAGCTATTCCCAGAAAACTGCGGATCTCGAACACGCTCTCAGGCTGTGCCCAATCTTGCACTGCCTCGACCTTGGATGTATCAACAGACACCCCTTCCCCGGATACCACATGGCCTAAGAAGTTCACCTCTCCTAGCCAGAACTCACACTTCCCAAACTTGGCATACAGCCTATGGGCTCTAAGCAACTCAAGCACCACTCTCAAGTGTTCCTCGTGCTCCTCCTCAGAAGGCGAATAGATAAGAATGTCGTCCACGAAAACGACTACAAATTGATCCAAGAATTCCCGGAAGATCCGGTTCATCAAGTCCATAAAGACTGCCGGTGCATTGGTAAGCCCGAATGGCATCACCAAAAACTCATAATGGCCATATCGCGTACGGAATGCCGTCTTAGGAATATCCTCCTCCCTGACCCTCAACTGGTGGTAACCCGATCTCAAGTCTATCTTAGAGAAACAGCGGGAACCCTTCAACTGGTCAAACAGATCATCTATACGGGGCATAGGGTACTTATTCTTGACCGTAGCCCGATTCAACTTCCGGTAGTCTATACACAATCTCAAGGCACCATCTTTCTTTTTAGCAAAGAGGGCCGGTGGCTCCCCACGGCGAAACACTAGGGCGAACAAAACCCTTATCTAGCAATTCCTGGAGCTGAATCTTCAACTCACTCAACTCGGCTGGGGCAAAACGATAAGGTGCCATAGAAATCGGCGCTGTACCGGGCACTAAATCAATAGAGAACTCTATCTCTCGATGAGGTGGTAAACTAACGAGATCCTCGGGAAAAACGTCCGAATACTCACAAACCACCCTTGGTAATACAATCTGGGTCTCATCACACTCACCACTCATAAAGCTAGCAAGTAGACCACTAAGCTCATCCGCCCTCGCAGATTATACATCGGTGGCAACACACTACCAACCCGATCCCCCAAGAAATGGAAACACTCCCCGCTCCAGGTACAAACCGTGACCCTCTGGCGGTAGCAATCAATAACGGCCCAGTATGACGATAGCCAGTCCATACCCAAAATAACATCAAAACCCTTCATGGGCATGACAACAAAAGGAAAAGGAAGCCTATGGTCGGCGACCTCTGTATCACAACCGCTAACACCTTGTTTCAAGATCAACTCACCTCCAACAGGCGATACTACACATATAGGAGATGCTAACTGTGCCAACTCCAATTCCAAAACAGATGCAAATGCAGCAGACACAAAAGAATGAGATGCACCCGTATCAATCAATACACTAGCAACCGAGTTGCAAAACAGAAAAGTACCTCTCACTACTGATTGAGCCGGTACTAGGTCCTGCGCGGTAACAGCATACACGCGCCCTGAAGGCCCCTGATCTACCTGCTCACCTCCAGGAGCAAAGGACTGCTGTACTGACTGGGACGACGAAGCTCCCGGATTTGCCCTCGAGGCCTGCACAGACTGAGCTGGCTGATAACTCTGCATCTGCCTAGAACCAGACGCTCCTGTAATAGCACTCAACTGCGGGCAATACCTCTTCAGGTGCCCAGGCTGACCACACTGATAGCAAGACAAAGACTGGCCCCTGCCCTGACTCTGGCCCTGAGGTCTAGCTGAAGAAGAAGCACCTCACTGATCCCCTCCCTTCTGCGGGCAAACCGAAGACTTGTGACCCAGCTGGCCACACGCAAAACAAGTCAAGCCTCCCTGACTACCTCTCCCAGAGCCCGCATACGGCAATGGAAAGGTCGATCTAGCCACACCACCCTGACACTGCTGAGGGTTAGAACCTCTCTGTCTCCAGCCATCACCCTAACCATCTTGGCTCCTCTTGGAGCCTCTCTGCCCCTCATCCTCCTCCTACATCATGAGCTCCATATGAGCTGCCGCATCCACCAAACATTGGCCTTTCCCAGGTGATAGTGCAACTCAAAATCATAGTCCTCAATGAACTCCATCCACCTTCTCTGCCTCAAATTCAAGTCTCTCTGTGTAAACAGATACTTCAAACTCTTGTGGTCCGAGAACACCTCGAACCTCTCACCATAAAGGTAGTGCCTCCAAATCTTCAAGGCAAAGATCACTGCTGCTAACTCTAGGTCGTGTGTAGGGTAGTTCTTCTCGTGTATTTTCAACTGATGTGAGCCATAAGCTACCACTTTCCCCTCTTGCATCAACACACAACCCAAACCCTCTCGTGAGGCATCACAATAAACCGCATAGCCCAACCCTCTCTCCGGAATAATCAAAACCGGAGCGGTGGTCAATCTAACCTTCAACCCTTGGAACGACTTTTCGCAAGTCTCACTCCACACAAACTTAGCCCCTTTTTGCGTCAATCTAGTCAATGGCGAAGCTAGCCTGGAGAAATCTTTCACAAACTGACGGTAATACCCAGCTATTCCCAGAAAACTGCGGATCTCGAACACGCTCTCAGGCTGTGCCCAATCTTGCACTGCCTCGACCTTGGATGTATCAACAGACACCCCTTCCCCGGATACCACATGGCCTAAGAAGTTCACCTCTCCTAGCCAGAACTCACACTTCCCAAACTTGGCATACAGCCTATGGGCTCTAAGCAACTCAAGCACCACTCTCAAGTGTTCCTCGTGCTCCTCCTCAGAAGGCGAATAGATAAGAATGTCGTCCACGAAAACGACTACAAATTGATCCAAGAATTCCCGGAAGATCCGGTTCATCAAGTCCATAAAGACTGCCGGTGCATTGGTAAGCCCGAATGGCATCACCAAAAACTCATAATGGCCATATCGCGTACGGAATGCCGTCTTAGGAATATCCTCCTCCCTGACCCTCAACTGGTGGTAACCCGATCTCAAGTCTATCTTAGAGAAACAGCGGGAACCCTTCAACTGGTCAAACAGATCATCTATACGGGGCATAGGGTACTTATTCTTGACCGTAGCCCGATTCAACTTCCGGTAGTCTATACACAATCTCAAGGCACCATCTTTCTTTTTAGCAAAGAGGGCCGGTGGCTCCCCACGGCGAAACACTAGGGCGAACAAAACCCTTATCTAGCAATTCCTGGAGCTGAATCTTCAACTCACTCAACTCGGCTGGGGCAAAACGATAAGGTGCCATAGAAATCGGCGCTGTACCGGGCACTAAATCAATAGAGAACTCTATCTCTCGATGAGGTGGTAAACTAACGAGATCCTCGGGAAAAACGTCCGAATACTCACAAACCACCCTTGGTAATACAATCTGGGTCTCATCACACTCACCACTCATAAAGCTAGCAAGTAGACCACTAAGCTCATTCCGCCCTCGCGGATTATACATCGGTGGCAACACACTACCAACCCGATCCCCCAAGAAATGGAAACACTCCCCGCTCCAGGTACAAACCGTGACCCTCTGGCGGTAGCAATCAATAACGGCCCAGTATGACGATAGCCAGTCCATACCCAAAATAACATCAAAACCCTTCATGGGCATGACAACAAAAGGAAAAGGAAGCCTATGGTCGGCGACCTCTGTATCACAACCGCTAACACCTTGTTTCAAGATCAACTCACCTCCAACAGGCGATACTACACATATAGGAGATGCTAACTGTGCCAACTCCAATTCCAAAACAGATGCAAATGCAGCAGACACAAAAGAATGAGATGCACCCGTATCAATCAATACACTAGCAACCGAGTTGCAAAACAGAAAAGTACCTCTCACTACTGATGGAGCCGGTACTAGGTCCTGCGCGGTAACAGCATACACGCGCCCTGAAGGCCCCTGATCTACCTGCTCACCTCCAGGAGCAAAGGACTGCTGTACTGACTGGGACGACGAAGCTCCCGGATTTGCCCTCGAGGCCTGCACAGACTGAGCTGGCTGATAACTCTGCATCTGCCTAGAACCAGACGCTCCTGTAATAGCACTCAACTGCGGGCAATACCTCTTCAGGTGCCCAGGCTGACCACACTGATAGCAAGACAAAGACTGGCCCCTGCCCTGACTCTGGCCCTGAGGTCTAGCTGAAGAAGAAGCACCTCGCTGATCCCCTCCCTTCTGCGGGCAAACCGAAGACTTGTGACCCAGCTGGCCACACGCAAAACAAGTCAAGCCTCCCTGACTACCTCTCCCAGAGCCCGCATACGGCAATGGAAAGGTCGATCTAGCCACACCACCCTGACACTGCTGAGGGTTAGAACCTCTCTGTCTCCAGCCATCACCCTAACCATCTTGGCTCCTCTTGGAGCCTCTCTGCCCCTCATCCTCCTCCTACATCATGAGCTCCATATGAGCTGCCGCATCCACCAAACATTGGCCTTTCCCAGGTGATAGTGCAACTCAAAATCATAGTCCTCAATGAACTCCATCCACCTTCTCTGCCTCAAATTCAAGTCTCTCTGTGTAAACAGATACTTCAAACTCTTGTGGTCCGAGAACACCTCGAACCTCTCACCATAAAGGTAGTGCCTCCAAATCTTCAAGGCAAAGATCACTGCTGCTAACTCTAGGTCGTGTGTAGGGTAGTTCTTCTCGTGTATTTTCAACTGATGTGAGCCATAAGCTACCACTTTCCCCTCTTGCATCAACACACAACCCAAACCCTCTCGTGAGGCATCACAATAAACCGCATAGCCCAACCCTCTCTCCGGAATAATCAAAACCGGAGCGGTGGTCAATCTAACCTTCAACCCTTGGAACGACTTTTCGCAAGTCTCACTCCACACAAACTTAGCCCCTTTTTGCGTCAATCTAGTCAATGGCGAAGCTAGCCTGGAGAGATCTTTCACAAACTGACGGTAATACCCAGCTATTCCCAGAAAACTGCGGATCTCGAACACGCTCTCAGGCTGTGCCCAATCTTGCACTGCCTCGACCTTGGATGTATCAACAGACACCCCTTCCCCGGATACCACATGGCCTAAGAAGTTCACCTCTCCTAGCCAGAACTCACACTTCCCAAACTTGGCATACAGCCTATGGGCTCTAAGCAACTCAAGCACCACTCTCAAGTGTTCCTCGTGCTCCTCCTCAGAAGGCGAATAGATAAGAATGTCGTCCACGAAAACGACTACAAATTGATCCAAGAATTCCCGGAAGATCCGGTTCATCAAGTCCATAAAGACTGCCGGTGCATTGGTAAGCCCGAATGGCATCACCAAAAACTCATAATGGCCATATCGCGTACGGAATGCCGTCTTAGGAATATCCTCCTCCCTGACCCTCAACTGGTGGTAACCCGATCTCAAGTCTATCTTAGAGAAACAGCGGGAACCCTTCAACTGGTCAAACAGATCATCTATACGGGGCATAGGGTACTTATTCTTGACCGTAGCCCGATTCAACTTCCGGTAGTCTATACACAATCTCAAGGCACCATCTTTCTTTTTAGCAAAGAGGGCCGGTGGCTCCCCACGGCGAAACACTAGGGCGAACAAAACCCTTATCTAGCAATTCCTGGAGCTGAATCTTCAACTCACTCAACTCGGCTGGGGCAAAACGATAAGGTGCCATAGAAATCGGCGCTGTACCGGGCACTAAATCAATAGAGAACTCTATCTCTCGATGAGGTGGTAAACTAACGAGATCCTCGGGAAAAACGTCCGAATACTCACAAACCACCCTTGGTAATACAATCTGGGTCTCATCACACTCACCACTCATAAAGCTAGCAAGTAGACCACTAAGCTCATTCCGCCCTCGCGGATTATACATCGGTGGCAACACACTACCAACCCGATCCCCCAAGAAATGGAAACACTCCCCGCTCCAGGTACAAACCGTGACCCTCTGGCGGTAGCAATCAATAACGGCCCAGTATGACGATAGCCAGTCCATACCCAAAATAACATCAAAACCCTTCATGGGCATGACAACAAAAGGAAAAGGAAGCCTATGGTCGGCGACCTCTGTATCACAACCGCTAACACCTTGTTTCAAGATCAACTCACCTCCAACAGGCGATACTACACATATAGGAGATGCTAACTGTGCCAACTCCAATTCCAAAACAGATGCAAATGCAGCAGACACAAAAGAATGAGATGCACCCGTATCAATTAATACACTAGCAACCGAGTTGCAAAACAGAAAAGTACCTCTCACTACTGATGGAGCCGGTACTAGGTCCTGCGCGGTAACAGCATACACGCGCCCTGAAGGCCCCTGATCTACCTGCTCACCTCCAGGAGCAAAGGACTGCTGTACTGACTGGGACGACGAAGCTCCCGGATTTGCCCTCGAGGCCTGCACAGACTGAGCTGGCTGATAACTCTGCATCTGCCTAGAACCAGACGCTCCTGTAATAGCACTCAACTGCGGGCAATACCTCTTCAGGTGCCCAGGCTGACCACACTGATAGCAAGACAAAGACTGGCCCCTGCCCTGACTCTGGCCCTGAGGTCTAGCTGAAGAAGAAGCACCTCGCTGATCCCCTCCCTTCTGCGGGCAAACCGAAGACTTGTGACCCAGCTGGCCACACGCAAAACAAGTCAAGCCTCCCTGACTACCTCTCCCAGAGCCCGCATACGGCAATGGAAAGGTCGATCTAGCCACACCACCCTGACACTGCTGAGGGTTAGAACCTCTCTGTCTCCAGCCATCACCCTAACCATCTTGGCTCCTCTTGGAGCCTCTCTGCCCCTCATCCTCCTCCTACATCATGAGCTCCATATGAGCTGCCGCATCCACCAAACATTGGCCTTTCCCAGGTGATAGTGCAACTCAAAATCATAGTCCTCAATGAACTCCATCCACCTTCTCTGCCTCAAATTCAAGTCTCTCTGTGTAAACAGATACTTCAAACTCTTGTGGTCCGAGAACACCTCGAACCTCTCACCATAAAGGTAGTGCCTCCAAATCTTCAAGGCAAAGATCACTGCTGCTAACTCTAGGTCGTGTGTAGGGTAGTTCTTCTCGTGTATTTTCAACTGATGTGAGCCATAAGCTACCACTTTCCCCTCTTGCATCAACACACAACCCAAACCCTCTCGTGAGGCATCACAATAAACCGCATAGCCCAACCCTCTCTCCGGAATAATCAAAACCGGAGCGGTGGTCAATCTAACCTTCAACCCTTGGAACGACTTTTCGCAAGTCTCACTCCACACAAACTTAGCCCCTTTTTGCGTCAATCTAGTCAATGGCGAAGCTAGCCTGGAGAAATCTTTCACAAACTGACGGTAATACCCAGCTATTCCCAGAAAACTGCGGATCTCGGACACGCTCTCAGGCTGTGCCCAATCTTGCACTGCCTCGACCTTGGATGTATCAACAGACACCCCTTCCCCGGATACCACATGGCCTAAGAAGTTCACCTCTCCTAGCCAGAACTCACACTTCCCAAACTTGGCATACAGCCTATGGGCTCTAAGCAACTCAAGCACCACTCTCAAGTGTTCCTCGTGCTCCTCCTCAGAAGGCGAATAGATAAGAATGTCGTCCACGAAAACGACTACAAATTGATCCAAGAATTCCCGGAAGATCCGGTTCATCAAGTCCATAAAGACTGCCGGTGCATTGGTAAGCCCGAATGGCATCACCAAAAACTCATAATGGCCATATCGCGTACGGAATGCCGTCTTAGGAATATCCTCCTCCCTGACCCTCAACTGGTGGTAACCCGATCTCAAGTCTATCTTAGAGAAACAGCGGGAACCCTTCAACTGGTCAAACAGATCATCTATACGGGGCATAGGGTACTTATTCTTGACCGTAGCCCGATTCAACTTCCGGTAGTCTATACACAATCTCAAGGCACCATCTTTCTTTTTAGCAAAGAGGGCCGGTGGCTCCCCACGGCGAAACACTAGGGCGAACAAAACCCTTATCTAGCAATTCCTGGAGCTGAATCTTCAACTCACTCAACTCGGCTGGGGCAAAACGATAAGGTGCCATAGAAATCGGCGCTGTACCGGGCACTAAATCAATAGAGAACTCTATCTCTCGATGAGGTGGTAAACTAACGAGATCCTCGGGAAAAACGTCCGAATACTCACAAACCACCCTTGGTAATACAATCTGGGTCTCATCACACTCACCACTCATAAAGCTAGCAAGTAGACCACTAAGCTCATTCCGCCCTCGCGGATTATACATCGGTGGCAACACACTACCAACCCGATCCCCCAAGAAATGGAAACACTCCCCGCTCCAGGTACAAACCGTGACCCTCTGGCGGTAGCAATCAATAACGGCCCAGTATGACGATAGCCAGTCCATACCCAAAATAACATCAAAACCCTTCATGGGCATGACAACAAAAGGAAAAGGAAGCCTATGGTCGGCGACCTCTGTATCACAACCGCTAACACCTTGTTTCAAGATCAACTCACCTCCAACAGGCGATACTACACATATAGGAGATGCTAACTGTGCCAACTCCAATTCCAAAACAGATGCAAATGCAGCAGACACAAAAGAATGAGATGCACCCGTATCAATCAATACACTAGCAACCGAGTTGCAAAACAGAAAAGTACCTCTCACTACTGATGGAGCCGGTACTAGGTCCTGCGCGGTAACAGCATACACGCGCCCTGAAGGCCCCTGATCTACCTGCTCACCTCCAGGAGCAAAGGACTGCTGTACTGACTGGGACGACGAAGCTCCCGGATTTGCCCTCGAGGCCTGCACAGACTGAGCTGGCTGATAACTCTGCATCTGCCTAGAACCAGACGCTCCTGTAATAGCACTCAACTGCGGGCAATACCTCTTCAGGTGCCCAGGCTGACCACACTGATAGCAAGACAAAGACTGGCCCCTGCCCTGACTCTGGCCCTGAGGTCTAGCTGAAGAAGAAGCACCTCGCTGATCCCCTCCCTTCTGCGGGCAAACCGAAGACTTGTGACCCAGCTGGCCACACGCAAAACAAGTCAAGCCTCCCAGACTACCTCTCCCAGAGCCCGCATACGGCAATGGAAAGGTCGATCTAGCCACACCACCCTGACACTGCTGAGGGTTAGAACCTCTCTGTCTCCAGCCATCACCCTAACCATCTTGGCTCCTCTTGGAGCCTCTCTGCCCCTCATCCTCCTCCTACATCATGAGCTCCATATGAGCTGCCGCATCCACCAAACATTGGCCTTTCCCAGGTGATAGTGCAACTCAAAATCATAGTCCTCAATGAACTCCATCCACCTTCTCTGCCTCAAATTCAAGTCTCTCTGTGTAAACAGATACTTCAAACTCTTGTGGTCCGAGAACACCTCGAACCTCTCACCATAAAGGTAGTGCCTCCAAATCTTCAAGGCAAAGATCACTGCTGCTAACTCTAGGTCGTGTGTAGGGTAGTTCTTCTCGTGTATTTTCAACTGATGTGAGCCATAAGCTACCACTTTCCCCTCTTGCATCAACACACAACCCAAACCCTCTCGTGAGGCATCACAATAAACCGCATAGCCCAACCCTCTCTCCGGAATAATCAAAACCGGAGCGGTGGTCAATCTAACCTTCAACCCTTGGAACGACTTTTCGCAAGTCTCACTCCACACAAACTTAGCCCCTTTTTGCGTCAATCTAGTCAATGGCGAAGCTAGCCTGGAGAAATCTTTCACAAACTGACGGTAATACCCAGCTATTCCCAGAAAACTGCGGATCTCGGACACGCTCTCAGGCTGTGCCCAATCTTGCACTGCCTCGACCTTGGATGTATCAACAGACACCCCTTCCCCGGATACCACATGGCCTAAGAAGTTCACCTCTCCTAGCCAGAACTCACACTTCCCAAACTTGGCATACAGCCTATGGGCTCTAAGCAACTCAAGCACCACTCTCAAGTGTTCCTCGTGCTCCTCCTCAGAAGGCGAATAGATAAGAATGTCGTCCACGAAAACGACTACAAATTGATCCAAGAATTCCCGGAAGATCCGGTTCATCAAGTCCATAAAGACTGCCGGTGCATTGGTAAGCCCGAATGGCATCACCAAAAACTCATAATGGCCATATCGCGTACGGAATGCCGTCTTAGGAATATCCTCCTCCCTGACCCTCAACTGGTGGTAACCCGATCTCAAGTCTATCTTAGAGAAACAGCGGGAACCCTTCAACTGGTCAAACAGATCATCTATACGGGGCATAGGGTACTTATTCTTGACCGTAGCCCGATTCAACTTCCGGTAGTCTATACACAATCTCAAGGCACCATCTTTCTTTTTAGCAAAGAGGGCCGGTGGCTCCCCACGGCGAAACACTAGGGCGAACAAAACCCTTATCTAGCAATTCCTGGAGCTGAATCTTCAACTCACTCAACTCGGCTGGGGCAAAACGATAAGGTGCCATAGAAATCGGCGCTGTACCGGGCACTAAATCAATAGAGAACTCTATCTCTCGATGAGGTGGTAAACTAACGAGATCCTCGGGAAAAACGTCCGAATACTCACAAACCACCCTTGGTAATACAATCTGGGTCTCATCACACTCACCACTCATAAAGCTAGCAAGTAGACCACTAAGCTCATTCCGCCCTCGCGGATTATACATCGGTGGCAACACACTACCAACCCGATCCCCCAAGAAATGGAAACACTCCCCGCTCCAGGTACAAACCGTGACCCTCTGGCGGTAGCAATCAATAACGGCCCAGTATGACGATAGCCAGTCCATACCCAAAATAACATCAAAACCCTTCATGGGCATGACAACAAAAGGAAAAGGAAGCCTATGGTCGGCGACCTCTGTATCACAACCGCTAACACCTTGTTTCAAGATCAACTCACCTCCAACAGGCGATACTACACATATAGGAGATGCTAACTGTGCCAACTCCAATTCCAAAACAGATGCAAATGCAGCAGACACAAAAGAATGAGATGCACCCGTATCAATCAATACACTAGCAACCGAGTTGCAAAACAGAAAAGTACCTCTCACTACTGATGGAGCCGGTACTAGGTCCTGCGCGGTAACAGCATACACGCGCCCTGAAGGCCCCTGATCTACCTGCTCACCTCCAGGAGCAAAGGACTGCTGTACTGACTGGGACGACGAAGCTCCCGGATTTGCCCTCGAGGCCTGCACAGACTGAGCTGGCTGATAACTCTGCATCTGCCTAGAACCAGACGCTCCTGTAATAGCACTCAACTGCGGGCAATACCTCTTCAGGTGCCCAGGCTGACCACACTGATAGCAAGACAAAGACTGGCCCCTGCCCTGACTCTGGCCCTGAGGTCTAGCTGAAGAAGAAGCACCTCGCTGATCCCCTCCCTTCTGCGGGCAAACCGAAGACTTGTGACCCAGCTGGCCACACGCAAAACAAGTCAAGCCTCCCTGACTACCTCTCCCAGAGCCCGCATACGGCAATGGAAAGGTCGATCTAGCCACACCACCCTGACACTGCTGAGGGTTAGAACCTCTCTGTCTCCAGCCATCACCCTAACCATCTTGGCTCCTCTTGGAGCCTCTCTGCCCCTCATCCTCCTCCTACATCATGAGCTCCATATGAGCTGCCGCATCCACCAAACATTGGCCTTTCCCAGGTGATAGTGCAACTCAAAATCATAGTCCTCAATGAACTCCATCCACCTTCTCTGCCTCAAATTCAAGTCTCTCTGTGTAAACAGATACTTCAAACTCTTGTGGTCCGAGAACACCTCGAACCTCTCACCATAAAGGTAGTGCCTCCAAATCTTCAAGGCAAAGATCACTGCTGCTAACTCTAGGTCGTGTGTAGGGTAGTTCTTCTCGTGTATTTTCAACTGATGTGAGCCATAAGCTACCACTTTCCCCTCTTGCATCAACACACAACCCAAACCCTCTCGTGAGGCATCACAATAAACCGCATAGCCCAACCCTCTCTCCGGAATAATCAAAACCGGAGCGGTGGTCAATCTAACCTTCAACCCTTGGAACGACTTTTCGCAAGTCTCACTCCACACAAACTTAGCCCCTTTTTGCGTCAATCTAGTCAATGGCGAAGCTAGCCTGGAGAAATCTTTCACAAACTGACGGTAATACCCAGCTATTCCCAGAAAACTGCGGATCTCGGACACGCTCTCAGGCTGTGCCCAATCTTGCACTGCCTCGACCTTGGATGTATCAACAGACACCCCTTCCCCGGATACCACATGGCCTAAGAAGTTCACCTCTCCTAGCCAGAACTCACACTTCCCAAACTTGGCATACAGCCTATGGGCTCTAAGCAACTCAAGCACCACTCTCAAGTGTTCCTCGTGCTCCTCCTCAGAAGGCGAATAGATAAGAATGTCGTCCACGAAAACGACTACAAATTGATCCAAGAATTCCCGGAAGATCCGGTTCATCAAGTCCATAAAGACTGCCGGTGCATTGGTAAGCCCGAATGGCATCACCAAAAACTCATAATGGCCATATCGCGTACGGAATGCCGTCTTAGGAATATCCTCCTCCCTGACCCTCAACTGGTGGTAACCCGATCTCAAGTCTATCTTAGAGAAACAGCGGGAACCCTTCAACTGGTCAAACAGATCATCTATACGGGGCATAGGGTACTTATTCTTGACCGTAGCCCGATTCAACTTCCGGTAGTCTATACACAATCTCAAGGCACCATCTTTCTTTTTAGCAAAGAGGGCCGGTGGCTCCCCACGGCGAAACACTAGGGCGAACAAAACCCTTATCTAGCAATTCCTGGAGCTGAATCTTCAACTCACTCAACTCGGCTGGGGCAAAACGATAAGGTGCCATAGAAATCGGCGCTGTACCGGGCACTAAATCAATAGAGAACTCTATCTCTCGATGAGGTGGTAAACTAACGAGATCCTCGGGAAAAACGTCCGAATACTCACAAACCACCCTTGGTAATACAATCTGGGTCTCATCACACTCACCACTCATAAAGCTAGCAAGTAGACCACTAAGCTCATTCCGCCCTCGCGGATTATACATCGGTGGCAACACACTACCAACCCGATCCCCCAAGAAATGGAAACACTCCCCGCTCCAGGTACAAACCGTGACCCTCTGGCGGTAGCAATCAATAACGGCCCAGTATGACGATAGCCAGTCCATACCCAAAATAACATCAAAACCCTTCATGGGCATGACAACAAAAGGAAAAGGAAGCCTATGGTCGGCGACCTCTGTATCACAACCGCTAACACCTTGTTTCAAGATCAACTCACCTCCAACAGGCGATACTACACATATAGGAGATGCTAACTGTGCCAACTCCAATTCCAAAACAGATGCAAATGCAGCAGACACAAAAGAATGAGATGCACCCGTATCAATCAATACACTAGCAACCGAGTTGCAAAACAGAAAAGTACCTCTCACTACTGATGGAGCCGGTACTAGGTCCTGCGCGGTAACAGCATACACGCGCCCTGAAGGCCCCTGATCTACCTGCTCACCTCCAGGAGCAAAGGACTGCTGTACTGACTGGGACGACGAAGCTCCCGGATTTGCCCTCGAGGCCTGCACAGACTGAGCTGGCTGATAACTCTGCATCTGCCTAGAACCAGACGCTCCTGTAATAGCACTCAACTGCGGGCAATACCTCTTCAGGTGCCCAGGCTGACCACACTGATAGCAAGACAAAGACTGGCCCCTGCCCTGACTCTGGCCCTGAGGTCTAGCTGAAGAAGAAGCACCTCGCTGATCCCCTCCCTTCTGCGGGCAAACCGAAGACTTGTGACCCAGCTGGCCACACGCAAAACAAGTCAAGCCTCCCTGACTACCTCTCCCAGAGCCCGCATACGGCAATGGAAAGGTCGATCTAGCCACACCACCCTGACACTGCTGAGGGTTAGAACCTCTCTGTCTCCAGCCATCACCCTAACCATCTTGGCTCCTCTTGGAGCCTCTCTGCCCCTCATCCTCCTCCTACATCATGAGCTCCATATGAGCTGCCGCATCCACCAAACATTGGCCTTTCCCAGGTGATAGTGCAACTCAAAATCATAGTCCTCAATGAACTCCATCCACCTTCTCTGCCTCAAATTCAAGTCTCTCTGTGTAAACAGATACTTCAAACTCTTGTGGTCCGAGAACACCTCGAACCTCTCACCATAAAGGTAGTGCCTCCAAATCTTCAAGGCAAAGATCACTGCTGCTAACTCTAGGTCGTGTGTAGGGTAGTTCTTCTCGTGTATTTTCAACTGATGTGAGCCATAAGCTACCACTTTCCCCTCTTGCATCAACACACAACCCAAACCCTCTCGTGAGGCATCACAATAAACCGCATAGCCCAACCCTCTCTCCGGAATAATCAAAACCGGAGCGGTGGTCAATCTAACCTTCAACCCTTGGAACGACTTTTCGCAAGTCTCACTCCACACAAACTTAGCCCCTTTTTGCGTCAATCTAGTCAATGGCGAAGCTAGCCTGGAGAAATCTTTCACAAACTGACGGTAATACCCAGCTATTCCCAGAAAACTGCGGATCTCGGACACGCTCTCAGGCTGTGCCCAATCTTGCACTGCCTCGACCTTGGATGTATCAACAGACACCCCTTCCCCGGATACCACATGGCCTAAGAAGTTCACCTCTCCTAGCCAGAACTCACACTTCCCAAACTTGGCATACAGCCTATGGGCTCTAAGCAACTCAAGCACCACTCTCAAGTGTTCCTCGTGCTCCTCCTCACAAGGCGAATAGATAAGAATGTCGTCCACGAAAACGACTACAAATTGATCCAAGAATTCCCGGAAGATCCGGTTCATCAAGTCCATAAAGACTGCCGGTGCATTGGTAAGCCCGAATGGCATCACCAAAAACTCATAATGGCCATATCGCGTACGGAATGCCGTCTTAGGAATATCCTCCTCCCTGACCCTCAACTGGTGGTAACCCGATCTCAAGTCTATCTTAGAGAAACAGCGGGAACCCTTCAACTGGTCAAACAGATCATCTATACGGGGCATAGGGTACTTATTCTTGACCGTAGCCCGATTCAACTTCCGGTAGTCTATACACAATCTCAAGGCACCATCTTTCTTTTTAGCAAAGAGGGCCGGTGGCTCCCCACGGCGAAACACTAGGGCGAACAAAACCCTTATCTAGCAATTCCTGGAGCTGAATCTTCAACTCACTCAACTCGGCTGGGGCAAAACGATAAGGTGCCATAGAAATCGGCGCTGTACCGGGCACTAAATCAATAGAGAACTCTATCTCTCGATGAGGTGGTAAACTAACGAGATCCTCGGGAAAAACGTCCGAATACTCACAAACCACCCTTGGTAATACAATCTGGGTCTCATCACACTCACCACTCATAAAGCTAGCAAGTAGACCACTAAGCTCATTCCGCCCTCGCGGATTATACATCGGTGGCAACACACTACCAACCCGATCCCCCAAGAAATGGAAACACTCCCCGCTCCAGGTACAAACCGTGACCCTCTGGCGGTAGCAATCAATAACGGCCCAGTATGACGATAGCCAGTCCATACCCAAAATAACATCAAAACCCTTCATGGGCATGACAACAAAAGGAAAAGGAAGCCTATGGTCGGCGACCTCTGTATCACAACCGCTAACACCTTGTTTCAAGATCAACTCACCTCCAACAGGCGATACTACACATATAGGAGATGCTAACTGTGCCAACTCCAATTCCAAAACAGATGCAAATGCAGCAGACACAAAAGAATGAGATGCACCCGTATCAATCAATACACTAGCAACCGAGTTGCAAAACAGAAAAGTACCTCTCACTACTGATGGAGCCGGTACTAGGTCCTGCGCGGTAACAGCATACACGCGCCCTGAAGGCCCCTGATCTACCTGCTCACCTCCAGGAGCAAAGGACTGCTGTACTGACTGGGACGACGAAGCTCCCGGATTTGCCCTCGAGGCCTGCACAGACTGAGCTGGCTGATAACTCTGCATCTGCCTAGAACCAGACGCTCCTGTAATAGCACTCAACTGCGGGCAATACCTCTTCAGGTGCCCAGGCTGACCACACTGATAGCAAGACAAAGACTGGCCCCTGCCCTGACTCTGGCCCTGAGGTCTAGCTGAAGAAGAAGCACCTCGCTGATCCCCTCCCTTCTGCGGGCAAACCGAAGACTTGTGACCCAGCTGGCCACACGCAAAACAAGTCAAGCCTCCCTGACTACCTCTCCCAGAGCCCGCATACGGCAATGGAAAGGTCGATCTAGCCACACCACCCTGACACTGCTGAGGGTTAGAACCTCTCTGTCTCCAGCCATCACCCTAACCATCTTGGCTCCTCTTGGAGCCTCTCTGCCCCTCATCCTCCTCCTACATCATGAGCTCCATATGAGCTGCCGCATCCACCAAACATTGGCCTTTCCCAGGTGATAGTGCAACTCAAAATCATAGTCCTCAATGAACTCCATCCACCTTCTCTGCCTCAAATTCAAGTCTCTCTGTGTAAACAGATACTTCAAACTCTTGTGGTCCGAGAACACCTCGAACCTCTCACCATAAAGGTAGTGCCTCCAAATCTTCAAGGCAAAGATCACTGCTGCTAACTCTAGGTCGTGTGTAGGGTAGTTCTTCTCGTGTATTTTCAACTGATGTGAGCCATAAGCTACCACTTTCCCCTCTTGCATCAACACACAACCCAAACCCTCTCGTGAGGCATCACAATAAACCGCATAGCCCAACCCTCTCTCCGGAATAATCAAAACCGGAGCGGTGGTCAATCTAACCTTCAACCCTTGGAACGACTTTTCGCAAGTCTCACTCCACACAAACTTAGCCCCTTTTTGCGTCAATCTAGTCAATGGCGAAGCTAGCCTGGAGAAATCTTTCACAAACTGACGGTAATACCCAGCTATTCCCAGAAAACTGCGGATCTCGGACACGCTCTCAGGCTGTGCCCAATCTTGCACTGCCTCGACCTTGGATGTATCAACAGACACCCCTTCCCCGGATACCACATGGCCTAAGAAGTTCACCTCTCCTAGCCAGAACTCACACTTCCCAAACTTGGCATACAGCCTATGGGCTCTAAGCAACTCAAGCACCACTCTCAAGTGTTCCTCGTGCTCCTCCTCACAAGGCGAATAGATAAGAATGTCGTCCACGAAAACGACTACAAATTGATCCAAGAATTCCCGGAAGATCCGGTTCATCAAGTCCATAAAGACTGCCGGTGCATTGGTAAGCCCGAATGGCATCACCAAAAACTCATAATGGCCATATCGCGTACGGAATGCCGTCTTAGGAATATCCTCCTCCCTGACCCTCAACTGGTGGTAACCCGATCTCAAGTCTATCTTAGAGAAACAGCGGGAACCCTTCAACTGGTCAAACAGATCATCTATACGGGGCATAGGGTACTTATTCTTGACCGTAGCCCGATTCAACTTCCGGTAGTCTATACACAATCTCAAGGCACCATCTTTCTTTTTAGCAAAGAGGGCCGGTGGCTCCCCACGGCGAAACACTAGGGCGAACAAAACCCTTATCTAGCAATTCCTGGAGCTGAATCTTCAACTCACTCAACTCGGCTGGGGCAAAACGATAAGGTGCCATAGAAATCGGCGCTGTACCGGGCACTAAATCAATAGAGAACTCTATCTCTCGATGAGGTGGTAAACTAACGAGATCCTCGGGAAAAACGTCCGAATACTCACAAACCACCCTTGGTAATACAATCTGGGTCTCATCACACTCACCACTCATAAAGCTAGCAAGTAGACCACTAAGCTCATTCCGCCCTCGCGGATTATACATCGGTGGCAACACACTACCAACCCGATCCCCCAAGAAATGGAAACACTCCCCGCTCCAGGTACAAACCGTGACCCTCTGGCGGTAGCAATCAATAACGGCCCAGTATGACGATAGCCAGTCCATACCCAAAATAACATCAAAACCCTTCATGGGCATGACAACAAAAGGAAAAGGAAGCCTATGGTCGGCGACCTCTGTATCACAACCGCTAACACCTTGTTTCAAGATCAACTCACCTCCAACAGGCGATACTACACATATAGGAGATGCTAACTGTGCCAACTCCAATTCCAAAACAGATGCAAATGCAGCAGACACAAAAGAATGAGATGCACCCGTATCAATCAATACACTAGCAACCGAGTTGCAAAACAGAAAAGTACCTCTCACTACTGATGGAGCCGGTACTAGGTCCTGCGCGGTAACAGCATACACGCGCCCTGAAGGCCCCTGATCTACCTGCTCACCTCCAGGAGCAAAGGACTGCTGTACTGACTGGGACGACGAAGCTCCCGGATTTGCCCTCGAGGCCTGCACAGACTGAGCTGGCTGATAACTCTGCATCTGCCTAGAACCAGACGCTCCTGTAATAGCACTCAACTGCGGGCAATACCTCTTCAGGTGCCCAGGCTGACCACACTGATAGCAAGACAAAGACTGGCCCCTGCCCTGACTCTGGCCCTGAGGTCTAGCTGAAGAAGAAGCACCTCGCTGATCCCCTCCCTTCTGCGGGCAAACCGAAGACTTGTGACCCAGCTGGCCACACGCAAAACAAGTCAAGCCTCCCTGACTACCTCTCCCAGAGCCCGCATACGGCAATGGAAAGGTCGATCTAGCCACACCACCCTGACACTGCTGAGGGTTAGAACCTCTCTGTCACCAGCCATCACCCTAACCATCTTGGCTCCTCTTGGAGCCTCTCTGCCCCTCATCCTCCTCCTACATCATGAGCTCCATATGAGCTGCCGCATCCACCAAACATTGGCCTTTCCCAGGTGATAGTGCAACTCAAAATCATAGTCCTCAATGAACTCCATCCACCTTCTCTGCCTCAAATTCAAGTCTCTCTGTGTAAACAGATACTTCAAACTCTTGTGGTCCGAGAACACCTCGAACCTCTCACCATAAAGGTAGTGCCTCCAAATCTTCAAGGCAAAGATCACTGCTGCTAACTCTAGGTCGTGTGTAGGGTAGTTCTTCTCGTGTATTTTCAACTGATGTGAGCCATAAGCTACCACTTTCCCCTCTTGCATCAACACACAACCCAAACCCTCTCGTGAGGCATCACAATAAACCGCATAGCCCAACCCTCTCTCCGGAATAATCAAAACCGGAGCGGTGGTCAATCTAACCTTCAACCCTTGGAACGACTTTTCGCAAGTCTCACTCCACACAAACTTAGCCCCTTTTTGCGTCAATCTAGTCAACGGCGAAGCTAGCCTGGAGAAATCTTTCACAAACTGACGGTAATACCCAGCTATTCCCAGAAAACTGCGGATCTCGAACACGCTCTCAGGCTGTGCCCAATCTTGCACTGCCTCGACCTTGGATGTATCAACAGACACCCCTTCCCCGGATACCACATGGCCTAAGAAGTTCACCTCTCCTAGCCAGAACTCACACTTCCCAAACTTGGCATACAGCCTATGGGCTCTAAGCAACTCAAGCACCACTCTCAAGTGTTCCTCGTGCTCCTCCTCACAAGGCGAATAGATAAGAATGTCGTCCACGAAAACGACTACAAATTGATCCAAGAATTCCCGGAAGATCCGGTTCATCAAGTCCATAAAGACTGCCGGTGCATTGGTAAGCCCGAATGGCATCACCAAAAACTCATAATGGCCATATCGCGTACGGAATGCCGTCTTAGGAATATCCTCCTCCCTGACCCTCAACTGGTGGTAACCCGATCTCAAGTCTATCTTAGAGAAACAGCGGGAACCCTTCAACTGGTCAAACAGATCATCTATACGGGGCATAGGGTACTTATTCTTGACCGTAGCCCGATTCAACTTCCGGTAGTCTATACACAATCTCAAGGCACCATCTTTCTTTTTAGCAAAGAGGGCCGGTGGCTCCCCACGGCGAAACACTAGGGCGAACAAAACCCTTATCTAGCAATTCCTGGAGCTGAATCTTCAACTCACTCAACTCGGCTGGGGCAAAACGATAAGGTGCCATAGAAATCGGCGCTGTACCGGGCACTAAATCAATAGAGAACTCTATCTCTCGATGAGGTGGTAAACTAACGAGATCCTCGGGAAAAACGTCCGAATACTCACAAACCACCCTTGGTAATACAATCTGGGTCTCATCACACTCACCACTCATAAAGCTAGCAAGTAGACCACTAAGCTCATTCCGCCCTCGCGGATTATACATCGGTGGCAACACACTACCAACCCGATCCCCCAAGAAATGGAAACACTCCCCGCTCCAGGTACAAACCGTGACCCTCTGGCGGTAGCAATCAATAACGGCCCAGTATGACGATAGCCAGTCCATACCCAAAATAACATCAAAACCCTTCATGGGCATGACAACAAAAGGAAAAGGAAGCCTATGGTCGGCGACCTCTGTATCACAACCGCTAACACCTTGTTTCAAGATCAACTCACCTCCAACAGGCGATACTACACATATAGGAGATGCTAACTGTGCCAACTCCAATTCCAAAACAGATGCAAATGCAGCAGACACAAAAGAATGAGATGCACCCGTATCAATCAATACACTAGCAACCGAGTTGCAAAACAGAAAAGTACCTCTCACTACTGATGGAGCCGGTACTAGGTCCTGCGCGGTAACAGCATACACGCGCCCTGAAGGCCCCTGATCTACCTGCTCACCTCCAGGAGCAAAGGACTGCTGTACTGACTGGGACGACGAAGCTCCCGGATTTGCCCTCGAGGCCTGCACAGACTGAGCTGGCTGATAACTCTGCATCTGCCTAGAACCAGACGCTCCTGTAATAGCACTCAACTGCGGGCAATACCTCTTCAGGTGCCCAGGCTGACCACACTGATAGCAAGACAAAGACTGGCCCCTGCCCTGACTCTGGCCCTGAGGTCTAGCTGAAGAAGAAGCACCTCGCTGATCCCCTCCCTTCTGCGGGCAAACCGAAGACTTGTGACCCAGCTGGCCACACGCAAAACAAGTCAAGCCTCCCTGACTACCTCTCCCAGAGCCCGCATACGGCAATGGAAAGGTCGATCTAGCCACACCACCCTGACACTGCTGAGGGTTAGAACCTCTCTGTCTCCAGCCATCACCCTAACCATCTTGGCTCCTCTTGGAGCCTCTCTGCCCCTCATCCTCCTCCTACATCATGAGCTCCATATGAGCTGCCGCATCCACCAAACATTGGCCTTTCCCAGGTGATAGTGCAACTCAAAATCATAGTCCTCAATGAACTCCATCCACCTTCTCTGCCTCAAATTCAAGTCTCTCTGTGTAAACAGATACTTCAAACTCTTGTGGTCCGAGAACACCTCGAACCTCTCACCATAAAGGTAGTGCCTCCAAATCTTCAAGGCAAAGATCACTGCTGCTAACTCTAGGTCGTGTGTAGGGTAGTTCTTCTCGTGTATTTTCAACTGATGTGAGCCATAAGCTACCACTTTCCCCTCTTGCATCAACACACAACCCAAACCCTCTCGTGAGGCATCACAATAAACCGCATAGCCCAACCCTCTCTCCGGAATAATCAAAACCGGAGCGGTGGTCAATCTAACCTTCAACCCTTGGAACGACTTTTCGCAAGTCTCACTCCACACAAACTTAGCCCCTTTTTGCGTCAATCTAGTCAACGGCGAAGCTAGCCTGGAGAAATCTTTCACAAACTGACGGTAATACCCAGCTATTCCCAGAAAACTGCGGATCTCGAACACGCTCTCAGGCTGTGCCCAATCTTGCACTGCCTCGACCTTGGATGTATCAACAGACACCCCTTCCCCGGATACCACATGGCCTAAGAAGTTCACCTCTCCTAGCCAGAACTCACACTTCCCAAACTTGGCATACAGCCTATGGGCTCTAAGCAACTCAAGCACCACTCTCAAGTGTTCCTCGTGCTCCTCCTCAGAAGGCGAATAGATAAGAATGTCGTCCACGAAAACGACTACAAATTGATCCAAGAATTCCCGGAAGATCCGGTTCATCAAGTCCATAAAGACTGCCGGTGCATTGGTAAGCCCGAATGGCATCACCAAAAACTCATAATGGCCATATCGCGTACGGAATGCCGTCTTAGGAATATCCTCCTCCCTGACCCTCAACTGGTGGTAACCCGATCTCAAGTCTATCTTAGAGAAACAGCGGGAACCCTTCAACTGGTCAAACAGATCATCTATACGGGGCATAGGGTACTTATTCTTGACCGTAGCCCGATTCAACTTCCGGTAGTCTATACACAATCTCAAGGCACCATCTTTCTTTTTAGCAAAGAGGGCCGGTGGCTCCCCACGGCGAAACACTAGGGCGAACAAAACCCTTATCTAGCAATTCCTGGAGCTGAATCTTCAACTCACTCAACTCGGCTGGGGCAAAACGATAAGGTGCCATAGAAATCGGCGCTGTACCGGGCACTAAATCAATAGAGAACTCTATCTCTCGATGAGGTGGTAAACTAACGAGATCCTCGGGAAAAACGTCCGAATACTCACAAACCACCCTTGGTAATACAATCTGGGTCTCATCACACTCACCACTCATAAAGCTAGCAAGTAGACCACTAAGCTCATTCCGCCCTCGCGGATTATACATCGGTGGCAACACACTACCAACCCGATCCCCCAAGAAATGGAAACACTCCCCGCTCCAGGTACAAACCGTGACCCTCTGGCGGTAGCAATCAATAACGGCCCAGTATGACGATAGCCAGTCCATACCCAAAATAACATCAAAACCCTTCATGGGCATGACAACAAAAGGAAAAGGAAGCCTATGGTCGGCGACCTCTGTATCACAACCGCTAACACCTTGTTTCAAGATCAACTCACCTCCAACAGGCGATACTACACATATAGGAGATGCTAACTGTGCCAACTCCAATTCCAAAACAGATGCAAATGCAGCAGACACAAAAGAATGAGATGCACCCGTATCAATCAATACACTAGCAACCGAGTTGCAAAACAGAAAAGTACCTCTCACTACTGATGGAGCCGGTACTAGGTCCTGCGCGGTAACAGCATACACGCGCCCTGAAGGCCCCTGATCTACCTGCTCACCTCCAGGAGCAAAGGACTGCTGTACTGACTGGGACGACGAAGCTCCCGGATTTGCCCTCGAGGCCTGCACAGACTGAGCTGGCTGATAACTCTGCATCTGCCTAGAACCAGACGCTCCTGTAATAGCACTCAACTGCGGGCAATACCTCTTCAGGTGCCCAGGCTGACCACACTGATAGCAAGACAAAGACTGGCCCCTGCCCTGACTCTGGCCCTGAGGTCTAGCTGAAGAAGAAGCACCTCGCTGATCCCCTCCCTTCTGCGGGCAAACCGAAGACTTGTGACCCAGCTGGCCACACGCAAAACAAGTCAAGCCTCCCTGACTACCTCTCCCAGAGCCCGCATACGGCAATGGAAAGGTCGATCTAGCCACACCACCCTGACACTGCTGAGGGTTAGAACCTCTCTGTCTCCAGCCATCACCCTAACCATCTTGGCTCCTCTTGGAGCCTCTCTGCCCCTCATCCTCCTCCTACATCATGAGCTCCATATGAGCTGCCGCATCCACCAAACATTGGCCTTTCCCAGGTGATAGTGCAACTCAAAATCATAGTCCTCAATGAACTCCATCCACCTTCTCTGCCTCAAATTCAAGTCTCTCTGTGTAAACAGATACTTCAAACTCTTGTGGTCCGAGAACACCTCGAACCTCTCACCATAAAGGTAGTGCCTCCAAATCTTCAAGGCAAAGATCACTGCTGCTAACTCTAGGTCGTGTGTAGGGTAGTTCTTCTCGTGTATTTTCAACTGATGTGAGCCATAAGCTACCACTTTCCCCTCTTGCATCAACACACAACCCAAACCCTCTCGTGAGGCATCACAATAAACCGCATAGCCCAACCCTCTCTCCGGAATAATCAAAACCGGAGCGGTGGTCAATCTAACCTTCAACCCTTGGAACGACTTTTCGCAAGTCTCACTCCACACAAACTTAGCCCCTTTTTGCGTCAATCTAGTCAACGGCGAAGCTAGCCTGGAGAAATCTTTCACAAACTGACGGTAATACCCAGCTATTCCCAGAAAACTGCGGATCTCGAACACGCTCTCAGGCTGTGCCCAATCTTGCACTGCCTCGACCTTGGATGTATCAACAGACACCCCTTCCCCGGATACCACATGGCCTAAGAAGTTCACCTCTCCTAGCCAGAACTCACACTTCCCAAACTTGGCATACAGCCTATGGGCTCTAAGCAACTCAAGCACCACTCTCAAGTGTTCCTCGTGCTCCTCCTCAGAAGGCGAATAGATAAGAATGTCGTCCACGAAAACGACTACAAATTGATCCAAGAATTCCCGGAAGATCCGGTTCATCAAGTCCATAAAGACTGCCGGTGCATTGGTAAGCCCGAATGGCATCACCAAAAACTCATAATGGCCATATCGCGTACGGAATGCCGTCTTAGGAATATCCTCCTCCCTGACCCTCAACTGGTGGTAACCCGATCTCAAGTCTATCTTAGAGAAACAGCGGGAACCCTTCAACTGGTCAAACAGATCATCTATACGGGGCATAGGGTACTTATTCTTGACCGTAGCCCGATTCAACTTCCGGTAGTCTATACACAATCTCAAGGCACCATCTTTCTTTTTAGCAAAGAGGGCCGGTGGCTCCCCACGGCGAAACACTAGGGCGAACAAAACCCTTATCTAGCAATTCCTGGAGCTGAATCTTCAACTCACTCAACTCGGCTGGGGCAAAACGATAAGGTGCCATAGAAATCGGCGCTGTACCGGGCACTAAATCAATAGAGAACTCTATCTCTCGATGAGGTGGTAAACTAACGAGATCCTCGGGAAAAACGTCCGAATACTCACAAACCACCCTTGGTAATACAATCTGGGTCTCATCACACTCACCACTCATAAAGCTAGCAAGTAGACCACTAAGCTCATTCCGCCCTCGCGGATTATACATCGGTGGCAACACACTACCAACCCGATCCCCCAAGAAATGGAAACACTCCCCGCTCCAGGTACAAACCGTGACCCTCTGGCGGTAGCAATCAATAACGGCCCAGTATGACGATAGCCAGTCCATACCCAAAATAACATCAAAACCCTTCATGGGCATGACAACAAAAGGAAAAGGAAGCCTATGGTCGGCGACCTCTGTATCACAACCGCTAACACCTTGTTTCAAGATCAACTCACCTCCAACAGGCGATACTACACATATAGGAGATGCTAACTGTGCCAACTCCAATTCCAAAACAGATGCAAATGCAGCAGACACAAAAGAATGAGATGCACCCGTATCAATCAATACACTAGCAACCGAGTTGCAAAACAGAAAAGTACCTCTCACTACTGATGGAGCCGGTACTAGGTCCTGCGCGGTAACAGCATACACGCGCCCTGAAGGCCCCTGATCTACCTGCTCACCTCCAGGAGCAAAGGACTGCTGTACTGACTGGGACGACGAAGCTCCCGGATTTGCCCTCGAGGCCTGCACAGACTGAGCTGGCTGATAACTCTGCATCTGCCTAGAACCAGACGCTCCTGTAATAGCACTCAACTGCGGGCAATACCTCTTCAGGTGCCCAGGCTGACCACACTGATAGCAAGACAAAGACTGGCCCCTGCCCTGACTCTGGCCCTGAGGTCTAGCTGAAGAAGAAGCACCTCGCTGATCCCCTCCCTTCTGCGGGCAAACCGAAGACTTGTGACCCAGCTGGCCACACGCAAAACAAGTCAAGCCTCCCTGACTACCTCTCCCAGAGCCCGCATACGGCAATGGAAAGGTCGATCTAGCCACACCACCCTGACACTGCTGAGGGTTAGAACCTCTCTGTCTCCAGCCATCACCCTAACCATCTTGGCTCCTCTTGGAGCCTCTCTGCCCCTCATCCTCCTCCTACATCATGAGCTCCATATGAGCTGCCGCATCCACCAAACATTGGCCTTTCCCAGGTGATAGTGCAACTCAAAATCATAGTCCTCAATGAACTCCATCCACCTTCTCTGCCTCAAATTCAAGTCTCTCTGTGTAAACAGATACTTCAAACTCTTGTGGTCCGAGAACACCTCGAACCTCTCACCATAAAGGTAGTGCCTCCAAATCTTCAAGGCAAAGATCACTGCTGCTAACTCTAGGTCGTGTGTAGGGTAGTTCTTCTCGTGTATTTTCAACTGATGTGAGCCATAAGCTACCACTTTCCCCTCTTGCATCAACACACAACCCAAACCCTCTCGTGAGGCATCACAATAAACCGCATAGCCCAACCCTCTCTCCGGAATAATCAAAACCGGAGCGGTGGTCAATCTAACCTTCAACCCTTGGAACGACTTTTCGCAAGTCTCACTCCACACAAACTTAGCCCCTTTTTGCGTCAATCTAGTCAATGGCGAAGCTAGCCTGGAGAAATCTTTCACAAACTGACGGTAATACCCAGCTATTCCCAGAAAACTGCGGATCTCGAACACGCTCTCAGGCTGTGCCCAATCTTGCACTGCCTCGACCTTGGATGTATCAACAGACACCCCTTCCCCGGATACCACATGGCCTAAGAAGTTCACCTCTCCTAGCCAGAACTCACACTTCCCAAACTTGGCATACAGCCTATGGGCTCTAAGCAACTCAAGCACCACTCTCAAGTGTTCCTCGTGCTCCTCCTCAGAAGGCGAATAGATAAGAATGTCGTCCACGAAAACGACTACAAATTGATCCAAGAATTCCCGGAAGATCCGGTTCATCAAGTCCATAAAGACTGCCGGTGCATTGGTAAGCCCGAATGGCATCACCAAAAACTCATAATGGCCATATCGCGTACGGAATGCCGTCTTAGGAATATCCTCCTCCCTGACCCTCAACTGGTGGTAACCCGATCTCAAGTCTATCTTAGAGAAACAGCGGGAACCCTTCAACTGGTCAAACAGATCATCTATACGGGGCATAGGGTACTTATTCTTGACCGTAGCCCGATTCAACTTCCGGTAGTCTATACACAATCTCAAGGCACCATCTTTCTTTTTAGCAAAGAGGGCCGGTGGCTCCCCACGGCGAAACACTAGGGCGAACAAAACCCTTATCTAGCAATTCCTGGAGCTGAATCTTCAACTCACTCAACTCGGCTGGGGCAAAACGATAAGGTGCCATAGAAATCGGCGCTGTACCGGGCACTAAATCAATAGAGAACTCTATCTCTCGATGAGGTGGTAAACTAACGAGATCCTCGGGAAAAACGTCCGAATACTCACAAACCACCCTTGGTAATACAATCTGGGTCTCATCACACTCACCACTCATAAAGCTAGCAAGTAGACCACTAAGCTCATTCCGCCCTCGCGGATTATACATCGGTGGCAACACACTACCAACCCGATCCCCCAAGAAATGGAAACACTCCCCGCTCCAGGTACAAACCGTGACCCTCTGGCGGTAGCAATCAATAACGGCCCAGTATGACGATAGCCAGTCCATACCCAAAATAACATCAAAACCCTTCATGGGCATGACAACAAAAGGAAAAGGAAGCCTATGGTCGGCGACCTCTGTATCACAACCGCTAACACCTTGTTTCAAGATCAACTCACCTCCAACAGGCGATACTACACATATAGGAGATGCTAACTGTGCCAACTCCAATTCCAAAACAGATGCAAATGCAGCAGACACAAAAGAATGAGATGCACCCGTATCAATCAATACACTAGCAACCGAGTTGCAAAACAGAAAAGTACCTCTCACTACTGATGGAGCCGGTACTAGGTCCTGCGCGGTAACAGCATACACGCGCCCTGAAGGCCCCTGATCTACCTGCTCACCTCCAGGAGCAAAGGACTGCTGTACTGACTGGGACGACGAAGCTCCCGGATTTGCCCTCGAGGCCTGCACAGACTGAGCTGGCTGATAACTCTGCATCTGCCTAGAACCAGACGCTCCTGTAATAGCACTCAACTGCGGGCAATACCTCTTCAGGTGCCCAGGCTGACCACACTGATAGCAAGACAAAGACTGGCCCCTGCCCTGACTCTGGCCCTGAGGTCTAGCTGAAGAAGAAGCACCTCGCTGATCCCCTCCCTTCTGCGGGCAAACCGAAGACTTGTGACCCAGCTGGCCACACGCAAAACAAGTCAAGCCTCCCTGACTACCTCTCCCAGAGCCCGCATACGGCAATGGAAAGGTCGATCTAGCCACACCACCCTGACACTGCTGAGGGTTAGAACCTCTCTGTCACCAGCCATCACCCTAACCATCTTGGCTCCTCTTGGAGCCTCTCTGCCCCTCATCCTCCTCCTACATCATGAGCTCCATATGAGCTGCCGCATCCACCAAACATTGGCCTTTCCCAGGTGATAGTGCAACTCAAAATCATAGTCCTCAATGAACTCCATCCACCTTCTCTGCCTCAAATTCAAGTCTCTCTGTGTAAACAGATACTTCAAACTCTTGTGGTCCGAGAACACCTCGAACCTCTCACCATAAAGGTAGTGCCTCCAAATCTTCAAGGCAAAGATCACTGCTGCTAACTCTAGGTCGTGTGTAGGGTAGTTCTTCTCGTGTATTTTCAACTGATGTGAGCCATAAGCTACCACTTTCCCCTCTTGCATCAACACACAACCCAAACCCTCTCGTGAGGCATCACAATAAACCGCATAGCCCAACCCTCTCTCCGGAATAATCAAAACCGGAGCGGTGGTCAATCTAACCTTCAACCCTTGGAACGACTTTTCGCAAGTCTCACTCCACACAAACTTAGCCCCTTTTTGCGTCAATCTAGTCAATGGCGAAGCTAGCCTGGAGAAATCTTTCACAAACTGACGGTAATACCCAGCTATTCCCAGAAAACTGCGGATCTCGAACACGCTCTCAGGCTGTGCCCAATCTTGCACTGCCTCGACCTTGGATGTATCAACAGACACCCCTTCCCCGGATACCACATGGCCTAAGAAGTTCACCTCTCCTAGCCAGAACTCACACTTCCCAAACTTGGCATACAGCCTATGGGCTCTAAGCAACTCAAGCACCACTCTCAAGTGTTCCTCGTGCTCCTCCTCAGAAGGCGAATAGATAAGAATGTCGTCCACGAAAACGACTACAAATTGATCCAAGAATTCCCGGAAGATCCGGTTCATCAAGTCCATAAAGACTGCCGGTGCATTGGTAAGCCCGAATGGCATCACCAAAAACTCATAATGGCCATATCGCGTACGGAATGCCGTCTTAGGAATATCCTCCTCCCTGACCCTCAACTGGTGGTAACCCGATCTCAAGTCTATCTTAGAGAAACAGCGGGAACCCTTCAACTGGTCAAACAGATCATCTATACGGGGCATAGGGTACTTATTCTTGACCGTAGCCCGATTCAACTTCCGGTAGTCTATACACAATCTCAAGGCACCATCTTTCTTTTTAGCAAAGAGGGCCGGTGGCTCCCCACGGCGAAACACTAGGGCGAACAAAACCCTTATCTAGCAATTCCTGGAGCTGAATCTTCAACTCACTCAACTCGGCTGGGGCAAAACGATAAGGTGCCATAGAAATCGGCGCTGTACCGGGCACTAAATCAATAGAGAACTCTATCTCTCGATGAGGTGGTAAACTAACGAGATCCTCGGGAAAAACGTCCGAATACTCACAAACCACCCTTGGTAATACAATCTGGGTCTCATCACACTCACCACTCATAAAGCTAGCAAGTAGACCACTAAGCTCATTCCGCCCTCGCGGATTATACATCGGTGGCAACACACTACCAACCCGATCCCCCAAGAAATGGAAACACTCCCCGCTCCAGGTACAAACCGTGACCCTCTGGCGGTAGCAATCAATAACGGCCCAGTATGACGATAGCCAGTCCATACCCAAAATAACATCAAAACCCTTCATGGGCATGACAACAAAAGGAAAAGGAAGCCTATGGTCGGCGACCTCTGTATCACAACCGCTAACACCTTGTTTCAAGATCAACTCACCTCCAACAGGCGATACTACACATATAGGAGATGCTAACTGTGCCAACTCCAATTCCAAAACAGATGCAAATGCAGCAGACACAAAAGAATGAGATGCACCCGTATCAATCAATACACTAGCAACCGAGTTGCAAAACAGAAAAGTACCTCTCACTACTGATGGAGCCGGTACTAGGTCCTGCGCGGTAACAGCATACACGCGCCCTGAAGGCCCCTGATCTACCTGCTCACCTCCAGGAGCAAAGGACTGCTGTACTGACTGGGACGACGAAGCTCCCGGATTTGCCCTCGAGGCCTGCACAGACTGAGCTGGCTGATAACTCTGCATCTGCCTAGAACCAGACGCTCCTGTAATAGCACTCAACTGCGGGCAATACCTCTTCAGGTGCCCAGGCTGACCACACTGATAGCAAGACAAAGACTGGCCCCTGCCCTGACTCTGGCCCTGAGGTCTAGCTGAAGAAGAAGCACCTCGCTGATCCCCTCCCTTCTGCGGGCAAACCGAAGACTTGTGACCCAGCTGGCCACACGCAAAACAAGTCAAGCCTCCCTGACTACCTCTCCCAGAGCCCGCATACGGCAATGGAAAGGTCGATCTAGCCACACCACCCTGACACTGCTGAGGGTTAGAACCTCTCTGTCTCCAGCCATCACCCTAACCATCTTGGCTCCTCTTGGAGCCTCTCTGCCCCTCATCCTCCTCCTACATCATGAGCTCCATATGAGCTGCCGCATCCACCAAACATTGGCCTTTCCCAGGTGATAGTGCAACTCAAAATCATAGTCCTCAATGAACTCCATCCACCTTCTCTGCCTCAAATTCAAGTCTCTCTGTGTAAACAGATACTTCAAACTCTTGTGGTCCGAGAACACCTCGAACCTCTCACCATAAAGGTAGTGCCTCCAAATCTTCAAGGCAAAGATCACTGCTGCTAACTCTAGGTCGTGTGTAGGGTAGTTCTTCTCGTGTATTTTCAACTGATGTGAGCCATAAGCTACCACTTTCCCCTCTTGCATCAACACACAACCCAAACCCTCTCGTGAGGCATCACAATAAACCGCATAGCCCAACCCTCTCTCCGGAATAATCAAAACCGGAGCGGTGGTCAATCTAACCTTCAACCCTTGGAACGACTTTTCGCAAGTCTCACTCCACACAAACTTAGCCCCTTTTTGCGTCAATCTAGTCAATGGCGAAGCTAGCCTGGAGAAATCTTTCACAAACTGACGGTAATACCCAGCTATTCCCAGAAAACTGCGGATCTCGAACACGCTCTCAGGCTGTGCCCAATCTTGCACTGCCTCGACCTTGGATGTATCAACAGACACCCCTTCCCCGGATACCACATGGCCTAAGAAGTTCACCTCTCCTAGCCAGAACTCACACTTCCCAAACTTGGCATACAGCCTATGGGCTCTAAGCAACTCAAGCACCACTCTCAAGTGTTCCTCGTGCTCCTCCTCAGAAGGCGAATAGATAAGAATGTCGTCCACGAAAACGACTACAAATTGATCCAAGAATTCCCGGAAGATCCGGTTCATCAAGTCCATAAAGACTGCCGGTGCATTGGTAAGCCCGAATGGCATCACCAAAAACTCATAATGGCCATATCGCGTACGGAATGCCGTCTTAGGAATATCCTCCTCCCTGACCCTCAACTGGTGGTAACCCGATCTCAAGTCTATCTTAGAGAAACAGCGGGAACCCTTCAACTGGTCAAACAGATCATCTATACGGGGCATAGGGTACTTATTCTTGACCGTAGCCCGATTCAACTTCCGGTAGTCTATACACAATCTCAAGGCACCATCTTTCTTTTTAGCAAAGAGGGCCGGTGGCTCCCCACGGCGAAACACTAGGGCGAACAAAACCCTTATCTAGCAATTCCTGGAGCTGAATCTTCAACTCACTCAACTCGGCTGGGGCAAAACGATAAGGTGCCATAGAAATCGGCGCTGTACCGGGCACTAAATCAATAGAGAACTCTATCTCTCGATGAGGTGGTAAACTAACGAGATCCTCGGGAAAAACGTCCGAATACTCACAAACCACCCTTGGTAATACAATCTGGGTCTCATCACACTCACCACTCATAAAGCTAGCAAGTAGACCACTAAGCTCATTCCGCCCTCGCGGATTATACATCGGTGGCAACACACTACCAACCCGATCCCCCAAGAAATGGAAACACTCCCCGCTCCAGGTACAAACCGTGACCCTCTGGCGGTAGCAATCAATAACGGCCCAGTATGACGATAGCCAGTCCATACCCAAAATAACATCAAAACCCTTCATGGGCATGACAACAAAAGGAAAAGGAAGCCTATGGTCGGCGACCTCTGTATCACAACCGCTAACACCTTGTTTCAAGATCAACTCACCTCCAACAGGCGATACTACACATATAGGAGATGCTAACTGTGCCAACTCCAATTCCAAAACAGATGCAAATGCAGCAGACACAAAAGAATGAGATGCACCCGTATCAATCAATACACTAGCAACCGAGTTGCAAAACAGAAAAGTACCTCTCACTACTGATGGAGCCGGTACTAGGTCCTGCGCGGTAACAGCATACACGCGCCCTGAAGGCCCCTGATCTACCTGCTCACCTCCAGGAGCAAAGGACTGCTGTACTGACTGGGACGACGAAGCTCCCGGATTTGCCCTCGAGGCCTGCACAGACTGAGCTGGCTGATAACTCTGCATCTGCCTAGAACCAGACGCTCCTGTAATAGCACTCAACTGCGGGCAATACCTCTTCAGGTGCCCAGGCTGACCACACTGATAGCAAGACAAAGACTGGCCCCTGCCCTGACTCTGGCCCTGAGGTCTAGCTGAAGAAGAAGCACCTCGCTGATCCCCTCCCTTCTGCGGGCAAACCGAAGACTTGTGACCCAGTTGGCCACACGCAAAACAAGTCAAGCCTCCCTGACTACCTCTCCCAGAGCCCGCATACGGCAATGGAAAGGTCGATCTAGCCACACCACCCTGACACTGCTGAGGGTTAGAACCTCTCTGTCTCCAGCCATCACCCTAACCATCTTGGCTCCTCTTGGAGCCTCTCTGCCCCTCATCCTCCTCCTACATCATGAGCTCCATATGAGCTGCCGCATCCACCAAACATTGGCCTTTCCCAGGTGATAGTGCAACTCAAAATCATAGTCCTCAATGAACTCCATCCACCTTCTCTGCCTCAAATTCAAGTCTCTCTGTGTAAACAGATACTTCAAACTCTTGTGGTCCGAGAACACCTCGAACCTCTCACCATAAAGGTAGTGCCTCCAAATCTTCAAGGCAAAGATCACTGCTGCTAACTCTAGGTCGTGTGTAGGGTAGTTCTTCTCGTGTATTTTCAACTGATGTGAGCCATAAGCTACCACTTTCCCCTCTTGCATCAACACACAACCCAAACCCTCTCGTGAGGCATCACAATAAACCGCATAGCCCAACCCTCTCTCCGGAATAATCAAAACCGGAGCGGTGGTCAATCTAACCTTCAACCCTTGGAACGACTTTTCGCAAGTCTCACTCCACACAAACTTAGCCCCTTTTTGCGTCAATCTAGTCAATGGCGAAGCTAGCCTGGAGAAATCTTTCACAAACTGACGGTAATACCCAGCTATTCCCAGAAAACTGCGGATCTCGAACACGCTCTCAGGCTGTGCCCAATCTTGCACTGCCTCGACCTTGGATGTATCAACAGACACCCCTTCCCCGGATACCACATGGCCTAAGAAGTTCACCTCTCCTAGCCAGAACTCACACTTCCCAAACTTGGCATACAGCCTATGGGCTCTAAGCAACTCAAGCACCACTCTCAAGTGTTCCTCGTGCTCCTCCTCAGAAGGCGAATAGATAAGAATGTCGTCCACGAAAACGACTACAAATTGATCCAAGAATTCCCGGAAGATCCGGTTCATCAAGTCCATAAAGACTGCCGGTGCATTGGTAAGCCCGAATGGCATCACCAAAAACTCATAATGGCCATATCGCGTACGGAATGCCGTCTTAGGAATATCCTCCTCCCTGACCCTCAACTGGTGGTAACCCGATCTCAAGTCTATCTTAGAGAAACAGCGGGAACCCTTCAACTGGTCAAACAGATCATCTATACGGGGCATAGGGTACTTATTCTTGACCGTAGCCCGATTCAACTTCCGGTAGTCTATACACAATCTCAAGGCACCATCTTTCTTTTTAGCAAAGAGGGCCGGTGGCTCCCCACGGCGAAACACTAGGGCGAACAAAACCCTTATCTAGCAATTCCTGGAGCTGAATCTTCAACTCACTCAACTCGGCTGGGGCAAAACGATAAGGTGCCATAGAAATCGGCGCTGTACCGGGCACTAAATCAATAGAGAACTCTATCTCTCGATGAGGTGGTAAACTAACGAGATCCTCGGGAAAAACGTCCGAATACTCACAAACCACCCTTGGTAATACAATCTGGGTCTCATCACACTCACCACTCATAAAGCTAGCAAGTAGACCACTAAGCTCATTCCGCCCTCGCGGATTATACATCGGTGGCAACACACTACCAACCCGATCCCCCAAGAAATGGAAACACTCCCCGCTCCAGGTACAAACCGTGACCCTCTGGCGGTAGCAATCAATAACGGCCCAGTATGACGATAGCCAGTCCATACCCAAAATAACATCAAAACCCTTCATGGGCATGACAACAAAAGGAAAAGGAAGCCTATGGTCGGCGACCTCTGTATCACAACCGCTAACACCTTGTTTCAAGATCAACTCACCTCCAACAGGCGATACTACACATATAGGAGATGCTAACTGTGCCAACTCCAATTCCAAAACAGATGCAAATGCAGCAGACACAAAAGAATGAGATGCACCCGTATCAATCAATACACTAGCAACCGAGTTGCAAAACAGAAAAGTACCTCTCACTACTGATGGAGCCGGTACTAGGTCCTGCGCGGTAACAGCATACACGCGCCCTGAAGGCCCCTGATCTACCTGCTCACCTCCAGGAGCAAAGGACTGCTGTACTGACTGGGACGACGAAGCTCCCGGATTTGCCCTCGAGGCCTGCACAGACTGAGCTGGCTGATAACTCTGCATCTGCCTAGAACCAGACGCTCCTGTAATAGCACTCAACTGCGGGCAATACCTCTTCAGGTGCCCAGGCTGACCACACTGATAGCAAGACAAAGACTGGCCCCTGGCCTGACTCTGGCCCTGAGGTCTAGCTGAAGAAGAAGCACCTCGCTGATCCCCTCCCTTCTGCGGGCAAACCGAAGACTTGTGACCCAGCTGGCCACACGCAAAACAAGTCAAGCCTCCCTGACTACCTCTCCCAGAGCCCGCATACGGCAATGGAAAGGTCGATCTAGCCACACCACCCTGACACTGCTGAGGGTTAGAACCTCTCTGTCACCAGCCATCACCCTAACCATCTTGGCTCCTCTTGGAGCCTCTCTGCCCCTCATCCTCCTCCTACATCATGAGCTCCATATGAGCTGCCGCATCCACCAAACATTGGCCTTTCCCAGGTGATAGTGCAACTCAAAATCATAGTCCTCAATGAACTCCATCCACCTTCTCTGCCTCAAATTCAAGTCTCTCTGTGTAAACAGATACTTCAAACTCTTGTGGTCCGAGAACACCTCGAACCTCTCACCATAAAGGTAGTGCCTCCAAATCTTCAAGGCAAAGATCACTGCTGCTAACTCTAGGTCGTGTGTAGGGTAGTTCTTCTCGTGTATTTTCAACTGATGTGAGCCATAAGCTACCACTTTCCCCTCTTGCATCAACACACAACCCAAACCCTCTCGTGAGGCATCACAATAAACCGCATAGCCCAACCCTCTCTCCGGAATAATCAAAACCGGAGCGGTGGTCAATCTAACCTTCAACCCTTGGAACGACTTTTCGCAAGTCTCACTCCACACAAACTTAGCCCCTTTTTGCGTCAATCTAGTCAATGGCGAAGCTAGCCTGGAGAAATCTTTCACAAACTGACGGTAATACCCAGCTATTCCCAGAAAACTGCGGATCTCGAACACGCTCTCAGGCTGTGCCCAATCTTGCACTGCCTCGACCTTGGATGTATCAACAGACACCCCTTCCCCGGATACCACATGGCCTAAGAAGTTCACCTCTCCTAGCCAGAACTCACACTTCCCAAACTTGGCATACAGCCTATGGGCTCTAAGCAACTCAAGCACCACTCTCAAGTGTTCCTCGTGCTCCTCCTCAGAAGGCGAATAGATAAGAATGTCGTCCACGAAAACGACTACAAATTGATCCAAGAATTCCCGGAAGATCCGGTTCATCAAGTCCATAAAGACTGCCGGTGCATTGGTAAGCCCGAATGGCATCACCAAAAACTCATAATGGCCATATCGCGTACGGAATGCCGTCTTAGGAATATCCTCCTCCCTGACCCTCAACTGGTGGTAACCCGATCTCAAGTCTATCTTAGAGAAACAGCGGGAACCCTTCAACTGGTCAAACAGATCATCTATACGGGGCATAGGGTACTTATTCTTGACCGTAGCCCGATTCAACTTCCGGTAGTCTATACACAATCTCAAGGCACCATCTTTCTTTTTAGCAAAGAGGGCCGGTGGCTCCCCACGGCGAAACACTAGGGCGAACAAAACCCTTATCTAGCAATTCCTGGAGCTGAATCTTCAACTCACTCAACTCGGCTGGGGCAAAACGATAAGGTGCCATAGAAATCGGCGCTGTACCGGGCACTAAATCAATAGAGAACTCTATCTCTCGATGAGGTGGTAAACTAACGAGATCCTCGGGAAAAACGTCCGAATACTCACAAACCACCCTTGGTAATACAATCTGGGTCTCATCACACTCACCACTCATAAAGCTAGCAAGTAGACCACTAAGCTCATTCCGCCCTCGCGGATTATACATCGGTGGCAACACACTACCAACCCGATCCCCCAAGAAATGGAAACACTCCCCGCTCCAGGTACAAACCGTGACCCTCTGGCGGTAGCAATCAATAACGGCCCAGTATGACGATAGCCAGTCCATACCCAAAATAACATCAAAACCCTTCATGGGCATGACAACAAAAGGAAAAGGAAGCCTATGGTCGGCGACCTCTGTATCACAACCGCTAACACCTTGTTTCAAGATCAACTCACCTCCAACAGGCGATACTACACATATAGGAGATGCTAACTGTGCCAACTCCAATTCCAAAACAGATGCAAATGCAGCAGACACAAAAGAATGAGATGCACCCGTATCAATCAATACACTAGCAACCGAGTTGCAAAACAGAAAAGTACCTCTCACTACTGATGGAGCCGGTACTAGGTCCTGCGCGGTAACAGCATACACGCGCCCTGAAGGCCCCTGATCTACCTGCTCACCTCCAGGAGCAAAGGACTGCTGTACTGACTGGGACGACGAAGCTCCCGGATTTGCCCTCGAGGCCTGCACAGACTGAGCTGGCTGATAACTCTGCATCTGCCTAGAACCAGACGCTCCTGTAATAGCACTCAACTGCGGGCAATACCTCTTCAGGTGCCCAGGCTGACCACACTGATAGCAAGACAAAGACTGGCCCCTGCCCTGACTCTGGCCCTGAGGTCTAGCTGAAGAAGAAGCACCTCGCTGATCCCCTCCCTTCTGCGGGCAAACCGAAGACTTGTGACCCAGCTGGCCACACGCAAAACAAGTCAAGCCTCCCTGACTACCTCTCCCAGAGCCCGCATACGGCAATGGAAAGGTCGATCTAGCCACACCACCCTGACACTGCTGAGGGTTAGAACCTCTCTGTCTCCAGCCATCACCCTAACCATCTTGGCTCCTCTTGGAGCCTCTCTGCCCCTCATCCTCCTCCTACATCATGAGCTCCATATGAGCTGCCGCATCCACCAAACATTGGCCTTTCCCAGGTGATAGTGCAACTCAAAATCATAGTCCTCAATGAACTCCATCCACCTTCTCTGCCTCAAATTCAAGTCTCTCTGTGTAAACAGATACTTCAAACTCTTGTGGTCCGAGAACACCTCGAACCTCTCACCATAAAGGTAGTGCCTCCAAATCTTCAAGGCAAAGATCACTGCTGCTAACTCTAGGTCGTGTGTAGGGTAGTTCTTCTCGTGTATTTTCAACTGATGTGAGCCATAAGCTACCACTTTCCCCTCTTGCATCAACACACAACCCAAACCCTCTCGTGAGGCATCACAATAAACCGCATAGCCCAACCCTCTCTCCGGAATAATCAAAACCGGAGCGGTGGTCAATCTAACCTTCAACCCTTGGAACGACTTTTCGCAAGTCTCACTCCACACAAACTTAGCCCCTTTTTGCGTCAATCTAGTCAATGGCGAAGCTAGCCTGGAGAAATCTTTCACAAACTGACGGTAATACCCAGCTATTCCCAGAAAACTGCGGATCTCGAACACGCTCTTAGGCTGTGCCCAATCTTGCACTGCCTCGACCTTGGATGTATCAGCAGACACCCCTTCCCCGGATACCACATGGCCTAAGAAGTTCACCTCTCCTAGCCAGAACTCACACTTCCCAAACTTGGCATACAGCCTATGGGCTCTAAGCAACTCAAGCACCACTCTCAAGTGTTCCTCGTGCTCCTCCTCAGAAGGCGAATAGATAAGAATGTCGTCCACGAAAACGACTACAAATTGATCCAAGAATTCCCGGAAGATCCGGTTCATCAAGTCCATAAAGACTGCCGGTGCATTGGTAAGCCCGAATGGCATCACCAAAAACTCATAATGGCCATATCGCGTACGGAATGCCGTCTTAGGAATATCCTCCTCCCTGACCCTCAACTGGTGGTAACCCGATCTCAAGTCTATCTTAGAGAAACAGCGGGAACCCTTCAACTGGTCAAACAGATCATCTATACGGGGCATAGGGTACTTATTCTTGACCGTAGCCCGATTCAACTTCCGGTAGTCTATACACAATCTCAAGGCACCATCTTTCTTTTTAGCAAAGAGGGCCGGTGGCTCCCCACGGCGAAACACTAGGGCGAACAAAACCCTTATCTAGCAATTCCTGGAGCTGAATCTTCAACTCACTCAACTCGGCTGGGGCAAAACGATAAGGTGCCATAGAAATCGGTGCTGTACCGGGCACTAAATCAATAGAGAACTCTATCTCTCGATGAGGTGGTAAACTAACGAGATCCTCGGGAAAAACGTCCGAATACTCACAAACCACCCTTGGTAATACAATCTGGGTCTCATCACACTCACCACTCATAAAGCTAGCAAGTAGACAACTAAGCTCATTCCGCCCTCGCGGATTATACATCGGTGGCAACACACTACCAACCCGATCCCCCAAGAAATGGAAACACTCCCCGCTCCAGGTACAAACCGTGACCCTCTGGCGGTAGCAATCAATAACGGCCCAGTATGACGATAGCCAGTCCATACCCAAAATAACATCAAAACCCTTCATGGGCATGACAACAAAAGGAAAAGGAAGCCTATGGTCGGCGACCTCTATATCACAACCTCTAACACCTTGTTTCAAGATCAACTCACCTCCAACAGGCGATACTACACATATAGGAGATGCTAACTGTGCCAACTCCAATTCCAAAACAGATGCAAATGCAGCAGACACAAAAGAATGAGATGCACCCGTATCAATCAATACACTAGCAACCGAGTTGCAAAACAGAAAAGTACCTCTCACTACTGATGGAGCCGGTACTAGGTCCTGTGCGGTAACAGCATACACGCGCCCTGAAGGCCCCTGATCTACCTGCTCACCTCTAGGAGCAAAGGACTGCTGTACTGACTGGGACGACGAAGCTCCCGGATTTGCCCTCGAGGCCTGCACAGACTGAGCTGGCTGATAACTCTGCATCTGCCTAGAACCAGACGCTCCTGTAGTAGCACTCAACTGCGGGCAATACCTCTTCAGGTGCCCAGGCTGACCACACTGATAGCAAGACAAAGACTGGCCCCTGCCCTGGCTCTGGCCCTGAGGTCTAGCTGAAGAAGAAGCACCTCGCTGATCCCCTCCCTTCTGCGGGCAAACCAAAGACTTGTGACCCAGCTGGCCACACGCAAAACAAGTCAAGCCTCCCTGACTACCTCTCCCAGAGCCCGCATACGGCAATGGAAAGGTCGATCTAGCCACACCACCCTGACACTGCTGAGGGTTAGAACCTCTCTGTCTCCAGCCATCACCCTAACCATCTTGGCTCCTCTTGGAGCTTCTCTGCTCCTCATCCTCCTCCTACATCATGAGCTCCATATGAGCTGCCGCATCCACCAAACATTGGCCTTTCCCAGGTGATAGTGCAACTCAAAATCATAGTCCTCAATGAACTCCATCCACCTTCTCTGCCTCAAATTCAAGTCTCTCTGTGTAAACAGATACTTCAAACTCTTGTGGTCCGAGAACACCTCGAACCTCTCACCATAAAGGTAGTGCCTCCAAATCTTCAAGGCAAAGATCCACCAACCCTCCATACTTCAAACTCTGCCTCCTGCCATCACCCTGACCATCTTGGCTCCTCTTGGAGCCTTTCTGCCCTTCATCCACCTCCTGCATTATGAGCTCCATATACTGCCGTATCCACCAAACGTCTATACTCCCGGATGAAAGATCCACCAACCCTCAACTTGAGACCTCGCCTCAACTTCCGCTCAAACTCAAAGCAACGGCGTTCCTCGGATGCCACCAATTCAGGTGCAAACCTGGACAGACTGGTAAAAGTAGCCTCAAACTCGGCCACTGACAAGCCCTGCTGTCTAAGCTGGCAAAACTGCTCTCTCAGCTTCTCCCTTGCAGCTGAAGATAAAAATTTTCTGTTCTAACTCTCAAGAAGAAGGGGAAGAAAGCAGAGCAGTCTCTAGAGAGAAAGCTCCCCCCGGAGTGAAAATGGTGCACTGTCTGATTGTCTTTCTCACCCTGTGAGGGAGAATGTGTACTGTGTGAGTTATCAGTCCGATGAACTCTTTTCGGCTGGTTTGTTATCCGTATAGTGAGTTATGTGAGTCTGGGTTATGATGCTTTTTCAGTGCCTCATTTGTTACGGCCATATTCCATTTATTGGCTGGAGTGATATTCTATTCATGTCGTTTCTGTCCAGCTTGGGTTTTCAAGATGGGTAGTTCTGATCATGTTGTGAAGTTGGTGCAACCGGTCTTCTCCATAGTCGGTGTGTGTTCTTGGCTGGAGTCCATCCATGGCAGCGTTTCGGCATTTCATTTCCGGCTCTGGTCTGTTCTCCGATGCTGGTTTTGGGCTGTCCGAAGTTTTTTAGTCGATGATGGGCGCCGTTGGTGGTGTGGTGTTATCGGCGGAGTTGGGTTTTGGTGTTTATAGCTTAAGCTTCATTAAGTTTTGATGTTGCTGCTGTAATGGGCCCTTCGGCGTTAGCTACATATTTTTCTGGTTGCGTCGCTGGGTTTCTGAGATTCTTGGGTTGTGTCGCTTGGCTACTGGAGTTTTTTTTTGCTCCGGTGCTAGCGTGGAATTTTTGCTTCGGTGCCAGTGTAACCAAGCCGTGAGCTGTGTGTATGGAAGAAGAAGTAGTGTGCAGACGCGCCTAGTTGCGGTTGGGTGTAATTACGTGAGTGGAGTGTGTTTTGGGGCAGAGGGACGCACGAGCAGTGTGCTGATGTTGCCGTGTGCAGACATTTGGTGGGCAAGAGTGTAAGTGGTATATATAAATATATTATATATACTTTTTGTATTGTTGGGAGTACCACGTGGGGCCAACCTATATTATTTTCAAAAACCAGGTTCCATGGCCCATGGTTTTCAATTAGCAGGTTGTGGTATTGCCATCGCATGCAATTTCTTATTGTGGGCCCACGTTGCTTAAGGTGTACCATGTGCGTGAAGATCAAAAAGGCTGTGCTAAGTTGATGCCGTGTGGGTTATAAATAAATGGTGGGCCCACGGATTGGTTTTCTTTTGGGCTACCCGTGGGTCACTATTTTGGGGGAAGATGGGCTCTATTTGGTCAATATATGTGATTGTCTATTAGTGGCCATTGTTTATTGGTTTTATTTGTAAACTTCTCTTGTTTAGACTCTTTGCAGCGGAACTTATATAGTCAATGATTTTATGATGATTGATTGTGTGATCCTCATGTGACTCGATATGAGGGCGGTTTTGAGTCATCTCTGTCAAGAGTGATTGGGGAGTCACTGCTTTGGGGAATAGTGGTTCGATAACCAATCGAGTTAGAGACTGGGAGATGAGCGGGAGGATAGCTACCGGTTTTTTGGTCGCTTCTTATCTTCATGTGACCCGTCCTTATTGATCATATTGCCACGCCTGACATGGAGTGAAGGGCACACTGCCGTGGGGTTTGAGGCTTTTGATCTACCAAGGAAGGGACTGGGGGATGTGATGATTGATCTAAGGATTTTGTTGGCTGTGTTTTGGTTTGTTGCTAAGGGGCTATTGTAGTTTCACTTCAACTCCCTAGACCGTGGCTTATGGTTTTTGACCGTGCTAGCTTCATGTGACTCTGCTGGGACTTCTCATGGGGTATATTTTATCCTCCGTCATGGCTTTGGTTAAGTGGCTTGGATGTCACGGCTGTGAGGAGTGGGATGCTTATTGGATTCCATGTTTTATTTGCAGTCGAGACTGGGGGCATGTGGGGTTGACTATCATCTTTGACTCGGCTTGTGGGTTGTTGTTTTGTCAGTGTGTTTGTTTTGTTTTTGCTTTGTGATGTTATTTGTGTGTATCTTTGCCCATATATCCACCTCAAGTTTCTATCTATTATCTCTGATGGTAGGGGTTACTTGAGGGCAAAAGGATATATGGGCAAAGTTGGGATTTTTTGTGTTTTCTGTTGTTCTTGTTTGTCCCCCCTTTTTAGGGGGGTCCAGTGGTTGTTTTTGTTGGTTATACTTGTTTTTATTTGCTGTTGGGCGTGCCTGGGGTATGCCCCTTGTAAACTTGTATATTTCATTGTCTTTATTTTATGACTTACTTACCCAAAAAAAAAGATAAAAATTTCTCCTGGAAAGTATTCACAAACGCCACCCATGCACCACCAACACTGCCCTTCTCGTACTTCCACCATTGACCCGCATCTCCCTTCAGCTGGAAAGATGCCAGGGTCACCTTCAAAGCCCCGTCCTCGATGCCCAGCATCTCGAACGTCTTCTCCATTTGTTCTAACCACTCGTTAGCTTTAAGTGGCTCCTTCGGATCCCCAACAAACTCGTCCGGGTTAGATCGGAAGAATTCCCTCTTCAAGAAAGAAGGCCCTGCCTCAGCAACTTGATTCTCAGCTCTGAGAATACCCAAAGCTCCCGCTATCTCTCGGGCCAAGGCGCCCATAGCCTACTGACTCGCTGGCTCGGCCACGTTGGCCTGACCAACTCGCTCCTGCATTGCCGGAACGTCATCCGGTAAAGGCACCTCCTGCCTACCATGCCTGCCACGCCTACCACGCCTTCATCCTGACATCCTAATAAAGGTAACCAAGACTATTAGCACATCCACAAATGTGCCGAAGCTATAACACCCTCGTCCTAATGCATGGACAACTGTAATTCACTCCACGTAAGCACATAAACACATAAGCACTTACGAATTTCATTTCCGGATAATGATAGTCCCGAGGCGTTACTAGAGTTCCGGTTAGAAACAGCATTGATCAAGTGCCTTTCCAACAAGACTCACAGAAACCCAAGGATCCAATCAACATCCTAGAAAGGAAATCCCATACCCACATAGTCACATAAGCATGTTATCAATTAAGCACATAGCATATGACACTACATCTAAGTCTCTATCAAGCGAGACAAACCCATTGTGATCCTAATCACTTCCGACATACCCAAAGTATTCGAACCCGGTACGTTCTGATACCAAGTTGTAACGCCCTCAAAAAAATACATAAAATCCATCATTTTAGACATGCATTGATATAAAAGAAACCGACCATTTCTATTCATCAGAGTAATTCTTACAACTGTATTACATGTTAACAACAAAAGCAAATGCCCTACAGGCTTATAGCTTTCCAAGTTAACACTTGGTTACAAAAGGGAGTACTAACTCAATACACATAAAGCCCTTGGCTTGAATTTACATGTAATACACCAAAAGAAAATAAGCAAAACAATCCGCCTGCCTCTAGCCTCCCAAGCTATGTCCTTGGAGGTGGCATGCTACCTGTACCTGAAAATGATGTCCCATAAAGGGTGAGCCACAGCCCAGTAGAGATATGCTAAACACAGTATGAGCAATAACTAAGACATTAGCAATTGATAAATGTTCAACTTCCATAAACCGATTCATAACCCATTTCCATTCCATTCCACTTTCCATTTCTTATCAATTTCACAATTTACATCAACGGCTCAGAACCTGGCCAACCACTTATATGAGACAATGACTCATATTAAACATTTCCCATTATACAATAGATAAACACACTGGTTATATCAATATCTCAACAGATAAGCATACAAGCTATATCCACATTTCAACAGATATGCATATTAGCTATATCAACATTTCCAATGACAAGCATATGAGCTGTGTATATCAACACATCATCTGACAAGCATATGAGCTGTATCAGTGGAGTCCATCCCTTATCTCCTCCCACACAACATCCGGTTTAGAGGTCCATCCCCTATCTTCCCCTAAACCGTGGAGTACATCCCCTATCTCCTCCCACACACACAACATATATACACAAAGGTCATATACACAATCAATCAATACATAACGTTAATGTATTCTATCAACCGTCATACTCTATGACATATCCAATTGATTTGTTTTAGTTTGCCTAATCTTTTTTTGGGTGAATAAGAAATAATATAAAACAGAAAGATTTACAAAAATACAAGGGGCATACCCCAGGCCCTAACAACAGAAAACAACACGAGCCTCAGCCCACAGACCCGAAGCCCAAAGAAAACACAAACTAAAACACTAGACCAAACCTAGGAGCTACATCCGAAAATTAGGAGAGCCAAAGGAAAACTTAGCCATGCGAACTGTACAAAGGCCATATCCTATGATGAATAGGGACCTTGTACAGAAGACAAAACCAGCAACCAACAAGCACCACAACAACAGTCCAAAACTCCCTACACAACCCGTAGGGGTGGGCACCATCACACCCACAAAACCTCCCTACACAACCCGTAGGGGTAGGCATCTGTAACAAAATAAATATAATACAAAAATAGTAACCCAAGCAAACCGAAGTGATGAACCAAGAGGGGCCCATCCTACCGAATTGCTCAAAAACCTATCACACGAGACACCAAAGTACACATGAAACCTCCTACACAACCCGTAGGAGTAGGCAAACTGCAAAATACAACTATGAACAAATAAAAAAAAAATTGAAGACCACTGATTAGCTCCCACTAGTAGCATAGCAAGGCGCTTGAAGCAGCCATCACCATGGTACCTACACACCCTGCCAACTGCCACCCAAAACTGAATAGCATACAGCCACCACTCCTCCACAGCAAGAGAGAAACAAAAGAACTGAAGATAGCTTGTGAACCCACTGAAATGCCTAGGCAAGGCGCAACTTGCAGCCATCACCGAAGAGTAGATCCACACAGCGTACAACGCCAAAGAGGGGCGCTGATTGCAGCCACCTACATACCACCAGGCAGACCCCGGCACAGATTGCTGCCAATGCCCAGAGATAGCCACCAACAGCAACCTTCTTGCAGCCAGAGCCCAGATCCAATAACCATCCGAGAGAAACTGCCAGGAGCAATCCCACCTAACAAGTTGCTGCTGAACCTGTTCAACATATAATAGAGAGGAATTTCCATAACAATATATTGAGTCATACAGAAGAAGAAACAACAAGCATTCAGTATAGGACCTCCCCTCACTCGACCCACAATAAAAGAGAGCTCTCCACTCAATGTAAGATCTCCCATCACTCGGCCCACATATTCCGTGCTCTCTCATTCCAGCCAGCTAAACAATGTACTTGAAAATCCATAAACCTGCACAAAAATATATATAATATATAGTACATGTTAGTCTAAAATATATATACTTCCTCCCCCCACTCAACCCACATTTACAAGAGGAACTATACTGGCTCACATCACTCAACCCTCCCTTCATAGGCTCCAGATTTTGTGAATATTTGGGATCCATAATAGCTGATAAAATCTGAGAATAACACCATCTGCAAGACAGCACAATTTGTTAGACAAAACACTCCTTATCTGCTCACCATCACTCAACCCTCAATGTAGGGAAACTCACACCACTCGAATTCCTTTCGGCTGCAGCAGTTTGGGACTGCAACAGGATTTTAGAAGGTAGGTTCCATTGTTCCAAATACCAGTTGTCACCTGCATAAGCTTTCACATTTTCCATAGAAAGGAGTCTACCCCTAACCATTTGGATGATAGAGTTAGTGACAACCTCTTCAGGTTTGAAAACCTTACTAAAGATTCTACTATTTCTCTCCATCCAAATGTGGTAGATAGTGCAGAGAAAAGAGAGTTTCATAATCACAGATTTCAGAGATTTACCATTGATGGATTTAGTAGCAAACTCAACAAGTTCCAACCAGGGCAAAGAAGGCCAATGGGAATTACACTTAGCTTGGATAACAGCCCAAATCCTAGAGGAGTAGTGACACCTAAAGAACAGATGGGAATGGTTTTCCTCAGGAGCACAACATAAAGGGCAGCTAGGGCTCGTAAGAAGACCAAAGATTTGGAGTCTATCCCCAGTGTTAAGTCTCTCATGGATAGCCAGCCACACAATGAAACTAACCCTAGGGATAACAGGAGGACCCCAAATGAGATTAGACCAAGTAACCTTGGGGCCCTTGTCCCTCCAACATTCCCAAGCAGAGTGTATAGAAAAGGAGCCATCAGCAGTCAAACTCCACACAGGAACATCAGGGGAATCAAGGGAAGGTTTAAGAGAAGGAGGAGTGGCAGCAATCCATTCCTGTATCTCCCAAGAATTAGGAAAAGGCCAGTTCCAAGAATCATTTGAGATAATTGAACTAACCTTAGAGTTGTCAGGAAGGTTGGTATCATACAAAATCCTAGGACCATACCGAAGCAAGAGCGAACCAAAGGGGTGCCAGTTATCATGCCAGAGGAACACATTTTCACCATTACCAAGTTTGAATTTGATAATAGGGAAGATTAAATCCCTAAGCGATAAAAGTTTCCTCCAAACCCAGGATGGATCACTAGGCATCTTAATACCCCAAAAACTCTTACCCTTAAGTAAGTAGGACTTAACCCATTGACACCACATTGAACATTGCCCACCCGAAAACAAATACCAAACATGTTTGGCTATAGCCGCTTTATTCCAAACCTCCATATCCTTAAAACCAAGCCCACCCTCATTTTTTTTTTTGCAAATATTCTTCCAAGCAATTTTAGCACTATGCTTCTTCAGCTCCGTCCCAGACCAAAGGAAAGATCTGAGCAGATTTTCAATGTCGCGGATAACCCTCTTAGGGAGAATAAAAATAGAAGACCAATAAACTTGCATCGAGAAAAGAATAGACTGGATGAGTTGGGCTCTACCAGCATAAGATAGCAATTTATTGGTCTAGCTTTTGATCCTTTTAGTCATCCTATCAACCAAAGTTTGGCAGTCAGACGCTCTAAGCTTAGTGGTGATCAAAGGCACACCCAAATATTTCACAGAGAGGGAGCCCTCAGTGAAATTGGCAATTTGCAAAATGTTAGCTTTAAGCTCACTACAACATCCGGAGAAATAGATATTACTCTTATTAGGATTAGGAGTGAGACCGGACAAGTTCCTAAATTCCTCCAAACCTTGCATGATAAGATGAACAGTCCCCGGATCCCCTCTACAGAAGATCATAAGGTCATCAGCAAAACACAAGTTAACAATTTTAGTCTTCTCACATCTCTAATGGAACTCAAAAAGGGGGTTTCTAGACTTTTCAGCAAGAATTCTAGCCAAAACCTCCATAGCCAACACAAAAAGATAAGGGGACATGGGGTCTCCTTGCCTAAGGCCCCTAGCCCCTTTAAAGTACCCATGAAGACTACCATTAATGCAAATAGAGAAAGAAGGACTAGTCATACAAGCATTGATCCAATTTATCATGCAAGGAGGAAAGTTCATAGCGGTGAGGATATCAATAATAAACTCCCATCTCACAGTATCATAGGCTTTCATGATGTCCACTTTCATAGCGCACTTCGGAGTTTTGGAACTCCGGTGGTAACCCCTCATAATCTCTTGGGACAGAAAGATGTTGTCCGAGATTCTTCTACCCTGGACAAAAGCAGATTGCACAGGATCAATAAGATCAGGAAGAACCAATTTGACTCTGTTAGCTATTATCTTGGCAATGCATTTGTAGATGGTGTTGCAGCAAGAAATAGGCCTATAGTCACCAACATTCATAGGATTAGGAATTTTGGGAATAAGAGCAATGATGGTGCTATTGATCTCCGAGAGGAGTTTACCAGAGTAAAAAAATGACTTAATGGCAAGAGTAACCTCCTTCCCAACAATATCCCACGAGCTTTTGAAGAAGCCAGCTGAATACCCATCAGGGCCAGGAGCTTTATTGGCTTTGAGAGACCAAAAAACCTCATTGATTTCAGCATCCGAAATAGGTTTAGCCAAAAGAGCCGATTGAGAATTGGAAACCTTTTTATTCACCAACGATTTAATGCGCTCAAGGCCATTGTACTCCCCCAAGATAGGGGTACCAAACAGCTTGGTATAGAACTGGACAAAAGTATCATGAATATCAGTTATCTTAGTGGACCTAGTACCATCTTCCATAACCACACTCATGATTTTACCTCTGTTAATATTACTCTTAACAGACCTAAAAAAGAAGCTGCTATTCCTATCCCCTAGACCAAGCCATTGGACTCTGGATTTTTGAAGAGCAAGACACTCTTCCAACTTGCTAAGATCAATGTATCTTTTCAGCTCCTCTCTTTCCTCAGATTGAAGCTCACAGTTCAAAGGATCCTTATCAAGCTTAATTTGAGCAAGATCCAAACTAGCCTTAGAGATAAGGACACGAGTGGACAGATCACTAAAGTCTTTTTTGTTAAGAAGCTTGAGGCTGACTTTGAGTTGTCTCAGCTTCTGACAAATTCTGAACATAGGGACACCACGAATATATTGAAACCAGGTATAAGAAACAGTGCTAAGAAAATTTGGGTGTTGAGACCAGAAGTCAAAGTATTTGAAAGGTTTCTTAAAGGAGCTACTGTTAACACTGATGTTGACCACAACAGATGAGTGATCAGAAATACCAGCCGGGAGAAAAGTAGCCGTAGACTCAGGAAACTTATCCAGCCAGGCCTCATTAACCAGAACTCTGTCAATCTTGGTTGCTATGAAAGCTCCCTCACTCCTTTTATTAGCCCATGTGAATTGGCATCCACCATAAGATAGATCAGCCAGTTCAGATGCGTTAATATAAGTGTTAAACTCCTCATTTTCAGAAGTCCAGGAAGGAGAGCCCCCAATTTTTTCCTGTTGGTATCTTATAGCATTAAAATCACCCAAGAAAATACAAGGAATTTTGGAATTAGCACGGGCGATGTTAAACATTGTATCAAAAAATACTTTCCTCAAAGTGTGCTTATTTGCAGCATAGACAAAAATAGCAAAAAAATATTCATTTGTAGCCAAATCAAGGATTTTACACAAAATATGCTGATTTGACATGGAAATCAGTTGAAGATCACAAAAACCATTGTTCCAGCACACCCAGACTCTCCCAGTTTCAGTTGGTTGTGAATTGGAGAGCATAGACCAGTTACCAAAACATTTTCCACAAATTTTCCTCTCATTGGGTTGCTTTATTTTAGTTTCCAAAACTCCCATGACATGAACATTTTCTTTAGACACAAAATTCTTAACTTCTTTTTGTTTAGAGGGATCATTCAAACCTCTAACATTCCATGAAGCAATTTTAACAGTCATTGGGATACAAAAAGGAGAGGTGACAAAAACCACAACCAACTGAAACCTGTTACTTCTTCTTCTTCCTCTGGCTGCTGCTGCCTTTGCCAGAGGACTTGTTCTTTAAATGCTGGTTTACCTGAGCTACAGTAGGTGACTTCTTTACCTCCTTCAGAGCTGACTCTATCATTTCAGCAGCATTAGGTATAACCAGCTCTGTAAGCTCGAAAATCTTCTTTTGAAATATATCCACATCACTGCTGTCAGAACTTACTTCTTCCACAGAGGAGCTCTTCTCGGCCGGATCCTCCTGTATCACTTGAGTACGAGCTGAAGCAGCCAGAGGCTCTACAACTGAAGTAGGTATTGGCTCCGTATCTGTTTCAGGGGACTCCACCACTTCAGGTATAGTCTCTAACTCAGGATCCCCCACTTTTCTTTTACACTTCGCTTGAACAGTGGTCCAACCTTCTTCCTGAGGATTAACATTCTCTTCAGTAACCTTCTGCAAGGAAATCAACTGGGCCACTTGTTTGGAAACACACTTCTCAGTACTATGTCCAAAGATCTGACAGTGTTGACAAACAGAAGGCAGTCCTTGATATTCAGCTTTAATCAAGACAGCATCATCACCACACCTGATTTGGAAGTAAGAGAGCAACTTTGATGTAGCTTCTATCTCCACACAGATTCTAGCAAAGGCCACTCTACTACCTCGAGCCGTAAGCTGATCCATAAAGAGGGGGTTGCCAATTGCACTAGCAATCCTGCTTAAACCATCAGGATTCCAGTATTCCAGGGGGACATTAAAGAATTTCACCCAAATTGGGATTTTTGTGGATTTCTCCTTGGCAAGCTTCATCATTCTCTTCCACTGTTTCAAGATGAGGAGGTAGTAACCCCCAATATACCATGGGCCTCCCTCTAGAACGTCTCTACAGCACTCAGGGGTATCAAAAATGAAGAACATGAAGCCATCCCCATTTATGAGAACTTCCTTAAAGCTATTCCGAAGATAATTATACCCAACTCCTTTATCAATAAAATAGCCAACGAGACAGGAATCCCATTTCTCCAAAGGATCAGGTCTAGCTGGCATTTCTACCACAATGCTATCTTCTACAGCAGTTGGAGGGACATACCTGAGCTTGATGTTCGATCGAGTAGATGCAGCAGTAACATTGGCCCATGATCGTTGGTCCATTTGCTCTACTGATCTGCTACCACTAGAGCCCCCGCGACCTCCTCTCCCACCCCGATAACTGCTTCCCCCCCTACCACCTCCCCCGTGAGTGGACTCACCAAGAGGAATCTGGGTGTCTGAGATAGGAGCCATATTAGGATCACTCAGAACAAAGCTGTTCTTGGTTACTAACCTTCCTGACAGTTCCAAGGTTAGCTCTATTGTCTCTAATTGTTCTTGGAAGTGGCCTGTTTCTAATTCTTGGGAGATTAAGGAGTGGATTTCCTCCACTCCCTCATCTCTCTTACCTTCTCCGGGCTCTTCAGACACTCCGGTTTGGAGCTTGACCGCTGATGGTACTTTTTCTATCCAATCTGTTTGGGATTGGTGGAGGGAAAAAGGGACTAAAGTCCCTTGGTCTAAACTTATCTGGGGCCCCCCATTAATTCCTAGGGTTAGTTTTATTGTTTGGTTGGCCATTAACGAGAGACTTAATACTGGTGATAGGCTTCAATCTTTTGGTCTTGTCTCTAATCCTTGCTGCCCTTTCTGTCAAGCTCCTGAGGAGGATCACTTCCATCTCTTTTTCAGGTGTATTTTTTCCTCTAGGGTTTGGGGTGGCATGATGGCCAAATGTAATGCTAACTGGCCTTCTCTGTCTTGGATGGGCACTGTTGAGTTTGCTACTAAATCTACCTGTGGTAATTCTTTGAAAATGCTGGTAATTCTTTGGGTGGATAAGTCATAAAATAAAAGACAAAAAACTTACACCACGACAAGGGGCATACCCCAGGCCCTAACCAAAACACTATACAGGAAACCAGAGAAAGAAAAAAAAAAAAACAAAAACTAAGCCATTCCAGAATTATCCAGAAAAACTGACGAAACAAAACATAACTATCTGGACAAAATAAATGAAATACGTCCTAACCTAAATAAACCATACATAATAGAAATACCCAAAATGTGTTCATGTGCCGCATGAAAAATGAGGAGCATGAACACACTCGATCACAGGCAGCAAAAAGTCAGATGAAATCCATATGTCATGTACACCCGTGTACATCCCACACGGGTAGGCAAAACACCAACAGATTCTAATGTAAACAAACATAATAGAAAATCAAACTTCACACACGAGGCGCATATAGCAGCCATCAACACAGGCAGGTCCAGCTTCAAGCCACGAGACACACCGAACTGAAAAGAACAAGATAGGCAGACCCAGCCATCAACACAGGCAGATCCAGCCATCGACACAAGCAGACAGCCATCAACACATGCAAATCCAGCCAGCAACACAGGAAGAACAAGACAGCACATGTGACCCGGACAGATTCTACACATTATAGTAGACCCTGTAATGCAGAATTAAGTAACCAACAGTAGAGTACTTTGCAAAACTCAGAAATCTGAAGCAGTTAACATCACACATATAATTGCTCACTACACTCAACCCACAAGTATCTATGCTCACATCACTCGGGAAACAGCTCCATATACCTGCAAAAGAAAAAAATACAGTGATATATATAAGCATGTTAGTTCCTCTCAATGTGGCTAGTAAGTTGGGGGTTATGGAGTGTTTATTCCTCACACGAAACTCAACCCTTAGACTGGTTGGTGTACACTCATCCATCAGTTTTCTAGGACTCCAAGCACCTATATGAATAGCAAACATTAGGAAACCCCACATTTTATTTGCTAACCTTCACTCAACCCACATTTAGTGAACTCTCAATCCTCACATCAGCAGCAGCATGCTTCAGCATAGTACGAGGCAGTTTCCATGAACTAAGATACCAGCTGTCATTATGGTTAGTCTTCAAATTGGTTATATGCATTACCCTGAACCTAACCATATCCACAATACACTTAATAACAACCTCTTCAGGGACCATATCTTTACTAAACACTCTATTATTCCTAGCAACCCATAACTGGTACACAGTACAAGTAAAGGCAAGCTTGGTAATAATAGCCCCCAGGGATTTCCCTTTCACAGATTTAGCAATAATCTGGACCAAATCATCCCAAAGGAGGGATGGCCAATCAACATTTATTTTACCTTTAATACAAGACCACACTCTTTCCGAAAATGGACATTCAAAAAAAAGGTGATTGTGGTCTTCATGATGGTATTGACAAAATGCACACACAGCAGACTGCGTCACACCAAAACGATGCAACCTGTCCCCAGTGTTAAGACGGCCAAGGATCGCCATCCAAACCACAAACTCACTTTAGGGATATTGTGAGGGCCCCAAATTAAATGTGACCAATTCACATGGTCATAGTGAGTTCGTAATGGCATGCTACCTGTACCTGACTCAGTTACATATTAAGCCCTTGGCTTGAATTTACATGTAATACATCAAAGAAATAAGACAACAAAAGTGTGCCCGCCTCTAGCCTCCCAAACTATGTCCTTGGAAGTGGCATGCTACCTGTACCTGAAAATAATGTTCCCATATAGGGTGAGCCATAGCCCAGTAGAGATATACTAAACCAACTATGAACAATGACTAAAAGATTAGCAATTGATAGATGGCCAACACCGATACATCCACATATATCACATCGCAGTTTCATAACATACAAGTCTATGTCACTTTTCATTCTCCACCTTTATTTAATAGATAAGCATATTAGCTATATCAACATCTCAACAGATAAGCATATTACACATCATCAGATAAGCATATTAGCTATATCTACACTTCACTAGACAAGCATATGAGCTGTATCTACACTTCTCAAAGATAAGCCTATGAGCTGTATCTTCACTTCTCTAGACAAGCATATGAGCTGTATCTACGAAGTTCATCCCCCATCTCCTCCCAACACTATCCGGTTTAGAGGTACATCCCCCATCTTCCCCTAAATCGCGGAGTACATCCCCCATCTCCTCCTCTACACACAATGCATATAAACACAAAGGTTCTATACACAACCAATCAATACATAAAATTAATGTATTCAATCCACCGTCATACTCTATGACACATTCAATCGATTAGTTTTAGTTTGCCTAATCATCATGCATTGTCTACAACAATCAAGACTATCCTCCACCGATAGCCCAAAGCAGTTATTTCTAAACAGAAAATAAATGCACAAAATGGATATTAAATCAACATTTCAATTCGGTGAGCGATAAGTGATCCAACTACACCCTTTAATCCCTTCCCTTTCCAATTCCCAACAATTAATTGTACAAATTAATCCATCAATGTAATTAGGGCATTTTCCATAATTAACATTTCAACCCTACACGATTTCATTTTCATCAATGTTTCAACATTTACTTCATTCATTCATGCCAAACATGCATTTAGGTTTTATAGAATTAAAACCCTAACTTTTGTAAAATTACACAAAGGCCCAAACTCTCTCAAAATTACCCAACAACTCCCAACATATCGAAAAGCCAAAATTTAAAGACAAAACTCATAGAGAGGAGTAGGATATCCCTACCTCAAAGGATGACTCCCAACCAAGAAGGTGAAGAAGACGAAAATGCTCCAACCCAAGAATTTCTCGGATCAAAAGATAGCCCTCGACGATCAACAACCTTTTTGTAAAGGCCAAAGGTGAGGAAATCACTCATACTAGATCAATACCTAGAGAGAAGTCAAGGTTTTAGAGAGAGGAGCTCTCAAAATGGGTTTTAGAAAAAGTAGAAGAGAGAAAGGAAAGTAAAAAGTGATTTAAAATCACCCAGCGGATAACTCATATACGCATGGCCCGCTCGAGCGGAGAACACAACGCTCGAGCGCCAAGAACAAAAATCTGGACACGCTCGAGCGCAATCCCCCTCGAGCGTAGATTTCCTCCTCCCAGAACTTATACCCAGAAAGTACTACCCGCTCGAGCGCCAACAGATCCGCTAGAGCGTAAAAATCACATCTGCAGAAGTTTTGCAGGAACACGAAATACTAGTTTTGTGCAATCCCTGCTCGAGCGCAAGAAGACCCGCTCGAGCGGAACGCCTAAAAACTGGACAACAAGGAATTGAAACCAAGGCCTAACCAACCTGTAACAACCCTGCCCAAAACATCCTAAAACTCAACCAAGTGAAATTAAAGGACGGCAACAAGATAGATACTACTACCAACTTCACGGAACCGAGTCCGGAATACAACAGAACAGCAAAGGGACAACCGGGATCACAATAAGACCCGCTCGAGCGGACCGCCTAAAAACTGGGCAACAAGGAATTGAAACCAAGGCCTAACCAACCTGTAACAACCCTGCCCAAAAAAACCTAAAACTCAATCAAGCGGAATTAAGGAACGACAACAAGATAGATACAACTACTAACTTCACGGAACCGAGTCCGGAATACAACAGAACAGTAAAGGGACGACCGGGATCGCTATAACCTCCCCCCCTTAAAGAATTTCATCCTCGAAATTAAACACAAGTTTTTCAAAAACAAGTTTTCTCCATTCTCAACAATATTGAAACATAATATTAAACAACCCGACCCATTACCGGTCAATCCCATCTCTTTTCAAGAGGCATTACTCATTACACGTAACAACCTGCATTATCAACATGCATTCCTTTGAAATCTACCAATTTCAACCTATTTCTCACAATTTCTTAACACATGCAACATTAATATTATGCTTGCATTTCCACAATATACTTAACAGAAACATTCTTCATGAGAGGTAGAATAGAAAGTTAGATAAAATAAAGAGTAATAGGAAGGAAATGAAAGAGAATTCAAATTCATCATTTTGGACTTGGGAATTGAACACTTAGGCGATTTAGAATACCTTAAAAGTACCCTCCTAAAAAAAAAAAAAAAAAAAAAAAAAAACAAAACGAGTTGATTAAGTTTTAAACTAATATCGTTACTCAAAAAATTCTCTTTCTTAGAGGCTAAGCAAGGTTAGTCTGAGTTAAACTTGACCACTTAAGCTAAGGAAACAATTAGTGGCTAGGCTAATTAGTGCCTATATAGAGAAGGAGGGAGAAAGTTTGTGAGGAACATTTTTCTTGAGAGCTAAAAGAGGAAGTTAGAGAAAAGAAAGAGAAACGGGGAGAAAATGAAGGGGAATTCAAATTCATCCTTTTGTACTTGACAACTGAACACTTAGGTCATTTTGAAAACCTTAAATGAGGTGCTTAAGTCAAACAACCAGCGTTAAGCTACAATTACTCAGAATTTTTTTTGTTAGAGGCTAAGCAACGTTAGTTTGAGTTAAACTTGCCCACTTAAGCTAACGAAGCAATTAGGGGCCTAAGCTAATTAGTTCTCGAACAAAATAGAGAAGGATGGAGAAAGTTACAGAGAAACATTCTTCTCGAGAGGTAGAAGAGGAAGTCATACAAAAGAATGTGATATAGGAAGAAAATCAAAGAGAATTCAAATTCATCCTTTTAGACTTGAGAATTGAACACTTATGTGACTTAGAAAACCATAAATGAGGTGCTTACGTTAAACTAATGTGGGTAAGATACAATTACACAGAAAATTCTATTTCTTCGAGAAGAGAAAGTTAGAGAAAAGAAAGAGAAATAGGAAGAAAATCATAGGGCATTCAAATTCACCAGTTTGGGCTTGAGAATTGAACACTCAGGTGATTTAGAAAACCATAAATGAGGTGCTTGCGTTAAACTAATATCGTTATGCAACAATTACTCTGAAAATTCTCTTTCTTAGAGGGTAAGCAAAGCTAGTTTCAGTTAAACTTGGCCACTTGAGCAAAAGAAACAATTAGTGGCCTAAGCTAATTAGTTCCCAGAACATAAAAAGAAAAAGATGGAGAAGGACGGAGAAAGTTATAGAGAAACATTCTTCTTGGGAGCTGGAAGAGAAAGTTAGAGAATAGAAAGAAAAATAGAAAGAAAATCAAAGGGAATTCAAATTCATCTTTTCGGACTTGAGAATTGAACACTTAGGTGATTTAGAAAACCTTAAATGAGGTGATTTTTTTTTGGGGGTAAGTAAGTCATAAAATAAAGACGATGAAATATACAAGTTTACAAAAATGAGGTGATTAAGCTAAACTAATATCATTAAAGTAATATTACTCAAGAAATTCTATCTCTAAGAGGCTAAGCAAGGTTCATTTGAGTTAAACTAGGCAACTTCAGCTAATGAAACAATTAGTGGCCTAAGTTAATTAGTTCCCAGAATAATGTAGAGAAGGATAGAGAAGGACAGAGAAGGACGGAGAAAGTTAGATAGAAGCTTTCTTCTTGAAAGCTAGATGAGAAAGTTGAAGCAAAGAAAGAGAAATTGTAGTTGTGTAAATTTTCTTGTTTTATTTATTTCTTATTCACCGCCCCCCCCCCCCCCCCCCCCAAAAAAAAAGAAAAAAGTGAAGAGAAAGTTAGAGAAAAGAATGAAAACTAGGATGAAAATCACAGGGAATTCAAATTTATCCTTTTAGACTTGAGAATTGAACACTTTGCTGATTTAGAAAAACTTAGATGAGGTACTTAAGTTAAACTAATATCGTTATGCTATAATTACTCAGAAAATTCTCTTTCTTAGAGGCTAAACAAGGTTAGTTTGAGTTAAACTTGGCCACTTAAGCTAATGAAACAATTAACAGCCTAAGCTATTTAGTTCCTGGAACAGAACAGAGCAGGAAGGAGAAGGATGGAGAAAGTCAGAGAGGAGCATTCCTTCTTGAGATCTAGAAGAGAAAGTTTGAAAAAAAAGAAAGAGAAATAGGAAGAAAATCAAAAGGAATTCAAGTTCAACATTTTGGATTTGAGGATTGAATGCTTATATTCACCCAAAAAAATTGAACGCTTAGGTGATTTAGATACCTTAAATGAGGTGCTTAAGTTGAACTAATTTCCTTAAGCTACAATGACTCATAAAATTCTCTTTCTTAGAGGCTAAGCAATGTTAGTTTGAGTTAAACTTGGCCGCTTAAGCAAATGAAACAATTAGCGGTCTAGGCAATTTTGTTCCTAGAACAAAATAGAGAATGATGGAGAAGGACTGAGAAAGGTAGAGAGAAACATTCTTCATCAGAGGTAGAAGAGAAAGTTAGAGGAAAGAAAAAATAATAGGAAAGAAAATCAAAGGGAATTCAAATTCATCCCTTTGGACTTAAGAATTGAACACTTAATTGATTTAGAAAACCATAAATGAGGTGCTTAAGTTAAGTTTTATTCACCCAAAAAAAAGAGGTGCTTAAGTTTAACTAATATCCTTATGCTACAATTACTCAGAAACTTCTATTTCTTAGAGGCTACGCAAGGTCAGTTTGAATTAAACTTGGCCACATAAGCAACTGAAACAATTAGCGGCCTAAACCAATTGGTTCGTTGAACAAAACAGATGATGGAGAAGGATAGAGAAAGGTAGAGAGAAACATTCGTCTTGAGAGGTAGAAGAGAAAGTCAGAGAAAAGAAACAGCAATAGGAAAGAAAGCAATGAGAATTCAAGCTCATCGTTTTGGACTCGTGAATTGAACACTTAAGTGAATTAGAAAACCTTAAATGAGGTTCTTAAGTTAATCTAATATCATTAAGCTACAATTACTCAGAAAATTCTCTTTCTTAGAGTCTAAGCAAGGTTAGTTTGAGTTAAACTTGGTTGCTTAAGCTAATAAAACAATTAGTGGCCTGAGCTAATTAGCTTCTGGAAAAAAATAGAGAAGGATAGAGAAAGTTGGAGAGAAACATTCTTCATGAGAGGTAGAATAGAAAGTTAGATAAAAGAAAGAGTAATAGGAAGGAAATGAAAGAGAATTCAAATTCATCATTTTGGACTTGGGAATTGAACACTTAGGCGATTTAGAATACCTTAAAAAGTACCCTCCTAAAAAAATAAAAATAAAAAATAAAAAAACCCTAAACGAGTTGATTAAGTTTTAAACTAATATCGTTACTCAAAAAATTCTCTTTCTTAGAGGCTAAGCAAGGTTAGTCTGAGTTAAACTTGACCACTTAAGCTAAGGAAACAATTAGTGGCTAGGCTAATTAGTGCCTATATAGAGAAGGAGGGAGAAAGTTTGTGAGGAACATTTTTCTTGAGAGCTAAAAGAGGAAGTTAGAGAAAAGAAAGAGAAACAGGAAGAAAATGCTCTGGTGCAGTTCAGACCAGTGCATGGCTGGTCTTGGTTTCTCTTTTGTCACACATCTCAGTTTCATCTCCTGGATCCATAGCTCGGTCCATGAGTGGTTGTTGGGCGATGAAGGTATGTTAGTTTTCGGGATTCTTGCTTCATTCTGGTGAAGGTATGTTTCATCACCGGTGGGGCATGGGTTTCCTTGGTTTTCATTTGTTGGAGCTATTTCTGGTTGGTTGTCATTGGTTATCCATCTGTAGTAACAGTGGATGTGTTGCGTTGGAAGCCTCTAGCTTTGGTGAACTGGTTTGTGTTCCTTCTCCAGCGTTGGTCGTTCCGGCAACGGTGTGTCAGGCGCTGGGTATAGAGGACAGCAGCCATTTTGGCCAAAGCCATGATCGAGTTTGTGCTGGAGTTCTGCAGTGCCGGTTTATTGTGATTTGTTATGCCGGAGGTGTATTTGGGTATGCCGTGGTCTTGAGATGAGGCAAGACGATGATTGGTGGACCACGCGCATGTCGCACGTTTGAGCTGTTGAATTCAAGCTATCAAGTCTATTTGTGCAGAAACAAACCTGATGCACAGTGTTTGTGGGCTGAGTAGACGTGTGCTATCTAAGCACGGTAAGGAACTGACCCACAGTTTTGATATGTGGTTTTGTGGGGAAGATAAAAAATGGGTTCGTGTATCAATCCTCACGTGGAAGGCCGTGTACAGTTTGGAGGGAACTTCAAGTTGGAAAGGGTCAGTGTTTCTTCAACGTGATTGCTTGTTTGTTAGCTCCATAAAATATATATTTATATATATATATATATATATATTCCGTTATTTTGCCTTTATGTTGCAATAACAGTGAGCTAGAGGTGTTTTATGGATTGTCACGTGGGTTACTTTTGGGTGGGCCCACGGTGAATATTTGTTTATTGGTTTTGAGTTGGAGTGGGTGTGCCTACGGTGGGCTTTGTTGCTGTCCGTGCTGTCCGTGGGCCACCATGGGTTCAAACGTTTTGGGTAGGACTCAAAAAGGTTTTCAAATTGGATAGTTATATATATTATATTATATATATATATATAGCTGTCTATATTTGATTTAAGTCAAAAGTAATGTGCTAGTGGGATCAAGTGGGCCTGTTATTTTGACTTGTTGTGTATTGTTAGATGGGCCACTGTTTCCTTGTAATTTTGGGCCGTTTGGCTGGACTCACCAACACGCTTATTATATAAATTTGTTTGGGTGGTGGGCCAATTTTGGGCTGTTTGGCCGATGGTGCTGTTGTTTTAATTCTGCTGGGTGAGTGGTTTTGTTTTGGCAATAGGTGGGCCTTTAATCTTTTGGATTAGCCACAATGCAGCGGACCTTTTGTAGTCGGTTATTTCATGTTGATTGATCATGTGATCCTCATGTGACTCGATATGAGGGCGGTTTTGAGCCATCTCCACCAAGAGTGATTGGGGAGTCACTGCTTTGAGGAATAGTGGTTCGATAACTAGCCGAGTTAGAGACTGGGAGATGAGCGGGAGGATAGCTACCGATTTTCTGGTCGCTCCTTGTCTTCATGTGACCCATCCTAATTGATTATATTGCCACGCCTGACATAGAGTGAAGGGGACACTACCGTGGGGTTTGAGGCTTGTGATCTACCACGGAAGGGACTGGGGGATGTGATGATTGCTCTCATGTTTTCTTGGCTACGTATTGGTTTGTTGCAACGGGGCTATTGTTTTTTCACTAAACTTCTCAAGACCATTGATTTTGGTGATTGACTATGCAGGCCTCATGTGACTCAGCCAGGATTTTTCATGGGATAGATATTTTCCTTCGTCATAGCTTTGGTTGAGTGGCTAGGATGTCACGGCTCTGAGAAGCAAGATGCTTATTGGATTCCATGCTTTCATTCGAGGTAGAGACTGGGGGCAAGCGGAGGCAGTTGTCATTTTCGATTGGTCTTGTTGGGTGTTTAGTTAGTTACATTTGTATTGTGTGTTTTTTTTTTTTTGGGTAAGTAAGTCATAAAATAAAGACAATGAAATTTACACGTTTACAAGGGGCATACCCCAGGCACGCCCAACAACAAATAAAAAAAAATCAAATATAACCAATATAAACTACCACTGCAACCCCTAAAAATAGGGAGGACAAGCAAGAACAATAAAAATACAGAAAAACCCCAACTCTGCCCATATATCCTCTTTATCCTCAAGTAACCCCTACCATCAGAGATAATAGATGGGAACTTGAGGTGGATATATGGGCAGAGATACACACAAAATAACACCACTAAGCTAATAAACAAAAGCAGATATAGACCAAACAACAACCCTCAAGCCGAGTCAAAGATAATAATCAACCCCACAAGCCCCCAGTCTCTGTTGCAGATAAAACATGGAATCCAATAAGCAACCCACTCCTCACAGCCGTGACATCCAAGCCACTAATCCCAAGCCATGACGGAGGATAAGATCTACCCCATGAGACATCCCAGCAGAGTCACATGAAGCTTGTATTGTGTGTTTATCTGTTATGTTCTTAAGTCTGTGATGTGTTTTTTTGTTTACTTGCCCATATATCCACTCAAGTTTCCATATATTATCTCTGATGGTAGAGGTTACTTCGGGACAAAAAGGATATATAGGCAAAGTGGGGATCTGTTTTTTTCCTGTTGTTCTTTCGCTTTTGCAAGTGTGGTTTTATGTTGTAGGATGTCCAGTTTTTTCCGTCTATTATTTGTTGTAGGGCGTACCTGGGGTATGCCCCTTGTAAACTTATACATTTTACTGTCTTTATTTTATGACTTACTTATCCAAAAAAAAAAAACAGGGAGAAAATGATGGGCAATTCAAATTCATCCTTTTTGTACTTGACAACTGAACACTTAGGTCATTTTGAAAACCTTAAATGAGGTGCTTAAGTCAAACAACTAGCGTTAAGCTACAATTACTCAGAATTTTTTTTGTTAGAGGCTAAGCAACGTTAGTTTGAGTTAAACTTGCCCACTTACGCTAACGAAGCAATTAGGGGCCTAAGCTAATTAGTTCTTGAACAAAATAGAGAAGGATGGAGAAAGTTACAGAGAAACATTCTTCTCGAGAGGTAGAAGAGGAAGTCATACAAAAGAAAGTGATATAGGAAGAAAATCAAAGAGAATTCAAATTCATCCTTTTAGACTTGAGAATTGAACACTTATGTGACTTAGGAAACCTTAAATGAGGTGCTTACGTTAAACTAATGTCGGTAAGATACAATTACACAGAAAATTCTATTTCTTGGAGGAGGCAAGGTTAGTTTGAGTTAAACTTGGCCACTCAAGCTAATGAAACCATTAGTGGCCTAAGCTAATTAGTTCCTAGAACAAAATAGAGAATGATGGAGAAGGACAGAGAAGGTTAGAGAGAAACATTCTTCTTGAGAGCTAGAAGAGAAAGTTGGAGAATAGAAAGTGAAGTATGAAGAAAATCAAAGGGAATTAAAATTCATCTTTTTGGATTTGAGAATTGAACACTTAGGTAATTTAGAAAACCTTAAATGAGATGATTAAGCAAAACTAATATCGTTAAACTACTATTACTTAGAAAATTCTATTTCTTAGAGGCTAAGTAAGGTTAATTTGAGTTAAACTAGGCAACTTAAGCTAATGAAAACAATTGGTGGCCTAAGGAAATTAGTTCCTTGAACAAAATAGAGTAGGACGGAGAAAGTTAGACAGAAACATTCTTCTTGAGAGCGAGAAGAGAAAGTTAGAGAAAGTTAGGGGAAGAAAGTAGAGCCTCTCTCTCTAGAAAGCTCCCCCCGGTTGTGATGGTCTGGTGTAGCTCTAGCCAGTTGTTTAGCTCCTCTACCCATTTTTGATGGGGAGTGAGTTTGGGTTTTCTGGCAGAGGTTATTCTCGCCGGTGGCTTATATGAGTTGTGTTTTTGTACAGGTTCGGCCATGGGTTTACAATCCATGGTTGGTGTGCTTGACTTTTACAACCGTCTGCGCTTGCTAGTGGGTGTGGTTTTAAACTGATTGGTGGGCATCCGTTGGGTACTCTGTGGGATGTTTGCTATGGTTCTTCAGTTTCGAATTCTCGTCTATGGCGTTGAGCTGCCGATGTTGTCGTAGTCATGGTTTTTTCAGCCATGCAAGTTTGTATCTTCTCTGCCGATTGCTAAGCTGGCGTCGGTTAGATAGCTTTTTTTTTTGGGTTCTAAAGCTCAGTTTACATCAATCGTCTCTAGCATGCGGTTCTGGGTGTTTTCAGCCAGCGTTGTGTGCTCGGGGGCTGTGTCGATGTTGTGGTTTATTCTTGTCGATGGTTTTGCCATCCAAGGTAATGGTCCAGTTGTGCTGTTGATCGATGATTCAAGCTCGCGGTAGTCGGCTACCGTAAGTTGGCTACCGTTTTGCTACAAGAGAGTGAATCGCTATAGGTAAGTATGTTGGTTTGCTTCACCGGAGAGCCTACTTTTCTCTGGTTCGAGTATGTGAGCGTCACTGGTCCTGGTGGTGGTTGTTCCTTGACGCCGTGGTGTTCTGAAGTGGCTATATTGCTCCGGCACGGAACGGCTTCAGGTCAAGGAATTCCGGTACTCCATCTGGTTTAAGTTTGCGCCGGAGGTGTGGTCCTTGACTGGGTTTGGCCTCCAGCAATGGTGTTCGAAGATGATGATGTTATCACCACGCTGCCGTGGGCGCGTGAAATGAGCATTGGAAGTTCACCCATGTTGGGCAGAGTTACCAGCTGCAAATACGTCTTCCATCACGTGGGGTGATGATTGGTCACCCAAAAAAAAAAAAAAAAAAAAAGAAAGTGTAGCTTTTGGAGGCAACTAGTTGAGGTATTATTTTGTTAATACGTGGCTATCCTACTTTTATATTTATATTATATAAATATATATTGTGGAGATTAGGGTCCTATGTATTTGTTGAAGGCTGTTTGGTGGATTTGCAAACTGGGGCTCACGTGTTTCAAGATTAATTATTTCTAGTGGGATTGTTTAATTGTTTTTTCACCGGATTTTGGCCCACGTTTCTGTGGGGGCCATGGTGCAATGGTTGGTTTGGAGTTGGTGGTTTTGAAATTCAGCCGTTGGGCTCTTTTTGGTTTGGACTTTTGAGCTCTTTTTTGGGTGCCGAAATCTGGAGTGCATGGCGTGGGTTCTGGGGCCCACTTGGTATGGTTCTTTTGGGGATTATATAAGGGGCCCATTCTGGATTTGGCAGACTTTGGGTAATATTGGTCTATGTTTAAGTGTTTGTTTGATTTGTTTAGTCACTTTGCAGCAGATCAATTATAGTTGATGTTTTCATGATGTTTGATCGTGTGATCCTCATGTGACTCGATACGAGGGTGGTTTTGAGCCATCTCCGCCAAGAGTGAATGGGGAGTCACTGCTTTGGGGATTAGTGATTCAATAACTAGCCGAGTTCGAGACTGGGAGATGAGCAGGAGGATAGCTACTGGTTTTCTGGATGCTTCTTGCCTTCATGTGACCTATCCTAATTGATCGTAGGGCCACGCCTGGCATGGAGTGATGAGCACACTGCCGTGGGGGTTTGAGGCTTATGATCTACCAAGGATGGGACTGGGGGGTGTGATGATTGTTCTCTTGATTTTGTTGGCTACGTATTGGTTTGCTGTTGTGGGGCTATTGCTTTTTCACTTCAACTCTCTAAATTGTGGCTTATGGTTGTTGATCGTGCTAGCTTCATGTGACTTTGCTGGGATTTCCCATGGGGTAGATTTTATCCTCTGGCATGGCTTTGGTTAAGTGGCTTGGATGTCACGGCTGTGAGGAGTGGGTTGCTTATTGGATTCCATGTTTTTATCTACAGTAGAGACTGGGGGCATGTGGGGTTCATCTTTGTCTCGGCTTGAGAGTTGTTGTTTTGTTAGTGTGGCTGCTTTGTTTATTAGCTATGTGGTGTCTTTATGTATATCTTTGCCCATATATCCACCTCAAGTTCCTATAGTCTTTGATGATAGGGTTACTTGAGGACATTTGGATATATGGGCAAAGTTGGGTTATTGCTTTCAGTTTCTTGTTTACCCCCCTTTTCTTAGGGGGGTGCAGTGTTAGTTTATGTTGGTTATATTTGTTTTATTTTATTTGTTGTTGGGTGTGCCTGGGGTATGCCCCTTGTAAACTTGTAAATTTCATTGTCTTTATTTTATGACTTACTTACCCAAAAAAAAAAAAAAAGAGAAATAGGAAGAAAATCATAGGGCATTCAAATTCACCAGTTTGGACTTGAGAATTGAACGCTCAGGTGATTTAGAAAACCTTAAATGAGTTCCTTGCGTTAAACTAATATCGTTATGCAACAATTACTCTGAAAGTTCTCTTTCTTAGAGGCTAAGCAAAGCTAGTTTCAGTTAAACTTGGCCACTTGAGCAAAAGAAACAATTAGTGGCCTAAGCTAATTAGTTCCCAGAACATAAAAGATAAAGATAGAGAAGGACGGAGAAAGTTATAGAGAAACATTCTTCTTGAGAGCTGGAAGAGAAAGTTAGAGAATAGAAAGAGAAATAGGAAGAAAATCAAAGGGAAATCAAATTCATCTTTTCGGACTTGAGAATTGAACACTTAGGTGATTTAGAAAACCTTAAATGAGGTGATTTTTTTTTTGGGGTAAGTAAGTCATAAAATAAAGACGATGAAATATACAAGTTTACAAAAATGAGGTGATTAAGCTAAACTAATATCATTAATGTAATATTACTCAGGAAATTCTATCTCTAAGAGGCTAAACAAGGTTCGTTTGAGTTAAACTAGGCAACTTTAGCTAATGAAACAATTAGTGGCCTAAGTTAATTAGTTCCCAGAGCAATGTAGAGAAGGATAGAGAAGGACGGAGAAAGTTAGATAGAAGCTTTCTTCTTGAAAGCTAGATGAGAAAGTTGAAGCAAAGAAAGAGAAATTGTAGTTGTGTAAATTTTCTTGTTTTATTTATTTCTTATTCACCCACCCCCCCCCCCCCCCCCAAAAAAAAAAAAAAAGTGAAGAGAAAGTTGGAGAAAAGAATGAAAATTAGGATGATAATCACAAGGAATTCAAATTCATCCTTTTGGACTTGAGAATTGAACACTTTGCTGATTTAGAAAAACTTATATGAGGTACTTAAGTTAAACTAATATCGTTATGCTATAATTACTCAGAAAATTCTCTTTCTTAGAGGCTAAACAAGGTTAGTTTGAGTTAAACTTGGCCACTTAAGCTAATGAAACAATTAACGGCCTAAGCTATTTAGTTCCTAGAACAGAACAGAGCAGGAAGGAGAAGGACTGAGAAAGTCAGAGAGGAACATTCCTTCTTGAGATCTACAAGAGAAAGTTTGAAAAAAAAGAAAGAGAAATAGGAAGAAAATCAAAAGGAATTCTTTTTTTGGGTGAATAAGACATAAATAAAAGACAAAGAATATACAAGATTACAACATCCTTTTAGACTTGAGAATTGAACACTTATGTGACTTGGAAAACCTTAAATGAGGTGCTTACGTTAAACTAATGTCGGTAAGATACAATTACACAGAAAATTCTATTTCTTGGAGGAGGCAAGGTTAGTTTGAGTTAAACTTGGCCGCTCAAGCTAATGAAACCATTAGTGGCCTAAGCTAATTAGTTCCTAGAACAAAATAGAGAAAGATGGAGAAGGACAGAGAAGGTCAGAGAGAAACATTCTTCTTGAGAGCTAGAAGAGAAAGTTAGAGAATAGAAAGAGAAGTACGAAGAAAATCAAAGGGAATTAAAATTCATCTTTTTGGATTTGAGAATTGAACACTTAGGTAATTTTGAAAACCTTAAATGAGATAATTAAGCAAAACTAATATCGTTAAACTAATATTACTTAGAAAATATTTCTTAGAGGCTATGCAAGGTCAGTTTGAATTAAACTTGGCCACGTAAGCAACTGAAACAATTAGCGGCCTCAACCAATTGGTTCATTGATCAAAACAGTTGATGGAGAAGGATAGAGAAAGGTAGAGAGAAACATTCGTCCTGAGAGGTAGTGAGAAAGTCAGAGAAAAGAAACAGTAATAGGAAAGAAAGGAATGAGAATTCAAGCTCATCGTTTTGGACTTCTGAATTGAACACTTAAGTGAATTAGAAAACCTTAAATGAGGTGCTTAAGTTAATCTAATATCATTAAGCTACAATTACTCAGAAAATTCTCTTTCTTAGAGTCTAAGGAAGGTTAGTTTGAGTTAAACTTGGTTGCCTAAGCTAATAAAACAATTAGTGGCCTAAGCTAATTAGCTTCTGGAACAAAATAGAGAAGGATGTAGAAAGTTGGAGAGAAACATTCTTTGTGAGAGGTAGAATAGAAAGTTAGATAAAAGAAAGAGTAATAGGAAGGAAATCCAAGAGAATTCAAATTCATCATTTTGGACTTGGGAATTGAACACTTAGGCGATTTAGAATACCTTAAAAGTACCCTCCTAAAAAAAAAACCACTAAACGAGTTGATTAAGTTTTAAACTAATATCATTACTCAAAAAACTCTCTTTCTTAGAGGCTAAGCAAGGTTAGTCTGAGTTAAACTTGACCACTTAAGCTAAGGAAACAATCAGTGGCTAAGCTAATTAGTGCCTAAATAGAGAAGGAGGGAGAAAGTTTGTGAGGAACATTCTTCTTGAGAGCTAAAAGAGGAAGTTAGAGAAAAGAAAGACAAACGGGAAGAAAATGAAGGGGAATTCAAATTCATCCTTTTGTACTTGACAATTGAACACTTACGTCATTTTGAAAACCTTAAATGAGGTGCTTAAGTCAAACAACTAGCGCCAAGCTACAATTACTCAGAATTTTTTTTGTTAGAGGCTAAGCAACGTTAGTTTGAGTTAAACTTGCCCACTTAGGGCTAACGAAACAATTAGGGGCCTAAGCTAATTAGTTCTCGAACAAAATAGAGAAGGATGGAGAAAGTTACAAAGAAACATTTTTCTTGAGAGGTAGAAAAGGAAGTCATACAAAACAAAGAGACATAGGAAGAAAATCAAAGAGAATTCAAATTCATCCTTTTAGACTTGAGAATTGAACACTTATGTGACTTAGAAAACCTTAAATGAGGTGCTTACGTCAAACTAATGTCGGTAAGATACAATTACACAGAAAATTCTTTTTCTTGGAGGAGGCAAGGTTAGTTTGAGTTAAACTTGGCCACTCAAGCTAATGAAACCATTAAGCTAACTAGTTCCTAGAACAAAATAGAGAAGGATGGAGAAGGACAGAGAAGGTTAGAGAGAAACATTCTTCTTGAGAGCCAGAAGAGAAAGTTAGAGAATAGAAAGAGATGTATGAAGAAAATCAAAGGGAATTAAAATTCATTTTTTTGGATTTGAGAATTGAACACTTAGGTAATTTAGAAAACCTTAAATGAGATGATTAAGCAAAACTAATATCGTTAAACTAAGATTACTTAGAAAATTCTATTTCTTAGAGGCTAAGCAAAGTTAATTTGAGTTAAACTAGGCAACTTAAGCTAATGAAAACAATTGGTGGCCTAAGGAAATTAGTTCCTAGAGCAAAATAGAGTAGGACGGAGAAAGTTCGACAGAAACATTCTTCTTGAGAGCGAGAAGAGAAAGTTAGAGAAAAGAAAGAGAAATAGGAAGAAAATCATAGGGCATTCAAATTCACCATTTTGGACTTGAGAATTGAACACTCAGGTGATTTAGAAAACCTTAACTAAGGTGCTTGCATTAAACTAATATCGTTTTTTTTTTGTTTTCTTTTTTGGGTGAATAAGAAATAAATAAAATAGAAAGATTTACAAGAATACAAGGGGCATACCCCAGGCCCTAACAACAGAACAACAACACGAGCCTCGGCCCAAAGCCACCGAAGCCCAAGAAAACACAATACAAAAAAACACTAAACCAAGCCTAGGAGCTACATCCGAAAGATTAAGAGAGCCAATTGAATACTAGCCAAACGATCTGTACATAGGCCATACCCTATGATGGATAGGGACTTTGTACAAAAGACAAAGCCAGCAGCCAAAAAGCATCACCACTTCAACAAAACCCCTACACAACCCGTAGGGATAGGCACTATCACAACAACAAACCTCCCTACACAACCCGTAGGGATAGGTACCTGTAACAAAATAGATATCATACAAAAATAACAACCCAAAAGGGACCATAGGGATGAGCCAAGAGAGACCCATCCTACCGAAGTTGCTCAAAAACCGATTACACGATACACCAAAATGCACATAAAGCCTCCTACACAACCCGTAGGAGTGGGCAAACTGCACAATAATACTATGAACAAATAACAGGAAAGACCACTGATTAGCTCTCACTTGTAGCATAGCAAGGCGCTTGAAGCAGCCATCACCATGGTACATACACACCCTGCCAACTGCCACCCGAACCTGTGCAGCAATCAGCCACCACTCCTCTACTGCATGAGAAAACTAATATCGTTATGCAACAATTACTCTGAAAATTCTCTTTCTTAGAGGCTAAGCAAAGCTAGTTTCAGTTAAACTTGGCCACTTGAGCAAACGAAACAATTAGTGGCCTAAGCTAATTAGTTCCCAGAACATAAAAGATAAAGATGGAGAAGGACAGAGAAAGTTATAGAGAAACATTCTTCTTGAGAGCTGGAAGAGAAAGTTAGAGAATAGAAATAGAAATAGGAAGAAAATCAAAGGGAATTCAAATTCACCTTTTCGGACTTGAGAATTGAACACTTTGGTGATTTAGAAAACCTTAAATGAGGTGATTAAGCTAAACTAATATCATTAAAGTAATATTACTCTGGAAATTCTATCTCTAAGAGGCTAAGCAAGGTTCATTTGAGTTAAACTAGGCAACTTTAGCTAATGAAACAATTAGTGGCCTAAGTTAATTAGTTCCCAGAACATTGTAGAGAAGGATAGAGAAGGACAGAGAAGGACGGAGAAAGTTAGATAGAAGCTTTCTTCTTGAAAGCTAGATGAGAAAGTTGGAGCAAAGAAAGAGAAATTGTAGTTGTGTAAATTTTCTTATTTTATTTATTTCTTATTCACCGCCCCCCCCCCCCCCCCCAAAAAAAAAAAAAAAACAAAAGAAAAAGAGAAGAGAAAGTTAGAGAAAAGAATGAAAATTAGAATGAAAATCACAGGGAATTCAAATTTATCCTTTTGGGCTTAAGAATTGAACACTTTCCTGATTTAGAAAAACTTAGATGAGGTACTTAAGTTAAACTAATATCGTGATGCTATAATTACTTAGAAAATTCTCTTTCCTAGAGGCTAAGCAAGATTAGTTTGAGTTAAACTTGGCTACTTAAGCTAATGAAACAATTAACGGCCTAAGCTATTTAGTTCCTGGAACAGAACAGAGAAGGAAGGAGAAGGACGGAGAAAGTCAGAGAGGAACATTCCTTCTTGAGATCTAGCAGAGAAAGTTTGGAAAAAGAGAAAGAGAAATAAATTGGAAGAAAATCAAAAGGAATTCAAGTTCAACATTTTGGATTTGAGGATTGAATTCTTAAATTCACCCAAAAAAAATGAACGCTTAGGTGATTTTAGATACCTTAAATGAGGTGCTTAAGTTGAACTAACTTCCTTAAGCTACAATGACTCATAAAATTCACTTTCTTAGAGGCTAAGCGAGGTTAGTTTGAGTTAAACTTGGCCGCTTAAGCAAATGAAACTATAGCGACCCCGGTCTTTTCCCATTTGAATATTGTATCCGGACTTAGGTTCCGTTTATTCTGTCATTGTATAATTGTTGTTGTCGTCCTTTATTTTCTCTTTTGGAGTTATAGGATGTGTTGGGCAGGTTTGTTTCAGGTTGGTTGGGTTCGTAAACCAATTGTTGCTGTCCAGTTTTTGGGTTGGTCGCTCGAGCGAGGACTTGGTCGCTCGAGCGAGTGTTGTATTTTGTGTCTGGTGGCTCGATCCAGCTTTTCTTCGCTCTAGCTAGCGAGGTGTTTGTTTTTCGAGTTCTTCGCTCGAGCGAGAATTCTGTCGCTCTAGCGTGCTCCTGGGTTGCAGACTTGAAGCATTGCATTCTTGGCTCAAGCGAGATTTTCTTCGCTCGAGCGAGATTTTCTTCGCTCGATCGAGGTTTTCGTGTGTCTGGTCGCTCGAGCGACCAAGTGTTCGCTCGAGCGAGCATGTCGGGTTTATATACGCAGCAGCGGTTTTTAAAACGTTTTTTCACATCATTTTTTATCCTAAAACCCTAGTTCCGAGTTATCTCTCCCTCTACTCACCTTCTCTCTTAGGTTTCATCACCTTTTAGGGTGTTTCTACCCTAGTTGCTTTATTAAAAAGATAGAGTGAGTCGAGGGCTTCCATTTAATCTGAACGTTTGGTGGTTTGGAGCGCTTTGGAATTTAGGTCTTCATCTTCGTCTTCTCCATTCGGGTTATTTTCTTCGAGGTAGGGAATTCCTACTCCATTTTATAAGTTTTGTTCCAAGTTTTGGTATATTGATATGTTGGGGTTACTTTGGTAATTTTGGGAAAAACCCTAGTTGTATTAATAAATTAATTTGTATAATTAATTTAAGGAAATTGGGGAATTTAGTTAAATTCATGAAATTGAGGAATTCATTGATTACAATTTAAATCACTTGCCTATTGAATTGTTGATATATTTATTTCCAGTCTAGAAATAACTGTTTTGGGCTATCGGTGGAGGATAGTCGTGTTTGTTGTAGACATTGCATGTGTATTAGGGAAAATTGAAACTAATCAATTTGTTTAAGTTATAAATTTAGACTATTGAATTAATACAGAAAATACATGTATTGTTTGAGCATTGCATATGCATATTGTTTGGGAGGAGATAGGGGATGTACTCCACGGGTTAGGGGAAGATAGGGGATGGACCTCTAAACCGGATTTTGTTTGGGAGGAGATAGGGGATGGACTCCATTAGCATCACTATTATGTGTGCTTATTATATTGAAGTGTTTTTACATGTCATTGATACAGCACTAAAATGTGTATCAAATGGGAAGTATGATGTGTTTTGATATGAGCCTGAGTCTCATTTGTTTGTTTGATATTGGAAATAATGTGAATATAACATATTTTTTTTTTTGGGTGAATAATGTGAATATAACATATATAGTTCACTGTTGTAAGTTTGGCCAGGTTCTGAGCCATATTGATAATAAAGAAAAGTGAAACGTGTCATAGACATTAGTGTCATAAAACTGTATAATGATGTAATTGATTATCTTAGTTAACCATCTATTGAATGCTATAGCTTTATTCAATGCTTATATTTGGTTTAGTATTTTTCTACTGGGCTGTGGCTCACCCTTTATGGGAACATCATTTTCAGGTCCAGGTGATAAGCTACCTCCAAGGACTTAGCTTGGAAGGATTTGGATTTTGAAGATTACCTTTAGTTATTTGTTTTTATTTGATAAACAATCAAGCCTAGGGCTTTATTTGTATTTGAGTTAGAACTCATATTTTTGTGTCCAAGTGTTGGCTTGGAAAGAGGTTAGCCCGTAGGGCATTTAATTTGATGTTACATGTAATGCTTTTTATTTAGTAATACTCTGATGAATGAATTAATAAATTATTTTCTTTAAATAATGCATGTCAATGATATACATATAATGGGTTTATTTTGAGGGCGTGACAACTTGGTATCAGAGCGTGCCGGGTTTGAATACTTTGGGTACGTGGGAAGTGATTAGTATCACAATGGGTTCGTCTCGTTTGATAGAGACTTAGTGTAATGTTATATGCTTACATGATAACATGTTTATGTGACTATGTGGGTATGGAATGTAGTTCCTAGGATGTTAATTGGACCCTTGAGTTTCTAGTAGTCTTGTTGGAAAGGCACTTGATCAATGCTGCTTCCAACCGGAACTATAGTAACGCTTCGGGACTATCATCATCCAGGAATGAAATTCGTAGGTGCTTATGTGATTATGTGCTTACGTGGAATGAATTATTGTTGTCCAATGCATTAGGACGCGAGTGTTTAGCTTCGGCACATTTATTAATGTGCTAACGTCTTTGTTTCCTTTATTAGGATGTCAGGACGAGGACGAGGACGCGGTAGGCGTGGTAGGCCGGGTAGGCAGGAGGTGCTTGTGCTAGAGGAGATTCCGGCAGTTCAGGAGGGAATTGGCCAGGCCAATGTGGCCGAGCCAGTAGGCCAGCAGGCTATGGGCGCTCTAGCCCGAGAGATAGCGGGGGCATTCAGGGAGTCAATAGGCATTCTTAGAGCTGAGAATCAAGCTCGGGTCATTGTTGCGGATGCAGGACCTTCTTTTCTGAAGAGGGAGTTCTTCCGGTCTAACCCGGATGAATTTGTGGGTGATCCTAAAGAGCCGCTTAAGGCAGATGAATGGCTCGAACAGACAACGAAGACGTTTGAGATGCTTGGCATCGAAGACGAGGGGTTGAAAGTGACCTTGGCATCTTTCCAGCTGAAGGGGGATGCGGGTCAGTGGTGGAAGTTCACTAAGGGTCGTATAGGAGGTACATGGGAGGCTTTTGTGAATGCTTTCCAGGAGAGGTTCTTATCTCCAGCAGTTAGGGAGAAGCTGAGAGACCAGTTCTGCCAGCTTAAGCAGTCGAGTTCTTCAGTGGCCGAGTTTGAGGCTGCATTTACCAGCTTGTCCAGGTTTGCACCTGAGTTGGTGGCGTCTGAGGAACGCCGTTGTATCGAGTTTGAGAAGAAGTTGAGGCGTGGCCTCAAGCTGAGAGTTGGGGGAACTATGATTCGGGATTATGGGCGTATGGTTGATGCTGCAGCCCACATGGAAATCATGATGCAGGAGGAGGAGGAAGGACAGAAGGGCTCCAAGAGGAGTCAGGATGGTCAGATTGATGGTAGGGTTTTAATCCTCAGCAGTCTCAGGGTAGCTTTTCTAGATCGACTTTTCCTGTGCCGAGTGCTAGTTCGGGGAAAGGCAGTCAGGGAGACATTACCTGTTTCAAGTATGGCCAGCTGGGTCACAAGTCTCCAGTTTGTCCTCAGAGGGGAGGAGTGCAGAGAGCAGCATCATCTTCGGCTCGATCTCAGAGCCAGAGTCAGGGTAGAGGCCAGCCACTCTCGTGTTATCAGTGTGGTCAACCAGGGCATATGAAGAGGTATTGCCCGCAGTTGGGTGGCACACCTGGTGCATCTGGTTTGAGGCAGATTCAGGGTCAGCAGCCAGCTCAGTCGAGTCAGGCCTTGAGGGCCAATCAGGGGGCTTCATCGTCCCAGTCGGTGCAGCAATCTTATGCTCCTAGGGGTGAGCAGGTTGATCAGAGGTCGTCTGGGCGCGTGTACGCTGTTACCGCGCAGGATCTTGTACCGGCACCATCAGTTGTGAAAGGTACCTTCTTGTTTTGCAACTCGGTTGCTAGTGTTTTGATTGATACGGGTGCATTTCATTCCTTTGTGTCTGCTGCATTTGCATCTGTTTTGGAGTTGGAGTTAGCACAGTTAGCATCCCCTATTTGTGTAGTGTCACCTCTTGGGGGTGAATTGATCTTGAAACAAGGTGTCAGGGGTTGTGATATAGAGGTCGCCGATCATAGACTTCCGTTTCCTTTTGTAGTTATGCCTATGAAGGGCTTTGATGTTATTTTGGATATGGACTGGTTATCGTCATATCGGGCAGTTATTGATTGCTACCACCAGAGGGTCACATGTTGTACTGTGAGCGGGGAGTGTTTTCATTTTCTGGGGGACCGGTTGGTAGTGTTTTGCCACCGGGGTATGATCTACGAGGGCGGAGTGAGCTTAGTGGTCTACTTGCTAGCTTTGAGAGTGGTGAGTGTAATGAGACCCAGACTGTGTTGCCAAGAGTGGTTTGTGAGTACTCGGACGTCTTTCCCGAGGACCTCGTTGGTTTGCCACCTCACAGAGAGATTGAGTTCTCTATTGACTTAGTGCCCGGCACGACGCCGATTTCTATGGCACCTTATCGTTTTGCCCCAGCTGAGTTAGTTGAGTTGAAGATCCAACTCCAGGAGTTGCTAGATAAGGGCTATATACGTCCTAGTGTTTCGCCATGGGGAGCACCGGCCCTCTTTGTTAAAAAGAAAGGTGGTGCTTTGAGACTTTGTATAGATTACCGGAAATTGAATCGGGCTACGGTTAAGAATAAGTACCCTATGCCTTGTATAGATGATCTGTTCGATCAGTTGAAGGGTTCCTGATGTTTCTGGAAGATAGACTTGAGATCGGGTTATCATCAGTTAAGAGTCAGGGAGGAGGATATTCCGAAGACGGCATTTCGTACGCAGTATGGCCACTATGAGTTTCTGGTGATGCCATTTGGGCTCACCAATGCACCGGCAGTTTTTATGGATTTGATGAACCGGATATTCCGGGAATTTTTAGATCGTTTTGTAGTCGTCTTCGTGGACGACATCCTTATCTATTCACCTTCTGAGGAGAAGCACAAGGAACACTTGAGAGTGGTGCTTGAGTTACTTAGAGCCCATAAGCTTTATGCTAAGTTTGGGAAGTGTAAGTTCTGGCTAGAAGAGGTCAAGTTCTTAGGCCATGTAGTTTCTCGGGAAGAAGTGTCTGTTGATACATCCAAGATTGAGGCAGTGCAAGATTGGGCACAGCCTAAGAGTGTGTTTGAGATCCGCAGTTTTCTGGGGTTAGCTGGGTATTATCGCCGGTTTGTGAAGGATTTCTCCAGGTTAGCTTCACCTTTGACTAGATTGACTCGGAAGGGAGTCAAGTTTGTATGGAGTGAGACTTGTGAAAAGTCGTTCCAGGAGTTGAAAGTTAGACTGACCACCGCTCCAGTCTTGATTATTCCGGAGAGAGGGTTGGGTTATGCAGTCTATTGTGACGCCTCACGAGAGGGTCTGGGTTGTGTGTTGATGCAAGAAGGGAAAGTAGTTGCCTATGGCTCACGTCAGTTGAAAATCCACGAGAAGAATTACCCTACGCATGATTTAGAGTTAGCAGCTGTGATATTTGCCTTCAAGATTTGGAGGCATTATCTTTATGGTGAGAGGTTCGAGGTATTCTCGGATCATAAGAGTTTGAAATATTTGTTTACACAGAAAGACTTGAACTTGAGGCAGAGGAGGTAGATGGAGTTTATTGAGGATTATGACTTCGAGTTGCATTATCATCCAGGGAAGGCCAATGTGGTGGCCGATGCTCTTAGCAGGAAATCTAATGGTGACATAGCTAGTATAGCCATCCGGGAATGGGAGATGTTGGGTGCACCTGGAGAGTTTGATTTACTTTTGGGCGAAGCCGTTGAGGCTGCGGCCTTGTTTTCTGTTGTTGTACAGCCTACACTTGTGACTCGAGTGTTAGAGGCTCAGAGGAGTGACCTGGAGGTAGAATCCCTCCGTGAGAAGATTTCCGGTAGGAAGGTTGAGAAGGGTTTGACGGTGTATCCCGACCTGAGTGTGAGATACCGAGACCGTCTGTTTGTGCCAGAGTCTTGTCGAGAGGAGGTACTCCGAGAGTTTCATCATTCACGCCTTGCGGTGCATCCGGGAGGCACTAAGATGTATCGGGATTTGGGTCGCCAGTTTTGGTGGCGGGGTATGAAGAGAGATGTGGCAGCTTTCGTGTCTAAGTGCCTTACTTGTCAGCAAGTGAAGGCCGAGCATCAGAGGCCAGCGGGTTTGTTACAACCCTTGCCTATTGCTGAGTGGAAGTGGGAGCATGTCACTATGGACTTTGTTGTAGGTCTTCCGAGGACTCAGCGGGGTAGTGATGCCGTTTGGGTGGTTGTAGACCGGTTGACTAAGTCGGCGCACTTTATTCCTATGCGTGTTAGAGATTCAGTCGATCATCTGGCCGACTTTTATATTCGGGACATAGTGAGGTTGCACGGGGTCCCAGTGACGATCGTCTCAGATAGAGATCCTCGTTTTACTGCCAGGTTGTGGCAGAGTTTGCAGAGTGCCTTAGGCACTAAGTTGACCTTTAGCACGGCTTATCATCCTCAGACTGACGGCCAGTCTGAGCGTACTATTCAGATCCTTGAGGATATGCTTCGGGGTTGTGTTCTAGACTTTGGTGGGTCGTGGGAGAGGCACTTGCCGTTGGTGGAGTTTGCCTACAACAACAGTTTCCAGTCTAGTATCGGTATGGCACCGTTTGAGGCCTTGTATGCCGACCGTGTAGATCTCCTGTTTGTTGGGCCGAGGTGGGTGATGCACCTCTGTTGGGCCCGCAGTTGGTGAGGGAAACGACGGAGAAAGTTGAGCTGATCCGTAAGAGGCTTGTTACAGCACAGAGTCGTCAGAAATCTTATGCCGACCGTAGGAGGAGACCTTTGGTGTTTGACATGGGAGATCATGTCTTTCTGAAGATATCACCTAGACGGGGATTGATGAGGTTTGGGAAGAGCGGGAAGTTGTCCCCTCGGTTCATTGGTCCTTTTGAGATCCTTGAGAGGATTGGCGAGGCTGCCTATCGTTTAGCTTTGCCACCGCAGTTGTCCGGAGTACATGACGTGTTTCATGTGAGTATGCTTCGGAAGTATGAGCCGGATCCATCACATGTGTTGGATTAGACTGATTTAGTGGTTGACGAGGATGTCTCGTATGAGGAGAGACCGGTTCGGATCTTGGATAGGCGGGATCAAGTTTTGCGAGGCAAGACCATCCCTTTGGTAAAAGTTCTGTGGAAGCATCACGGAGTGGAGGAAGCCACTTGGGAACGTGAATTGGAAGTCCGCGAGAAATATCCGGACTTGTTTGTTGATGTGTAATCATGCGTCGAAATTTCGTAATTTTAATGAACTTTAAGAACATGGTATATATGTTTTAAGTTGTAAAACATTGTAAATGTTTTGGTTTAATGGAAGTACATGGAAACTTGCCTCATTATGGAAGTTTATGGTAACATTGCATATGTTGAATATATATTGTTGAATTAGATGAATTAGAGTTCTATCATGAAATTGAATATGATATGGAAATGGAAATCTCGTTTATTGAAATTGTTGAAATTGGAAGGAAAATTGCATATTAATAATGCAAGTTGAGATGTATTTGAGATGCCTCTTGATAAGAGATGAAATGACCAGTAATGGGTCAAGTGGTGTACTATTGAATTGTCATATTATAAAATAAAAAAAAAACTGTTTTCAAAAACTTATGCTTAATTTCGGGAACGAAATTCTTTTAAGGGGGGGAGGTTATAGCGACCCCGGTCTTTTCCCATTTGATTATTGTATCCGGACTTAGGTTCCGTTTATTCTGTCATTGTATAATTGTTGTTGTCGTCCTTTATTTTCTCTTTTGGAGTTATAGGATGTGTTGGGCAGGTTTGTTTCAGGTTGGTTGGGTTCGTAAACCAAGTGTTGCTGTCCAGTTTTTGGGTTGGTCGCTCGAGCGAGGACTTGGTCGCTCAAGCGAGTGTTGTATTTTGTGTCTGGTGGCTCGATCCAGCTTTTCTTCGCTCGAGCTAGCGAGGCGTTTCTTTTTCGAGTTCTTCGCTCGAGCGAGAATTCTGTCACTCTAGCGTGCTCCTGGGTTGCAGACTTGAAGCATTGCATTCTTGGCTCGAGCGAGATTTTCTTTGCTCGATCGAGGTTTTCGTGTGTCTGGTCGCTCGAGCGACCAAGTGTTCGCTCGAGCGAGCATGTCGGGTTTATATACGCAGCAGCGGTTTTTAAAACTTTTTTTCACATCATTTTTTATCCTAGAACCCTAGTTCCGAGTTCTCTCTCCCTCTACTCACCTTCTCTCTTAGGTTTCATCACCTTTTAGGGTGTTTCTACCCTAGTTGCTTTATTAAAAAGATAGAGTGAGTCGAGGGCTTCCATTTAATCTGAACGTTTGGTGGTTTGGAGCACTTTGGAATTTGGGTCTTCATCTTCGTCTTCTCCATTCGGGTTATTTTCTTCGAGGTAGGGAATTCCTACTCCATTTTATAAGTTTTGTTCTAAGTTTTGGTATATTGATATGTTGGGGTTACTTTGGTAATTTTGGGAAAAACCTTAGTTGTATTAATAAATTAATTTGTATAATTAATTTAAGGAAATTGGGGAATTTAGTTAAATTCATGAAATTGAGGAATTCATTGATTAAATGGTGTAGTTGGACAATTTAAATCACTTGCCTATTGAATTGTTGATATATTTATTTCCAGTCTAGAAATAACTGTTTTGGGCTATCGGTGGAGGATAGTCGTGTTTGTTGTAGACATTGCATGTGTATTAGGGAAAATTGAAACTAATCAATTTGTTTAAGTTATAAATTTAGACTATTGAATTAATACAGAAAATACATTTATTGTTTGAGCATTGCATATGCATATTGTTTGGGAGGAGATAGGGGATGTACTCCACGGTTTAGGGGAAGATAGGGGATGGACCTCTAAACCGGATTTTGTTTGGGAGGAGATAGGGGATGGACTCCATTAGCATCACTATTATGTGTGCTTATTATATTGAAGTGTTTTTACATGTCATTGATACAGCACTAAAATGTGTATCAAATGGGAAGTATGATGTGTTTTGATATGAGCCTGAGTCTCATTTGTTTGTTTGATATTGGAAGTAATGTGAATATAACATATATAGTTCACTGTTGTAAGTTTGGCCAGGTTCTGAGCCATATTGATAATAAAGAAAAGTGAAACGTGTCATAGACATTAGTGTCATAAAACTGTATAATGATGTAATTGATTATCTTAGTTAACCATCTATTGAATGCTATAGCTTTATTCAATGCTTATATTTGGTTTAGTATTTTTCTACTGGGCTGTGGCTCACCCTTTGGGAACATCATTTTCAGGTCCAGGTGATAAGCTACCTCCAAAGACTTAGCTTGGAAGGATTTGGATTTTGAAGACTACCTTTAGTTATTTGTTTTTATTTGATAAACATTCAAGCCTAGGGCTTTATTTGTATTTGAGTTAGAACTCATATTTTTGTGTCCAAGTGTTGGCTTGGAAAGAGGTTAGCCCGTAGGGCATTTAATTTGATGTTACATGTAATGCTTTGATTTAGTAATACTCTGATGAATGAATTAATAAATTGTTTTCTTTAAATAATGCATGTCAATGATATACATATAATGGGTTTATTTTGAGGGCGTGACAGAAACAATTAGCGGTCTAGGCAATTTTGTGCCTAGAATAAAATAGAGAATGATGGAGAAGGACTGAGAAAGGTAGAGAGAGACATTCTTCATCAGAGGTAGAAGAGAAAGTTAGAGGAAAGAAAAAATAATAGGAAAGAAAACCAAAGGGAATTCAAATTCATCCCTTTGGACTTAAGAATTGAACACTTAGTTGATTTAGAAAACCTTAAATGAGGTGCTTAAGTTTAACTAATATCCTTATGCTACAATTACTCAGAAACTTCTATTTCTTAGAGGCTATGCAAGGTCAGTTTGAATTAAACTTTGCCACATAAGCAACTGAAACAATTAGCGGCCTAAACCAATTGGTTCTTTGAAAAAAACAGTTGATGGAGTAGGATAGAGAAAGGTAGAGAAAAACATTCGTCTTGAGAGGTAGAAGAGAAAGTCAAAGAAAAGAAACAGCAATTGGAAAGAAAGCAATGAGAATTCAAGCTCATCGTTTTGGACTTCTGAATTGAACACTTAAGTGAATTAGAAAACCTTAAATGAGGCGCTTAAGTTAATCTAATATCATTAAGCTACAATTACATAGAAAATTCTCTTTCGTAGAGTCTAAGCAAGGTTAGTTTGAGTTAAACTTTGTTGCTTAAGCTAATAAAACAATTAGTGGCCTAAGCTAACAAAATAGAGAAGGACGGAGAATGTTGGAGAGAAACATTCTTCGTGAGAGGTAGAATAGAAAGTTAGAGAAAAGAAAGAGTAATAGGAAGGAAATGAAAGAGAATTCAAATTCATTATTTTGGACTTGGGAATTGAACACTTAGGCGATTTAGAATACCTTAAAAGTACCCTCCTAAAAAAAAAAAAAAAAAACCACTAAACGAGTTGATTAAGTTTTAAACTAATATCGTTACTCAAAAAATTCTCTTTCTTAGAGGCTAAGCAAGGTTAGTCTGAGTTAAACTTGACCACTTAAGCTAAGGAAACAATTAGTGGCTATGCTAATTAGTGCCTAAATAGAGAAGGAGGGAGAAAGTTTGTGAGGAACATTTTTCTTCAGAGCTAAAAGAGGAAGTTAGTGAAAAGAAAGAGAAACGGGAAGAAAATGAAGGGGAATTCAAATTCATCCTTTCGTACTTAACAACAGAACACTTAGGTCATTTTGAAAACCTTAAATGAGGTGCTTAAGTCAAACAACTAGCGTTAAGCTACAATTACTCAGAATTTTTTTTGTTAGAGGCTAAGCAACGTTAGTTTGAGTTAAACTTACCCACTTAAGCTAACAAAACAATTAGGGGCCTAAGTTAATTAGTTCTCGAACAAAATAGAGAAGGATGGAGAAAGTTATAGAGAAGCATTCTTCTTGAGAGGTAGAAGAGGAAGTCATACAAAAGAAAGTGAAATTGGAAGACAATCAAAGAGAATTCAAATTCATCCTTTTAGATTTGAGAATTGAACACTTATGTGACTTGGAAAACGTTAAATGAGGTGCTTACGTTAAACTAATGTTGGTAAGATACAATTAGACAGAAAATTCTATTTCTTGGAGGAGGCAAGGTTAGTTTGAGTTAAACTTGGCCGCTCAAGCTAATGAAACCATTAGTGGCCTAAGCTAATTAGTTCCTAGAACAAAATAGAGAAAGATGGAGAAGGACAGAGAAGGTTAGAGAGAAACATTCTTCTTGAGAGCTAGAAGAGAAAGTTAGAGAATAGAAAGAGAAGTACGAAGAAAATCAAAGGGAATTAAAATTCATCTTTTTGGATTTGAGAATTGAACACTTAGGTAATTTTGAAAACCTTAAATGAGATGATTAAGCAAAACTAATATCGTTAAACTAATATTACTTAGAAAATTCTATTTCTTAGAGGCTATGCAAGGTCAGTTTGAATTAAACTTGGCCACGTAAGCAACTGAAACAATTAGCTGCCTAAACCAATTGGTTCATTGATCAAAACAGTTGATGGAGAAGGATAGAGAAAGGTAGAGAGAAACATTCATCCTGAGAGGTAAAGAGAAAGTCAGAGAGAAAAGAAACAGTGATAGGAAAGAAAGCAATGAGAATTCAATCTCATCGTTTTGGACTTGTGAATTGAACACTTAAGCGAATTAGAAAACCTTAAATGAGGTGCTTAAGTTAATCTAATATCATTAAGCTACAATTACTCAGAAAATTCTCTTTCTTAGAGTCTAAGGAAGGTTAGTTTGAGTTAAACTTGGTTGCCTAAGCTAATAAAACAATTAGTGGCCTAAGCTAATTAGCTTCTGGAACAAAATAGCGAAGGATGTAGAAAGTTGGAGAGAAACATTCTTTGTGAGAGGTAGAATAGAAAGTTAGATAAAAGAAAGAGTAATAGGAAGGAAATCCAAGAGAATTCAAATTCATCATTTTGGACTTGGGAATTGAACACTTAGGCGATTTAGAATACCTTAAAAGTACCCTCCTAAAAAAAAAACCACTAAACGAGTTGATTAAGTTTTAAACTAATATCATTACTCAAAAAACTCTCTTTCTTAGAGGCTAAGCAAGGTTAGTCTGAGTTAAACTTGACCACTTAAGCTACAATCAGTGGCTAAGCTAATTAGTGCCTAAATAGAGAAGGAGGGAGAAAGTTTGTGAGGAACATTCTTCTTGAGAGCTAAAAGAGGAAGTTAGAGAAAAGAAAGACAAACGGGAAGAAAATGAAGGGGAATTCAAATTCATCCTTTTGTACTTGACAATTGAACACTTACGTCATTTTGAAAACCTTAAATGAGGTGCTTAAGTCAAACAACTAGCGCTAAGCTACAATTACTCAGAATTTTTTTTGTTAGAGGCTAAGCAACGTTAGTTTGAGTTAAACTTGCCCACTTAGGGCTAACGAAACAATTAGGGGTCTAAGCTAATTAGTTCTCGAACAAAATAGAGAAGGATGGAGAAAGTTACAAAGTAACATTCTTCTTGAGAGGTAGAAAACGAAGTCATACAAAACAAAGAGACATATGAAGAAAATCAAAGAGAACTCAAATTCATCCTTTTAGACTTGAGAATTGAACACTTATGTGACTTAGAAAACCTTAAATGAGGTGCTTACGTCAAACTAATGTCGGTAAGATACAATTACACAGAAAATTCTTTTTCTTGGAGGAGGCAAGGTTAGTTTGAGTTAAACTTGGCCACTCAAGCTAATGAAACCATTAAGCTAATTAGTTCCTAGAACAAAATAGAGAAGGATGGAGAAGGACAGAGAAGGTTAGAGAGAAACATTCTTCTTGAGAGCCAGAAGAGAAAGTTAGAGAATAGAAAGAGAAGTATGAAGAAAATCAAAGGGAATTAAAATTCATTTTTTTGGATTTGAGAATTGAACACTTAGGTAATTTAGAAAACCTTAAATGAGATGATTAAGCAAAACTAATATCGTTAAACTAATATTACTTAGAAAATTCTATTTCTTAGAGGCTTTTTTTTGGGTGAATATTTCTTAGAGGCTAAGTAATGTTAATTTGAGTTAAACTAGGCAACTTAAGCTAATGAAAACAATTGGTGGCCTAAGGAAATTAGTTCCTAGAACAAAATAGAGTAGGACGGAGAAAGTTAGACAGAAACATTCTTCTTGAGAGCGAGAAGAGAATGTTAGAGAAAAGAAAGAGAAATAGGAAGAAAATCATAGGGCATTCAAATTCACCATTTTGGACTTGAGAATTGAACACTCAGGTGATTTAGAAAACCTTAAATGAGGTGCTTGCGTTAAACTAATATCGTTATGCAACAATTACTCTGAAAATTCTCTTTCTTAGAGGCTAAGCAAAGCTAGTTTCAGTTAAACTTGGCCACTTTAGCAAAAGAAACAATTAGTGGCCTAAGCTAATTAGTTCCCAGAACATAAAAGATAAAGATGGAGAAGGACGGAGAAAGTTATAGAGAAACATTCTTCTTAAGAGCTGGAAGGGAAAGTTAGAGAATAGAAAGAGAAATAGGAAGAAAATCAAAGGGAATTGAAATTCATCTTTTCGGACTTGAGAATTGAACACTTAGGTGATTTAAAAAACCTTAAATGAGGTGATTAAGCTAAACTAATATCATTAAAGTAATATTACTCAGGAAATTCTATCTCTAAGAGGCTAAGCAAGGTTCATTTGAATTAAACTAGGCAATTTTAGCAAATGAAACAATTAGTGGCCTAAGTTAATTAGTTCCCAGAACAATGTAGAGAAGGATAGAGAAGGACAGAGAAGGACGGAGAAACTTACATAGAACCTTTCTTCTTGAAAGCTAGATGTGAAAGTTGGAGCAAAGAAAGAGAAATTGTAGTTGTGTAAATTTTCTTGTTTTATTTATTTCTTATTCACCCCCCTCCCCCCCCCCCCCCAAAAAAAAAAAAAAAAAAAAAGAAAAAGTGAAGAGAAAGTTAGAGAAAGAATGAAAATTAGGATGAAAATCACAGGGAATTCAAATTCATCCTTTTGGACTTAAGAATTGAACACTTTCCTGATTTAGAAAAACTTAGATGAGGTACTTAAGTTAAACTAATATCGTGATGCTATAATTACTCAGAAAATTCTATTTCCTAGAGGCTAAGTAAGGTAAGTTTGAGTTAAACTTGGCCACTTAAGCTAATAAAACAATTAACGGCCTAAGCTATTTAGTTCCTGGAACAGAACAGAGAAGAAAGGAGAAGGACGGAGAAAGTCAGAGAGGAACATTCCTTCTTGAGATCTAGAAGAGAAAATTTGGAAAAGAAGAAAGAGAAATAAATTGGAAGAAAATCAAAAGGAATTCAAGATCAACATTTTGGATTTGAGGATTGAATGCTTAAATTCACCCAAAAAAATTGAACGCTTAGGTGATTTAGATACCTTAAATGAGGTGCTTAAGTTGAACTAACTTCCTTAAGCTACAATGACTCATAAAATTCTCTTTCTTAGAGGCTAAGCGTGGTTAGTTTGAGTTAAACTTGGCCGCTTAAGCAAATGAAACAATTAGCGGTCTAGACAATTTTGTTCCTAGAACAAAATAGAGAATGATGGAGAAGGACTGAGAAAGGTAGAGAGAAACATTCTTTATCAGAGGTAGAAGAGAAAGTTAGAGGAAAGAAAAAATAATAGGAAAGAAAATCAAAGGGAATTCAAATTCATCCCTTTGGACTTAAGAATTGAACACTTAGTTAATTTAGAAAACCTTAAATGAGGTGCTTAAGTTTAACTAATATCCTTATGCTACAATTACTCAGAAACTTCTATTTCTTAGAGGCTATGCAAGGTCAGTTTGAATTAAACTTGGCCACATAAGCAACTGAAACAATTAGCAGCCTAAACTAATTGGTTCATTGAACAAAACAATTGATGGAGAAGGATAGAGAAAGGTAGAGAAAAACATTCGTCTTGAGAGTTAGAAGAGAAAGTCAGAGAAAAGAAACAGCAATAGGAAAGAAAGCAATGAGAATTCAAGCTCATCGTTTTGGACTTGTGAATTGAACACTTAAGTGAATTAGAAAACCTTAAATGAGGTGCTTAAGTTAATCTAATATCTTCCTATTGCTAGATTATAGGAATGGTGAACAGGTTGTTGGCTTTTGTTCTGTCTTCTGTATAGCTGTGTTAGGTCCTGGGGTATGCCCCTTGTAGCTGTGTAAATTTTTTTGTTTTATTTTATCTCTTATTCACCCAAAAAAAAAAAAAGTTAATCTAATATCATTAAGCTACAATTACTCAGAAAATTCTCTTTCTTAGAGTCTAAGCAAGGTTAGTTTGAGTTAAACTTGGTTGCTTAAGCTAATAAAACAATTAGTGGCCTAAGCTAATTAGCTTCTGGAACAAAATAGAGAAGGATGGAGAAAGTTGGAGAGAAACATTCTTCGTGAGAGGTAGAATAGAAACTTAGATAAAAGAAAGAGTAATAGGAAGGAAATGAAAGAGAATTCAAATTCATCATTTTGGACTTGGGAATTGAACACTTAGGCGATTTAGAATACCTTAAAAGTACCCTCCTAAAAAAAAAAAACAACTAAACGAGTTGATTAAGTTTTAAACTAATATCGTTACTCAAAAAATTCTCTTTCTTAGAGGCTAAGCAAGGTTAGTCTGAATTAAACTTGACCACTTAAGCTAAGGAAACAATTAGTGGCTAAGTTAATTAGTGCCTAATTAGAGAAGGAGGGAGAAAGTTTGTGAGGAACATTTTTCTTGAGAGCTAAAAGAGGAAGTTAGAGAAAAGAAAGAGAAACGGGAAGAAAATGACGGGGAATTCAAATTCATCCTTTTCTACTTGACAACTGAACACTTATGTCATTTTGAAAACCTTAAATGAGGTGCATAAGTCAAACAACTAGCGTTAAGCTACAATTACTCAGAATTTTTCTTGTTAGAGGCTAAGCAACGTTAGTTTGAGTTAAACTTGCCCACTTAAGCTAACAAAACAATTAGGGGCCTAAGCTAATTAGTTCTCGAACAAAACAGAGAAGGATGGAGAAAGTTACAGAGAAACATTCTTCTTGAGAGGTAGAAGAGGAAGTCATACAAAAGAAAGTGAAATAGGAAGACAATCAAAGAGAATTCAAATTCATCCTTTTAGACTTGAGAATTGAACACTTATGTGACTTAGAAAACCTTAAATGAGGTGCTTACGTTAAACTAATGTCGGTAAGATACAATTACACAGAAAATTCTATTTCTTGGAGGAGGCAAGGTTAGTTTGAGTTAAACTTGGCCGCTCAAGCTAATGAAACCATTAGTGGCCTAAGCTAATTAGTTCCTAGAACAAAATAGAGAAGGGTGGAGAAGGACAGAGAAGGTTAAAGAGAAACATTCTTCTTGTGTGCTAGAAGAGAAAGTTAGAGAATTAAGTTTTCCAATTGAAAAAGGGGAAGAAAGTAGAGCTTCTCTCTTGAGAGAGAAAGTTCCCCCCGTCGATTTTCATGGTGACTGGTAAAAGTTCCGGCCAATTTGTTAGCTCCTCCACTTCTACCTTTGTGTATGGGGTGAGGATGCACGTTTGTTGATCATGTTTATCACCAAGGATCCTCTAGATTTTTTTTTTCCTAAAGTTTCCTAAAGTGGTGTGTTGTATAGGTGAGATTTAATGCTAAAAAATTGATGTGACTTGTCTTTAAATCTCAACCATACAACACACCACTCTAGGAAACTTTAGGAAAAAAAAACTCTAGAGGATCCTTGCTCCATGTTTATGATTATATTGTGTTGAGTGTTGTTAATCTTGGTGACCATGAGATTCTATCATTGCTCATGGAGGTGGACAGTCATTTTCTTTTGGCATTAGTTTATTGTTCATTGGCTTAAAGGTGTTCAAGATGCTCGCAGCTGATATACTGATATCGGCGGAGATGTTCACCGAAGGTGGGTTAGCCGTGTGGGTTCGCTGTTCTCTTCAAGTTCACTGCTGGTGACGGTTTTCCGATGTGATCTGGTTGGTCGAGGGCTACAACGACGGGACTGGGAGGTTGATCACTAGTTCCGGGGTTGTTGTGTTGTGACCTTCTAGAGGGGCTTCAAGTCTATCATGAAGGCAAACAGAGCCTCCTATCTCTAGTTTTTCTAGAGAGAGAGAGAGATGGTGATTATGGGAGTGTAGATGATAGTCGCGGGTATGTTTTTTTTTTTTTTGGGTGATTAAGAAATAAATAAAACACAAAGATTTACAAGAATACAAGGGGCATACCCCAGGCCCTAACAACAGAACAACAACACGAGCCTCGGCCCAAAGCCACCGAAGCCCAAGAAAACACAATACAAAAAAAACACTAAACCAAGCCTAGGAGCTACATCCGAAAAATTAAGAAAAAAATTAAGAGAGCCAATTGAATACTAGCCAAACGATCTGTACAGAGGCCATATCCTATGATGGATAGGGACTTTGTACAAACGACAAAGCCAGCAGCCAAAAAGCATCACCACTTCAACAAAACCCCTACACAACCCGTAGGGATAGGCACTATCACAACAACAAACCTCCCTACACAACCCATAGGGATAGGTACCTGTAACAAAATAGATATCATACAAAAATAACAACCCAAAAGGAATCGTAGGGATGAGCCAAGAGAGGCCCATCCTACCGAAGTTGCTCAAAAACCGATTACACGATACACCAAAATGCACATAAAGCCTCCTACACAACCCGTAGGAGTGGGCAAACTGCACAGTAAAATTATTAACAAATAACTGGAAAGACCACTGATTAGCTCTCACTTGTAGCATAGCAAGGCGCTTGAAGCAGCCATCACCATGGTACATACACACCCTGCCAACTGCCACCCGAACCTGTGCAGCAATCAGCCAATACTCCTTCACTGCATGAGATAAAAACACTGTCAACAGCCTCAGGTAACTACGGATTAAGAAATCACCACACCTCCGCACCACGACGTAAACCACCAGCCATGGGTTGAAAGTACCACATCTGTAATGAAGATCATAGAGCAGCAGAAATAATAAGCACACTGTATAGGACCTCCCCACACTCGGCCCACAATAAAGCATGTCATTCCACTCCATATAGAACCTCACATCACTTGACCCACACCTTACAAGATTTCTCAAAAGAACAAGATGGACAGTATACGTAAAAGCTCCATGAACCTGCACAAAATATATATAATATATAATAAATGTTAGAGCAAAACATGTATACTGTCTCTCATCACTCAACCCACAGTGGCAGAAAATATTTTGCTTGCTCACATCACTCAACCCTCCAATCAGCCACTTCAATGATATATGATTCATCATAACCTGCTAAGGAAGGAAAGAACCTACAAAAAGAACACCCAATTAGTAAAAAACCCCACAGTATGTGCTCACCATCACTTGACCCTAATTGTAGGTGAACTCACACCACTCATTCTCCTGCCATCTGCAATAGCATTGGTCGGCTGCATGATTTTGTAGGGTAGATTCCATATCTCCAAAAACCAATGATCACCTGCAGAAGGTTTAATATTTTCCAAAGAAAGGAGCCTACACCTAACCATTTGGATAATAGAGTTAGTAACAACCTCTTCAGGTTTGTGGACCTTACTAAAGATTCTACTATTCCTCTCCATCCAAATGTGGTAGACAGTGCAGAGAAAAGACAACTTCAGAATCAGCACTTTCAAAGAATTACCACTGGTAGATTTAGTAGCAAACTCAACAGTGTCCAACCAAGGCAAAGAAGGCCAGTTAGCATTACATTTGGCAAGCATGCCACCCCAAATCCTAGAAGAAAATATACACCTAAAAAAGAGATGGGAGTGATTCTCCTCAGGTGCTTGACAGAAAGGGCAACAAGGATTAAGGACAAGACCAAAAGTTTGAAGTCTATCACCAGTATTAAGTCTCTCGTTGATGGCCAACCAAACAATAAAACTAACCCTAGGGATTAAAGGGGGGCCCCAGATAAGTTTGGACCAAGGGACTTTTGGCCCCTTTTCCCTCCACCAATCCCAAACTGACTGGATAGAAAAAGTACCATCAGCAGTCAAGCTCCACACCGAAGTATCAGAAGAGCCAGGTGAAGGTAAGAGAGATGAAGGAGTGGAAGAAATCCACTCCTTGATCTCCCAAGAGTTAGAAATGGGCCACTTCCAAGAACAATTAGAGACTATAGAGCTAACCTTGGAACAGTCAGGAAGATTAGTATCATAAAGAATCCTAGGCCCAAACCTCTTCCAAAGCGAACCAAGAGGGTGCCAATTGTCATGCCAAAGAAACACATTGTCACCATTACCAATCTTGAATTTGATGAGAGGATAGATTAAGTGTCTAAGGGACCAAATTTTCCTCCAAACCCAAGAAGGATCACTAGGGGTCTTAACGGACCAGAAACTCCTACCTTTTAGCAAGTAAGACTTAACCCATTGGCACCACATAGAGCATTCCCCACCCGAAAACAAATACCAAACATGTTTGGCTATAGCAGCCTTGTTCCAGATTTCCAAGTCCTTAAAGCCAAGGCCACCTTCATTTTTATTTCTGCAAATATACTTCCAAGCAATCTTAGCACTATGCTTTTTCGGCCAGTTGTTTTAGCTGCTATACTCAATCTGAGTTTTAGTGAGCATGGGTCCCATTTTATGGTAGCTTCGGTGTAGAGGTGGAGTGGTTTGTGCCCTCCATCTTTTGTATCAAGGAGTTGTCTCATGGAAGTATCAGTGTTTCCAGTCTGACTTTCTGACGACTAGTTTTGGAGCGCTGCCTGAAGCCTGGATATTAAGCTCGGGTGACCAGGCTTGATGTCGACGGTGGTTATGTGGTGCTGGTCTCGGTTTGCTCCGACGCCTACGTTCAATCTTTGTGTCCTTCACAGACGGTGTGCATGATTGCTATCGTGCTCTACGTCGTGCTAGTCCCTCTCTCTCCGGTGATGATTGGTCCGGTTTCAGAGCAGAAGGTGGTAGATTCTATTCTCGGAGCTCACTGGTCGTCCCCGCGCGTGAGAGTTTTGGTGGTTTCTGCCGCCGCTGTGTGTTCTATCTCAGGCACCGGTGGTGGTTCTGGTTCCTCGGTCTCACACCATGGTGCTGGATTTTTGTTCTGTCCGCCTCATCATTCATGGTCGATGGACGGCGTCGTTATTATTGCGGCGCCATCGCTGGTGCCGTGACTCGCCGAGCAGATGGTTTTGTTATTCTGGTGCTCTGCTTCAGATGGGTTCTGTGTTTTCCAGCTTTGGGTTGCTTTCCGGCGTTGTTGCGTCTGGGTTGAGGTTGACGCAACTCCACGCTGAGGTGGGTTTCACGGGTTTGTTTTGGGTCTCGATGGTCTAATGGCGTGGGTTATTGGTGCTGCGATTGGTGGAGTTCCGACGTCTTTTTGTGGTGGCCATGGTGTATCGTCACTGTTTTCTTGCCGAGGATGAAGCTTGGTGAGTTGTACGCTCTTTTGGCGAGTGGCTTTGTATGTTGTGCCGTGTGATATGGCCTGTCTGCTTTTTTACAGGCTGTGCATGATGTGTTTTGGGATGGTAAGCTATATCAGCATCATATATATTAATATATATATATATTTTTGTTTGATTTGTGATCTGCCGCCATTTTGGAACTTGGTGATGCTGGCGGGCCACGTGTGGGATCAATTTTATTTGTTAATCTATCAGGCATGTCCACGATGGCCCACAAGCTAGTTGATGCCGCTTCTTTTAGTTGGCTTTTGATTATAGGTCTTTGATGACCACGTGTGGGCTTAATATTTTTGTGGCCCAAGTTTTTACACTGTCAAGTGGGGTGCTTTTGCGAGGAAAATTTTGGGCAGCTGGTTTTTATTTTCTTTTTAGTCACTTTGCAGCAGATTATGTATAGTCAATTTTTATCGTGATGATTGATCGTGTGATCCTCATGTGACTCAATATGAGGTTAGTTTTGAGCCATCTCCGCCAAGAGTGATTGAGGGGTCACTGCTATGGGGAATAGTGGTTCGATGACTAGCCGAGTTAGAGACTGGGAGATGAGCGGGAGGATAGCTACCGGTTCCGGTTGCTTCTTGTCTTCATGTGACCCATCCTAATTGGTCGTATTGCCACGCCTAACATGGAGTGAAGGGCACACTGCCGTGGGGTTTGAGGCTTGTGATCTACTAAGGAAGGGACTGGGGGATGTGATGATTGATCTCAGGTTATTTTTTGGCTATGTATCGGTTTGTTGTTGTGGGGCTACTGTTGTCACTTCGACTCACAAGACTGTTGCTTATTGTTACTGATCGTGCTAGCTTCATGTGACTCTGTCGGGATTTCTCATGGGGTAGATTTTTTCCTCTGTCATGGCTTTTGTTGAGTGGCTAGGATGTCACGGCTGTGAGGAGTGGGATGCTTACTGGATTCCATGTGTTGATTTACGGTAGAGACTGGGGGCGAATGAGGTTGGCTATCATTTTTGATTTGTCTTGAGGGTTGTTGCTTTGTAAGTATGCTTGTTGTGGTTTTTAAGTTTTTTAGTGTTTGTTTGTATCTTTGCCCATATATCCATCCCAAGTTTCCGTCTATTATCTCTGATGGTAGGGGTTACTTGGGGACAAAAAGGATATATGGGCAAAGTTGGGTTATTTTGTTTTTTTCTGTTGTTCTTGTGTTTCTCCCCCAATCTTAGGGGTGCAGTGGTAGGTTATGTTGGTTATGTATTCGTTTATTTATTTGTTGTTGGGTATGCCTGGGGTATGCCCCTTGTAAACTTGTATATTTCATTGTCTTTATTTTATGACTTACTTACCCAAAAAAAAAAAAAAAAAAAAAAAAAAAAACAATCTTCTTAGGAAGGATAAAAAGAGAGGACCAATACACCTGCATTGAAAACAGGATAGACTTTATGAGGTGGGCTCTACCAGCATAAGAGAGCAATTTATTGGTCCAACTTTTAATCCTCATGGTAATTCTCTCAACCAGAATATGGCAATCAGACACTTTAAGCTTAGTAGTGATTAAAGGCACACCAAGGTATCTCACCGGGAGGGATCCCTCAGTAAATTTTGCAATCTGAAGGATTTCCTCTCTAAGCTCTAGACTACACCCCGAGAAAAAAATATTGCTCTTACTAGGATTAGGAGTGAGGCCCGACAGATTCCTGAATTCCTCCAAACCCTGCATGACAATTTTGGTTTTCTCACATCTCCTGTGGAATTTGAACAACGGACTCCTAGATTTCTCAGCCAAAATCCTAGCAAGGACCTCCATAGCCACCACAAAAAGATACGGGGACATAGGGTCCCCTTGTCTTAACCCCCGAGCCCCTTTAAAATACCCCTGAAGGCTCCCATTAATACAGACCGAAAAAGAAGGGCTCGTGATACAAGCCTTTATCCAGGTAATCATGCAAGGAGGGAAAGCCATAGCTGTAAGAGTATCAATGATAAAATCCCACCTCACAGTATCATAAGCCTTCATAATGTCCACTTTCATGGCACACTTAGGAGTAAGGGACTTTCTATGGTAGCCTCTCATAATCTCTTGGGACAGGAAAATATTGTCCGAAATCCTTCTACCTTGGACAAAAGCAGATTGCACAGGATCAATCAGATCAGGGAGAGCCAACTTAAGTCTATTAGCTATGATCTTAGCAATACATTTGTAGATGGTATTACAACAGGAAATGGGTCTATAGTCACCAACATGCATAGGATTGGGAACTTTAGGAATGAGAGCAATGATGGTACTATTGACCTCAGAAAGAAGTTTACCAGTGTCAAAGAATGACTTGATGGCTAAGATGACATCCTTACCAACAATATCCCAAGAACTTTTAAAGAACCCAACTAAATACCCATCAGGACCGGGGGCTTTATTGGCTTTTAAAGACCAAAAAACCTCCTTGATTTCATTCTCAGAAACAGGTTTGGACATCAAATCATATTGAGAAGGAGAGACTCTTTTATGCACCAAAGATTGGATTCTCTCAAAACCATTATACTGATCCACAAAGGGAGTACCAAATAAATTGGTATAGAAATTGATGAAAGAGGTGTGGATATCAGAACTATTAGTAGACCTAGTACCATCACCCATATCAACACTCAAAATTTTCCCTCTATTGATATTGCTCTTCACAGACCTAAAAAAGAATTTGCTATTCCTGTCCCCAAGGCCAAGCCATTGCACTCTGGATTTTTGAAGGGCAAGACTTTCTTCTAATTTACTAAGCTCAATGTATTTTTTCAAATCCTCTCTCTCTTGAACTTGCAATCGCAGGATCTTTATCCAGCTTATACTGAATCAGATCCAAATTAGCCTTAGCAATTTGAACATGAGTAGATATGTCACTAAAATCCTTCTTGTTCAAAAGCTTAAGGCTAATTTTAAGTTGCCTAAGTTTTTGACAGACCCTAAACATAGGAACGCCCCGAATATACTGGCCCCAAGTGTTAGAAACAGTACTCAAAAAATCTGGATGTTGAGACCAGAAATCAAAATATTTGAAGGGTTTCTTGAAGGAGCTCTTAGCAGCACTGATATTGACCACAGCAGGGGAATGGTCAGAAATGCCAGACGGAAGAAAATTGGCAGTAGCCTCAGGAAATTTGTCCAGCCAAGCCTCATTAACCAGGACTCTATCTATTTTTGTAGGCGTGGTGAGGAGGCGTGGTGCTGCGTACAGTGCAGTTGCAGGGAATTGCTGCTGGCATCCTTGTTTTTTGGCGTGGAAGGGTGATGAATACATGCTGCACAGATTCGGGTGGCAGTATGAAGGGTGTGTCTGTACCATGGTGATGGCTGCTGCTAGCGCCTTGCTGTGCTACAGGAGGGAGAAAATCAGTTGTTCTTCATTGTATTTTTTGCATAATTTTGCAGTGTGTTTAGCTTATTCCTACGGGCTGTGTAGGAGTATTTTTGTGCTTCTTTGTGTTCCTAATAGCTGTCCTAGTAACCATGTTTCGGCTTGCACACATTTTAACAGTTTAGTTTTGTTTTTGTTTCTCATTCCTATCCCTACGGGATGTGTAGGGAATGTTGTTTTGTTTTGGCTCGTGCCTTTTGTGGATACAGTGTCCAGGTTCTCTTGCTTGGTGCTACAGTAGCAGGAGGTTCTCTTCAAGACCATAGCCTCCTGGATCTATGCTTCAGTTTGTTCTCTTCGCCTAGGTTGTTATAATTGTTTATATTTCTTGTTCACTCTTCCTATTGCTAGATTATAGGAATGGTGAACAGGTTGTTGGCTTTTGTTCTGTCTTCTGTATAGCTGTGTTAGGTCCTGGGGTATGCCCCTTGTAGCTGTGTAAATTTTCTTGTTTTATTTTATCTCTTATTCACCCAAAAAAAATATAAGCCCCCTCACTCCTTTTGTTAGCCCAGGTGAATTGGCAACCACCATAAGATAGGTCCGCCAACTCAGAGGCATTCACATAAGAATTAAATTCCTCATTTTCATTTGTCCAATTAGAGGTCCTCCCAATTTTTTCCTGCTGGTATCTAATAGCATTAAAATCACCCAGGAAAACACAAGGAGCTTTGGATTTAACACGGGAGATATCATACATAGATTCAAAAAAAACCTTTCTCAGAGTGTGCTTATTTTCAGCATAGACAAAAGTTGAATAAAATATTTCATTGGAAGCCAATTCAACAACTTTACACAAAATATGCTGATTAGACATAGAAAACATTTGAACATCACAAAAAACATTGTTCCAGCACAACCAGACTCTACCAGTTTTAGTTGGTTGTGAATTAGAGAGCATGGACCATTGACCAAAACATTTTACACAAGTACTACTCTCATTTAACTGTTTTATTTTAGTTTCCAAAACCCCCATGACATGAATATTTTCTTTAAGCACAAAATTTTTAACTTCTTTTTGTTTAGAAGGATCATTCAATCCTCTAACATTCCAGGAAGCAATTTTGACATGCATAGAGACACAAAAAGAGAGAGTGACACAATCCACAACCAACTAAAACTAAGTACCTTTGCCAGAGGGTTTATTCTTCACCTGCTGGGATGGTGTAGCAGAACTAGCGTGCACCATTTCAGCCTTAGTTTCCTTTATTACTGTGTCCAACACTTTTGCAGAAACTGGAGCCACTATTTTAGCAATCTCAAAAATCCTCTTTTGAAACCTATCCACATCACTACTTTCAGAACTATGCTCTTCCCCAGACAAGCTCTTGTCAGCTGAAGTCTCCTGAGTATCAAGGGATTGATCAGATGAGTCCACCCTTGTAGTTGCAGGTTCAGGAGTTGGAGCTTCTTGGTTTTCCACCCCTGCAGGCAAAGGTACAGAAACTGGGTCTGGGTCTGCCTCCACTTCTGGTATCGTTTCCAACTCAGGTTCACCCACCTTTCTCTTACCCTTAGCTTGAACAGTGGTCCAGCCTTCTTCCTGAGCATTGATATTTTCCTCAGATGTCTTCTGCAGGGAGATCAACAGAGCCACTTGTTTAGACACACACTTTTCAGTGCTATGTCCAAATATTTTGACAGTGTTGACAACGGGATGGCAGTCCCTGATATTCAGCTCGGATTAGAACAGCATCATCAGCATGCCTAATTTGAAAGTAGGTAGGCAGTTTTGAGGTGGCCTCAATTTCCACACAGACTCTAGCAAGCGTCACCCTGCTACCCCGCGCCGTAAGCTGGTCCATGAAAAGGGGATTACCAATGGCACTGGCAATCCTACTCAAACTATCAGGATCCCAATATTCCAAAGGAATATTAAAGAATTTCACCCAAACAGGGATTTTGGTTGATTTATCTTTTGTTAGTTTCATCATCCTTTTCCACTGTTTCAGAATAAGGAGATAACCACCTATATACCACGGGCCTCCTTCAAGGACTTCTCTGCAACAATCAGGGGTGTCGAAAATGAAGAACATAAATCCATCCCCATTAGTTAAAACCTCCTTGAGGCCCTTAGCTTTCCACAGCCTAAAGGCACTGTTACGCAGATAGTTGTAACCCACTCCCTTGTCAACAAAATAACCCACAAGGCAAGAATCCCATTTCTCAAGCGGATCAGTTCTCGAAGGCATATTCACAACAACACTATCCACAAAAGTAGTAGGAGGGATATACTTGAGCTTGATATTTGAGCGGGTTAATGCGGCCGGGATGTTTGCCCAGGAGCGTTGTTCTGGGCCCTCGATGGTCCTGTTCCCAGCGGCACCACCGCGACCTCCTCTCCCCCCACGATAGCTTCCACCCCCCCGAACGGCTCCTCCTTGGGAAGATGAGGAATCCCTAATCGGTATTTGTACATCAGCAACAAAAGCCATACCTGGATCTGCTGATTCAATAATGTTCTTGTTTTCCCCTCGATTACGCGCTACGACCACACTATCTGGAAGATTTAAGAAACTATTATACTCTTCCTCCACTATATCAGACCAACTCGTGCTGATAGCATTTCCAATCGGCGTCGAAGGCTCGCAGCTCGGTGCAGGAGGCATCGGCTCTTTCAGTTTCTCCGAGGGCGTCGCGGGTATGTTTCTAGTGGCTATTCCGGCGTTGCTCGAAGTCGCTGGTAGTGCTCAGCTTCTTCTTCGGCGTTGTTTGTATATCGAGGAGGTCCCAGTTGTGGTGGACCAGCGTGATTGGTGGTTTTCTAGTTTGTGGCCGTTGATAATTATATCTTGGTGATTTTCTGGGTTATGTTGAGGTTGACGAAGTTCATCGCTGTGATGGCTAGTTGCAAGTCGCCGGCTGTGGATATGTCGTTGGTGATTCTGAGTTTGCCGGTGCCACTTTTTTCCAGTGCCGCTGTACATGGAAGTTTGGTGTTATGGTTGTTGTCTACGCGCTATCTCGGCCAGTGGTGCGTTACGATGTAGCGAATCATTTTCTGAGTTCGAGTTTCCCGCCTAGGCTAGACAGCTTGATGGTTTCTGTCTGGGCAGGTCACTGTAAAGTCTGGAAGTGATGTTTGGCAAAGTGCATGGTACCGAGGTATATTACACTGTTGTGATAGTTGAAATTTTAGTAGTTTACATATATATTCTGCTGGGTTGTTTGCTACAAAACTATGGGTTCTCACTTTGCCCACAGTTTTGTTTTAAACTACCTTTTGTATATATTATGGTTTTGTTATGGTGGGACCATCATAAGTGTTAGTGGAGATTGTTATTGATCACCACGTGGGAATGAAGGAAATTTAATTCTGTTGGATTAATTGGTTTTGTGGGTGTACCATGGACTTTCGGTTATGATTTGTTTTTATTGGGGCTCATTGATGTGTTTCTTGGACATATTGCATATACTTTTATGATTGGTGGGCCCATAAAATTCTATTTAGCCACTATGTCGCAGACCATTTATAGCTGATCTCTTCTTGATGATTGATCGTGTGATTCTCATGTGACTCATTTGAGGGTAGTGTTGATCCATCTCCACCAAGAGTGATTGGGGAGTCACTGCTTTGGGGAATAGTGGTTCGATGACTAGCCGAGTTAGAGACTGGGAGATGAGCGGGAGGATAGCTACCGGTTTTCTAGTTGCTTCTTGTCTTCATGTGACCCATCTTAATTGATCGTATTGCCACGCCTGACATGGAGTGAAGGGCACACTGCCGTGGGGTTTGAGGCTTGTGATCTACCAAGGAAGGGACTGGGGGATGTGATGATTGCTCTCTTGATTTTGTTGGCTATGTACTGGTTTGTTGCTGTGGGGCTATTGTTTTTTCACTACAACTCCTAAGGCCGTGGCTTATGGTTACTGATCGTGCTAGCTTCATGTGACTTTGTTGGATTTGCTCATGGGGTAGACTTTTTTCCTCCGTCATGGCTTTGGTTAAGTGGCTTGGATGTCACGGCTATGAGGAGTGGGACGCTTATTGGATTCCATGTTTATCTGCAGCAGAGACTGGGGGCATGTGGGGTTGGTTTTCATCTTTATTTCGGCTTAAGGGTTGTTTTGTGAGTGTGTCTATTGTGTTTATTAGCTTTGTGGTGTTTTTGTTTTTGCTGTTTGATGTTTGTTTCTTTGCCCACATGTCCACCTCAAGTTTCCATCTATTATCTTTGATGGTAAGGGTTACTAGGGGACAAAAAGGATATATGGGCAGAGTTGGGTTCTTGTGTCTTCTGTTGTTCTTGTCTTTCCCCCTTTCTTAGGGGGTACAGTGGTTGTTTATGTTGGTTTGTTGGGTTTTTTATTATTATTATTTCTTGTTGGGCGTGCCTGGGGTATGCCCCTTGTAAACTTGTAAAATTTCATTGTCTTTATTTTATGACTTACTTACCCAAAAAAAAAAGAGAAAGTTAGAGAATAGAAAGAGAAGTACGAAGAAAATCAAAGGGAATTAAAATTCATCTTTTTGGATTTGAGAATTGAACACTTAGGTAATTTAGAAAACCTTAAATGAGATGATTAAGCAAAACTAATATCGTTAAACTAATATTACTTAGAAAATTCTATTTCTTAGAGGCTAAGTAAGGTTAATTTGAGTTAAACTAGGCAACTTAAGCTAATGAAAACAATTGGTGGCCTAAGGAAATTAGTTCCTAGAACAAAATAGAGTAGGACGGAGAAAGTTAGACAGAAACATTCTTCTTGAGAGCGAGAAGAGAAAGTTAGAGAAAAGAAAGAGAAACAGGAAGAAAATCCTTACCCAAAAAAAAAAAAAAAAAAAGGAAGAAAATCATAGGGCATTCAAATTCACCATTTTGGACTTGAGAATTGAACACTCAAGTGATTTAGAAAACCTTATATGAGGTGCTTGCGTTAAACTAATATCGTTATACAACAATTACTCTGAAAATTCTCTTTCTTAGAGGCTAAGCAAAGCTAGTTTCAGTTAAACTTGCCCACTTCAGCAAAAGAAACAATTAGTGGCCTAAGCTAATTAGTTCCCAGAACATAAAAGATAAAGATGGAGAAGGACGGAGAAAGTTATAGAGAAACATTCTTCTTGAGAGCTGGAAGAGAAAGTTAGAGAATAGAAAGAGAAATAGGAAGAAAATCAAAGGGAATTGAAATTCATCCTTTGGGACTTGAGAATTGAACACTTAGGTGATTTAGAAAACTTTAAATGAGGTGATTAAGCTAAACTAATATCATTAAAGTAATATTACTCAGGAAATTCTATCTCTAAGAGGCTAAGCAAGGTTCATTTGAGTTAAACTAGGCAACTTCAGCTAATGAAACAATTAGTGGCCTAAGTTAATTAGTTCCCAGAACAATGTAGAGAGGGATAGAGATGGAAGGACGGAGAAAGTTAGATAGAACCTTTCTTCTTGAAAGCTAGATGAGAAAGTTGGAGCAAAGAAAGAGAAATTGTAGTTGTGTAAATTTTCTTGTTTTATTTATTTCTTATTCACCCCCCCCCCCCCCCCAAAAAAAAAAAAGAAAGAAAAAGTGAAGAGAAAGTTAGAGAAAAGAACGAAAATTAGGATGAAAATCACAGGGAATTCAAATTCATCCTTTTGGACTTGAGAATTGAACACTTTGCTGATTCAGAAAAACTTAGATGAGGTACTTAAGTTAAACTCATATCGTTATGCTATAATTACTCAGAAAATTCTCTTTCTTAGAGGCTAACCAAGGTTAGTTTGAGTTAAACTTGGCCACTTAAGCTAATGAAACAATTAACGGCCTAAGCTATTTAGTTCCTGGAACAGAACAGAGAAGGATGGAGAAATGACTTGATCGTGTGATCCTCAAGTGACTCGATATGAGGTTAGTTTTGAGCCATCTCCGCCAAGAGTGATTGAGGGGTCACTACTATGGGGAATAGTGGTTCGATGACTAGCCGAGTTAGAGACTGGGAGATAAGCGGGAAGATAGGTACCGGTTCCGGTTGCTTCTTGTCTTCATGTGACCCATCCTAATTGGTCGTATTGCCACGCCTGACATGGAGTGAAGGGCACACTGCCATGGGGTTTGAGGCTTGTGATCTACCAAGGAAGGGACTGGGGGATGTGATGATTGATCTCAGTTTATTTTTTAGCTATGTATCGGTTTGTTGCTGTGGGGCTACTGTTGTCACTTTGACTCACAAGACTGTTGCTTATGGTTACTGATCGTGCTAGCTTCATGTGACTCTGTCGGGATTTCTCTTGGGGTAGATTTTTTCCTCTGTCATGGCTTTTGTTGAGTGGCTAGGATGTCACGGCTGTGAGGATCCCGCTTACTGGATTCCATGTGTTAATCTACGGTAGAGACTGGGGGCGAATGGGGTTGGTTATCATTTTTGATTTGTCTTGAGGGTTGTTGCTTTGTGAGTATGCTTGTTGTGGTTTTTAATTTTTTGGTGCTTGTTTGTATCTTTGCCCATATATCCATCCCAAGTTTCCGCCTATTACCTCTGATGGTAGGGGTTACTTGGGGACAAAAGGATATATGGGCAAAGTTGGGTTATTTTGTTTTTTATGTTGTTCTTCTGTTTCTCCCCCAATCTTAGGGGGCGCAGTGGTATGTTATGTTGGTTATGTATTCGTTTAATTATTTGTTATTGGGTGTGCCTGGGGTATGCCCCTTGTAAACTTGTAAATTTCATTGTCTTTATTTTATGACTTACTTACCTAAAAAAAAAAAAAAAGAAAAAAGGAAGGAGAATGACGGAGAAAGTCAGGGAGGAACATTCCTTCTTGAGATCTAGAAAAGAAAGCTTGAAAAAAAAAAGAAAGAGAAATAGGAAGAAAATCAAAAGGAATTCAAGTTCAACATTTTGGATTTGAGGATTGAATGCTTATATTCACCCAAAAAAATTGAACGCTTAGGTGATTTAGATATCTTAAATGAGGTGCTTAAGTTGAACATTCCTTAAGCTATAATGACTCATAAAATTCTCTTTCTTAGAGGCTAAGCAAGGTTAGTTTGAGTTAAACTTGGCCGCTTAAGAAAATGAAACAATTAGCGGTCTAGGCAATTTTGTTCCTAGAACAAAATAGAGAATGATGGAGAAGGACAGAGAAAGGTAGAGAGAAACATTCTTCATCAGAGGTAGAAGAGAAAGTTAGAGGAGAGAAAAAATAATAGGAAAGAAAATCAAAGGGAATTCAAATTCATCCCGTTGGACTTAAGAATTGAACACTTAGTTGATTTAGAAAACCTTAAATGAGGTGCTTAAGTTTAACTAATATCCTTCTGCTACAATTACTCAGAAACTTCTATTTCTTAGAGGCTATGCAAGGTCAGTTTGAATTAAACTTGGCCACATATGCAACTGAAACAATTAGTGGCCTAAACCAATTGGTTCATTGAACAAAACAGTTGATCGAGAAGGATAGAGAAAGGTAGAGAGAAACATTCGTCTTGAGAGGTAGAAGAGAAAGTCAGAGAAAAGAAACAGCAATAGGAAAGAAATCAATGAGAATTCAAGCTCATCGTTTTGGACTTGTGAATTGAATACTTAAGTGAATTAGAAAACCTTAAATGAGATGCTTAAGTTAATCTACTATCATTAAGCTACAATTACTCAGAAAATTCTCTTTCTTAGAGTCTAAGCAAGGTTAGTTTGAGTTAAACTTGGTTGCTTAAGCTAATAAAACAATTAGTGGCCTGAGCTAATTAGCTTCTGGAAAAAAATAGAGAAGGATGGAGAAATTTGGAGGGAAACATTCTTCGTGAGAGGTAGAATAGAAAGTTAGATAAAAGAAAGAGTAATAGGAAGGAAATGAAAGAGAATTCAAATTCATCATTTTGGACTAGGGAATTGAACACTTAGGCGATTTAGAATACCATAAAAGTACCCTCCTAAAAAAAAAAAAAAACCACTAAACGAGTTGATTAAGTTTTAAACTAATATCGTTACTCAAAAAATTCTCTTTCTTAGAGGCTAAGCATGGTTAGTCTGAGTTAAAACTTGACCACTTAAGCTAAGGAAACAATTAGTGGCTAAGCTAATTAGTGCCTAAATAGAGATGGGGGGAGAAAGTTTGTGAGGAACATTTTTCTTGAGAGCTAAAAGAGGAAGTTAGAGAAAAGAAAGAGAAACGGGAAGAAAATGAAAGGGAATTCAAATTCATCCTTTTGTACTTGACAACCGAACACTTAGGTCATTTTGAAAACCTTAAATGAGGTGCTTAAGTCAAACAACTAGCGTTAAGCTACAATTACTCAGAATTTTTTTTGTTAGAGGCTAAGCAACGTTAGTTTGAGTTAAACTTACCCACTTAAGCTAACAAAACAATTAGGGGCCTAAGCTAATTAGTTCTCGAACAAAATAGAGAAGGATGGAGAAAGTTACAGAGAAACATTCTTCTTGAGAGGTAGAAGAGGAAGTCATACAAAAGAAAGTGAAATAGGAAGAAAATCAAGGAGAATTCAAATTCATCCTTTTAGACTTGAGAATTGAACACTTATGTGACTTAGAAAACCTTAAATGAGGTGCTTACGTTAAACTAATGTCGGTAAGATACAATTACATAGAACATTCTATTTCTTGGAGGAGGCAAGGTTAGTTTGAGTTAAACTTGGCCGCTCAAGCTAATGAAACCATTAGTGGCCTAAGCTAATTAGTTCCTAGAACAAAATAAAGAAGGACGGAGAAGGACAGAGAAGGTTAGAGAGAAACATTCTTCTTCAGAGCCTTTATTTATTTATTTATTTTGGGGTAAGTAAGTCATAAAATAAAACAAAGAATTGTACAAGTTTGAAAGGGGCATACCCCAGGCACACCCAACAACAAATAAAACGAGCATAACCAACATAAACTACCACTACACCCCCAAGAAACAGGATAAACAAGAACAACTGAAAAAACACAATGACCTAACTCTGCCCATATATCATTTTTGTCCCCAAGCAACCCCTACTATCAGAGATAATAGATGGGAACGGAGATGGATATATGGGCAAAGATATACAAAAAAACACTATGGAGCTTATAAACACAACAAACACACTCACAAAGCAACAACCCTCAAGCCGAATCAAAGATGATAACCAATCCCCCATGCACCCCCAGTCTCTACTGCAGATGAAACATGGAATCCAATAAGCGTCCCACTCCTCACAGCTGTGACATCCAAGCCACTTAACCAAAGCCATGACGGAGGAAAAAATCTACCCCACGAGAAATCTCAATAAAGTCACATGAAGCTAGCACGATCAGTAACCATAAGCCACGGTCAAGGGAGTTGAAGTGAAAAAACAATTGCCCCACAGCAACAAACCAATACACAGCCAACAAAATCATGAGATCAATCATCACATCCCCCAGTCCCTTCCTTGGTAGATCACAAGCCTCAAACCCCACGGCAGTGTGCCCATCACTCCATGTCAAGCGTGGCTATACAATCAATGAGGACGGGTCACATGAAGACAAGAAGCGACCAGAAAACCGGTAGCTATCCTCCCGCTCATCTCCCAGTCTCGAACTCGGCTGGTTATCGAACCACTATTCCCCATAGCAGTGACTCCCCAATCACTCTTGGCGGAGATGGCTCAAAATCACCCTCGTATCGAGTCACATGAGGATCACACGACCAATCATCACGAAGTGATCAACTATGTAAGTGATCCGCTGCCCAATAAAGCCCATAAATAATTGGCTATGGCCATGGGCCTAAGAAAACAACCCACAGCCCACGTACTTTCACCAACCCACAAGCCAAAATTTGGCCACTAATGAAATTACACACAACACGGGAAGATCAAACCACCATGGGCCCATATAAAAAAACCACGGCCAAACACACTTACTCCTAAAACAGCCGATGTGCACCCATGTGAGCCCCTCAAAAATCAAATCAAATGGGACCCACAGTCCACTCTTCACCATACCACCAATACAATCAGTAGTTTCTTCAGCAAAAGCAAACTTGTGGGCCCCAAAGCCAACAACTACCCGAATATATATATATATATATATAAAACATATATATAATAACCAAAATCAAATAGCATGATCACCTATCAATTGGCTAGCCCCACCTTGAGTCAAAACCATCAAGCCAAAACCGTGTGCTGATTTTTAACAAAACCGTGGGCCAACCTCTCTCCTATGTGATGCCATCAAATCAACTTAGATTGCCACCTTCCTGCCATACATTGGCGGGAAAGTTGAAATCAACAAATAATCAGATACAACGCGGTTCACGACACTACAATGCTGCGCGTGGACCCCACTCATCTCCTCTAAATTTCAATTTACAGAGCTAACGGCACTAGAGCAAAGAACCAGTACGTAGAAAAGCCCATATATGTAACGATGGACAAAAAGCCATCCGCCAGCAACACCACCCTGCAGCAACAACGACACCGGCACAAAAATAGCATCGGACTAACACGGAGATCTAACCCCAATAGCGGCTGAAACAGACTCACGCCGAAACAAAAAGTCGCTGGAGTACCTTGCTACCAATGATGGAACAAGGAAACAACCAAACATCAAAACCCAGCACCGCCCATGACACAACACCACCGGTAGTACTAAACAAACCGAAGCACAGAGTAGACAGAACACAGAGTATACTGAACCCAGCATATCTCAATCTCTCTCACCCTTACACGGTTCCCACTGCAGAAGCACTGCCAGAATAACCCAAACAGCACACCATGAGTTGGAGCCAAAATTCAGAGCACAACCAGCCGGACCACCACAGCTAGTCAGCAAGACCAACAATGACCACCATTACATGCGATTCTCTCTCTCCTACGAAGTAAACTCAGAGAAGCAAAGAACCATGAACCCAGCAGTTGGACACTAAACTATGTATACCCAGTACATGGGCAATGGTCACCCGAGCTTAACACAACCATGGAGATGAAAACCTAGGTGTGATATCTCCAAAAGAACCCAAACCATCCGTGAAATAATCGGAAATAATCGGAGAATCAATAGGAACCTTAATCAACAGAAGCCCATTGAGTCTACCATAAAACCTCCACTTTAACACAAAGATGGAAAGCAACACCACTTCACCAAATTGAAATTGGAAAAGGAAGGGATTAGAGGGTGTAGTTGAATCATTTATCGCTCACCAAATTGAAATATTGATTTAATATCCATTTTGTGCATTTATTTTCTGTTTAGAAATAACTGCTTTGGGCTATCGGTGGAGGATAGTCTTGATTGTTGTAGACAATGCATGATGATTAGGTAAACTAAAACTAATCGATTGATTGAGTCATAGAGTATGACGGTGGATAGAATACATTAATTTTATGTATTGATTGATTGTGTATAGAACCTTTGTGTTTATATGCATTGTGTGTAGAGGAGGAGATGGGGGATGTACTCCGCGGTTTAGGGGAAGATGGGGGATGAACCTCTAAACCGGATAGTGTTGGGAGGAGATGGGGGATGAACTCCGTAGATACAACTCATATGCTTGTCTAGAGAAGTGAAGATACAGCTCATAGGCTTATCTTTGAGAAGTGTAGATACAGCTCATATGCTTGTCTAGTGAAGTGTGGATACAGCTAATATGCTTATCTGTTGATGTGTAATATGCTTATCTGTTGATGTGTTGATATAGCTAATATGCTTATCTATTAAATAAAGGTGGAGAATGAAAAGTGACATAGACTTGTATGTTATGAAACTGCGATGTGATATATGTGGATGTATCGGTGTTGGCCATCTATCAATTGCTAATCTTTTAGTCATTGTTCATAGTTGGTTTAGTATATCTCTACTGGGTTGTGGCTCACCCTATATGGGAACATCATTTTCAGGTACAGGTAGCATGCCACCTCCAAGGACATAGTTTGGGAGGCTAGAGGCGGACAGACTTTTGTTGTCTTATTTCCTTTTGTAGTATTACATGTAAATTCGAGCCGAGGGTTTAATGTGTAATCGAGTTAGTACTTTTTTGTAACCAAGTATTAACTTGGAAAGCTGTAAGCCCGTAGGGCATTTGCTTTTGTTGTTAACATGTAATACATTTGTAATGAAGTACTCTGATGAATTGAAGAATATGGACCTTTTGTATATAAAATGTATGTTTATATTGATAGGCTTAATGTTATTACTTTGAGGGCGTTACACCCCCCTCCCCCCCCAAAAAAAAAAAAAAAGTGAAGGGAAAGTTAGGATGAAAATCACAGGGAATTCAAATTCATCCTTTTAGACTTGAGAATTGAACACTTTGCTGATTTAGAAAAACTTAGATGAGGTACTTAAGTTAAACTAATATCGTTATGCTATAATTACTCAAAAAATTCTCTTTCCTAGAGGCTAAGCAAGGTTAGTTTGAGTTAAACTTGGCCACTTTAGCTAATGAAACAATTAACGGCCTAAGCTATTTAGTTCTTGGACCAGAACAGAGAAGGACGGAGAAAGTCAGAGAGGAACATTCCTTCTTGAGATCTAGAAGAGAAAGCTTGAAAAAAAAGAAAGAGAAATAGGAAGAAAATCAAAAGGAATTCAAGTTCAACATTTGGATTTGAGGATTGAATGCTTATATTCACCCAAAAAAATTGAACGCTTAGGTGATTTAGATACCTTAAATGAGGTGCTTAAGTTGAACTAATTTCCTTTAGCTACAATGACTCAAAAAATTCTCTTTCTTAGAGGCTAAGAAAGGTTAGTTTGAGTTAAACTTGGCCGCTTAAGCAAATGAAACAATTAGCGGTCTAGGCAATTTTGTTCCTAGAACAAAATAGAGAATGATGGAGAAGGACTGAGAAAGGTAGAGAGAAACATTCTTCATCAGAGGTAGAAGAGAAAGTTAGAGGAGAGAAAAAATAATAGGAAAGAAAATCAAAGGGAATTCAAATTCATCCCGTTGGACTTAAGAATTGAACACTTAGTTGATTTAGAAAACCTTTTTTTTTTGGGTGAATAAGACATAAATTAAAGACAAAGGATATACAAGATTACAAGGGGAATACCCCAGGCCCTACAACAACTATACAGCAAAAAACAGCAACCAAGAAACCAAGGAGATAAAGCAAAAAGAGAACCAAAAAACACACTGTTCAGCAACCATATCAAGAGAGATAGGGAAAATGAACACTGCAAAAGAACAGCCCAAAAACCGAGAGCTAACAGCCCCAAAGCAGCACAAAGCATCGGCCCCAAATCCGAAAACAGGATTGGAGAACAAAACAGAACCTGTGCATTACACATCTAGCAGCAAGACACAAAGCAAGCACCAAACAGTAAAGCAAAAGTAGAGACAAAACAGGTCAACATGGACCACTTAATTCCTAGGATAGGTAAAGTAACTAAAATCGTTAAAAAAACAAATAAGGAAAACAGCTTATATCCCTGAAGAAAACATCCAGCAGCGCATTCAGCAGCCAGCTTCGAGCCAAATATCCCAAGAACCAAACCAAGACATAGACCTCCACTAGACAATATAGAAAGACCTGCCAACATGTAGTGAAAAAATCCATTAGTAATCATGGACGGATTCCATTAGTACTAGTACCACCATATATATCTGACATCACTAAACCCACAATAATGTCACATCACTCTGTAGTATTTGGAATTTAGCACACAATATATGGGCTCTCATCACTCAACCCACACAGCATTGCATCACACCATTACACACCATAACCTGCACATAAAGCTTACAATATATATAAACATTAGATAAAACATTTGTGAGTAGCTATATCACTCAACCCACAATTCTGTCAGTTGTCATTATTTGGACTCACAACATTCAACCCTCATTGAATTCCAAGCACTTCTCATTACTACACAAGAAGAAAACAGTTAGGAAAAAAGCACTCAGTTTGCTTACATTCACTCGACCCTCATATAGTAAACTCACATCACTCAACAGCCCTCCCATTTCCGAGAGCATGGGGCTTCAAAACAGTAGCAAGCAAATTCCAATGGTCAATGTACCAGTTGTCACCTGCATTTCTAGGAACATTTGTGATAGACAACAATCTACCCCTAATCAGTTGGACAATCATTTTAACAACCACTTCTTCTGGCTTGAATTCTTTATTGAAAATTCTGTTATTCCTTTCAAGCCAGATAATATAAACAGAACACAACAATGACAGTTTGATGATAATGGATCTTAATGACCTTCTCTTAGTCTCTCTAGTAGCAAAGGGAATAATGCCAGGCCACTGAAAGTCAGGCCACTGCACATTACTTTTAGCTTTGATTTCAGTGTAGATTTTAGCAGAGAAGACACAATCAAAAAAGAGGTGAGAATGAGTTTCAGTAATATGTTGGCAAAAGGGGCAAATTGGTGTAGGAGAGATGCCAAATAGCTGAAGCTTGTCACCAGTATTAAGTCTCTCCTGGACAGCCATCCAAACAACAAAACTAGCCCTAGGGATATGGTGAGCCCCCCAGATAAATTTATGCCAAACAACTTTATCAAGCTTAAGCCTCCAATGATTCCAAACATCATTAATAGTGAATTTCCCATCAGAAAGAGACCAAGTAGGTTGATCATCCAGTAGAGGGTTAGGTCTACAGCTAGTGAGGGTGGAAGAAATCAGCTCCCTTATTTCCCAAGAGTTGGGGACAGGCCACTTCCAAGAAACCCCATCCACAATCTAATTGACCTTAGTCTCACTATTAAGATTAGAGTCATACAAGATTCTGTCCCCAAATTTTTTCCATAAAGGACCAAGAGGATGCCAATTATCATACCATAAAAAGGTAGAGTCACCCCTACCTATTTTGTGGATAATAAGAGGTGATATTTTATCCCTAAGAGCTAGAATCTTTCTCCAAACCCAAGATGAGTTGTGGGGTACCTTTACTTTCCAGAAACTTCTGCCCTTAAGTAAATACGATTTAACCCACTGGCACCACATAGACATCTCCCCTCCAGAGAAGAGGAACCAAATAGGCTTGGTTATAGCAGCCATGTTCCAAACCTCTAAAGATTTAAAACCAAGACCACCTTCATTTTTAAGCACACAAATCTTATCCCAAGCAATTTTGGCACTATGTTTCTTAAGATCTGTGCCCAACCAGAAAAAGGCTCTAAGGATACCCTCAATCTCTCTAATAACCCTCTTGGAGAGGATGAAGAGAGAGGACCAGTAAACCTGCATAGAAAAGAGAATGGTCTGAATGAGTTGAGCTCTACCAGCATAAGAAAGAGCTTTATTGGTCCAGCTCTTAATACGATTTGTGATCCTATCAATGAGAATTTGACAATCCGAAGCCCTAAGCTTAGTTGTAATCAGGGGGACACCAAGGTATTTGACAGGAAGAGTACCCTCAGTGAACTTAGCAATTTTGAGGATATCCTCTCTCAAATCCCCATTACAACCCGAGAAGTAAATATTGCTTTTGCTGAAGCTAGGGGTAAGGCCTGAAAGAGAAGAGAACTCCTCCAGACCTTGCATGATTAAACTAACAGTGGGAGCATCCCCACGACTGAAGATCATAAGATCGTCAGCAAAGCAAAGATTGACAATCTTAGATTTCTCACACCTCCAATGGAACTTGAATAGAGGATGATTGGACTTTTCTGCAAAAATTCTGGCAAGGATTTCCATAGCCAAAATGAAGAGATAAGGAGACATAGGATCTCCCTGTCTAAGACCTCTAGCACCCTTAAAATAACCATGCAAGCTCCCATTAATGCAAACAGAGAAAGAAGGACTTGTCATACAAGCCTTGATCCAAGATATCATAATGGGCGGAAAAGCCATGGCTACAATGATATCAATGATAAACTCCCATCTCACACTATCATAAGCTTTCATAATATCCACTTTCATCGCACACTTAGGGGTAGTGGAATCCTTATGGTAACCCCTCAAAATTTCCTGAGACAAGAAGATATTATTAGAAATTCTCCTGCCTTGCACAAAAGCTGATTACACAGGATCAATGAGGTCAGGCAAGGCCTCTTTAATCCTGTTAGCAATGATCTTCGCTATACATTTGTATATCGTATTGCAACAAGAGATGGGTCTAAAGTCTCCCACTTTTGCAGGGTTAGGAACTTTAGGGATGAGAGATATGATTGCACTATTGACTTCAGAGAGAAGTTTTCCAGACTCAAAAAAGGTTCTAATAGCCTGGGTAACCTCTCTACCAACAATATCCCAAGATTTTTTGAAAAAACCAGCAAGCTAACCATCAGGGCCAGGGGCCTTGTTAGGTTTAAGAGACCAAAATACATCCTTAATCTCCAGATCAGTCACTGGTCTAGCAAGTAGAGCAGATTGATCATTGGAGACCCTAGATTTAACAAGGGCATTAATTCTTTCAAACCCATCATAATGGCCAGCAATAGGAGTACCAAACAAGTCAGAGTAAAAATTTGTGAAGGCATTTTGAATCTCTTCAGGGTTGTTAGATATACTCCCATCCTTTAACTCAATATTAAGAATTTTACCCCTATTAATATTACCCTTAATAGTCTTAAAAAAGAACTTGCTATTACAGTCCCCCAATTTAAGCCACTGAACCCTAGATTTTTGGTGAGCCAAACTCTCTTCAACCATAGTCAGATCAACATACTGTTTATAGAGTTCTCTCAAGTCTCTGTAGCTCAGGCTTGCCAGGATCCTTATCCAACTTCCATTGTACAAAGTCCAACTCAGATTTGGTGGCCAACACTCTGGTGGAAATGTCACTGAAGTCCTTTTTATTCATGGCCTTAAAAACAGGTTTCAATTGTCTGAGTTTTTGACAAACTCTGAACATAGGGACTCCCAGAATATATTGATGCCACACTTTTGATACAGCATGGAGAAAGTCCTCATGATTTGACCAAAAGTCAAAAAATTTAAAAGGTTTCTTAAAAGAAACAATGGCTTCAGACACAGTAACCACAGCAGGAGAATGATCAGAGATAGAGGAAGTAAGGAAAGTTGCACAAGAAGTAAGGTACAGGTCAAGCCAACCCTCATTGACCAGGACCCTATCAATTTTCGTTGCAATGTACTGACCACTATCCCTTTTATTGGCCCAGGTGAATTGGCAGCCACTATAAGAGAGCTCAGCCAAACCAGAGTGAATGATGCAAGAATTAAACTCCTCCTTCTCAGGTGACCACACAGATGTACCCCCAAATTTCTCATATTGGTACCTAATTGCATTAAAATCCCCCAAGAATACAAGGGGAACATTGGACTGAGACTGGGAAATTTTAACCATATCATCAAAAAAACTCTTTCCTAATAGCATGCTTATTTTCAGCATATACAAAGCAAGCTTTAAAAATAGAGTTGTCACCCAAAACAAGAATTTCACAAAAAAAAAAACTGGGTAGAAGCTTCAATCAAGTTAACTTGACAGAAAGCAGGGTCCCAGCACACACATATACGCCCAATTTTAGTTGGTTGTGAGTTAGTCAAAAAGGACCAATTTAGAAAACAAGAGGAAAGGAGTGCCTTTTCATTTGCAGCTTTTATTTTGGTCTCCAAAATGCCTAAGACTTTTATATCTTCATGTAACAAAAAAATTTTCACTTCCTTATGTCTAGAGGTATCATTGAAACCTCTAACATTCCATGATGCAATTTTAAAAGTCATATGATAATCAACAAAAAAGGCAGTAACCCACAACCACTCAAAACAGAAGTTACCTTTGCTTTTTCCTCTGGCTTTTGCTGCCCTTGCCAGAGGAGTTACCTTTTGCAGCCGATTTCTGCTGATTTGCTTTTGTATTGGGCTTTTCATTGCCTGTGTTGCTTCCACTAGACTTTCCACTTTAGTGATCAATTCAGTTTCATTGGGAAGAGCAAGCCTTGTTATTTCCACTAGGTCCTTCTGGAAATTCTCCAAAGCTGTAGTGTTAGGGGAATTGACCTCCCCACCAGGACTGGGTTCAACTTTGCTACTGTCACTGGAGGTGCCCTCCCGATGTGATTTCTCTTCCAGGACTTGGGTATTATGGGCCTCTACCCCTTCTGGTATGGTCTCAGTATCTGCACCCAATTGTCCATCTACCTCTTCATTCTGCACCCCATGTTCTATTCCTTCAGGATCCCCCACCTTTCTCTTACCTTTTGCTGTAACAGTACTCCACCCAGGGTCTGGATTCTCCTCAATTTCCTTTTGGAGGTTGACCAACTTCTCAACCTGTGATTTAACACATCTAGTTGTAGCATGCCCAAAAGCTACACAATGATCACATTTTGCTGGGAGACCCTGATATTCTACTTTTACTACAGTGGTATCCCCTCCACAACTAACATTAAACATAGCTGGTAGTGTACATGCTGCATCTATTTCAATGCACACTCTGGCAAAAGAGACTCTACTACCTTTCTCAGTGAGGTTGTCCATAAACAAAGGAACTCCCACAGCACTAGCTATTCGACTGAGTCCATCACTATCCCAGTATTCCATAGGCACATTAAAAAGCCTAACCCAAACAGGGACTTTGGTAGCTTTCTCCTTAGTTAGTTTCATCATCCTACTCCACTGTTTGAGGATTAGATTAAACCCCCCAACATACCATGGCCCACCCTCAAGAACCATTTTACAGCAGTCTGGATCGTCAAAGATGGAAAACCAGAAACCTTCCCCATTTGCTAAAATCTCCTTCAAACCCTTGCTTTTCCACATGCTAAGAGCACTATTCCTCATGTAATTATAGGAGACACTCTTATCCAGAAAATAACCCACTAGGCATGAATCCCATTTTCCTAGAGAGTAATGTCTAGGTGGAATTCAACACTGACATACCCCTCATTACGAGTGGGAGGTACATACCTAAGAGGGATGGAAGATCGAGCAGACGGTGCAGCGACCTCGGCCCAAGATTTTTGTCCTCTGCCCCCCCCCCCCATGACCACGTCCCCATCTCCCTCCTCGACCTTGTGGAAACCCCCCTCGTTGAGTTAGAAATTCCTCATAGTCACTATCAACCTCTGGATCTCCCAAGTTCCCAATCGGATGCACTTCTTGGTTGGACTCATTGGCTATTGTACCCCTTTCTATCCCAACGCAGGATCCGATGCTAGATTGTCACTAGCACCACAAATCCTAGCATCAACTCTGTTACGTGTAACAATAAGACTATCAGGAAGATTTTGGAGCACTAGGTTTCCCTCCTCTATAGAATCTGACCACCTAAGATTGGGGGGGTTCGAAGTGGAAGCAATCCTTCCCTCATTGGAAGTTGTAGGAGCCTTTAGCCTCGCTAGACGATCTGTAACTTCTTGGAATTTTTCCGATGTAACCATAGATCCCAACTTCAGATCCGTTTGCCTCATGGTTCCCCCTTTACGCGAGGCCTCAAGAGTTTGATCAGGTTCAAGATCGCGATCCTTAGGACTCCCCTCCAATGGATCCATGTTTTCCGAAGACAACACTTCAAACGAGTTTTGCACAAAACCTAAAGCCTCAGTAGGTTAGACCAACCCTAAAACTTCCATCCCAGTATTGCGTACACGTGCACTAAGGGAGCACTCAGATTTGGTTAGAGCATTAACGCCAATCATCACTCAATAGAAACAAGGAGTTTCTAGAGAGATGTGGGAGCTTCTCTCTCTAACCCATTTCATTTAGAAAACCTTAAATGAGGTGCTTAAGTTTAACTAATATCCTTATGCTACAATTACTCAGAAACTTCTATTTCTTAGAGGCTATGCAAGGTCAGTTTGAATTAAACTTGGCCACATATGCAACTGAAACAATTAGCGGCCTAAACCAATTGGTTCATTGAACAAAACAGTTGATCGAGAAGGATATAGAAAGGTAGAGAGAAACATTCGTCTTGAGAGGTAGAAGAGAAAGTCAGAGAAAAGAAACAGCAATAGGAAAGAAAGCAATGAGAATTCAAGCTCATCGTTTTGGACTTGTGAATTGAACACTTAAGTGAATTAGAAAACCTTAAATGAGGTGCTTAAGTTAATCTAATATCATTAAGCTACAATTACTCAGAAAATTCTCTTTCTTAGAGTCTAAGAAAGGTCAGTTTAAGTTAAACTTGGTTGCTTAAGCTAATAAAACAATTAGTGACCTAAGCTAATTAGCTTCTGGAACAAAATAGAGAAGGATGGAGAAAGTTGGAGGGAAACATTCTTCGTGAGAGGTAGAATAGAAAGTTAGATAAAAGAAAGAGTAATAGGAAGGAAATGAAAGAGAATTCAAATTCATCATTTTGGACTTGGGAATTGAACACTTAGGCGATTTAGAATACCTTAAAAGTACCCTCCTAAAAACAAAAAAAAAAAAAACCACTAAATGAGTTGATTAAGTTTTAAACTAATATCGTTACTCAAAAAATTCTCTTTCTTAGAGGCTAAGCATGGTTAGTCTGAGTTAAACTTGACCACTTAAGCTAATGAAACAATTAGTCGCTAAGCTAATTAGTGCCTAAATAGAGAAGGGGGGAGAAAGTTTGTGAGGAACATTTTTCTTGAGAGCTAAAAGGGGAAGTTAGCGAAAAGAAAGAGAAACGGGAAGAAAATGAAGGGGAATTCAAATTCATCCTTTTGTACTTGACAACCGAACACTTAGGTCAGTTTGAAAACCTTAAATGAGGTGCTTAAGTCAAACAACTAGCGTTAAGCTACAATTACTCAGAATTTTTTTTGTTAGAGGCTAAGCAACGTTAGTTTGAGTTAAACTTGCCCGCTTAAGCTAACAAAACAATTAGGGGCTAAGCTAATTAGTTCTCGAACAAAATAGAGAAGGATGGAGAAAGTTACAGAGAAACATTCTTCTTGAGAGGTAGAAGAGGAAGTCATACAAAAGAAAGTGAAATAGGAAGAAAATCGAAGAGAATTCAAATTCATCCTTTTAGACTTGAGAATTGAACACTTATGTGACTTAGAAAACCTTAAATGAGGTGCTTACGTTAAACTACTGTCGGTAAGATACAATTACACAGAAAATCCTATTTCTTGGAGGAGGCAAGGTTAGTTTGAGTTAAACTTGGCCGCTCAAGCTAATGAAACCATCAGTGGCCTAAGCTAATTAGTTCCTAGAACAAAATAGAGAAGGATGGAGAAGGACAGAGAAGGTTAGAGAGAAACATTCTTCTTGAGAGCTAGAAGAGAAGTTAGAGAATAGAAAGAGAAGTATGAAGAAAATCAAAGGGAATTAAAATTCATCTTTTTGGATTTGAGAATTGAACACTTAGGTAATTTAGAAAACCTTAAATGAGATGATTAAGCAAAACTAATATCGTTAAACTAATATTACTTAGAAAATTTTATTTCTTAGAGGCTAAGTAAGGTTAATTTGAGTTAAACAATGCAACTTAAGCTAATGAAAACAATTGGTTTGATAATTGGCACCCTATGGGTTCTGTTTGGGATAAGTTTGGGATTCGTATTGTGTACGACACCGCCTTAAGCATAGATGCTAAGGTTAGTCAGATTGTGGAGGGTAATACTTGGAGATGGCCATTTCCTTCTTCTTGGGAGACTATGGACCTCATTAACAAAACTCCTTCAAATTTCCTCCCTACTGGTGGTCATGATAGTGTTAGTTGGTGTCCTGCTTATGATGGGAAATTCACCATTCAATCCACTTGGAATGCATTAAGGACTCACTTTGATCATGTGAATTGGTCTCATTTAATTTGGGGCCCCCACAATATCCCTACAGTGAGTTTTGTGGTTTGGATGGCGATTCTTGGCCGTCTGAACACTGGGGATAGGTTGCACCTTTTTGGTGTGACGCAATCTACTGTGTGTGCCTTTTGTCAGTACCATAATGAAGACCATAACCACCTTTTCTTTGAATGTCCATTCTTGAAAAGGGTGTGGTCTTGTATTAAAGGTAAAAGCAATGTTGATTGGCCATCCCTCCTTTGGGATGATTTGGTCCAGCTCATTGCTAAATCTGTGAAAGGGAAATCCCTGGGGGCTATTATTACCAAGCTTGCATTTACTTGTACTGTGTACCAATTATGGGTTGCTAGGAATAATAGAGTGTTTAGTAAAGATATGGTCCCTGAAGAGGTTGTTATTAAGTGTATTATGGATATGGTTAGATTCTGGGTAATGCATATTACTAATTTGAAGACTAACCATAATGACAGATGGTATCTTAGCTCATGGAAATTGCCTCATACTATGCTGAAGCGTGCTGCTGCTGATGTGAGGATTGAGAGTTCACAAAATGTGGGTTGAATGAAGGTTAGAAACTACATTGTGGAGTTTTCTAATGTTTGTTATTCATATAGGTGCTTGGAGTCCTGGAAAACCAATGGATGAGTGTATGCCAATCAATCTGAGGGTTGAGTTTCGTGTGAGGAATAAACACTCCATAACCCCCAACTTACTAGCCACATTGAGAGGAACTAACATGCTTTTATATATTCTCTGTATATTTTCTTTTGCAGGTGTATGGAGCTGGTTTTTTCCGAGTGATGTGAGCATAGATACTTGTGGGTTGAGTGTAGTGAGCAATTATATATGTGTGATGTTAACTGTTTCAGGTTTCTGAGTTTTGCAAAGTACTCTATTGTTGATTATTTAATTCTGTTTGGTCTTTTTTTTTTTGGGTGAATAAGTAATTAAATAAAACAAGAAAATTTACACGAATACAAGGGGCATCCCCCAGGCCCTACCACAAACTACAACAACAACACCCAAACTGAAAGAGAAACAAAAACCTACCAACCCACATAACCGGGGACACACGCAGCCAAGACGACTAAGCAGAACATAATAATTGTTCAAGAACCATGTCCCCACAATAGACAGGGGTCTTGCACAAATACAACACCAGCCTAGCAGTTGCACCAAACTGGGGAAATACAAGGACCAGCATGAAAACCAACAAAACACCAGCCCAATACTTAGTCTCAAACATGACCAGAACTAAAGACAAAACAACCCAAAGAGGGGACAAAATTATGGTATACAAAAATTACAAACACACTATACGGGAATATGTACATACAGAAATGAAAATAGCTTATGAACCCACTGAAATGCCTAGGCAAGGCGCAACTTGCAGCCATCGCCGAAGAGCATATATACACATAGCGTACAATGTCAAAGAGGGGCGCTGGTTGCAGCCACCTTCACACCACCAGGCAAAACCAGGCACAGATTGCTGCCAATGCCCAAAAGCAGTCACCAACAGCAGACTACTTGCAGCCAAAGCCCAATAACAAGCCCAATAACCATCCGAAAGAAACTGCCAGGAACAATCCCACCTTACAAGTTGCTGCTTAACCTGTTCAACATATAATAGAAAGGAATTTCCATAACAATATATTGAGTCATAAAGAAGAAGAAACAACAAGCATTCAGTATAGGACCTCCCCTCACTCGACCCACAATAAAAGAGAGCTCTCCACTCAATGTAAGATCTCCCATCACTCGGCCCACATATCTCGTGCTCTCTCATTCCTCCCCCCACTCAACCCACATTTACAAGAGCATCTGTACTGGCTCACATCACTCAACCCTCCCTTCATAGGCTCCAAATTTTGTAAACATTTAGGATCCATAATAGCTGATAGAATCTGAGAATAAAACCATCTGCAAGACAGCACCATTTGTTAGACAAAACACTCCTTATCTGCTCACCATCACTCAACCCTCAATGTAGGATAATTCACACCACTCAAATTCCTTTCAGCTGCAGCAGTTTGGGACTGCAACAGGATTTTAGAAGGTAGGTTCCATTGTTCCAAATACCAGTTGTCACCTGCATAAGCTTTCACATTTTTCATAGAAAGGAGTCTACCCCTAACCTCTTCAGGTTTGAAAACCTTACTAAAGATTCTACTATTTCTCTCCATCCAAATGTGTTAGATAGTGCAGAGAAAAGAGAGTTTCATAATCACAAATTTCAGAGATTTACCATTGATGGATTTAGTAGCAAACTCAACAAGTTCCAACCAGGGCAAAGAAGGCCAATGGGAATTACATTTAGCCTGGATAACAGCCCAAATCCTAGAGGAGTAGAGACACCTAAAGAACAGATGGGAGTGGTTCTCCTCAGGAGCACAACATAAAGGGCAGCTAGGGCTCGTAAGAAGACCAAAGATTTGGAGCCTATCCCCAGTGTTAAGTCTCTCATGGATAGCCAGCCACACAATGAAACTAACCCTAGGGATAACAGGAGGACCCCAAATGAGATTAGACCAAGTAACCTTTGGGCCCTTGTACCTCCAACATTCCCAAGCAGAGTGAATAGAAAAAGAGCCATCAACAGTCAAACTCCACACAGGAATATCAGGGGAATCAAGGGAAGGTTTAAGAGATGGAGGAGTGGCAGCAATCCATTCCTGTATCTCCCAAGAGTTAGGAAAAGGCCAGTTCCAAGAATCATTTGAGATAATTGAACTAACCTTAGAATTGTCAGGAAGGTTGGTATCATACAAAATCCTAGGACCATACCGAAGCAAAAGCGAACCAAAAGGGGTGCCAGTTATCATGCCAAAGGAACACATTTTCACCATTACCAAGTTTGAATTTGATAATAGGGAAAATTAAATCCCTAAGCAACAAAAGTTTCCTCCAAACCTAGGAGGGATCACTGGGCACCTTAATACCCCAAAAACTCTTACCCTTATGTAAGTAGGACTTAACCCATTGACACCACATTGAACATTCCCCACCCGAAAACAAATACCGATATGGAGGTTTGGAATAAACCGGCTATAGCCAAACATGTTTGGTATTTGTTTTCGGGTGGGGAATGTTCAATGTGGTGTCAATGGGTTAAGTCCTTTCAATGGGTTAAGTCCTACTTACATAAAGGTAAGAGTTTTTGGGGTATTAAGGTGCCCAGTGATCCCTCCTGGGTTTGGAGGAAACTTTTGTCGCTTAGGGATTTAATTTTCCCTATTATCAAATTCAAACTTTGTAATGGTGAAAATGTGTTCCTCTTTTCATAGGGTCTACTATAATGTGTAGAATCTGTTCGGGTTACATGTGTTGGTTTGTTCTTCAGTTCGGGTTGACTCGAAGCTCGAAGCTGGATCTGACTGTGTTGATGGCTACTATATGCGCCTCGTGTGTGAAGTCTGACTTTCTATTATGTTTGTTTTCCTTAGAGTGTGTTGGTATTTTTTCCTACCCGTGTGGGATGTACACGGGTGTCCATGATTTTCTTATTTTCATCTGACCCTTTGCTACTTGATATCGGGTGTGTTCATGCTCCTCATTACAGTTTCATGCGGCACATGAACACACTTTGGTTATTTCCTATTATGTATGGTTTATTTAGGTTAGGGCTTATTTTATTAATTTTGTCCAGATAGTTATGGTTTGTTCGTCAGTTTTTCTGGGTAATTCTGGAATTGCTTAGTTTTTTTTTGTTTTTTCTTTGGTTCTTGTATAGTGCTTTGGTTAGGGCCTGGGGTATGCCCCTTGTCGTGGTGTAAGTTTTTTGTCTTTTATTTTATGACTTATCCACCCAAAAAAAAAATGAAAACAATTGGTGGCCTAAGGAAATTAGTTCCTAGAACAAAATAGAGTAGGACGGAGAAAGTTAGACAGAAACATTCTTCTTGAGAGCGAGAAGAGAAAGTTAGAGAAAAGAAAGAGAAATAGGAAGAAAATCATAGGGCATTCAAATTCACCATTTTGAACTTGAGAATTGAACACTCAGGTGATTTAGAAAACCTTAAATGAGGTGCTTGCGATAAACTAATATCGTTATGCAACAATTACTCTGAAAATTCTCTTTCTTAGAGGCTAAGCAAAGCTAGCTTCAGTTAAACTTGGCCACTTGAGCAAAGGAAACAATTAGTGGCCTAAGCTAATTAGTTCCCAGAACATAAAAGATAAAGATGGAGAAGGACGGAGAAAGTTATAGAGAAACATTCTTCTTGAGAGCTGGAAGAGAAAGTTAGAGAATAGAAAGAGAAATAGGAAGAAAATCAAAGGGAATTCAAATTCATCTTTTCGGACTTGAGAATTGAACACTTACGTGATTTAGAAAACTTTAAATGAGGTGATTAAGCTAAACTAATATCATTAAAGTAATATTACTCAGGAAATTCTATCTCTAAGAGGCTAAGCAAGGTTCATTTGAGTTAAACTAGGCAACTTCCGCTAATGAAACAATTAGTGGCCTAAGTTAATTATTTCCCAGAACAATGTAGAGAAGGATAAAGAATGACGGAGAAGGACGGAGAAAGTTAGATAGAAGCTTTCTTCTTGAAAGCTAGATGAGAAAGTTGGAGCAAAGAAAAAGAAATTGTAGCTGTGTAAATTTTCTTGTTTTATTTATTTCTTATTCACCCCCCCCCCCCCAAAAAAAAAAAAGAAAAACTGAAGAGAAAGTTAGGATGAAAATCACAGGGAATTCAAATTCATCGTTTTAGACTTGAGAATTGAACACTTTGCTGATTTAGAAAAATTTAGATGAGGTACTTAAGTTAAACTAATATCGTTACGCTATAATTACTCAGAAAATTCTCTTTCTTAGAGGCTAAGCAAGGTTAGTTTGAGTTAAACTTGGCCACTTAAGCTAATGAAACAATTAACGGCCTAAGCTATTTAGTTCCCGGAACAGAACAGAGAAGGACGGAGAAAGTCAGAGAGGAACATTCCTTCTTGAGATCTAGAAGAGAAAGCTTGAAAAAAAAGAAAGAGAAATAGGAAGAAAATCAAAAGGAATTCAAGTTCAACATTTTGAATTTGAGGATTGAATGCTTATATTCACCCAAAAAAATTGAACGCTTAGGTGATTTAGATACCTTAAATGAGGTGCTTAAGTTGAACTAATTTCCTTAAGCTACAATGACTCATAAAATTCTCTTTCTTAGAGGCTAAGCAAGGTTAGTTTGAGTTAAACTTGGCCGCTTAAGCACATGAAACAATTAGCGGTCTGGGCATTTTGTTCCTAGAACAAAATAGAGAATGATGGAGAAGGACTGAGAAAGGTAGAGAGAAACATTCTTCATCAGAGGTAGAAGAGAAAGTTAGAGGGGAGAAAAAATAATAGGAAAGAAAATCAAAGGGAATTCAAATTCATCCCGTTGGACTTAAGAATTGAACACTTAGTTGATTTAGAAAACCTTAAATGAGGTGCTTAAGTTTAACTAATATCCTTATGCTACAATTACTCAGAAACTTCTATTTCTTAGAGGCTATGCAAGGTCAGTTTGAATTAAACTTGGCCACATCAGCATCTGAAACAATTAGCGGCCTAAACCAATTGGTTCATTGAACAAAACAGTTGATGGAGAAGGATAGAGAAAGGTAGAGAGAAACATTCGTCTTGAGAGGTAGAAGAGAAAGTCAGAGAAAAGAAACAGCAATAGGAAAGAAAGCAAGGAGATTTCAAGCTCATCGTTTTGGACTTGTGAATTGTTTAAGTGAATTAGAAAATCTTAAATGAGGTGCTTAAGTTAATCTAATATCATTAAGCTACAATTACTCAGAAAATTCTCTTTCTTAGAGTCTAAGCAAGGTTAGTTTGAGTTAAACTTGGTTGCTTAAGCTAATAAAACAATTAGTGGCCTAAGCTAATTAGCTTCTGGAACAAAATAGAGAAGGATGGAGAAAGTTGAAGGGAAACATTCTTCGTGAGAGGTAGAATAGAAAGTTAGATAAAAGAAAGAGTAATAGGAACTTACCCAAAAAAAAAAAAAACAGTAATAGGAAGGAAATGAAAGAGAATTCAAATTCATCATTTTGGACTTGGGAATTGAACACTTAGGCAATTTAGAATACCTTAAAAGTACCCTCCTAAAAAAAAAAAAACCACTAAATGAATTGATTAAGTTTTAAACTAATATCGTTAGTCAAAAAATTATCTTTCTTAGAGGCTAAGCATGGTTAGTCTGAGTTAAACTTGACCACTTAAGCTAAGGAAACAATTAGTGGCTAAGCTAATTAGTGCCTAAATAGAGAAGGGGGGGAGAAAGTTTGTGAGGAACATTTTTCTTGAGAGCTAAAAGAGGAAGTTAGAGAAAAGAAAGAGAAACGGGAAGAAAATGAAGGGGAATTCAAATTCATCCTTTTGTACTTGACAACCGAACACTTAGGTCAGTTTGAAAACCTTAAATGAGGTGCTTAAGTCAAACAACTAGCGTTAAGCTACAATTACTCAGAATTTTTTTTGTTAGAGGCTAAGCAACATTAGTTTGAGTTAAACTTGCCTGCTTAAGCTAACGAAACAATTAGGGGCCTAAGCTAATTAGTTCTCGAACAAAATAGAGAAGGATGGTGAAAGTTACAGAGAAACATTCTTCTTGAGAGGTAGAAAATCGAGTGCTTAAGTTTGAAGGGAGATTGTGTGTGGCCGACGTCCCAGAGTTGAAAAGGAAGATTTTGCAGGAAGCCCATAGCTCCAAATTTGTCGTTCATCCGGGAAGCACCAAGATGTACCAAGATGTGAAGCAAACCTTCTGGTGGTCAAATATGAAAAGAGAAATAGCCGAGTTTGTATCCCAGTGTCTATGTTGTCAGCAAGTGAAAGAAAAACACCAGAGGCCAGCAGGACTTCTTCAACCCTTGTCAATCCCTGAATTGAAATGGGAACATATCTCCATGGATTTTGTTATTGGTTTGTCGAGGACGCAAAAAGGTATGAACTCAATTTGGGTTATAGTCGACAGATTTACTAAGTCAGCACACTTTTTGCCCGTCAAGACTACATTCAATTCCGACCGACTTGCTGGACTGTATATAAATGAGATTGTGAAGCTTCATGGAGTGCCGATGTCCATAGTGTCAGACCGAGATTCGAAGTTTGTTTCTAGATTTTTGCTGAGTTTATAAAGGGCTTTGGGAACCGAGTTGAAGTTCAGCACAGCATTTCATCCCCAGACCGATGGACAAACGGAAAGAATGATTCAAACACTCGAAGATATGCTCACACTATGTGTGCTAGATTTCAAGGGAAATTGGGAAGTACATCTACCGTTAGTAGAATTCGCCTACAACAACAATTATCAAGCCAGCATTGGCATGGCACCGTACGAAGCTTTATATGGAAGGAAGTGTAGGTCGCCGATATGTTGGACTGAAGTGGGAGAAAAAGCCTTGATTGGTCCCGAACTGGTTCGAGTTACAACCGAGAAGATTAAGCTCATTCAACAAAGGATTAAAACCGCACAGAGCCGGCAGAAGAGTTATGCCGACCAGAGAAGGAGGGAATTAGAATTTGAGACTGGGGATCATGTATTTTTGAAGGTCTCGCCGACGACAGGGGTTTCAAGATTTGGGAAGAAGGGTAAATTAACACCTCAATATATTGGGCCATTTGAAATTCTTGAGAAGGTCAACCCTGTTGCCTACCGGCTTGCCCTGCCACCAGAATTAAGCCAAGTCCACAACGTGTTTCATGTTTCGATGTTGAGAAAATATGTTTGAGATCCACTACATGTGATTGATTATTCTGAGATTGTGGTTAATGAGGATTTAGGCTACGAGGAAAAGCCGATGAGAATTATTGACAGGCAGGAGCGGCAGTTGAGAAACAAATCGATACCAATGGTGAAGGTCGAATGGGAAGGGCATTATGGCAAGGAGGCTACATGGGAAAAGGAAGAGGAAATAAAAATCCGTTATCTGGAGTTATTTGTAGAGCCAGATAACTGAAGTTTGGAGACCAAACTTCTCTAAGGAGGGTAGACTGTAGTGACCCTCATTACTCACCTTAGCCTCGGGCATGAGCAATTGTATAATCTTTGTTTTGCTAAGTTGCAGTAGTGAATTTTCTTGACTTGTCCTAACTAGAATGAGATTTTGTCTTGGTTTGTACTTATGTGAATTTCTTGTTGAGCCTTGTTCTTTTCTGGTGAGTCTAGCCGAGGTCACCTTAAAGCCAGAACCACCTTGAAACCACTTTGGTTGACCTCTACCTTCGTCTTGGCATATTGGCCGAGATGTCATCTTCTAGGCCGAGGTGTATCATCAAGGCCGAGAGGTGTACCATCTGGGTCGAGATGTTACCTTTGCACCAAAGTGATCTTGTCCCGGAGAGGTATGACCTAGACCGAGGTGTGACACATCTAGGCCAAGGTGTGGCATAGCTTAGTCAAGTGTTGTCCTTCCTAGCCGAGGTCATTGTTCCCTACTTGCCGATGTCTTGCTCTTAGCCGAGATCATTACTCGCCAGAGCGCCCATGCCATCTTGCTTGTTGAACACACTTTGTCATAGTTTTGTCTTGTCACTCAACCACCTTTCTGTGTAGCACCAACCAGCCGCTGCCACGTGCCTCTGTAGAGGGTTCAGTCAGCCAGCAGACTTAGAAATGTATCATTTGCTATATGTCTTTGTTTGTGAGAAGAAGAAGAAGAAGAAGAAGAAGAAGAAGTTTAGAGTGAGAGAGTGAGTTTTGAGCTTGATTCCTAGAGATCAAACCAGTAGATTCGCGTATTGTGGTTAGATTCTTTTTTTTTTTTTTTTTTTTTTTTTTTTGGGTGAATAAGAAATAATATAAAACAGAAAATTTACAAAGATACAAGGGGCATACCCCAGGCCCTAACAACAGAAAACAACACGAGCCTCAGCACACAAAACACCGAAGCCCGAAAATATAACAAAGATCTAGACCAAACCTAGGAACTACATCCGAAAAAGGGAAAGCCAAAAAGAAGCTTAGCCAATCAAATTGTACAAAGGCCATATCCTATGATGAATAGGGACCTTGTACAAAAGACAAACCCAGCAACCAACAATCACCATTACACAGATAGAAAACTCCCTACACAACCCGTAGGGAAGGGCATCATCACACCCACAAAAACTCCCTACACAGCCCGTAGGGATAGGCACCTGTAACAAAACAAAAATAATATACAGAATAGGAATCCAAACAAAACCGAAGAAAGGAACCAAGAGGGGCCCATCTACCGAATTGCTCAGAAAACCTGTAACCCGAGACACCAAGGTACACATGAAGCCTCCTACACAACCCGTAGGAGTAGGAAGACTGCACACTCCACCTGTGAACAAATAAAATAAAATAAAAAATAAAAAGAACAACCACTGATTAACTCCCACTTGTAGCATAGCAAGGCGCTTGGAGCAGCCATCACCATGGTACATACACACACTGCCAACTGCCACCCAAATTTGAACAGCAGTCAGCCACCACTTCTCCACAGCAAGAGAGAAATAAGCTGTTAACAGCCTCAGGTAACTACGGAGTAAGGAGCTACCATACCACCGAACCACGCCATAAACCACAACCTGCCATGAGTAGGAATTACCACCTCCGTAAGGAAGATCATAAAGCAGCAGAAATAACAACCACACAGTATAAGACCTCCCCACACTCGGCCCACAGTAACCAACATTCTTACACTCCATATAGAACCTCACATCACTTGGCCCACATCTCACCAGATTTCTCAATAGAACAAGATAAGTAGTATACTTGAAAGCTCCATAAACCTGCAAAAAAAATATATAATATATAATAAATGTTAGAGCAAAACAAGTATATTGTCTCTCTTCACTCAACCCACAGTGGCATAGAGAACTTTGCTTGCTCACATCACTCAACCCTCCAATCAGCCTCTTCAATGATATAGAGTGCATCATAATCTGATAAGAAAGAAGAGAACCTACAAATAACAACCAATTAGTAAAACCCCACAGTATATGCTCACCATCACTCAACCCTAATTGTAGGTGAACTCACATCACTCATACTCCTACCAACTGCAGTAGCATTGGTCGGCTGCATAATCTTGTAGGGAAGGTTCCATTTCTCCAAAAACCAGTGATCACCTGCAGAAAATTTAATGTTATCCAAAGAAAGGAGCCTACCCCTAACCATTTGGATAATAGAGTTAGTAACAACCTCTTCAGGTTTGTGGACCTTACTAAAGATTTTACTATTCCTCTCCATCCAAATGTGGTAGACAGTGCATAGAAAAGACAACCTCAGAACCAGCATTTTCAAAGAATTACCCCTAGTGGATTTAGTAGCAAACTCAACAGTACCCAGCCAAGACAGAGAAGGCCAGTTAGTATTACATTTGGCCATCATGCCACCCCAAACCCTGGAGGAAAAAATACACCTGAAAAAGAGATGGGAATGATCCTCCTCAGGAGCTTGACAGAAAGGGCAGCAAGGATTAGAGACAAGGCCAAAAGATTGAAGCCTATCACCAGTATTAAGTCTCTCATTAATGGCCAGCCAAACAATAAAACTAACCCTAGGAATAAGAGGGGGGCCCCAGATAAGTTTAGACCAAGGGACTTTAGGCCCTTTTTTCCTCCACCAATCCCAAACAGATTGGATAGAAAATGTACCATCAGCAGTCAAGCTCCAAACCGGAGTGTCAGAAGAGCCCGGAGAAGGTAAGAGAGATGAAGGAGTGGAGGAAATCCACTCTTTAATCTCCCAAGAATTAGAAACAGGCCACTTCCAAGAGCAATTAGAGACAATAGAACTAACCTTGGAGCTGTCAGGAAGGTTAGTATCATAAAGGATCCTAGGCCCAAACCTCTGCCAAAGAGAACCTAGAGGGTGCCAGTTGTCATACCAAAGAAACACAGTGTCACCATTACCAATCCTAAATTTTATGAGAGGATAAATTAAGTTCCTGAGAGACAAAATTTTCCTCCAAACCCAAGACGGATCACTAGGGGTCTTAACGGACCAGAAACTCCTACCTTTGAGCAAGTAGGACTTGACCCATTGGCACCACATAGAACAATCCCCGCCCGAAAACAGATACCAAACATGTTTGGCTATAGCAGCCTTGTTCCAGACTTCCAGATCCTTAAAGCCAAGGCCACCTTCACTCTTATTTCTGCAGATATACTTCCAAGCAATCTTAGCACTATGCTTTTTCATCTCAACCCCAGACCAAAAAAAGGATCTAAGAATACTCTCAATGTCGCTAATTATCTTCTTAGGAAGGATAAAAAGAGAGGACCAATAAACCTGCATAGAAAACAGGATAGACTTTATGAGTTGGGCTCTACCAGCATAAGAGAGCAATTTATTGGTCCAACTTTTGATCCTCATGGTAATTCTCTCCACCAGAATATGGCAGTCAGACACTTTAAGCTTAGTAGTGATTAAAGGCACACCAAGATATCTGACCGGAAGGGAACCCTCAGTAAATTTTGCAATCTGAAGGATTTCCTCTCTAAGCTGTATGCTACAACCCGAGAAGAAAATGTTACTCTTACTAGGATTAGGAGTGAGACCCGACAAATCTCTAAATTCCTCCAAACCCTGCATGATAAGATTAACAGTACCAGGGTCCCCTTTGCTAAAGATCATCAGATCATCAGCAAAACATAAATTGACAATTTTGGTTTTTTCACATCTCCAGTGGAATTTAAACAGGGGATTTCTAGACTTTTCAGCCAAAATCCTAGCAAGGACCTCCATAGCCACCACAAATAGATACGGGGACATAGGATCCCCTTGTCTTAACCCCCGAGCCCCTTTAAAATACCCCTGAAGGCTCCCATTAATACATATCGAAAAAGAAGGGCTCGTGATACAAGCCTTTATCCAGGTAATCATGCAAGGAGGGAAAGCCATAGCTGTAAGAGTATCAATAACAAAATCCCACCTCACAGTATCATATGCCTTCATAATGTCCACTTTCATGGCACACTTAGGCGTAAAGGACTTCCTATGGTAACCTCTCATAAGCTCTTGGGACAGGAAAATATTGTCCGAGATCCTTCTACCTTGGACAAAGGCAGATTGCACAGGATCAATCAAATCAGGAAGAGCCAATTTAAGTCTATTAGCAATGATCTTGGCAATACATTTGTAGACGGTGTTACAACAAGAGATGGGTCTATAGTCACCAACATGCATAGGGTTGGGAACTTTAGGAATGAGAGCAATGATGGTACTATTGACCTCAGAAAGAAGTTTACCAGTATCAAAAAATGACTTGATGGCTAATGTGACATCCTTACCAACAATATCCCAAGAATTTTTGAAGAACCCAGCGGAGTACCCATCAGGACCGGGGGCTTTGTTGGCTTTTAAGGACCAAAAAACCTCCTTGATTTCAGTCTCAGAGACAGGTTTAGACATCAAATCATATTGAGAAGGAGAGACTTTTTTATTCACCAAAGATTGAATTCTTGCGAAGCCATTATACTGGTCCACACAGGGAGTGCCAAATAACTTGGTATAGAAATTGACAAAAGAGGTGTGGATATCAGAACTGTTAGTGGACCTAGTACCATCACCCATGTCAACACTCAAAATTTTCCCTCTGTTGATATTGCTCTTCACAGACCTAAAAAAGAATTTGCTATTACTGTCCCCAAGCCCAAGCCATTGCACCCTGGATTTTTGAAGGGCAAGACTCTCTTCTAACTTGCTAAGCTCAATGTATTTTTTCAACTCCTCTCTCTCCTGAATTTGTAGCCCATTGTTCACAGGATCTTTATCCAGCTTGTACTGGATCAGCTCCAAATTAGCCTTAGCATTCTGAACACGGGTAGATATTTCACTAAAATCCTTTTTGTTCAAAAGCTTAAGGCTGGTTTTTAGAAGCCTAAGTTTTTGACAGACTCTAAACATCGGAACGCCCCGGATATACTGCCCCCAAGTGTTAGAAACCGTACTCAGAAAATCTGGGTGTTGAGACCAGAAATCAAAGTATTTGAAAGGTTTCTTGAAGGAGCTCATAGAAGCATTAATATTGACCACAGCAGGGGAATGGTCAGATATGCCAGACGGAAGAAAGTTGGCAGTAGCCTCAGGAAACTTATCCAGCCAAGCCTCATTAACCAGGACTCTATCAATTTTAGTAGCAATATAAGCCCCTTCACTTCTTTTGTTAGCCCAAGTGAATTGGCAACCACCATAAGATAGGTCAGCCAACTCAGATGCAATCACATAAGAATTAAATTCCTCATTTTCGTTTGTCCAGTTAGAAGTCCCCCCAATTTTTTCCTGCTGGTATCTAATAGCATTAAAGTCACCCAGAAAAACACAAGGATCTTTGGATTTAACACGGGAGATATCATACATAGATTCAAAAAAAACCTTTCTCAGAGTGTGCTTATTTTCAGCATAGACAAAAGTTGCATAAAATTTTTCATTTGAAGCCAATTCAACAACTTTACACAAAATATGCTGATCAGACATGGAAATCATTTGAACATCACAAAAAACATTGTTCCAGCACACCCAGACTCTACCAGTTTTAGTTGGTTGTGAATTAGAAATCATGGACCATTGACCAAAACATTTAACACAAATACTGCTCTCATTTAACTGTTTTATTTTTGTTTCCAAAACCCCCATGACATGAATATTTTCTTTAAGCACAAAGTTTTTAACTTCTTTATGTTTAGAAGGATCATTCAATCCTCTAACATTCCAGGAAGCAATTTTGACATGCATAGGGACACAAAAAAGAGAGTGACATAACCCACAACCAACTAAAACTGAATTACCTCTTCTTCCTCCTCTGGCTGCTACTACCTTTGCCAGAGGATTTATTCACCTGCTGGGATGGGGTAGCAGAGCTAGCATGCACCTTTCCAGCCTTAGTTTCCTTTATCACTGTGTCTACCACTTCAGCAGGAATTGGAGCCACTATTTTTGCAATCTCAAAAATCCTCTTTTGAAACATATCCACATCACTGCTTTCGGAACTGTTCTCTTCCCCGGACAAACCCTTATCACCCGAAGTCTCCTGAGTATCAAGGGATTGATCAGATGAGTCCACCCTTATAGTTACAGGTGCAGTAATTGGAATTTCTTGATTTTCCACCACTGCAGACAAAGGTACAGAAACTGGGTCTGGGATTGCCTCCACTTCTGGAATAGTTTCCAAGTCAGGTTCACCCACCTTTCTCTTCCCCTTAGCTTGAACAGTGGCCCAGCCTTCTTCCTGAACATTAATGTTTTCCTCAGACGTCTTCTGGAGGGATATCAAATGAGCCACTTGTTTAGACACGCACTTTTCAGTGCTATGTCCAAATATTTGACAGTGTTGACACCTGGAAGGCAGTCCCTGATATTCAGCTCGGATTAGAACAGCCTCATCAGCATGCCTAATTTGGAAGTAGGTTGGCAATTTTGAGGTGGCCTCAATTTCCACGCAAACTCTAGCAAATGCCACCCTACTACCCCTTGCCGTAAGCTGGTCCATGAAAAGGGGGTTACCAATAGCACTAGCAATCCTACTCAAACCATCAGGATCCCAATATTCCAGAGGAATATTAAAAAATTTCACCCAGACTGGGATTTTGGTTGATTTATCTTTTGTAAGTTTCATCATCCTTTTCCACTGTTTCAGAATAAGGAGATAACCACCTATATACCACGGGCCTCCTTCAAGAACTTCTCTGCAACAATCAGGAGTGTCAAAAATAAAAAACATAAAGCCATCCCCATTAGTTAAAACCTCCTTAAGGCCCTTAGTTTTCCACAGTCCAAATGCACTATTACGCAGATAGTTGTAGCCCACCCCCTTGTCAACAAAATAACCCACAAGGCAGGAGTCCCATTTCTCTAGCGGATCTGTACGCGAAGGCATATTCACAACAACACTATCCTCAACAGTAGTAGGAGGGATATACCTGAGCTTAATATTTGACCGGGTAGATGCAGCCGTGATATTTGCCCAGGAGCGTTGTTCTGGGCCCCCATGCTCGGTCCTGTTCCCAGCGGCACCACCACGACCTCCTCGCCCCCCACGATAACTACCTCCCCCCCTAACAGCTCCTCCTTGGGAAGAAGAGGAGTCCCTAATCGGAACTTGCACATCAGCAGCGAAAGCCATATCTGGATCTACTGAATCAACACAGATCTTGTTTTCCCCACGATTACGCGCTACAATCACACTATCTAGAAGATTTAGGAAGCTATTATACTCTTCCTCCACAATATCAGACCAATTTGTGCTGATAGCATTTCCAATCGGCGTCGAAGGCTCACAGCTTGTTGCAAGAGGCATCGGCTCTTTCAATTTCTCCACGGTCTCAGGAATACGCACATCCGCTGCTACCAAATCAACCCCCAAACCAGGCCGATCTACTGCAGAAACAACAACCTGCGTTTGGATCTCCACATCGGACGGATTAGCCGTCGGAATCCCCACATCTGCACCATCACTAGGGCTTGATGGAACTTCCATCGCTATTTCGCTCAAAATCGCAAATCTATTCTCGGCTAGATTTGGATCGACAACTTTAGGGATATTACCTCCCACGCCCTCACCAGTAACACCCTTGTTAATCTCACCCAGGTTAGCATTAACTGCAGACATCGGTAATCAATGAGGTATTGAACCCTAGAAAACCAGGTTTTCTAGAGAGATGTCAGAGCTTCATGTGACTCTGTCGGGATTTCTCGGTCCGTACTACTTACCATTCTTTTCTCAAACTTTCTCTTCCAGCTCTCACTTGTGGTTAGATTCTTGATCTACTCTTGTCATTCTTATTGATCACCTAGCTGCATTGCATGATCGAACCCGTTTTGCATGTCATGCATCGATTTAAAGTTGGTTTTAGAAAGAGAAAATGGTGTTCATGTGTTCTTGAAATAAAAGCCTTGTTTGATCCGAAAGTTTGCATTAAGATTCATGCTTTTGTGTTTGTTTCCATAAGATCTTCGAGTATGGCTACCCAGGTCCATGTTTTTGAATTCATAGCATGAAATCTCAGATTTTGTAATAGCAAATTATGATCTTGCATTCATCCTCCTCATGTTCATGTTCTTCATGTTCGACACGTTCTTCAAGAGAGGGAAACCCAGATTTTTCCCGACCTCATTTCCTTGAATGTGGCCATCGAGGCAACACCTCGACAAGCAGGTGTGGGACCTCGGCCTAGACCTGGTAATCGCCCAGCATGTTTTTTCGAGATGGGAAACAGTGTTTTGTTTTGATTTAACATTAGTTTTGAAGGATGCTGAGATCATCTGTATGCATGTGAGCTTGTTTGAAAGTGCATTCAATAGACCTTGCCATGTGTTTGTAGGACTTGGACTCTCGCTTGACCCCGACGTTGAAGAATTAGGTGAGTGGTATTTTTTTAATAAAGTTATGGTACTAAGTTTTGATAAAAGTTTTGCCTTGACTGTTTTGGAAAAGTATTTTTGTGAAGCATGAATGATGATCCCTATTTTGTATATCAAGTATTAGCCTTGTTTTGAATGACAATCTTGAAAGTCCGTACGTGCTAGGGGACTATAAGCATTTGTAGCACAATTTTGAAAGTCCGTACGTGCTAGGGGACTATAAGTATTTGTAGCACAACCTTGAAAGTCCGTACGTGCTAGGGGACTCTAAGCATTTGTAGCACAACCTTTGTTAATGTTATCCCTTGGAACTTGAAAGCCTTGAAAGACTTTAATTGTCGAGACTTAAAAGATTTGTTAGATAAACTTGATTTGCTCTTGGAATTTGTACAAGATGTATTAAAGCTATGTAAAGATGTATGCCATTCCATTTAAGTTTATGCACTACTCTCATGGACTACTTAGCTTGAAATTTATTGCTTCCGTATTTGTAAGCCCCATATGTATACTCTGATTGTGTGCAAATCTCGAAAGTTGGCCTTCGGTAATCACGAATTACTGGCCATCATGGCACCATTCTACTAGGGGCGGAATGGGGTCGTGACATTAGAGGAGAGAAAAAATAATAGGAAAGAAAATCAAAAGGAATTCAAATTCATCCCTTTGGACTTAAAAATTGAACACTTAGTTGATTTAGAAAACCTTAAATGAGGTGCTTAAGTTTAACTAATATCCTTATGCTACAATTACTCAGAAACTTCTATTTCTCTAGGCTATGCAAGGTCAGTTTGAATTAAACTTGGCCACATATGCAACTGAAACAATTAGCGGCCTAAACCAATTGGTTCATTGAACAAAACAGTTGATCGAGAAGGATATAGAAAGGTAGAGAGAAACATTCGTCTTGAGAGGTAGAAGAGAAAGTCAGAGAAAAGAAACAACAATAGGAAAGAATGCAATGAGAATTCAAGCTCATCGTTTTGGACTTGTGAATTGAACACTTAGGTGAATTAGAAAACCATAAATGAGGTGCTTAAGTTAATCTAATATCATTAAGCTACAATCACTCAGAAAATTCTCTTCCTTAGAGTCTAAGCAAGGTTAGTTTGAGTTAAACTTGGTTGCTTAAGCTAATAAAACAATTAGTGGCCTAAGCTAATTAGCTTCTGGAACAAGATAGAGAAGGATGGAGAAAGTTGGAAGGAAACATTCTTCGTGAGAGGTAGAATAGAAAGTTAGATAAAAGAAAGAGTAATAGGAAGGAAATGGTGCACTGTCCATTTATCTTTCTCACCCCTTGAGAGAGAATGTGTACTGTGTGAGTTACCAGTCCGGTGAATTCTTTTCGGCTGGTTTTGTTATCAATACAGTGAGTTTTGTGAGTTGGGTTGCGGTGTTGTTCCTGTGCACCATTTGTTACGGCCATATGTTGTTCATATTTTGGCTGGAGTGTCTATTCCATTCATGTATGTTCTGTCCAGCTTGGGTTCTTCAAGATGGTAAGTTCTGATCATGTTGTGAAATTGTTGCAACCGATTTTCTATTACGCCGGTGTGTGTTCTAGTGTAGTCCATCCATGGCAGCGTTTCGGCACTGTGGTGGTGTGGGTGACGTCTTAAGTGTGTAGCTCCAGCGGGGAGTTGCAAGAGATGTGTGTGCGGGTGCCGACAGTTGGTAGCTGGTGTGTCACCGGTGGGTACGTCTGTTGGTCTCATTCTGGTGGACATTGGTATAGATGGTTTACCGACGCTCTAAGAAGCTCCGTCGTCTGGTTTGTGAGCTTCGCGAGCTTCACCGTTAGGTGGTCTAGCCTTCCGATGTGTTTTTGGGTTGACAGGGGTGGTGGCGGTCTGCTGCGATTCACAGCCGCCGATTTGTAAAGCGTCGGTGATATGTTTCAGAAGAGTTTTTCGTCTGTCCATGTTACCGGCGTCGCATGAAGAAGGTAGACTGGTGCAAATGGTTTGAGCTTCACGCTCGTTGGTGCGAGTGACCACGGTTGTGGTGCCGTCTGATTTTGCAGATTGATACATGGGGAAGACAAACTTAACTTTTGCGTGTGGGACAACCTTCTCACGTGGGATGATTTTGAAATTGTGGCTGCTTGTTTTGTGGTAAGACTGGTTTTGTGTTTTACTATATTTAAATATAGTTTGGTCATATATGATATTGCCTATAGAGTAGGCACGTGGGTTATAAAGGACAGGTTGCTTTTCTTTGACGTGGGTCCCGCCACCTTCAAATTGTGAGCATTTTGTTCTATTCTTCAAACACGGTTTTTGAGCTGATGTGGGGCAGTAGGAGTTTGTGTATGTATTTTATATATATATATTTTAACTTGGTGGGTAGGTTAATTGGTGTTTGTGGTGGGGCCCGCCACAATGTTTTGTTTTGATATTATTTTGAGGTTCCAGCTTTATTTTGTGATGGGGCCCGCCACTACATGAAGATTTGTTTTGGTAGCTTTATTTTGTGCATATTATAATATATGCTTTGAGCTGCAAAGTGGGGTGAATGGGCCCACAAAGAACTTTCGGGTGCTTTTGTGGATCAAGGAGCTGAAATTTTATTGGGCGCACGGTTTGTTGTGTGTAATTGGGCTCCTTTTGCGCTGTTTTGTTTATTTGGGCTCATTTTGGACGGAATGCATATATTTCTATATTGGTGAGCTCATCTATTTCTGTTTAGTCATATGGCAGTGGGTTATTATAGTTGATTGTTTCATTTTGATTGACCATGTGATCCTCATGTGACTTGATACGATGTGAGTTTTGGGCCATCTCCACCAAGAGTGATTGAGGGGTCACTGCTATGGGGAATAGTAGTTCGATGACTTGCTGAGTTAGAGACTGGGAGATGAGCGGGAGGATAGCTACCGGTTTATGGTTGCTTCTTGTCTTCATGTGACCCATCCTAATTGATTGTATTGCCACGCCTGACATGGAGTGAAAGGCACACTGCCGTGGGGTTTGAGGCTTATGATCTACCAAGGTAGGGACTGGGGGATGTGATGTTTGATCTGATGCGATTTTTGGCTATGTATTGGTCTGTTGCTGTGGGGCTATTGTTGTTTCACTACGACTTCCAAGATTGTTGATTATGGTTGCTGCTTGTGCTAGCTTCATGTGAATCTATCGGGATTTGTCGTGGGATAGATTTTTTCTCTCCGTCATGGCTTTGGTTAGTGGCTAGGATGTCACGGCTGTGAGGAGTGGAAGGCTTATTGGATTCCATGTGCTTATCTTCGGTAGAGACTGGCGGCTTGTGGGGGTGGCTATCCTCTTTTGATCGAGCTTGTGGGTTGCAGCTTTGTGTGTATGTTTGTTTTGTGTTACTAGCTTTGTGGTGTGTAAATTGTATCTTCGCCCATATATCTACCCCAAGTTACCATCTATTATCTCTGATAGTAGGGGTTACTTGGGGACAAAAAGGATATATGGGCAAAGTTGAGTTATGTTGTTTTTTTCTGTTGTTCTTCTGCGTTGTGCAGTTGTGTTGTTTCTCTCCCCCTTCCTTAAGGGGATGTAGTGTTCGTATTTCGTAGATTCTGTAATTGTTAATTATTTGTCGTTGGGCGTGCCTGGGGTATGCCCCTTGTAAACTTGTACATTTCATTGTCTTTATTTTATGACTTACTCACCCAAAAAAAAAAAAAAAATAGGAAGGAAATGAAAGAGAATTCAAATTCATCATTTTGGACTTGGGAATTGAACACTTAGGCGATTTAGAATACCATAAAAGTACCTTCCTAAAAAAAAAAACCACTAAATGAGTTGATTAAGTTTTAAACTAATATCGTTACTCAAAAAATTCTCATTCTTAGAGGCTAAGCATGGTTAGTCTGAGTTAAACTTGACCACTTAAGCTAAGGAAACAATTAGTGGCTAAGCTAATTTGTGCCTAAATAGAGAAGGGGGGGAGAAAGTTTGTGAGGAACATTCTTCTTGAGAGCTAAAAGAGGAAGTTAGAGAAAAGAAAGAGAAACGAGAAGAAAATGAAGGGGAATTCAAATTCATCCTTTTGTACTTGACAACTGAACACTTAGGTCATTTTTAAAACCTTAAATGAGGTGCTTAAGTCAAACAACAAGCATTAAGCTACAATTACTCAGAATTTTTTTTGTTAGAGGCTAACCAACGTTAGTTTGAGTTAAACTTGCCCACTTAAGCTAACGAAACTATTAGGGGCCTAAGCTAATTAGTTCTCGAACAAAATAGAGAAGGATGGTGAAAGTTATAGAGAAATATTCTTCTTGAGAGGTACAAGAGGAAGTCATACAAAAGAAAGTGAAATAGGAAGAAAATCAAAGAGAATTCAAATTCATCCTTTTAGACTTGAGAATTGAACACTTATGTGACTTAGAAAACCTTAAATGAGGTGCTTACGTTAAACTAATGTCGGTAAGATACAATTACACAGAAAATTCTATTTCTTAGAGAAGGCAAGGTTAGTTTGAGTTAAACTTGGCCGCTCAAGCTAATGAAACCATTAGTGGCCTAAGCTAATTAGTTCCTAGAACAAAATAGAGAAGGATGGAGAAGGACAGAGAAGGTTAGAGAGAAACATTCTTCTTGAGAGCTAGAAGAGAAAGTTAGAGAATAGAAAGAGAAGTATGAAGAAAATCAAAGGGAATTAAAATTCAACTTTTTGGATTTGAGATCTGAACACTTAGGTAATTTAGAAAACCTTAAATGAGATGATTAAGCAAAACTAATATCTTTAAACTAATATTACTTAGAAAATTCTATTTCTTAGAGGCTAAGTAAGGTTAATTTTACTTACCCAAAAAAAAAGTAAGGTTAATTTGAGTAAAACTAGGCAACTTAAGCTAATGAAAACAATTGGTGGCCTAAGGAAATTAGTTCCTAGAACAAAATAGAGTAGGGCAAAGAAAGTTAGACAGAAGCATTCTTCTTGAGAGTGAGAAGAGAAAGGAAAGATGGGTTAGAGAGAGAAGCTCCCATATCTCTCTAGAAACTCCTTGTTTCTAGGGTTTTGATCTCATTGAGTGATGATCGGAGTTAATGCTCTAACCAAATCTGAGTGCTCCCTTAGTGCACGTGTACGCAATACTGGGATGGAAGTTTTAGGGTTGGTCAAACCTACTGAGGCTTTAGGTTTTGTGCAAAACTCGTTTGAAGTGTTGTCTTCGGAAAACATGGATCCATTGGAGGGGAGTCCTAAGGATCGCGATCTTGAACCTGATCAAACTCTTGAGGCCTCGCGTAAAGGGGGAACCATGAGGCAAACGGATCTGAAGTTGGGATCTATGGTTACATCGGAAAAATTCCAAGAAGTTACAGATCGTCTAGCGAGGCTAAAGGCTCCTACAACTTCCAATGAGGGAAGGATTGCTTCCACTCCGGACCCCCCCAATCTTAGGTGGTCAGATTCTGTAGAGGAGGGAAACCTAGTGCTCCAAAATCTTCCTGATAGTCTCGTTGTTACACGTAACAAAGTTGATGCTAGGATTCGTGGTGCTAGTGACAATATAGCATCGGATCCTGCGATTGGGATAGAAAGGGGTACAATAGCCAATGAGTCCAACCAAGAAGTGCATCCGATTGGGAACTCGGGAGATCCAGAGGCTGATAGTGACTATGAGGAATTTCTAACTCAACGAGGGGCGTTTCCACAAGGTCGAGGAGGGAGAGGGGGACGTGGTCATGGGGGGGGCAGAGGACAAAAATCTTGGGCCGAGGTCGCTGCACCGTCTGCTCAATCTTCCATCCCTCTCAGGTATGTACCTCCCACTCGTAATGAGGGGTATGTCAGTGTTGAATTACCACCTAGACATTACTCTCTAGGAAAATGGGATTCATGTCTAGTGGGTTATTTTCTGGATAAGAGTGTCTCCTATAATTACATGAGGAATAGTGCTCTTAGCATGTGGAAAAACAAGGGTTTGAAGGAGATTTTAGCAAATGGGGAAGGTTTCTGGTTTTTCATCTTTGACGATCCAGACTGCTGTAAAATGGTTCTTGAGGGTGGGCCATGGTATGTTGGGGGGTTTAATCTAATCCTCAAACAGTGGACTAGGATGATGAAACTAACTAAGGAGAAAGCTACCAAAGTCCCTGTTTGGGTTAGGCTTTTTAATGTGCCTATGGAATACTGGGATAGTGATGGACTCAGTCGAATAGCTAGTGCTGTGGGAGTTCCTTTGTTTATGGACAACCTCACTGAGAAAGGTAGTAGAGTCTCTTTTGCCAGAGTGTGTGTTGAAATAGATGCAGCATCTACACTACCAGCTATGTTTAATGTTAGTTGTGGAGGGGATACCATTGTAGTAAAAGTAGAATATCAAGGTCTCCCAGCAAAATGTGATCATTGTGTAGCTTTTGGGCATGCTACAACTAGATGTGTTAAATCACAGGTTGAGAAGTTGGTCAACCTCCAAAAGGAAACTGAGGAGAATCCAGACCCTAGGTGGAGTACAGTTACAGCAAAAGGTAAGAGGAAGGTGGGGGATCCTGAAGGAATAGAACATGGGGTGCAGAATGAAGAGGTAGATGGACAATTGGGTGCAGATACTGAGACCATACCAGAAGGGGTAGAGGCCCATAATACCCAAGTCCTGGAAGAGAAATCACATCGGGAGGGTACCTCCAGTGACAGTAGCAAAGTTGAACCCAGTCCTGGTGGGAAGGTCAATTCCCCTAACACTACAGCTTTGGAGAATTTCCAGAAGGACCTAGTGGAAATAACAAGGCTTGCTCTTCCCAATGAAACTGAATTGATCACTAAAGTGGAAAGTCTAGTGGAAGCAACATAGGCAATGAACAGCCCAATACAAAAGCAAATCCAGCAGAAATCGGCTGCAAAAGGTAACTCCTCTGGCAAGGGCAGTAAAAGCCAGAGGAAAAAGCAAAGGTAACTTCTGTTTTGAGTGGCTGTGGGTTACTGCCTTTTTTGTTGATTATCATATGACTTTTAAAATTGCATCATGGAATGTTAGAGGTTTCAATGATACCTCTAGACATAAGGAAGTGAAAAAAATTTTGTTACATGAAGATATAAAAGTCTTAGGCATTTTGGAGACCAAAATAAAAGCTGCAGACGAAAAGGCACTCCTTTCATCTTGTTTTCTAAGTTGGTCCTTTTTGACTAACTCACAACCAACTAAAACTGGGTGTATTTGTGTGTGCTGGGACCCTGCTTTCTGTCAAGTTAACTTGATTGAAACTTCTACCCAGTTTGTTTTTTGTGAAATTTTTGTTTTGGGTGACAACTCTATTTTTAAAGCTTGCTTTGTATATGCTGAAAATAAGCATGCTATTAGGAAAGAGTTTTTTGATGATATGGTTAAAATTTCCCAGTCTCAGTCCAATGTTCCCCTTGTATTCCTGGGGGATTTTAATGCAATTAGGTACCAATATGAGAAATTTGGGGGTACATCTGTGTGGTCTCCTGAGAAGGAGGAGTTTAATTCTTGCATCATTCACTCTGGTTTGGCTGAGCTCTCTTATAGTGGCTGCCAATTCACCTGGGTCAATAAAAGGGATAGTGGTCAGTACATTGCAACGAAAATTGATAGGGGTCCTGGTCAATGAGGGTTGGCTTGACCTGTACCCTACTTCTTGTGCAACTTTCCTTACTTCCTCTATCTCTGATCATTCTCCTGCTGTGGTTACTATGTCTGAAGCCATTGTTTCTTTTAAGAAACCTTTTAAATTTTTTGACTTTTGGTCAAATCATGAGGACTTTCTCCCTGCTGTATCAAAAGTGTGGCATCAATATATTCTGGGAGTCCCTATGTTCAGAGTTTGTCAAAAACTCAGACAATTGAAACCTGTTTTTAAGGCCATGAATAAAAAGGACTTCAGTGACATTTCCACCAGAGTGTTGGCCACCAAATCTGAGTTGGACTCTGTTCAATGGAAGTTGGATAAGGATCCTGGCAAGCCTGAGCTACAGAGACTTGAGAGAACTCTCTATAAACAGTATGTTGATCTGACTATGGTTGAAGAGAGTTTGGCTCACCAAAAATCTAGGGTTCAGTGGCTTAAATTGGGGGACTGTAATAGCAAGTTCTTTTTTAAGACTATTAAGGGTAATATTAATAGGGGTAAAATTCTTAATATTGAGTTAAACGATGGGAGTATATCTAACAAGCCTGAAGAGATTCAAAATGCCTTCACAAATTTTTACTCTGACTTGTTTGGTACTCCTATTGCTGGCCATTATGATGGGTTTGAAAGAATTAATGCCCTTGTTAAATCTAGGGTCTCCAATGATCAATCTGCTCTCCTTGCTAGACCAGTGACTGATCTGGAGATTAAGGATGTATTTTGGTCTCTTAAACCTAACAAGGCCCCTGGCCCTGATGGTTACCCTGCTGGGTTTTTCAAAAAAATCTTGGGATATTGTTGGTAGAGAGGTTACCCAGGCTATTAGAACCTTTTTTGAGTCTGGGAAACTTCTCTCTGAAGTCAATAGTACAATCATAGCTCTCATCCCTAAAGTTCCTAACCCTGCAAAAGTGGGAGACTTTAGACCCATCTCTTGTTGCAATACGATATACAAATGTATAGCGAAGATCATTGCTAACAGGATTAAAGAGGTCTTGCCTGACCTCATTGATCCTGTGCAATCAGCTTTTGTGCAAGGCAGGAGAATTTCTGATAATATCTTCTTGTCTCAGGAAATTTTGAGGGGTTACCATAAGAATTCCACTACCCCTAAGTGTGCGATGAAAGTGGATATTATGAAAGCTTATGATAGTGTGAGATGGGAGTTTATCATTGATATCCTTGTAGCCATGGCTTTTCCGCCCATTATGATATCTTGGATCAAGGCTTGTATGACAAGTCCTTCTTTCTCTGTTTGCATTAATGGGAGCTTGCATGGTTATTTTAAGGGTGCTAGAGGTCTTAGATAGGGAGATCCTATGTCTCCTTATCTCTTCGTTTTGGCTATGGAAATCCTTGCTAGAATTTTTGCAGAAAAGTCCAATCATCCTCTATTCAAGTTCCATTGGAGGTGTGAGAAATCTAAGATTGTCAATCTTTGCTTTGCTGACGATCTTATGATCTTCAGTCGTGGGGATGCTCCCACTGTTAGTTTAATCATGCAAGGTCTGGAGGAGTTCTCTTCTCTTTCAGGCCTTACCCCTAGCTTCAGCAAAAGCAATATTTACTTCTCGGGTTGTAATGGGGATTTGAGAGAGGATATCCTCAAAATTGCTAAGTTCACTGAGGGTACTCTTCCTGTCAAATACCTTGGTGTCCCCCTGATTACAACTAAGCTTAGGGCTTCAGATTGTCAAATCCTCATTGATAGGATCACAAATCGTATTAAGAGCTGGACCAATAAAGCTCTTTCTTATGCTGGTAGAGCTCAACTCATTCAGACCATTCTCTTTTCTATGCAGGTTTACTGGTCCTCTCTCTTCATCCTCCCCAAGAGGGTTATTAGAGAGATTGAGGGTATCCTTAGAGCCTTTTTCTGGTCGGGCACGGATCTTAAGAAACATAGTGCCAAAATTGCTTGGTATAAGATTTGTGTGCCTAAAAATGAAGGTGGTCTTGGTTTTAAATCTTTAGAGGTTTGGAACATGGCTACTATAACCAAGCATATTTGGTTCCTCTTCTCTGGAGGGGAGATGTCTATGTGGTGCCAGTGGGTTAAATCGTATTTACTTAAGGGCAGAAGTTTCTGGAAAGTAAAGGTACCCCACAACTCATCTTGGGTTTGGAGAAAGATTCTAGCTCTTAGGGATAAAATATCACCTCTTATTATCCACAAAATAGGTAGGGGTGACTCTACCTTTTTATGGTATGATAATTGGCATTCTCTTGGTCCTTTATGGAAAAAATTTGGGGACAGAATCTTGTATGACTATAATCTTAATAGTGAGACTAAGGTCAATCAGATTGTGGATGGGGTTTCTTGGAAGTGGCCTGTCCCCAACTCTTGGGAAATAAGGGAGTTGATTTCTTCCACCCCCACTAGCTGTAGACCTAACCCTCTACTGGATGATCAACCTACTTGGTCTCTTTCTGATGGGAAATTCACTATTAATGATGTTTGGAATCATTGGAGGCTTAAGCTTGATAAAGTTGTTTGGCATAAATTCATCTGGGGGGCTCACCATATCCCTAGGGCTAGTTTTGTTGTTTGGATAGCTGTCCAGGAGAGACTTAATACTGGTGACAGGCTTCAGCTATTTGGCATCTCTCCTACACCAATTTGCCCCTTTTGCCAACATATTACTGAAACTCATTCTCACCTCTTTTTTGATTGTGTCTTCTCTGCTAAAATCTGGACTGAAATCAAAGCTAAATGTAATGTGCAGTGGCCTGACTTTCAGTGGCCTGGCATTATCCCCTCTGCTACTAGAGAGACTAAGAGAAGGTCATTAAGATCCATTATCATCAAACTGCCATTGTTGTGTTCTGTTTATATTATCTGGCTTGAAAGGAATAACAGAATTTTCAATAAAGAATTCAAGCCAGAAGAAGTGGTTGTTAAAATGATTGTCCAACTGATTAGGGGTAGATTGTTGTCTATCACAAATGTTCCTAGAAATGCAGGTGACAACTGGTACATTGACCATTGGAATTTGCCTGCTACTGTTTTGAAGCCCCATGCTCTCGGAAATGGGAGGGCTGTTGAGTGATGTGAGTTTACTAGATGAGGGTCGAGTGAATGTAAGCAAACTGAGTGCTTTTTTACTAACTATTTTCTTCTTGTGTAGTAATGAGAAGTGCTTGGAATTCAATGAGGGTTGAGTGTTGTGAGTCCAAATAATGACAACTAACAGAATTGTGGGTTGAGTGATATAGCTACTCACAAATGTTTTATCTAATGTTTATATATATTGTAAGCTTTATGTGCAGGTTATGGTGTGTAATGGTGTGATGCAATGCTGTGTGGGTTGAGTGATGAGAGCCTATATATTGTGTGCTAAATTCCAAATACTACAGAGTGATGTGAGATTATTGTGGGTTTAGTGATGTGAGATATATATGGTGGTACTAGTATTAATGGAATCTGTCCATGATTACTAATGGATTTTTTCACTCCATGTTGGCAGGTCTTTCTATATTGTCTAGTGGAGGTCTATTTCTTGGTTTGGTTCTTGGGATATTTGGCTTGAAGCTGGCTGCTGAATGCGCCGCTGGATGTTTTCTTCAGGGATATAAGCTGTTTTCCTTATTTGTTTTTTAACGATTTTAGTTACTTTACCTATCCTAGCGGGATGTGCTAGGAATTAAGTGGTCCATGTTGACCTGTTTTGTCTCTACTTTTGCTTTACTGTTTGGTGCTGGCTTTGTGTCCTGCTGCTAGATATGTAATGCACAGGTTCTGTTTTGTTCTCCAATCCTGTTTTCGGATTTGGGGTCGTTGCTTTGTGCTGCTTTGGGGCTGTTAGCTCTCGGTTTTTGGGCTGTTCTTTCGCAGTGTTCATTTTCCCTATCTCTCTTGATATGGTTGCTGAACAGTGTGTTTTTTGGTTCTCTTTTGCTTTATCTCCTTGGTTTCTTGGTTGCTGTTTTATGCTGTATAGTTGCTAAGGAAACAATTAGTGGCTAAGCTAATTAGTGCCTAAATAGAGAAGGAGGGAGAAAGTTTGTGAGGAACATTTTTCTTGAGAGCTAAAAGAGGAAGTTAGAGAAAAGAAAGAGGAACGGGAAGAAAATGAAGGGGAATTCAAATTCATCCTTTTGTACTTGACAACTGAACACTTAGGTCATTTTAAAAACCTTAAATGTGGTGCTTAAGTTAAACAACTAGCGTTTTTTTTTGGGTGAATAAGACATAAATAAAAGAAGAAGATTTACAAGATTACAAGGGGCAAACCCCAGGACCTAACACAACTATACAAAGAAACCAAACTGGAAAATAGGCGAAACTAACAGCCAAACTAAAACCCACCAACCTGTTCATCCTCCATATGTACTAGAGATAGAGAGAGTGAACATGAGCAATAACCGATTTTAGCAGAGTAGGAAAAAAGCCAAACATTTGGTCCAGGAAACTACGTCCTTGCCAAAACAAAACCCACGCAACTGTAGCACCCACCCAGGAAGTGAAACAAAACTGTTGCATCCGCATGTTCAAGCATAGTCAAGATAACCCAAGAAAGTAAAATTTCCTACATAGCCCGTAGGTATAGGAAATAACGCCCAAAAAAACAAAAACAACCAGTTAACATCTGTACAAACAGAACAAAACAAATTACTACAATGTAGAAAATAAAGACGAGGATTTCCACAATGACACTTCTCCACATAGACTGGCGCAGCATGCAGCCTGGTCCTTTTGTCTTCAAGACTCCAATCACAGCATACCAGAAATAATACCAAGACATCAGCATCCAGAGATGGGACTTCACCTCAGCAGACAGTCCACACAGCACAACAGAACTGCCTATTGCACATAGTAAAATGATCTGTCATCAAAGGAAAACTACATTTGTTACCCAGCATGATATAAATGACACCCAAATGTAGTACGCAAAGAAGACACACAATATTTGGTCTCACATCACTAAACCCACAATTTCAGATCTCACTACACTCAGTAACAGCATCCTTAGCCTGCACATACAGATGTACTATATACATATTCATTAGTTCAGAAACCATAATACAATATTTGACGACACGCATTCCTCACAGAATATCTTTAAGTAAGGTCACATCACTCAACCCACAGTTTAGGCGGAGAATTGAACACTTAGGTGATTTAGAAAACCTTAAATGAGGTGCTTAACATAAACTAATATCGTTGAGCTACAACTCTTCAGAAAATTCTGTTTTCTTACAAGGTTAGTTTTGAGTTAAACTTGGCTACTTAAGCTAATGAAGCAAAAAGTGGCCTAAGCTAATTAGTTCGTAGAGCAAAATTGAGAAGGATACGGAGAAGGACAGAGAAAGTTAGAGAGAAACTTTCTTCTTGAGAGGTAGAAGAGAAAGTTAGAGAAAAGAAAGAGAAATAGCAAGAAAATCAAAGGGAATTCTAATTCATCCTTTTGGACTTGAGAATTGAACACGTAGGTAATTTAGAAAACCTTAAATGAGGTGCTTAAGTAAAACTATTATCGTTAAGCTACAATTATTCAAAAAATTCTATTTCTTAAAGGCTAAGCAAGGTTTGTTAGAGTTAAACTTGGCCACTGAAGCAAATGAAACAATTTGTGGCCTAAGCTAATTAGTTCCTAGAACAAAATAGAGAAGGATGGAGAAAGATAGAGACAAACATCTTCTTGAGGGTTAGGAGAGAAAGTTAGAGAAAAGAAAGTGAAATAGGGAGACAATCAAATGGAATTCAAATTCATGCATGAGAATTGAACACATAGGTGATTTAGAAAACCATAAATGAGGTGCTTAGGTTAAACGGATTTCGTAAAGCTACAATTACTCAAAAAATTCTCTTTCTTAGAGGCGAAGCAAGGTTAGGTTGAGTTAAACTTGGCCACTTAAGCTAATGAAATAATTAGTGGCGTAAGCTAATTAGTTCTGTGAACAAAGTAGAGAAGGATGGAGAAGGACGGAGATAGTTAGAGATAAACTTTCTTCTTGAAAGCTAAAATAGAAAGTTAGTGAAAGAAAGGGAAATAGGAAGAAAATCAAAGGAAATTCACATTCATTGTTTTGGACATGAGAGTTGAATACTTAGCCGATTTAGAGAACTGTAAATGAGGTGCTTAAGTTAAACGAAAATTGTTAAGCTACAATTACTCAGAAAATTCGTTTTCTTAGAGGCTAAGCATGGTTTGTTTGAGTAAAACTTGGCCACTTAAGAAAATAAAACAATTAGTTGCGTAAGCTAAGTAGTTCCAAGAACAACAAAATAGAGAAGGAAGGAGAAACTTAGAGAGAAACTTTCTTCTTGAGCTAGAAGAGAAAGTTAGGGAAGAGAAAAAGAAATAGGAAGAAAATCAAAGGGAATTCAAATTCATCCTTTTGGACTTGAGAATTGAACACCTAGGTGATTTATAAAACCTTAAATGAGGTGCTTAAGCTAAACGAAAATCATTAAGCTACATTTACTCAGAAAATTCTCTTTCTTAGAGGCTAAGCAAGGTTAGTTTGTGTTAAACTTGGCTGCTTGAACTAATAAAAGCAATTTGTGGCCTAAGCTAATTAGTTCCTAGAACAAAATAGAGAAGGACGGAGAAAGTTAGAGAGAAAGTTTCTTCTTGGGAGGTAGAAGAGAAAGTTAGAGAAAAGAAAGCGAAACAACAAGAAAATCAAAGGGAATTCAAATTCACCCTTTTGGACTTGAGAATTGAACACTTGGGAGCTTTAGAAAACCTTAAACAAGGGGCATAAGTTAAAACTATTATCGTGAAGCTATAATTATGTAGAAAATTCTCTTCCCTACAGGCTAAGCAATGTTAGTTTGGGTTAAACTTAGCCACAGAAGCAAATGAAACAATTATTGGCCTAAGCAAATTAGTTCCTAGAACAAAATAAAGAAGGATGGAGAAAGATAGCGACAGAGATTCTTCTTGAGGGCTTGGAGAGATTGTTAGAGAAAAGAAAGTGAAACAGGAAGAAAATCAAATGGAATTCAAATTCATCAATTTGGACCTAAGAATTAGACACAAAGGTGATTCTGAAAACCATAATGAGGGGCTTAAGTAAAAATAATATCGTTAAGCGACAATTACTAAGAAAATTCTCTTTCTTCGATGCAAAGCAAGGTTAGTTTGAGTTAAACTTGGACAGCTAAGCTAATGAAACAATTAGTGGCATAAGCTAATTAGTTTCTAGAACCAAATAGAGAAGGATGGAGAACGATGGAGAAAGTTAGAGAGAAACTTTCTTCTTGGGAGGTTAAAGAGAAAGTTAGAGAAAAGAGAGAGAAATAGCAAGAAAATCAAAGGGAATTCAAATTCATCCTTTTGGACATGAGAATTGAACACTTATGTGATTTTGAAAAACTTAAATGAGGTGCTTAAGTTAAACGGAAATCGTTAGGCTACAATTACGCAGAAAATTCTCTTTCTTATAGGCTAATCATGGTTAGTCTGAGTTAAACTTGGCCGTCTGAGCTAATGAAACAATTAGTGGCCTTACACAGAAAATTCTCTTTCTTGTTGGCTAAGCGTGGTTAGTCTGAGTTAAACTTGGCCGCTTGAGCTAATGAAACAATTAGTGGCCTAAGCTAATTAGTTTCTAAAAAAAAAATCGAGAAGGACGGACAAAGTTAGGGAAAAACTTTATTCTAGAGAGCTAAAAGAGAAAGTTAGAGAAAACAAAGAGAAATCGGAAGAAAATCAAAGGTAATTCAAATTCACCTATTTGGACTTGAGAATTGACCACATAGGTGATTTAGAAAACCATTAATGAGGTGCTTAAGTTAAACTAATATTGTTTAGCTACAATTACTCAGAAAATTCTCCTTCTTAAAGGCCAAGCAAGGTTAGTTTGTGTTTAACTTGGCCACCTAAGCTAATGAAACAATTAGTGTCCTAAGTTAATTAGTTCCTCGAACAAAATGGAGAAGGACGGATAAAGTTGGAGACAAACTTTATTCTAGAGAGCTAGAAGAGAAAGTTAGAGAAAACAAAAGAAAAAAGGAAGAAAATCAAATGGAATTCAAATTCATCCATTTGGGCTTGAGAATTGAACACATAGGTGATTTAGAAAACCATAAATAAGGTGTTTAAGTTAAACTAATGTCATTCAGCTACAATTACTATGAAAATTCTCTTTCTAGGAGGCTAAGCAAGGTTAGTTTGAGTTAAACTTGGCCACTTGAGCTAATGAAACAATTAGTGACCTAAGCTAATTAGTTCCTAGAACAATATGGAGAAGGATGGAGAAGGACAGACAAAGTTAGAGAAAAATGATTCACTGGGAGTGAAGAATCGGGTTGGGCCAAACACCCGATCTTGACTCATTTCAGAATGCTGTCAAATGTGGAAACTGCACCTCCGATAGCACCACATGCCATGTTGTCACCATGTAACACTTTCTCTCTCTCTTTCTCTCCCCCCTCCCTCTCTTTCTCTCTAGGATATTTACATGAAAGAAAAATATTATTTATTTATTAATGAGTTGAATTCGCACAAACGGATTTCTAAACATGAGAATATATATGGTTTCAAGATTAAATTTTCATATGAAAATTAAACCCAATTTCTATTCAGTCCTTAGGATTGCGAGAGATTCAAAAATCTCTTGAAAGAGCTGATAGTGTCAATTTTATAAATAAAAATTATTTTCATGAGTGCTTTATTTTAAATTAAAAATCCTCAATATTCTTTTTCAAAACTCATTTATATAGTAAGTTTTCGTTTGGGATGAGCTAATTTAACCTGATATTTTGACTTTTTTGCTATTTTAGTCTGGCTAAAAAAATTATATTTGAGATATATTTTGACTTTTTTTGTAGTTGATTTGATGGTTGTGAAATAAAGAATGAAATTACTATGGTTTGAGATATATTAGATCAATCTTTTAATCATTATTTATTTTATATTTTAATTTAATGAGAAATTTATTAGAAAATCTTTTATTGAGTACTTGTATCCCAATTAGTTCATAAAATATTTTTGTATTCCAATAAGTACTATTATTTTAGACATTTGATCCATCAAATTTTTATCATATTTAAGGTATTTTATAAACAATTTTATCCTTATAAATATTTTTTGAACTTTTAATAACTTGATGATGTGAACATTCACATTAAATGAATTTGACAGTGAATGTTCACATCATGGAACATTCATATTATCAATCTGAACATTAACGTTTCACCCTATATTATTATTAGAGGTATTTTGGTAACTATGTCTCCATGGTACTTATTGAAACATAAAAAAAATAATTCCGACTAAGTAGAATATAAGTAGATGAAGAGAGATTTATAAATCAATGTCCCAAATAATTCTTAATTATATTATATATTTTACATCAAATATTTTATTTTTATTAACATCTTAATCTAATTTTAAATTTGGAGAAGATGAGATAAAATTATATTTTCGTTGTGTTAATTTCACTTAAGTTTTTTAAAAAAATTAAATTCACTCTAAAATATAGCATATGTATACCCTTTCCATTAATTTGAATGAAAAAAAATTAATAGTGATATTTTAGTTTAAAATTACATAGAAAATATCAGATTATATTTAAATCATAATAAATAAAGTGACCACAAATCACAAAGAATAAAATAATTTTTATGTTTTATTTTAATATTTTTAGCTAAGACATACAAATCATTTTATAAATTCAGAAAACCCAACATAATCAAATAATATAATTGATTACAAATGATTAGGTGAACAAATGTGTATATTAAATAGTTCAAATTAATCTACTAAATCTAATGGTTAGAAATTTCTTTCATGTATGGTGGTACCCAAAAACCACTTTTGGTACCACAGTCGTACCCCAATTGGGCATAGGATGATGGTCAGTGTTGAGCTAAAGGAACAGACGATGGTCAGTGTTAACCCCAATTACTTTTCTATTTGTATGGTTTGTTGGCCATTAATTTCGTCACGGTGAAAGTTCATTTTCTTAGTAAAGAGTTGGATTTCTCTCATATTTTGAGATCATTTAAGTATATTAAATTTTGTTTTGATTATTTAAACTATTTATTTTGTAGGTTTCTTAATATATATTATTCATGAAAAAATTTAGACCAATTCGATAATCGTAACCCTTTCATTTTATTTCATTTGTCTCTAAAAAAATGAATGGTCAATTTCAAAAATATATTTGCCGTCCATTTTTTTAGAGACAAAAGTGATAAAATGAAAAATCTATGATTATTGGATTGAACTAAATTTTTTCATGAATATTTTACATTGATGGCCTTACAAAAGGAACAGTTTAGATTATGGAAATCAGACCCAAGGTGAGCCTTATAGGTCCCTCAAGTTCTTTCATGTTGAAATCTTAGTAAAATTAGATTTTGTTTATTTTGACAAAAACATAAAATGCTTTTATTTTTTTAAAGATGCTCTTTATATGTTTTGATGTTGTGTCACACAAAAAAAAGTTTCTTAAAATGAAAAATGTTTTGCACTTAAAAAGTAAAAATTATTGTTGAAAAAAGTTATCGTTACATTACCATGGTTACCATTGTCTTCACCACCACTCCATAACCACTATCAACACCAAAGTCATTGCTATTGCCACCAACACCTCAACAAAATATCTCGCCTACCACCACTATCAACATTAAAATCATTTTGTTTATGCAATTTTCATTTATATTGTTATTCAACTTTCATTTTTATTTAATTTCCTTTTCTATTCAACTTCTTTTTTTTTTTTTAATTTCCATATAGATCATTAAGATAAAGTAATTTGTTGAATGAACTTCCATTGCTACTTTTATGCAACTTCCATTTTTAATTTTATTCAACTTTTATTTTTATTCAATTTCATTTTCTATACAACATCCTTTTTTTATTTAATTTCCAAATAGATCGTTAAGGTATAGTGGTTTCTTGAATGAACTTCCTTTTTTTATTTCACGCAACTTCCATTTTTATTTTTATTCAACTTCCTTTTTTATTCACTTTATTTTTCTATTCAACTTCATTTTTTATTTAATTTTCAAATAGATTGTTAAGGTATAGTGGTTTCTTGAATGAACTTCCATTTTTAATTTTATGCAACTTCTATTTTTATTTTTATTTTAATTCAACTTCAATTTTTATTCAATTTCCTTTTCTATTCAACTTCCTTTTTTATTTAATTTCCAAATAGATTGTTAAGGTATAGTGGTTTCTTCAATGTACTTCCATTTTTAATTTTATGCAACTTCCATTTTTATTTTTACTCAACTTTCATTTTTATTCAATTTCCTTTTCTATTCAACTTCCTCTTTTATTTCATTTCCAAATAGATCGTTAAGGTATAGTGGTTTCTTGAATGAACTTCCTTTTTTTATTTCACGCAACTTTCATTTTTATTTTTATTCAACTTCCTTTTTTATTCACTTAATTTTTTTCTATTCAACTTACTTTTTTATTTAATTTTCAAATAAATTGTTAAGGTATAGTGGTTTCTTAAATGAACTTCCATTTTTAATTTTATGTAACTTCCATTTTTATTTTTATTTTAATTCAACTTCAATTTTTATTCAATTTCCTTTTTTATTCAACTTCCTTTTTTATTTAATTTCCAAATAGATTGTTAAGGTATAGTGGTTTTTCAATGTACTTCCATTTTTAAGTTATGCTACTTCAATTTTTATTTTTATTCAACTTTCATTTTTATTCAAATTTCCTTTTCTATTGAACTTCCTTTTTTATTTAATTTCCAAATTGATCGTTAAGGTATGGCGGTTTCTTGAATGAACTTCCACTGTCTCAAAATTTTATGCAACTTGCCCAGAGTTTTAAATGTCAAAAAAATATTTTTGAATTTTAAAAAATTATATCTACTTACTAAAGATAAAATTATGTAAAATTGATAAATCTTTTAGACATTTATTTATTTATTTATTTTACCAAATTAATTTTTATTATGTGTTTGGATGATGATCATGTGATGGGTGATTGTTTTTATTTTCATTAAATTAGTTTCTACTTTTCCAAAAGTCAAATATGACGACAACTTTGATATCATTATTAAATCAATCCATTAAATCAAAACATCCAAAACTAAAAACATTTCATATATTAAATATATCGATTACACATTAAAATCTTAACAACTACCCATTGCATGATAATCATCTAAACACATAATAAAAATTAATTTGGTAAAATAAATAAATAAATGTCTAAAATATTTATCAATTTTACATAATTTTATCTTTGATAGGTAGAAATAATTTTAAAAAATTTAAAAATAGTTTTTTGACATTTATTTTTGTCAAATTAATTTATATTTTATCAAATTGATGATTTTTGCCATTGAAATTAAATAATGGTATCTCCAGTTGTCTTTATTTAGAACATGATTCAAAATTCAAGGTTAAACGTGTCACAATTGAAAAGTCAAGGATTAAAGTGACACAAGTCCCAAATTATAGGGATTGTTAGTGTAATTTGCCCTCGAGAAAAAGATTAAAAATAATTTTTAAAAAAAATTGTGTATAGTGTGGATAAAGAAATGGTGTGAGATGAGTGAATTGGTGATGTGTAAATAGAGGCTTCCGTTTTTTAGTTAGACTTCTCTCATGTAAATTTATTGTGGTTTCTAAAATGAACTTTCGTTTTTAATTTTATGCAACATCCATTTCTATTTTTATTCAACTTCCATTTTTATTCAATTTCCTTTTCCATTCAACTTCCTTTTTCATTTAATTTCCAATAGATCGATAAGGTATAGTGGTTTTTTGAATGAACTTCTATTTTTAACTTTACGCAACTTCTACTTTTATTTTTATTCAACTTCCATTTTTATTCAATTTCCTTCGCTATTCAACTTCCTTTTTTATTTAATTTTCAAATAGATCTTTAAGGTATAGTTGTTTCCTGAATGAACTTCCATTTTTAATTTTATTCAACTTACATTTTTATTCAATTTCTTTTTCCATTCAACTTCGTTTTTTATTTAATTTGCAAATAGATCGTTAAGGTATAATGGTTTCTTGAATGAACTTCCATTGTTGATATTATGCAACTTCAATTTTTATTTTTTTTTTCAACTTCAATTTTTATTCAATTTCCTTTTCTATTTAACATCATTTTTTATTTAATTTCCAAATAGATCGTTAACGTATAGTGGTTTCTTGAATGGCCTTCCATTTTTATTTTTATTCAACTTCAATTTTTATTCAATTTCCTTTTCTATTCAACTTCCTTTTTTATTTAATTTCCAAATAGATCATTAAGGTATAGTGGTTTCTTGAATGAGCTTCCATTTTAATTTTCTGCAACTTTCATTTTTATTCAATTTCTTTTTCAATTCAACTACATTTTTTTATTTAATTTCCAAATAGATCGTTACGGTATAGTGGTTTCTTAAATGAACTTCCCTAGTCAAATTTATGCAACTTCCATTTTTATTTCTATTCAACTTCTATTTTTATTCAATTTTCTTTTCTATTCAACTTCCTTTTTTATTTAATTTCCAAATAGATCATTAAGGTATAGTGGTTTCTTGAATGAACTTCTAATTTTATTTTTATTCAACATCTATTTTTCTTTAATTTCCTTTTCTATTCAACTTCCTTTTTTATTTAATTTCTAAGTAGATCGTTAAGGTATAGTGGTTTCTCGAATAAACTTCCATTATTAATTTTATACAACTTCCATTTTTATTTTTATTCAATTTACTTTTCGATTCAACTTGCTTTTTTTTTTTTTTTAATTTCCAAATAGATCGTTAATTTATAGTGGTTTCTAGAGTGAACTTCCATTTTTAATTTTATGCAACTTTCATTTTTATTTTTATTCGACTTCTATTTTTATTCAATTTCTTTTTCTATTCAACTTCCATTTTCATTTAATTTCCAATAGATCGTTAAGGTATAGTGGTTTTTTGAATGAACTTCAATTTTTAACTTTATGCAACTTCCGTTTTTATTTTTATTGAGCTTCCATTTTTATTCAATCTCCTTTGCTATTCAACTTCCTTTTTTATTTAGTTTCCAAATAGATATTTAAGGTATAGTTGTTTCTTGATTGAACTTCCATTTTTAATTTTATTCAACTTCCCATTTTAACTTTATTCAACTTCCATTTTTATTCAATTTCCTTTTTTCTATTAAACTTCGTTTTTATTTAATTTCCAATTAAATCGTTAAGGTATAGTGGTTTCTTGAATGAACTTCCATTGTTGATTTTATGCAACTTCCATTTTTATTCAATTTCCTTTTCTATTCCACTTCTTTTTTTATTTAATTTCCAAATAGATCGTTAAGATATAGTGGTTTCTTGAATGAACTTCCATTTTTATTTTTATTCAACTTCCATTTTTATTCAATTTTCTTTTCTATTCAACTTCCTTTTTTTTTTTAATTTCCAAATAGCTCGTTAAGGTATAGTGGTTTCTTGAATGAACTTCCATTTTAATTTTTTCCAACTTCCATTTTTATTTTTATTCAACTTCCATTTTTTATTCAATTTCCTTTTCTATGCAACTTTCTTTTTTTACTTAGTTTCCATATAAATCGTTAAGGTATTGTTGTTTCTTTTTTTTTTTTTTTTTTTTTTTTTTTTGCTGAGTTAGAGACTGGGAGATGAGCGGGAGGATAGCTACCGGTTTATGGTTGCTTCTTATCTTCATGTGACCCATCCTAATTGATTATATTGCCACGCCTGACATGGAGTGAAGGGCACACTGCCGTGGGGTTTGAGACACGTGATCTACCAAGGAAGGGACTGGGGGATGTGATGATTGATCTTCTGCGATTTTTTGGCTATGTATTGGTCTGTTGCTGTGGGGCTATTGTTTTTTGCTTAAACTCCCAAGACCGTTGATTATGGTTACTGCTCATGCTAGCTTCATGTGACTCTGTCAGGATTTATCGTGGGGTGGATTTTTTCCTCCGTCATGGCTTTGGTTAGTGGCTAGGATGTCACGTCTGTGAGGAGTGGGATGCTTATTGGACTCCATGTGTTTATCTGCAGTAGAGACTGGCGGCTTGTGGGGGTGGCTATCCATTTGGTTCGGGCTTGAGGGTTGCAGCTTTGTGTGTATGTATGTTATGTTTTTTTTTTTTTTTTTTTGGTAAGTAAGTCATAAAATAAAGACGATGAAATATACAAGTTTACAAGGGGCATACCCCAGGTACGCCCAACAACAGATAAATAAAAGATTACATAAGCACCCCTAGTACTGTGGTGTTTATTTGTATCTTTGCCCATATATCCACCCCAAGTTACCATCTATTATCTTTGATGGTAGGGGTTACTTGGGGAATAAAAAGGATATATGGGCAAAGTTGGGTTTTGTTGTTTTCTATTGTTCTTCCGCTTTGCGGGATTGGGTTGTTTCTCCTCCCCATTTCCTTTGGGGGTTGCAGTGTTCGTATTACGTAGATTTTGTAATTGTCAATTTTTTTTTTGTCGTTGGGCGTGCCTGGGGTATGCCCCTTGTAAACTTGTACACTTCATTGTTTTTATTTTAAGACTTACTCACCCAAAAAATAAAAAATAAAAAATAAAATAAAAAAACTTCAATTTTTATTTTTATTCAACTTTCATTTTTATTCAATTTCCTTTTCTACTCAACTTCCTTTTTTATTTAATTTCCAAATAGATCATTAAGGTATACTGGTTCATTGAATGAACTTTCATTTTTAATTTTATACACTTTCCAGTTTTATCTTTATTCAACTTCCATTTTTATTCATTTTCTTTTTCTATTGAACTTCCCTTTTTATTTTTATTTTTTTGGGTGAATAAGAAATAAAATAAAACAGAAAGATTTACAAGAATACAAGGGGCATACCCCAGGCCCTAACAACAGAATAACAACACGAGCCTCGGCCCACAGTCACCGAAGCCCAAAGAAACACAAAACAAAAACACTAGACCAAACCTAGGAGCTACATCCGAAAATTAGGAGAGCCAATTGAAAACTAGCCAATCGAACTGTACAAAGGCCATATCCTATGATGAATAGGGACCTTGTACAAAAGACAAAGCCAGCAGCCAACAAGCACCACCACAACAGTCAAAAACTCCCTACATAACCCGTAGGGATAGGCACCATCACACCCACAAAACCTCCTTACACAACCCGTAGGGATAGGCACCTGTAACAAAATAAATATAATACAAAAATAGCAACCCAAACAAACCGAAGTGATGAACCAAGAGGGGCCCATCCTACCGAAGTTGCTCAAAAACCTGTTACACGAGACACCAAAATACACATGAAACCTCCTACACAACCCGTAGGAGTAGGCAAACTGCAAACTAAAACTGTGTACAAATAAAAAGAAAGACCACTAATTAGCTCCCACTTGTAGCATAGCAAGGCGCTTGAAGCAGCCATCACCATGGTACATACACACCCTGCCAACTGCCACCCAAACCTGAGCAGCAATCAACCACCACTCCTCCACAGCATGAGAGAAATATACTGTTAACAGCCTCAGGTAACTACGGATTAAGGAATTACCACACCACCGAACCACGACATAAACCACAACCAGCCATGGATTGAAATTACTACCTCCGTAATGAAGATCGTAAAGCAGCAGAAATAACAAGCACACTGTATAAGACCTCCCCACACTCGGCCCACAGTAAAAAATATTCTTACACTCCATATAGAACCTCACACCACTTGGCCCACACCTCACATGATTTCTCAATAGAACAAGATGGATAGTATACTTGAAAGCTCCATAAACCTGCATAAAACATATATAATATATAATAAATGTTAGAGCAAAACATGTGTACTGTCTCTCTTCACTCAACCCACAGTGGCAGAGAATACTTTGCTTGCTCACATCACTCAACCCTCCAATCAGCCACTTCAATGATATAGGATTCATCATAACCTGATAAGAAAGGAAAGAACCTACAAAAGAACACCCAATTAGTAAAACCCCACAATATATGCTCACCATCACTCGACCCTAATTGTATGTGAACTCACACCACTCATTCTCCTGCCATCTACAGTAGCATTGGTCGACTGCATAATTTTGTAGGGAAGATTCCATTTCTCCAAAAACCAGTGATCACCTGCAGAAGATTTAATGTTTTCCAAAGAAAGAAGCCTACCCCTAACCATTTGGATAATAGAGTTAGTAACAACCTCTTCAGGTTTGTGGACCTTACTAAAGGTTCTACTATTCCTCTCCATCCAAATGTGGTAGACAGTGCAGAGAAAAGACAACTTCAGAATCAGCACTTTCAAGGAATTACCACTGGTAGATTTAGTAGCAAACTCAACAGTGCCCAACCAAGACAGAAAAGGCCAGTTAGCATTACATTTGGCAAGCATGCCACCCCAAACCCTAGAGGAAAATATACACCTGAAAAAGAGATGGGAGTGATTCTCCTCAGGAGCTTGACAGAAAGGGCAACAAGGATTAGGGACAAGACCAAAAGATTGAAGCTTATCACCAGTATTAAGTCTCTCGTTAATGGCCAACCAAACAATAAAACTAACCCTAGGAATTAAAGGGGGGGCCCAGATAAGTTTAGACCAAGGGACTTTAGGCCCTTTTTCCCTCCACCAATCCCAAACTGACTGGATAGAAAAGTACCATCAGCAGTCAAGCTCCACACCGGAGTGTCAGAAGAGCCCGGAGAAGGTAAGAGAGATGAAGGAGTAGAGGAGATCCACTCCTTAATCTCCCAAGAGTTAGAAACAGGCCACTTCCAAGAACAATTAGAGACTATAGAGCTAACCTTGGAACTGTCAGGAAGATTAGTATCATAAAGGATCCTAGGCCCAAACCTCTGCCAAAGAGAACCTAAAGGGTGCCAGTTGTCATGCCAAAGAAACACATTGTCACCATTACCAGTCTTAAATTTGATGAGAGGATAAATTAAGTTCCTGAGAGACAAAATTTTACTCCAAACCCAAGAAGGATCACTAGGGGTCTTAACGGACCAGAAACTCCTACCTTTGAGCAAGTAAGACTTAACCCATTGGCACTACATAGAGCAATCCCGGCCCGAAAACAAATACCAAACATGTTTGGCTATAGCAGCCTTGTTCCAGATTGCCAGGTCCTTAAAGCCAAGGCCACCTTCATTTTTATTTCTGCAGATATACTTCCAAGCAATCTTAGCACTATGCTTTTTCAGCTCAACCCCAGACCAAAAAAAGGATCTAAGAATACTCTCAATATCGCTAACAATCTTCTTAGGAAGGATAAAAAGAGAGGACCAATACACCTGCATTGAAAACAGGATAGACTTTATGAGTTGGGCTCTACCAGCATAAGAGAGCAGTTTATTGGTCCAACTTTTGATCCTCATGGTAATTCTCTCAACCAGAATATGGCAATCGGACACTTTAAGCTTAGTAGTGATTAAAGGCACACCAAGGTATCTAATCGGGAGGGAGCCCTCGGTAAATTTTGCAATCTGAAGGATTTCCTCTCTAAGCTGTATACTACAACCCGAGAAGAAAATGTTACTCTTACTAGGATTAGGAGTGAGGCCCGACAGATTCCTAAATTCCTCCAAACCCTGCATGATAAGATTAACAGTACCAGGGTCCCCTTTGCTAAAAATCATCAGATCATCAGCAAAACATAAATTGACAATTTTGGTTTTCTCACATCTCCAGTGGAATTTGAACAGGGGACTCCTAGATTTCTCAGCCAAAATCCTAGCAAGGACCTCCATAGCCACCACAAAAAGATACAGGGACATAGGGTCCCCTTGTCTTAACCCCCGAGCCCCTTTAAAATACCCCTGAAGGCTCCCATTAATACAGACCGAAAAAGAAGGGCTCGTGATACAAGCCTTTATCCAAGTAATCATGCAAGGAGGGAAAGCCATAGCTGTAAGAGTATCAATAATAAATTCCCACCTCACAGTATCATAAGCCTTCATAATGTCCACTTTCATGGCACACTTAGGAGTAAGAGACTTCCTATGGTAACCTCTCATAATCTCTTGGGACAGGAAAATATTGTCCGAGATCCTTCTACCTTGGACAAAAGCAGATTGCACAGGATCAATCAGATCAGGGAGGGCCAATTTAAGTCTATTAGCTATGATCTTAGCAATGCATTTGTAGATGGTGTTACAACAAGAAATGGGTCTATAGTCACCAACATGCATAGGATTGGGAACTTTAGGAATGAGAGCAATGATGGTACTATTGACCTCAGAAAGAAGTTTACCAGTGTCAAAGAATGACTTGATGGCTAATGTGACATCCTTACCAACTATATCCCAAGAGTTTTTAAAGAACCCAGCGGAATACCCATCAGGACCGGGGGCTTTATTGGCTTTTAAAGTCCAAAAAACCTCCTTGATTTCAGTCTCAGAAATAGGTTTAGACATCAAATCATATTGAGAAGGAGAGACTTTTTTATGCACCAAAGATTGAATTCTCTCAAAGCCATTATACTGATCCACAAAGGGAGTACCAAATAACTTTGTATAGAAATTGACAAAAGAGGTGTGGATATCAAAACTATTAGTAGACCTAGTACCATCACCCATGTCAACACTCAAAATTTTCCCTCTGTTGATATTGCTCTTCATAGACCTAAAAAAGAATTTGCTATTTCTGTCCCCAAGGCCAAGCCATTGCACTCTGGATTTTTGAAGGGCAAGACTTTCTTCTAACTTACTAAGCTCAATGTATTTTTTCAACTCTTCTCTCTCCTGAACTTGCAGCCCATTGTTCACAGGATCTTTATCCAGCTTATACTGAATCAGATCCAAATTAGCCTTAGCATTCTGAACACGAGTAGATATATCACTAAAATCCTTCTTGTTCAAAAGCTTAAGGCTAATTTTAAGTTGCCTAAGTTTTTGACAGACTCTAAACATAGGAACGCCCCGGATATACTACCCCCAAGTGTTAGAAACCGTACTCAGAAAATCTGGGTGTTGAGACCAGAAATCAAAGTATTTGAAGGGTTTCTTGAAGGAGCTCTTAGAAGCATTGATATTGACCACAGCAGGGGAATGGTCAGAAATGCCAAATGGAAGAAAGTTGGCAGTAGCCTCAGGAAATTTGTCTAGCCAAGCCTCATTAACCAGGACTCTATCAATTTTAGTAGCAATATAAGCCCCTTCACTCCTTTTGTTGGCCCATGTGAATTGGCAACCACCATAAGATAGGTCAGCCAACTCAGAGGCATTCACATAAGAATTAAATTCCTCATTTTCATTTGTCCAATTAGAAGTCCCCCAAATTTTTTCCTGCTGGTATCTAATAGCATTAAAATCACCCAGAAAAACACAAGGAGCTTTGGATTTAACATGAGAGATATCATACATAGATTCAAAAAAAACCTTTCTCAGAGTGTGCTTATTTTCAGCATAGACAAAAGTTGCATAAAATATTTCATTGGAAGCCAATTCAACAACTTTACACAAAATATGCTGATCAGACATAGAAAGCATTTGAACATCACAAAAAACATTGTTCTAGCACACCCAGACTCTACCAGTTTTAGTTGGTTGTGAATTAGAGAGCATGGACCATTGACCAAAACATTTAACACAAATACTGCTCTCATTTAACTGTTTTATTTTAGTTTCCAAAACCCCCATGACATGAATATTTTCTTTAAGCACAAAGTTTTTAACTTCTTTTTGTTTAGAAGGATCATTCAATCCTCTAACATTCCAGGAAGCAATTTTGACATGCATAGGGACATAAAAAGAGAGAGTGACATAATCCACAACCAACTAAAACTGAATTACCTCTTCTTCTTCCTCTGGCTGCTACTACCTTTGCCAGAGGATTTATTCACCTGCTGGGATGGGGTAGCAGAGCTAGCATACACCTTTCCAGCCTTAGTTTCCTTTATTACTGTGTCCACCACTTCTGCAGAAACTGGAGCCACTATTTTTGCAATCTCAAAGATCCTCTTTTGAAACCTATCCACATCGCTGCTTTCAGAACTATGCTCTTCCCCGGATAAACTCTTATCACCCGAAGTCTTCTGAGTATCAAGGGATTGATCAGATGAGTCCACCCTTATAGTTGCAGGTTCAGTAGTTGGAGTTTCTTGATTTTCCACCACTGCAGACAAAGGTACAGAAACTGGGTCTGGGTCTGCCTCCACTTCTGGAATAGTTTCCAACTCAGGTTCACCCACCTTCCTCTTCCCCTTAGCTTGAACAGTGGTCCAGCCTTCTTCCTGAATAGTGATGTTTTCCTCAGATGTCTTCTGCAGGGATATCAAATGAGCCACTTGTTTAGACACGCACTTTTCAGTGCTATGTCCAAATATTTGATAGTGTTGACACCGGGATGGCAGTCCCTGATATTCAGCTCGGATTAGAACAGCATCATCAGCATGCCTAATTTGGAAGTAGGTTGGCAGTTTTGAGGTGGCCTCAATTTCCACGCAGACTCTAGCAAATGCCACCCTACTACCCCGCGCCGTAAGCTGGTCCATGAAAATGGGGTTACCAATAGCACTGGCAATCCTACTCAAACCATCAGGATCCCAATATTCCAAAGGAATATTAAAAAATTTCACCCAGACAGGGATTTTGGTTGATTTATCTTTTGTTAGTTTCATCATCCTTTTCCACTGTTTCAGAATAAGGAGATAGCCACCTATATACCACGGGCCTCCTTCAAGAACTTCTCTGCAACAATCAGGAGTGTCGAAAATGAAGAACATAAATCCATCCCCATTAGTTAAAACCTCCTTGAGGCCCTTAGCTTTCCACAGTCCAAAAGCACTATTACGCAGATAGTTGTAACCCACCCCCTTGTCAACAAAATAACCCACAAGGCAGGAGTCCCATTTCTCAAGCGGATCAGTACACGAAGGCATATTCACAACAACACTATCCTCAACAGTAGTAGGAGGGATATACCTGAGCTTGATATTTGAGCGGGTTGATGCAGCCGTGATGTTTTCCCAAGAGCATTGTTCTGGGCCCACATGCTCGATGGACCTGTTCCCAGCGGCACCACCGCGACCTCCTCTCCCCCCACGATAACTTCTGCCCCCCTGAACGGCTCTTAATTTCCAAATAGATCGTTTAGGTATATTGGTTTCTTGAATGAACATCAATTGTTTATTTTATGCAACTTCCATTTTTATTTTTATTCAATTTCCGTTTTTATCCAATTTCCTTTTCTATTCAACTTCCTTTTTTGTTTAATTTCCAAATAGATCGTTAAGCTAAATTGGTTTCTTGAATGAACTGCCATTGTGAATTTTATGCAACTTGCATTTTTAATTTTATTCAACTTCCATTTTTATTCAATTTCCATTTCTACTCAACTTCCTTTTTTATTTAATTTCTAAATAGATCGTTAAGGTATAGTGGTTTCCTTAATGAACTTCCATTTTTAATTTTAAGCAACTTCCATTTTTATTTTTTTCAACTTCAATTTTTATTCAATTTACTTTTCTTTCAACTTCGTTTGTAATATAATTTCCAAATAGATCGTTAAGGTATAGTGGTTTGTTGAATGAACTTCCATTTTTATTTTTATTCAACTTCCATTTTGATTTAATTTTGCAAATAGTTCGTTAACGTATAGTGGTTTCTTAAATGAACTACCATTGTTAATTTTATGCAACTTCCATTTTTATTTTTATTCAACTTACATTTTATTCAATTTCCTTTTCTATTCAACTTTCTTTTTTACTTAATTTCCAAATAGATCGTTAAGATATAGTGGTTTCTTGAATGAACTTCCATTTTTATTTTTATTCAACTTCCTTTTTTATTCAATTTATTTTTCTATTCAGCTTCCTTTTTTATTTAATTTAGAAAAATAAATTGAATAAAAAAGGAAGTTGAATAAAAATAAAAATGGAAGTTGCATAAAATTATAAATAGAAGTTCATTCAAGAAACCACGGTATCTTAACGATCTATTTGGAAATTCGATAAAAATGGAAGTTGAATAGAAAAGGAAATTGAAAAAAATGGAAATTGAATAAAATTAAAAATGGAAATTGCATAAAACTAAAAATTAAAGTTTATTCAAGAAACCATCATACCTTAACGATCTATTTGAAAATAAAATAAAAAAGGATGTTGAATCGGAAAGCAAATTGAATAAAAATGGAAGTTGAATAAAAATAAAAATGGAAGTTGCATAAAATTAAAAATGGAAGTAGCATAAAATTAAAAATGGAAGTTCATTCAACAATCCACAATACCTTAACGATCTATTTGGAAATTGAATAAAAAAAGGAAGTTGAATAGAAAAGTAAATTGAATAAAAATGCAAGTTGCATAAAATTAATAATAGAAGTTCATTCATGAAACCATTATACCTTAGTGATCAATTGGGAAATTAAATAAAAAAGGAAGTGGAATAGAAAAGGAAATTGAATAAAAATGGAAGTTGAATAAAAATAAAAATGGAAGTTGCATGAAATTAAAAATGGAAGTTCATTCAATAAACCACTATACCTTAACGATCTATTTGGAAATTGAATAAAAAAAGGAAGTTGAATAGAAAAGTAAATTGAATAAAAATGGAAGTTTAATAAAAATAAAAATGCAAGTTGCATAAAATTAATAATGGAAGTTGATTCAAGAAACCATTATACCTTAGCGATCAATTGGGAAATTAAATAAAAAACCATCCAGATAACAACTAATATATCCTAAGTTTGAAACCCAATTGGTCTCACTTGATTTGCTTATCAAAATAATTATTTACAATTAATTATATCTAAACTGGTTGTTTTCTGCAGCACTTTAAAAAAATTGATGGTTCTCTTAGTATACATGGGCAATCAATGCAAGGGCAAAAATGTAAGAAACTAGACTCATAACCGATTCTACTGACACTAATTTGGTAATTTTTGGATTTATACCCAAAGAGAACGACACTCCCAAATTTACGATTTTAAACCAAATTTTTGGACAGATTTGAACGCATCAGTTTATATGGATTTCGACTCCCAAAATTTATGAAAAACTTTAGATATGCAACCCAATATGTAATTAATCTATTGTAAAAATTTCAGTTCAAAATTCATTCGTTTGATATGGTTTCTTGATTTTTAAATTTTGTGATTCTGTGCAGAATTTTTGGACTAAGAATTATGCCCATTATTTATGCATGAATTTAACTCCTCAGAATTATTAACCGTATATATGTATACAAAATACATAAACCTACAACCTCTCCATCAATGAACTAAATAATAATAGAATGAGGATAAAGAACAAAAACAAAGAGAAGAAGGAAGATAGAGACCTACCACACACCCAAAAGTTCTTCCTTGTTTGCAACCCCCTTTTTTTTTTTTTTTTTTTCTTTTCTCCCAACCTCTCTCTTCCTATGGCGGTTGGTCCTTGTAGGTGGGGAAGTCAAAAGACGGTTCGGTGATGGTGGCGGACGATGTCGGCTACTACGGAAGAGAAAAAAACATAATCTCATTAGAAAAAAGATAGCGTAAAGTTTAAATATTGGTAGCAGTAGAATCGTAAATCTATCGCACATCATTCATAATCTAATTAGAAAAAAGATAGTGTAAAGTTTAAATATTGGTAGTAGTATAATTGTAACTTATCCCATATCGTTTAAAAACAATGCATAATGTTTGAATATAAGGGGTGATTGAGACATCTAATGATTGCCGAGCTAAGTAGCGTTAGCTTATGACTCAAGCGAGGGCACCAAAGTGGTTGGATGATGGTAAAGTTGATAGATGGCTTCAACGCTTGAACTCAAGTTGTAGCCAGCATAGTTGAACTCAGGCTAGACTAGTGAACCTGTAGGTTCCCTAGCTATTACTTTAGTTTAAGTCATTGGACAATCACTTTTTTTTTTCTTTTTTTTTTTTTTTTTTTACGTGTGGTAAAATAAAAAATTAATATTGTGATGATCACGGATGGACTTTTATTTTTCATGTATAAAATAAATAAATTTGTATTGTTATGATCATGGATGGATCTTGAAAATTTGAAAATCTAAATATACTTTCGCACCCTGTGGATCAGTCCTTGGTGATGATTACAAAACATAAAAATGATGATTTTTTCTATTTCAATCAATAACATTTGATGGGGTTGGCAACTAACCAAAAAAAAAACTATTTTTTTTTTCTTTTGAATATTGTATTTTTTAAATTTGCGTCAAAGATTTTACATTTTTTGTGTATCTGGTGTAGAATGATCTAAAAACATCACCAACTTATTTTCACTTTTATTTTTAATGAATTGTTTTTCATTTTTTTTATAACTTATTTGGTCCATATAGTCGCGTAGATTCTAAAACGCAAACTTTTTTCAAAAAAAGTTCATCAAAAATGAACAAAAAAAAAAAAAGAAAACCATAAGTTCACGGCCCAACCCAGATCTGTTCCTTAGTGCCCAATGTCACCAAACACAGTGGAACAATTTCCCTGGACTAAAATACACAGATGGTCCCAATAATCAATACACATCAGTATCGCAAAGCATGGTACTTCACCATTATAGACATGAAACCAAAACTAATTGTTTACAGTATGCTAAGTTACATGTTTTACAAATAATTTGATTCCATTGATAATATAATAGTTTTATCAAAACGGTTTAGTCTTGAAACAACAATTTAACTTTCCAACAGTTGAAGGTAGGGGAACATTTATAAAAATATATAGCATGAAACTACTCACCTGAAAACAAAATAATATAATCCTTGAATAGAGTATGAAAGTCCAACTAGTGCCCTGAACCAAGTATGAAGACTACACGTCACTACTAATTTAAAAATACTAAAGATATAAATAAATTAAAAATACTAAAGATATAAATAAATTAAGTATCCCGCACTAAAGCGCACTAACACAGCTTAACCCCACTCATCGTTACTCTTAAATAATAACTAAGTTCATGTTCTTCAAGTTCTAACATTACCCAAGACATGGGTTCAAATTGAAACTTAATTAAAAGTAACTTTAAGATAAAACAGAGTTTTAAACAAACTTCTCCAATCTATTCGCTAACTTTGAAAATTACAAAACCCACTCCACGCTATTTGAAAAATTCCAAAACCATCCAGATAACAACTAATATATCTTAAGTTTGAACTATAAGTTTGGAGTTCTGATGATATTGAAGGTAAAGCATTCCTAGCACCAGCATCAACAAGCTACACCCCATTCATCACTGTATCGACATGGACTGTGTTGCCATCTTCGAGAAATTTACCATTTACTGGAGTTCTCAGCCTCTGAACAAACAAAAACAAAAAATTTCAGTGCCATATTTAAAAACAAAAGAACAAGAAGGTAAAAGAAAGTTATTGATTCTATTCACCCAAAAAGTTATTGATTCATTATATACCCGATCTATAGGATCCCTAGAGTTTCCATTTAAGAGCTTGTGATTCTCTTCTTTTGTCCGTCCATCCTTGCTCAGCGGTAGCAGAAATGACGCACTACGATCAGGTAATTCTGCATAAGACAACTCAAAGTCAATACTAGTGTTTAAAATGCAGGGCTAAAAGGAAAAGATGGAATTAAAGCCAAGGAATGGGATGTGAAATGGGAGTTGTACAAATGCTAACCTGGCAACTTGTGGTCAATGAAGTACACCACCAAATTAACAATGTACCTATAACACAGAATCATATTGTTGAACTACATCAGAGAAATATCATAAACATATTGGTTCAAAGATATATAAATTGACGTGAAATATTATCACTCTACCATGCCACAACAACATCAACCGTGTAATGTTTGCGGGTTGCTACAATCAACAAGCTCTGGATCACAATAGTAAACCAAGCACACTGCTTTATGAACCTGCATATGTAAATTTCATTAAATCAGAATGTGTATATATATAAACACCTAGGAGAGGCAATTTCATTAGAATCGACAGAATACTGAACTTGAAATCATTTTTTTTTTTAACTCAGCCCAAGCTTTTGAGTAAATTGCCAAAATGATCAACCCTTGAGAGTTTTGGAATCTTCCATATTTTTTCATCATTTTTGCGAGATTTCAACAGAAGCAAACCAAAAAAAAGGCTAAAAACCATGTCAAAATTTGTTTTTTTTTAATCAAACTTTCCATTTTATGCCAAGAATTTTTTTCATAATTTTGTTAATTGTGCATGTGAATGGGTTAAGCAAGGATCAAATTTTAAACCATGTCAAAACTTGCATCAAACACAAGGGATAGATGATAGAAACCCAGGGATCCATGTACCAGAAATAAAAATGTACATATATGAACTCAGGGCAGACAAATCCTAATTATAATTGACAAACCCCAAATCCCAACAGTATCCTTGTCAACATTTTCCTCCAAATGATGCCTATATATATGAAATAATATCAAGAAAATAGGTTTTCCATTAATAGTGGGATTCAAGAGAGGTGAGAAGGAAGAGAAAACAAGATGCCAAGGCCTTAAACCTAAACAAATAACTTCTCTTGAGTTGAAATCTTTTAACCGAGAACAACCAATGAAAATGCAGGCACAAGAATTGTGTTGAGTCTATAGAGCTAACCAAAAATTGCACCCATAAGTATTGCGCTAATCACCAGATGCCCTACATATCCAAATAAACAATTCCCTTTCTATCTCACTACACAAAATAAACACTTATCTTTCTGTCCCACTTCATGGAGATATTATTTGAGAAAACAATCTGTCCAATTAACAAAGCATAACAGGTTGAACTGTCTCAAAATTTTCACTCAACTCTCAATTCTTCAAGTGCCTCCTTAACATCTTGATAAGCAACTAGTTCTCTGGCTTCTGATGTAGAAGCTACTGTATTAGCCACTGTGTTGGCTACTGTAGATATAACATCTTCTGTAGGAGCAGTAGACATAAAGTTGTATGATGACCATAAATGTATAATTAAAATAAAATAGAACTAACTATAATCAACATTAAACTTGGCTCTGATACCAATAATGGTGCTTGACACAGGGTAAAGCTAGCACGTCTGTCAACGACTTATGAGAATGACCTAACCGCAATCACTGCTACTGGTCTAACCTCTACGCGACTTGGGTGACGTCCCACTAACCCTAACACTGTTCTACCCATTATTAAGCACTTAACCAGGAATAGTATTCATCATAGTTTTATTTTATTTTATCCTAATTATGACATTTATGGTCTCATGATCTACTGTTCCGGTGGGGGAGGCCTAACGGCCTTAGCTATAGCCAAGAGGTAAAATGATTAGCTCCAGTATCCACTGCACAAGAGAATATAGTTAGATAATCACACATGTATGTTCACAATCACTTAACCCTCTTATAGTGATCTCACCACACTCAGCAGCCCTCCCATTTCTGTAGCATGGGGCTTCAAGATTGTGTCGGGCAGATTCCACTGAGTCAAATACCAATTATCACCTGTAGATCTAGATAAATTTGTGATAGAGAGAAGTCGACCTCTAATCATATGTATGATAGATTTAATAATCACCACTTCAGGTTTGAGTTCTTTATAAAAGATTCTATTGTTCCTCTCAAGCCAGATATGGTAAACAGAGCACAGTAATGTGAGCTTAAGAATTATGGATCTCAAAGACTTGCCTTTGGTTTCAGTGACAGCAAGATTCAGAATGTGTGGCCATTGGAGACTAGGCCAATTAACATTGCACTTATCTTTAAGAGTCTCCCAGATCCTAGCAGTAAAGATGCAATCAAAAAATAAATGGGAATGGCTCTCAGTAGAGTGTTGACAGAAAGGGCAGTTTGGGCTAGATGATAGACCAAACAACTGCAAGCGATCCACATTATTTAATCGCTCTTGGATAGCCATCCACACAATAAAACTAACTCTAGTTATCATATGTGGCCCCCAAAGAAGGTTATGCAGGCCACAGTGTCAAATTTGGTTCTCTAGTAATTCCAGGCAGATTTAATAGAGAAGACACCATCCGGGTTTAATTGCCAAAAAGGTTGGTCACTTCTCGAAGAGTTAGGTTTACAGCTACTAGGAGTAGCTAAGATTAATTCCCTAATCTCCCAAGAATTAGGAAGAGTTAAGCTACAATTACTCAGAATTTTTTTTGTTAGAGGCTAAGCAACGTTAGTTTGAGTTAAACTTGCCCTATGCGATCCCGGTTGTCCTTTTACTGTTCTGTTGTATTCCGGACTCAGTTCCGTGAAGTTGGTAGTTGTATCTATCTTGTTGTCATCCTTAAATTCCGTTTGTTTGAGTTATAGGATGTGTTGGGCTTGTTTCGAACAGGTGGGTTGAACCTTGGGCTGAAATCTTGTTGCCAAGTTTTTGGTCGTCCCGCTCGAGCGGGTCTTGTTGCGCTCGAGCGGATATTGCACACTCCCATTTTTTCGTGTTCCTGCAAAAACTTTTGCAGGTGTGATTTTTACACTCGAGCGGGTTTTTGTACGCTCGAGCGGGTACTTTAGCGCTCGAGCGGGTAGTACCTTTTTGGTGTAAGTTCTGGGAGGGGGAAATCTACGCTCGAGCGGACTGGTTTTCGAGCTCGAGCGGATGTGCTTTATTCTTGTGTCTTGGCGCTCGAGCGGACCTAGTTTTTGTTCTTGACGCTCGAGCGTTGTGTTTTCCGCTCGAGCGGAAATGTCGTATATCAGTTGGCTGTGGGGCAGTTTTAAATCACTTTTTCTCATTCTTTCTCTCTCTTACTTTTTCAAAAAAGCCATTTGAGAGCTTCTCTCTCTAGAATCTTGCCTTCTCTCTAGGTATTGATCTAGCAAGAGTTGTCTCCTCACCTTTGGCCTTTACAAAAAAGTTGTTGATCGTCGAGGGCTATCTTTTGATCCGAGAAACTCGTGGTTTGGAGCAATTTTGTTTTCACCATCTTCTTCGTTGGGTGTCATCTTTTGAGGTAGGGATTCCTACTCACTCTTATGGGTTTTGACATAGATTTTGAGCTTATTGTTTAAATGGTTGATTTTGGGACTTAGGGTTTCAAAATGTGTTAAAGGGGGTTTTGTGATTTTGGGCTCATAATATGTACTTTGGGTTTCAAAATGATGATATAGTTGTTGGTTGGTGATATTGGAACCTTTGGGTTGATATTGAGAGTTGGGGTAAAAGCCCTAATTTGTTGTTTAAAATTAATTGGTATAATTAATTTGGAAAAATTGTAGCTATGTGGAATTGAGATGGAAATAATGAAATTGATTCATTATGTGGTTGAATAGTGGAGTTGGATTTATAAATTGCTCATTTTTGAAAACAGTGATATTTTATCTGTTGGAGCTTTTATTATTTGTTTAGAAATAATGGCTTGGGCTACCGATGGAGGGTAGTTTTGATTGTTGTAGACAATGCATGATGATTAGGCAAACTAAAACTAATCAATTGGATATGTCATAGAGTATGACGGTTGATAGAATACATTAACGTTATGTATTGATTGATTGTGTATATGACCTTTGTGTATATACATTGTGTGTGTGGGAGGAGATAGGGGAAGTACTCCACGATTTAGGGGAAGATAGGGGATGGACCTCTAAACCGGATGTTGTTTGGGAGGAGATAGGGGATGGACTCCAGTGATACAGCTCATATGCTTGTCAGATAATGTGTTGATATAGCTCATATGCTTATCTTTGGAAGTGTTGATACAGCTCATATGCTTGTCATTGGAAGTGTTGATATAGCTAATATGCATATCTATTGAAATGTGGATATAGTTTGTATAATTATCTGTTGAGATGTTGATACAACTAGTATGTTTATCTATTGTAAAAATGGAAAATGTTAATATAAGTCATTGTCTCATATAAATTGTTGGCCAGGTTCTGAGCCATTGATGTATGTAACGCCCTCAAAAATATACCCATTATACATATATCATAGACATGCATTATTTAAAGAAAACACTTTAATAATTCATTATAATATCCATCAGAGTCTTACTAAACAAAAGCATTACATGTAACGTCAAAGTAAATGCCCTACCGGCTTACATCTTTCCAAGCCAACACTTGGACACAAAGTATGAGTTCTAACTCAAATATAAATAAAGCCCTAGGCTTGAGTGTTTACATGTACTAACAATGAAAAACAAATAACTAAAAATAGTCTTCAAAATCCAAGTCCTTCCAAGCTAAGTCCTTGGAGGTAGCTTATCACCTGAACCTGAAAATGATGTTCCCATAAAGGGTGAGCCACAGCCCAGTAGAAATATACTAAACCACATATAAGCAATGAATAAAGCAATAGCATTCAACAGATGGTTAACCAAGATAATCAATTACTTCATTTTACAGTCTCATGACACTATTGTCTAAGACACGTTTTACTTTCCAATTTTATCAACAAGGCTCAGAACCTGGTCAAACTTATAACAGTGAATTACATATATCATATTCACATCCTTCCAATATCAACAACAAATGAGACTCAAGCTCAAATCAAAACACTTCATACTTCCAGATTGATACACATTTTAGTGCTGTATCAATAAAACACTTCTATATAAATAAGCACACATAAAAGTGATGCTAATGGAGTCCATCCCCTATCTCCTCCCAAACAAAATCCAGTTTAGAGGTCCATCCCCTATCTTCCCCTAAACCGTGGAGTACATCCCCTATCTCCTCCCACACAAAACAATGTATGCAAATGCAATGCTCAATCAATACACGTATTTTCTGTATCAATGCAATAGTCAAAATTAATGACTTAACCAATGTGATTAGTTTCAGTTATTCCTAATCCACATGCAATGTCTACAACAATCACGACTATCCTCCACCGATAGCCCAAGACAGTTATTTCTAAACTGAAAATAACTATGTCAACAATTCAATAGACAAATGATTCAAATTATCCAACTACGCCATTTAATCAATGAATTCCCCAATTCCATGAATTTAACCATTTTTTCCCAATTCCATGAATTAATTATACAAATTAACTTAATAATACAACTAGGGTTTTTCCCAAAATTTACCAAAGTATCCCCAACATATCAAAATACCAAAACTTAGAACAAAACCTATAAAATGGAGTAGGAAATCCCTACCTCGAAGAAAACAACCCAAATGGTGAAGACAGAGATGAGTGCCCAAATACTAATGTGCTCCAAGTCGCCAAATGTTCAGATTAAATGAAAGCCCTCGACTCCCTCTATATTTTTAATAAAGCAACTAGGGTAGAAACACCCTCTAAATAGATCAAATCTAAGAAAGAAGGTGAGGAGGGAGAGAGAGAATTCGGACCTAGGGTTTGGAATCAAAAGAAGATGAAAAAGACTGATCAAATCCCGCTGCTGTGTATATAAACTGGACAGGCTCGCTCGAGTGAAGACTTGGTCGCTCGAGCGACCAGACACAGAGAAGCTACGCTCGAGCCAAGGAAGCCTTGCTCGAGCCAACAATCCATAAGCTCGCTCGAGCGAAAGAAAACTCGATCGAGGGAAGAACTCAAACCCTCAGGTCTGTAACCAGACACACGCTCGAGCGAAGGAACTATCGCTCGAGCGAAGAACGAACTAACTCGCTCGAGCGAAGAAAAGCTCGCTCGAGCCAAGAATGCACAGCTATAGGTCCTAAATCAGACGCAATCCTCTCGCTCGAGCTACCCAACCCCGGCTCAAGCGAAGAACCAAAAATAACAGCTCGCTCGAGCGACAAACTCCTCGCTCGAGCGAAGATCCAAAATTCTAGACAACAACACTTGGTTTTTAAACCCAACCAACCTGAAACAAACCTGCCCAACACATCCTATAAGTCCAAATGAGAAAATAAGGGACAACAACAACAATTATACAATGACAGAATCTACAGAACCTAAGTCCAGATACAATAATCAAATGGGAGAAGACCGGGGTCGCTATAACCTCCCCCCCTTCAAGGAATTTCGTCCCCGAAATTAAGCATAAGTTTTTGAAAACAGATTCTTTTTTTTTTTACAATTCATTAGTAAACATCTTGACCCAAAACTGGTCATTTCATCTCTTTATCAAGAGGCATCTCACATTAAATATATAACACAACATATATCTCAACCTGAATCATTATTATGCATTATTCCTTTCAATGTTAACAATTCCCATATCATATTCAATCGCATGATATATACAACCTATTCAACAATGTACTCAACAGATGCAATATTACACTAAACTTCTATAATGAAGCAAGTTTCAAGATACACCCATTTACTAATACAAACTCAATGTTTTACAACTTAAGACATATATAAAGCTCTTAAGTTCAACAATATAACAGAATCTAATTATAAGATTACAAATCAACAAACATGTCCGGATATTTCTAGCGGACTTCCAACTCACGTTCCCAAGTGGCTTCCTCCACTCCGTGGTGTTTCCACAAAACTTTGACCAAAGGGATGGTTTTGTCTCGCAAAACTTGATCCCGCCTATCCAAGACCCGAACCGGTCTCTCCTCATACAAAACATCCTCATCAATCACTAAATCAGTCCAATCCAACACATGTGATGGATCCGGCTCATACTTCCGAAGCATACTCACATGAAACACGTCATGTACTCCGGACAACTGCGGTGGTAAAGCTAAACGGTAAGCAGCCTCGCCAATCCTCTCAAGGATCTCAAATGGACCAATGAACCGAGGGGACAACTTCCCGCTCTTCCCAAATCTCATCAAACCCCGTCTAGGTGATATCTTCAGAAAAACATGATCACCCACCTCAAACACCAAAGATCTCCTCCTACGGTCGGCATAAGATTTCTGACGACTCTGTGCTGTAACAAGTCTCTTACGAATAAGCTCAACTTTCTCCGTCGTTTCCCACACCAACTCCGGATCCAACAGAGGTGCATCACCCACCTCGGCCCAACACACAGGAGATCTACACTGTTGGCCATACAAGGCCTCAAACGGTGCCATACCGATACTAGACTGGAAACTGTTGTTGTAGGCAAACTCCACCAACGGCAAGTGCCTCTCCCATGACCCACTAAAGTCTAGAACACAACCCCGAAGCATATCCTCAAGGATCTGAATAGTACGCTCGGACTGCCCGTCAGTCTGAGGATGGTAAGCCGTGCTAAAGGTCAACTTAATGCCTAAGGCACGCTGCAAACTCTGCCACAACCTGGCAGTAAAACGAGGATCTCTATCTGAGACGATCGTCACTGGAACCCCGTGTAACCTCACTATATCCCGAATGTACAAGTCGGCAAGATGATCTACCGAATCTCTCACGCGCATAGGAATGAAGTGCGCCGACTTAGTCAACCGGTCTACAACCACCCAAATAGTATCACTACCCCGCTGAGTCCTCGGAAGACCCACAACGAAGTCCATAGTGACGTGTTCCCACTTCCACTCGGCAATAGGCAAGGGTTGCAACAAACCCGCTGGCCTCTGATGTTCGGCTTTCACTTGCTGACAAGTAAGGCACTTAGATACGAAAGCTGCCACATCTTTCTTCATACCCCGCCACCAGAACTGGCGACCCAAATCCCGATACATCTTAGTGCCTCCCGGATGCACCGCAAGGCGTGAATGATGAAAAACTCCGAGTACCTCCTCTGGACAAGACTCTGGCACAAACAGACGGTCTCGGTATCTCACACTGAGGTCGGGATACACTGCCAAACCCTTCTCAACCTTCCCACCAGAAATCTTCTCACGGAGGGTTTCTACCTCAAGGTCACCCCTCTGAGCCTCTAACACTCGAGTCACGAGTGTAGGTTGTACAACAACAGAAAACAAGGCCGCAGCCTCTACGGATTCGCCCAAAAGTAAGTCAAACTCCCCAAGTGTACCCAACATCTCCCATTCTCGGATGGCTATACTAGCTATGACACCAACAGGTTTTCTGCTAAGGGCATCGGCCACCACATTGGCCTTTCCCGGATGATAATGCAACTCAAAGTCATAATCCTCTATAAATTCCATCCACCTCCTCTGCCTCAAGTTCAAATCTTTCTGTGTAAACAAATATTTCAGACTCTTATGATCCGAGAACACCTCGAACCTCTCACCATAAAGATAATGCCTCCAAATCTTCAAGGCAAATATCACAGCTGCTAACTCTAGGGTAATTCTGCTCGTGAACTTTCAACTGACGTGAGCCATAGGCAACTACTTTCCCTTCTTGCATTAACACACAACCTAGACCCTCTCGTGAGGCATCACAATAGACTGCATAACCCAACCCTCTCTCTGGAATAATCAATACTGGAGCGGTGGTCAGTCTAACTTTTAACTCCTGGAACGACTTTTCACAAGTCTCACCCCATACAAATTTGACTCCCTTCCGAGTCAGTCTAGTCAATGGTGACGCTAACCTGGAGAAATCTTTCACAAACCGACGGTAATACCCAGCTAATCCCAGAAAACTGCGGATCTGAAACACACTCTTAGGCTGTGCCCAATCCTGCACTGCCTCAACCTTGGATGCATCAACAGACACCCCTTCCCCGGATACCACGTGGCCTAAGAATTTGACTTCCCTCAGCTGGAACTCACACTTCCCAAACTTGGCATACAGCCTATGGGCTCTAAGTAACTCAAGCACCACTCTCAAGTGTTCCTCGTGCTCCTCCTCAGAAGGCGAATAGATAAGGATATCATCCACAAAAACGACTACAAACCGATCCAAGAATTTCCGGAAGATCCGGTTCATCAAATCCATAAAAACTGCCGGTGCATTGGTGAGCCCAAATGGCATCACCAGAAACTCATAGTGGCCATACCGTGTACGGAATGCCGTCTTCGGAATATCCTCCTCCCTGACCCTCAACTGGTGGTAACCCGATCTCAAGTCTATCTTAGAGAAACAACGGGAACCCTTCAACTGGTCAAACAGATCATCTATACGAGGCATAGGGTACTTATTCTTAACCGTAGCCCGATTCAATTTCCGGTAATCTATACAAAGTCTCAAAGCACCACCTTTCTTTTTAACAAAGAGGGCCGGTGCTCCCCACGGCGAAACACTAGGACGTATAAAGCCCTTATCTAGCAACTCCTGGAGCTGAATCTTCAACTCAACTAACTCGGCTGGGGCAAAACGATAAGGTGCCATAGAAATCGGCGCCGTGCCGGGCACTAGGTCAATAGAGAACTCAATCTCTCGATGCGGTGGCAAACCAACAAGATCCTCGGGAAAGACATCCGAGTACTCACAAACCACCCTTGGCAACACAATCTGAGACTCATCATCCTCACTAATCGAAAGGTTAGCAAGTAGACCACTAAGCTCACTCCGTCCTCGTGGAACATACCCCGGTGGCAACACATTACCCACCCGGTCCCCCAGAAAATGAAAATACTCTCCGCTCACGGTACAACAAGTGACCCTCTGGCGGTAGCAATCAATAACTGCCCGGTATGGCGATAACCAGTCCATACCCAAAATAACATCAAAACCTCTCATAGGCATAACTACAAAGGAAAATGGGATTCTATGGTAATCAACCTCTATATCACAACCCCTAACACCGTGTTTCAAAATCAATTCACCCCCAAGAGGTGACACTACACAAATAGGAGATGCTAACTGTGCTAACTCCAACTCCAAAACAGATGCAAATGCAGCAGACACAAAGGAATGAGATGCACCCGTATCAATCAAAACATTAGCAACCGAGTTGCAAAACAAGAAGGTACCTCTCACAACTGATGGTGCCGGTACAAGATCCTGCGCGGTAACAGCGTACACGCGCCCAGACGACCTCTGATCAACCTGCTCACCCCTAGGAGCATAAGATTGCTGCACTGACTGGGACGATGAAGCCCCCTGATTGGCCCTCGAGGCCTGACCCGACTGAGCTGGCTGCTGACCCTGAATCTGCCTCAAACCAGATGCACCAGGTGTGCCACCCAACTGCGGGCAATACCTCTTCATATGCCCTGGCTGACCACATTGATAACACGAGAGTGGCTGGCCTCTACCCTGACTTTGGCTCTGAGATCGAGCCGAAGATGATGCTGCTCTCTGCACTCCTCCCCTCTGAGGACACACTGGAGACTTGTGGCCCAGCTGGCCACACTTGAAGCAGGTAATGTCTCCCTGACTGCCTTTTCCCAAACTGGCACTCGGCACAGGAAAAGTCGATCTAGAAAAGCTACCCTGAGATTGCTGAGGATTAAAACCCTTCTGTCTCCTACCATCACTCTGACCATCCTGACTCCTTTTGGAGCCCTTTTGTCCTTCCTCCTCCTCCTGCATCATAATTTCCATGTGGGCTGCAGCATCAACCATACGCCCATAATCCCAAATCATAGTTCCCCCAACTCTCAACTTGAGGCCACGCCTCAACTTCTTCTCAAACTCAATACAACGGCGTTCCTCAGACGCCACCAACTCAGGTGCAAACCTGGACAAACTAGTAAATGCAGTCTCAAACTCGGCCACTGAAGAACTCGACTGCTTAAGCTGACAAAACTGGTCTCTCAGCTTCTCCCTGACTGCTGGAGATAAGAACTTCTCCTGGAAAGCATTCACAAAAGCCTCCCATGTACCTCCTATACGACCCTTAGTAAACTTCCACCACTGACCCGCATCCCCCTTCAACTGGAAAGATGCCAAGGTCACTTTCAACCCCTCGTCTTCGATGCCAAGCATCTCAAACGTCTTCGTTGTCTGTTCGAGCCATTCATCTGCCTTAAGCGGCTCTTTAGGATCACCCACAAATTCATCCGGGTTAGACCGGAAGAACTCCCTCTTCAGAAAGGAAGGTCCTGCATCCGCAACAACAACCTGAGCTTGATTCTCAGCTCTGAGAATGCCTACTGACTCCCTGAATGCCCCTGCTATCTCTCGGGCTAGAGCGCCCATAGCCTGCTGGCCTACTGGCTCGGCCACATTGGCCTGGCCAATTCCCTCCTGAACTGCCGGAATCTCCTCTGGCACAGGCACCTCCTGCCTACCCGGCCTACCACGCCTACCGCGTCCTCGTCCTCGTCCTCACATCCTAATAAAGGAAGCAAAGACATTAGCACATTAATAAATGTGCTGAAGCTAAACACTCACGTCCTAATGCATTGGACAACAATAATTCATTCTACGTAAGCACATAATCACATAAGCACCTACGAATTTCATTCCCGAATAATGATAGTCCCAATGCGTTACTATAGTTCCGGTTGGAAGCAGCAGTGATCAAGTGCCTTTCCAACAAGACTACTAGAAACTCAAGAGTCCAATCATCATCCCAGAAACTACATTCCATACCCACATAATCACATAAACATGTTATCACATAAGCATATAACGTTACACTAAGTCTCTATCAAACGAGACGAACCCATTGTGATACTAATCACTTCCCACGTACCCAAAGTATTCAAACCCGGTACGCTCTGATACCAAGTTGTAACGCCCTCAAAAATATACCCATTATACATATATCATAGACATGCATTATTTAAAGAAAACACTTTAATAATTCATTATAATATCCATCAAAGTCTTACTAAACAAAAGCATTACATGTAACATCAAAGTAAATGCCCTACCGGCTTACATCTTTCCAAGCCAACACTTGGACACAAAGTATGAGTTCTAACTCAAATATAAATAAAGCCCTAGGCTTGAGTGTTTACATGTACTAACAATGAAAAACAAATAACTAAAAATAGTCTTCAAAATCCAAGTCCTTCCAAGCTAAGTCCTTGGAGGTAGCTTATCACCTGAACCTGAAAATGATGTTCCCATAAAGGGTGAGCCACAACCCAGTAGAAATATACTAAACCACATATAAGCAATGAATAAAGCAATAGCATTCAACAGATGGTTAACCAAGATAATCAATTACTTCATTTTACAGTCTCATGACACTATTGTCTAAGACACGTTTTACTTTCCAATTTTATCAACAAGGCTCAGAACCTGGTCAAACTTATAACAGTGAATTACATATATCATATTCACATCCTTCCAATATCAACAACAAATGAGACTCAAGCTCAAATCAAAACACTTCATACTTCCAGATTGATACACATTTTAGTGCTGTATCAATAAAACACTTCTATATAAATAAGCACACATAAAAGTGATGCTAATGGAGTCCATCCCCTATCTCCTCCCACACAAAACAATGTATGCAAATGCAATGCTCAATCAATACACGTATTTTCTGTATCAATGCAATAGTCAAAATTAATGACTTAACCAATGTGATTAGTTTCAGTTATTCCTAATCCACATGCAATGTCTACAACAATCACGACTATCCTCCACCGATAGCCCAAAACAGTTATTTCTAAACTGAAAATAACTATGTCAACAATTCAATAGACAAATGATTCAAATTATCCAACTACGCCATTTAATCAATGAATTCCCCAATTCCATGAATTAATTATACAAATTAATTTAATAATACAACTAGGGTTTTTCCCAAAATTTACCAAAGTATCCCCAACATATCAAAATACCAAAACTTAGAACAAAACCGATAAAATGGAGTAGGAAATCCCTACCTCGAAGAAAACAACCCAAATGGTGAAGACAGAGATGAGTGCCCAATGTGCTCCAAGTCGCCAAATGTTCAGATTAAATGAAAGCCCTCGACTCCCTCTATATTTTTAATAAAGCAACTAGGGTAGAAACACCCTCTAAATAGATCAAATCTAAGCAAGAAGGTGAGGAGGGAGAGAGAGAATTCGGACCTAGGGTTTGGAATCAAAAGAAGATGAAAAAGACTGATCAAATCCCGCTGCTGTGTATATAAACTGGACAGGCTCGCTCGAGCGAAGACTTGGTCGCTCGAGCGACCAGACACAGAGAAGCTACGCTCGAGCCAAGGATGCCTTGCTCGAGCCAACAACCCATAAGCTCGCTCGAGCGAAAGAAAACTCGATCGAGCGAAGAACTCAAACCCTCAGGTCTGTAACCAGACACACGCTCGAGCGAAGGAACTATCGCTCGAGCGAAGAACGAACTAACTCGCTCGAGCGAAGAAAAGCTCGCTTGAGCCAAGAATGCACAGCTACAGGTCCTAAATCAGACGCAATCCTCTCGCTCGAGCTACCCAACCCCGGCTCAAGCGAAGAACCAAAAATAACAGCTCGCTCGAGCGACAAACTCCTCGCTCGAGCGAAGATCCAAAATTCTGGACAACAACACTTGGTTTCTAAACCCAACCAACCTGAAACAAACCTGCCCAACACATCCTATAAGTCCAAATGAGAAAATAAGGGACAACAACAACAATTATACAATGACAGAATCTACAGAACCTAAGTCCAGATACAATAATCAAATGGGAGAAGACCGGGGTCGCTATAATGTAAATTATGAAATTGATAAGAAATGGAAACTGAAATGAAACATGAACATAGTGGTCATGAAATGAAAATGGGTTATGAACTGGTTTATGGAAGTTGAACATTTATCAATTGCTAATGTCTTAGTCATTGCTCATATTGTGTTTAGCATATCTCTACTAGGCGTTGGCTCACCCTTTATGAGACATTATTTTCAGGTACAGGTAGTACGCCACCTCCAAGGACATAGCTTGGATGATGATGAGAGTTGAAGACTCTTTTTTTTGTTTATTTTGATGTATTACATGTAAATTCAAGCCAAGGGCTTAATATGTATTGAGTTAGTACTCTTCTTTTTGTAACCAAGTGTTAACTTGGAAAGCTGTAAACCCATAGGGCATTTGCTTTTGTTGTTAACATGTAATACAGTTGTAAGAATTACTCTGATGAATAGAAATGGTCGATTTCTTTTGTATCAATGCATGTCTAAAATGTTGGGTATTATGTATTATTTTAAGGGCGTTACATGCCCACTTAAGCTAACGAAACAATTAGGGGCCTAAGCTAATTAGTTCTCGAACAAAATAGAGAAGGACGGAGAAAGTTACAGAGAAACATTCTTCTTGAGAGGTAGAAGAGGAAGTCATACAAAAGAAAGAGAAATAGGAAGAAAATCAAAGAGAATTCAAATTCATCCTTTTAAACTTGAGAATTGAACACTTATGTGACTTAGAAAACCTTAAATGAGGTGCTTACATTAAACTAATGTCAGTATGATACAATTACACAGAAAATTCTATTTCTTGGAGGAGGCAAGGTTAGTTTGTGTTAAACTTGGCCACTCAAGCTAATGAAACCATTAGTGGCCTAAGCTAATTAGTTCCTAGAACAAAATAGAGAAGGATAAAGAAGGACAGAGAAGGTTAGAGAGAAACATTCTTCTTGAGAGCTAGAAGAGAAAGTTAGAGAATAGAAAGAGAAGTATGAAGAAAATCAAAGGGAATTAAAATTCAGCTTTTTGAATTTGAGAATTGAACACTTAGGTAATTTAGAAAACCTTAAATGAGATGATTAAGCAAAACTAATATCGTTAAACTAATATTACTTAGAAAATTCTATTTCTTAGAGGCTAAGTAAGGTTAATTTGAGTTAAACTAGGCAACTTAAGCTAATGAACACAATTGGTGGCCTAAGGAAATTAGTTCCTAGAACAAAATAGAGTAGGACGGAGAAAGTTAGACAGAAACATTCTTCTTGAGAGCGAGAAGAGAAAGTTAGAGAAAAGAAAGAGAAATAGGAAGAAAATCATAGGGCATTCAAATTCACCATTTTGGACTTGAGAATTGAACACTCAGGTGATTTAGAAAACCTTAAATGAGGTGCTTGCGTTAAACTAATATCGTTATGCAACAATTACTCTGAAAATTCTCTTTCTTAGAGGCTAAGCAAAGCTTTCAGTTAAACTTGGCCACTTGAGCAAAAGAAACAATTAGTGGCCTAAACTAATTAGTTCCTAGAACATAAAAAAGATAAAGATGGAGAAGGACGGAGAAAGTTATAGAGAAACATTCTTCTTGAGAGCTGGAAGAGAAAGTTAGAGAATAGAAAGAGAAATAGGAAGAAAATCAAAGGGAATTCAAATTCAGCTTTTCGGACTTGAGAATTGAACACTTAGGTGATTTAGAAAACTTTAAATGAGGTGATTAAGCTAAACTAATATCATTAAAGTAATATTACTCAGGAGATTCTATCTCTAAGAGGCTAAGCAAGGTTCATTTGAGTTAAACTAGGCAACTTCAGCTAATGAAACAATTAGTAGCCTAAGTTAATTAGTTCCCAGAACAATGTAGAGAAGGATAGAGAAGGACAAAGAAGGACGGAGAAAGTTAGATAGAAGCTTTCTTCTTGAAAGCTAGATGAGAAAGTTGGAGCAAAGAAAGAGAAATTGTAGTTGTCTAAATTTTCTTGTTTTATTTATTTCTTATTCACCCGCCCCCCCAAAAAAAAAACAAAAGAAAAAGAGAAGAGAAAGTTAGAGAAAAGAAAGAAAATTAGGATGAAAATGACAGGGAATTCAAATTCATCCTTTTGGACTTGAGAATTGAACACTTTGCTGATTTAGAAAAACTTAGATGAGGTACTTAAGTTAAACTAATATCGTTATGCTATAATTACTCAGAAAGTCTCTTTCTTAGAGGCTAAGCAAGGTTAGTTTGAGTTAAACTTGGCCACTTAAGCTAATGAAACAATTAACGGCCTAAGCTATTTAGTTCTTGGAACAGAATAGAGAAGGAAGGAGAAGGACGGAGAAAGTTAGAGAGAAACATTCTTCTTGAGAGCTAGAAGAGAAAGTTAGAGAATAGAAAGAGAAGTATGAAGAAAATCAAAGGGAATTAAAATTCATCTTTTTGGATTTGAGAATTGAACACTTAGGTAATTTGGAAAACCTTAAATGAGATGATTAAGCAAAACTAATATCGTTAAAGTAATATTACTTAGAAAATTCTATTTCTTAGAGGCTAAGTAAGGTTAATTTAGTTCCTAGAACAAAATAGAGTAGGACAGAGAAAGTTAGACAGAAACATTCTTCTTGAGAGCGAGAAGATAAAGTTAGAGAAAAGAAATAGAAATAGGAAGAAAATCATAGGGCATTCAAATTCACCATTTTGGACTTGAGAATTGAACACTCAGGTGATTTAGAAAACCTTAAATGAGGTGGTTGCGTTAAACCAATCGCTATTGCTTGCTAGCCCTGTGACTGATAAACAGATTAAGGACACCTTTTGGTCTCTTAAAACCAATAAGGTCCCTGGCCCTGATGGCTTCTCTGCTGCTTTTTTCAAAAGTTCCTGGAATATTGTGGGGAGAGAGGTCACTCAAGCTATTAGAACCTTTTTTGAGTCTGGTAGGCTTCTATCTAGTACCATTATTGCTCTCATCCCTAAGGTCCCCAATCCTGTTAAAGTGGGTGACTTTAGACCCATCTCTTGCTCTAACACTATTTACAAATGCATTGCCAAGATCATTGCTAACAGGATTAAAACTGTTCTCCCTGATCTTGTTGATCCCGTTCAGTCAGCGTTTGTTCAAGGTAGGAGAATATCTCACAATATTTTCCTATCTCAAGAGCTTATGAGAGGGTACCATAGGAAGTCACCTACCCCGAAGTGTGCCATGAAAGTAGATATCATGAAAGCCTATGATAGTGTGAGGTGGGAATTTATTATTGATATTCTTAAGGCTATGGCCTTTCCACCTGTCATGGTTTCTTGGATCCAGGCCTGCATCACTAGTCCCTCTTTTTCTATTTGCATCAACGGGAGTCTCCATGGTTACTTCAAAGGGGCTAGAGGTTTGCGACAAGGTGATCCTCTGTCCCCTTATTTATTTGTTCTAGCTATGGAAATTCTTGCTAAAATTTTGGCTGAGAAGTCTATGCAACCGTTGTTTAAGTTCCATTGAAGATGTGAGAAGACTAAGATTATAAATCTTTGTTTTGCTGATGATCTCATGATTTTTAGCAAAGGTGATATGCCTACTGTTAAACTTATTATGGAAGGCCTTGAGGAGTTTTCTAACCTCTCGGGCCTTACCCCTAATCCCAGCAAGAGTAACATCTACTTTTCTGGTTGTGAGATGGGGTTGCGTACTTCTATTCTTGGTATTGCTAAGTTCAAAGAGGGCATACTCCCTGTTAAATATCTTGGTGTCCCCCTTATCACTACCAAATTGAGGGCCACTGATTGTGCCCCTCTCATTGATAGGATCACCAAACGAGTGAAGAATTGGACTAACAGAGCTTTGTGTTATGCGGGGAGGATCCAGCTTATCCAATCCATCCTTTTTTCCATGCAAGTTTACTGGTCTTCCTTGTTTATCCTCCCTAAGAAGGTTATCAGGGAGATTGAAAGTATTCTTAGAGCTTTCCTCTGGTCTGGCAGTGAGCTCAAAACTCATAGTGCCAAGATTGCTTGGGATTCTGTGTGTGCTCCTAAAAATGAGGGGGGTCTTGGGTTTAAATCTCTTGATATCTGGAATAGAGCTGCTATAGCAAAGCATGTCTGGTTCCTTTTTTCTGGTGTTGAGAAGTCTATGTGGTGCCAGTGGGTTAAATCCTATTTACTCAAGGGTAGATGTTTTTGGAGAGTCAAAATCCCCCCTGACCCTTCCTGGGTTTGAAGGAAAATATTGTCTCTTAGGGACTGGATGTGTCCTCTAATTAATCACCAAATTGGTTGTGGACATTCTACCTTCCTATGGTATGACAATTGGCACCCATTTGGTCCTCTATGGAATAAGTTTGGGGACAGAATAATGTATGATTCTTTTTTTTTTTTTTTTTTGGGTAAGTAAGTCATAAAATAAAGACAGTAAAATGTATGAAAGACAATGAAATTTACACGTTTACAAGGGGCATACCCCAGGCACGCCCAACAACAAATAAAAAAAAAAAAAACAGATATAACCAACATAAACTATCACTGCAACCCCTAAAAATAGAGGGGACAAGCAAGAACAACAGAAATACAAAAAAAACCCAATTCTGCCCATATATCCTCTTTGTCCTCAAGTAATCCCTACCATCAGAGATAATAGATGGGAACTTGAGGTGGATATATGGGCAGAGATACACACAAAATAACACCACTAAGCTAATAAACAAAACAGACACAGACCAAACAACAACCCTCAAGCCGAGTCAAAGATAATAATCAACCTCACAAGCCCCCAGTCTCTACTGCAGATAAAACATGGAATCCAATAAGCAACACACCCCTCACAGCCGTGACATCCAAGCCACTTAACCCAAGCCATAACGGAGGATAAGATCTACCCCAAGAGAAATCCCAGCAGAGTCACATGAAGCTAGCACGATAAAAAAAAACCATAAGCCACGGACCAGGGAGTTGAAGTGAAAAGACAGTAGCCCCTCAGCAACAAGCCAATACACAGCCAACAAAATCATGAGATCAATCATCACATCTCCCAGTCCCATCCTTGGTAGATCACAAGCCTCAAACCCCACAGCAGTGGGCCCTACACTCCATGTCAGGCGTGGCAATACGATCAATTAGGACGGGTCACATGAAAACAAGAAGCAACCAGAAAACCGGTAGCTATCCTCCCGCTCATTTCCCAGTCTCTGACTCGGTTGGTTATCAAACCACTGTTCCCCATAGCAGTGACTCCCCAATCACTCTTGGTGGAGATGGCTCAAAACCACCCTTATATCGAGTCACTTGAGGATCACACAATCAATCATCATAAAATCATTAACTATAAATGATTCGCTGCCAAGAGTCTAAACAACAAAATGAAACCAATAATAGAGCCCATCTGCCCCAATATAGTAGCCAAAAAGTTAAACCCAAGAACACAGCCCACAAAACATAGTGAGCCCAATAAAAGCCCACTATTTTCACCAAAATTTCCAACCCACGGATAGCCCACGGCTAAATCACATTGGTCAAACCGTGGGCCCCACAAAAAGATGTACCCAACGGCTCACTATTAAAACAATCCCACAGCAAATAAACTCCTCGAGGTACAAGCAACTGTGGGCCCATATGTTTGACATATAATATATATAAATATAAAATATTCATATATTTATAAAGCAAACCAGCCCACGTGCAAACCACTCTATCACCATATCAACACAAGAAACCAGCCCCCTGTTTATTGAAAAAAAGTGGGCTCCACACGGCACACCAAATATATATATATAATATATATAAATGATAGCCTTTTGAACCAATTCCACAAGAGTGCCAGCTGCACTACACCCTTCCAAGCACAATACTATATTTTAATCAAAACCAGCCCACAGAATTTAAAACCAGTCTTGAAGAAAACAAATCAAATCAAATACCAGGCTAGAGTGGGCGGGAATGTATACAGCTATTCCACGCACAAGAGCTCACGTGAAGCTCACTCGTCCCCTCAAATTGGCCGTTGGCCGTTGAACCAAGCCAGCGAACAGAACGGAGCAGGCTAAGCGTGAATATAACACGTCTCCACAGAAAACCAAACAGACCATGCCGAAGCTCAGCGAGGCACCCAAGAATGAGCATCACCCCGTCGAACCACCAACACACTACAACTTTCTCAACACAATAGCAAAAAAAATCTCACGGCCCCAAGCAACCGCAGCTAACTCACTATAACAATGGCTCTGTAACCCATCACCAGTGTTTAAATCGCCGGAAAGCAAACCAGCAACGGTGAACTCATACCAGCGTCGGAAATGATCCCCACACCGTAACACCACCCATAAACACACTACTACGTGAAGCCCACCGCATGAAACAGATCCCTCACCACCACAGTGCCGAAACGCTGCCATGGATTGATTCCAACCAGAACACACTCCGGCTTCGAGAAGACCGGTTGTAACAACTTCCCACCATGGTCAGAACTTCCCATCTTGAAGAAGCCAAGCTGGACAGAACAGACATGAATAGGAAACACTCCAACCAATATATGAAATTATATGGCTGTATCAAAAGATGCACTGGAACAGCACCGTAACACAAGCTCACAAAACTCACTCTATTGATAACAGACCAGCCAAGAAAACCCGGACTAGTAACTAACACAGTACACTTCCTGCCTCATGGGTGAGGAAGATAACCGGAAAAAACACCATTTTCACTCCGGGGGGAGCTTTCTCTCTCTAGATTCTAGAGAGAGAAGCTCTGCTTTCTTCCCCTAAGGCACTTCAGATCCGGAGTTGGTCAAATCATCGATGGTCATTCTTGGAAGTGGCCTATTCCTAATTCTTGGGAAATTCAGGAGTTTTTTTTGGGTGAATAAGACATAAATAAAAGACAGAATATACAAGATTACAAGGGGAATACCCCAGGCCCTAAATCAGCTATACAGCAAAACAGACACCAAAAGCAAACTTAAACAATGTTCAGGATCCATATCTAAGAAAATAGGGAAAATGAACATTGCGAAACCAAAAGGTGAAACTATAGACATGACGAACCCACAAAACCACAAACCAGTAGCACCTAAGCCGAATGCACACAACCAGAGACGAAATAGCAAAACCAGCACAGCAGTAGTTCATGTGCAATCCATAAACTAATGTGACGGCATGAGGCTGAGACATATCTACAAAAGACCTAGTACATCCCACTAGGGTAGGCTTAACAAAATATTGTGCAATGTAAATTAAAAACAACATAAAGGGAGATAGTAATATAAAGGAAGACAACTTGTAAACAACGAGGCGCATCCAGTAGCCATCGGCACTTGACAGCCACTTGTAACTCAAATGCAGCAGACCAAATTCCATATTATCAACCCAGCAGGTAGCAGCAGCTATAAGGTAAACAGCAGCAAACACAACCCATCCAAGTGTGACCAAGTTATCTGGAAACTTACTACTGATGGTCAGTTTTCCATTCACTCAGCTTGGAATCATTGGAGACATAGTTTTTTTTTTTTGGGGGGGGCATAGTTTTGGTAGAGTGGATTGGCATAGACTCCTATGCGAGATATGCTTTTGCAGTTGGAGAGTTATTACACTGAGGTGATTTTCTGGTACCTTGTTTCGTCCCTCCTTTTCTTTCTGCCATTTTTGTCGATTTATTTGGTATACAATGTTGTACTCCTTAGAAGAGTATCCCGAGAATTACGGGCAGTTCACTCAAATGTGTGTAGATCGCTTTTTGACGTGGCAACTAGGACTGTGGGAAGAGAGCCGGCGGAGAGCTCCGGTGAAGTTTGTTCCGGTGTACGAAGATCAGAGGGCAAAAATATCAAAGCTAAGGTGTCTGAACAGAAGGGTTAGCAGAGGTAACAGATCCTGTAAAAGTGTTCGTATAAAAGATTTGGAGTTATTTATAAAAAATGGAAGGAATAGGAAGCAGCCATTACCGGACCCCCCTTGCGTACCGGAGGTCAAGGACACCGGCGACCAGTGGATATAGGCGTAGTTACCGTAGTCGTGCACCTTTTAAGACCCAGTACGTTCGCAGACGGTACGTTCAGAATATTCCCCGATTTATTAAGAAGACTAAAAGGGGAGTAAGGAAATTACAGCTATATGATGAACAATTAAGGGACGTTAAGTTTGATAATAAAGGCGTGGCGAGATTACTTAATGGTATTGAGTTGGGTAATAAGAGATCTGACCGTCAATCAGACAAGATCGTGGTTAAGGGTATCAAATTCATTGGTAATGTTCAATTGGGACAGGATGCTAAGGACGAAGCTGTGGTCCACCACGTGTTGTTTTTTGTCATCAGTGATAATAGTCCGTCAGATTCCGTCCCTACACCTGACAAGATATTTATTGGAGTTGGCGAGGGTAATCCTGAGACCTGGATTGTTGATCCTGACCAGTCTGACCGTTTTCGGATGCTAAAGAAAATGAGATTCAAGCTCGTTGGTGGCAAGGACAAAGAGTACGTTCGTCACGGGATAGAAGTTGTAGACCGGTTCTTCCCAGTTGATGTTTGGACGGACTACAAAGATACGCTGTTGGGAAATGTTGGAAGCATTCAAAAGGGTGCCATATATTTAGTGGCTGCTACTGTTAGTGGAAAGGAATGCAAAATTACTTTAAGGAGTCAAATGTACTTTAAAACTGTTTAGAATTGTAATTTGATGTATTTTTATTTTTAATGCTCAGGTTAATGGAGGTGGACGATATAAAAACTGGGGTTGTTGAAGGTGTTTCGGCAAGTGATTTCAGTTGTATTGAACTTGCTTTGCCTAATTTATTTTCTCAATTGAGGTTAAGATACAAACAAAAAAGTATTAAGGTTGATAAAATATTGATAAAATATTCCCCCCTTTGCGCACCCAATGCTAGTGGGTTGGTCAGAGTAAATGTTTATGATCGGAGGTTAGACGGTAATGACAGTTTGCAGGCATGGTTTATTTTCCCAGTAGATTGTCAATGCGAGTTAGTCTATTATGGGAATGGTTATTGTTCAATTAACGACAAACAAGTGCCATGGATGGTGAAGTATCGACTTGAAAATTCCAATATTAAAAGGGGGGTTACGTATTGTAAAATGAAGGGGTATCTGAAGTATTCTACAAGTGACATGCCAGAAGATTCGCAAATGAGGGCCCCCTCTATTGTTGTGTTATCTAAAAAATATACTAATGATAATGTTGATGTCTGGCATTGTCCTCCAACGAAGGCCATTCCGATTCTGACACGGACTAAGTCTGTTTGTTTACCGGAGAGGCGAAGAGATTTGTTGTTAGGAGGTTTTGGAGAAAGTGGTTCAGTCATTCATGAACGCAGAGGTCGTCTGAGTTTGTCAGAGATTGATGTACACAGAGGTGGTGATGAATCTAGTGATGTTGATCCTGGTCCGTCGATTTCAGAGGTTGGTGTTAGCAAAGAGGAAGTTGATCGTAGAGGATCAGTTGTTATGGATGCAGCAGAATTTTCTAATGTTTTACGAAATGTAATCATCAGTGTAAAAAATAGTGATGTGACTCAAGATGTAATTGTGGATGATAAGGGAAATGTAGTAAGTAAATAAAACTTTGAGTGGTTTCATAAATAAAATTAATAAAATTTTTCATTAATCATGACAGTGGTTACATTAACATCAAACCATTCTCTCATTTTTGGGGACATTGCATCTAACCAACTACTGTCCCCATTTGTTAATAAAATACAAGGAATTCCTCCTCTAATAGTGAGATCTGGTTGGAACTTAACAAATACATGGAAATCTCTCTGGCATCCTACTAAATTCTTCATTAATTCGGTAGGGACTGTCGAGTATTTGATGTCGTCTATCACGTTGTAGACGGCGTCTTGGTCGTAGTCCTTGAAGCTTATTCTGCCGGAGAAGTAATTGTGTCGTCCGAGGCTTCTGGCCCAGGCGGTTTTGCCTGTTCTTGAGGGTCCTTCGAGGTAGAGGGAGATTGGGCGGAAGGGCCTCTGCTCTGGTTCCTAAAGTCAGTTTCATTGTCTGGGTAGCTATCCATAACAGAATGTATACTAGTGATTGGTTACTTCTGTTTGGTTTAGCTCCTCATTCACAATGCCTTTTCTGCCTTGATCCTGGGGAAAGTCATTCCCATCTCATTTTTAAGTGCATTTTTACCAATAGAGTTTGGGGTGCTATTGAAGTCAAATGCAACATAAAGTGGCCTGTTTTAGATTGGCCCGATATTGTTACATATGCTACGAAGGAGGCCAAGGGTAAATCTCTGAGGGCTAATATTCTTAACAATGCTTTCTTGTGCTCTATTTACCACATCTGGATTGAGAGAAATAATCGTGTTTTTAACAAAGAATTTAAGCCTAAAGAGGTGGTTATTAAATCTGTAATCCAGATGGTGAGAAATAGAATGCTGTCCATTAAGAATTTGCCTAGCTCTGCTAGTGACGACTGGTTTCTTGACCAATGGAATCTACCAACAACAATATTGAAGCCCCATATTCTCAGATATGGGAGGGCTGCTGAGTGATGTGAGCTCCCTATATGTGGGTTGAGTGTTGGTGAGCAATATAGAGTGTTTTGCTTAATGGTTTGGTTTTGTGCAGGGTCTGTTCAGAGTTCATTGTGGATTCATCTATGTATTTGAGGGTTGAGGAGTTATAAATTATTCACTTCACATGTGGGTTGAGTGTATTCAGCCACCATATTTTTTGCTAATGTTAATATATATTGTATTTCTTTATCTACAGGGTAAGGAAGCACAAGTTAAGTGGTGTGAGCCTCTAAATTGTGGGTCGAGTGGAGTGAGATCCTATATTGAGGGCACTATTTCTGAATTAAATTCTAGTAGATTGTATCTTATTTGCTAGAGGTACTCACTCATGGCTGTTCTTACAGGGTCTACTATAATGTATGAGCAGGTCTTGGGTTGCATGGGTCGGCAGTGGTGTCAAGTATTTGGAGACTGCAGCTTTGTTGCTTCGAAGGCTCCTGGCTCTTTGGATTTTGGGTTTACTACAATGTTTAAGGTCTGCTGGGGTTGCATGGAGAGGAAGATCTCTACCTCTCTTGGTGACTGCTGGTTTGTTGGCACTAAGTTGTTTGGCAGCTCGCGTGGTTACTGGTTTGTGTTGATGGCTGCTTGTAGCGCCTCTGTGGACATTGGTTTTTTTTTAATTTATATTCCTGTGTTGAATTTCTGTGTTTGGATGTTAGACAGTTTTGATGTGATGTTATCTTTGATGGCTGCTCTGTGTTTGGTACTGGTTGTGTCGTGTGTGTGGACTGGTTTTTTGATTCAGCTTTGGGTTATCGCTTGGATGTGTTCACGGACCTCATTCGCATGTATGCGGCATATGCCCATATCCTTTTGGGCTTATTTCCTTTCATGTAATGTTTTTTCTTTCTTTCTTTTATTCTTGGTTGGGCTGGTGTTTTCGGGTTTTCCTTTCGTTTGTATAGTTTATGTTAGGTCCTGGGGTATACCCCTTGTAGCTGTGTAGTTCTCTGTTTTTTTTTTATCTTATGTCTTTTTCACCCAAAAAAAAAAAAAAAACCTCTTTCTTAGAGGCTAAGCAAAGCTAGTTTCAGTTAAACTTGGCCACTTGAGCAAATGAAACAATTAGTGGCCTAAGCTAATTAGTTCCTAGAACATAAAAGATAAAGATGGAGAAGGACGGAGAAAGTTATAGAGAAACATTCTTCTTGAGAGCTGGAAGAGAAAGTTAGAGAATAGAATTCAAATTCAGCTTTTCAGACTTGAGAATTGAACACTTAGGTCATTTAGAAAACCTTAAATGAGGTGATTAAGCTAAACTAATATCATTAAAGTAATATTACTCAGAAAATTCTATCTCTAAGAGGCTAAGCAAGGTTCATTTGAGTTAAACTAGGCAACTTCAGCTAATGAAACAATTAGTGGCCTAAGTTAATTAGTTTCCAGAACAATGTAGAGAAGGATAGAGAATGACAGACAAGGACGAAGAAAGTTAGGTAGAAGCTTTCTTCTTGAAAGGTAGATAAGAAAGTTGGAGCAAAGAAAGAGAAATTGTAGTTGTCTAAATTTTCTTGTTTTTTTTAATATCTTATTCACCCCCCCCCCCCAAAAAAAAACAAAAGAAAAAGAGAAGAGAAAGTTAGAGAAAAGAAAGAAAATTAGGATGAAAATCATAGGGAATTCAAATTCTTCCTTTTGGACTTGACAATTGAACACTTTGCTGATTTAGAAAAACATAGATGAGGTACTTAAGTTAAACTAATATCATTATGATATAATTACTCAGAAAATTCTCTTTCTTAGAGGCTAAGCAAGGTTAGTTTGAGTTAAACTTGGCCGCTTAAGCAAATGAAACAATTAGCAGTCTAGGCAATTTTGTTCTTAGAACAAAATAGAGAATGGTGGAGAAGGACTGAGAAAGGTAGAGAGAAACATTCTTCATCAGAGGTAGAAGAGAAAGTTGGAGGAAAGAAAAAATAATAGGAAAGAAAATCAAAGGGAATTCAAATTCATCCCTTTGGACTTAAGAATTGAGCACTTAGTTGATTTAAAAAACCTTAAATGAGGTGCTTAAGTTTAACTAATATCCTTATGCTACAATTACTCAGAAACTTCGGCTGTGTTTGGTTGTGAATTCAAAACATGATTCTACACGTGAACTCCCGCTTCACGTTTGGATAGGATGTTCAAAAGTTGATTCAGCGTGTTAATTCAAATTAGATTTTGAAAATCCATTTGGCAGCTTGTATCTCCACTTTCAACGTTTCTCAGCGTGTATCTCCACTTTCAACGTTTCTGAAAAGCTTCCATGTCCTTCTTTTCCATCGTTTCTGTTTCACGTGAACCTCACCTATGTATCAAACCTTGGGGATGACCGGGCGGTAGACCTTGCGGATGACCGGGCGGTAGACCTTGCGGATGACCGGGCGGTAGACCTTGGGGATGACCGGCCGGTTGTCCTCCTCTATGAAGATGAACTGACATCAATTATTTTATAGAAAGGTGAGGTTCAAAAGGTTCAGAAAGGTGAGATTTTATTCAGATTTTCTATCAATTATTTTAGAAAAAAATTAAAAACGTATTTTATAAGATGTTTGTACAGGTGTAAAAAATAAATTGATAGAAAAATTAATTGACACAAAATAATTGACATAGGCTTATTTTAAAATGACAAAATTATTTGAAAAAAAAAATTATTCAAAAAAAAAGATTTGAAAAAAAATTAATTGACAAAAAAAATGATATTTTTAATGTCAGTATTTTAAAAATAGTTTGGTTATTATTGTTGATAAAAAATATAGATATCGACAGAAAAATTAATTGGCAGAAAAAAATTAACATCGGTTTATTTTAAAATGAAAAAATTATTTCGAAACAACAATTATTCAAAAAAATTACTAAAAAAAAATAATTGACAAAAAAAATCAATTTTTAATTTCAGTATTTTAAAAATAGTTTGGTTATTATTGTTGATAAAAAATATGGATATCGATATATGAGTTGTGTGTTTGATGATAAATTATTAGTTGAATTAAGTTTTGAAAATTATTTTCAAAACACATCACCAAACAAATTTTCACCTTTCACATGTCACATCAAACTTTCAAAACTTAATTCAAAATACATCTTTAAAACACAATTCAACACTCTATTTAAAAATCATAACCAAACAAATTTTCTACACTCAAATCATAATTCTACAACTCACAAACTCAAAATATAACTCATACTCTTAAATCACATTTACAAAACACAACCAAACGCAGGCTTCTATTTCTTAGAGGCTATGCAAGGTCAGTTTGAATTAAACTTGGCCACATAAGCAACTGAAACAATTAGCAGCCTAAACCAATTAGTTCATTGAACAAAACAGTTAATGGAGAAGGGCAGAGAAAGGTAGAGAGAAACATTTGTCTTGAGAGGTAGAAGAGAAAGTCAGAGAAAAGAAACAGTAATAGGAAACAAAGCAATGAGAATTCAAGCTCATCATTTTGGACTTCTGAATTGAACACTTCAGTGAATTAGAAACCTTAAATCAGGTGCTTAAGTTAATCTAATATCATTAAGCTACAATTACTCAGAAAATTCTCTTTCTTAGAGTCTAAGCAAGGTTAGTTTGAGTTAAACTTGGTTGCCTAAGCTAATAAAACAATTAGTGGCCTAAGCTAATTAGCTTCTGGAACAAAATAGAGAAGGATGGAGAAAGTTGGAGGGAAACATTCTTCGTGAGACGTAGAATAGAAAGTTAGATAAAAGAAAGAGTAATAGGAAGGAAATCCAAGAGAATTAAAATTCATCATTTTGGACTTGGGAATTGAACACTTAGGCGATTTAGAATACCTTAAAAGTACCCTCCTAAAAAAAAAAAAACCACTAAACGAGTTGATTAAGTTTTAAACTAATATCGTTACTAAAAAAACTCTCTTTCTTGGAGGCTAAGCAGGGTTAGTCTGAGTTAAACTTGACCACTTAAGCTAAGGAAACAATTAGTGGCTAAGCTAATTAGTGCCTAAATAGAGAAGGAGGGAGAAAGTTTGGGAGGAACATTCTTCTTGAGAGCTAAAAGAGGAAGTTAGAGAAAAGAAAGAGAAGCGGGAAGAAAATGAAGGGGAATTCAAATTCATCCTTTTGTACTTGACAAGTGAACACTTAGGTCATTTTGAAAACCTTAAATGAGGTGCTTAAGTCAAACAACTAGCACTAAGCGACAATTACTCAAAATTTTTTTTGTTAGAGGCTAAGCAACGTTAGTTTGAGTTAAACTTGCCCACTTAAGCTAACGAAACAATTAGGGGCCTAAGCTAATTAGTTCTCGAACAAAATAGAGAAGGACGGAGAAAGTTACAGAGAAACATTCTGCTTGAGAGGTAGAAGAGGAAGTCATACAAAAGAAAGAGAAATAGGAAGAAAATCAAAGAGAATTCAAATTCATCCCTTTAGACTTGAGAATTGAACACTTATGTGACCTAGAAAACCTTAAATGAGGTGCTTACGTTAAAGTAATGTTGGTAAGATACAATTACACAGAAAATTCTATTTCTTGGAGGAGGCAAGGTTAGTTTGAGTTAAACTTGGCCACTCACGCTAATGAAACCATTAAGCTAATTAGTTCCTAGAACAAAATAGAAAAGGATGGAGAAGGACAGAGAAGGTTAGAGGGAAACGAGATTAGTAGTTAGTTAACTCCTATGCCAAGGAGGAGGGGATTAGGTTGAGAGCCTCTCTCTCTAGATTCTAGAGAGAGAGAGAGCTCCCTCCGTTGTTACCCTTGGAGGATTTTTGATGGTTCCATATCAGATTATTTGTCTAGTTGGGTGGTCTTGTGTGTTGATTGAATCTGGTGCTCCTCCGGCCAGTTGTTTTAGCTTCTATACTCATTTTTGAGTGATAGTAAGCGTGGGTTTTCAGGTCTGTTAGCTTTTGGTGTGTAGTGACTATGTGGGTCTTTGGCCGGGCTGTCTTTTTTTTTTGGGTGGATAAGTCATAAAATAAAAGACAAAAAACTTACACCATGACAAGGGGCATACCCCAGGCCCTAACCAAGTACTATACAAGAACTAACGGAAAAACAAAGACAAAGCCATTCCAGATTTACCTAGAAAGACTGACGACCAAACCAATATCTATCTAGACAAATTACATAAAAAGCCAAAAACTAAAATAAAGCAACCATACAAAATAGGAAGGAACCAAAGTGTGTTCATGTGCCACATGAAAATGTAATGAGGAACATGAACACACCCGATATCTAAGTAGCAAAAAGTCAGATGGAAACAGAAAACTCCCGTGTACACCCCACATGGGTAGGCAAAAATACCAAACACACTCTTAAAAAAGACAAACATAATGGAAAGTAAATCTTCACACACGAGGCGCATATAGCAGCCATCAACAGAGTCATATCCAGCATCGAGCTTCAAGTAGACCCGAACTAAAGAAACAACCATGCAGCACCGTCCAAACACTGCATAATAGGCAATTCCACAGCTTTCTTCACACACACAGGCGCCTTTAGCAGCCATCAACACGATCATAGACAATTCCACAGCTTGCACTATCCCAGGTTGATCACCGAAACAAGCAGCATCAACTCGGGGGATACACTGATGCCACTCCATACATCCAAAACAGTGGTTAGACATTATAGTAAACCCTGTCAATAGCAAGTACCAAGACAGGATTAGCCAATCCCCAAACCGATAGCAATCATAAGACAAAGGCATATTACTTGTAACAACACACATATAGATGCTCTCATCACTCAACCCACAAATATATATACTCTCATCACTCAAGAAACAATGCTCCATACACCTGCAAAATAAAGATACATAGGATATGCAAAAAAACATGTTAGCTCCTCTCAATATGGCTAGTGATTGTCGGTTAGGATTAATTTTGTTCCTCACACTATACTCAACCCTCATAAAATATGGCACACACTCAAATTGCTCCTTCCCAATGGCCGGGCTGTCTTGTTGTTAACCCGTCTCTCTAGATTTTTCTATAAATGATGGATGAGGTTAATGGGTGTGTAAATCTGGGTTGCTGTTCACGGTGAAATCTTTTCGTCTGGTTTGTTATCAGTGGAGTGACTTTTGTGAGTTTGGGCTATGGTGCTGTTCTGTTGCATCATCTGTTACGGCCATATGTTGTCAAACATTGGCTGGTGTGTTATTCTATTCATGTCTGTTCTGTCTAGCTTGGATTCTTCAAGATGGGATGTTCTGATCATGATGTGAAGGTGTTGAAACCGGTCTTCTACATAGCCGGTGTATGTTCTAGTTTGGAGTTCATCCATGGCAGCGTTTCGGCACTGTGGTGGTGTGGGGTCCTGTTTCGTAAAGAGGGCTTCATGTAGTTTGGTTTTTCTGGTGTTATGCTGGATTATCGTTGGGGTTTTCTTCTGCAGACGTGGGGATTACCTCCGGCGCTGGTCTGAGCTTCACTGGTTGTTGGCATGTTACTATGGCGTTAGAACTGGGGACTAGTGTGGCTTTTTCTCGGTTTCAATGCCGGATAGGAAGGTTGCTGGCCACGGTGTTTTGTTTGATTTCATCGGAGGTCTGGTTTGCTGGTGTGCTACTGTTTCAGCGGTGGCCACGGCGGCATGTACCAGCTCAGGTGCGTTGCTACAGTGTGAAATGGGGAGTGGGTTTCACGCTCCAGTTTTGTAATATGGTCCCGTGTGGGCTGTTGTGCACATCGGGCAGTGTGTTTTCCCGCCTATGCGTGTGGGCTGATGGTGGTTTTGATTTGATCTTCAAAAAGTTGAGTTTTGTATATATTTTATATACATAAATTTGTGGTTTCATGGATGCATGTATGTGGTCTGCAAGTGGGGCCCGTCACCTTTTTTTGAGCTAGCTGTAGTCTACTAGCAGATTGATACATGGGGAAGACTTTTGGGTGTGTGGGATAACTTTCTCACGTGGTTTTTTGGGGGCTCAAGTGAAAGTCATTTTGAAGCCGACTAGTTGAGGTATGATGTGTTTGTACGTGGTGGGCTACTCAATGGATTTTTATATTTATATTTTATATAAATATATTGATAGATTGGGGATTGTGCATTTTGTTAAAGACTATTTGGTGGGTTTTTATTTGAGCAGACTTGGGCCCACGTACTTTCTATGGGGCTCATGGTGCAGTAGGAATGCTATTTCTTCTTGGGCTCTTGGGGCCCACGTATTGAATTGTGTGGCCCACGGTGTTGTCTTTTTGAGTGGTGGGTTGCAGCTTACGGAGTGGATTTCTATCTGGGCTGTTTGGGTCAATTTTGGCCCATTGTTTATTGAGCCCATTGTTATTTTATATATATAATTATTTATATATATAAATAGTATCTAGTGGTGTATACTGGAATGCCATAGTACGTGGGTACTGTTTTGAGGAGGACTTCAAATTGTTTGCTGGGAAGTTACACTGTCAAGTGGGGTGCTTTCACGAGGAAAATTTTGGGCAGTTGGTTTTTGATTTTCTTTTTAGCCACTTTGCAGCAGATCGTGTATAGTCGATTTTATCATGATGATTGATCGTGTGATCCTCATGTGACTCGATATGAGGTTAGTTTTGAGCCATCTCCACTAAGAGTGATTGAGGGGTCACTACTATGGGGAATAGTGGTTCGATGACTAGCCGAGTTAGAGACTGGGAGATGAGCGGGAGGATAGCTACCGGTTCCGGTTGCTTCTTGTCTTCATGTGACCCATCCTAATTGGTCGTATTGCCACACCTGACATGGAGTGAAGGGCACACTGTCATGGGGTTTGAGGCTTGTGATCTACCAAGGAAGGGACTGGGGGATGTGATGATTGATCTTAGGTTATTTTTTGGCTATGTATCGGTTTGTTGCTGTGGGGCTACCGTTGTCACTTCGACTCACAAGACTGTTGCTTATGGTTACTGATCGTGCTAGCTTCATGTGACTCTGTCGGGATTTTTCATGGGATAAATTTTTTCCTCTGTCATGGCTTTTGTTGAGTGGCTAGGATGTCACGGCTGTGACGAGTGGGATGCTTACTGGATTCCATGTGTTGATCTATGGTAGAGACTGGGGGCGAATGGGGTTGGTTATCATTTTTGATTTCTCTTGAGGGTTGTTGCTTTGTGAGTATGCTTGTTGTGGTTTTTAAGTTTTTTGGTGTTTGTTTGTATCTTTGCCCATATATCCATTCCAAGTTTCCGTCTATTATCTCTGATGGTAGGGGTTACTTGGGGACAAAAGGATATATGGGCAAAGTTGGGTTATTTTGTTTTTTTTTTTCTGTTGTTCTTGTGTTTCTCCCCCAATCTTAGAGGGTGCAATGGTAGGTTATGTTGGTTATGTATTTGTTTAATTATTTGTTGTTGGGTGTGCCTGGGGTACGCCCCTTGTAAACTTGTAAATTTCATTGTCTTTATTTTATGACTTACCCCCCCCAAAAAAAAAGGTTAGAGGGAAACATTCTTCTTGAGAGCTAGAAGAGAAAGTTAGAGAATAGAAAGAGAAGTATGAAGAAAATCAAAGGGAATTTAAGATTCATCTTTTTGGACTTGAGAATTGAACACTTAGGTTATTTAGAAAACCTTAAATGAGATGATTAAGCAAAAATAATATCGTTAAACTAATATTACTTAGAAAATTCTATTTTTTAGAGGCTAAGTAAGGTTAATTTGAGTTAAACTAGGCAACTTAAGCTAATGAACACAATTGGTGGCCTAAGGAAATTAGTTCCTGGAACAAAATAGAGTAGGACGAAGAAAGTTAGACAGAAACATTCTTCTTGAGAGCGAGAAGAGAAAGTTAGAGAAAAGAAAGAGAAATAGGAAGAAAATTATAGGGCATTCCAATTCACCATTTTGGACTTGAGAATTGAACACTCTGGCGATTTATAAAACCTTAAATGAGGTGCTTGCATTAAACTAATATCGTTATGCAACAATTACTCTGAAAATTCTCTTTCTTAGAGGCTAAGCAAAGCTAGTTTCAGTTAAACTTGGCCACTTGAGCAAAAGAAACAATTAGTGGCCTAAGCTAATTAGTTCCCAGAACATAAAAGATGAAGATGGAGAAGGGCGGAGAAAGTTATAGAGAAACATTCTTCTTGAGAGCTGGAAAAGAAAGTTAGAGAATAGAAAGAGAAATAGGAAGAAAATCAAAGGGAATTCAAATTCATCTTTTCGGACTTGAGAATTGAACACTCAGGTGATTTAGAAAACCTTCAATGAGGTGATTAAGCTAAACTAATATCATTAAAGTAATATTACTCAGGAAATTCTATCTCTAAGAGGCTAAGCAAGGTTCATTTGAGTTAAACTAGGCAACTTCAGCTAATGAAACAATTAGTGGCCTAAGTTAATTAGTTCCCAGAACAATGTAGTGAAGGATAGAGAAGGACAGAGAAGGACGGAGAAAGTTAGATAGAAGCTTTCTTCTTGAAAGCTAGATGAGAAAGTTGGACCAAAGAAAGAGAAATTGTAGTTGTGTAAATTTTCTTGTTTTATTTATTTCTTATTCACCCCCCCCCCCCCCAAAAAAAACAAAAGAAAAAGAGAAAAGAAAGTTGGAGAAAAGAAAGAAAATTAGGATGAAAATCACAGGGAATTCAAATTCATCCTTTTGGACTTGACAATTGAACACTTTGCTGATTCAGAAAAACTTAGATGAGGTACTTAAGTTAAACTAATATCGTTATGCTATAATTACTCAGAAAATTCTCTTTCTTAGAGGTTAAGCAAGGTTAGTTTGAGTTAAACTTGGCCACTTAAGCTAAATGAAACAATTAACGGCCTAAGCTATTTAGTTCCTGGAACAGAATAGAGAAGGAAGGAGAAGGACGGAGAAAGTCAGAGAGGAACCTGTAACAAAAAAAAAGTCAGAGATGAACATTCCTTCTTGAGATCTAGAAGAGAAAGTTTGAAAAAAGAAAAAAGAAAAAAGAGAAATAGGAAGAAAATCAAAAGGAATTCAAGTTCAACATTTTGGATTTGAGGATTGAATGCTTATATTCACCCAAAAAAATTGAACGCTTACGTGATTTAGATACCTTAAATGAGGTGCTTAAGTTGAACTAATTTCCTTTAGTTACAATGACTCATAAAATTCTCTTTCTTAGAGGCTAAGCAAGGTTAGTTTGAGTTAAACTTGGCCGCTTAAGCAAATGAAACAATTAGCGATCTAGGAAATTTTGTTCATAGAACAAAATAGAGAATGATGGAGAAGGACTGAGAAAGGTAGAGAGAAACATTCTTCATCAGAGGTAGAAGAGAAAGTTAGAGGAAAGAAAAAATAATAGGAAAGAAAATCAAAGGGAATTCAAATTCATCCCTTTGGACTTAAGAATTGAACACTTAGTTGATTTAGAAAACCTTGAATGAGGTGCATAAGTTTAACTAATATCCTTATGCTACAATTACTCAGAAACTTCTATTTCAAGGTCAGTTTGAATTAAACCTGGCCACATAAGCAACTGAAACAATTAGCGGCCTAAACCAATTGGCTCATTGAACAAAACAGTTGATGGAGAAGGACAGAGAAAGGTAGAGAGAAAATTCGTCCTGAGAAGTAGAAGAGAAAGTCCGAGAAAAGAAACAGTAATAGGAAAGAAAGCAATGAGAATTCAAGCTCATTGTTTTGGACTTGTGAATTGAACACTTAAGTGAATTAGAAAATCTTAAATGAGGTGCTTAAGTTAATCTAATATCATTAAGCTACAATTACTCTGAAAATTCTCTTTATTAGAGTCTAAGAAGGGTTAGTTTGAGTTAAACTTGGTTGCTTAAGCTATTAAAACAGTTAGTGGCCTAAGCTAGTTAGCTTCTGGAACAAAATAGAGAAGGATGGAGAAAGTTGGAGAGAAACATTCTTTGTGAGAGGTAGAATAGAAAGTTAGATAAAAGAAAGGGTAATAGGAAGGAAATCAAAGAGAATTCAAATTCATCATTTTGGACTTGGGAATTGAACACTTAGGCGATTTAGAATACCTTAAAAGTACCCTCCTAAAAAAAAAAAAACCACTAAACGAGTTGATTAAGTTTTAAACTAATATCGTTACTCAAAATATTCTCTTTCTTAGAGGCTAAGCAAGGTTAGTCTAAGTTAAACTTGACCACTTAAGCTAAGGAAACAATTAGTGGCTAAGCTAATTATTGCCAAAATAGAGAATGACGGAGAAAGTTTGTGAGGAACATTCTTCTTGAGAGCTAAAAGAGGAAGTTAGAGAAATGAAAGAGAAATGGGAAGAAAATGAAGGGGAATTCATATTCATTCTTTTGTACTTAACAACTGAACACTTAGGTCATTTTGAAAACCTTAAATGAGGTGCTTAAAGGTTAAGCAAGGTTAGTCTGAGTTAAACTTGACCACTTAAGCTAAGGAAACAATTAGTGGCTAAGCTAATTAGTGCCTAAATAGAGAAGGAGGGAGAAAGTTTGTGAGGAACATTCTTCTTGTTAGAGACTAAGCAACGTTAGTTTGAGTTAAACTTGCCCACTTAAGCCAACGAAGCAATTAGGGGCCTAAGCTAATTAGTTCTCGAACAAAATTGAGAAGGACGGAGAAAGTTACAGAGAAAACATTCTTCTTGAGAGGTAGAAGAGGAAGTCATACAAAAGAAAGAGAAATAGGAAGAAAATCAAAGAGAATTCAAATTCATCCTTTTAGACTTGAAAATTGAACACTTATGTGACCTAGAAAACCTTAAATGAGATGCTTACGTTAAACTAATGTCGGTAAGATACAATTACACACAAAACTCTACTTCTTGGAGGAGGCATGGTTAGTTTGAGTTAAACTTGACCACTCAAGCTAATGAAACCATTGGTGGCCTAAGCTAATTAGTTCCTAGGACAAAATAGAGAAGGATGGAGAAGGACAGGGAAGGTTTGAGAGAAACATTCTTCTTGAGAGCTAGAAGAGAAAGTTAGAGAATAGAAAGAGAAGTATGAAGAAAATCAAAGGGAATTAAAATTCATCTTTTTGGATTTGAGAATTGAACACTTAGGTAATTTAGAAAACCTTAAATGAGATGATTAAGCAAAACTAATATCGTTAAACTAATATTACTTAGAAAATTCTATTTTTTAGAGGCTAAGTAAGGTTAATTTGAGTTAAACTAGGCAACTTAAGCTAATGAAAACAATTGGTGGCCTAAGGAAATTAGTTCCCAGAACAAAATAGAGTAGGACGGAGAAAGTTAGACAGAAACATTCTTCTTGAGAGGGAGAAGAGAAAGTTAGAGAAAAGAAAGAGAAATAGGAAGAAAATCATAGGGCATTCAAATTCACCGTTTTGGACTTGAGAATTGAACACTCGGGTGATTTAGAAAACCTTAAATGAGGTGCTTGCGTTAAACTAATATCGTTATGCAACAATTACTCTGAAAATTCTCTTTCATAGAGGCGAAGCAAAGCTAGTTTCAGTTAAACTTGGCCACTTGAGCAAATGAAACAATTAGTGGAACATATACATCTATTGTGAGTTAAGCTAAAGGGGAAGAAAGTAGAGCCTCTCTCTCTAGATTCTAGAGAGAGAAAGCTCCCCCCGGTATGGTTCTGGTGCAGGTCCGGCCAGATTGTTAGCTCCTCTGCACAAGTCTTTTGATTTTGAGGAAGCATATTTATATGCTGAAAGCTACGGTGTTATTTTGTTCTGAAGCTCTGCCATTGGTCTGAGTTATATGATATTTGGTGCTCATCAGGAAAGTTACGGATGGCCCATTTCAGGGGTTTTGGTTGGTCGCTATCGGCTTTTGTCGGTGATGGTTGGCCTGTCTCATTGCGATTGTCATCACCTATAAGTCCGAGCATGGTGAGAAGTTTGTACCGTCAGAAGAATGGGTTGAACCATCTTCATTGACGTTGGGCATTAAAGTTGGGTGGTGTTCAGTGTGCACTGATGCAAGGTGATCCGTGCGTCGTGTTATGTGTTATGAGTGCTGTAGGTGTTCAAGTTATTCACCGGCGGTGCTCTCTGTTTTCCAGTGGTATTTTCTACCGGTGATGCTTACTGTCGTAATGTGTTACTCCGGTGATGTTTTGCGCAGGAATTGTGTTTCTGTTCAGGGACTGTTCCGACATCACTGTTGTGGGTTCGGTTTTTCAAGAACTTTGGTGTAGAGGGAGGTTCTGTTCCTGGGTTCTATGTCGGTGATCTCGCCGGCCGCGGTAGAGGTCCAGTTGTGCAGTTGATCGGAGTTTCAAGCTTATTGCTGTGGGCTACCATCGTTTTGGGTTACTTCGGCAATGGGTTACCGCCAGTCATTTGTTCAGAATATTTGAGTTGGCGCGTGGCTTTTCTGCCAGCGTCGACCTGTTTTTGCCGTGGTTTCGACGGCTTGGTGTGAGCTTTTATCCATGGCTGCTTGTGGTCAAGGAACGAGCTGAGAGAGACGAGTGGCTACACACGTGTTACAGCTGTGCGTGTGTGGAGGAAGTTGGTGTTGCACGTGGACTCTAGCTTTCCCCCACCGCTCACGTAGTGGGTAATTCAACTTTTTGGAATACAACTTTTTGCATGTTCTATTATAATATATTAGTATTATATATTATATTGGCCATTATATATTTCAGCTGGTTGTTGTAAGCAAAAAGTAAGCATTGGCATGAGTGGATCAAGTCTCACGTGGGACCGATTAGCTAGATGTTGATGCTGTTTCTACAGAAGTGATTCACGTGGGTTTCTTGAACCACGATTTTTTTGTGGCTTGCTTAGCCCACGGTTTTGTTTTATATTGCAGTGGTTTTGTTTTATATTGCAATATTTTATGGGATTTGGTGTTAAGCTTAGTGAGTTGTTTTATGGAGGGAATATCAAATTGTTTTGGAGATTCACGTGGGTAATGTGTTTGGAAGTGGGCGGTGGGCCCCATGTTTTTCCACTGTGGGCAGTTTGTGCTTCTGTTTGGCCACATTGCAGCGGTTTTGCCATTTATAGTTGATTTTTTCATTTTGATTGATCGTGTGATCCTCATGTGACTCGATACGAGGTGAGTTTTGAGCCATCTCCGCCAAGAGTGATTGAGGGGTCACTGCTATGGGGAATAGTGGTTCGATGACTTGCTGAGTTAGAGACTGGGAGATGAGCGGGAGGATAGCTACTGGTTTATGGTTGCTTCTTGTCTTCATGTGACCCATTCTAATTGATTGTATTGCCATGCCTGACTTGGAGTGAATATAGCGACCCCGGTCTTTTCCCATTTGATTATAGTATCCGGACTTAGGTTCCGTAGATTCTGTCATTGTATAATTGTTGTTGTTGTCCCTTATTTTCTCATTTGGAGTTAGGATGTGTTGGGCAAGTTTGTTTCAGGTTGGTTGGGTTTAGAAATCAAGTGTTGCTGTCCAGAATTTTGGATCGTCGCTCGAGCGAGGAGTTTGTCGCTCGAGCGAGCTGTTATTTTTGGTTCTTCGCTCGAGCCGGGGTTTGGTAGCTCGAGCGAGAGTTTGCGTCTGATTTGGACCTGTAGCTTTGCATTCTTGGCTCGAGCGAGCTTTTCTTCGCTTGAGCGAGTTAGTTCGTTCTTCGCTCGAGCGATAGTTCCTTCGCTCGAGCGTGTGTCTGGTTACAGACCTGAGGGTTTGAGTTCTTCGCTCGATCGAGTTTTCTTTCGCTCGAGCGAGCTTTTGGGTTGTTGGCTCGAGCAAGGCTTCCTTGGCTCGAGCGTAGCTTCTCTGTGTCGGGTCGCTCGAAGTCTTCGCTCGAGCGAGCCTGTCCAGTTTATATACATAGCAGCGAGTTTTGATCAGTCTTTTTCATCTTCTTTTGATTCCAAACCCTAGGTCCGACTTCTCTCTCTCCCTACTCACCTTTTTTCTTAGGTTTGATCTATTTAGAGGGTGTTTCTACCCTAGTTGCTTTATTAAAAATATAGAGGGAGTCGAGGGCTTTCATTTAATCTGAACATTTGGCGATTTGGAGCACATTGGTATTTGGGCACTCATCTCTGTCTTCACCAATTGGGTTGTTTTCTTCGAGGTAGGGATTTCCTACTCCATTTTATAGGTTTTGTTCTAAGTTTTGGTATTTTGATATGTTGGGGATACTTTGATAAATTTTGGGAAAAACCCTAGTTGTATTATTAAATTAATTTGTATGGTTAAATTCATGGAATTGGGAAAAGATGGTTAAATTCATGGAATTTGGGAATTCATTGATTAAATGGCGTAGTTGGATAATTTGAATCATTTGTCTATTGAATTGTTGACATAGTTATTTTCAGTTTAGAAATAACTGTTTTGGGCTATCGGTGGAGGATAGTCGTGATTGTTGTAGACATTGCATGTGGATTAGGAATAACTGAAACTAATCACATTGGTTAAGTCATTAATTTTGACTATTGCATTGATACAGAAAATACGTGTATTGATTGAGCATTGCATTTGCATACATTGTTTTGTGTGGGAGGAGATAGGGGATGTACTCCACGGTTTAGGGGAAGATAGGGGATGGACCTCTAAACCGGATTTTGTTTGGGAGGAGATAGGGGATGGACTCCATTAGCATTACTTTTATGTGTGCTTATTTATATAGAAGTGTTTTTATTGATACAACACTAAAATGTGTATCAATTTGGAAGTATGAAGTGTTTTGATTTGAGCTTGAGTCTCATTTGTTTGTTGATATTGGAAGGATGTGAATATGATATATATATATAATTCACTGTTGTAAGATTGGCCAGGTTCTGAGCCATGTTGATAAAGTTGGAAAGTAAAACGTATCTTAGACAATAGTGTCATGAGACTGTAAAATGAAGTAATTGATTATCTTGGTTAACCATCTGTTGAATGCTATTGCTTTATTCATTGCTTATATGTGGTTTAGTATATTTCTACTGGGCTGTGGCTCACCCTTTATGGGAACATCATTTTCAGGTCCAGGTGATAAGCTACCTCCCAGGACTTAGCATGGAAGGATTTGAAATTTGAAGACTATCTTTAGTTGTTTGTTTTTATTTGATAAATAATCAAGCCTAGGGCTTTAATTGTATTTGAGTTAGAACTCATAATTTGTGTCCAAGTATTGGCTTGGAAAGATGTAAGCCCATAGGGCATTTAATTTGATGTTACATGTAATGTTTTTATTTAGTAATACTCTGATGAATGAATTAATAGATTGTTTTCTTTAAATAATGCATGTTGATGATATACATATATTGGGTTTATTTTGAGGGCGTTACAGTGAAGGGCACACTGCCGTGGGGTTTGAGGCTTGTGATCTACCAAGGAAGGGACTGGGGATGTGATGTTTGATCTTATGCGATTTTTGACTATATATTGGGCTGTTGCTGTGGGGCTATTGTTTTTTTGCTACAACTCCCAAGACCGTTGATTATGGTTACTGCTCGTGCTAGCTTCATGTGACTCTGTCGGGATGTGTTGTGGGATAGATTTTTTCCTCTGTCATGGCTTTGGTTAAGTGGCTAGGATGTCACGGCTGTGAAGAGTGGAAGGCTTACTGGATTCCATGTGCTCATCTTCGGTAGAGACTGGCGGCTTGTGGGGGTGGCTATCCTTTTGGATCAGGCTTGTGGGTTGCAGCTTTGTGTGTTTGTTTGTTATGTTTAAATAGCTTTGTGGTGTTTATTTGTACCTTAGCCCATATATCCATCCCAAGTTTCCATCTATTATCTCTGAGGGGTTACTTGGGGACAAAAGGATATATGGGCAAAGTTGGGTTATTTTGTATTCTGTTGTTCTCGTGTATCCCCCCTATCTTAGGGCGTGCTTTAGTAGTTTATGTAATCTTTTATTTATTTGTTGTTCGGCGTACCTGGGGTATGCCCCTTGTAAACTTGTATATTTCATTGTCTTTATTTTATGACTTACCCAAAAAAAAAAAAAAAAATTAGTGGCCTAAGCTAATTAGTTCCCAGAACAGAAAAGATAAAGATGGAGAAGGACGGAGAAAGTTATAGAGAAACATTCTTCTTGAGTGCTGGAAGAGAAAGTTCGAGAATAGGAAGAGAAATAGGAAGAAAATCAAAGGGAATTCAAATTCATCTTTTCGGACTTGAGAACTGAACCCTTAGGTGATTTAGAAAACCTTAAATGAGGTGATTAAGCTAAACTGATATCATTAAAGTAATATTACTCAGGAAATTCTATCTCTAAGAGGCTAAGCAAGGTTCATTTGAGTTAAACTAGGCAACTTCAACTAATGAAACAATTAGTGGCCTATGTTAATTAGTTTCCAGAACAATGTAGAGAAGGATAGAGAAGGACGGAGAAAGTTAGATAGAAGCTTTCTTCTTGAAAGCTAGATGAGAAAGTTGGAGCAAAGAAAGAGAGATTGTAGTTGTGTAAATTTTCTTGTTTTATTTATTTCTTATTCACCCCCCCCCCCTCCCAAGAAAAAAACAAAAGAAAAAGAGAAAAGAAAGCTAGAGAAAAGATAGAAAATTGGGATGAAAATCACAGGGAATTCAAATTCATCCTTTTGGACTTGAGAATTGAACACTTTGCTGATTTAGAAAAACTTAGATGAGGTACTTCAGTTAAACTAATATCGTTATGGTATAATTACTCAGAAAATTCTCTTTCTTAGAGGCTAAGCATGGTTAGTTTGAGTTAAACTTGGCCACTTAAGCTAATGAAACAATTAACGGCCTAAGCTATTTAGTTCCTGGAACAGAATAGAGAAGGAAGGAGAAGGACGGAGAAAGTCAGAGAGGAACATTCCTTCTTGAGATCTAGAAGAGAAAGATTGAAAAAAAGAAAGAGAAATAGGAAGAAAATCAAAAGGAATTCAAGTTCAACATTTTGGATTTGAGAATTGAATGCTTATATTCACCCAAAAAAATTGAACGCTTTGGTGATTTAGATACCTTAAATGAGGTGCTTAAGTTGAACTAATTTCCTTAAGCTGCAATGACTCATAAAATTCTCTTTCTTAGAGGCTAAGCAAGGTTAGTTTGAATTAAACTTGGCCGCTTAAGCAAATGAAACAATTAGCGGTCTAGGCAATTTTGTTCCTAGAACAAAATAGGGAATGATGGAGAAGGATTGAGAAAGGTTGAGAGAAACATTCTTCATCAGAGGTAGAAGAGAAAGTTAGAGGAAAGAAAAAATAATGGGAAAGAAAATCAAAGGGAAGTCAAATTCATCCCTTTGGACTTAAGAATTAAACACTTAGTTGATTTAGAAAACCTTAAATGAGGTACTTAAGTTTAACTAATATCCTTATGCTACAATTACTCAGAAACTTCTATTTCGTAGAGGCTATGGAAGGTCAGTTTGAATTAAACTTGGCCACATAAGCAACTGAAACAATTAGCGGCCTAAACCAATTGGTTCATTGAACAAAACAGTTGATGGAGAAGGACAGAGAAAGGTAGAGGGAAACATTCATCTTGAGAGGTAGAAGAGAAAGTTAGAGAAAAGAAACAGTAATTGGAAAGAAAGAAATTTGAATTCGAGCTCATCGTTTTGGACTTGTGAATTGAACACCTAAGTGAATTAGAAAACCTTGAATGAGGTGCTTAAGTTGATCTAATATCATTAAGCTATAATTACTCAGAAAATTCTCTTTCTTAGAGTCTAAGCGAGGTTAGTTTGAGTTAAACTTGGTTGCTTAAGCTAATAAAACAATTAGTGGCCTAAGCTAATTAGCTTCTGGAACAAAATAGAGAAGGATGGAGAAAGTTGGAGAGAAACATTCTTCGTGAGAGGTAGAATAGAAAGTTAGATAAAAGAAAGAGTAATTGGAAGGAAATCAAAGAGAATTCAAATTCATCATTTTGGACTTGGGAATTGAACACTTAGGCGATTTAGAATACCTTAAAAGTACCCTCCTAAAAAAAAAAAACCACTAAACGAGTTGATTAAGTTTTAAACTAATATCGTTACTCAAAAAATTCTTTTTCGTAGAGGCTAAGCAAGGTTTGTCTGAGTTGAACTTGACCACTTAAGCTAAGGAAACAATTAGTGGCTAAGGTAATTAGTGCCTAAATAGAGAAGGAGGGAGAAAGTTTGTGAGGAACATTCTTCTTGAGAGCTAAAAGAGGAGGTTAGAGAAAAGAAAGAGAAACGGGAAGAAAATGAAGGGGAATTCAAATTCATCCTTTTGTACTTGACAACTGAACACTTAGGTCATTTTGAAAACCTTAAATGAGGTGCTTAAGTTAAACAACTAGCGTTAAGCTACAAGTACTCAGAATTTTTTGTTAGAGGCTAAGCAACGTTAGTTTGAGTTAAACTTTGGCCACTCAAGCTAATGAAACCATTGGTGGCCTAAGCTAATTAGTTCCTAGAACAAAATAAAGAAGGATGGGGAAGGATAGGGAAGGTTTGAGAGAAACATTCTTCTTGAGAGCTAGAAGAGAAAGTTAGAGAATAGAAAGAAAAGTATGAAGAAAATCAAAGGGAATTAAAATTCATCTTTTTAGATTTGAGAATTGAACACTTAGGGGGATTAGGTTGAGATTCTAGAGAGAGAAAGCTTCCTCCGTTGTTACCCTTGGAGTTCTGAGGTTCCTTATCAGATTCTTGGTCTAGTTTGGGTTATGTGTTGTGTTATTGCTGAATCTGGTCTTATTTATGTCCAGATTTAGGAGTGTTTGAAGTTTTTCAAGGTCGTTGTTGTCTTCTGATAAAGCTCCAGCCTGCGGATGGTGTTCAAATCATGGTTTGTTGATGTTACTCTGGGATTCGTTCTTGTTCTGGCACATGCTGGACATCTTTCTGGTAAGTGTCTGGTCAAGAATGAACTAATGGGTTAGAGTGAGAAGCTCTAGCATCTCTCTAGAAACGGTTGTTTCTAGGGTTTCAATTCCTCATTGAATACGATGCAAGGAGTAAATGATTTGCTTTGTTCCGAGAGTCGGGTGAGTTTTCAAGAGATTGATTCGTTAGGGGAAGGTCCAAAGGTGAATAACCTGAGTGGTAACCTAGGGTTTGTGAGCAACAAATTCGAGGTTTTGAGCGATACAACAATGGATCCAACTGATGAGAGAAGCGTAGGTGTAACTTGGATTTCAGGGAAGATCGATGAAGCTGAGGGTGTGATGAAAGCCCTAAACCAAACAGATCGAAGAACTCAGTTGATGGATTCAGACTTTCAGAGAGTTGCCGATCGATTGGCGAGATTGAAAGCTCCTTTTCCGTCAATCTTGACACCTAGTAACCTAGATGGTTCTTTATCGACTCCTAGATGGTCGAATCGTACGGAAGAGGACACCCCTTTATTTCAAAATCTCGCTAATAGTATATTGGTTGCTCGCAACAGACATGTAGCCAAGGGCTATGTTGAATCCAAGTCCAATCTACCCATAGAAAAGGAATCAGATGTAAATCTAGGCCCTGTAGAAGCTGCACAAGTTACAGTAGAACCTCCTATTCCGAGTTTCAGCAAAGAAGGAGGCCGTGAGGAGATGCATTCTCGAAGGGGGGGAACTCTAATTTCAAAGGAAGCAGAGGAGGAAGAGGTCAAGGGGGGGGGGGTAGAGGTCCCTATACACGAACCTGGGCAGATGTGGCTGCCTCATCTACCTGATCTAGCGTCCCTCTGAGGTATGTGCCTCCTAATCGAAGTGAGGGTTATGTCAGTGTGAACTTACCCCCACGTCCTAACCCTTTAGAAAAATGGGATTCGTGCTTGGCTGGGTACTTTTTTTTTTTTTTTTGGGCGGGTAAGTCATAAATTAAAGACAAAAGTTTACACATTTACAAGGGGCATACCCCAAGTAATACATAGAATCTCGTGCTACCCCCTACAAGAGGGGGAACTAATACAAATAAAAACGAAAATAAAAACTAATAATCACAACCCCATAACAACAGGGTACCCAACGAATAAAGCAAAAATAAATATCAAAATTTCAAAATTTCCCATATATTCTTTTTATCCCCAAGTAACCCCTACCATCTAGAATAATAGATGGAAACTTGGAAAAAAATATATGGGCAAAAAAAAAAAAAAAAAAACGAAAATGACCACGTCAGCTCATGACCCATGGCTGAACAACAATGGAGCCGAATTTTGAAATTAAAAACAGCCTTGCAATTGAGCTTACGCGAAATCCCTACCTCCAAAAAAGTTGAATAGTGGATGGGTCCCTCTTCAAATAAAACCACAAAACCAAAACCATGTGCTAGTTTTTACACAAGGCTATGGGCCACCTGTCCACCACGTTGCTCCACTTACCCATGTAAGTAACATCATCACCAGCTCAGCTTTCAATCAACCTGTCTTGTATAGGCGGGAAGATTGATATAGAAAATGATACAATACAACGCGATACACCACATAGCAGGCCTAGTGCGTGGACTGTACATCTTCACCAAATACTTTGGTAGAGACGACGGTATGGCAACAACGGCAGCAAACCTGAACCAGAACACCATTAACATACACGCCGGCGAGCATGTGCCGAAACACAAAGCCACCCAGCAAAAATCTGGGCTAAAAACACGACTGCCACGAGCATCCTGCACACCGCCGTTGAAGAACAGAGCTTGATCATCATCGCCGAAGCAAACCGAGACTAGCCCCACCTTCGCATGCATACAATAATCATTAAACATGATCAGCCTCTAACATAATGACGTCCAACAGGTACAACACCAAGTTGCAGACCTGCCAGTGACATAACCAGACGCCTCCGGGGAACTTCAACATCCTCAAACTAGCAGCTTACAAGAGAACAGTACCCCCCATCGCACCATCTAACCCACCAACAGAGACCAGACCCCGTAAACACAGGCCTATAATGACCACGGTGAATCTGACCCTCGAGGGCCGACAGGTGCCATGGCTGACCGCATCTCAACATAGGCCATGTAGTTTGTAGAGAGAGAAAGTAGAGCCCAGAGACAACCAGAGAACTCCAAGAAACTTGAAATTCACTAACAAAGATCAGCTCCACCCCTCAATAGGGCTTAACAGACCTGATTTATGCTCAATCCGCCCACAGATGGGGTAAAGGAGCTAAGCAAACTGGTCGGAAATGCACCAGTACAACACTAAACTTGGTTGGGTACTTTCTGGATAAAGGGGTGTCATATAATTATCTGAGAAATAGTGCCTTTGGTCTTTGGAAAAATAAAGGATTGAAAGAGGTTTTAGCTAATGGGGAAGGTTTTAGTTTCTTTATTTTTGATAACCCAGAATGCTGTACCTCCGTTCTTGAGGGAGGACCTTGGTATATTGGAGGTTTTAACTTGTTCTTGAAAAAATGGACCCGTATGATGAAATTGTCTAAGGAAAAGGATTCCAAGGTTCCTGTGTGGGCTAAGTTTTTCAATGTCCCATTTGAATACTGGGATAGTGATGGACTAAGTCGTATAGCTAGTGCTGTAGGTGTCCCTTTGTTTATGGACCAACTTACAGAACAGGGTAGTAGGGTGTCCTTTGCTAGGGTGTGTGTTGAGGTAGAAGCAGCATCTACCTTACCTGCTATGTTTAAGGTGGATTGTGAGGGAGCAGATGCTATAGTCAAGGTCGAATATCAAGGCTTACCACCAAAATGTGAACACTGCATAGCCTTTGGGCATGATACAGCTAGATGTGTAAAAACTCAGGTTGCGGCTCTAATCAACATCCAAAAAGAAGTACAAAATCATCCTAGCCCTGGTTGGGAAACTGTCATGGCCAAGGGCAAGAGGAAAGTGGGTGTTCCAAATACCTCTACTGAGTCAGCAAACAATGAGGATGGCACGCAACAAACTGAGGAAGAGCAGCCAGAAATGCAAGCTCAGGTGGAGACCGCAGAGGCATTACCTGATCAAACTTACAGAGAGGTGCTGAACCCAATAGATGATGAATCAAAGGATGATAATATGGATGGATTGGTGGCCCTTCATAAGGAACTAGTGGAAATTACAAGTTTAATTCTTCCCCATGACACAAAATTGATGGCTAAAGTGGAGAACCTTGTGGAATCCACTCCTGGCAAAGCTCAAACTAGCAAGCAAGCCCAAGCTGGCTCAAGTGCAAAAGGTAACTCCTCTGGCAAGGGCAACAAAAGCCAGAGGAAGAAGCGCAGGTAACCCCAGTTTTATCTGGTTTGTAGGTTTTAAATTTTTTGCTCTTTCAAATGTCTTTAAAAATTGCATCTTGGAATGTTAGAGGATTTAATAATCCTCACAGACACAAAGAAGTTAGAAAATTTTTGCTGCATGAAGACATTAAAATATTGGGCATTTTGGAAACTAAAATAAAAGCTTTGAATGAACAACAGATTTTTTTTTTTTTTTGGGTGAATAAGACAATAAAAAAACAGCAAAATATACAAGATTACAAGGGGCAAACCCCAGGACCTACCAAGAAGCTATACAGGACGAGAGAAAAAAAACAACCACAAAGGGCTAAACCTAGCCCTACAACAACCCATACGGAATAAACAAAAATAAACAAAAGCAAATGTTCATAACCTACTTAAAGGAAATAGCAAATGAACAGACGCAATACCAGCAAAAGATCCAAAAGATGCACCAACTTTAGATGCCAAACAGCCAAGCTCTTGGCAGAAAACCCAAAACCCACAAAACCAAATCCCAAGGCTTCCAAGGGTAAGACCGAGCAAGCACACAGGTTTGAAGATAAGAGTACAACCCAAATCCCTAGTACATCCCACTAGGGTAGGCACAACATCAATATTTGAAAAGTAATTACAGAAAAGAAAAAATATATAGAAAGACAACTGATGAACACTCTGAGCAACCCTGAAGGCGCATAAAGCAGCCATTCCACGAAGCCAGATAACCACCCACGTCAGCACCACATCCACCAACGCAACTTGAGTTTCGGAGATGCAATCCCAAGTAGAGAACTTGTAATATGCATGATCTAGACATTGTAATAAGTCCTGCCAAACACACACAGAAATAACAGCACCCAAAATCAGATGAAATAATTGGCCCTTTTTGACAAACTCGCAACTTTCTAAAACTGGGCGAATTTGTGTTTGCTGGGACTCAGCTTTTTGTAAAGTTCAAAAGTTACATGACTCTGATCAGTTTATTTTTTGCGAAGTGCATGATTTAACTACAGACTATATATTCAGAGTCTGTTTTGTCTATGCTGGGAATAAACATGAAGTTAGGAAAGATTTTTTTGAGTACATGGTTAAAATCTCCCAAGCTCAGTCCAATACTCCTCTTGTAATTTTAGGGGACTTCAATGCTATTAGATTCCCTTACAAAAAATCTGGGGGTTCTGTTAGTTGGTCTAAGGATAAAGAGGAGTTCAATTCCCATATTTTGCAAGCTGAGCTGGGGATTATATTGCTTGGCTTGATGCATTCCCTGCCTCATTTGCTACTTTTTTGCCCTCTGGCATATCTGATCACTCTCCTGCTGTGATACATATCTCTGATAAGGTGACTTCTTTTAAGAAACCTTTCAAATATTTTGAATTTTGGGCTGACCATGAGGATTTCTGCTCTGTGGTTTCTACAATTTGGAACCAGTACATTCAGGGTGTCCCTATGTTTAGAGTGTGTCAGAAATTGAAAAATCTGAAACCTGCTCTAAAGGCTTTGAATAAGAAAGACTTCAGTGACATTACTACTAGAGTCCACACTTCTAGGTCTGAGCTCCTTTTTGCTCAGTGTAAGTTGGACAAGGACCCTAGTAATGTTTCTATGCAAAAGCTTGAGAGAACTTTGTATAAACAGCATGTTGATCTTCTGGCTGTTGAGGAGAGCTTGGCCCACCAGAAATCTAGAGTCCAGTGGCTTAGCCAGGGTGATAGCAATAGCAGGTTTTTCTTCAAAACCATTAAGGGTAACATTAATAGGGGTGAAATCTTGAACTTGGAGCTGATGAATGGCCAAAAATCTTCACAACCTGAGGTCATTCACAATGCTTTTATAGATTTTTTCTCTAGTTTATTTGGTACCCCTATTGATGACCATTATAATGGGTTCGATAGAATCCAGTCTCTTGTTAAGTCTAAAATATCTTCTGACCAATCGTTATTGCTTGCTAGCCCTGTGACTGATCAAGAGATTAAGGACACTTTTTGGTCTCTTAAAGCCAATAAGACCCCTGGCCCTGATGGTTTCTCTGTTGGTTTTTTCAAAAGCTCCTAGAATATTGTGGGGAGAGAGGTCACTCAAGCTGTTAGAACATTTTTTGAGTCTGGTAGGCTTTTTTCCGAAGTCAATAGTACCATTATAGCTCTCATTCCTAAGGTCCCCAACCCTGTTAAAGTGGGTGACTTTAGACCCATCTCTTGCTGTAACACTATTTACAAATGCATTGCCAAGATCATTGCTAACAGGATTAAAACTGTTCTCCCGGATCTTGTTGATCCCGTTCAGTCAGCATTTGTTCAAGGTAGGAGAATATCTGACAATATTTTTCTATCTCAGGAGCTTATGAGAGGGTACCATAGGAAGTCCCCTACCCCGAAGTGTGCCATGAAAGTGGATATCATGAAAGCCTATGATAGTGTGAGGTGGGAATTTATTATTGATATTCTTAAGGCTATGGCCTTTCCACCTGTCGTGGTTTCTTGGATCCAGGCCTGTATCACTAGTCCCTCCTTTTCTATTTGTAGCAACGGGAGTCTCCATGGCTACTTCAAAGGGGCTAGAGGGTTGCGACAAGGTGATCCCCTGTCCCCTTATTTATTTGTTTTAGCGATGGAAATTCTTGCTAAAATTTTGGCTGAGAAGTCTATGCAACCGATGTTTAAGTTCCATTGGAGATGTGAGAAGACTAAGATTATAAATCTTTGCTTTGCTGATGATCTCATGATTTTTAGCAAAGGTGATGTGCCAACTGTTAAACTTATTATGGAAGGCCTTGAGGAATTTTCTAACCTCTCGGGCCTTACCCCTAATCCCAGCAAAAGTAACATCTACTTTTCTGGTTGTGAGATGGGGTTACGCGCGTCTATTCTTGGTGTTGCAAAATTCAAAGAGGGCACACTCCCTGTTAAATATCTTGGTGTTCCCGTTATCACTACTAAATTGAGGGCCGCTGATTGTGCTCCCCTCATTGATAGGATCACCGAAAGAGTGAAGAATTGGACTAACAGAACTTTATCTTATGCGGGTAGGAGCCAGCTTATCCAATCCATCCTTTTTTCCATGCAAGTTTATTGGTCTTCCTTGTTTATCCTCCCTAAGAAGGTTATCAGGGAGATTGAAAGTATTCTTAGAGCTTTCCTTTGGTCTGGTAGTGAGCTCAAAACTCATAGTGCTAAGATAGCTTGGGATTCTGTGTGCGCTCCTAAAAATGAGGGGGGGTCTTGGGTTTAAATCTCTTGATATCTGGAATAAAGCGGCTATAGCAAAGCATGTCTGGTTCCTTTTTTCTAGTGGTGAAAAGTCTATGTGGTGCCAGTGGGTTAAATCCTATTTACTTAAGGGTAGAAGTTTTTGGAGAGTCAAAATCCCCCCTGACCCCTCCTGGGTTTGGAGGAAAATATTGTCTCTTAGGGACTGGATGTCTCCCCTAATTAATCACCAAATTGGTTGTGGAACCTCCACCTTCCTATGGTATGACAATTGGCACCCTCTTGGTCCTCTATGGAATAAGTTCGGGGACAGAATAATGTATGATTCTTGCCTCAATAGTGAGGCCAAAGTCAGTCAAATCATCGATGGTCATTCTTGGAAGTGGCCTATTCCTGGGAAATTCAGGAGTTGATCTCATCAACTCCTGAATGCTGTAAACCTAACCCTTCCAAGTGTGACCAAGTTATCTGGAAACTTACTACTGATGGTCAGTTTTCCATTCGCTCAGCTTGGAATCATTGGAGACATAGTTTGGGTAGAGTGGAATGGCATAAACTCCTTTGGGGCCCTCATAGGATTCCTAAGGTCAGTTTCATTGTTTGGGTAGCTATCCATAATAGATTGTATACTGGTGATCGGTTACTTCAGTTTGGTTTAGCTCCCCATTCCCAATGCCCTTTCTGCCTTGACCCTGGGGAAAGTCATTCCCATCTCTTTTTTAAGTGCAATTTCACCAATAGAGTTTGGGGTGCTATTGAAGCCAAATGCAACATAAAGTGGCCTGTTTTTCAGGGGAAGAAAGTAGAGCCTCTCTCTCTAGATCCTAGAGAGAGAAAGCTCCCCCCCAGAGATAGTGCAGATCTGGTGCTGTTCTGGCCAGTTTGTTTAGCTCCTATACTCATCATTTGAGTGGTAGTGAGCATGGGTTACAGGTCTATTAACTCCTGGTGTGAAATGGAGTGTTTTTATCTCCATCGTTGCATTTCATGGAGCTCAGCGTATTTTAAGATGTTCATTCTGGTTATTCTCATGGTTTATCTGGGTGTATTCTCAGGTGACTACGTGGGTCTCTGGTTGGTCATTGTTGTTATTAACCTTCTCCCCCGTTCTTGAGAGAGAAGGATGAGGTACATGGGTATGGTCAGATGGATGGTGTTTGATGTCTATACGAGTTCACCGGCAAATGTTCTTTTACGCCTGTGGTGTGCTTTCCTGATGTCACAGGTTGTAGCTTGTGCCGTGTTGGTGGAGTGTTCTGGTTGCTCGGTCACCACCGTCGCTGTTGATGGGTTATGGTGTTTTGGATATCTCTGGTTCGAACCTCAAGCCGTGGTCATTTGTGGCATCTAGTTTGAATCAGTGGTGATGAGGATCGCTGGTTCCTGGTGGTCTGGTCTCTCCGGCAATGGTGTTTCTGGCGCCGGTTATGGAGAATATCAGCCTTGCCAGAATCGTGATAAGCTCCATGCATGCATGAAATAAATTTATTGAAGTAGCGTTGTGGTCAGCGGCGAGGATTTCTAGTTGTTTCACCAGTGGACTTGGTGCGTATCACCGGCGATGATGGGTTGTTTCGACAGTCCAGCGTTGTTGCGTCTGGTAGGTTTGAAGCTTAACGCTGAGGTGGGTTTCACGCTCTTGGCGAGTGAGTGGTGCCGCGTGGGTTGGTCTCCTGCCTTTGCGTGTTGTTTTTGTCACCCGTATGGAAGTAGCAGGTTTTCTGCAAGTGAAGCTTCCGATGTATCTCTCTATATTTTGGTACGTTGATAAATGGGGAAGACAATTTGTCTTGTTGCGTATGTATGGGAAAACCTCACCACGTGGGATTTTGTGTTTAGTGGATGATTTGTGTCAAGGAAGATTTCTTTTTTGGAGGGAAAACCCAACTTTTGGGTTAGTGGGCCAATATTTTATTGGTTTATCAGCCGTGTTTTGAGGATGTATTAGGTGCCGTGGGTGTGGACGGCTACTTTTTGAATAGTGGCCCACGGTTTTGGTATACATATTATTTATATAATATATTTGTAACTCAGTGGGCAAGTGGCTGAGAGTGTTGGTTTGACGTAGGCCCGACAAAACCTTATTTCATGGATATTTGATCTCTTTTGTTTTGGCCCACGGCAAATTGGTTTTTGCAGAAATTGGTGGGGCCCATTTTGACTTCATGGTTATATCTTTAATGGGTCTACTATTTTCTCTTTTCACGGTTTATGGGCTAGTTTTTGGCCTCGTACTATATTGGTTTTTTATTGTGTGTTGGGTCTCAATTTTATTGGTGCCTTATATATTTGTTTAGCCACACTGCAGCGGATCTTTTGTAGTCGGATATTTCATGTTGATTGATTGTGTGATCCTCATGTGACTGGATATGAGGGTGGTTTTGAGCCATCTCCGCCAAGAGTGATTAGGGAGTCACTGCTATGGGGAATAGTGGTTCTATAACTAGCCGAGTTAAGAGACTGGGAGATGAGCGGGAGGATAGCTACCGGTTTTCTGGTCGCTTCTTGTCTTCATGTGACCCTTCCTAATTGATTGTACTGCCACGCCTGACATGGAGTGATGGGGACACTGCCGTGGGGTTTGAGGCTTGTGATCTACCAAGGGAGGGACTGGGGGATGTGATGATTGCTCTCATGTTTTGATGGCTATGTATTGGTTTGTTGTAGCAGGGCTATTGTTTTTTCACTAAACTTCTCAAGACTGTTGATTATGGTGATTAACTATGCAGGCTTCATGTGACTCAGCCAGGATCTTTCATGGGATAGATATTTTCCTTCGTCATGGCTTTGGTTGAGTGGCTAGGATGTCACGGCTATGAGAAGCGAGATGCTTATTGGATTCCATGCTTTCATCCGAGGTAGAGACTGGGAGCAAGCGGAGGCAGTTATCATTCTCGATTGGTCTTGTTGGATGTTTAGTTAGTTACATTTGTTTTTTTTTTTTGGGTGAATAAGACATAAATAAAACAGCAAAATATACAAAGATACAAGGGGCATGCCCCAGGATAGAGCTATACAAATAGGCAAAAACCACGAAGAACAAGACAAAAGGAACCATACACACAATGTTCAAAACCTATCTCGAAGAGAAATAGAAGACGAACATAAGTGAAGGAGCTAAAGGACAAAACAACCTGGAACAGCCATACATCAACAAAGGCTGCCAAAATTCAAAACAGTCAACAAAGACATCAATTCCGCAGAGCAGACCGAAAGGGTATCAGCCAAAGGCCTAAGATGTGCAGAGAAGTTATCTGCTGTATGTACCCAACATCTAAAACTATGGTAAACCCAACTATATTCTCTAGTACATCCCACTAGAGTAGGCCAACTGAGTATGATTTAAATAGCTACAAACAGTAAATTAAAAACAGCTTCTGAACATTCAGCAATTTTGGAAGGCGCATATAGCAGCCATACCCATTGATTTGGAGTTTCGCACGACAGCTTTTAGATGACTAATCCCGAGAGTTTCCACTGCAGCTTTAAATGACAAATCCCTAAATTGCAGAGATTGAGTATTCGAGTTAACCAAGATAGAACGACCCATAGATTTGGAGGTTCTCACGACAGCTTTAGATAACAGGCCCCGAGATTTTCCACTGCATTTGCGTGTGCAGGCTAAACATAATAGAATGACCTGCCAATGAGTAACAGAAGATAGAAACCATGAGAATTAAGTAACCAAGTCAGAAGTAGATTCTCTCAATTTTGATCTCACTTCACTCGACCCACAGTATTGAATCTCACCACACTCGGATAAAGCTTCCTTAATCTGCAGTAAAGATACAATATATATAGTGGTTAGCTTGTAAAACATATAGATTCTAAAGTCACTCAACCCACAGTGAATTAAGTAACCAAGTCAGAAGTAGATTCTCTCAATTTTGATCTCACTTCACTCGACCCACAGTATTGAATCTCACCACACTCGGATAAAGCTTCCTTAATCTGCAGTAAAGATACAATATATATAGTGGTTAGCTTGTAAAACATATAGATTCTAAATTCACTCAACCCACAGATTTCGAGGAACTAGTGACTATATGTCTCACCACACTCGACCCACAAATAGTATTCATCTTCAAGTGATCACACCTACACATTTAACAGCTAGTTAGATAAACACTCCATGTTAGACTCACATCCACTCAACCCACAATATACTGAACTCACATCACTCTGTGGTCCTCCCACCATTGTAAAGATGGGGCTTCAGAATGGATCTAGGGAGGTTCCATTGATCAAGGAACCAATCATCACCTGTTGCAATAGGAATGTTGCTAACAGATAACATTCTATTTCTTACCATAAGTACAATAGATTTGATGATAACCTCTACAGGTTTATATTCTTTGTTAAAAACTCTATTGTTTCTTTCAAGCCAAATATGATATACAGTTGTGAGAAAGGAAAGTCTAGTGATGATGGATTTCATGGACTTACCTTTGCTCTCTCTGTCGACAATAATAACAGTCTCAGGCCAAGAGACCTGCTGCCATTGCACATTACACTTACCTTGCATGACATGCCAAATTCTGGATGTGAAACTACACTCGAAGAAGAGGTGTGGATGGCTTTCAGTTAAATCAAGACAAAATGGGCATGTAGGACTAGAAGGGATTCCAAATAATTGGAGTCTATCACTAGTATTCAGCCTGCCATAGATAGCCAGCCAAACAATGAAGCTAACTTTGGGGATAGTAGCATGGCCCCAGACAAGGTTATACCAAGGCACCGAATCTTGCTTGTATCTCCACAGATCCCAAGCAGACTTAATTGTGAAGGCACCATCAGGGTTGAGAGCCCAGATAGTAGTATCCCTCTCCAAGGGGTTAGGAGGGCAATTGTTGGGGATTTGGGAAGTTAATTCCCTGAGATCCCAGGAGTTGGGAAAAGGCCAATGCCAAGAGTTCCCAACTATAATTTTACTGACTTTGGACTCCCCATTTAAGCCAGAGTCATACATGATTCTGTCACCATATCTTTCCCAGATAGGGCCAAGGTGGTGCCAATTGTCATACCACAAGAAGGTGTTCTGGCCATCACCAATCCTATGTTTAATAAGAGGGTGAATTGTTGGCCTGAGAGAAAGGATTTTCCTCCAAACCCAAGAAGGGTCATTAGGAGTTTTAATTTTCCAGAAGCATTTACCCTTTATGAGATAGATTTTGACCCACTGGCACCACATAGACTTTTCCCCTCCAGAGAACAAAAACCATACATGTTTAGCAATGGCAGCCTTGTTCCAAACCTCCATAGATTTGAACCCCAGGCCACCCTCTTTCTTAGGGACACAGACTTTATCCCAAGCAATCTTCGCACTATGCTTGCGAAGATCAGTACCAGACCATAGGAAAGCTCTAAGGAGGCTCTCAATCTCCTTAATAACTTTCTTAGGTAAGATGAATAGAGATGACCAATAAACTTGCATAGAGAATAAGATGGTTTGGATGAGCTGGGCCCTACCCGCATAAGATAAAAGTTTATTGGTCCAGCTACTAATCCTCTTAGTGATCCTCTCAACCAGAAGTTTACAGTCAGTGGCTTTCAACTTAGTGGTAATGAGAGGCACTCCAAGGTATTTGACGGGGAGCATACCCTCAGAGAAAGTAGCAATATGAAGGATACTGGCCCTTAACTCCTCAGAGCAGCCAGAGAAATAGATATTACTCTTGCTAGGATTCGGGGTGAGGCCAGAAAGAGCACTAAACTCATTCAATCCTTCCATAATCAAACGAACAGTGTTAGTATCACCCTTACTAAAAATCATAAGGTCATCAGCAAAGCAAAGGTTAACAATTTTGGTTTTCTCACATCTCCAATGAAATTTGAATAGAGGATTCTTAGACTTTTCCTCCATAATTCTAGCCAAAATCTCCATAGCTAAGACGAACAGATAAGGAGACAGAGGATCTCCTTGCCTTAGTCCTCTAGCCCCTTTGAAATAGCCATGAAGGCTACCATTAATACATATGGAAAAGGATGGACTAGTTATGCAAGCTTTGATCCAGGTGATCACAGTTTGAGGAAAGCCCATAGCAGTAAGAATGTCAATGATAAACTCCCATTTGACAGTGTCATAGGCTTTCATTATATCAACTTTCATGGTACATTTAGGAACAGGGGAGTTCCTATGATAGCCTCTCATGATTTCCTGAGATAAGAAAATATTATCCGAGATTCTCCTACCTTGCACGAAGGCAGATTGAACAGGATCAATGAGGTTAGGAAGAACCCCTTTAATTCTGTTGGCTATTATTTTAGCAATACATTTGTAAATTGTATTACAGCAGGAGATTGGCCTATAGTCACCAACTTTTACCGGATTAGGAACTTTCGGAATGAGCACAATTGTAGTGTTGTTGATTTCAGACAGAAGTTTCCCAGATTCAAAGAAGGCTCTTATGGCCTGGGTTATGTCTTTACCAACAATACTCCATGTGCTTTTAAAGAAACCAGCTGAATAACCATCAGGGCCAGGGGCCTTATTGGTTTTCAGGGACCAAAAAACATCCTTGATTTCCTTATCAGAAACAGGACTGGCCATCTTAATAGCTTGGTCGTGAGTGACCCTAGCTTTAATCAGACCATGAACTCTCGTGGTGCCTCTATGATTGTTCTGTGGTGGAGTGCCAAAAAGTTTAGAAAAATAATCAATAAAAGCCCCTTGGGTTTCCTCAGAATTAGTTGAAACCCTCCCATCCTCCATCTCAACATTGAGAATTTTCCCTCTATTGATGTTACTCTTCACAGACCTAAAGAAGAACCTGCTATTCTTATCACCCAGACCAAGCCATTGGACTCTAGATTTTTGATGAGCCAATTTCTCCTCCACAGCACTAAGATCCACATATTTTTTAAACAAATTCCTCTCAAGGAGCTGAAAAGAGCTATTGCAAGGATCTTTGTCAAGTTTCCATTGGATGGAATCAAGCTCAGCTTTAGAGGCCAAAACTCGAGTTGAAATGTCACTAAACTCTTTCTTATTTAAGGATTTAAGGATAGGTTTAGGATCTTTGTCTGTTATGTTTTATGAGTCTGTGGTGTGTTTCTGTTTTTTTTTTTGCCCATATATCCACCCTAAGTTTCCATCTATTATCTCTAGTGGTAGGGGTTACCTGGGGACAAAAAGGATATATGGGCAAAGTGGGGTTCTGTTTTTTTTCTGTTGTTCTTTCGCTTTTGCGAGTGTGGTTTTATTTTGTAGGATGTCCAGTGGTAGTTGTTTGGTGTTTTTTATTAGTCTATTATTTGTTGTAGGGCGTACCTGGGGTATGCCCCTTGTAAACTTGTACATTTTACTGTCTTTATTTTATGACTTACTTACCCAAAAAAAAAAAAAAAAGTGGCCTGTTTTAGATTGGCCTGATATTGTTATATATGCTACGAAGGAGACAAAGGGTAACTCGCTGAGGGCTAATATTCTTAGCAATGCTTTCTTGTGTTCTATTTACCACATCTGGATTGAGAGAAATAATCGTGTTTTTAACAAAGAATTTAAGCCTGAAGAGGTGGTTTTCAAATCTGTAATCCAGATGGTGAGAAGTAGAATGTTGTCCATTAAGAATCTACCTAGCTCTGCTAGTGACAGCTGGTTTCTTGACCAATGGAATCTTCTAACAACAATGTTGAAGCCCCATATTAACAGATATGGGAGGGCTACTGAGTGATGTGAGTTCCCTACATGTGGGTTGAGTGTTGGTGAGCAATATTGAGTGTTTTGCTTAATGGTTTGGTTTTGTGCAAGGTCTGTTCAGAGTTCCCTACATGTGGATTCATCTATGTATTTGAGGGTTGAGTGATGAGAGGAGTTATAATTTATTCACTTCACATGTGGGTTGAGTGTATTTAGCCACCATAAATTCATTTTTGCTAATGTTAATATATACTATATTTCTTTATCTGCAGGGTAAGGAAGCACAAGTTGAGTGGTGTGAGCCCCTAAATTGTGGGTTGAGTGGAGTGAGATCCTATATTGAGGGCACTGTTTCTGTATTAAAGTCTAGTAGATTGTATCTTATTTGCTGGAGGTACTTACTCATGGCTGTTCTTACAGGGTCTACTATAATGTATGAGCAGGTCTTGGGTTGCATGGGTCGGCAGTGGTGTCCAGTTTTGGGGACTGCAGATTTGTTGCTCCGAAGATCCCTGGCTCTTCAGTCTTTTGGGTTACTTCAGTGCTTAAGGTCTGCTGGAAAGGCTTGGAGAGGGAGATTCTTTTCTCTTCCTCTCTTGGTGACTGCTGGTTTGTTAGCTCTAAGTTGTCTGGCAGCTCGCATGATAGAGGGTACTGGTTTGTTGATGGCTGCTTGTAACGCCTTTGTGGACACTTGTCTTTTAATTTATATTCATGTGTTGAATTTCTGTGTTTGGATGTTAGACGGTTTTGATGTGGTTTTTGGCCTACCCGTGCGGGATGTGCATGGTTTTTTAGCTGTGTGTTTATTTCTGGTTGTGTCGTGTATGTGGACTGTTTTCTTGTTTCAACATAGGGTTATCGCTTGGATGTGTTCATGAACCTCATTCGCATGTATGCGGCTTATGCACATATCCTATTTTGGTTTATTTCTTTTCAATGTAATGTTTTTCATTATTTCCTTTATTCTTGGTAGCCGGTTTTGATCCTGTTTTGTTGGGCTGGTGCCTTCGGGTTGCCCCTTCGTTTGTATAGTTTTCTGTTAGGTCCTGGGGTATGCCCCTTGTAGCTGTGTAGCTCTCTGTTTTTTATTTTATGTCTTATTCACCCAAAAAAAAAGTGTCTGGTCAAGTATGTTCTCAGTAGTCTGGTTTGGGTGGTATTGCAGGTGGTCTTGCCGTTCATGGCGGTGGACTCTTCCTCCCAATGTGTTGCTCTGTTTTGTTAGCTTCGTCGGTTCTCTCTCTCATTGAGTCCGAGCTCACTGTCGTTTTTGTGTGAACTGCATTGTTCACGTCGGAGTGGCTTTGTGCCCGGTATTTCTGAGTTTTGTGACTGTGCTGGCGTAGCTACAGTGAGCGTGAAATACTGTAGATGACGATGTTCTGATGAGGTCTGTCGCTGGGTTCTCTTTTCCGACGACGGTCAGGCTGGTTTTTCTGAGCTATAGTGTTGCTGTGTTCGGAGACTCGGTGTATTCTTCTGCCGTCGCTAGTAATAAAGTTATGAGATGGGGTTGAGGGTGGTGTTGAAACTGTAACCATGGTTTCTGGCGTTGGTCTACTCACCGACGGCGTCGTTATTATTGCGGCGCCATCGCTAGTGCCGTGACTCGCCGAGCAGATGGTTTTGTTATTCTGGTGCTTTGCTTCAGATGGGTTCCGTGTTTTCCAGTGTTGGGTTGCTTTCCGGCGTCGTTGCGTCTGGGTTGAGGTTGACGCAACTCTACGCTGAGATGGGTTTCACGGGTTTTTTCTTGGGTCTCGATGGTTTAATGGCGTGGGTTATTGGTGCTGCGATTGGTAGAGTTCCGACGTCTGGTTCTTGCTCCGGCGTTTGGAGATGGTCGGCGTTGCTACTGGTTATGTTTTGAGATGAAGCGTTACGGTCACGTGTGGTTAGCTGCGTGGACGTAGGTGTCGTGTTTTCCATCTAAGCTTGCTGTATAATCTCCTTCAAACCCTTGTTTTTCTACATCAACTTTACATGGTGTTGATGGGGGAAAGGTAATTGTTATATCAACTTTATATATAAATATATATTTTGGTTGACTTAAGCTTTGGCTGTCTAGTTGGATTTTGGTTTTGTAGTAGGTGGGCCACGTGTGGGTTCTTTTGTAAGCTTATCAGAAAATCACGTTGGTCCATGTGCTAAGTTGAAGCCGTGTGGATTATTGATAAATGGTGGGCCCACGGATTGGTTTTCTTTTGGGCTGCCCGTGGGTCACTATTTTGGGGGAAATTGGGCTCTATTTGGTCAATATCTGTGATTGTCTATTAGTGGCCATTGTTTATTGGATTCATTTGGAAACTTCTCTTGTTTAGACTCTTTGCAGCAGAACATATATAGTTAATGATTTTATGATGATTGATTGTGTCAGGGGAAGAAAGTAAAACTTCTCTCTCTAGAATTTAAAGAGAGAAAGCTCCCCCGGGTGTAAAAATGGTGAAACTGTTAGCTCATCTTTGAGTATGATGAGTATGTGAGTCTTTAGTGAGTGTTGTGTGGAGGAAACCGGGTCTGTTGAGATCCTCCATTGTTGATTTGAGACTATTGTTCAGATTGTATTCAAAAGCTCCATTTTTCTCAGTTGGAGTTCTAACTTGGGCCCAAGAAAGTGGAGTTTAAGTGTCGATGAGTATTGGTTGTGCTTCGTGGAGGCGGTCTCGCCGTTCATGGGGGTGGTTTCATCCATTCACCGTGGTGCTAGTGGTTTAGCTAGGTCCAATCCGGTTGTCATCAGTTTTGGCTGGTAGCGAGTCCAGGCTCTGGGTTGGCTTTGCGGTGTTGCTCCAGCGAGGAGTTGCAGGTGGTTAATGGTGTGAAGTGGTACGGGTATGGCTGATGGACTCCGGGAGCTGGATTGGTGCGTCGGGCATGAGAAGTGCCTTCACCTTCGGCGCTTTTCTGGTTCTCGTTTCACCGGTGCTGGTTTGGGGAATCACCGGCGTGGTTTATATGCTGATGATGGTATACGGCGCCATTATTACAGTGAGTTAGCTGCTGTATTATGTTGTTGTGAGTTGTCTTGGGCTTCTCCTCCGGCGCTGGGATGGTTTCAGGTGCCATTGTCGTCGCTCAGTGTTGAGTTGCGTCGAACGTGGGTGTCACGCTCCTTGGGCGAGTGGCTTTGAGTGTTGTGCAACGTTAGCTGGCCTGTCTGCTCTATACATACGGACACTGTTGCAGGCTAGATAGCTTGTTGGGTTGGGTAAATACTAATCATCTTTTTTATGTATATATATATGGAAAAGTGACGTTAGTGGTATGGGTTTCACGTGGGTTTCTTAGCCCACAGTGAATATTTTTAAATTGGTTTTGATAGAGTGGGTGGCCCACGTTGGATTTTTTTTAGTTTAGTTATATATATTTTATATATAGCTGTCTCTATTTGATTAAAGTCAAATGTTTTGTGCTAGTGGATTCAAGTGGGCCTGCATGTCTATTGACTTGTTGTGTATTGCAAGATGGGCCACGGTTTCCTTTTGTTGAAGACTGTTTGGTGGGTTTTACAAATTAGGGCCCACGTGATTATATGCAAGTTTAATTGTGGAAAGATGGTTCCAGTGGGTCTTTTTATTAAAGCCCACGGTTTTATTATTGTTATTGGGTCGTAAAGTTATCTTTTTGTGGGGCCCATGGTGCAAGAATTGGTATGGAATTTCTGGCTTGGAAATTTAGCCGTTAGGCTTATTTGGTTTGGACTTTTGGGCTCATTGATTTATTTTGGGACATATTGCATATATTTATATGATTGGTGAGTCCATAAGCTTATGTTTAGCCACTATGCAGCGGATCTTGTGTAGTCGATTTTCTCTTGATGATTGATCGTGTGATCCTCATGTGACTCGATATGAGGTGAGTTTTGAGCCATCTCCGCCAAGAGTGATTGAGGGGTCACTGCTATGGGGAACAGTGGTTCGATGACTAGCCGAGTTAGAGACTGGGAGATGAGCGGGAGGATAGCTACCGGTTCTGGTTGCTTCTTGTCTTCATGTGACCCATCCTAATTGATTGTTTGAGGCTTGTGATGTAATCAAGGAAGGGACTGGGGGATGTGATGATTGATCTCAGGTTATTTTTGGCTATGCTTTGGTTTGTTGTTATGGGGCTACCGTTGTCACTTCGACTCACAAGACTGTTGCTTATGGTTACTGATCGTGCTAGCTTCATGTGACTTTATCGGGATTTCTCATGGGATAGATTTTTTCCTCTGTCATGGCTTTTGTTGAGTGGCTAGGATGTCACGGCTGTGAGGAGTGGGATGCCTACTGGATTTCATGTGTTGTTCTACGGTAGAGACTGGGGGTGAATGGGGTTGGTTATCATTTTTGATTTGTCTTGGGGGTTGTTGCTTTGTGAGTATGTTTGTTGTGGTTTTTTAGTTTTATGGTGTTTGTTTGTAACTTTACCCATATATCCATCCCAAGTTTCCATCTATTATTTCTGATGTAGGGGTTACTTGGGGACAAATCGATATATGGGCGAAGTAGGGTAATTTTGTTTTCTGTTGTTCATGTGTTTCTCCCCCTATCTTGTGGGGGGTGCAGGGGTAGATTTTGTTTTATGTATTCGTTTAATTATTTGTTGTTGGGTGTGCTTGGGGTATGCCCCTTGTAAACTTGTAAATTTCATTGTCTTTATTTTATGACTTACTTACCAAAAAAAAAAAAAATGATTGATTGTGTGATCCTCATGTGACTCAAACGAGGGTGGTTTTGAGCCATCTCTACCAAGAGTGATTGGGGAGTCACTGCTTTGGGCAATAGTGGTTCGATAACCAACCGAGTTAGAGACTGGGAGATGAGTGGGAGGATAGCTACCGATTTTCTGGTTGCGTCTTATCTTCGTGTGACCCGTCCTAATTGATCGTATTGCCATGCCTGACATGGAGTGAAGGGCACACTGCCGTGGGGTTTGAGGCTTGTGATCTACCAAGGAAGGGACTGGGAGATGTGATGATTGATCTCATGATTTTGTTGGCTGTGTTTTGGTTTGTTGCTGAGGGGCTATTGTAGTATCACTTCAACTCCCTAGACCGTGGCTTATGGTTTTTGACCGTGCTAGCTTCATGTGACACTGCTGGGACTTTTCATGGGGTATATTTTATCCTCCGTCATGGCTTTGGTTAAATGGCTTGGATGTCACGGCTGTGAGGAGTGGGATGCTTATTGGATTCCATGTTTTATCTACAGTCGAGACTGGGGGCATGTGGGGTTGACTATCATCTTTGACTCGGCTTGTGGGTTGTTGTTTTGTCAGTGTGTTTTTTATGTTTTTAGTTTTGTGGTGTTATTTGTGTGTATCTTTGCCCATATATCCACCTCAAGTTTCTATCTATTATCTCTGATGGTAGAGGTTGCTTGAGGATAAAAAGGATATATGGGCAGAGTTGGGGTTTTTTTGTGTTTTCTGTTGTTGTTCATGTTTGTCCCCCTTTTTGAGGGGGGCAGTGGTTGTTTATGTTGGTTATACTTGTTTTTATTTAATGTTGGGCGTGCCAGGGGTATGCCCCTTGTAAACTTGTATATTTCATTGTCTTTATTTTATGACTTATGTACCCAAAAAAAAGAGAATTCAACACTTAGGTAATTTAGAAAACCTTAAATGAAATGATTAAGCAAAACCAATATCGTTAAACTAATATTACTTAGAAAATTCTATTTCTTAGAGGCTAAGTAAGGTTAATTTGAGTTAAACTAGGCAACTTAAGCTAATGAAAACAATTGGTGGGGTACCTGGGGTATGCCCCTTGTAAACTTGTACATTTTACTATCTTTATTTTATGACTTACTTACCCAAAAAAAAAAAAAAACAATTGGTGGCCTAAGGAAATTAGTTCCCAGAACAAAATAGAGCAGGACGGAGAAAGTTAGACAGAAACATTCTTCTTGAGAGTGAGAAGAGAAAGTTGGGATTAGGTTGAGAGCTTCTCTCTCTAATCTAGAGAGAGAATGCTCCCACCGTTGTTACCCATGGAGTTTTTGAGGTTTCCTTATCAGATTTTTTTCTGGTTTGGGCGTTGCTGTGTGTTGTTGCTAAATCTGGTTTTATTTTCTCCAGATTTAGTAGTGTTTAACCTTTTCTGGTATCCACCCAAAAAAGGTGAAGTTCTGGTGCTATTTAGGCTTGATGTTTTGGCTCCTATACTCTAGTCTGAGTTTGAGTGAGTAAAGTTTTCAAGCTTAGTGGTTTTTGGCTGTGAGATGGTTGTTTCTAGTGCTTCTGAGTTGTCCAGTCTTGATCCTTCTTGGCTGGTTTGGGGTGTTCTTGGGTGACAAAGTTGTTTTTCTTTCGATTGCTTAGGCTGGGTACGGTGGCAGATTTATCCGGCCATGGAAAGTTGTTAGCTCCGGCACTGGTGTGTTCTGGGTTTGGAGCGTGGTAGTATTTCTGAGAGTGTGCAGGTTTGGGTCTGTACTCGGTGTTGACTCCATATGCATTGTTCCGATAGCTCAGGTATAGGTGGACGACGAAGAGAAATTTCCAACGAGTTGGGCTGGTGAAGCTGGATTCATCCGGTGGATTTGGAAAACGGGGTTAGTGCTCCAGGCGTGGAAGCGTCTTCAGTTCCGACGCTGGTTGTTTTCCGATTCACCGGTGATGTTGCTCCTTTCTGGCGTATGTTCGGTGATGATTGTGTTGAAGTCAAGCGTATGGGTGAAGCCAAGCGTATGGTGCACAGCATGCGTGTGGGTCTTGGACTTTGTGTTGTGTAGACTCACGCTCTTGCGCGTGGGCTGCTAGTGATGATTGCAGGCTGGTGGTGTTATTTCAATACAGCTGGTGCTGCTGTCTATAGTATGGGAAAGTGGTTCATGTGGGTTTTCTTCGCCCACGGTTTTTGTTAAAACCAGCAATGGTTTTGCTTTCTATTGTAATATTATATTGCAATATTATAAGGGGCTTATAGGTGCTGCCATTGGATTTGGTGATTAGCCGAGTGGGATGTTTATTGGAGGGCATTTTAAATTGTTTTTGGGGATTCACGTGGATTATGGACAGAGGTCACGTGTGGAATTTTTGCTGCAAGTGCATCACGTGGAAAGGTGAGGATAAATTTCACTTTGGGCGTGGATTAGTGGACTGACCCACGGGTATTAATTTTGGGCCCACGGTGGATTCATTTTAATATATTTCTATGTGGGCCCACTATAAACTGTTAATTTTTTTTGGCCCAAGTTTTTTACACCGTCAAGTGGGGTGCTTTCACGAGGAAAAATTTGGGCAGTTGGTTTTTATTTTCTTTTTAGTCACTTTGCAGCGGATTATGTATAGTCGATTTTATCTTGATGACTGATCGTGTGATCCTCATGTGACTCGATATGAGGTTAGTTTTGAGCCATCTCCGCCAAGAGTGATTGAGGGGTCACTGCTATGGGGAATAGTGGTTCGATGACTAGCCGAGTTAGAGACTGGGAGATGAGCGGGAGGATAGCTACCGGTTCCGGTTGCTTCTTGTCTTCATGTGACCCATCCTAATTGGTCGTATTGCCACGCCTGACATGGAGTGAAGGGCACACTGCCGTGGGGTTTGAGGCTTGTTATCTACCAAGGAAGGGACTGGGGGATGTGATGATTGATCTCAGGTTATTTTTTGGCTATGCATCGGTTTTGTTGCTGTGGGGCTACCGTTGTCACTTCGACTCACAGGACTGTTGCTTATGGTTACTGATCGTGCTAGCTTCACGTGACTCTGTCGGGATTTCTCATGGGGTAGATTTTTTTTCCTCTGTCATGGCTTTTGTTGAGTGGCTAGGATGTCACGGCTGTGAGGAGTGGGATGCTTACTGGATTCCATGTGTCGATCTACGGTAGAGACTGGGGGCGAATGTGGTTGGTTATCATTTTTGATCTGTCTTGAGGGTTGTTGCTTTGTGAGTTTGCTTGTTGTGGCTTTTAAGTTTTTTTTGGTGTTTGTTTGTATCTTTACCCATATATTCATCCCAAGTTTCCGTCTATTATCTCTGATGGTAGGGGTACTTGGGGACAAAAGGATATATGGGCAAAATTGGGTTACTTTGTTTTTTTTGTTGTTCTTGTGGTTCTCCCCCAATCTTAGGGGGTGCAGTGGTAGGTTATGTTGGTTATGTATTCGTTTATTTATTTGTTGTTGGGTATGCCTGGGGTATGCCCCTTGTAAACTTGTAAATTTCATTGTCTTTATTTTATGACTTACTTACCCAAAAAAAAAAGAAGAGAAAGTTAGAGAAAAGAAAGAGAAATGGGAAGAAAATCATAGGGCATTCAAATTCACCATTTTGGAGTTGAGAATTGAACAAAATTGGGATGAAAATCACAGGGAATTCAAATTCATCCTTTTGGACTTGAGAATTGAACACTTTGCTGATTTAGAAAAACTTAGATGAGGTACTTCAGTTAAACTAATATCGTTATGCTATAATTACTCAGACAATTCTCTTTCTTAGAGGCTAAGCAATGTTAGTTTGAGTTAAACTTGGCCACTTAAGCTAATGAAACAATTAACGGCGTAAGTTATTTAGTTCCTGGAACAGAATAGAGAAGGAAGGAGAAGGACGGAGAAAGTCAGAGAGGAACATTCCTTCTTGAGATCTTTTTTTTGGGTAAGTAAGTCATAAAATAATGACAATAAAATTTACAAGTTTACAAGGGGCATACCCCAGGCACACCCAACAACAAATAATTAAACGAATACATAACCAACATAAACTACCCCTGCACCCCCATAAGATAGGGAGAGAAACACATGAACAACAGAAAACAAATTAACCCTACTTTGCCCATATATCCTTTTGTCCCCAGGTAACACCTACCATCAGAAATAATAGATGGAAACTTGGGATGAATATATGGGCAAAGATACAAAACAAACACCATAAAACTAAAAAAAAAAAAAAAAAAAAAAAAAACCACAACAAGCATACTCACAAAACAACAACCCTCCAGACAAATCAAAAATGATAACCAACCCCATTCGCCCCCAGTCTCTACCGTAGATCAACACATGGAATCTAGTAAGCATCCCACTCCTCACAGCTGTGACATCCAAGCCACTCAACAAAAGCCATGACAGAGGAAAAAATCTATCCCATGAGAAATCCCGATAGAGTCACATGAAGCTAGCACGATCAGTAACCACAAGCAACAGTCTTGTGAGTCGAAGCAACAACGATAGCCCCACAGCAACAAACCATAACATAGCCAAAAATAACCTGAGATCAAACATCACATCCCCCAGTCCCTTCCTTGATAGATCACAAGCCTCAAACCCCATGGCAGTGTGCCCTTCACTCCATGTCAGGCGTGGCAATACGATCAATTAGGATGGGTCACATGAAGACAAGAAGCAACCGGAACCAGTAGCTATCCTCCCGCTCATCTCCCAGTCTCTAACTCGGTTAGTCATCGAACCACTGTTCCCCATAGCAGTGACCCCTCAATCACTCTTGGCGGAGATGGCTCAAAAACTCACCTCATATCGAGTCATATGAGGATCACACAATCAATCATCAAGAGAAAATCGACTACACAAGATCCGCTGCATAGTGGCTAAACATAAGCTTATGGAATCACCAATCATATAATTATATGCAACAAAACCACTCACCCACTTGGATTAATCAACAACAGATAGACGTAGCCCATGCAAAACTGTAGTCCACACAAAAGAGCCAATCAAAATCCAATTAACTCACCACACATCTCCCAGTTCCAGCAATGGCAAATTCCACACCTCAATTCCCCATGGCAGTGTCCCCCTCACTCCACACCAGAAGAGGTCAGAGAACTGCGCTAAGCCGAATCACATGAATATGTACGGATCATCAACCAAATAAACAAAAAACCAAATGTAGTAGATAGCAGAATTCATGAGCTAATCAAATTTCTATTTTACCTTAATTGGCCGTGGACCACAAATTTCTCCACAGAAAAACTTCACCAAGATTTGTGGCCCACGGACATACCAAACGCGCCCAAAAGATGCAGCACATCCAAAAGCAACCAAACTACAACCAATAGCCAATGGTGGCCCAACAAAATACCCACAAAAAGTCATAATGCCGGGCCCCACGTGCAACCAATAATCCGGCCAAATAGCCCATGGATTGGCAACCAAAAAAAACGGGGCCCACCGCCCATAAAAAATTCCCATGTGTGGAGAGAACCGTGGCCACACTCCAACCCACAAAATCCACTGGGATATTTTCCTTAAGGCCTTTTCACCAAAAAAATTGACTTTTCCCCCCAAAACAAACCCACATGATGATAGTTCTGAAGCAATACAGAATACACATCAACTTTACGTCTGATCACTCTACCCAACGTGGGTGAAGCACCCAAGGCCCGAAACACGCGCTCTTGCTGCGTGTGGACACACTTCATCCTCACCAAACATTTGCATTGTAGAATGAACACCACCGACCAGCTCACGGACTGAGCGAACCACACCTGTAGACAAAAACGCCGGCTAACAAAACCACCGGTACCTTATAACACAGCCCACCATCAACCATGAATGACGAGGCGGACAGAACAAAATCTAGCACCATGGTGTGAAACCGAGGAACCAGAACCACCACCGGTGCCTGAGAACACACAGCGACTGTAGAAACCACCAAAAGTCTCACGCGCGGGGACGACCAGTGAGCTCCGAGAATAGAATCTACCACCTTCTGCTCTGAAACCGGACCAATCATCACCGGAGAGAGAGGAACAAAATAGCCATGGGCAAAAGACCATGACAAAGTAAGGAACTAGCACGTCGTAGAGCACGATAGCAAATACAGAGAATACTCAGTAAAACAAACTGGGTATAACTCTACTTCTATGAAAATCATGCACACCGTCTGTGAAGGACACAAAGATTGAACGTCGGCGTCGGAGCAAACCGTGACCAGCACCACATAACCACCGTCGACATCAAGCCTGGTCACCCGAGCTTAATATCCAGGCTTTAGGCAGCGCTTCAAAACCAGCCGTCAGAAAGTCGAATTGGAAACACTGATACTTCCATGAAACAACTCATTGATACAAAAGATGGAGGGCACAAACCACTCCACCTCTACACCGAAGCTACCATAAAATGGGACCCATGCTCACTAACACTCAGATTGAGTATAGCAGCTAAAACAACTGGCCGGAAAAGCACCAGAACACCACCACCGGGGGGAGCTTTCTCTAGAGAGAGAGGCTCTGCTTTCTTCCCCTGCCTTGTGCGCCTTCTTGAGATCTAGAAGAGAAAGATTGAAAAAAAAGAAAGAGAAATAGGAAGAAAATCAAAAGGAATTCAAATTCAACATTTTGGATTTGAGAATTGAATGCTTATATTCACCCAAAAAAATTGAACGCTTAGGTGATTTAGATACCTTAAATGAGGTACTTAAGTTGAACTAATTTCCTTAAGCTACGATGACTCATAAAATTCTCTTTCTTAGAGTCTAAGCAAGGTTAGTTTGAATTAAACTTGGCCGCTTAAGCAAATGAAACAATTAGCGGTCTAGGCAATTTTGTTCCTAGAACAAAACAGAGGATGGTGGAGAAGGACTGAGAAAGGTAGAGAGAAACATTCTTCATCAGAGGTAGAAGAGAAAGTTAGAGGAAAGAAAAAATAATAAGAAAGAAAATAAAAGGGAATTCAAATTCATCACTTTGGACTTAAGAATTGAACACTTAGTTGATTTAGAAAACTTTAAATGAGGTACTTAAGTTTAACTAATATCCTTATGCTACAATTACTCAAAAACATCTATTTCTTGGAGGCTATGCAAGGTCAGTTTGAATTAAACTTGTCCACATAAGCAACTGAAACAATTAGCGGCCTAAACCAATTGGTTCATTGAACAAAACAGTTGATGGAGAAGGACAGAGAAAGGTAGAGAGAAACATTCGTCTTGAGAGGTAGAAGAGAAAGTTAGGGAAAAGAAACAGTAGTAGGAAAGAAAGCAATGAGAATTCGAGCTCATCGTTTTGGACTTGTGAATTGAGCACCTAAGTGAATTAGAAAACCTTAAATGGGGTGCTTAAGTTGATCTAATATCATTAAGCTACAATTACTCAGAAAATTCTCTTTTTTAGAGTCTAAGCGAGGTTAGTTTGAGTTAAACTTGGTTGCTTAAGCTAATAAAACAATTAGTGGCCTAAGCTAATTAGCTTCTGGAACAAAATAGAGAAGGATGGAGAAAGTTGGAGAGAAACATTCTTTGTTATTCACCCAAAAAAAAAAACATTCTTCGTGAGAGGTAGAAAAGAAAGTTAGATAAAAGAAAGAGTAATAGGAAGGAAATCAAAGAGAATTCAAATTCATCATTTTGGACTTGGGAATTGAACACTTAGGCGATTTACAATACCTTAAAAGTACCCTCCTAAAAAAAAAAACCACTAAACGAGTTGATTAACTTTTAAACTAATATCGTTACTCAAAAAATTCTCTTTCTTAGAGGCTAAGCAAGGTTTGTCTGAGTTAAACTTGACCACTTAAGCTAAGGAAACAATTAGGGGCTAAGCTAATTAGTGCCTAAATAGAGAAGGAGGGAGAAAGTTTGTGAGGAACATTCTTCTTGAGAGTTAAAAGAGGAAGTTAGAGAAAAGAAAGAGAAACGGGAAGAAAATGAAGGGGAATTCAAATTCATCCTTTTGTACTTGACAACTGAACACTTAGGTCATTTTGAAAACCTTAAATGAGGTGTTTAAGTTAAACAACTAGCGTTAAGCTACAATTACTCAGAATTTCTTTTGTTAGAGGCTAAGCAACGTTAGTTTGAGTTAAACTTGCCCTTTTAAGCCAACGAAGCAATTAGGGGCCTAAGCTAATTAGTTCTCGAACAAAATAGAGAAGGACGGAGAAAGTTACAGAGAAACATTCTTCTTGAGAGGTAGAAGAGGAAGTCATACAAAGGAAAGAGAAATAGGAAGAAAATCAAAGAGAATTCAAATTCATCCTTTTAGACTTGAGAATTGAACACTTATATGACTTAGAAAACCTTAAATGAGGTGCTTACGTTAAACCAATGTCGGTAAGATACAATTACACAGAAAACTCTACTTCTTGGAGGAGGCAAGGTTAGTTTGAGTTAAACTTGGCCACTACTCAAGCTAATGAAACCATTGGTGGCCTAAGCTAATTAGTTCCTAGAACAAAATACAGAAGGATGGAGAAGGACAGGGAAGGTTTGAGAGAAACATTCTTCGTGAGAGCTAGAAGAGAAAGTTAGAGAATAGAAAGAGAAGTATGAAGAAATCAAAGGGAATTAAAATTCATCTTTTTGGATTTGAGAATTGAACACTTGGGTAATTTAGAAAACCTTAAATGAGATGATTAAGCAAAACTAATATCGTTAAACTAATATTACTTAGAAAATTCTATTTCTTGGAGGCTAAGTAAGGTTAATTTGAGTTAAACTAGGCAACTTAAGCTAATGAAAACAATTGGTGGCCTAAGGAAATTAGTTCCCAGAACAAAATAGAGTAGGACGGAGAAAGTTAGACAGAAACATTCTTCTTGAGAGCGAGAAGAGAAAGTTAGAGAAAAGAAAGAGAAATAGGAAGAAAATCATAGGGCATTCAAATTCACCATTTTGGAGTTGAGAATTGAACACTCGGGTGATTTAGAAAACCTTAAATGAGGTGCTTGCGTTAAACTAATATCGTTATGCAACAATTACTCTGAAAATTCTCTTTCATAGAGGCGAAGCAAAGCTAGTTTCAGTTAAACTTGGCCACTTGAGCAAATGAAACAATTAGTGGCCTAAGCTAATTAGTTCTCAGAACAAAAAAGATAAAGCAAGGACGGAGAAAGTTATAGAGAAACATTCTTCTTGAGTGCTGGAAGAGAAAGTTCGAGAATAGGAAGAGAAATAGGAAGAAAATCAAAGAGAATTCAAATTCATCTTTTCGGACTTGAGAACTGAACACTTAGGTGATTTAGAAAACCTTAAATGAGGTGATTAAGCTAAACAAATATCATTAAAGTAATATTACTCAAGAAATTCTATCTCTAAAAGGCTAAACAAGGTTCATTTGAGTTAAACTAGGCAACTTCAACTAATTAAACAACTAGTGGGCTAAGTTAATTAGTTCCCAGAACAGTGTAGAGAAGGATAGAAGAGAAGGATGGAGAAAGTTAGATAGAAGCTTTCTTCTTGAAAGCTAGATGAGAAAGTTGGAGCAAAGGAAGAGAGATTGTAGTCGTGTAAATTTTCTTGTTTTATTTATTTCTTATTCACCCCCCCCCCCCAAAAAAAAAAACAAAACAAAAAGAGAAAAGAAAGAAAATTGGGATGAAAATCACAGGGAATTCAAATTCATCCTTTTGGACTTGAGAATTGAACACTTTGCTGATTTAGAAAAACTTAGATGAGGTACTTCAGTTAAACTAATATCGTTATGCTATAATTACTCAGAAAATTCTCTTTCTTAGAGGCTAAGCAATGTTAGTTTGAGTTAAACTTGGCCACTTAAGCTAATGAAACAATTAACGGCGTAAGTTATTTAGTTCCTGGAACAGAATAGAGAAGGAAGGAGAAGGACGGAGAAAGTCAGAGAGGAACATTCCTTCTTGAGATCTTTTTTTTTGGGTAAGTAAGTCATAAAATAATGACAATAAAATTTACAAGTTTACAAGGGGCATACCCCAGGCACACCCAACAACAAATAATTAAACGAATACATAACCAACATAAACTACCCCTGCACCCCCATAAGATAGGGAGAGAAACACATGAACAACAGAAAACAAATTAACCCTACTTTGCCCATATATCCTTTTGTCCCCAGGTAACACCTACCATCAGAAATAATAGATGGAAACTTGGGATGAATATATGGGCAAAGATACAAAACAAACACCATAAAACTAAAAAAAAAAAAAAAAAAAAAAAACCACAACAAGCATACTCACAAAACAACAACCCTCCAGACAAATCAAAAATGATAACCAACCCCATTCGCCCCCAGTCTCTACCGTAGATCAACACATGGAATCCAGTAAGCATCCCACTCCTCACAGCTGTGACATCCAAGCCACTCAACAAAAGCCATGACAGAGGAAAAAATCTATCCCATGAGAAATCCCGATAGAGTCACATGAAGCTAGCACGATCAGTAACCACAAGCAACAGTCTTGTGAGTCGAAGCAACAACGATAGCCCCACAGCAACAAACCAAAACATAGCCAAAAATAACCTGAGATCAAACATCACATCCCCCAGTCCCTTCCTTGATAGATCACAAGCCTCAAACCCCATGGCAGTGTGCCCTTCACTCCATGTCAGGCGTGGCAATACGATCAATTAGGATGGGTCACATGAAGACAAGAAGCAACCGGAACCAGTAGCTATCCTCCCGCTCATCTCCCAGTCTCTAACTCGGTTAGTCATCGAACCACTGTTCCCCATAGCAGTGACCCCTCAATCACTCTTGGCGGAGATGGCTCAAAAACTCACCTCATATCGAGTCACATGAGGATCACACAATCAATCATCAAGAGAAAATCGACTACACAAGATCCGCTGCATAGTGGCTAAACATAAGCTTATGGAATCACCAATCATATAATTATATGCAACAAAACCACTCACCCACTTGGATTAATCAACAACAGATAGACGTAGCCCATGCAAAACTGTAGTCCACACAAAAGAGCCAATCAAAATCCAATTAACTCACCACACATCTCCCAGTTCCAGCAATGGCAAATTCCACACCTCAATTCCCCATGGCAGTGTCCCCCTCACTCCACACCAGAAGAGGTCAGAGAACTGCGCTAAGCCGAATCACATGAATATGTACGGATCATCAACCAAATAAACAAAAAACCAAATGTAGTAGATAGCAGAATTCATGAGCTAATCAAATTTCTATTTTACCTTAATTGGCCGTGGACCACAAATTTCTCCACAGAAAAACTTCACCAAGATTTGTGGCCCACGGACATACCAAACGCGCCCAAAAGATGCAGCACATCCAAAAGCAACCAAACTACAACCAATAGCCAATGGTGGCCCAACAAAATACCCACAAAAAGTCATAATGCCGGGCCCCACGTGCAACCAATAATCCGGCCAAATAGCCCATGGATTGGCAACCAAAAAAAACGGGGCCCACCGCCCATAAAAAATTCCCATGTGTGGAGAGAACCGTGGCCACACTCCAACCCACAAAATCCACTGGGATATTTTCCTTAAGGCCTTTTCACCAAAAAAATTGACTTTTCCCCCCAAAACAAACCCACATGATGATAGTTCTGAAGCAATACAGAATACACATCAACTTTACGTCTGATCACTCTACCCAACGTGGGTGAAGCACCCAAGGCCCGAAACACGCGCTCTTGCTGCGTGTGGACACACTTCATCCTCACCAAACATTTGCATTGTAGAATGAACACCACCGACCAGCTCACGGACTGAGCGAACCACACCTGTAGAAAAAAACGCCGGCTAACAAAACCACCGGTACCTTATAACACAGCCCACCATCAACCATGAATGACGAGGCGGACAGAACAAAATCTAGCACCATGGTGTGAAACCGAGGAACCAGAACCACCACCGGTGCCTGAGAACACACAGCGACTGTAGAAACCACCAAAAGTCTCACGCGCGGGGACGACCAGTGAGCTCCGAGAATAGAATCTACCACCTTCTGCTCTGAAACCGGACCAATCATCACCGGAGAGAGAGGAACAAAATAGCCATGGGCAAAAGACCATGACAAAGTAAGGAACTAGCACGTCGTAGAGCACGATAGCAAATACAGAGAATACTCAGTAAAACAAACTGGGTATAACTCTACTTCTATGAAAATCATGCACACCGTCTGTGAAGGACACAAAGATTGAACGTCGGCGTCGGAGCAAACCGTGACCAGCACCACATAACCACCGTCGACATCAAGCCTGGTCACCCGAGCTTAATATCCAGGCTTTAGGCAGCGCTCCAAAACCAGCCGTCAGAAAGTCGAATTGGAAACACTGATACTTCCATGAAACAACTCATTGATACAAAAGATGGAGGGCACAAACCACTCCACCTCTACACCGAAGCTACCATAAAATGGGACCCATGCTCACTAACACTCAGATTGAGTATAGCAGCTAAAACAACTGGCCGGAAAAGCACCAGAACACCACCACCGGGGGGAGCTTTCTCTAGAGAGAGAGGCTCTGCTTTCTTCCCCTGCCTTGTGCGCCTTCTTGAGATCTAGAAGAGAAAGATTGAAAAAAAAGAAAGAGAAATAGGAAGAAAATCAAAAGGAATTCAAATTCAACATTTTGGATTTGAGAATTGAATGCTTATATTCACCCAAAAAAATTGAACGCTTAGGTGATTTAGATACCTTAAATGAGGTACTTAAGTTGAACTAATTTCCTTAAGCTACGATGACTCATAAAATTCTCTTTCTTAGAGTCTAAGCAAGGTTAGTTTGAATTAAACTTGGCCGCTTAAGCAAATGAAACAATTAGCGGTCTAGGCAATTTTGTTCCTAGAACAAAACAGAGGATGGTGGAGAAGGACTGAGAAAGGTAGAGAGAAACATTCTTCATCAGAGGTAGAAGAGAAAGTTAGAGGAAAGAAAAAATAATAAGAAAGAAAATAAAAGGGAATTCAAATTCATCACTTTGGACTTAAGAATTGAACACTTAGTTGATTTAGAAAACTTTAAATGAGGTACTTAAGTTTAACTAATATCCTTATGCTACAATTACTCAAAAACATCTATTTCTTGGAGGCTATGCAAGGTCAGTTTGAATTAAACTTGTCCACATAAGCAACTGAAACAATTAGCGGCCTAAACCAATTGGTTCATTGAACAAAACAGTTGATGGAGAAGGACAGAGAAAGGTAGAGAGAAACATTCGTCTTGAGAGGTAGAAGAGAAAGTTAGGGAAAAGAAACAGTAGTAGGAAAGAAAGCAATGAGAATTCGAGCTCATCATTTTGGACTTGTGAATTGAGCACCTAAGTGAATTAGAAAACCTTAAATGGGGTGCTTAAGTTGATCTAATATCATTAAGCTACAATTACTCAGAAAATTCTCTTTTTTAGAGTCTAAGCGAGGTTAGTTTGAGTTAAACTTGGTTGCTTAAGCTAATAAAACAATTAGTGGCCTAAGCTAATTAGCTTCTGGAACAAAATAGAGAAGGATGGAGAAAGTTGGAGAGAAACATTCTTTGTTATTCACCCAAAAAAAAAAAACATTCTTCGTGAGAGGTAGAAAAGAAAGTTAGATAAAAGAAAGAGTAATAGGAAGGAAATCAAAGAGAATCCAAATTCATCATTTTGGACTTGGGAATTGAACACTTAGGCGATTTACAATACCTTAAAAGTACCCTCCTAAAAAAAAAAACCACTAAACGAGTTGATTAACTTTTAAACTAATATCGTTACTCAAAAAATTCTCTTTCTTAGAGGCTAAGCAAGGTTTGTCTGAGTTAAACTTGACCACTTAAGCTAAGGAAACAATTAGTGGCTAAGCTAATTAGTGCCTAAATAGAGAAGGAGGGAGAAAGTTTGTGAGGAACATTCTTCTTGAGAGTTAAAAGAGGAAGTTAGAGAAAAGAAAGAGAAACGGGAAGAAAATGAAGGGGAATTCAAATTCATCCTTTTGTACTTGACAACTGAACACTTAGGTCATTTTGAAAACCTTAAATGAGGTGTTTAAGTTAAACAACTAGCGTTAAGCTACAATTACTCAGAATTTCTTTTGTTAGAGGCTAAGCAACGTTAGTTTGAGTTAAACTTGCCCTTTTAAGCCAACGAAGCAATTAGGGGCCTAAGCTAATTAGTTCTCGAACAAAATAGAGAAGGACGGAGAAAGTTACAGAGAAACATTCTTCTTGAGAGGTAGAAGAGGAAGTCATACAAAGGAAAGAGAAATAGGAAGAAAATCAAAGAGAATTCAAATTCATCCTTTTAGACTTGAGAATTGAACACTTATATGACTTAGAAAACCTTAAATGAGGTGCTTACGTTAAACCAATGTCGGTAAGATACAATTACACAGAAAACTCTACTTCTTGGAGGAGGCAAGGTTAGTTTGAGTTAAACTTGGCCACTACTCAAGCTAATGAAACCATTGGTGGCCTAAGCTAATTAGTTCCTAGAACAAAATACAGAAGGATGGAGAAGGACAGGGAAGGTTTGAGAGAAACATTCTTCGTGAGAGCTAGAAGAGAAAGTTAGAGAATAGAAAGAGAAGTATGAAGAAATCAAAGGGAATTAAAATTCATCTTTTTGGATTTGAGAATTGAACACTTGGGTAATTTAGAAAACCTTAAATGAGATGATTAAGCAAAACTAATATCGTTAAACTAATATTACTTAGAAAATTCTATTTCTTGGAGGCTAAGTAAGGTTAATTTGAGTTAAACTAGGCAACTTAAGCTAATGAAAACAATTGGTGGCCTAAGGAAATTAGTTCCCAGAACAAAATAGAGTAGGACGGAGAAAGTTAGACAGAAACATTCTTCTTGAGAGCGAGAAGAGAAAGTTAGAGAAAAGAAAGAGAAATAGGAAGAAAATCATAGGGCATTCAAATTCACCATTTTGGAGTTGAGAATTGAACACTCGGGTGATTTAGAAAACCTTAAATGAGGTGCTTGCGTTAAACTAATATCGTTATGCAACAATTACTCTGAAAATTCTCTTTCATAGAGGCGAAGCAAAGCTAGTTTCAGTTAAACTTGGCCACTTGAGCAAATGAAACAATTAGTGGCCTAAGCTAATTAGTTCTCAGAACAAAAAAGATAAAGCAAGGACGGAGAAAGTTATAGAGAAACATTCTTCTTGAGTGCTGGAAGAGAAAGTTCGAGAATAGGAAGAGAAATAGGAAGAAAATCAAAGAGAATTCAAATTCATCTTTTCGGACTTGAGAACTGAACACTTAGGTGATTTAGAAAACCTTAAATGAGGTGATTAAGCTAAACAAATATCATTAAAGTAATATTACTCAAGAAATTCTATCTCTAAAAGGCTAAACAAGGTTCATTTGAGTTAAACTAGGCAACTTCAACTAATTAAACAACTAGTGGGCTAAGTTAATTAGTTCCCAGAACAGTGTAGAGAAGGATAGAAGAGAAGGATGGAGAAAGTTAGATAGAAGCTTTCTTCTTGAAAGCTAGATGAGAAAGTTGGAGCAAAGGAAGAGAGATTGTAGTCGTGTAAATTTTCTTGTTTTATTTATTTCTTATTCACCCCCCCCCAAAAAAAAAAACAAAACAAAAAGAGAAAAGAAAGAAAATTGGGATGAAAATCACAGGGAATTCAAATTCATCCTTTTGGACTTGAGAATTGAACACTTTGCTGATTTAGAAAAACTTAGATGAGGTACTTCAGTTAAACTAATATCGTTATGCTATAATTACTCAGAAAATTCTCTTTCTTAGAGGCTAAGCAATGTTAGTTTGAGTTAAACTTGGCCACTTAAGCTAATGAAACAATTAACGGCGTAAGTTATTTAGTTCCTGGAACAGAATAGAGAAGGAAGGAGAAGGACGGAGAAAGTCAGAGAGGAACATTCCTTCTTGAGATCTTTTTTTTTGGGTAAGTAAGTCATAAAATAATGACAATAAAATTTACAAGTTTACAAGGGGCATACCCCAGGCACACCCAACAACAAATAATTAAACGAATACATAACCAACATAAACTACCCCTGCACCCCCATAAGATAGGGAGAGAAACACATGAACAACAGAAAACAAATTAACCCTACTTTGCCCATATATCCTTTTGTCCCCAGGTAACACCTACCATCAGAAATAATAGATGGAAACTTGGGATGAATATATGGGCAAAGATACAAAACAAACACCATAAAACTAAAAAAAAAAAAAAAAAAAAAAAAACCACAACAAGCATACTCACAAAACAACAACCCTCCAGACAAATCAAAAATGATAACCAACCCCATTCGCCCCCAGTCTCTACCGTAGATCAACACATGGAATCCAGTAAGCATCCCACTCCTCACAGCTGTGACATCCAAGCCACTCAACAAAAGCCATGACAGAGGAAAAAATCTATCCCATGAGAAATCCCGATAGAGTCACATGAAGCTAGCACGATCAGTAACCACAAGCAACAGTCTTGTGAGTCGAAGCAACAACGATAGCCCCACAGCAACAAACCAAAACATAGCCAAAAATAACCTGAGATCAAACATCACATCCCCCAGTCCCTTCCTTGATAGATCACAAGCCTCAAACCCCATGGCAGTGTGCCCTTCACTCCATGTCAGGCGTGGCAATACGATCAATTAGGATGGGTCACATGAAGACAAGAAGCAACCGGAACCAGTAGCTATCCTCCCGCTCATCTCCCAGTCTCTAACTCGGTTAGTCATCGAACCACTGTTCCCCATAGCAGTGACCCCTCAATCACTCTTGGCGGAGATGGCTCAAAAACTCACCTCATATCGAGTCACATGAGGATCACACAATCAATCATCAAGAGAAAATCGACTACACAAGATCCGCTGCATAGTGGCTAAACATAAGCTTATGGAATCACCAATCATATAATTATATGCAACAAAACCACTCACCCACTTGGATTAATCAACAACAGATAGACGTAGCCCATGCAAAACTGTAGTCCACACAAAAGAGCCAATCAAAATCCAATTAACTCACCACACATCTCCCAGTTCCAGCAATGGCAAATTCCACACCTCAATTCCCCATGGCAGTGTCCCCCTCACTCCACACCAGAAGAGGTCAGAGAACTGCGCTAAGCCGAATCACATGAATATGTACGGATCATCAACCAAATAAACAAAAAACCAAATGTAGTAGATAGCAGAATTCATGAGCTAATCAAATTTCTATTTTACCTTAATTGGCCGTGGACCACAAATTTCTCCACAGAAAAACTTCACCAAGATTTGTGGCCCACGGACATACCAAACGCGCCCAAAAGATGCAGCACATCCAAAAGCAACCAAATTACAACCAATAGCCAATGGTGGCCCAACAAAATACCCACAAAAAGTCATAATGTCGGGCCCCACGTGCAACCAATAATCCGGCCAAATAGCCCATGGATTGGCAACCAAAAAAAACGGGGCCCACCGCCCATAAAAAATTCCCATGTGTGGAGAGAACCGTGGCCACACTCCAACCCACAAAATCCACTGGGATATTTTCCTTAAGGCCTTTTCACCAAAAAAATTGACTTTTCCCCCCAAAACAAACCCACATGATGATAGTTCTGAAGCAATACAGAATACACATCAACTTTACGTCTGATCACTCTACCCAACGTGGGTGAAGCACCCAAGGCCCGAAACACGCGCTCTTGCTGCGTGTGGACACACTTCATCCTCACCAAACATTTGCACTGTAGAATGAACACCACCGACCAGCTCACGGACTGAGCGAACCACACCTGTAGACAAAAATGCCGGCTAACAAAACCACCGGTACCTTATAACACAGCCCACCATCAACCATGAATGACGAGGCGGACAGAACAAAATCCAGCACCATGGTGTGAAACCGAGGAACCAGAACCACCACCGGTGCCTGAGAACACACAGCGACTGTAGAAACCACCAAAAGTCTCACGCGCGGGGACGACCAGTGAGCTCCGAGAATAGAATCTACCACCTTCTGCTCTGAAACCGGACCAATCATCACCGGAGAGAGAGGAACAAAATAGCCATGGGCAAAAGACCATGACAAAGTAAGGAACTAGCACGTTGTAGAGCACGATAGCAAATACAGAGAATACTCAGTAAAACAAACTGGGTATAACTCTATGCACACCGTCTGTGAAGGACACAAAGATTGAACGTCGGCGTCGGAGCAAACCGAGACCAGCACCACATAACCACCGTCGACATCAAGCCTGGTCACCCGAGCTTAATATCCAGGCTTTAGGTAGCTCTCCAAAACCAGCCGTCAGAAAGACGGACTGGAAACACTGATACTTCCATGAAACAACTCATTGATACAAAAGATGGAGGGCACAAACCACTCCACCTCTACACCGAAGCTACCATAAAATGGGACCCATGCTCACTAACACTCAGATTGAGTATAGCAGCTAAAATAACTGGCCGGAAAAGCACCAGAACACCACCACTGGGGGGAGCTTTCTCTCTCTAGATTCTAGAGAGAGAGGCTCTGCTTTCTTCCCCTGCCTTGTGCGCCTTCTTGAGATCTAGAAGAGAAAGATTGAAAAAAAAAAAAAGAGAAATAGGAAGAAAATCAAAAGGAATTCAAGTTCAACATTTTGGCTTTGAGAATTGAAAGCTTATATTCACCCAAAAAAATTGAACGCTTAGGTGATTTAGATACCTTAAATGAGGTGCTTAAGTTGAACTAATTTCCTTAAGCTGCGATGACTCATAAAATTCTCTTTCTTAGAGGCTAAGCAAGGTTAGTTTGAATTAAGCTTGGCCGCTTAAGCAAATGAAACAATTAGCGGTCTAGGCAATTTTGTTCCTAGAACAAAACAGAGGATTTTGGAGAAGGACTGAGAAAGGTAGAGAGAAACATTCTTCATCAGAGGTAGAAGAGAAAGTTAGAGGAAAGAAAAAATAATAAGAAAGAAAATCAAAGGGAATTCAAATTCAGCCCTTTGGACTTAAGAATTGAACACTTAGTTGATTTAGAAAACTTTAAATGAGGTACTTAAGTTTAACTAATATCCTTATGCTACAATTACTCAAAAACTTCTATTTCTTGGAGGCTATGCAAGGTCAGTTTGAATTAAACTTGTCCACATAAGCAACTGAAACAATTAGCGGCCTAAACCAATTGGTTCATTGAACAAAACAGTTGATGGAGAAGCACAGAGAAAGGTAGAGAGAAACATTCGTCTTGAGAGGTAGAAGAGAAAGTTAGGGAAAAGAAACAGTAATAGGAAAGAAAGCAATGAGAATTCGAGCTCATCGTTTTGGACTTGTGAATTGAACACCTAAGTGAATTAGAAAACCTTAAATGAGGTGCTTAAGTTGATCTAATATCATTAAGCTACAATTACTCAGAAAATTCTCTTTTTTAGAGTCTAAGCGAGGTTAGTTTGAGTTAAACTTGGTTGCTTAAGCTAATAAAACAATTAGTGGCCTAAGCTAATTAGCTTCTGGAACAAAATAGAGAAGGATGGGGAAAGTTGGAGAGAAACATTCTTCGTGAGAGGTAGAAAAGAAAGTTAGATAAAAGAAAGAGTAATAGGAAGGAAATCAAAGAGAATTCAAATTCATCATTTTGGACTTGGGAATTGAACACTTAGGCGATTTACAATACCTTAAAAGTACCCTCCTAAAAAAAAAAACCACTAAACGAGTTGATTAACTTTTAAACTAATATCGTTACTCAAAAAATTCTCTTTCTTAGAGGCTAAGCAAGGTTTGTCTGAGTTAAACCTGACCACTTAGGCTAAGGAAACAATTAGTGGCTAAGCTAATTAGTGCCTAAATAGAGAAGAAGGGAGAAAGTTTGTGAGGAACATTCTTCTTGAGAGTTAAAAGAGGAAGTTAGAGAAAAGAAAGAGAAACGGGAAGAAAATGAAGGGGAATTCAAATTCATCCTTTTGTACTTGACAACTGAACACTTAGGTCATTTTGAAAACCTTAAATGAGGTGTTTAAGTTAAACAACTAGCGTTAAGCTACAATTACTCAGAATTTCTTTTGTTAGAGGCTAAGCAACGTTAGTTTGAGTTAAACTTGCCCACTTAAGCCAACGAAGCAATTAGGGGCCTAAGCTAATTAGTTCTCGAACAAAATAGAGAAGGACGGAGAAAGTTACAGAGAAACATTCTTCTTGAGAGGTAGAAGAGGAAGTCATACAAAGGAAAGAGAAATAGGAAGAAAATCAAAGAGAATTCAAATTCAACCTTTTAGACTTGAGAATTGAACACTTATATGACTTGGAAACCTTAAATGAGGTGCTTACGTTAAACTAATGTCGGTAAGATACAATTACACAGAAAACTCTACTTCTTGGAGGAGGCAAGGTTAGTTTGAGCTAAACTTGGCCACTACTCAAGCTAATGAAACCATTGGTGGCCTAAGCAAATTAGTTCCTAGAACAAAATACAGAAGGATGGAGAAGGACAGGGAAGGTTTGAGAGAAACATTCTTCTTGAGAGCTAGAAGAGAAAGTTAGAGAATAGAAAGAGAAGTATGAAGAAAATCAAAGGGAATTAAAATACATCTTTTTGGATTTGAGAATTGAACACTTATGTCGTTTAGAAAACCTTAAATGATATGATTAAGCAAAACTAATATCGTTAAACTAATATTACTTAGAAAATTCTATTTCTTAGAGGCTAAGTAAGGTTAATTTGAGTTAAACTAGGCAACTAAAGCTAATGAAAACAATTGGTGGCCTAAGGAAATTAGTTCCCAGAACAAAATAGAGTAGGACGGAGAAAGTTAGACAGAAACATTCTTCTTGAGAGCGAGAAGAGAAAGTTAGAGAAAAGAAAGAGAAATAGGAAGAAAATCATAGGGCATTCAAATTCACCATTTTGGAGTTGAGAATTGAACACTCGGGTGATTTAGAAAACCTTAAATGAGGTGCTTGCGTTAAACTAATATCATTATGCAACAATTACTCTGAAAATTCTCTTTCATAGAGGCGAAGCAAAGCTAGTTTCAGTTAAACTTGGCCACTTGTGTAAATGAAACAATTAGTGGCCTAAGCTAATTAGTTCTCAGAACAAAAAAGATAAAGCAAGGACGGAGAAAGTTATAGAGAAAAATTCTTCTTGAGTGCTGGAAGAGAAAGTTCGAGAATAGGAAAAGAAATACGAAGAAAATCAAAGGGAATTCACATTCATCTTTTCGGACTTGAGAACTGAACACTTAGGTGATTTAGAAAACCTTAAATGAGGTGATTAAGCTAAACAAATATCATTAAAGTAATATTACTCAGGAAATTCTATCTCTAAAAGGCTAAGCAAGGTTCATTTGAGTTAAACTAGGCAACTTCAACTAATGAAACAATTAGTGGCCTAAGTTAATTAGTTCCCAGAACAGTGTAGAGAAGGATAGAAGAGAAGGACGGAGAAAGTTAGATAGAAGCTTTCTAGATGAGAAAGTTGGAGCAAAGAAAGAGAGATTGTAGTTGTGTAAATTTTCTTGTTTTATTTATTTCTTATTCACCCCCACCCCCCCCCCCCCCAAAAAAAAAAGAAAAGAAAAAGAGAAAAGAAAGTTAGAGAAAAGAATGAAAATTGGGATGAAAATCATAGGGAATTCAAATTCATCCTTTTGGACTTGAGAATTGAACACTTTGCAGATTTAGAAAAACTTAGATGAGGTACTTCAGTTAAACTAATATCGTTATGCTATAATTACTCAGAAAATTCTCTTTCTTAGAGGCTAAGCAATGTTAGTTTGAGTTAAACTTGGCCACTTAAGCTAATGAAACAATTAACGGCCTAAGCTATTTAGTTCCCAGAACAATGTTGAGAAGGACAGAGAAGGACGGAGAAAGTTAGATAGAAGCTTTCTTCTTGAAAGCTAGATGAGAAAGTTGGAGCAAAGAAAGGGAGATTGTAGTTATGCAAATTTTCTTGTTTTATTTATTTCTTATTCACCCCCCCCCCCCCCAAAAAAAAAAAAAAGAAAGGAAAAAGAGAAGAGAAAGTTAGAGAAAGGAAAGAAAATTGGGATGAAAATCACAGGGAATTCAAATTCATCCTTTTGGACTTGAGAATTGAACACTTTGCTGATTTAGAAAAACTTAGATGAGGTACTTCAGTTAAACTAATATCGTTATGCTATAATTACTTAGAAAATTCTCTTTCTTAGAGGCTAAGCAAGGTTAGTTTGAGTTAAACTTGGCCACTTAAGCTAATGAAACAATTAACGGCCTAAGCTATTTAGTTCCTGGAACAGAATAGAGAAGGAAGGAGAAAGACGGAGAAAGTCAGAAAGGAACATTCCTTCTTGAGATCTAGAAGAGAAAGATTGAAAAAAAAGAAAGAGAAATAGGAAGAAAATCAAAAGGAATTCAAGTTCAACATTTTGGATTTGAGAATTGAATGCTTATATTCACCCAAAAAAATTGAACGCTTAGGTGATTTAGATACCTTAAATGAGGTGCTTAAGTTGAACTAATTTCCTTAAGCTGCAATGACTCATAAAATTCTCTTTCTTAGAGGCTAAGCAAGGTTAGTTAAAATGGGTTAGAGTGAGAAGCTCCCGCATCTCTCTAGAAACCTGTGTTTCTAGGGTTTCAATTCCTCATTGATTAAGATGACAGGAGTTAATGCGTTGCTTAATACTGAGAGTCTCTTGGATTTACGGGTAAAGGATAAGGATTGGAACGTTCCTACGGTAGGTATAGAGAGTGATACACGAGGTTTTGTAAGCAATAGATTTGGGATTTTGAGTGCAGCGTCCATGGATCTGTCTACAGATCACATAGATGAGGTTGTTTTGAATCTTGGGCATTCTAACGACATCGAGGTTGTGGAGAAATCCTTGAATCAGGAAGAACGAAGGGTTGTAAAACCCTCAGATTTTCAGCAAGTGGCAGATCGTATAGCGAGAATGAGAGACCCATCTTCATCGATAATGACCTCGCCATCTACCGATGGTTCATTATATTCAGCGCGATGGTCAGAGCGTATGGATTTTGAAACCCCTTTGTTTCAAAACCTACCTGATAGTGTCCTGGTTGCTCGAAACAGGTTTGATGGTAAGAATCATGATGATAATCTACTAGATCGACCTATAGAAATAGGGAAGGAAGAGAATACTGTCTCAGTCGAGGTGGTTCAAGGTATTGAAGAGATCCTTTGCAGACTCCTAACCTAGGTGATGTTGGTCGTGAGGATATGGCTTCCCGAAGGGGTGGGCTTTCAAATTTCAGAGGAGGTAGAGGGTTAGGGGGAGGCAGAGGTCAAGGCCATATGAAATCCTGGGCTGATGTGGCTGCATCCTCATCGAGATCTAATATTCCTTTGAGGTATGTTCCCCCTATTCGTAGTGTTGGCTATGTTAGTGTGAGTCTCCCCCCTAGGCCCAACCCCTTAGAGAAATGGGATTCATGTCTGGTTGGGTACTTCCTGGACAAAGGGGTGTCTTATAATTACTTGAAAAACAGTGCTTTTTCTTTATGGAAAAATAAGGGTTTGAAGGAAGTTCTAGCAAATGGAGAAGGCTTTAGCTTCTTCATTTTTGAAAGCCCTGAATGTTGTAGTGCAGTCATTGAAGGAGGGCCATGGTACATAGGTGGTTCAAACCTTTTTCTAAAAAAATGGACTCGGATGATGAAGCTTTCGAAGGAAAAAGCTACTACAGTTCCAGTATGGGCTAAGTTTTTCAATGTGCCTTTTGAGTATTGGGATAGTGATGGGCTGAGCCGGATTGCAAGTGCTGTAGGACTCCTCTGTTTATGGACCAACTTACTGAACAGGGTAGTAGAGTGTCTTTTGCCAGGGTCTGTGTGGAGGTTGAAGCTACATCCATTCTTCCATCGATGTTCAAAGTGAATTGTGAAGATGCAGAAGCTGTAGTGAAGGCCGAATATTAGGGTTTACCCCCTAAGTGTGACCACTGTGTAGTGTTTGGGCATGACACTACCAAATGTGCTAAGACCCAAGTGGCTGCCCTGTTAAACCTCCAGAAACGAACAGAAGACAACCCAGATCCGGGATGGGAAACTGTCAAAGCCAAGGGTAAAAGGAAGGTTGATGTCCCCGAGACAGATAATCATGCAACTTCAAAGGAGGATGGCCTACCGGAACCTGATGTAAGGCAGAGTATACAGCAAGAGCACATTCAGGAGGAGCCTGTGGAGATTGAGGGGGAAATCGAGGTTCACAAAACCATCCCAGTACTATCAGTAGTGTCTACCCCATCTGAGGGGGAGATTGAGGTTCAAAAAATGGATGGCTTGAAGGCTTTGCAGAACAGTCTGCTGGAAATTACCAGTTTGGTTCTTCCCAATGATGAAGAATTGCGGGCTAAAGTGGAAAAACTAGTGGAAACCACCCCTGGTAGTTCGGCCACTAAGCAGGCTCAAATTGGCACTAAGGCAAAAGGAAGCTCCTCTGGCAAAGGAAACAAAAGCCAGAGGAAGAAACGCAGGTAAATCCCAGTTTATCTGGTTGTGGGTTTCGAATTTTGTTATTTCCAATGTCTTTAAAAATTGCGTCTTGGAATGTTAGAAGATTTAATAATCCTCATCGACAGAAGGAAGTTCATAAATTTTTGTTAAATGAAGACATTAAAATCTTGGGCATTTTGGAAACGAAAATAAAAGCTTTAAATGAACAGCAGATTTTTTCTGGTGTAAACAATTGGCCCTTTTTGACAAACTCACAACCTACTAAAACTGGGAGGATCTGTGTCTGCTGGGACCCAGCTTTTTGTAAGGTTACTTTGTTATCAGCTTCTGATCAATATATTTTTTGTGGAGTTCATGACTTTTCTTCTGATAACATGTTCAAAATATGTTTTGTTTATGCTGATAATAAACCTGACATTCAAAAAGAGTTTTTTGAGTATATGGCTACTAATTCCCATTTGCAGTCCAAAACTCCTATTATGTTTCTGGGGGACTTCAATGCTATAAGATACCGTATGAGAAATCTGGGGGCTCTGTTAGCTGGTCTAAGGTCAAAGAGGAGTTTAACTCATATATTCTGAAATCTGAGTTGGTTGATCTCTCTTACGGGGGTTGCCAATTTACCTGGGCCAATAAGAGAACTAGTAGGGATTACATCGCAACCAAAATTGATACAGTGCTGGTTAATGAGGCTTGGCTTGATACCTTTCCTGCCTCTTTTGCCACCTTTTTACCCTCTGGTATATCTGACCACTCTCCTGCTGTGGTTAATGTTTCTGACAAGAAATCTTCTTTTAAGAAACCTTTTAAATATTTTGACTTTTGGGCCGACCATAAGGACTTCAATTCTGTGGTTTCTAGAGTTTGGAATCAGTGTATTTATGGTGTTCCTATGTACAGGGTGTGCCAAAAATTGAAATATTTGAAGCCTGAACTAAAGGCTTTGAACAAGAAAGACTTTAGTGACATAACTACTAGAGTCCAAACCTCTAAATATGAGCTCTTCTCTGCTCAATGTAAGTTGGATAAGGATCCGAGTAATAGTGAGTTGCAGAAACTTGAGCGCAATATCTACAAGCAGCATGTTGACCTCCTGGCTGTTGAAGAGAGTTTGGCTCTCCAGAAATCTTGTGTCCTGTGGCTTAGTCAAGGGGATAGAAATAGCAGCTTCTTCTTCAAAACCATTAAGGGTAATATCAATAGGGGTAAAATTTTGAATCTGGAGTTGATGGATGGCCAAAAGTCTTCTAAACCAGAGGACATCTAGAATGCGTTCACCAATTTTTTCTCAGGTTTATTTGGTACCCCGTTTGATGACCAGTATCATGGTTTTGCTAGAATTCAGTCCCTGGTTAAGACCCGTATTTCTCCTGATCAATCTCTTGTGCTTGCTAGCCCTGTGACTGACCAAGAGATCAAGGATACCTTTGGTCTCTTAAGGCCAATAAGGCTCCCGGCCCTGACGGCTTCTCTGCGGGTTTTTTTAAGACATCCTGGGCTATTGTCGGGAGAGATGTTATCCAAGCCATTAGAACTTTCTTTGAGTCTGGTAAGCTTCTGTCTGAAGTTAATAGCACCATCATTGCTCTCATTCCCAAAGTCCCCAACCCTGCAAAAGTGGGTGACTTCAGGCCTATTTCTTGTTGCAACACCATCTATAAGTGCATTGCCAAGATCATAGCTAACAGGATTAAATCTGTTCTCCCTGATCTTATTGACCCTGTCCAGTCAGCTTTTGTTCAAGGTCGGAGAATTTCTGACAATATCTTCCTATCTCAAGAGCTTATGAGGGGGTACCAGGTTGGCCACTCTCTTGAGCAATGGGTTAGAGAGAGAAGCTCTGACATCTCTCTAGAAAACCTTTCGTTTTCTAGGGTTTCAATCCCTCATTGAATTCTCGATGTCCGATCTTAACTCCATCAATCCAACATTTAATGAGCCTGCAGTGAGGAGTCCGGTTAGGGCTCGAAGTGTTGAAACCAGAAATATCCCAAATACCCAAATCATGAAAGATCTGAGCGACACAGCCAGAAACAACCAAACCACGAACCCTAACTTTCAAGCCGATCCTTCTCAAACTATGGATCTTCAAATGATTGCCGATCGCCTTCAAAGGCTGAAGAACCCTGAACCGAGAGAGTCGGAGCCCAAATCACCAGCTGTATCTAACCCAAGCCCTAGATGGGCTATAGAGATGGAAAAGGAAGATGAAACTTTTAGGAACATTCCTGATAGCTTGGAGATCGCGAGATCTAGGGTCGATGGTAGGAAAGCTCAGACCCTCCAACCAGATCCATCGTTCAACCCAGAAGGTCCTAATGAACCAAAAACCCTAGATGAGGGTGATCACTACGATCCTAAGAGTAGAGGAGGGGGTACAAGCTACAGAGGAGGCCGGGGCGGAAGAGGCCAAGGAGGAGGCAGAGGGCAAGGGATGGATTCTGGAACATCGAAATCATGGGCTGAAGTAGCTGCAAATCCGGATCGTTCATGTCTTCCGCTGAGGTATATCCCTCCTTCAGTTAATAATGATTTTATCAGTGTAGATCTCCCCCCTAGACCACATCCGTTGGAAAAATGGGACTCTTGCTTAGTAGGGTATTTTATCGACAAGGGGGTTGCTTTCAATTATATGAGGAATACAGCTTTTAGTCTGTGGAAGAACAAAGGCCTTAAGGAGGTTTTGGCGAATGGAGAGGGTTTCATTTTCTTCATATTTGAAAGCCCCAACTGTTGCAGTGAGGTCCTTGAGGGGGGACCGTGGTATATAGGAGGATTCCACCTTATTCTCAAAAAATGGACTAGGATGATGAGACTGACAAAGGATAAAATACAGAAAGTCCCTGTGTGGGTCAAATTCTTCAATATTCCGTTGGAATACTGGGATAGCGATGGGCTGAGTAGAATAGCTAGTGCAGTTGGAACCCCCCTCTTCACTGATCACCTTACAGTGAAAGGAACTAGAGTAGCCTTTGCCCGTATCTGTGTGGAAGTGGATGCAAGTGCCAAACAACCTCCATCATTTCCAGTTAAATGTGGAGAAGAGCAAGTGATAATTCAGGTGGAGTATCAGGGTCTCCCCACAAAATGTGAACACTGTTTGGTTTTTGGGCATGACACTAATAAGTGTGTTACGACCCAAGTGGCTAAACTAGTGAACCTCCAGAAAGAAACAGAGAACAACCCAGATCCAGGGTGGAGCACTGTTCTGGCCAAGGGTAAAAGGAAAGTGGGTAATCAAGATCCAATTGAGGAAGATATGGAAGGCAAGTTGGCTAGTAGTTCTGAAGAAGAGGCAGCAAATCCTTCTCAGAATATCTGTCAAGATCTGTCTGAAAATAATTCACCCACTGATATGGTTATTATTACAAGCTCGGAGAAGCAGGCTACAACCCTTGATAAAAACACCACTACACCTGCAGATGCTACAAACACTGAGGATGGACTAGCAAAGATCAAACAACACCTGCTGGATATTACCAAGCTAGCCCTCCCAGGGGAAACGAAACTTCTGGAGAAAGTGGAGAATCTGAAAACTGATGTGAACAGTCCACGAGCCACTCCTGATGCATATCTTGCAAGTTCTACCACCAGCAAATCTTCTGGCAAGGGAAAAAGCCAGAAGAAGAAAAAAAGGTAACCTCTGTTATCCTGGGTTGAGAGTTACTACTTTTTGTTATCCATGTCTTTTAAAATAGCTTCTTGGAATATTAGAGGGTTCAATGACTCCTCTAGGCATAAAGAAATGAGAAACTTTTTGATTAAAGAAGAAATTAAGGTCATGGGTATTTTGGAGACCAAAACAAAAGCTATAAATGAAAACAATGTTTTCTCATCTTGCATGAGCAACTGGTCTTTTTTGACTAACTCTCAACCTAATAAACCTGGTAGAATTTGTGTGCTTTGGGACCCAACTTTTTGTGATGTCACTTTGGTTAACTTGTCTGACCAGCATATGCTCTGTGAAATAAATGACCTATCTCAAGCCAAGATTTTCAAAACCTGTTTTGTCTATGCCGAGAATTGTAGTATTTTGCGGAAAAAGTTTCTTGACCAAATGCTCAGTCTTTCCAACCTTTATTCTGATGCCCCCCTAACCTTTCTTGGGGATTTCAATGCCATCAGATACAGTTATGAAAAGTTTGGGGGATCTCTCCTGTGGAACAGTGAGAAAGAGGTTTTTAATTCTTACATTCTCAATGCTGAGCTTGTTGACCTTTCATATGGTGGTTGTCAATTTACTTGGGCGAATAAGAGGACTAGGGGGGATTACATTGCCACTAAGATTGATAGAGTTTTGGTCAATGAGTCTTGGATTGACCAATTCCCTGTCTCTAATGCTATGTTTCTCCCTTCTAGTATCTCCGATCACTCGCCAGTTGTTGTCAGTGTCTCTGGTAAGGCCCAATCCTTCAAAAAACCCTTTAAATATTTTGATTTCTGGGCTGAGCATAAGGATTTTCTTCCCAAAGTGGCTCAGGACTGGAATCAGTATATTAGAGGCGTCCCTATGTTTAGAATCTGTCAGAAACTCCGCAGCCTTAAACCTATCCTTAAATCCTTAAATAAGAAAGAGTTTAGTGACATTTCAACTCGAGTTTTGGCCTCTAAAGCTGAGCTTGATTCCATCCAATGGAAACTTGACAAAGATCCTTGCAATAGCTCTTTTCAGCTCCTTGAGAGGAATTTGTTTAAAAAATATGTGGATCTTAGTGCTGTGGAGGAGAAATTGGCTCATCAAAAATCTAGAGTCCAATGGCTTGGTCTGGGTGATAAGAATAGCAGGTTCTTCTTTAGGTCTGTGAAGAGTAACATCAATAGAGGGAAAATTCTCAATGTTGAGATGGAGGATGGGAGGGTTTCAACTAATTCTGAGGAAACCAAAGGGGCTTTTATTGATTATTTTTCTAAACTTTTTGGCACTCCACCACAGAACAATCATAGAGGCACCACGAGAGTTCATGGTCTGATTAAAGCTAGGGTCACTCACGACCAAGCTATTAAGATGGCCAGTCCTGTTTCTGATAAGGAAATCAAGGATGTTTTTTGGTCCCTGAAAACCAATAAGGCCCCTGGCCCTGATGGTTATTCAGCTGGTTTCTTTAAAAGCACGTGGAGTATTGTTGGTAAAGACATAACCCAGGCCATAAGAGCCTTCTTTGAATCTGGGAAACTTCTGTCTGAAATCAACAACACTACAATTGTGCTCATTCCGAAAGTTCCTAATCCGGTAAAAGTTGGTGACTATAGGCCAATCTCCTGCTGTAATACAATTTACAAATGTATTGCTAAAATAATAGCCAACAGAATTAAAGGGGTTCTTCCTAACCTCATTGATCCTGTTCAATCTGCCTTCGTGCAAGGTAGGAGAATCTCGGATAATATTTTCTTATCTCAGGAAATCATGAGAGGCTATCATAGGAACTCCCCTGTTCCTAAATGTACCATGAAAGTTGATATAATGAAAGCCTATGACACTGTCAAATGGGAGTTTATCATTGACATTCTTACTGCTATGGGCTTTCCTCAAACTGTGATCACCTGGATCAAAGCTTGCATAACTAGTCCATCCTTTTCCATATGTATTAATGGTAGCCTTCATGGCTATTTCAAAGGGGCTAGAGGACTAAGGCAAGGAGATCCTCTGTCTCCTTATCTGTTCGTCTTAGCTATGGAGATTTTGGCTAGAATTATGGAGGAAAAGTCTAAGAATCCTCTATTCAAATTTCATTGGAGATGTGAGAAAACCAAAATTGTTAACCTTTGCTTTGCTGATGACCTTATGATTTTTAGTAAGGGTGATACTAACACTGTTCGTTTGATTATGGAAGGATTGAATGAGTTTAGTGCTCTTTCTGGCCTCACCCCGAATCCTAGCAAGAGTAATATCTATTTCTCTGGCTGCTCTGAGGAGTTAAGGGCCAGTATCCTTCATATTGCTACTTTCTCTGAGGGTATGCTCCCCGTCAAATACCTTGGAGTGCCTCTCATTACCACTAAGTTGAAAGCCACTGACTGTAAACTTCTGGTTGAGAGGATCACTAAGAGGATTAGTAGCTGGACCAATAAACTTTTATCTTATGCGGGTAGGGCCCAGCTCATCCAAACCATCTTATTCTCTATGCAAGTTTATTGGTCATCTCTATTCATCTTACCTAAGAAAGTTATTAAGGAGATTGAGAGCCTCCTTAGAGCTTTCCTATGGTCTGGTACTGATCTTCGCAAGCATAGTGCGAAGATTGCTTGGGATAAAGTCTGTGTCCCTAAGAAAGAGGGTGGCCTGGGGTTCAAATCTATGGAGGTTTGGAACAAGGCTGCCATTGCTAAACATGTATGGTTTTTGTTCTCTGGAGGGGAAAAGTCTATGTGGTGCCAGTGGGTCAAAATCTATCTCATAAAGGGTAAATGCTTCTGGAAAATTAAAACTCCTAATGACCCTTCTTGGGTTTGGAGGAAAATCCTTTCTCTCAGGCCAGCAATTCACCCTCTTATTAAACATAGGATTGGTGATGGCCAGAACACCTTCTTGTGGTATGACAATTGGCACCACCTTGGCCCTATCTGGGAAAGATATGGTGACAGAATCATGTATGACTCTGGCTTAAATGGGGAGTCCAAAGTCAGTAAAATTATAGTTGGGAACTCTTGGCATTGGCCTTTTCCCAACTCCTGGGATCTCAGGGAATTAACTTCCCAAATCCCCAACAATTGCCCTCCTAACCCCTTGGAGAGGGATACTACTATCTGGGCTCTCAACCCTGATGGTGCCTTCACAATTAAGTCTGCTTGGGATCTGTGGAGATACAAGCAAGATTCGGTGCCTTGGTATAACCTTGTCTGGGGCCATGCTACTATCCCCAAAGTTAGCTTCATTGTTTGGCTGGCTATCTATGGCAGGCTGAATACTAGTGATAGACTCCAATTATTTGGAATCCCTTCTAGTCCTACATGCCCATTTTGTCTTGATTTAACTGAAAGCCATCCACACCTCTTCTTCGAGTGTAGTTTCACATCCAGAATTTGGCATGTCATGCAAGGTAAGTGTAATGTGCAATGGCAGCAGGTCTCTTGGCCTGAGACTGTTATTATTGTCGACAGAGAGAGCAAAGGTAAGTCCATGAAATCCATCATCACTAGACTTTCCTTTCTCACAACTGTATATCATATTTGGCTTGAAAGAAACAATAGAGTTTTTAACAAAGAATATAAACCTGTAGAGGTTATCATCAAATCTATTGTACTTATGGTAAGAAATAGAATGTTATCTGTTAGCAACATTCCTATTGCAACAGGTGATGATTGGTTCCTTGATCAATGGAACCTCCCTAGATCCATTCTGAAGCCCCATCTTTACAATGGTGGGAGGACCACGGAGTGATGTGAGTTCAGTATATTGTGGGTTGAGTGGATGTGAGTCTAACATGGAGTGTTTATCTAACTAGCTGTTAAATGTGTAGGTGTGATCACTTGAAGATGAATACTATTTGTGGGTCGAGTGTGGTGAGACATATAGTCACTAGTTCCTCGAAATCTGTGGGTTGAGTGAATTTAGAATCTATATGTTTTACAAGCTAACCACTATATATATTGTATCTTTACTGCAGATTAAGGAAGCTTTATCCGAGTGTGGTGAGATTCAATACTGTGGGTCGAGTGAAGTGAGATCAAAATTGAGAGAATCTACTTCTGACTTGGTTACTTAATTCACTGTGGGTTGAGTGACTTTAGAATCTATATGTTTTACAAGCTAACCACTATATATATTGTATCTTTACTGCAGATTAAGGAAGCTTTATCCGAGTGTGGTGAGATTCAATACTGTGGGTCGAGTGAAGTGAGATCAAAATTGAGAGAATCTACTTCTGACTTGGTTACTTAATTCTCATGGTTTCTATCTTCTGTTACTCATTGGCAGGTCATTCTATTATGTTTAGCCTGCACACGCAAATGCAGTGGAAAATCTCGGGGCCTGTTATCTAAAGCTGTCGTGAGAACCTCCAAATCTATGGGTCGTTCTATCTTGGTTAACTCGAATACTCAATCTCTGCAATTTAGGGATTTGTCATTTAAAGCTGCAGTGGAAACTCTCGGGATTAGTCATCTAAAAGCTGTCGTGCGAAACTCCAAATCAATGGGTATGGCTGCTATATGCGCCTTCCAAAATTGCTGAATGTTCAGAAGCTGTTTTTAATTTACTGTTTGTAGCTATTTAAATCATACTCAGTTGGCCTACTCTAGTGGGATGTACTAGAGAATATAGTTGGGTTTACCATAGTTTTAGATGTTGGGTACATACAGCAGATAACTTCTCTGCACATCTTAGGCCTTTGGCTGATACCCTTTCGGTCTGCTCTGCGGAATTGATGTCTTTGTTGACTGTTTTGAATTTTGGCAGCCTTTGTTGATGTATGGCTGTTCCAGGTTGTTTTGTCCTTTAGCTCCTTCACTTATGTTCGTCTTCTATTTCTCTTCGAGATAGGTTTTGAACATTGTGTGTATGGTTCCTTTTGTCTTGTTCTTCGTGGTTTTTGCCTATTTGTATAGCTCTGTAGGTCCTGGGGCATGCCCCTTGTATCTTTGTATATTTTGCTGTTTTATTTATGTCTTATTCACCCAAAAAAATGAGGGGGTACCATAGGCATTCCCCTACTCCGACGTGTGCTATCAAGGTGGATATCATGAAAGCTTACGATAGTGTGAGATGGGATTTTATTCTTGATATTCTCAAGGCTATGGCCTTTCCTCCTGTCATGGTTTCTTGCTGCATCACTAGCCCTTCCTTTTCAATTTGTATCAATGGTAGCCTTCATGGCTATTTTAAAGGGGCTAGAGGTTTAAGACAAGGTTGACCCTATGTCCCCTTACTTATTCGTTTTGGCCATGGAAATCCTGGCCAAAATCTTGGCGAAGAAAGCAAAGCATCCTCTCTTTAAGTTCCATTGGAAGTGCGATAAGACTAAAATCATCAATCTTTACTTCGCTGATGATCTCATGATCTTTAGCAGAGGTGATGCCTCTACTGTTAAGCTCATTATGGAAGGCCTTAAGGAGTTTTCATCCCTGTCTGGCCTAATTCCTAATCCCAGCAAAAGTAACATCTACTTTTCTGGTTGTGATATGGAGTTGAGAGCTTCTATTCTTGAGATTGCAAAGTTTAATGAAGGGACTCTACCTGTTAGGTATCTTGGTGTCCCCTTAATTACCACTAAGTTGAGGGCTGCTGATTGTGGTCCTCTCATTGATAGGATCACCAAAAAAGTGAAGAGTTGGACCAATAAAGCTTTGTCTTACGCTGGTAGAAGCCAGCTCATTCAATCCATTCTCTTTTCTATGCAAGTGTACTGGTCCTCGCTTTTCATTCTTCCCAAGAAGGTCATTAGGGAGATTGATAGTATTCTTAAAGCCTTCCTTTGGTCTGGTACTGATCTTAAAACTCATAGTGCCAAAGTTGCTTGGGATTCTGTGTGTGCTCCTAAAAATGAGGGAGGTTTGGGCTTTAAATCTTTAGATATTTGGAATAAAGTGGCCATAGCTAAACACATTTGGTTTTTGTTTTCTGGGGGTGAGGGATCGATGTGGTGTCAGTGGGTCAAATCCTACTTATTAAAGGGGAAGAGTTTCTGGAAAGTTAAGGTTCCTAATGATCCTTCTTGGGTGTGGAGAAAATTATTGTCTCTTAGGAAGTGGGTTTCCCCTCTGATTAAGCATAAGATTGGGTGTGGGGATACTACTTTCCTTTGGTTTGATAATTGGCACCCTATTGGTCCACTGTGGAACAAATTCGGGGATAGAATTATTTATGACTTTACCCTTAATAGTGATACAAAAGTCAGTAAAATCATTGATGGGTCTTCTTGGAAGTGGCCTACTCCCAACTCTTGGGAAATTTAGGAGTTAATCTCTTCTACTCCTATGTGTTTTCATCCCAATCCTTCCAGCACTGATCAAGCTTTTTGGAATCGTACTATTGATGGTAAGTTTTCCATTCAATCAGCTTGGAATCATTAGAGAAAGAAATTCGATAAAGTGGTTTGGCATAAGCATGTGTGGGGCCCTCGCAGAATCCCTAAAGTCAGCTTCATTGTTTGGGTGGTTCTTCACAATAGACTTTACACTGGTGATAGACTCCGTATGTTTGGCTTGTCCACCAGCTCTCAATGCCCTTTTTGCCTCAACCTGGAGGAAAGCCATTCTCATCTATTCTTTGAGTGCATCTTCTCTAGTAGAGTCTGGAGTGCCATTGAAGCTGCTTGTAACATTAAGTGGCCTGTTCTTGGTTGGCCTGATAGTGTTACTTTTGCTTCTAAGGAGACTAAAGGTAACTCTTTGAGGGTCAACATCATTAGTAATGCATTCTCATGCTCTGTTTACTTGATCTGGATTGAAAGAAATAACAAAATTTTATTCAACAAAAAAAAAAAGAAATAACAAAATTTTTAACAAAGAACTAAAACCTGAAGAGGTGGTCATTAAATTTGTTATCCAAATGGTTAGAAATAGAATGTTGTCAATTAAGAATATTCCTAGATCCACTGGTGACAGATGGTTTCTTGATCAATGGAATTTGCCGGAGACAATTTTGAAGCCCCATAGCATCAGAAATGGGAGGGCTGCGGAGTGATGTGAGTTCACTAAATGTGGGTCGAGAGATGGTGAGCTTAAATGAGGGCTTTATGTATTTAAGTTTTTTCTTTTGCAGGTGTATTCGGGTGGTTCAAGTGGAGCTATCTATCCTTGAGGTTCGAGTGATGAGAGTTACTTTACATGTTCTCCAATTACATGTGGGTCGAGTGATGTTAGCCATAAAATTTTTTCTAATGCCTATATATACTGTAAATTTTTATGTGCAGGTTAAGGATGCTAATTTTGAGTGGTGTGAGCCCCTAAACTGTGGGCCGAGTGATGAGAGTTCCTACATTGAGTGTACTGCTGCTATGTTCTGTCCTTGTTATCACTAGACGTACTCATTTTTGACTGTTTCTACAGGGTTTATTACAATGTTTAAGCACTACGGTGGCTTTCTGGATAGGGATATATGCTATTCGTCTGATGGCTATGGCTGTGATGATACTCCTATGCTGGGCAGATTGGGTTGCTGTGGGTTTACTACAATGTTTGAGCTATATTGGGGCTGTATGGATTGTTGTGGGTTTGATGGCACTAAGATGTTGGACAGTTTGGGTGTTCGAGTTTACTGGCACTTGGTGATGGCTGCTTGTAGCGCCTTTGTAGATACTTGTCTTTCTTTTATTTTTATCTTAATGTACTGTGTATGGACTATGAATGTTTTGCTGGGTTGTCATTCCTTTTGGCCTAGCCGTGTGGGATGTACATGGTTTCTAGTTTTGTGTTTTCTGCTGGTTTTAGCTGTTTTGTGGGCTGGTTTGTTACAGATTTGGGTCGTTGTTTGGATGTGTTCATGGTCCTCATTCGAATTTATGCGGCTCATGAACATATTTTTGGGGATTTATAATTTTCCCATGTTATGCTTTCCTTTCTCCATTTTTTGAGTCTTGATAGTTATTCTTGTCCTGTTTTTTTTTTTGGTTTTGTTTGCTGGTTGAGTGTTTTGGCTTCTTTCATTTGTTCTTGTATAGTTTTCGTTAGGTCCTGGGGTATGCCCCTTGTAGCTGTGTAATCTCTGTTTTTTTATTTATGTCTTATTCACCCAAAAAAAAGCAAGGTTAGTTTGAATTAAACTTGGCCGCTTGTTCCAGCGCAAGGTTGGCTGGCTTGGCTTCTCCAGTGCTTGTGTTTTCTTGAGTTTTTGGAGTTATGCCCGTTGTTGGGCGACAGTGATGGTGTTTGCAGAGCTATTCCGGCATGTGCTGGTTTTCTGGTTTTCTTTTGCTGCCGTTGACGCTGTCTCCATACTCCGGTGCCATTGAGGTTTTCTGTCACCAGCGTATGGCAGATGGGAGCTTCATATTTGATGTGTGGTACACGCTCTGCATGCCGTGTGGGTCTATACTGGACAACCTGAATTGGTTGGTGTGACACGTGGGTCTGCTCCCAGCCTATGCTAGCTAGCTGATGGTTGGAACATGGGGAAGTGTATACACGTGGGTGGTATGCCCACGATTTTGTACAAACCAGCAAATGGTTTGTTGTGGGGTTGTTTTGTGGTTGCTTTAGCCACGTTTCTTGGGGGCTTGTTTGCTTTGTTTGTTTAGAGTGGGATGTGGGGCCTAGATGTTTTTAGCCGTGGCCTATCTTGTTGGCCCCACTTGTCTTTGGTTTGTTAATTTGTTTTGGTGGGTTTTCATCCACTCCCTTACAATTGTCCATATATCTTCTCCCAGTACCCATCTATTGTTTTTGGATGGTAGAGGGTACTTGGAGATAAAAATGATATATGGACAATTTTTGTTTATTATTGTTTTATTGGGGACCCGACTGTTACGGGTGTGTGTTTTTTAATTAGTTTTTTTTTTATTTTTTATTACTTTTCCCCTTTTGTTGGGTTTGTGATTTCATTGTATTACCTGGGGTATGCCCCTTGTAAACGTGTAAGTTTTTTGTATTTAATTTATGACTTACCCACCCAAAAAAAAAAACTTGGCCGCTTAAGCAAATGAAACAATTAGCAGTCTAGGCAATTTTGTTCCTAGAACAAAACAGAGAATGGTGGAGAAGCACTGAGAAAGGTAGAGAGAAACATTCTTCATCAGAGGTAGAAGAGAAAGTTAGAGGAAAGAAAAAATAATAGGAAAGAAAATCAAAGGGAATTCAAATTCATCCCTTTGGACTTAAGAATTGAACATTTAGTTGATTTAGAAAACCTTAAATGAGGTACTTAAGTTTAACTAATATCCTTATGCTACAATTACTCAGAAACTTCTATTTCTTGGAGGTTATGCAAGGTCAGTTTGAATTAAACTTGTCCACATAAGCAACTGAAACAATTAGCGGCCTAAACCAATTGGTTCAATGAACAAAACAGTTGATGGAGAACGACAGAGAAAGGTAGAGAGAAACATTTGCCTTGAGAGGTAGAAGAGAAAATTAGAGAAAAGAAACAGTAATAGGAAAGAAAGCAATGAGAATTCGAGCTCATCATTTTGGATTTGTGAATTGAACACCTAAGTGAATTACAAAACCTTAAATGAGGTGCTTAAGTTGATCTAATATCAGTAGTGGCCTGGAACAAAATAGAGAAGGATGGAGAAAGTTGGAGAGAAACATTCTTCGTGAGAGGTAGAATAGAAAATTAGATAAAAGAAAGAGTAATAGGAAGGAAATCAAAGAGAATTCAAATTCATCATTTTGGACTTGGGAATTGAACACTTAGGCGATTTAGAATACCTTAAAAGTACCCCCCTAAAAAAAAAAAAAAAAAACCACTAAACGAAGTTGATTAAGTTTTAAACTAATATCGTTACTCAAAAAATTCACTTTCTTAAAGGCTAAGCAAGGTTAGTCTGACTTAAACTTGACCACTTAAGCTAAGGAAACAATTAGTGGCTAAGCTAATTAGTGCCTAAATAGAGAAGGAGGGAGAAAGTTTGTGAGGAACATTCTTCTTGAGAGCTAAAAGAGGAAGTTAGAGAAAAGAAAGAGAAACGGGAAGAAAATGAAGGGGAATTCAAATTCCTCCTTTTGTACTTGACAACTGAACACTTAGGTCATTTTGAAAACTTTAAATGAGGTGCTTAAGTTAAACAACAAGCGTTAAGCTACAATTACTCAGAATTTTTTTTGTTAGAGGCTAAGCAACGTTAGTTTGAGTTAAACTTGCCCACTTAAGCCAACGAAGCAATTAGGGGCCTAAGCTAATTAGTTCTCGAACAAAATAGAGAAGGACGGAGAAAGTTATAGAGAAACATTCTTCTTGAGGGGTAGAAGAGGAAGTCATACAAAAGAAAGAGAAATAGGAAGAAAATCAAAGAGAATTCAAATTCAATCTTTTAGACATGAGAATTGAACACTTATGTGACTTAGAAAACCTTAAATGAGGTGCTTACGTTAAACTAATGTCGGTAAGATACAATTACACAGAAAACTCTACTTCTTGGAGGAGGCAAGGTTAGTTTGAGTTAAACTTGGCCACTACTCAAGCTAATGAAACCGTTGGTGGCCTAAGCTAATTAGTTCCTAGAACAAAATACAGAAGGATGGAGAAGGACAGGGAAGGTTTGAGAGAAACATTCTTCTTGAGTGCTAGAAGAGAAAGTTAGAGAATAGAAAGAGAAGTATGAAGAAAATCAAAGGGAATTAAAATTCATCTTTTTGGATTTGAGAATTGAACACTTAGGCAATTTAGAAAACCTTAAATGAGATGATGAAGCAAAACTAATATCGTTAAACTAGTATTACTTAGAAAATTCTATTTCTTAGAGGCTAAGTAAGGTTAATTTGAGTTAAACTAGGCAACTTAAGCTAATGAAAACAATTGGTGGCCTAAGGAAATTAGTTCCCAGAACAAAATAGAGTAGGACTGAGAAAGTTAGACAGAAACATTCTTCTTGAGAGCGAGAAGAGAAAGTTAGAGAAAAGAAAGAGAAATACGAAGAAAATCATAGGGCATTCAAAATCACCATTTTGGACTTGAGAATTGAACACTCGGGTGATTTCGAAAACCTTAAATGAGGTGCTTGCCTTAAACTAATATCGTTATGCAACAATTACTCTGAAAATTCTCTTTCATAGAGGCGAAGCAAAGCTAGTTTCAGTTAAACTTGGCCACTTGAGCAAATGAAACAATTAGTGGCCTAAGCTAATTAGTTCCCAGAACAGAAAAGATAAAGATGGAGAAGGACGGAGAAAGTTATAGAGAAACATTCTTCTTGAGTGCTGGAAGAGAAAGTTAGAGAATAGAAAGAGAAATAGGAAGAAAATCAAAGGGAATTCAAATTCAACTTTTCGGACTTGAGAATTGAACACTTAGATGATTTAGAAAACCTTAAATAAGGCGATTAAGCTAAACTAATATCATTAAAGTAATATTACTCAGGATATTCTATCTCTAAGAGGCTAAGCAAGGTTCATTTGAGTTAAACTAGGCAACTTCAACTAATGAAACAATTAGTGGCCTAAGTTAATTAGTTCCCAGAACAATGTAGAGAAGGACAGAGAAGGACGGAGAAAGTTAGATAGAAGCTTTCTTCTTGAAAGCTAGATGAGAAAGTTGGAGCAAAGAAAGGGAGATTGTAGTTGTGCAAATTTTCTTGTTTTATTTATTTCAAATTCACCCCCCCCCCCCCCAAATAAAAAAAAAGAAAGGAAAAAGAGAAGAGAAAGTTAGAGAAAAGAAAGAAAATTGGGATGAAAATCACAGGGAATTTAAATTCATCCTTTTGGACATGAGAATTAAACACTTTGCTGATTTAGAAAAACTTAGATGAGGTACTTCAGTTAAACTAACATCGTTATGCTATATACTCAGAAAATTCTCTTTCTTAGAGGCTAAGCAAGGTTGGTTTGAGTTAAACTTGGCCACTTAAGCTAATGAAACAATTAACGGCTTAAGCTGTTTAGTTCCTGGAACAGAATAGAGAAGGAAGGAGAAGGACGAAGAAAGTCAGAGAGGAACATTCCTTCTTGAGATCTAGAAGAGAAAGATTGAAAAAAAAGAAAGAGAAATAAGGAAAAAATCAAAAGGAACTCAAGTTCAACATTTTGGATTTGAAAATTGAATGCTTATATTCACCCAAAAAAATTGAACGCTTAGGTGATTTAGATACCTTAAATGAGGTGCTTAAGTTGAACTAATTTCCTTAAGCTGCAATGACTCATAAAATTCTCTTTCTTAGAGGCTAAGCAAGGTTAGTTTGAATTAAACTTGGCCGCTTAAGCAAATGAAACAATTAGCAGTCTCGGCAATTTTTTTTCTAGAACAAAATAGAGAATGATGGAGAAGGACTGAGAAAGGTAGAGAGAAACATTCTTCATCAAAAGTAGAAGAGAAAGTTAGAGGAAAGAAAAAATAATAGGAAAGAAAATCAAAGGGAATTCAAATTCATCCTTTTGGACTTAAGAATTGAACACTTAGTTGATTTAGAAAACCTTAAATGAGGTACTTAAGTTTAACTAATATCCTTATGCTACAATTACTCAGAAACTTCTATTTCTTAGAGGCTATGCAAGGTCAGTTTGAATTAAACTTGGCCACATAAGCAACTGAAACAATTAGCGGCCTAAACCATGTGGGATGTACATGGGTTTTATGTTTTTCATCCAACTTTTGCTACTTGCTATCGGGTGTGTTCATGTTCCTCATCACATCTTCATGCGGCACATGAACACTCTTTTGGTTTTGTTCCTTATTATGTATGGTTACTTTACTTTAGTTTTTGGTTTTTTTCTTTAAATTGTCTAGCTAGATTATGGTTTGGTTGTTAGTTTTTTCTGGGCAATCCTAGATTGGCTTTGTCTTTTTGTTTTTCTTTTGGATATTGTATAGTGTTTTGGTTAGGGCCTGGGGTATGCCCCTTGTCTTGGTGTAAGTTTTTTGTCTTTTATTTTATGACTTATCCACCCAAAAAAAAAAATTGGTTCATTGAACAAAACAGTTGATGGAGAAGGACAGAGAAAGGTAGAGAGAAACATTCGTCTTGAGAGGTAGAAGAGAAAGTTCGAGAAAAGAAACAGTAATAGGAAAGAAAGCAATGAGAATTCGAGCTCATCGTTTTGGACTTGTGAATTGAACACCTAAGTGAATTAGAAATCCTTAAATGAGGTGCTTAAGTTGATCTAATATCATTAAGCTACAATTACTTAGAAAATTCTCTTTCTTAGAGTCTAAGCGAGGTTAGTTTGAGTTAAACTTGGTTGCTTAAGCTAATAAAACAATTAGTGGCCTAAGCTAATTAGCTTCTGGAACAAAATAGAGAAGGATGGAGAAAGTTGGAGAGAAACATTCTTCGTGAGAGGTAGAATAGAAAGTTAGATAAAAGAAAGAGTAATAGGTAGGAAATCAAAGAGAATTCAAATTCATCATTTTGGACTTGGGAATTGAACACTTAGGCGATTTAGAATACCTTAAAAGTACCCTCCTAAAAAAAAAAAAAAAAAAAAAAACCACTAAACGAGTTGATTAAGTTTTAAACTAATATCGTTACTCAAAAAATTCTCTTTCTTAGAGGCTAAGCAAGGTTAGTCTGAGTTAAACTTGACCACTTAAACTAAGGAAACAATTAGTGGCTAAGCTAATTAGTGCCTAAATAGAGAAGGAGGGAGAAAGTTTGTGAGGAACATTCTTCTTGAGAGCTAAAAGAGGAAGTTAGAGAAAAGAAAGAGAAACGGGAAGAAAATGAAGGGGAATTCAAATTCCTCCTTTTGTACTTGACAACTGAACACTTAGGTCATTTTGAAAACTTTAAATGAGGTGCTTAAGTTAAACAACAAGCGTTAAGCTACAATTACTCAGAATTTTTTTTGTTAGAGGCTAAGCAACGTTAGTTTGAGTTAAACTTGCCCACTTAAGCCAACGAAGCAATTAGGGGCCTAAGCTAATTAGTTCTCGAACAAAATAGAGAAGGACGGAGAAAGTTATAGAGAAACATTCTTCTTGAGGGGTAGAAGAGGAAGTCATACAAAAGAAAGAGAAATAGGAAGAAAATCAAAGAGAATTCAAATTCAATCTTTTAGACATGAGAATTGAACACTTATGTGACTTAGAAAACCTTAAATGAGGTGCTTACGTTAAACTAATGTCGGTAAGATACAATTACACAGAAAACTCTACTTCTTGGAGGAGGCAAGGTTAGTTTGAGTTAAACTTGGCCACTACTCAAGCTAATGAAACCGTTGGTGGCCTAAGCTAATTAGTTCCTAGAACAAAATATAGAAGGATGGAGAAGGACAGGGAAGGTTTGAGAGAAACATTCTTCTTGAGTGCTAGAAGAGAAAGTTAGAGAATAGAAAGAGAAGTATGAAGAAAATCAAAGGGAATTAAAATTCATCTTTTTGGATTTGAGAATTGAACACTTAGGCAATTTAGAAAACCTTAAATGAGATGATTAAGCAAAACTAATATCGTTAAACTAGTATTACTTAGAAAATTCTATTTCCTAGAGGCTAAGTAAGGTTAATTTGAGTTAAACTAGGCAACTTAAGCTAATGAAAACAATTGGTGGCCTAAGGAAATTAGTTCCCAGAACAAAATAGAGTAGGACTGAGAAAGTTAGACAGAAACATTCTTCTTGAGAGCGAGAAGAGAAAGTTAGAGAAAAGAAAGAGAAATACGAAGAAAATCATAGGGCATTCAAAATCACCATTTTGGACTTGAGAATTGAACACTCGGGTGATTTCGAAAACCTTAAATGAGGTGCTTGCCTTAAACTAATATCGTTATGCAACAATTACTCTGAAAATTCTCTTTCATAGAGGCGAAGCAAAGCTAGTTTCAGTTAAACTTGGCCACTTGAGCAAATGAAACAATTAGTGGCCTAAGCTAATTAGTTCCCAGAACAGAAAAGATAAAGATGGAGAAGGACGGAGAAAGTTATAGAGAAACATTCTTCTTGAGTGCTGGAAGAGAAAGTTAGAGAATAGAAAGAGAAATAGGAAGAAAATCAAAGGGAATTCAAATTCAACTTTTCGGACTTGAGAATTGAACACTTAGATGATTTAGAAAACCTTAAATAAGGCGATTAAGCTAAACTAATATCATTAAAGTAATATTACTCAGGATATTCTATCTCTAAGAGGCTAAGCAAGGTTCATTTGAGTTAAACTAGGCAACTTCAACTAATGAAACAATTAGTGGCCTAAGTTAATTAGTTCCCAGAACAATGTAGAGAAGGACAGAGAAGGACGGAGAAAGTTAGATAGAAGCTTTCTTCTTGAAAGCTAGATGAGAAAGTTGGAGCAAAGAAAGGGAGATTGTAGTTGTGCAAATTTTCTTGTTTTATTTATTTCAAATTCACCCCCCCCCCCCCCCAAATAAAAAAAAAGAAAGGAAAAAGAGAAGAGAAAGTTAGAGAAAAGAAAGAAAATTGGGATGAAAATCACAGGGAATTTAAATTCATCCTTTTGGACATGAGAATTAAACACTTTGCTGATTTAGAAAAACTTAGATGAGGTACTTCAGTTAAACTAACATCGTTATGCTATATACTCAGAAAATTCTCTTTCTTAGAGGCTAAGCAAGGTTGGTTTGAGTTAAACTTGGCCACTTAAGCTAATGAAACAATTAACGGCTTAAGCTGTTTAGTTCCTGGAACAGAATAGAGAAGGAAGGAGAAGGACGAAGAAAGTCAGAGAGGAACATTCCTTCTTGAGATCTAGAAGAGAAAGATTGAAAAAAAAGAAAGAGAAATAAGGAAAAAATCAAAAGGAACTCAAGTTCAACATTTTGGATTTGAGAATTGAATGCTTATATTCACCCAAAAAAATTGAACGCTTAGGTGATTTAGATACCTTAAATGAGGTGCTTAAGTTGAACTAATTTCCTTAAGCTGCAATGACTCATAAAATTCTCTTTCTTAGAGGCTAAGCAAGGTTAGTTTGAATTAAACTTGGCCGCTTAAGCAAATGAAACAATTAGCAGTCTCGGCAATTTTTTTTCTAGAACAAAATAGAGAATGATGGAGAAGGACTGAGAAAGGTAGAGAGAAACATTCTTCATCAAAGGTAGAAGAGAAAGTTAGAGGAAAGAAAAAATAATAGGAAAGAAAATCAAAGGGAATTCAAATTCATCCCTTTGGACTTAAGAATTGAACACTTAGTTGATTTAGAAAACCTTAAATGAGGTACTTAAGTTTAACTAATATCCTTATGCTACAATTACTCAGAAACTTCTATTTCTTAGAGGCTATGCAAGGTCAGTTTGAATTAAACTTGGCCACATAAGCAACTGAAACAATTAGCGGCCTAAACCATGTGGGATGTACATGGGTTTTATGTTTTTCATCCAACTTTTGCTACTTGCTATCGAGTGTGTTCATGTTCCTCATCACATCTTCATGCGGCACATGAACACTCTTTTGGTTTTGTTCCTTATTATGTATGGTTACTTTACTTTAGTTTTTGGTTTTTTTCTTTAAATTGTCTAGCTAGATTATGGTTTGGTTGTTAGTTTTTTCTGGGCAATCCTAGATTGGCTTTGTCTTTTTGTTTTTCTTTTGGATATTGTATAGTGTTTTGGTTAGGGCCTGGGGTATGCCCCTTGTCTTGGTGTAAGTTTTTTGTCTTTTATTTTATGACTTATCCACCCAAAAAAAAAAATTGGTTCATTGAACAAAACAGTTGATGGAGAAGGACAGAGAAAGGTAGAGAGAAACATTCGTCTTGAGAGGTAGAAGAGAAAGTTCGAGAAAAGAAACAGTAATAGGAAAGAAAGCAATGAGAATTCGAGCTCATCGTTTTGGACTTGTGAATTGAACACCTAAGTGAATTAGAAATCCTTAAATGAGGTGCTTAAGTTGATCTAATATCATTAAGCTACAATTACTTAGAAAATTCTCTTTCTTAGAGTCTAAGCGAGGTTAGTTTGAGTTAAACTTGGTTGCTTAAGCTAATAAAACAATTAGTGGCCTAAGCTAATTAGCTTCTGGAACAAAATAGAGAAGGATGGAGAAAGTTGGAGAGAAACATTCTTCGTGAGAGGTAGAATAGAAAGTTAGATAAAAGAAAGAGTAATAGGTAGGAAATCAAAGAGAATTCAAATTCATCATTTTGGACTTGGGAATTGAACACTTAGGCGATTTAGAATACCTTAAAAGTACCCTCCTAAAAAAAAAAAAAAAAAAAAAAACCACTAAACGAGTTGATTAAGTTTTAAACTAATATCGTTACTCAAAAAATTCTCTTTCTTAGAGGCTAAGCAAGGTTAGTCTGAGTTAAACTTGACCACTTAAACTAAGGAAACAATTAGTGGCTAAGCTAATTAGTGCCTAAATAGAGAAGGAGGGAGAAAGTTTGTGAGGAACATTCTTCTTGAGAGCTAAAAGAGGAAGTTAGAGAAAAGAAAGAGAAACGGGAAGAAAATGAAGGGGAATTCAAATTCCTCCTTTTGTACTTGACAACTGAACACTTAGGTCATTTTGAAAACTTTAAATGAGGTGCTTAAGTTAAACAACAAGCGTTAAGCTACAATTACTCAGAATTTTTTTTGTTAGAGGCTAAGCAACGTTAGTTTGAGTTAAACTTGCCCACTTAAGCCAACGAAGCAATTAGGGGCCTAAGCTAATTAGTTCTCGAACAAAATAGAGAAGGACGGAGAAAGTTATAGAGAAACATTCTTCTTGAGGGGTAGAAGAGGAAGTCATACAAAAGAAAGAGAAATAGGAAGAAAATCAAAGAGAATTCAAATTCAATCTTTTAGACATGAGAATTGAACACTTATGTGACTTAGAAAACCTTAAATGAGGTGCTTACGTTAAACTAATGTCGGTAAGATACAATTACACAGAAAACTCTACTTCTTGGAGGAGGCAAGGTTAGTTTGAGTTAAACTTGGCCACTACTCAAGCTAATGAAACCGTTGGTGGCCTAAGCTAATTAGTTCCTAGAACAAAATACAGAAGGATGGAGAAGGACAGGGAAGGTTTGAGAGAAACATTCTTCTTGAGTGCTAGAAGAGAAAGTTAGAGAATAGAAAGAGAAGTATGAAGAAAATCAAAGGGAATTAAAATTCATCTTTTTGGATTTGAGAATTGAACACTTAGGCAATTTAGAAAACCTTAAATGAGATGATTAAGCAAAACTAATATCGTTAAACTAGTATTACTTAGAAAATTCTATTTCCTAGAGGCTAAGTAAGGTTAATTTGAGTTAAACTAGGCAACTTAAGCTAATGAAAACAATTGGTGGCCTAAGGAAATTAGTTCCCAGAACAAAATAGAGTAGGACTGAGAAAGTTAGACAGAAACATTCTTCTTGAGAGCGAGAAGAGAAAGTTAGAGAAAAGAAAGAGAAATACGAAGAAAATCATAGGGCATTCAAAATCACCATTTTGGACTTGAGAATTGAACACTCGGGTGATTTCGAAAACCTTAAATGAGGCGCTTGCCTTAAACTAATATCGTTATGCAACAATTACTCTGAAAATTCTCTTTCATAGAGGCGAAGCAAAGCTAGTTTCAGTTAAACTTGGCCACTTGAGCAAATGAAACAATTAGTGGCCTAAGCTAATTAGTTCCCAGAACAGAAAAGATAAAGATGGAGAAGGACGGAGAAAGTTATAGAGAAACATTCTTCTTGAGTGCTGGAAGAGAAAGTTAGAGAATAGAAAGAGAAATAGGAAGAAAATCAAAGGGAATTCAAATTCAACTTTTCGGACTTGAGAATTGAACACTTAGATGATTTAGAAAACCTTAAATAAGGCGATTAAGCTAAACTAATATCATTAAAGTAATATTACTCAGGATATTCTATCTCTAAGAGGCTAAGCAAGGTTCATTTGAGTTAAACTAGGCAACTTCAACTAATGAAACAATTAGTGGCCTAAGTTAATTAGTTCCCAGAACAATGTAGAGAAGGACAGAGAAGGACGGAGAAAGTTAGATAGAAGCTTTCTTCTTGAAAGCTAGATGAGAAAGTTGGAGCAAAGAAAGGGAGATTGTAGTTGTGCAAATTTTCTTGTTTTATTTATTTCAAATTCACCCCCCCCCAAATAAAAAAAAAGAAAGGAAAAAGAGAAGAGAAAGTTAGAGAAAAGAAAGAAAATTGGGATGAAAATCACAGGGAATTTAAATTCATCCTTTTGGACATGAGAATTAAACACTTTGCTGATTTAGAAAAACTTAGATGAGGTACTTCAGTTAAACTAACATCGTTATGCTATATACTCAGAAAATTCTCTTTCTTAGAGGCTAAGCAAGGTTGGTTTGAGTTAAACTTGGCCACTTAAGCTAATGAAACAATTAACGGCTTAAGCTGTTTAGTTCCTGGAACAGAATAGAGAAGGAAGGAGAAGGACGAAGAAAGTCAGAGAGGAACATTCCTTCTTGAGATCTAGAAGAGAAAGATTGAAAAAAAAGAAAGAGAAATAAGGAAAAAATCAAAAGGAACTCAAGTTCAACATTTTGGATTTGAGAATTGAATGCTTATATTCACCCAAAAAAATTGAATGCTTAGGTGATTTAGATACCTTAAATGAGGTGCTTAAGTTGAACTAATTTCCTTAAGCTGCAATGACTCATAAAATTCTCTTTCTTAGAGGCTAAGCAAGGTTAGTTTGAATTAAACTTGGCCGCTTAAGCAAATGAAACAATTAGCAGTCTCGGCAATTTTTTTTCTAGAACAAAATAGAGAATGATGGAGAAGGACTGAGAAAGGTAGAGAGAAACATTCTTCATCAAAGGTAGAAGAGAAAGTTAGAGGAAAGAAAAAATAATAGGAAAGAAAATCAAAGGGAATTCAAATTCATCCTTTTGGACTTAAGAATTGAACACTTAGTTGATTTAGAAAACCTTAAATGAGGTACTTAAGTTTAACTAATATCCTTATGCTACAATTACTCAGAAACTTCTATTTCTTAGAGGCTATGCAAGGTCAGTTTGAATTAAACTTGGCCACATAAGCAACTGAAACAATTAGCGGCCTAAACCATGTGGGATGTACATGGGTTTTATGTTTTTCATCCAACTTTTGCTACTTGCTATCGGGTGTGTTCATGTTCCTCATCACATCTTCATGCGGCACATGAACACTCTTTTGGTTTTGTTCCTTATTATGTATGGTTACTTTACTTTAGTTTTTGGTTTTTTTCTTTAAATTGTCTAGCTAGATTATGGTTTGGTTGTTAGTTTTTTCTGGGCAATCCTAGATTGGCTTTGTCTTTTTGTTTTTCTTTTGGATATTGTATAGTGTTTTGGTTAGGGCCTGGGGTATGCCCCTTGTCTTGGTGTAAGTTTTTTGTCTTTTATTTTATGACTTATCCACCCAAAAAAAAAAATTGGTTCATTGAACAAAACAGTTGATGGAGAAGGACAGAGAAAGGTAGAGAGAAACATTCGTCTTGAGAGGTAGAAGAGAAAGTTCGAGAAAAGAAACAGTAATAGGAAAGAAAGCAATGAGAATTCGAGCTCATCGTTTTGGACTTGTGAATTGAACACCTAAGTGAATTAGAAATCCTTAAATGAGGTGCTTAAGTTGATCTAATATCATTAAGCTACAATTACTTAGAAAATTCTCTTTCTTAGAGTCTAAGCGAGGTTAGTTTGAGTTAAACTTGGTTGCTTAAGCTAATAAAACAATTAGTGGCCTAAGCTAATTAGCTTCTGGAACAAAATAGAGAAGGATGGAGAAAGTTGGAGAGAAACATTCTTCGTGAGAGGTAGAATAGAAAGTTAGATAAAAGAAAGAGTAATAGGTAGGAAATCAAAGAGAATTCAAATTCATCATTTTGGACTTGGGAATTGAACACTTAGGCGATTTAGAATACCTTAAAAGTACCCTCCTAAAAAAAAAAAAAAAAAAAAAACCACTAAACGAGTTGATTAAGTTTTAAACTAATATCGTTACTCAAAAAATTCTCTTTCTTAGAGGCTAAGCAAGGTTAGTCTGAGTTAAACTTGACCACTTAAACTAAGGAAACAATTAGTGGCTAAGCTAATTAGTGCCTAAATAGAGAAGGAGGGAGAAAGTTTGTGAGGAACATTCTTCTTGAGAGCTAAAAGAGGAAGTTAGAGAAAAGAAAGAGAAACGGGAAGAAAATGAAGGGGAATTCAAATTCCTCCTTTTGTACTTGACAACTGAACACTTAGGTCATTTTGAAAACTTTAAATGAGGTGCTTAAGTTAAACAACAAGCGTTAAGGTACAATTACTCAGAATTTTTTTTGTTAGAGGCTAAGCAACGTTAGTTTGAGTTAAACTTGCCCACTTAAGCCAACGAAGCAATTAGGGGCCTAAGCTAATTAGTTCTCGAACAAAATAGAGAAGGACGGAGAAAGTTATAGAGAAACATTCTTCTTGAGGGGTAGAAGAGGAAGTCATACAAAAGAAAGAGAAACAGGAAGAAAATCAAAGAGAATTCAAATTCAATCTTTTAGACATGAGAATTGAACACTTATGTGACTTAGAAAACCTTAAATGAGGTGCTTACGTTAAACTAATGTCGGTAAGATACAATTACACAGAAAACTCTACTTCTTGGAGGAGGCAAGGTTAGTTTGAGTTAAACTTGGCCACTACTCAAGCTAATGAAACCGTTGGTGGCCTAAGCTAATTAGTTCCTAGAACAAAATACAGAAGGATGGAGAAGGACAGGGAAGGTTTGAGAGAAACATTCTTCTTGAGTGCTAGAAGAGAAAGTTAGAGAATAGAAAGAGAAGTATGAAGAAAATCAAAGGGAATTAAAATTCATCTTTTTGGATTTGAGAATTGAACACTTAGGCAATTTAGAAAACCTTAAATGAGATGATTAAGCAAAACTAATATCGTTAAACTAGTATTACTTAGAAAATTCTATTTCCTAGAGGCTAAGTAAGGTTAATTTGAGTTAAACTAGGCAACTTAAGCTAATGAAAACAATTGGTGGCCTAAGGAAATTAGTTCCCAGAACAAAATAGAGTAGGACTGAGAAAGTTAGACAGAAACATTCTTCTTGAGAGCGAGAAGAGAAAGTTAGAGAAAAGAAAGAGAAATACGAAGAAAATCATAGGGCATTCAAAATCACCATTTTGGACTTGAGAATTGAACACTCGGGTGATTTCGAAAACCTTAAATGAGGCGCTTGCCTTAAACTAATATCGTTATGCAACAATTACTCTGAAAATTCTCTTTCATAGAGGCGAAGCAAAGCTAGTTTCAGTTAAACTTGGCCACTTGAGCAAATGAAACAATTAGTGGCCTAAGCTAATTAGTTCCCAGAACAGAAAAGATAAAGATGGAGAAGGACGGAGAAAGTTATAGAGAAACATTCTTCTTGAGTGCTGGAAGAGAAAGTTAGAGAATAGAAAGAGAAATAGGAAGAAAATCAAAGGGAATTCAAATTCAACTTTTCGGACTTGAGAATTGAACACTTAGATGATTTAGAAAACCTTAAATAAGGCGATTAAGCTAAACTAATATCATTAAAGTAATATTACTCAGGATATTCTATCTCTAAGAGGCTAAGCAAGGTTCATTTGAGTTAAACTAGGCAACTTCAACTAATGAAACAATTAGTGGCCTAAGTTAATTAGTTCCCAGAACAATGTAGAGAAGGACAGAGAAGGACGGAGAAAGTTAGATAGAAGCTTTCTTCTTGAAAGCTAGATGAGAAAGTTGGAGCAAAGAAAGGGAGATTGTAGTTGTGCAAATTTTCTTGTTTTATTTATTTCAAATTCACCCCCCCCCCAAATAAAAAAAAAGAAAGGAAAAAGAGAAGAGAAAGTTAGAGAAAAGAAAGAAAATTGGGATGAAAATCACAGGGAATTTAAATTCATCCTTTTGGACATGAGAATTAAACACTTTGCTGATTTAGAAAAACTTAGATGAGGTACTTCAGTTAAACTAACATCGTTATGCTATATACTCAGAAAATTCTCTTTCTTAGAGGCTAAGCAAGGTTGGTTTGAGTTAAACTTGGCCACTTAAGCTAATGAAACAATTAACGGCTTAAGCTGTTTAGTTCCTGGAACAGAATAGAGAAGGAAGGAGAAGGACGAAGAAAGTCAGAGAGGAACATTCCTTCTTGAGATCTAGAAGAGAAAGATTGAAAAAAAAGAAAGAGAAATAAGGAAAAAATCAAAAGGAACTCAAGTTCAACATTTTGGATTTGAGAATTGAATGCTTATATTCACCCAAAAAAATTGAATGCTTAGGTGATTTAGATACCTTAAATGAGGTGCTTAAGTTGAACTAATTTCCTTAAGCTGCAATGACTCATAAAATTCTCTTTCTTAGAGGCTAAGCAAGGTTAGTTTGAATTAAACTTGGCCGCTTAAGCAAATGAAACAATTAGCAGTCTCGGCAATTTTTTTTCTAGAACAAAATAGAGAATGATGGAGAAGGACTGAGAAAGGTAGAGAGAAACATTCTTCATCAAAGGTAGAAGAGAAAGTTAGAGGAAAGAAAAAATAATAGGAAAGAAAATCAAAGGGAATTCAAATTCATCCTTTTGGACTTAAGAATTGAACACTTAGTTGATTTAGAAAACCTTAAATGAGGTACTTAAGTTTAACTAATATCCTTATGCTACAATTACTCAGAAACTTCTATTTCTTAGAGGCTATGCAAGGTCAGTTTGAATTAAACTTGGCCACATAAGCAACTGAAACAATTAGCGGCCTAAACCATGTGGGATGTACATGGGTTTTATGTTTTTCATCCAACTTTTGCTACTTGCTATCGGGTGTGTTCATGTTCCTCATCACATCTTCATGCGGCACATGAACACTCTTTTGGTTTTGTTCCTTATTATGTATGGTTACTTTACTTTAGTTTTTGGTTTTTTTCTTTAAATTGTCTAGCTAGATTATGGTTTGGTTGTTAGTTTTTTCTGGGCAATCCTAGATTGGCTTTGTCTTTTTGTTTTTCTTTTGGATATTGTATAGTGTTTTGGTTAGGGCCTGGGGTATGCCCCTTGTCTTGGTGTAAGTTTTTTGTCTTTTATTTTATGACTTATCCACCCAAAAAAAAAAATTGGTTCATTGAACAAAACAGTTGATGGAGAAGGACAGAGAAAGGTAGAGAGAAACATTCGTCTTGAGAGGTAGAAGAGAAAGTTCGAGAAAAGAAACAGTAATAGGAAAGAAAGCAATGAGAATTCGAGCTCATCGTTTTGGACTTGTGAATTGAACACCTAAGTGAATTAGAAATCCTTAAATGAGGTGCTTAAGTTGATCTAATATCATTAAGCTACAATTACTTAGAAAATTCTCTTTCTTAGAGTCTAAGCGAGGTTAGTTTGAGTTAAACTTGGTTGCTTAAGCTAATAAAACAATTAGTGGCCTAAGCTAATTAGCTTCTGGAACAAAATAGAGAAGGATGGAGAAAGTTGGAGAGAAACATTCTTCGTGAGAGGTAGAATAGAAAGTTAGATAAAAGAAAGAGTAATAGGTAGGAAATCAAAGAGAATTCAAATTCATCATTTTGGACTTGGGAATTGAACACTTAGGCGATTTAGAATACCTTAAAAGTACCCTCCTAAAAAAAAAAAAAAAAAAAAAACCACTAAACGAGTTGATTAAGTTTTAAACTAATATCGTTACTCAAAAAATTCTCTTTCTTAGAGGCTAAGCAAGGTTAGTCTGAGTTAAACTTGACCACTTAAACTAAGGAAACAATTAGTGGCTAAGCTAATTAGTGCCTAAATAGAGAAGGAGGGAGAAAGTTTGTGAGGAACATTCTTCTTGAGAGCTAAAAGAGGAAGTTAGAGAAAAGAAAGAGAAACGGGAAGAAAATGAAGGGGAATTCAAATTCCTCCTTTTGTACTTGACAACTGAACACTTAGGTCATTTTGAAAACTTTAAATGAGGTGCTTAAGTTAAACAACAAGCGTTAAGGTACAATTACTCAGAATTTTTTTTGTTAGAGGCTAAGCAACGTTAGTTTGAGTTAAACTTGCCCACTTAAGCCAACGAAGCAATTAGGGGCCTAAGCTAATTAGTTCTCGAACAAAATAGAGAAGGACGGAGAAAGTTATAGAGAAACATTCTTCTTGAGGGGTAGAAGAGGAAGTCATACAAAAGAAAGAGAAACAGGAAGAAAATCAAAGAGAATTCAAATTCAATCTTTTAGACATGAGAATTGAACACTTATGTGACTTAGAAAACCTTAAATGAGGTGCTTACGTTAAACTAATGTCGGTAAGATACAATTACACAGAAAACTCTACTTCTTGGAGGAGGCAAGGTTAGTTTGAGTTAAACTTGGCCACTACTCAAGCTAATGAAACCGTTGGTGGCCTAAGCTAATTAGTTCCTAGAACAAAATACAGAAGGATGGAGAAGGACAGGGAAGGTTTGAGAGAAACATTCTTCTTGAGTGCTAGAAGAGAAAGTTAGAGAATAGAAAGAGAAGTATGAAGAAAATCAAAGGGAATTAAAATTCATCTTTTTGGATTTGAGAATTGAACACTTAGGCAATTTAGAAAACCTTAAATGAGATGATTAAGCAAAACTAATATCGTTAAACTAGTATTACTTAGAAAATTCTATTTCCTAGAGGCTAAGTAAGGTTAATTTGAGTTAAACTAGGCAACTTAAGCTAATGAAAACAATTGGTGGCCTAAGGAAATTAGTTCCCAGAACAAAATAGAGTAGGACTGAGAAAGTTAGACAGAAACATTCTTCTTGAGAGCGAGAAGAGAAAGTTAGAGAAAAGAAAGAGAAATACGAAGAAAATCATAGGGCATTCAAAATCACCATTTTGGACTTGAGAATTGAACACTCGGGTGATTTCGAAAACCTTAAATGAGGCGCTTGCCTTAAACTAATATCGTTATGCAACAATTACTCTGAAAATTCTCTTTCATAGAGGCGAAGCAAAGCTAGTTTCAGTTAAACTTGGCCACTTGAGCAAATGAAACAATTAGTGGCCTAAGCTAATTAGTTCCCAGAACAGAAAAGATAAAGATGGAGAAGGACGGAGAAAGTTATAGAGAAACATTCTTCTTGAGTGCTGGAAGAGAAAGTTAGAGAATAGAAAGAGAAATAGGAAGAAAATCAAAGGGAATTCAAATTCAACTTTTCGGACTTGAGAATTGAACACTTAGATGATTTAGAAAACCTTAAATAAGGCGATTAAGCTAAACTAATATCATTAAAGTAATATTACTCAGGATATTCTATCTCTAAGAGGCTAAGCAAGGTTCATTTGAGTTAAACTAGGCAACTTCAACTAATGAAACAATTAGTGGCCTAAGTTAATTAGTTCCCAGAACAATGTAGAGAAGGACAGAGAAGGACGGAGAAAGTTAGATAGAAGCTTTCTTCTTGAAAGCTAGATGAGAAAGTTGGAGCAAAGAAAGGGAGATTGTAGTTGTGCAAATTTTCTTGTTTTATTTATTTCAAATTCACCCCCCCCCCAAATAAAAAAAAAGAAAGGAAAAAGAGAAGAGAAAGTTAGAGAAAAGAAAGAAAATTGGGATGAAAATCACAGGGAATTTAAATTCATCCTTTTGGACATGAGAATTAAACACTTTGCTGATTTAGAAAAACTTAGATGAGGTACTTCAGTTAAACTAACATCGTTATGCTATATACTCAGAAAATTCTCTTTCTTAGAGGCTAAGCAAGGTTGGTTTGAGTTAAACTTGGCCACTTAAGCTAATGAAACAATTAACGGCTTAAGCTGTTTAGTTCCTGGAACAGAATAGAGAAGGAAGGAGAAGGACGAAGAAAGTCAGAGAGGAACATTCCTTCTTGAGATCTAGAAGAGAAAGATTGAAAAAAAAGAAAGAGAAATAAGGAAAAAATCAAAAGGAACTCAAGTTCAACATTTTGGATTTGAGAATTGAATGCTTATATTCACCCAAAAAAATTGAATGCTTAGGTGATTTAGATACCTTAAATGAGGTGCTTAAGTTGAACTAATTTCCTTAAGCTGCAATGACTCATAAAATTCTCTTTCTTAGAGGCTAAGCAAGGTTAGTTTGAATTAAACTTGGCCGCTTAAGCAAATGAAACAATTAGCAGTCTCGGCAATTTTTTTTCTAGAACAAAATAGAGAATGATGGAGAAGGACTGAGAAAGGTAGAGAGAAACATTCTTCATCAAAGGTAGAAGAGAAAGTTAGAGGAAAGAAAAAATAATAGGAAAGAAAATCAAAGGGAATTCAAATTCATCCTTTTGGACTTAAGAATTGAACACTTAGTTGATTTAGAAAACCTTAAATGAGGTACTTAAGTTTAACTAATATCCTTATGCTACAATTACTCAGAAACTTCTATTTCTTAGAGGCTATGCAAGGTCAGTTTGAATTAAACTTGGCCACATAAGCAACTGAAACAATTAGCGGCCTAAACCATGTGGGATGTACATGGGTTTTATGTTTTTCATCCAACTTTTGCTACTTGCTATCGGGTGTGTTCATGTTCCTCATCACATCTTCATGCGGCACATGAACACTCTTTTGGTTTTGTTCCTTATTATGTATGGTTACTTTACTTTAGTTTTTGGTTTTTTTCTTTAAATTGTCTAGCTAGATTATGGTTTGGTTGTTAGTTTTTTCTGGGCAATCCTAGATTGGCTTTGTCTTTTTGTTTTTCTTTTGGATATTGTATAGTGTTTTGGTTAGGGCCTGGGGTATGCCCCTTGTCTTGGTGTAAGTTTTTTGTCTTTTATTTTATGACTTATCCACCCAAAAAAAAAAATTGGTTCATTGAACAAAACAGTTGATGGAGAAGGACAGAGAAAGGTAGAGAGAAACATTCGTCTTGAGAGGTAGAAGAGAAAGTTCGAGAAAAGAAACAGTAATAGGAAAGAAAGCAATGAGAATTCGAGCTCATCGTTTTGGACTTGTGAATTGAACACCTAAGTGAATTAGAAATCCTTAAATGAGGTGCTTAAGTTGATCTAATATCATTAAGCTACAATTACTTAGAAAATTCTCTTTCTTAGAGTCTAAGCGAGGTTAGTTTGAGTTAAACTTGGTTGCTTAAGCTAATAAAACAATTAGTGGCCTAAGCTAATTAGCTTCTGGAACAAAATAGAGAAGGATGGAGAAAGTTGGAGAGAAACATTCTTCGTGAGAGGTAGAATAGAAAGTTAGATAAAAGAAAGAGTAATAGGTAGGAAATCAAAGAGAATTCAAATTCATCATTTTGGACTTGGGAATTGAACACTTAGGCGATTTAGAATACCTTAAAAGTACCCTCCTAAAAAAAAAAAAAAAAAAAAAACCACTAAACGAGTTGATTAAGTTTTAAACTAATATCGTTACTCAAAAAATTCTCTTTCTTAGAGGCTAAGCAAGGTTAGTCTGAGTTAAACTTGACCACTTAAACTAAGGAAACAATTAGTGGCTAAGCTAATTAGTGCCTAAATAGAGAAGGAGGGAGAAAGTTTGTGAGGAACATTCTTCTTGAGAGCTAAAAGAGGAAGTTAGAGAAAAGAAAGAGAAACGGGAAGAAAATGAAGGGGAATTCAAATTCCTCCTTTTGTACTTGACAACTGAACACTTAGGTCATTTTGAAAACTTTAAATGAGGTGCTTAAGTTAAACAACAAGCGTTAAGGTACAATTACTCAGAATTTTTTTTGTTAGAGGCTAAGCAACGTTAGTTTGAGTTAAACTTGCCCACTTAAGCCAACGAAGCAATTAGGGGCCTAAGCTAATTAGTTCTCGAACAAAATAGAGAAGGACGGAGAAAGTTATAGAGAAACATTCTTCTTGAGGGGTAGAAGAGGAAGTCATACAAAAGAAAGAGAAACAGGAAGAAAATCAAAGAGAATTCAAATTCAATCTTTTAGACATGAGAATTGAACACTTATGTGACTTAGAAAACCTTAAATGAGGTGCTTACGTTAAACTAATGTCGGTAAGATACAATTACACAGAAAACTCTACTTCTTGGAGGAGGCAAGGTTAGTTTGAGTTAAACTTGGCCACTACTCAAGCTAATGAAACCGTTGGTGGCCTAAGCTAATTAGTTCCTAGAACAAAATACAGAAGGATGGAGAAGGACAGGGAAGGTTTGAGAGAAACATTCTTCTTGAGTGCTAGAAGAGAAAGTTAGAGAATAGAAAGAGAAGTATGAAGAAAATCAAAGGGAATTAAAATTCATCTTTTTGGATTTGAGAATTGAACACTTAGGCAATTTAGAAAACCTTAAATGAGATGATTAAGCAAAACTAATATCGTTAAACTAGTATTACTTAGAAAATTCTATTTCCTAGAGGCTAAGTAAGGTTAATTTGAGTTAAACTAGGCAACTTAAGCTAATGAAAACAATTGGTGGCCTAAGGAAATTAGTTCCCAGAACAAAATAGAGTAGGACTGAGAAAGTTAGACAGAAACATTCTTCTTGAGAGCGAGAAGAGAAAGTTAGAGAAAAGAAAGAGAAATACGAAGAAAATCATAGGGCATTCAAAATCACCATTTTGGACTTGAGAATTGAACACTCGGGTGATTTCGAAAACCTTAAATGAGGCGCTTGCCTTAAACTAATATCGTTATGCAACAATTACTCTGAAAATTCTCTTTCATAGAGGCGAAGCAAAGCTAGTTTCAGTTAAACTTGGCCACTTGAGCAAATGAAACAATTAGTGGCCTAAGCTAATTAGTTCCCAGAACAGAAAAGATAAAGATGGAGAAGGACGGAGAAAGTTATAGAGAAACATTCTTCTTGAGTGCTGGAAGAGAAAGTTAGAGAATAGAAAGAGAAATAGGAAGAAAATCAAAGGGAATTCAAATTCAACTTTTCGGACTTGAGAATTGAACACTTAGATGATTTAGAAAACCTTAAATAAGGCGATTAAGCTAAACTAATATCATTAAAGTAATATTACTCAGGATATTCTATCTCTAAGAGGCTAAGCAAGGTTCATTTGAGTTAAACTAGGCAACTTCAACTAATGAAACAATTAGTGGCCTAAGTTAATTAGTTCCCAGAACAATGTAGAGAAGGACAGAGAAGGACGGAGAAAGTTAGATAGAAGCTTTCTTCTTGAAAGCTAGATGAGAAAGTTGGAGCAAAGAAAGGGAGATTGTAGTTGTGCAAATTTTCTTGTTTTATTTATTTCAAATTCACCCCCCCCCCCCCAAATAAAAAAAAAGAAAGGAAAAAGAGAAGAGAAAGTTAGAGAAAAGAAAGAAAATTGGGATGAAAATCACAGGGAATTTAAATTCATCCTTTTGGACATGAGAATTAAACACTTTGCTGATTTAGAAAAACTTAGATGAGGTACTTCAGTTAAACTAACATCGTTATGCTATATACTCAGAAAATTCTCTTTCTTAGAGGCTAAGCAAGGTTGGTTTGAGTTAAACTTGGCCACTTAAGCTAATGAAACAATTAACGGCTTAAGCTGTTTAGTTCCTGGAACAGAATAGAGAAGGAAGGAGAAGGACGAAGAAAGTCAGAGAGGAACATTCCTTCTTGAGATCTAGAAGAGAAAGATTGAAAAAAAAGAAAGAGAAATAAGGAAAAAATCAAAAGGAACTCAAGTTCAACATTTTGGATTTGAGAATTGAATGCTTATATTCACCCAAAAAAATTGAACGCTTAGGTGATTTAGATACCTTAAATGAGGTGCTTAAGTTGAACTAATTTCCTTAAGCTGCAATGACTCATAAAATTCTCTTTCTTAGAGGCTAAGCAAGGTTAGTTTGAATTAAACTTGGCCGCTTAAGCAAATGAAACAATTAGCAGTCTCGGCAATTTTTTTTCTAGAACAAAATAGAGAATGATGGAGAAGGACTGAGAAAGGTAGAGAGAAACATTCTTCATCAAAGGTAGAAGAGAAAGTTAGAGGAAAGAAAAAATAATAGGAAAGAAAATCAAAGGGAATTCAAATTCATCCCTTTGGACTTAAGAATTGAACACTTAGTTGATTTAGAAAACCTTAAATGAGGTACTTAAGTTTAACTAATATCCTTATGCTACAATTACTCAGAAACTTCTATTTCTTAGAGGCTATGCAAGGTCAGTTTGAATTAAACTTGGCCACATAAGCAACTGAAACAATTAGCGGCCTAAACCATGTGGGATGTACATGGGTTTTATGTTTTTCATCCAACTTTTGCTACTTGCTATCGAGTGTGTTCATGTTCCTCATCACATCTTCATGCGGCACATGAACACTCTTTTGGTTTTGTTCCTTATTATGTATGGTTACTTTACTTTAGTTTTTGGTTTTTTTCTTTAAATTGTCTAGCTAGATTATGGTTTGGTTGTTAGTTTTTTCTGGGCAATCCTAGATTGGCTTTGTCTTTTTGTTTTTCTTTTGGATATTGTATAGTGTTTTGGTTAGGGCCTGGGGTATGCCCCTTGTCTTGGTGTAAGTTTTTTGTCTTTTATTTTATGACTTATCCACCCAAAAAAAAAAATTGGTTCATTGAACAAAACAGTTGATGGAGAAGGACAGAGAAAGGTAGAGAGAAACATTCGTCTTGAGAGGTAGAAGAGAAAGTTCGAGAAAAGAAACAGTAATAGGAAAGAAAGCAATGACAATTCGAGCTCATCGTTTTGGACTTGTGAATTGAACACCTAAGTGAATTAGAAATCCTTAAATGAGGTGCTTAAGTTGATCTAATATCATTAAGCTACAATTACTTAGAAAATTCTCTTTCTTAGAGTCTAAGCGAGGTTAGTTTGAGTTAAACTTGGTTGCTTAAGCTAATAAAACAATTAGTGGCCTAAGCTAATTAGCTTCTGGAACAAAATAGAGAAGGATGGAGAAAGTTGGAGAGAAACATTCTTCGTGAGAGGTAGAATAGAAAGTTAGATAAAAGAAAGAGTAATAGGTAGGAAATCAAAGAGAATTCAAATTCATCATTTTGGACTTGGGAATTGAACACTTAGGCGATTTAGAATACCTTAAAAGTACCCTCCTAAAAAAAAAAAAAAAAAAAAAACCACTAAACGAGTTGATTAAGTTTTAAACTAATATCGTTACTCAAAAAATTCTCTTTCTTAGAGGCTAAGCAAGGTTAGTCTGAGTTAAACTTGACCACTTAAACTAAGGAAACAATTAGTGGCTAAGCTAATTAGTGCCTAAATAGAGAAGGAGGGAGAAAGTTTGTGAGGAACATTCTTCTTGAGAGCTAAAAGAGGAAGTTAGAGAAAAGAAAGAGAAACGGGAAGAAAATGAAGGGGAATTCAAATTCCTCCTTTTGTACTGGACAACTGAACACTTAGGTCATTTTGAAAACCTTAAATGAGGTGCTTAAGTTAAACAACTAGCGTTAAGCTACAATTACTCAGAATTTCTTTTGTTAGAGGCTAAGCAACGTTAGTTTGAGTTAAACTTGCCCACTTAAGCCAACGAAGCAATTAGGGGCCTAAGCTAATTAGTTCTCGGATAAAATAGAGAAGGACGGAGAAATTTACAGAGAAACATTCTTCTTGAGGGGTAGAAGAGGAAGTCATACAAAAGAAAGAGAAATAGGAAGAAAATCAAAGAGAATTCAAATTCAATCTTTTAGACTTGAGAATTGAACACTTATGTGACTTAGAAAACCTTAAATGAGGTGCTTATGTTAAACTAATGTCGGTAAGATACAATTACACAGAAAACTCTACTTCTTGGAGAGGCAAGGTTAGTTTGAGTTAAACTTGGCCACTCAAGCTAATGAAACCATTGGTGGCCTAAGCTAATTAGTTCCTAGAACAAAATAGAGAAGGATGGAGAAGGACAGGGAAGGTTTGAGAGAAACATTCTTCTTGAGAGCTAGAAGAGAAAGTTAGAGAATAGAAAGAGAAGTATGAAGAAAATCAAAGGGAATTAAAATTCATCTTTTTGGAGTTGAGAATTTGAACCCTTAGGTAATTTAGAAAACCTTAAATGAGATGATTAAGCAAAACTAATATCGTTAAACTAATATTACTTAGAAAATTCTATTTCTTAGAGGCTAAGTAAGGTTAATTTGAGTTAAACTAGGCAACTTAAGCTAATGAAAACAATTGGTGTCAACAGTAGCTCCTTTAAGATACCTTTCAAATACTTTGATTTCTGGTCTCAACACCCAGATTTTCTTAGCACTGTTTCAAATACTTGGTTTCAGTATATTCGTGGTGTCCCTATGTTCAGAATTTGTCAGAAGCTGAGACAACTTAAAGTCAGTCTTAAGCTTTTAAATAAAAAAGATTTTAGTGATATTTCCACTCGTGTCCTTATCTCTAAGGCTAGTTTGGATCTTGCTCAAATTAAGCTTGATAAGGATCCTTTGAACTGTGGGCTACAAGCTAAGGAGAGAGAGGAGTTGAAAAAATACATTGAGCTTAGTAAGCTGGAAGAGTGCCTTGCTCTTCAAAAATCCAGAGTCCAATGGCTTGGTCTAGGGGATAGGAATAGCAGTTTCTTTTTTAGGTCTGTGAAGAGTAATATTAATAGAGGTAAAATCATGAGTGTGGTTATGGAGGATGGTACTAGATCCACCAAGAGTATTGATATCCATGACACTTTTGTCCAGTTTTATACCAAGCTGTTTGGTACCCCTATCTTAGGGGAGTACAACGGTCTTGAGCACATCAAATCGCTGGTGAATAAAAAGGTTTCCAATTCTCAATCGGCTCTCTTGGCTAAACCTATTTCGGATGTTGAAATCAAGGAGGTTTTTTGGTCTCTCAAAGCCAATAAAGCTCCTGGCCCTGATGGGTATTCAGCTGGTTTCTTCAAAAGCTCGTGGGATATTGTTGGGAAGGAGGTTACTCTTGCCATTAAGTCATTTTTTGACTCTGGTAAACTCCTTTCGGAGATAAATAGCACCATCATTGCTCTTATTCCTAAAATTCCTAGTCCTATGAATGTTGGTGACTATGGACCTATTTCTTGCTGTAACTATAGCGACCCTGGTCTTTTCCCATTTAATTATTGTATCCGGACTGTTTCGTAGATTTTGTCATTTTATATGGTTGTTGTTGTTATTCCATATTTTCTCTTTTGGAATTATAGGATGTGTTGGGCAGGTTTGTTTCAGGTTGGTTGGGTTTAGAAACCAAGAGTTGCTGTCCAGGTTTTTGGTTCTTCGCTCGAGCGAGGAGTTGTTCGCTCGAGCGAGAGGTAGTGTTTGATTTGGACCTGTAGCTGTGCATTCTTGGCTCGAGCGAGCTTTTCTTCGCTCGAGCGAGTTAGTTCATCCTTCGCTCGAGCTATAGTTCCTTCGCTCGAGCGTGTGTCTGGGTTCAGACCTGAGGGTTTGAGTTCTTCGCTCGACCGAGCTTTCTTTCGCTCGAGCGAGCATTTGAGTTGTTGGCTCGAGCAAGGCTTCCTTGGCTCGAGCGTAGTTTCTCTGTGTCTGGTCGCTCGAGCGACCAAGTCTTCGCTCGAGCGAGCCTGTCCAGTTTATACACACAGCAGCGGGATTTGATCAGTCTTTTTCATATTCTTTTGATTCAAAACCCCAGGTTCGACTTCTCTCTATCCCTACTCACCTTCTTTCTTAGATTTGATCCACTTAGGGTGTGTTTCTACCCTAGATCCTTCATTAAAAAGATAGAGTGAGGCAAGGGCTACCATTTAATCTGAGCATTTGACGATTTGGAGCACTTTGGTATATTGGGCATTCATCTCTTTCTTCACCTTTTTGGGTTGTTTTCTTTGAGGTAGGGATTTCCTACTCCATTTTATAGGTTTTGCTCTAAGTTTTGGTATTTTGATGTGTTGGGTTACTTTGGTAATTTTTGGGAAAACCCCAGTTATTGTAATAAATTAATTTATATAATCAATTCAGGGAAAATTGGGAAATTTAGTTGAATTCATGGAATTAATGAATTTATTGATTAAATGGTGTAGTTGGTTAGTTTAATCACTCACCTATGAAAATGTTGGAATTATGTTAGTTGATACATTTATTTCCTGTTTAGAAATAACTGTTTTGGGCTATCGGTGGAGGATAGTCGTGATTGTTGTAGACATTGCATGTGGATTAGGAATAACTGAAACTAATCACATTGGTTAAGTCATTAACTTTGACTATTGCATTGATACAGAAAATACGTGTATTGATTGAGCATTGCATTTGCATACATTGTTTTGTGTGGGAGGAGATAGGGGATGTACTCCACGGTTTAGGGGAAGATAGGGGATGGACCTCTAAACCGGATTTTGTTTGGGAGGAGATAGGGGATGGACTCCATTAGCATCACTTTTATGTGTGCTTATTATATTGAAGTGTTTTTATTGATACAGCACTAAAATGTGTATCAATCTGGAAGTATGAAGTGTTGTGAATTGAGCTTGAGTCTCATTTGTTTGTTGATATTGGAAGGATGTGAATATGGTATATGTAATTCACTGTTGTAGGTTGGCCAGGTTCTGAGCCATGTTGATAAAATTGGAGAGTAAATTGTATCTTAGACAATAGTGTCATGAGACTGTAAAATGAAGTGGTTGATTATCTTGGTTAACCATCTGTCAAATACTATTGCTTTATTCATTGCTTATATGTGGTTTAGTATTTTTCTACTGGGCTGTGGCTCACCCTTTATGGGAACATCATTTTCAGGTTCAGGTGATAAGCAACCTCCCAGGACTTAGTTTGGAAGGATGCGGATTTTGAAGACTTGTCTTTAGTTGTTTATTTTAAATAAGGTTACATGTAAACATTCAAGCCAAGGGCTTAACTTGTAAATGGGTTAATACTCATTCTTTTGTGTCCAAGTGTTAGCTTGGAAAGATATAAGCCCTTAGGGCATTTATTTTAATGTTCCATGTAATGACTTTTAATAAAAGTACTCTGATGAATAATTCAAAAGATTCATTTTCTTTTAATAATGCATGTTAATGTTATGTACATTATGGGTTAAATTTGAGGGCGTGACAACTTGGTATCAAAGCGTACCGGGTTTGAATACTTTGGGTACGTGGGAAGTGATTAGTATCACATTGGGTTCGTCTCGTTTGATAGAGACTTAGTGTAATGTTATATGCTTATGTGATAACATGTTTATGTGATTATGTGGGTATGGAATGTAGTTTCTAGGATGTTGATTGGACCCTTGAGTTTCTTGTAGTCTTGTTGGAAAGGCACTTGATCACTGCTGCTTCCAACCGGAACTATAGTAACGCATTGGGACTATCATTATCCGGGAATGAAATTCGTAGGTGCTTATGTGATTATGTGCTTACGTGGAATGAATTATTGTTGTCCAATGCATTAGGACGCGAGTGTTTAGTTTCGGCACATTTATTAATGTGCTAATGTCTTTGTTTCCTTTATTAGGATGTCAGGACGAGGACGAGGACGCGGTAGGCGTGGTAGGCCGGGTAGGCAGGAGGTGCCTGTGCCAGAGGAGATTCCGGCAGTTCAGGAGGGAGTTGGCCAGGCCAATGTGGCTGAGCCAGTAGGCCAGCAGGCTATGGGCGCTCTAGCCCGAGAGATAGCAGGGGCATTCAGGGAGTCAGTAGGCATTCTCAGAGCTGAGAATCAAGCTCAGGTTGTTGCTGCAGATACAGGACCTTCCTTTCTGAAGAGGGAGTTCTTCCGGTCTAATCCGGATGAATTTGTGGGTGATCCTAAAGAGCCGCTTAAGGCAGATGAGTGGCTCGAACAGACAACGAAGACGTTTGAGATGCTTGGCATCGAAGACGAGGGGTTGAAAGTGACCTTGGCATCTTTTCAGTTGAAGGGAGATGCGGGTCAGTGGTGGAAGTTCACTAAGGGGCGTATAGGAGGTACATGGGAGGCTTTTGTGAATGCATTCCAGGAGAAGTTTTTATCTCCGGCAGTCAGGGAGAAGCTGCGAGACCAGTTTTGTCAGCTTAAGCAGGCGAGTTCTTCAGTGGCCGAATTTGAGGCAGCATTTACTAGTTTGTCCAGGTTTGCACCTGAGTTGGTGGCGTCTGAGGAACGCCGTTGTATTGAGTTTGAGAAGAAGTTGAGGCGTGGCCTCAAGCTGAGAGTTGGGGGAACTATGATTCGAGATTATGGGCGTATGGTTGATGCTGCAGCCCATATGGAGATCATGATGCAGGAGGAGGAGGAAGGGCAGAAGGGCTCCAAGAGGAGTCAGGATGGTCAGAGTGATGGTAGGAGACAGAAGGGTTTTAATCCCCAGCAGTCTCAGGGTAGCTATTCTAGATCGACTTTTCCTGTACCGAGTGCTAGTTCGGGGAAAGGCAGTCAGGGAGACATTACCTGCTTTAAGTGTGGCCAGCTAGGCCACAAGTCTCCAGTTTGTCCTCAGAGGGGAGGAGTTCAGAGAGCAGCATCATCTTCGGCTCGATCTCAGAGCCAGAGTCAGGGTAGGGGCCAGCCACTCTCGTGTTATCAGTGTGGTCAGCCAGGGCATATGAAGAGGTATTGCCCGCAGTTGGGTGGCACACCTGGTGCATCCGGTATGAGGCCGATTCAGGGTCAGCAGCCAGCTCCGTCAGGTCAGGCCTCGAGGGCCAATCAGGGGGCTTCATCGTCCCAGTCAGTACAGCAATCTTATGCTCCTAGGGTTGAGCAGGTTGATCAGAGGTCGTCTGGGCGAGTGTATGCTATTACCGCACAGGATCTTGTGCCAGCACCATCAGTTGTGAGAGGTACCTTCTTGTTTTGCAACTCGGTTGCTAATGTTTTGATTGATACGGGTGCATCTCATTCCTTTGTGTCTGCTGCATTTGCATCTGTTTTGGAGTTGGAGTTAGCACAGTTAGCATCTCCTATTTGTGTAGTGTCACCTCTTGGGGGTGAATTGATTTTGAAACAAGGTGTTAGGGGTTGTGATATAGAGGTTGATTATCATAGAATCCCATTTTCCTTTGTAGTTATGCCTATGAGGGGTTTCGATGTTATTTTGGGTATGGACTGGTTATCGTCATACCGGGCAGTTATTGATTGCTACCGCCAGAGGGTCACTTGTTGTACCGTGAGCGGAGAGTTTTTTCATTTTCTGGGGGACCGGGTTGGTGATGTGTTGCCACCGGGGTACATTCCGCGAGGACAGAGTGAGCTTAGTAGTCTACTTGCTAACTTTTTGATTAGTGAGGATGATGAGACTCAGATTGTGTTGCCAAGGGTGGTTTGTGAGTACTCGGATGTCTTTCCCGAGGATCTTGTTGGTTTGCCACCGCATCGGGAGATTGAGTTCTCTATTGACCTAGTGCCCGGCACGGCGCCGATTTCCATGGCACCTTATCGTTTTGCCCCAGCCGAGCTAGTTGAGTTGAAGACTCAGCTCCAGGAGTTGCTAGACAAGGGTTTTATTCGTCCTAGTGTTTCGTCGTGGGGAGCACCAGCTCTCTTCGTTAAAAAGAAAGGTGGTGCTTTGAGACTTTGTATAGATTACCGGAAGTTGAATCGGGCTACGGTCAAGAATAAGTACCCTATACCCCGTATAGATGACCTGTTTGACCAGTTGAAAGGTTCCCGTTGTTTCTCTAAGATAGATTTGAGATCGGGTTACCACCAGTTGAGGGTCAGGGAAGAGGATATTCCGAAGACGGCATTCCGTACGCGGTATGGCCATTATGAGTTTTTGGTGATGCCATTCGGGCTCACCAATGCACCGGCAGTTTTTATGGATTTGATGAACCGGATCTTCCGGGAATTCTTGGATCGGTTTGTAGTCGTTTTTGTGGACGACATCCTTATTTATTCACCTTCTGAGGAGAAGCACAAGGAACACTTGAGAGTGGTGCTTGAGTTACTTAGAGCCCATAAGCTTTATGCTAAGTTTGGGAAGTGTGAGTTCTGGCTAGAAGAGGTCAAGTTTTTTAGGCCATGTTGTTTCTGGGGAAGGAGTGTCTGTTGATACATCCAAGGTAGAGGCAGTGCAGGATTGGGCACAGCCTAAGAACGTTTTTGAGATCCGTAGTTTTCTGGGATTAGCTGGTTATTACCGTCGGTTTGTAAAAGATTTCTCCAGATTAGCTTCGCCTTTGACTAGGTTGACTCGGAAGGGAGTCAAATTTGTATGGAGTGAGACTTGTGAAAAGTCGTTCCAGGAGTTGAAAGTTAGACTGACCACCGCTCCGGTCTTGATTATTCCAGAGAGAGGGTTGGGTTATGCAGTCTATTGTGACGCCTCACGAGAGGGTCTGGGTTGTGTGTTAATGCAAGAAGGGAAAGTAGTTGCCTATGGCTCACGTCAGTTGAAAATTCACGAGCAGAATTACCCTACGCATGATCTAGAGCTAGCAGCTGTGATATTTGCCTTGAAGATTTGGAGGCATTATCTTTATGGTGAGAGATTTGAGGTATTCTCGGATCATAAGAGTCTGAAATATTTGTTTACACAAAAAGACTTAAACTTGAGGCAGAGGAGGTGGATGGAATTTATAGAGGATTATGATTTTGAGTTGCATTATCATCCGGGAAAGGCCAATGTGGTGGCCGATGCCCTTAGCAGGAAACCTATTGGTGATATGGCTGGTATAGCCATCCGAGAATGGGAGATGTTGGGTGCACTTGGGGAGTTTGACTTACTTCTGGGCGAATCCGTTGAGGCTGCGGCCTTATTTTCTGTTGTTGCACAGCCCACACTTGTGACTCGAGTGTTAGAGGCTCAGAGAGGTGACCTTGAGGTAGAATCTCTCCGTGAGAAGATTTCCGGTGGGAAGGTAGAGAAGGGTTTGACGGTGTATTCCGACCAGAGTGTGAGATACCGAGACCGTCTGTTTGTGCCGAAGTCTTGCCGAGAGGAAGTACTCCGAGAGTTCCACCATTCACGCCTTGCGGTGCATCCGGGAGGCACTAAGATGTATCGGGATTTGGGTCGCCAGTTCTGGTGGCGGGGTATGAAGAGAGATGTGGCAGCTTTCGTATCTAAGTGCCTTACTTGTCAACAAGTGAAGGCCGAACATCAGAGGCCAGCGGGTTTATTGCAACCCTTGCCTATTGCCGAGTGGAAGTGGGAGCATGTCACTATGGACTTCGTTGTGGGTCTTCCGAGGGCTCAGCGGGGTAGTGATGCTATTTGGGTAGTTGTGGACCGGTTGACTAAGTCGGCGCATTTTATTCCTATGCGTGTTAGAGATTCGGTAGATCATCTTGCTGACTTGTATATTCGGGACATAGTGAGATTGCATGGGGTCCCAGTGTCGATCGTCTCAGATAGAGATCCTCGTTTTACTGCCAGGTTGTGGCAGAGTTTGCAGAGTGCCTTAGGCACTAAGTTGACCTTTAGCACGGCTTATCATCCTCAGACTGACGGACAGTCCGAGCGTACTATTCAAATCCTTGAGGATATGCTTCGGGGTTGTGTTCTAGACTTTAGTGGATCGTGGGAGAGGCACTTGCCGTTGGTGGAGTTTGCCTACAATAACAGTTTCCAATCTAGTATCGGTATGGCACCATTTGAGGCCTTGTATGGCCGACCGTGTAGATCTCCTGTTTGTTGGGCTGAGGTGGGTGATGCACCTCTGTTGGGTCCGGAGTTGGTGAGGGAAACGACGGAGAAAGTTGAGCTTATCCGTAAGAGGCTTGTAGGAGGAGAGCTTTGGTGTTTGAGGTGAGTGATCATGTCTTTCTGAAGATATCACCTAGACGAGGTTTGATGAGGTTTGGGAAGAGTGGGAAGTTGTCCCCTCGGTTTATTGGTCCGTTTGAGATCCTTGAGAGGATTGGCGAGGCTGCTTATCGTTTAGCCTTGCCGCCGCAGTTGTCCGGAGTACATGACGTGTTTCATGTGAGTATGCTTCGGAAGTATGAGCCGGATCCATCACATGTGTTGGATTGGACCGATTTAGTGGTTGATGTGGATATTTCGTATGAGGAGAGACCGGTTCGGGTATTGGATAGGCGGGATCAAGTTTTGCGAGGCAAAACCATCCCTTTGGTCAAAGTTTTGTGGAAACACCACGGAGTGGAGGAAGCCACTTGGGAACGTGAATTGGAAGTCCGCGAGAAATATCCGGACATGTTTGTTGATTTGTAATCTTACAACTAGATTCTGTTATATTGTTGAACTTAAGAGCTTTACATATGTCTTAAGTTGTAAAACATTGAGTATGTTATGGTAATTGATTGTATCTTGAAACTTGTTTCATTATAGAAGATTAGTGTAACATTGTATATGTTGGTTACATTGTTGGATGTGTTATATATATCATACAATTGAATATGATATGGAAATTGTTAACATTGAAGGGAATAATGCATAATAGTGGTGCAGGTTGAAATATATATTATCTTATATATATTGTGGGATACCTCTTGATAAAAGGATGAAGTGACCAGTATTGGGTCAAGTTGTTTATTATGGTTATATTATATCATTGGGAAATTGAGAAAAATCTGTTTTCAAAAATTCATGCTTAATTTCGGGGACGAAATTCTTTGAAGGGGGGGAGGTTATAGCGACCCTGGTCTTTTCCCATTTAATTATTGTATCCGGACTGTTTCGTAGATTTTGTCATTTTATATGGTTGTTGTTGTTATTCCATATTTTCTCTTTTGGAATTATAGGATGTGTTGGGCAGGTTTGTTTCAGGTTGGTTGGGTTTAGAAACCAAGAGTTGCTGTCCAGGTTTTTGGTTCTTCGCTCGAGCGAGGAGTTGTTCGCTCGAGCGAGAGGTAGTGTTTGATTTGGACCTGTAGCTGTGCATTCTTGGCTCGAGCGAGCTTTTCTTCGCTCGAGCGAGTTAGTTCATCCTTCGCTCGAGCTATAGTTCCTTCGCTCGAGCGTGTGTCTGGGTTCAGACCTGAGGGTTTGAGTTCTTCGCTCGACCGAGCTTTCTTTCGCTCGAGCGAGCATTTGAGTTGTTGGCTCGAGCAAGGCTTCCTTGGCTCGAGCGTAGTTTCTCTGTGTCTGGTCGCTCGAGCGACCAAGTCTTCGCTCGAGCGAGCCTGTCCAGTTTATACACACAGCAGCGGGATTTGATCAGTCTTTTTCATATTCTTTTGATTCAAAACCCCAGGTTCGACTTCTCTCTATCCCTACTCACCTTCTTTCTTAGATTTGATCCACTTAGGGTGTGTTTCTACCCTAGATCCTTCATTAAAAAGATAGAGTGAGGCAAGGGCTACCATTTAATCTGAGCATTTGACGATTTGGAGCACTTTGGTATATTGGGCATTCATCTCTTTCTTCACCTTTTTGGGTTGTTTTCTTTGAGGTAGGGATTTCCTACTCCATTTTATAGGTTTTGCTCTAAGTTTTGGTATTTTGATGTGTTGGGTTACTTTGGTAATTTTTGGGAAAACCCCAGTTATTGTAATAAATTAATTTATATAATCAATTCAGGGAAAATTGGGAAATTTAGTTGAATTCATGGAATTAATGAATTTATTGATTAAATGGTGTAGTTGGTTAGTTTAATCACTCACCTATGAAAATGTTGGAATTATGTTAGTTGATACATTTATTTCCTGTTTAGAAATAACTGTTTTGGGCTATCGGTGGAGGATAGTCGTGATTGTTGTAGACATTGCATGTGGATTAGGAATAACTGAAACTAATCACATTGGTTAAGTCATTAACTTTGACTATTGCATTGATACAGAAAATACGTGTATTGATTGAGCATTGCATTTGCATACATTGTTTTGTGTGGGAGGAGATAGGGGATGTACTCCACGGTTTAGGGGAAGATAGGGGATGGACCTCTAAACCGGATTTTGTTTGGGAGGAGATAGGGGATGGACTCCATTAGCATCACTTTTATGTGTGCTTATTATATTGAAGTGTTTTTATTGATACAGCACTAAAATGTGTATCAATCTGGAAGTATGAAGTGTTGTGAATTGAGCTTGAGTCTCATTTGTTTGTTGATATTGGAAGGATGTGAATATGGTATATGTAATTCACTGTTGTAGGTTGGCCAGGTTCTGAGCCATGTTGATAAAATTGGAGAGTAAATTGTATCTTAGACAATAGTGTCATGAGACTGTAAAATGAAGTGGTTGATTATCTTGGTTAACCATCTGTCAAATACTATTGCTTTATTCATTGCTTATATGTGGTTTAGTATTTTTCTACTGGGCTGTGGCTCACCCTTTATGGGAACATCATTTTCAGGTTCAGGTGATAAGCAACCTCCCAGGACTTAGTTTGGAAGGATGCGGATTTTGAAGACTTGTCTTTAGTTGTTTATTTTAAATAAGGTTACATGTAAACATTCAAGCCAAGGGCTTAACTTGTAAATGGGTTAATACTCATTCTTTTGTGTCCAAGTGTTAGCTTGGAAAGATATAAGCCCTTAGGGCATTTATTTTAATGTTCCATGTAATGACTTTTAATAAAAGTACTCTGATGAATAATTCAAAAGATTCATTTTCTTTTAATAATGCATGTTAATGTTATGTACATTATGGGTTAAATTTGAGGGCGTGACAGTAACACCATCTACAAATGCATTGCCAAGATTATAGCTAACAGAGTCAAATTGGTGCTCCCTGATCTAATTGACCCTGTGCAGTCTGCTTTTGTCCAGGGTAGAAGAATCTCGGACAACATCTTTTTGTCCCAGGAGATTATGAGAGGTTACCACCGTAGTTCCAAAACTCCGACGTGTGCTATGAAAGTGGACATTATGAAAGCCTACGATACTGTGAGATGGGATTTTATTATTGATATCCTCACTGCTATGGGCTTTCCTCCTTGCATGATAAACTGGATCAAAGCTTGTATGACTAGTCCTTCTTTCTCCATTTGCATTAATGGTAGTCTTCATGGGTACTTTAAAGGGGCTAGGGGGCTTAGGCAAGGAGACCCTGTGTCCCCTTATCTATTTGTGTTGGCTATGGAGATCTTGGCTAGAATTCTTGCTGAAAAATCTAGGAACCCTCTTTTTAAGTTTCATTGGAGATGTGAGAAGACTAAAATTGTTAATTTGTGTTTTGCTGATGACCTTATGATCTTCTGCAGAGGGGATCCGGGGACTGTTAATCTCATCATGCAAGGTTTGGAGGAATTTAGGGATTTGTCCGGTCTTACTCCTAATCCTAATAAGAGTAATATTTATTTCTCCGAGTGTAGCAGTGAGCTTAAAGCTAATATTTTGCATATTGCCAAATTCACTGAGGGCTCCCTCCCAATACTTGGGTGTGCCTTTGATCACCACTAAGCTTAAAGCTTCTGATTGCCAAACCCTGGTTGATAGGATGACTAATAGGATTAAAAGCTGGACCAATAAATTGCTATCTTATGCTGGAAGAGCCCAACTCATCCAGTCTATTCTTTTCTCGATGCAAGTTTATTGGTCTTCTATTTTTATTCTCCCTAAGAGGGTTATCCGCGACATTGAAAATCTTCTCAGATCTTTCCTTTGGTCTGGGACGGAGCTGAAAAAACATAGTGCTAAAATTGCGTGGAAGAATATTTGCAAAAAAAAAATGAGGGTGGGCTTGGTTAAGGATATGGAGGTTTGGAATAAAGCGGCTATAGCCAAACATGTTTGGTATTTGTTTTCTGGTGGGGAATGTTCTATGTGGTGTCAATGGGTCAAGTCCTACTTACTTAAGGGTAAGAGTTTTTGGGGTGTTAAGTTGCCCAGTGATCCTTCCTGGGTTTGGAGGAAACTTTTGTCGCTTAGGGATTTAATTTTCCCTATTATCAAATTCAAACTTGGTAATGGTGAAAATGTGTTCCTCTGGCATGATAACTGGCACCCCTTTGGTTCGCTTTGGCGTCGGTATGGTCCTAGGATTTTGTATGATACCAACCTTCCTGACAGTTCTAAGGTTAGTTCAATTATTTCAAATGATTCTTGGAATTGGCCTTTTCCTAACTCTTGGGAGATACAGGAATGGATTGCTGCAACTCCTCCTTCCCTTAAACCTTCCCTTGACTCCCCTGATATACCTGTGTGGAGTTTGACTGCTGATGGTTCTTTTTCTATTCACTCTGCTTGGGAATGTTGGAGGGACAATGGCCCAAAGGTTACTTGGTCTAAACTCATTTGGGGTCCTCCTGTTATCCCTAGGGTTAGTTTCATTGTGTGGCTGGCTATCCATGAGAGGTTAAACACTGGGGATAGGCTCCAAATCTTTGGTCTTCTAAATAGTCCTAGCTACCCTTTATGTCTTGCTCCTGAGGAGAACCACTCCCATCTGTTTTTTGGGTGTATATACTCCTCTAGGATTTGGGCTGCTATCCAAGCTAAGTGTAATTCCCATTGGCCTTCTTTGCCTTGGTTGGAAGTTGTTGAGTTTGCTACTAAATCCATAATTGGCAATTCTCTGAAAACTGTGATTTTGAAACTATCTTTTCTCTGCACTATCTACCACATTTGGATGGAGAGAAATAGTAGAATCTTTAGTAAGGCTTTCAAACTTGAAGAGGTTGTCACTAACTCTATCATCCAAATGGTTAGGGGTAGACTCCTTTCTATGGAAAATGTGAAAGCTTCTGCAGGTGACAATTGGTATTTGGTGCAATGGAACTTGCCTTCTAAAATCCTGTTGCAGTCCCAATCTGCTGCAGTTGAAAGGAATTTGAGTGGTGTGAGTTTACCTACATTGAGGGTTGAGTGATGGTGAGGAGATATGGAGGGTTTTGTCTAACAAAGGGTGCTGTTTTGCAGATGGTTTGTTCTCAGATTCTATCAGCTATTATGGACCCCAAATTTTTACCAAATCTGGAGCCTATGAAGGGAGGGTTGAGTGATGTGAGCCAGTATAGATGCTACTGTAAATGTGGGTTGAGTGGGGGGAGGAAGTACATATATTTTAGCCTAACATTTACTATATGTTATATATATTTTGTGCAGGTTAATGGAATTCTCAAGTACATTGTTCAGCTGGCTGGGATGCGAGAGCACGAGATAAGTGGGCCGAGTGACGGGAGATCTTACATTGAGTGGAGAGCTCTCCTTTCTTGTGGGTCGAGTGAGGGGAGGTCATATACTGAGTGCTTGTTGTTTCTTCTTCTTTATGACTCGATATATTGTTATGGAAATTCCTTTCTATCATATGTTGAACAGGTATATGCTACGGTTTTTTTTTTGGGTGAATACGTATATGCTACGGTTTGGAGGGATGTTGGTTGTTTCTTGTGTAGGTGCAGTTGGCCGTTTGAAGAGTGTGTTTGTAACGAAGTGATGGCAGCTCCAAGCGCCTTGCTGTGTTACATGCAAGAGGAAAATAGTTGTCTTCTTTATTGTGTGTACATAGTTCTTTTATTTAATTTTGGCATACCCGCTACGGGCTGTGTAGGTGGTTTTTGTGCTGTAAATGATGCTATATTTTTGTCATTCCTATAAGGAATTTGTAATGGGCTTGGTTGGATTTTGCCGTAAGGCTCATGGTCGATTTCTTTTGTGTATGCTTCAGGTTTTAGGAACCTACTCCTACGGGTTGTGTAGGAAGGATCCTAGAAGGCTCCATACGTTGGCTCTGTATGGATATAGGCTGGCTGCTTTCTGTTGAACTAGATCCCTATCTATTACTGGATATGGTTTTCGTACAATAAGTTGGCTTATTCCCACCCTTTGATCCTTGTTTTTGTTTGTTGCTTCGTTTCTTGTGGTCTAGTTGTTTTTAGGGCCTGGGGCATGGGTATTCGTGTAAATTCTTTGTCTTTTATATATTTCTTATTCACCCCCCAAAAAAAAAGAAAACAATTGGTGGCCTAAGGAAATTAGTTCCCAGAACAAAATAGAGTAGGACGGAGAAAGTTAGACAGAAACATTCTTCTTGAGAGCGAGAAGAGAAAGTTAGAGAAAAGAAAGAGAAATAGGAAGAAAATCATAGGGCATTCAAATTCACCATTTTGGACTTGAGAATTGAACACTCGGGTGATTTCGAAAACCTTAAATGAGGTGCTTGCGTTAAACTAATATCGTTATGCAACAATTACTCTGAAAATTCTCTTTCATAGAGGCGAAGCAAAGCTAGTTTCAGTTAAACTTGGCCACTTGAGCAAATGAAACAATTAGTGGCCTAAGCTAATTAGTTCCCAGAACAGAAAAGATAAAGATGGAGAAGGACGGAGAAAGTTATAGAGAAACATTCTTCTTGAGTGCTGGAAGAGAAAGTTAGAGAATATAAAGAGAAATAGGAAGAAAATCAAAGGGAATTCAAATTCAACTTTTCGGACTTGAGAATTGAACACTTAGATGATTTAGAAAACCTTAAATGAGGTGATATTCTATCTCTAAGAGGCTAAGCAAGGTTCATTTGAGTTAAACTAGGCAACTTCAACTAATGAAACAATTAGTGGCCTAAGTTAATTAGTTCCCAGAACAATGTAGAGAAGGACAGAGAAGGACGGAGAAAGTTAGATAGAAGCTTTCTTCTTGAAAGCTAGATGAGAAAGTTGGAGCAAAGAAAGGGAGATTGTAGTTGTGCAAATTTTCTTGTTTTATTTATTTCAAATTCACCCCCCCCCCAAAAAAAACAAGAAAGGAAAAAGAGAAGAGAAAGTTAGAGAAAAGAAAGAAAATTGGGATGAAAATCACAGGGAATTTAAATTCATCCTTTTGGACTTGAGAATTGAACACTTTGCTGATTCAGTTAAACTTAGATGAGGTACTTCAGTTATGCTATATACTCAGAAAATTCTCTTTCTTAGAGGCTAAGCAAGGTTAGTTTGAGTTAAACTTGGCCACTTAAGCTAATGAAACAATTAACGGCTTAAGCTATTTAGTTCCTGGAACAGAATAGAGAAGGAAGGACAAGGACGGAGAAAGTCAGAGAGCAACATTCCTTCTTGAGATCTAGAAGTGAAAGATTGAAAAAAAAGAAAGAGAAATAGGGAAAAAATCAAAAGGAACTCAAGTTCAACATTTTGGATTTGAGAATTGAATGCTTATATTCAACCAAAAAAATTGAACGCTTAGGTGATTTAGATACCTTAAATGAGGTGCTTAAGTTGAACTAATTTCCTTAAGCTGCAATGACTCATAAAATTCTCTTTCTTAGAGGCTAAGCAAGGTTAGTTTGAATTAAACTTGGCCGCTTAAGCAAATGAAACAATTAGCAGTCTCGTCAATTTTGTTCCTAGAACAAAATAGAGAATGATGGAGAAGGACTGAGAAAGGTAAAGAGAAACATTCTTCACCAGAGGTAGAAGAGAAAGTTAGAGGAAAGAAAAAATAATAGGAAAGAAAATCAAAGGGAATTCAAATTCAACCCTTTGGACTTAAGAATTGATCACTTAGTTGATTTAGAAAACCTTAAATGAGGTACTTAAGTTTAACTAATATCCTTATGCTACAATTACTCAGAAACTTCTATTTCTTAGAGGCTATGCAAGGTCAGTTTGAATTAAACTTGGCCACATAAGCAACTGAAACAATTACCGGCCTAAACCAATTGGTTCATTGAACAAAACAGTTGACGGAGAAGGACAGAGAAAGGTAGAGAGAAACATTCGTCTTGAGAGGTAGAAGAGAAAGTTAGAGAAAAGAAACAATAATAGGAAAGAAAGCAATGAGAATTCAAGCTCATCGTTTTGGACTTGTGAATTGAACACCTAAGTGAATTAGAAATCCTTAAATGAGGTGCTTAAGTTGATCTAATATCATTAAGCTACAATTACTCAGAAAATTCTCTTTCTTAGAGTCTAAGCGAGGTTAGTTTGAGTTAAACTTGGTTGCTTAAGCTAATAAAACAATTAGTGGCCTAAGCTAATTAGCTTCTGGAACAAAATAGAGAAGGATGGAGAAAGTTGGAGAGAAACATTCTTCGTGAGAGGTAGAATAGAAAGTTAGATAAAAGAAAGAGTATTAGGAAGGAAATCAAAGAGAATTCAAATTCATCATTTTGGACTTGGGAATTGAACACTTAGGCGATTTAGAATACCTTAAAAGTACCCTCCTAAAATAAAATAAAAAAAACCACTAAACGAGTTGATTAAGTTTTAAACTAATATCGTTACTCAAAAAATTCTCTTTCTTAGAAGCTAAGCAAGGTTAGTCTGAGTTAAACTTAACCACTTAAGCTAAGGAAACAATTAGTGGCTAAGCTAATTAGTGCCTAAATAGAGAAGGAGGGAGAAAGTTTGTGAGGAACATTCTTCTTGAGAGCTAAAAGAGGAAGTTAGAGAAAAGAAAGAGAAACGGGAAGAAAATGAAGGGGAATTCAAATTCATCCTTTTGTACTTGACAACTGAACACTTAGGTCATTTTGAAAACCTTAAATGAGGTGCTTAAGTTAAACAACTAGCGTTAAGCTACAATTACTCAGAATTTTTTTTGTTAGAGGCTAAGCAACGTTAGTTTGAGTTAAACTTGCCCACTTAAGCCAACGAAGCAATTAGGGTCCTAAGCTAATTAGTTCTCGAACAAAATAGAGAAGGACGGAGAAAGTTACAGAGAAACATTCTTCTTGAGAGGTAGAAGAGGAAGTCATACAAAAGAAAGAGAAATAGGAAGAAAATCAAAGAGAATTCAAATTCAATCTTTTAGACTTGCGAATTGAACACTTATGTGACTTAGAAAACCTTAAATGAGGTGCTTACGTTAAACTAATGTCGGTAAGATACAATTACACAAAAAACTCTACTTCTTGGAGAGGCAAGGTTAGTTTGAGTTAAACTTGGCCACTCAAGCTAATGAAACCATTGGTGGCCTAAGCTAATTAGTTCCTAGAACAAAATAGAAAAGGATGGAGAAGGACAGGGAAGGTTTGAGAGAAACATTTTTCTTGAGAGCTAGAAGAGAAAGTTAGAGAATAGAAAGAGAAGTATGAAGAAAATCAAAGGGAATTAAAATTCATCTTTGTGGATTTGAGAATTGAACACTTAGGTAATTTAGAAAACCTTAAATGAGATGATTAAGCAAAACTAATATCGTTAAACTAATATTACTTAGAAAATTCTATTTCTTAGAGGCTAAGTAAGGTTAATTTGAGTTAAACTAGGCAACTTAGCCTGAAGAGATTCAAAATGCTTTCACAAATTTTTACTCTGACTTGTTTGGTACCCCTATTGCTGGCCATTATGATGGGACTGAAAGAATAAATTCCCTTGTTAAATCCAGGATCTCCAATGATCAATCTGCTCTCCTTGCTAGACCAGTGACTGATCTTGAGATTAAGAATGTTTTTTGGTCTCTTAAACCTAACAAGGCTCCTGGTCCTGATGGTTACCCTGCGGGCTTTTTCAAAAAATCTTGGGGTATTGTTGGTAGAGAGGTTACCCAAGCCATTAGAACTTTTTTTGAGTCTGGGAAGCTTCTCTCCGAAGTCAATAGTACAATCATAGCTCTTATCCCCAAAGTTCCTAACCCTGTAAAAGTGGGAGACTTTAGACCCATCTCTTGTTGTAATACGATATACAAATGTATAGCTAAAATTATTGCAAATAGGATTAAAGAGGTCTTACCTGACCTCATTGATCCTGTGCAATCAGCCTTTGTGCAGGGTAGGAGAATTTCTGATAATATCTTCTTGTCTCAAGAAATATTGAGGGGTTACCACAAGAATTCCACTACCCCTAAGTGTGCGATGAAAGTGGATATCATGAAAGCTTACGATAGTGTGAGATGGGAGTTTATCATTGATATCCTTAAAGCCATGGCTTTTCCACCCATTATGATATCCTGGATTAAGGCTTGTATGACAAGTCCTTCTTTCTCTGTTTGCATTAATGGGAGCTTGCATGGTTATTTTAAAGGTGCTAGAGGTCTTAGACAGGGAGATCCTATGTCTCCTTATCTTTTCGTTCTGGCTATGGAAATCCTTGCTAGAATTTTTGCTGAAAAGTCCAATCATCCTCAATTCAAGTTCCATTGGAGATGTGAGAAATCTAAGATTGTCAATCTCTGCTTTGCTGATGATCTTATGATCTTCAGTCGTGGGGATATCCCTACTGTCAGTTTGATCATGCAAGGTCTGGAGGAGTTCTCTTCTCTTTCAGGCCTTACCCCTAGCTTCAGCAAAAGCAACATTTATTTCTCTGGCTGTAATGGGGGGTTGAAAGAAGGTATCCTCAAAATTGTTCAGTTTACTGAGGGTACTCTTCCTGTTAAATACCTTGGTGTCCCACTGATTACAACCAAGCTAAGGGCTTCGGATTGTCAAATTCTCATTGATAGGATCACAAATCGTATTAAAAGCTGGACAAATAAAGCCCTTTCTTATGCTGGAAGAGCTCAACTTATCCAGACCATTCTCTTTTCTATGCAGGTTTACTGGTCCTCTCTTTTCATCCTCCCCAAGAGGGTTATTAGAGAGATTGAGGGTATCCTTAGAGCTTTTTTCTGGTCGGGCACAGATCTTAAGAAACATAGTGCCAAAATTGCTTGGGATAAGATTTGTGTGCCTAAAAATGAAGGTGGTCTTGGTTTTAAATCTTTAGAGGTTTGGAACATGGCTGCCATAACCAAGCATATTTGGTTCCTCTTCTCTGGAGGGGAGATGTCTATGTGGTGCCAATGGGTTAAATCGTATTTACTTAAGGGCAGAAGTTTCTGGAAAGTAAAGGTTCCCCACAACTCTTCTTGGGTTTGGAGGAAGATCCTTGCTCTTAGAGATAAAATTTCTCCCCTTATTATCCACAAAATAGGTAGAGGTGACTCTACTTTTTTATGGTACGATAATTGGCATCCTCTTGGTCCATTATGGAAAAAATTTGGGGACAGAATCTTGTATGACTCTAATCTTAACAGTGAGACTAAGGTCAATCAGATTATGGGTGGGGGCTCTTGGAAGTGGCCTGTCCCCAACTCTTGGGAAATAAGGGAGCTGATCTCTTCAACCCCCACTAGTTGCAGACCTAATCCTCTACTGGATGATCAACCTACTTGGTCTCTTTCCGATGGGAAATTTACTATTAATGGTGTTTGGAATCATTGGAGGCTTAAGCTTGATAAAGTTGTTTGGCATAAACTAATCTGGGGGGCTTACCATATCCCTAGGGCTAGTTTTGTGGTTTGGATGGCTGTCCAGGAGATACTTAATACTGGTGACAGACTTCAGCTATTTGGCATCTCTCCTACACCAACCTGCCCATTTTGCCAACATGTTACTGAAACTCATTCTCACCTCTTTTTTGAGTGTGTATTCTCTACTAAAATCTGGACTGAAATTAAAGCTAAATGTAATGTGCAGTGGCCTGATTTTCAGTGGCCTGGCATTATTCCTTTTGCTACTAGAGAGACTAAGAGAAGATCATTAAGATCCATTATCATCAAATTGTCATTGTTGTGCTCTGTTTATATAATCTGGCTTGAAAGGAATAACAGAATTTTCAACAAAGAATTCAAGCCAGAAGAAGTGGTGGTTAAAATAATTGTCCAACTGATTCGGGGTAGATTGTTGTCTATCACAAATGTTCCTAGAAATGCAGGTGATAACTGGTACATTGACCATTGGAATCTGCCTGCTACTGTCCTGAAGCCCCATGCTCTCGGCACTGGGAGGGCTGCTGAGTGATGTGAGTTCACTATATGAGGGTTGAGTGATTGTAAGCAAACAGAGTGTTTCTTTTCTAACTGTTTTCTTCATGTGTAGTAATGAGGAGTGCTTGGATCAGTGTGGGTTGAGTGATGTGAGTCCAAAATTCACAACTGACAGAATTGTGGGTTGAGTGAAATAGCTTCTCATAAATGTTTTATCTAATGTTTATATATATTGTAAGTTTTATGTGCAGGCTATGGAGTAATGCTTTGCTGTGTGGGTTGAGTGATGAGAGTTTATATACTGTGTGCTAAATTCCAACTGAGTGAAGTGAGGTTATTGAGGGTTTAGTGATGTGAGACATATATTGTGGTTATCTGTTTACTGGAATCTTTCAGGATCACTAATGAATGTGTTTACTCAATTCTGGCAGGAAGTTCTATATGGTCTAGTGGAGGTCTACATCTTGGTTTTGATTCTTGGGATACTCGGCTTGAAGCTGGCTGCTGAATGCGCCGCTGGTTGTTTCATCAGGGATATAAGCTGTTTTCTTTTCTGTTTTAACATCTTAGCTATTTTACCTATCCTAGCGGGGTGTGCTAGGAAGTAACTGGTCCATCTTTGACCTATCTTTGTTTTTATTACTTTACTGTTGGTTTTGGATTTGGCAGTCCACAGGTTATATTTTGTTTTGCTATTATGGGGCTGTTTACCCCTCGGCTTTGGGCTATTCTCTAGCAGGGTTTTTTGTTCACCGTTCCTGTTTCTCGGTTTTGGTGCCGTTGTTTTGTGATGCTATGGGTTTGTTTTGGTCTCGGTTTTTAGTAGTCCTTCGCAGTGTTCATTATCCCTATCTCTCTTGATATGGCTGCTGAACAGTGTATGTTTCTTTTGGGTTTTGTTTTCGCTTTGCGTTAGCTTTTTGGTTTTTCTGGGTTTCTGATTCTCCTGTATAGTTGCTGTAGGGCCTGGGGTATTCCCCTTGTAATCTTGTATATCTTTTGTCTTTAATTTATGTCTTATTCACCCAAAAAAAAACTAGGCAACTTAAGCTAATGAAAACAATTGGTGGCCTAAGGAAATTAGTTCCCAGAACAAAATAGAGTAGGACAGAGAAAGTTAGACAGAAACATTCTTCTTGAGAGCGAGAAGAGAAAGTTAGAGAAAAGAAAGAGAAATAGGAAGAAAATCATAGGGCATTCAAATTCACCATTTTGGACTTGAGAATTGAACACTCGGGTGATTTCGAAAACCTTAAATGAGGTGCTTGCGTTAAACTAATATCGTTATGCAACAATTACTCTGAAAATTCTCTTTCATAGAGGCGAAGCAAAGCTAGTTTCAGTTAAACTTGGCCACTTGAGCAAATGAAACAATTAGTGGCCTAAGCTAATTAGTTCCCAGAACAGAAAAGATAAAGATGGAGAAGGACGGAGAAAGTTATAGAGAAACATTCTTCTTGAGTGCTGGAAGAGAAAGTTAGAGAATAGAAAGAGAAATAGGAAGAAAATCAAAGGGAATTCAAATTCAACTTTTCGGACTTGAGAATTGAACACTTAGATGATTTAGAAAACCTTAAATGAGGTGATTAAGCTAAACTAATATCATTAAAGTAATATTACTCAGGATATTCTATCTCTAAGAGGCTAAGCAAGGTTCATTTGAGTTAAACTAGGCAACTTCAACTAATGAAACAATTAGTGGCCTAAGTTAATTAGTTCCCAGAACAATGTAGAGAAGGACAGAGAAGGACGGAGAAAGTTAGATAGAAGCTTTCTTCTTGAAAGATAGATGAGAAAGTTGGAGCAAAGAAAGGGAGATTGTAGTTGTGCAAATTTTCTTGTTTTATTTATTTCTAATTCAACCCCCCCCCCCCAAAAAAAAAATAAAAAATAAAGAAAGGAAAAAGAGAAGAGAAAGTTAGAGAAAAGAAAGAAAATTGGGATGAAAATCACAGGGAATTCAAATTCATCCTTTTGGACTTGAGAATTGAACACTTTGCTGATTTAGAAAAACTTAGATGAGGTACTTCAGTGAAACTAATATCGTTATGCTATAATTACTCTGAAAATTCTCTTTCTTAATGGCTAAGCAAGGTTAGTTTGAGTTTAACTTGGCCACTTAAACTAATGAAACAATTAACGGCCTAAGCTATTTAGTTCCTGGAACAGAATAGAGAAGGAAGGAGAAGGACGGAGAAAGTCAGAGAGGAACATTCCTTCTTGAGATCTAGAAGAGAAAGATTGAAAAAAAAGAAAGAGAAATAGGGAAAAAATCAAAAGAAACTCAAGTTCAACATTTTGGATTTGAGAATTGAATGCTTATATTCACCCAAAAAAATTGAACGCTTAGGTGATTTAGATGCCTTAAATGAGGTGCTTAAGTTGAACTAATTTCCTTAAGCTGCAATGACTCATAAAATTCTCTTTCTTAGAGGCTAAGCAAGGTTAGTTTGAATTAAACTTGGCCGCTTAAGCAAATGAAACAATTAGCAGTCTCGGCAAATTTGTTCCGAGAACAAAATAGAGAATGATGGAGAAGGACTGAGAAAGGTAGAGAGAAACATTCTTCACCAGAGGTAGAAGAGAAAGTTAGAGGAAAGAAAAAATAATAGGAAAGAAAATCAAAGGGAATCCAAATTCATCCCTTTGGACTTAAGAATTGATCACTTAGTTGATTTAGAAAACCTTAAATGAGGTACTTAAGTTTAACTAATATCCTTATGCTACAATTACTCAGAAACTTCTATTTCATAGAGGCTATGCAAGGTCAGTTTGAATTAAACTTGGCCACATAAGCAACTGAAACAATTACCGGCCTAAACCAATTGGTTCATTGAACAAAACAGTTGACGGGGAAGGACAGAGAAAGGTAGAGAGAAACATTCGTCTTGAGAGGTAGAAGAGAAAGTTCGAGAAAAGAAACAGTAATAGGAAAGAAAGCAATGAGAATTCGAGCTCATCGTTTTGGACTTGTGAATTGAACACCTAAGTGAATTAGAAAACCTTAAATGAGGTGCTTAAGTTGATCTAATATCATTAAGCTACAATTACTCAGAAAATTCTCTTTCTTAGAGTCTAAGCGAGGTTAGTTTGAGTGAAACTTGGTTGCTTAAGCTAATAAAACAATTAGTGGCCTAAGCTAATTTAGCTTCTGGAACAAAATAGAGAAGGATGGAGAAAGTTGGAGAGAAACATTCTTCGTGAGAGGTAGAATAGAAAGTTAGATAAAAGAAAGAGTAATAGGAAGGAAATCAAAGAGAATTCAAATTCATCATTTTGGACTTGGGAATTGAACACTTAGGCGATTTAGAATACCTTAAAAGTACCCTCCTAAAAAAAAAAAAAAAAAAACCACTAAACGAGTTGATTAAGTTTTAAACTAATATCGTTACTCAAAAAATTCTCTTTCTTAGAAGCTAAGCAAGGTTAGTCTGAGTTAAACTTGACCACTTAAGCTAAGGAAACAATTTGTGGCTAAGCTAATTAGTGCCTAAATAGAGAAGGAGGGAGAAAGTTTGTGAGGAACATTATTCTTGAGAGCTAAAAGAGGAAGTTAGAGAAAAGAAAGAGAAACGGGAAGAAAATGAAGGGGAATTCAAATTCAACCTTTTGTACTTGACAACTGAACACTTAGGTCATTTTGAAAACCTTAAATGCGGTGCTTAAGTTAAACAACTAGCGTTAAGCTACAATTACTCAGAATTTTTTTTGTTAGAGGCTAAGCAACGTTAGTTTGAGTTAAACTTGCCCACTTAAGACAACGAAGCAATTAGGGGCCTAAGCTAATTAGTTCTCGAACAAAATAGAGAAGGACGGAGAAAGTTACAGAGAAACATTCTTCTTGAGAGGTAGAAGAGGAAGTCATACAAAAGAAAGAGAAATAGGAAGAAAATCAAAGAGAATTCAAATTCAATCTTTTAGACTTGAGAATTGAACACTTATGTGACTTAGAAAACCTTAAATGAGGTGCTTACGTTAAACTAATGTCGGTAAGATACAATTACACAGAAAACTCTACTTCTTGGAGAGGCAAGGTTAGTTTGAGTTAAACTTGGCCACTGAAGCTAATGAAACCATTGGTGGCCTAAGCTAATTAGTTACTAGAACAAAATAGAGAAGGGTGGAGAAGGACAGGGAAGGTTTGAAAGAAAAATTCTTCTTGAGAGCTAGAAGAGAAAGTTAGAGAATAGAAAGAGAAGTATGAAGAAAATCAAAGGGAATTAAAATTCATCTTTTTGGATTTGAGAATTGAACACTTAGGTAATTTAGAAAACCTTAAATGAGATGATTAAGCAAAACTAATATCGTTAAACTAATATTACTTAGAAAATTCTATTTCTTAGAGGCTAAGTAAGGTTAATTTGAGTTAAACTAGGCAACTTAAGCTAACGAAAACAATTGGTGGCCTAAGGAAATTAGTTCCCAGAACAAAATACAGTAGGACGGAGAAAGTTAGACAGAAACATTCTTTTTTTTTTTTGGGTGAATAAGACATATAAGAAAAGAAACATTCTTCTTGAGAGCGAGAAGAGAAAGTTAGGGAAAAGAAAGAGAAATAGGAAGAAAATCATAGGGCATTCAAATTCACCATTTTGGACTTGAGAATTGAACACTCGGGTGATTTCGAAAACCTTAAATGAGGTGCTTGCGTTAAACTAATATCGTTATGCAACAATTACTCTGAAAATTCTCTTTCATAGAGGCGAAGCAAAGCTAGTTTCAGTTAAACTTGGCCACTTGAGCAAATGAAACAATTAGTGGCCTAAGCTAATTAGTTCCCAGAACAGAAAAGATAAAGATGGAGAAGGACGGAGAAAGTTATAGAGAAACATTCTTCTTGAGTTCTGGAAGAGAAAGTTAGAGAATATAAAGAGAAATAGGAAGAAAATCAAAGGGAATTCAAATTCAACTTTTCGGACTTGAGAATTGAACACTTAGATGATTTAGAAAACCTTAAATGAGGTGATTAAGATAAACTAATATCATTAAAGTAATATTACTCGGGATATTCTATCTCTAAGAGGCTAAGCAAGGTTCATTTGAGTTAAACTAGGCAACTTCAACTAATGAAACAATTAGTGGCCTAAGTTAATTAGTTCCTAGAACAATGTAGAGAAGGACAGGGAAGGACGGAGAAAGTTAGATAGAAGCTTTCTTCTTGAAAGCTAGATGAGAAAGTTGGAGCAAAGAAAGGGAGATTGTAGTTGTGCAAATTTTCTTGTTTTATTTATTTCTAATTCACCCCCCCCCCCTCCCAAAAAAAAAAGAAAGGAAAAAGAGAAGAGAAAGTTAGAGAAAAGAAAGAAAATTGGGATGAAAATCACAGGGAATTCAAATTCATTCTTTTGGACTTGAGAATTGAACACTTTGCTGATTTAGAAAAACTTAGATGAGGTACTTCAGTTAAACTAATATCGTTATGCTATAATTACTCAGAAAATTCTCTTTCTTAGAGGCTAAGCAAGGTTAGTTTGAGTTAAACTTGGCCACTTAAACTAATGAAACAATTAACGGCCTAAGCTATTTAGTTCCTGGAACAGAATAGAGAAGGAAGGAGAAGGACGGAGAAAGTCAGAGTGGAACATTCCTTCTTTTGAGATCTAGAAGAGAAAGATTGAAAAAAAAGAAAGAGAAATAGGGAAAAAATCAAAAGGAACTCAAGTTCAACATTTTGGATTTGAGAATTGAATGCTTATATTCACCCAAAAAAATTGAACGCTTAAGTGACTTAGATACCTTAAATGAGGTGCTTAAGTTGAACTAATTTCCTTAAGCTGCAATGACTCATAAAATTCTCTTTATTAGAGGCTAGGCAAGGTTAGTTTGAATTAAACTTGGCCGCTTAAGCAAATGAAACAATTAGCGGTCCAGGCAATTTTGTTCCTAGAACAAAATAGAGAATGATGGAGAAGGACTGAGAAAGGTAGAGAGAAACATTCTTCATCAGAGGTAGAAGAGAAAGTTAGAGGAAAGAAAAAATAACAGGAAAGAAAATCAAAGGGAATTCAAATTCATCCCTTTGGACTTAAGAATTGAACACTTAGTTGATTTAGAAAACCTTAAATGAGGTACTTAAGTTTAACTAATATCCCTATGCTACAATTACTCAGAAACTTCTATTTCTTAAAGGCTATGCAAGGTCAGTTTGAATTAAACTTGGCCACATAAGCAACTGAAACAATTAGCGGCCTAAACCAATTGGTTCATTGAACAAAACAGTTGACGGAGAAGGACAGAGAAAGGTAGAGAAAAACATTCGTCTTGAGAGGTAGAAGAGAAAGTTAGAGAAAAGAAACAGTAATAGGAAAGAAAGCAATGAGAATTGGAGCTCATCGTTTTGGACTTGTGAATTGAGCACCTAAGTGAATTAGAAAACCTTAAATGAGGTGCTTAAGTTGATCTAATATCATTAAGCTACAATTACTCAGAAAATTCTCTTTCTCAGAGTCTAAGCGAGGTTAGTTTGAGTTAAACTTGGTTGCTTAAGCTAATAAATCAATTAGTGGCCTAAACTAATTAGCTTCTGGAACAAAATAGAGAAGGATGAAGAAAGTTGGATTGAAAAATTCTTCGTGAGAGGTAGAATAGAAAGTTAGATAAAAGAAAGAGTAATAGGAACGAAATCAAAGAGAATTCAAATTCATCATTTTGGACTTGGGAATTAAACACTTAGGCGATTTAGAATACCTTAAAAGTACCCTCCTAAAAAAAAAAAAAACCACTAAACGAGTTGATTAAGTTTTAAACTAATATCGTTACTCAAAAAATTCTCTTTCTTAGAGGCTAAGCAAGGTTAGTCTGAGTTAAACTTTTTTTTTTTTTTTTTTTGGTGGGTAAGTCCTAAATTAAAGACAAAAGTTTACACATTTACAAGGGGCATACCCCCAGGTAATACAAAGAATCAAACACTGCCCCCCAAAGGAGGGGAAAACTATTACAGATAAAATAAAAACCAAAAAAAAAAGTACTTAACAAAACCCAAAACAGCAGGGTACGCAAACAAATAAGGCAAATTGCCCATATATTTTCCAAATAACCCCTACCTTCCCGAATAATAGATGGAAATTTGAAAAAATATATGGGCAAATACAAAGAAACCGAAAAAAATATTGGGTCAACAAAATAAATACCAAGAAGTAAATTTTGTTGGGCCCCACTTCAAACCAATACTTTCCAACCAATAACCCACTGAGTTGTGTATATATATAAAATATATATACAAACTAACTCCTGTTGAAGACCAAAAGAAATATCCTTCCAAGCACCCACGTGCTTGCAGAAAACAAAAGCTGCCAGCCGAAGAGATACAGAGCCCCTCGGGACCCACATCCCACTACCAACTCACAAATCAAACAAAATTGATCCCACACCAAATATATATATAAATATATAAAAGGTAACAACCGTCAGCTCTGCCATCCCAAGCATGCTACAGGCTACTGACATCTTATACAGCAGCAACCAACACAGCTGTATGCAGAAAACTTCCATCACCGTCAGCCCACGCCAAGGAGCGGGACTCGACGCAACACCAAAACAAAGAACCACACGCTTTTGGACGTGCACCACACGCGGAGCTTCAGCCCAAACCAACGCCGTAGTAGCAACAACGGCAGAAATATCCCAACTTCAGAACAATCTCAGCCTGACCATCGTCGGAGAAAACTCAACGACAGACCTCATCAAAGCATCCTCATCTTCAATATTTCACGGTCATTATAGCGATGCCAGCATAGCCACCAAAAAATCAGAAACACAGAGCATCAAGGCCACTCCGGCACAAACCGAATAGTTCATATAGAATGACAGTGAGCACCATATCAATGAGAGAGGGTACCAGCGAAGCGTATATCATAGCCACTCCAATGAAGGATGAAATAACTTCATGGAGCACCCATCAAACACGGATTGCAAACCCTAACAATGTCCCTCTATCTATGTTCTAGAGAGAGAAAACTATAACATGCAAACCCACTACAGACAGAGTGACTACCGGACATGGAAGACCCAACACCTCCGGCGACCCAAACCACAGACAACAAGCAAGGAACCAAATGGAACTCAGCCTTGCTGAACTGTGAGCCATCCCACCGAGCCGAACCAATGACGACCACACAGGTGGTAACCCAACCCAGAACATGATGCAACGGCGTGAATAGCCACAGGTCACCTAAGCTTAACACCGTACTTTGGGCAACACCCCAAACCAGCCATAAGAACAGCCGGAGAGGGACAGACACGTCGAACCTCCATGAAACCAAAATACACACGACTTGCTATAAGAAAACACAACTAAAACAATTAGAGCTGGCCTGAAAAATAGATCAGCCTCTAAATAACTCTCTTTCCAAACCAAACAAAGAATCTGGTAAGGAACTATCAAAGAAAACTCGAAGGGTAACAACGGAGGGAGTTTTCTCTCTCTAGATTCTAGAGAGAGAAGCTCTCAACCTAATCCCCTTTTGTCTGAGTTAAACTTGACCACTTAAGCTAAGGAAACAATTAGTGGCTAAGCTAATTAGTGCCTAAATAGAGAAGGAGGGAGAAAGTTTGTGAGGAACATTCTTCTTGAGAGCTTTTTTTTTTTTTGGGTAAGTCATAAAATAAAGACAGTAAAATGTATAAGTTTACAAGGGGCATACCCCAGGTACGCCCTCCAACAAATAATAGACGAACAAAAAACACCACAAACTACCACTGGACAACTACAACATAAACCACATTCGCAAAAGCGAAAGAACAATAGAAAAAAATAGAACCCCACTTTGCCCATATATCATTTTTGCCCCCAAGTAACTCATACCATATGAGATAATAGATGGAAACTTGGGGTGGATATATGGGCAAATAAACAAAAACACACCACAGACTCATAAAACATACATACAACTGTAACTAACTAAACTCCCAACAAGACCAATCAAAAAATGATAACTGCCCCCGCTTGCTCCCAGTCTCTACCTCGGATGAAAGCATGGAATCCAATAAGCATCTCGCTTCTCACAGCCGTGACATCTTAGCCACTCAACCAAAGCCATGACGAAGGAAAATATCTATCCCATGAAAGATCCTGGTTGAGTCACATGGAGCCTACACAGTCAATCACCATAATCAACAGTCTTGAGAAGTTTAGTGAAAAAACAATAGCCCCACTGTAACAAACCAATACATAGCCAACAAAACATGAGAGCAATCATCACTTCCCCCAGTCCCTTCCTTGGTAGATCACAAGCCTCAAGCCCCACGGCAGTGTCCCCTTCACTCCATGTCAGGCGTGGCAATACAATCAATTAGGATGGGTCACATGAAGACAAGAAGCGACCAGAAAACCGGTAGCTATCCTCCTGCTCATCTCCCAATCTTTAACTCAGCTAGTTATCGAACCACTATTCCCCATAGCAGTGACTCCCCAATCATTCTTGACGGAGATGGCTCAAAACCACCCTCATATCGAGTCACATGAGGATCACACGATCAAACATCATAAAATAACCGACTACAAAAGGTCCGCTGCATTGTGGCTAATCAAAAATATATGACCCAACACAAAAATTGGCCCACCACCCAAACAAATATATATAATAAGCAAATGTTGGTGAGCCCACTTAAACAAACCAAACGGCCAAAAATTCCAAAGAAACTGTGGCCATCTAGCAACATACAGAACAAGCCAATAGACATGCGGGCCCATAAAATCCCACTAACACTTTACACTTCCCACTTAATCAAAAAGAAACAGCTATATATATAAATAAAATATATATATAACTAACCAATTTGAACTCCTTATTGAGTCCCACCCACTGGAACTAATGGAGGGCCCCACATTTAAGAACTCTTTCCACGTGCTAGCCATCTTTTCTGGAGCAGGTCCAAACCTCACGTGAAGCATGACAAAAGAAGGCCCCACTTGAATCCAAACAACCTTTTGAACCTAAGATATTACTAAAACTTTCGGCGGGAAAGTTCAGCCCCCAGCTTTCTAAAACCATAAGTCAAAACCATTTGTACACATACCTACACGGTATTACACAACCATCCATGAAAAAAAGCCCACCGCAAATAACGCGCGTGGAACTCACATCTTCCATAACCACCCATACTCAGACGTTGCAGACCCACCGATAAATGGCAGCAACTGAACGACAGTGAACGAAAAAACAAAAACACAGTCCGGCGTTAAACCAAATCGACCCAGCAGCAACAAAAAACGTCACTACCTGAGGCCAAAATCACCAAAATAGCGTCCCTTACTCAACAGAAAAGAAACCGAGCCAGTACAACCCCGGCCATAGCCGAACTAGAACAATCCAGTACAGCGTTAGAACAGCCACAAACACTGTGAAACAGTAACCACCGGCGATCACCACGAAGCCAACTGAACTCACGGAGTACCTCAAGCAGGACGTAAGTAACGACCCACTACCTTCGGCAACAAACCACCGATAACGCCAACAATCAAAAACACTTAGCAACACACCGGCTGGGGGGTAGATGACCACCTTTGCCGGGGAAGCTTACAACTCCCTACCGGAGCACCAACATTCAAACCAAGAAACCAGACCACCCATGGACGACCTCCTTTCATCTGTAGCCATTAATAGTCGAAACAACTGGGATACAAAACCCAGGCCTCGACACAGGTCAGACCATATGCACGAACTGATTCGAAGCTGCTATCCCAAACCAAACCCACGAATCTTCCACCCAATCAAAGCCTTCTGAGCATAGCATTCCAACAACCAAGAATGGTTGAAAGAAACATCAAGCTCTCATCCACTGTACCACCGAGGCGTGGCTATCACTGTAACTCACTTTAAAGCAGAATTCTTGAGAGCTAAAAGAGGAAGTTAGAGAAAAGAAAGAGAAATGGGAAGAAAATGAAGGGGTATTCAAATTCATCCTTTTGTACTTGACAACATAACACTTAGGTCATTTTGAAAACCTTAAAAGAGGTGCTTAAGTTAAACAACTAGCGTTAAGCTACAATTACTCAGAATTTTCTTTGTTAGAGGCTAAGCAACGTTAGTTTGAGTTAAACTTGCCCACTTAAGCCAACGAAGTAATTAGGGGCCTAAGCTAATTAGTTCTCGAACAAAATAGAGAAGGACGGAGAAAGTTACAGAGAAACATTCTTCTTGAGAGGTAGAAGAGGAAGTCATACAAAAGAAAGAGAAATAGGAAGAAAATCAAAGAGAATTCAAATTCAATCTTTTAGACTTGAGAATTGAACACTTATGTGACTTTTTTGTTACAGAACACTTATGTGACTTAGAAAACCTTAAATGAGGTGCTTACGTTAAACTAATGTCGGTACTTGTTTTCTGGGGGTGATTGTTCCATGTGGTGCCAATGGGTCAAGGCTTACTTGCTTAAAGGGAGGAGCTTTTGGGCTGTTAGGACTCCTAGTGATCCCTTATGGGTCTGGAGGAAAATCCTGTCTCTCAGGCATTTAATCTATCCTCACATCAAATTCAAAATTGGTAATGGGGAAAATGTATTCCTTTGGCATGACAATTGGCACCCGCTTGGTTCGCTGTGGCACAGGTTTGGTCCTAGAATTCTTTATGACACTAATCTTCCTGATAGCACCAAGGTTAGCTCTATAGTCTCTAATAGTTCTTAGAAGTGGCCTGTTTCTCTTGGGAGATAAAGGAGTGGATCTCTTCTACCCCTTTATCTCTTCTACCTTCCTTTGGCTCTTCTGATACTCCGGTATGGAGTTTGGCTGCTGATGGTAACTTTTCTATCCAGTCAGTTTGGGATTGTTGGAGGGATAAGGGCCCTAAAGTCACTTGGTCCAAACTTATCTGGGGTCCCCCTTCAATCCCTAGGGTTAGTTTTATTGCTTGGTTAGCCACCAATGAGAGACTTAATACTGGTGATAGACTTAAAACTTGTGGTCTTGTTACAACTCCTTACTGCCCTTTCTGTCAAGATCCTGAGGAGAATCATTCCCATCTTTTTTTTAGGTGTATATTTTCTTCTAGGATTTGGGGTGGTATCCTTGCCAAGTGTAAGTCTAATTGGCCTTCTTTGCCTTGGTTGGAAACTGTTGATTTTGCTGTTAGATCCACCAGTGGTACCTCCTTGAAAATGGTGATTCTGAAGCTATCATTTCTTTGCACTGTCTACCACATTTGGATGGAGAGGAATAGTAGGATCTTCAATAAGGCCCAAAAGCCTGAAGAGGTTGTTACTAACTCTATTATCCAAATGGTTAGGGGTAGGCTTCTTTCTATGGAAAATGTTAAAATTTCTGCAGGTGATAATTGGCTTTTGGAGGAATGGAATCTTCCTCCCAAAATCATGCAGCAGCACCATACTATTGCAGATGGCAGGAGAATGAGTGTTATGAGGTTACCTACATTGAGGGTTGAGTGATGGTGAGCAACTATTGTGGGGTTTACTAACTGGGTGCTCTTTTGCAGGTTATCATGAATCCTAAATCATCTCCCAGATTGAAGTGCCCGAATGGAGGGTTGAGTGTTGTGAGCAACCAAAATATTTCTAGACATTGTGGGTTGAGTGATGAGAGACAGCACACATGTTTTGCGCTAATTTTTATTATATCTTATATATGGTTTGTGCAGGTTTTTGGAGCTTTCAAGTATAATGTCTTTCTGATTCTTTCGAGGTATCATGTGAGTTGTGGGCCTAGTGATGTGAGATCATATATGGAGTGGAGAGACATGCTGTGTTGTGGGTCGAGTGAGGAGAGCTCCTATACTGTGTGTTTGTTATTTCTTCTCCTTTATGATTTTCGACAGGCTCACTTGTTGGTGAGGAGGTGTGGTGCTGCTTACAGTGCAGTTACAGGAGGTTGCTGCTGGTATCTTTGCTTTATGGCGTGGAGGGGTGATGAATACATTCTGCACAGATTCGGGTGGCAGTTTGTAGGGTGTGTTTGTACCATGGTGATGGCTGCTGCTAGCGCCTTGCTGTGCTACATGAGGGAGAAAATCAGTTGTTTTTCTTTGTATTATTTACATAATTTTATAGCGTATTTAGCTTATACCTACGGGCTGTGTAGGAGTACCTTTGTGCTTCTTTGTGTTCTTAATAGTTTTCCTAGCAACCATGTTTCGGGTTGCACATATCTTAACAGGTTAGTTTTTGTTTTGGATTCTATTTCCTATCCCTACGGGCTGTGTAGGGAATTTTGTTTTGTTTTGGCTCGTGCCCCTGCGGATACAGTGTCCAGGGTCATCTATCTTGCTTGGTGCTACAGTTGCTGGAGGTTCTTTGTCAAGGCCGTAGCCTCCTGGATCAATGCTTCATTTTGTTTTCCCTTTTCGTCTAGGCTGCTATAAATGTTTATATTTCTTGTTCACTCTTCCTATTGCTAGATTATAGGGATGGTGTACAGGTTGTTGGGCTTTTGGTTTTGTTTCCTGTATAGCTGTGTTAGGTCCTGGGGTATGCCCCTTGTAGTTGTGTAATTTTCTGGTTTTATTTTATCTCTTATTCACCCAAAAAAAAAAAAAAAAAAAAAAATGCCGGTAAGATACAATTACACAGAAAACTCTACTTCTTGGAGAGGCAAGGTTAGTTTGAGTTAAACTTGGCCACTAAAGCTAATGAAACCATTGGTGGCCTAAGCTAATTAGTTCCTAGAACAAAATAGAGAAGGATGGAGAAGGACAGGGAAGGTTTGAGAGAAACATTCTTCTTGAGAGCTAGAAGAGAAAGTTAGAGAATAGAAAGAGAAGTATGAAGAAAATCAAAGGGAATTAAAATTCATCTTTTTGGATTTGAGAATTGAACACTTAGGTAATTTAGAAAACCTTAACTGAGATGACTAAGCAAAACTAATATCGTTAAACTAATATTACTTAGAAAATTCTATTTCTTAGAGGCTAAGTAAGGTTAATTTGAGTTAAACTAGGCAACTTAAGCTAATGAAAACAATTGGTGGCCTAAGGAAATCAGTTCCCAGAACGAAATAGAGTAGGACAGAGAAAGTTAGCCAGAAACATTCTTCTTGAGAGCGAGAAGAGAAAGTTAAAGAAAAGAAAGAGAAATAGGAAGAAAATCATAGGGCATTCAAATTCACCATTTTGGACTTGAGAACTGAACACTCGGGTGATTTCGAAAACCTTAAATGAGGTGCTTGCGTTAAACTAATATCGTTATGCAACAATTACTCTGAAAATTCTCTTTCTTAGAGGCGAGGCAAAGCTAGTTTCAGTTAAACTTGGCCACTTGAGCAAATGAAACAATTAGTGGCCTAAGCTAATTAGTTCCCAGAACAAAAAAGATAAAGATGGAGAAGGACGGAGAAAGTTATAGAGAAACATTCTTCTTGAGTGCTGGAAGAGAAAGTTAGAGAATAGAAAGAGAAATAGGAAGAAAATCAAAGGGAATTCAAATTCATCTTTTCGAACTTGAGAATTGAACACTTAGATGATTTAGAAAACCTTAAATGAGGTGATTAAGCTAAACTAATATCATTAAAGTAATATTACTCAGGAAATTCTATCTCTAAGAGGCTAAGCAAGGTTCATTTGAGTTAAACTAGGCACCTTCAACTAATGAAACAATTAGTGGCCTAAGTTAATTAGTTCTCAGAACAATGTAGAGAAGGACAGAGAAGGACGGAGAAAGTTAGATAGAAGCTTTCTTGTGGAAAGCTAGATGAGAAAGTTGGAGCAAAGAAAGGGAGATATTAGTTGTGTAAATTTTCGTGTTTTATTTATTTCTTATTCACCCCCCCCCCCCCAAAAAAAAAAAAAGAAAAAGAGAAGAGAAAGTTAGAGAAAAGAAAGAAAATTGGGATGAAAATCACAGGGAATTCAAATTCATCCTTTTGGACTTGAGAATCGAACACTTTGCTGATTTAGAAAAACTTAGATGAGGTACTTCAGTTAAACTAATATCGTTATGCTATAATTACTCAGAAAATTCTCTTTCTTAGAGGCTAAGCAAGGTTAGTTTGAGTTAAACTTGGCCACTTAAGCTAATGAAACAATTAACGGCCTAAGCTATTTAGTTCCTGGAACAGAATAGAGAAGGAAGGAGAAGGACGGAGAAAGTCGGAGAGGAACATTCCTTCTTGAGATCTAGAAGAGAAAGATTGAAAAAAAAGAAAGAGAAATAGGAAGAAAATCACCCAAAAAAAAAAAGGAACTCAAGTTCAACATTTTGGATTTGAGAATTGAATGCTTATATTCACCACAAAAAATTGAACGCTTAGGTGATTTAGATACCTTAAATGAGGTGCTTAAGTTGAACTAATTTCCTTAAGCTGCAATGACTCATAAAATTCTCCTTATTAGAGGCTAGGCAAGGTTAGTTTGAAATAAACTTGGCCGCTTAAGCAAATGAAACAATTAGCGGTCCAGGCCATTTTGTTCCTAGAACAAAATAGAGAATGATGGAGAAGGACTGAGAAAGGTAGAGAGAAACATTCTTCATCAGAGGTAGAAGAGAAAGTTAGAGGAAAGAAAAAATAATAGGAAAGAAAATCAAAGGGAATTCAAATTCATCCCTTTGGACTTAAGAATTGAACACTTAGTTGATTTAGAAAACCTTAAATGAGGTACTTAAGTTTAACTAATATCCCTATGCTACAATTACTCAGAAACTTCTATTTCTTAGAGGCTATGCAAGGTCAGTTTGAATTAAACTTTGCCACATAAGCAACTGAAACAATTAGCGGGCTAAACCAATTGGTTCATTGAACAAAACAGTTGACGGAGAAGGACAGAGAAAGGTAGAGAGAAACATTCGTCTTGAGCGGTAGAAGAGAAAGTTAGAGAAAAGAAACAGTAATAGGAAAGAAAGCAATGAGAATTCGAGCTCATCGTTTTGGACTTGTGAATTGAACACCTAAGTGAATTAGAAAACCTTAAATGAGGTGCTTAAGTTGATCTAATATCATTAAGCTACAATTACTCAGAAAATTCTCTTTCTCAGAGTCTAAGCGAGGTTAGTTTGAGTTAAACTTGGTTGCTTAAGCTAATAAAACAATTAGTTGCCTAAGCTAATTAGCTTCTGGAACAAAATAGAGAAGGATGGAGAAAGTTGGAGAGAAACATTCTTCGTGAGAGGAAGAATAGAAAGTTAGATAAAAGAAAGAGTAATAGGAAGGAAATCAAAGAGAATTCAAATTCATCATTTTGGACTTGGGAATTGAACACTTAGGCGATTTAGAATACCTTAAAATTACCCTCCTAAAAAAAAAAAAAAACCACTAAACGAGTTGATTAAGTTTTAAACTAATATCGTTACTCAAAAAATTCTCTTTCTTAGAGGCTAAGCAAGGTTAGTCTGAGTTAAACTTGACCACTTAAGCTAAGGAAACAATTAGTGGCTAAGCTAATTAGTGCCTAAATAGAGAAGGAGGGAGAAAGTTTGTGAGGAACATTCTTCTTGAGAGCTAAAAGAGGAAGTTAGAGAAAAGAAAGAGAAACGGGAAGAAAATGAAGGGGAATTCAAATTCATCCTTTTGTACTTGACAACTGAACACTTAGGTCATTTTGAAAACCATAAATGAGGTGCTTAAGTTAAACAACTAGCGTTAAGCTACAATTACTCAGAATTTTTTTTGTTAGAGGCTAAGCAACATTAGTTTGAGTTAAACTTGCCCACTTAAGCCAACGAAGTAATTAGGGGCCTAAGCTAACTAGTTCTCGAACAAAATAGAGAAGGACGAAGAAAGTTACAGAGAAACATTCTTCTTGAGAGGTAGAAGAGGAAGTCATACAAAAGAAAGAGAAATAAGAAGAAAATCAAAGAGAATTCTAATTCAATCTTTTAGACTTGAGAATTGAACACTTATGTAATGAGGTGCTTACGTTAAACTAATGTTGGTAAGATACAATTACACAGAAAACTCTACTTCTTGGAGAGGCAAGGTTAGTTTGAGTTAAACTTGGCCACTCAAACTAATGAAACCATTGGTGGCCAAAGCTAATTAGATCCTAGAACAAAATAGAGAAGGATGGAGAAGGACAGGGAAGGTTTGAGAGAAATATTCTTCTTGAGAGCTAGAAGAGAAAGTTAGAGAATAGAAAGAGAAATATGAAGAAAATCAAAGGGAATTAAAATTCATCTTTTTGGATTTGAGAATTGAACACTTAGGTAATTTAGATAACCTTAAATGAGATGATTAAGCAAAACTAATATCGTTAAATGGGCTGAAGTAGCTGCAAATCCGGATCGTCTTCCGCTGAGGTATATCCCTCCTTCAGTTAATAATGATTTTATCAGTGTAGATCTCCCCCCTAGACCACATCCGTTGGAAAAATGGGACTCTTGCTTAGTAGGGTATTTTATCGACAAGGGGGTTGCTTTCAATTATATGAGGAATACAGCTTTTAGTCTGTGGAAGAACAAAGGCCTTAAGGAGGTTTTGGCGAATGGAGAGGGTTTCATTTTCTTCATATTTGAAAGCCCCAACTGTTGCAGTGAGGTCCTTGAGGGGGGACCGTGGTATATAGGAGGATTCCACCTTATTCTCAAAAAATGGACTAGGATGATGAGACTGACAAAGGATAAAATACAGAAAGTCCCTGTGTGGGTCAAATTCTTCAATATTCCGTTGGAATACTGGGATAGCGATGGGCTGAGTAGAATAGCTAGTGCAGTTGGAACCCCCCTCTTCACTGATCACCTTACAGTGAAAGGAACTAGAGTAGCCTTTGCCCGTATCTGTGTGGAAGTGGATGCAAGTGCCAAACAACCTCCATCATTTCCAGTTAAATGTGGAGAAGAGCAAGTGATAATTCAGGTGGAGTATCAGGGTCTCCCCACAAAATGTGAACACTGTTTGGTTTTTGGGCATGACACTAATAAGTGTGTTACGACCCAAGTGGCTAAACTAGTGAACCTCCAGAAAGAAACAGAGAACAACCCAGATCCAGGGTGGAGCACTGTTCTGGCCAAGGGTAAAAGGAAAGTGGGTAATCAAGATCCAATTGAGGAAGATATGGAAGGCAAGTTGGCTAGTAGTTCTGAAGAAGAGGCAGCAAATCCTTCTCAGAATATCTGTCAAGATCTGTCTGAAAATAATTCACCCACTGATATGGTTATTATTACAAGCTCGGAGAAGCAGGCTACAACCCTTGATAAAAACACCACTACACCTGCAGATGCTACAAACACTGAGGATGGACTAGCAAAGATCAAACAACACCTGCTGGATATTACCAAGCTAGCCCTCCCAGGGGAAACGAAACTTCTGGAGAAAGTGGAGAATCTGAAAACTGATGTGAACAGTCCACGAGCCACTCCTGATGCATATCTTGCAAGTTCTACCACCAGCAAATCTTCTGGCAAGGGAAAAAGCCAGAAGAAGAAAAAAAGGTAACCTCTGTTATCCTGGGTTGAGAGTTACTACTTTTTGTTATCCATGTCTTTTAAAATAGCTTCTTGGAATATTAGAGGGTTCAATGACTCCTCTAGGCATAAAGAAATGAGAAACTTTTTGATTAAAGAAGAAATTAAGGTCATGGGTATTTTGGAGACCAAAATAAAAGCTATAAATGAAAACAATGTTTTCTTATCTTGCATGAGCAACTGGTCTTTTTTGACTAACTCTCAACCTAATAAACCTGGTAGAATTTGTGTGCTTTGGGACCCAACTTTTTGTGATGTCACTTTGGTTAACTTGTCTGACCAGCATATGCTCTGTGAAATAAATGACCTATCTCAAGCCAAGATTTTCAAAACCTGTTTTGTCTATGCCGAGAATTGTAGTATTTTGCGGAAAAAGTTTCTTGACCAAATGCTCAGTCTTTCCAACCTTTATTCTGATGCCCCCCTAACCTTTCTTGGGGATTTCAATGCCATCAGATACAGTTATGAAAAGTTTGGGGGATCTCTCCTGTGGAACAGTGAGAAAGAGGTTTTTAATTCTTACATTCTCAATGCTGAGCTTGTTGACCTTTCATATGGTGGTTGTCAATTTACTTGGGCGAATAAGAGGACTAGGGGGGATTACATTGCCACTAAGATTGATAGAGTTTTGGTCAATGAGTCTTGGATTGACCAATTCCCTGTCTCTAATGCTATGTTTCTCCCTTCTAGTATCTCCGATCACTCGCCAGTTGTTGTCAGTGTCTCTGGTAAGGCCCAATCCTTCAAAAAACCCTTTAAATATTTTGATTTCTGGGCTGAGCATAAGGATTTTCTTCCCAAAGTGGCTCAGGACTGGAATCAGTATATTAGAGGCGTCCCTATGTTTAGAATCTGTCAGAAACTCCGCAGCCTTAAACCTATCCTTAAATCCTTAAATAAGAAAGAGTTTAGTGACATTTCAACTCGAGTTTTGGCCTCTAAAGCTGAGCTTGATTCCATCCAATGGAAACTTGACAAAGATCCTTGCAATAGCTCTTTTCAGCTCCTTGAGAGGAATTTGTTTAAAAAATATGTGGATCTTAGTGCTGTGGAGGAGAAATTGGCTCATCAAAAATCTAGAGTCCAATGGCTTGGTCTGGGTGATAAGAATAGCAGGTTCTTCTTTAGGTCTGTGAAGAGTAACATCAATAGAGGGAAAATTCTCAATGTTGAGATGGAGGATGGGAGGGTTTCAACTAATTCTGAGGAAACCCAAGGGGCTTTTATTGATTATTTTTCTAAACTTTTTGGCACTCCACCACAGAACAATCATAGAGGCACCACGAGAGTTCATGGTCTGATTAAAGCTAGGGTCACTCACGACCAAGCTATTAAGATGGCCAGTCCTGTTTCTGATAAGGAAATCAAGGATGTTTTTTGGTCCCTGAAAACCAATAAGGCCCCTGGCCCTGATGGTTATTCAGCTGGTTTCTTTAAAAGCACGTGGAGTATTGTTGGTAAAGACATAACCCAGGCCATAAGAGCCTTCTTTGAATCTGGGAAACTTCTGTCTGAAATCAACAACACTACAATTGTGCTCATTCCGAAAGTTCCTAATCCGGTAAAAGTTGGTGACTATAGGCCAATCTCCTGCTGTAATACAATTTACAAATGTATTGCTAAAATAATAGCCAACAGAATTAAAGGGGTTCTTCCTAACCTCATTGATCCTGTTCAATCTGCCTTCGTGCAAGGTAGGAGAATCTCGGATAATATTTTCTTATCTCAGGAAATCATGAGAGGCTATCATAGGAACTCCCCTGTTCCTAAATGTACCAAGAAAGTTGATATAATGAAAGCCTATGACACTGTCAAATGGGAGTTTATCATTGACATTCTTACTGCTATGGGCTTTCCTCAAACTGTGATCACCTGGATCAAAGCTTGCATAACTAGTCCATCCTTTTCCATATGTATTAATGGTAGCCTTCATGGCTATTTCAAAGGGGCTAGAGGACTAAGGCAAGGAGATCCTCTGTCTCCTTATCTGTTCGTCTTAGCTATGGAGATTTTGGCTAGAATTATGGAGGAAAAGTCTAAGAATCCTCTATTCAAATTTCATTGGAGATGTGAGAAAACCAAAATTGTTAACCTTTGCTTTGCTGATGACCTTATGATTTTTAGTAAGGGTGATACTAACACTGTTCGTTTGATTATGGAAGGATTGAATGAGTTTAGTGCTCTTTCTGGCCTCACCCCGAATCCTAGCAAGAGTAATATCTATTTCTCTGGCTGCTCTGAGGAGTTAAGGGCCAGTATCCTTCATATTGCTACTTTCTCTGAGGGTATGCTCCCCGTCAAATACCTTGGAGTGCCTCTCATTACCACTAAGTTGAAAGCCACTGACTGTAAACTTCTGGTTGAGAGGATCACTAAGAGGATTAGTAGCTGGACCAATAAACTTTTATCTTATGCGGGTAGGGCCCAGCTCATCCAAACCATCTTATTCTCTATGCAAGTTTATTGGTCATCTCTATTCATCTTACCTAAGAAAGTTATTAAGGAGATTGAGAGCCTCCTTAGAGCTTTCCTATGGTCTGGTACTGATCTTCGCAAGCATAGTGCGAAGATTGCTTGGGATAAAGTCTGTGTCCCTAAGAAAGAGGGTGGCCTGGGGTTCAAATCTATGGAGGTTTGGAACAAGGCTGCCATTGCTAAACATGTATGGTTTTTGTTCTCTGGAGGGGAAAAGTCTATGTGGTGCCAGTGGGTCAAAATCTATCTCATAAAGGGTAAATGCTTCTGGAAAATTAAAACTCCTAATGACCCTTCTTGGGTTTGGAGGAAAATCCTTTCTCTCAGGCCAGCAATTCACCCTCTTATTAAACATAGGATTGGTGATGGCCAGAACACCTTCTTGTGGTATGACAATTGGCACCACCTTGGCCCTATCTGGGAAAGATATGGTGACAGAATCATGTATGACTCTGGCTTAAATGGGGAGTCCAAAGTCAGTAAAATTATAGTTGGGAACTCTTGGCATTGGCCTTTTCCTAACTCCTGGGATCTCAGGGAATTAACTTCCCAAATCCCCAACAATTGCCCTCCTAACCCCTTGGAGAGGGATACTACTATCTGGGCTCTCAACCCTGATGGTGCCTTCACAATTAAGTCTGCTTGGGATCTGTGGAGATACAAGCAAGATTCGGTGCCTTGGTATAACCTTGTCTAGGGCCATACTACTATCCCCAAAGTTAGCTTCATTGTTTGGCTGGCTATCTATGGCAGGCTGAATACTAGTGATAGACTCCAATTATTTGGAATCCCTTCTAGTCCTACATGCCCATTTTGTCTTGATTTAACTGAAAGCCATCCACACCTCTTCTTCGAGTGTAGTTTCACATCCAGAATTTGGCATGTCATGCAAGGTAAGTGTAATGTGCAATGGCAGCAGGTCTCTTGGCCTGAGACTGTTATTATTGTCGACAGAGAGAGCAAAGGTAAGTCCATGAAATCCATCATCACTAGACTTTCCTTTCTCACAACTGTATATCATATTTGGCTTGAAAGAAACAATAGAGTTTTTAACAAAGAATATAAACCTGTAGAGGTTATCATCAAATCTATTGTACTTATGGTAAGAAATAGAATGTTATCTGTTAGCAACATTCCTATTGCAACAGGTGATGATTGGTTCCTTGATCAATGGAACCTCCCTAGATCCATTCTGAAGCCCCATCTTTACAATGGTGGGAGGACCACGGAGTGATGTGAGTTCAGTATATTGTGGGTTGAGTGGATGTGAGTCTAACATGGAGTGTTTATCTAACTAGCTGTTAAATGTGTAGGTGTGATCACTTGAAGATGAATACTATTTGTGGGTCGAGTGTGGTGAGACATATAGTCACTAGTTCCTCGAAATCTGTGGGTTGAGTGAATTTAGAATCTATATGTTTTACAAGCTAACCACTATATATATTGTATCTTTACTGCAGATTAAGGAAGCTTTATCCGAGTGTGGTGAGATTCAATACTGTGGGTCGAGTGAAGTGAGATCAAAATTGAGAGAATCTACTTCTGACTTGGTTACTTAATTCACTGTGGGTTGAGTGACTTTAGAATCTATATATTGTATCTTTCTTAGAGGCTAAGCAAGGTTAGTTTGAGTTAAACTTGGCCACTTAAGCTAATGAAACAATTAACGGCCTAAGCTATTTAGTTCCTGGAACAGAATAGAGAAGGAAGGAGAAGGACGGAGAAAGACAGAGAGGAACACTCCTTCTTGAGATCTAGAAGAGAAAGATTGAAAAAAAAGAAAGAGAAATAGGAAGAAAATCAAAAGGAACTCAAGTTCAACATTTTGGATTTGAGAATTGAATGCTTATATTCGCCGAAAAAAATTGAACGCTTAGGTGATTTAGATACCTTAAATGAGGTGCTTAAGTTGAACTAATTTCCTTAAGCTGCAATGACTCATAAAATTCTCTTTCTTAGAGGCTAAGCAAGGTTAGTTTGAATTAAACTTGGCCGCTTGAGCAAATGAAACAATTAGCGGTCCAGGCAATTTTGTTCCTAGAACAAAATAGAGAATGATGGAGAAGGACTGAGAAAGGTAGAGAGAAACATTCTTCATCAGAGGTAGAAGAGAAAGTTAGAGGAAAGAAAAAATAATAGGAAAGAACCAAATTCATCCCTTTGGACTTAAGAATTGAACACTTAGTTGATTTAGAAAACCTTAAATGAGGTACTTAAGTTTAACTAATATTCTTATGCTACAATTACTCAGAAACTTCTATTTCTTAGAGGCTATGCAAGGTCAGTTTGAATTAAACTTGGCCACATAAGCAACTGAAACAATTAGCGGCCTAAACCAATTGGTTCATTGAACAAAACAGTTGACGGAGAAGGACAGAGAATGGTAGAGAGAAACATTCGTCTTCAGAGGTAGAAGAGAAAGTTAGAGAAAAGAAACAGTAATAGGAAAGAAAGCAATGAGAATTGGAGCTCATCGTTTTGGACTTGTGAATTGAACACCTAAGTGAATTAGAAAACCTTAAATGAGGTGCTTAAGTTGATCTAATATCATTAAGCTACAATTACTCAGAAAATTCTCTTTCTCAGAGTCTAAGCGAGGTTAGTTTGAGTTAAACTTGGTTGCTTAAGCTAATAAAACAATTAGTGGCCTAAGCTAATTAGCTTCTGGAATAAAATAGAGAAGGATGAATAAAGTTGGAGAGAAACATTCTTCGTGAGAGGTAGAATAGAAAGTTAGATAAAAGAAAGAGTAATAGGAAGGAAATCAAAGAGAATTCAAATTCATCATTTTGGACTTGGGAATCGAACACTTAGGCGATTTAGAATACCTTAAAAGTACCCTCCTAAAAAAAAAAAAAAACCACTAAACGAGTTGATTAAGTTTTAAACTAATATCGTTACTCAAAAAATTCTCTTTCTTAGAGGCTAAGCAAGGTTAGTCTGAGTTAAACTTGACCACTTAAGCTAAGGAAACAATTAGAGGCTAAGCTAATTAGTGCCTAAATAGAGAAGGAGGGAGAAAGTTTGTGAGGAACATTCTTCTTGAGAGCTAAAAGAGGAAGTTAGAGAAAAGAAAGAGAAACGGGAAGAAAATGAAGGGGAATTCAAATTCATCCTTTTGTACTTGACAACTGAACACTTAGGTCATTTTGAAAACCTTAAATGCGGTGCTTAAGTTAAACAACTAGCGTTAAGCGACAATTACTCAGAATTTTTTTTGTTAGAGGCTAAGCAACGTTAGTTTGAGTTAAACTTGCCCACTTAAGCCAACGAAGCAATTAGGGGCCTAAGCCAATTAGCTCTCGAACAATATAGAGAAGGACGGAGAAAGTTACAGAGAAACATTCTTCTTGAGAGGTAGAAGAGGAAGTCATACAAAAGAAAGAGAAATAGGAAGAAAATCAAAGAGTATTCAAATTCAATCTTTTAGACTTGAGAATTGAACACTTATGTGACTTAGAAAACCTTAAATGAGGTGCTTACGTTAAACTAATGTCGGTAAGATACAATTACACAGAAAACTCTACTTCTTGGAGAGGCAAGGTTAGTTTGAGTTAAACTTGGCCACTCAAGCTAATGAAACCATTGGTCGCCTAAGCTAATTAGTTCCTAGAACAAAATAGAGAAGGATGGAGAAGGACAGGGAAGGTTTGAGAGAAACATTCTTCTTGAGAGCTAGAAGAGAAAGTTAGAGAATAGAAAGAGAAATAGGAAGAAAATCAAAGGGAATTCAAATTCATCTTTTCGGACTTGAGAATTGAACACTTAGATGATTTAGAAAACCTTAAATGAGGTGATTGAGCTAAACTAATATCATTAAAGTAATATTACTCAGGAAATTCTATCTCTAAGAGGGTAAGCAAGGTTCATTTGAGTTAAACTAGGCAACTTCAACTAATGAAACAATTAGTGGCCTAAGTTAATTAGTTTCCAGAACAATGTAGAGAAGGACAGAGAAGGACGGAGAAAGTTAGATAGAAGCTTTTTCTTGAAAGCTAGATGAGAAAGTTGGAGCAAAGAAAGGGAGATTGTAGTTGTGTAAATTTTCTTGTTTGATTTATTTCTTATTCACCCCTCCCCCCCCAAAAAAAAAAACAAAAGAAAAAGAGAAGAGAAAGTTAGAGAAAAGAAAGAAAATTGGGATGAAAATCACAGGGAATTCAAATTCATCCTTTTGGACTTGAGAATCGAACACTTTGCTGATTTAGAAAAACTTAGATGAGGTACTTCAGTTAAACTAATATCGTTATGCTATAATTACTCAGAAAATTCTCTTTCTTAGAGGCTAAGCAAGGTTAGTTTGAGTTAAACTTGGCCACTTAAGCTAATGAAACAATTAACGGCCTAAGCTATTTAGTTCCTGGAACAGAATAGAGAAGGAAGGAGAAGGACGGAGAAAGACAGAGAGGAACACTCCTTCTTGAGATCTAAAAGAGAAAGATTGAAAAAAAAGAAAGAGAAACAGGAAGAAAATCAAAAGGAACTCAAGTTCAACATTTTGGATTTGAGAATTGAATGCTTATATTCACCGAAAAAAATTGAACGCTTAGGTGATTTAGATACCTTAAATGAGGTGCTTAAGTTGAACTAATTTCCTTAAGCTGCAATGACTCATAAAATTCTCTTTCTTAGAGGCTAAGCAAGGTTGGTTTGAATTAAACTTGGCCGCTTGAGCAAATGAAACAATTAGCGGTCCAGGCAATTTTGTTCCTAGAACAAAATAGAGAATGATGGAGAAGGACTGAGAAAGGTAGAGAGAAACATTCTTCATCAGAGGTAGAAGAGAAAGTTAGAGGAAAGAAAAAATAATAGGAAAGAACCAAATTCATCCCTTTGGACTTAAGAATTGAACACTTAGTTGATTTAGAAAACCTTAAATGAGGTTCTTAAGTTTAACTAATATTCTTATGCTACAATTACTCAGAAACTTCTATTTCTTAGAGGCTATGCAAGGTCAGTTTGAATTAAACTTGGCCACATAAGCAACTGAAACAATTAGCGGCCTACACCAATTGGTTCATTGAACAAAACAGTTGACGGAGAAGGACAGAGAAAGGTAGAGAGAAACATTCGTCCTGAGAGGTAGAAGAGAAAGTTAGAGAAAAGAAACAGTAATAGGAAAGAAAGCAATGAGAATTCGAGCTCATCGTTTTGGACTTGTGAATTGAACACTTAAGTGAATTAGAAAACCTTAAATGAGGTGCTTAAGTTGATCTAATATCATTAAGCTACAATTACTCAGAAAATTCTGTTTCTCAGAGTCTAAGCGAGGTTAGTTTGAGTTAAACTTGGTTGCTTAAGCTAATAAAACAATTAGTGGCCAAAGCTAAGTAGCTTTTGGAACAAAACAGAGAAGGATGGAGAAAGTTGGAGAGAAACATTCTTCGTGAGAGGTAGAATAGAAAGTTAGATAAAAGAAAGAGTAATAGGAAGGAAATCAAAGAGAATTCAAATTCATCATTTTGGACTTGGGAATTGAACACTTAGGCGATTTAGAATACCTTAAAAGTACCCTCCTAAAAAAAAAACCACTAAACGAGTTGATTAAGTTTTAAACTATTATCGTTACTCAAAAAATTCTCTTTCTTAGTGGCTAAGTAAGGTTAGTCTGAGTTAAACTTGACCACTTAAGCTAAGGAAACAATTAGTGGCTAAGCTAATTAGTGGCTAATTAGAGAAGGAGGGAGAAAGTTTGTGAGGAACATTCTTCTTGAGAGCTAAAAGAGGAAGTTGGAGAAAAGAAAGAGAAACAGGAGGAAAATGAAAGGAATTCAAATTCATCCTTTTGTACTTGACAACTGAACACTTATGTCATTTTGAAAACCTTAAATGAGGTGCTTAAGTTAAACAACTAGCGTTAAGCTACAATTACTCAGAATTTTTTTTGTTAGAGGCTAAGCGACGTTAGTTTGAGTTAAACTTGCCCACTTAAGTAACGAAGCAATTAGGGGCCTAAGCTAATTAGTTCTCGAACGAAATACAGAAGGACGGAGAAAGTTATAGAGAAACATTCTTCTTGAGAGGTAGAAGAGGATGTCATACAAAAGAAAGAGAAATAGGAAGAAAATCAAAGAGAATTCAAATTCAATCTTTTAGACTTAAGAATTGAACACTTATGTGAGTTAGAAAACCTTAAATGAGGTGCTTACGTTAAACTAATGTCGGTAAGATACAATTACACAGAAAACTCTACTTCTTGGAGTGGCAAGGTTAGTTTGAGTTAAACTTGGCCACTCAAGCTAATGAAACCATTGGTGGCCTAAGCTAATTAGTTCCTAGAACAAAATAGAGAAGGATGGAGAAGGACAGGGAACGTTTGAGAGAAACATTCTTCTTGAGAGCTAGAAGAGAAAGTTAGAGAATAGAAAGAGAAGTATGAAGAAAATCAAAGGGAATTAAAATTCATCTTTTTGGATTTGAGAATTGAACACTTAGGTAATTTAGAAAACCTTAAATGAGATGATTAAGCAAAACTAATATCGTTAAACTAATATTACTTAGAAAATTCTATTTCTTAGAGGCTAAGTAAGGTTAATTTGAGTTAAACTAGGCAACTTAAGCTAATGAAAACAATTGGTGGCCTAAGGAAATTAGTTCCCAGAACGAAATAGAGTAGGACGGAGAAACTTAGCCAGAAACATTCTTCTTGAGAGCGAGAAGAGAAAGTTAGAGAAAAGAAAGAGAAATAGGAAGAAAATCATAGGGCATTCAAATTCACCATTTTGGACTTGAGAATTGAACACTCGGGTGATTTCGAAAACCTTAAATGAGGTGCTTGCGTTAAACTAATATCGTTATGCAACAATTATTCTGAAAATTCTCTTTCTTAGAGGCGAAGCAAAGCTAGTTTCAGTTAAACTTGGCCACTTGAGCAAATGAAACAATTAGTGGCCTAAGCTAATTAGTTCCCAGAACAGAAAAGATAAAGATGGAGAAGGACGGAGAAAGTTATAGAGAAACATTCTTCTTGAGTGCTGGAAGAGAAAGTTAGAGAATAGAAAGAGAAATAGGAAGAAAATCAAGGGGAATTCAAATTCATCTTTTCGGCCTTGAGAATTGAACACTTAGACGATTTAGAAAACCTTAAATGAGGTGATTACGCTAAACTAATATCATTAAAGTAATATTACTCAGGAAATTTTATCTCTAAGAGGCTAAGCAAGGTTCATTTGAGTTAAACTAGGCAACATCAACTAATGAAACAATTAGTGGCCTAAGTTAATTAGTTCCCAGAACAATGTAGAGAAGGACAGAGAGGGACAGAGAAAGTTAGATAGAAGCTTTCTTCTTGAGAGCTAAAAGAGGAAGTTAGAGAAAAGAAAGAGGAACGGGAAGAAAACGATGGGGAATTCAAATTCATCCTTTTGTACTTGACAACTGAACCCTTAGGTCATTTTGAAAACCTTAAATGAGGTCCTGAAGTTAAACAACTAGCGTTATGCTACAATTACTCAAATTTTTTTTTTTTTGTTAGAGGCTAAGAAACGTTAGTTTGGGTTAAACTTGCCCACTTAAGCTAACGAAGCAATTAGGGGCCTAAGCTAATTAGTTCTCGAACAAAATAGAGAAGGACGGAGAAAGTTACAGAGAAACATTCTTCTTGAGAGGTAGAAGAGGAAGTCATACAAAAGAAAGAGAAATAGGAAGAAAATTAAAGAGAATTCAAATTCATCCTTTTAGACTTGAGAATTGAACACTTATGTGACTTAGAAAACCTTAAATACGGTGCTACGTTAAACTAATGTCGGTAAGATACAGTTACACAGAAAACTATATTTCTTGGAGGAGGCAAGGTTAGTTTGAGTTAAACTTGGCCACTCAAGCTATTGAAACCATTGGTGACCTAAGTTAATTAGTTCCTAGAACAACATAGAGAAGGATGGAGAAGGACAGGGAAGGTTTGAGAGAAACATTCTTCTTGAGAGCTAGAAGAGAAAGTTAGAGAATAGAAAGAGAAGTATGAAGAAAATCAAAGGGAATTAAAATTCATCTTTTTGGATTTGAGAATTGAACACTTAGGTAATGTAGAAAACCTTAAATGAGATGATTAAGCAAAACTAATATCGTTAAACTAATATTACTTAGAAAATTCTATTTCTTAGAGGCTAAGTAAGGTTAATTTGAGTTAAACTAGGCAACTTAAGCTAATGAAAACAATTGGTGGCCTAAGGAAATTAGTTCCCAGAACGAAATAGAGTAGGACGGAGAAACTTAGCCAGAAACATTCTTCTTGAGAGCGAGAAGAGAAAGTTAGAGAAAAGAAAGTGAAATAGAAAGAAAATCATAGGGCATTCAAATTCACCATTTTGGACTTGAGAATTGAACACTCGGGTGATTTCGAAAACCTTAAATGAGGTGCTTGCGTTAAACTAATATCGTTATGCAACAATTATTCTGAAAATTCTCTTTCTTAGAGGCGAAGCAAAGCTAGTTTCAGTTAAACTTGGCCACTTGAGCAAATGAAACAATTAGTGGCCTATGCTAATTAGTTCCTAGAACAGAAAAGATAAAGATGGAGAAGGACGGAGAAAGTTATAGAGAAACATTCTTCTTGAGTGCTGGAAGAGAAAGTTAGAGAATAGAAAGAGAAATAGGAAGAAAATCAAGGGGAATTCAAATTCATCTTTTCGGACTTGAGAATTGAACACTTAGACGATTTAGAAAACCTTAAATGAGGTGATTACGCTAAACTAATATCATTAAAGTAATATTACTCAGGAAATTTTATCTCTAAGAGGCTAAGTAAGGTTCATTTGAGTTAAACTAGGCAACATCAACTAATGAAACAATTAGTGGCCTAAGTTAATTAGTTCCCAGAACAATGTAGAGAAGGACAGAGAGGGACGGAGAAAGTTAGATAGAAGCTTTCTTCTTGAGAGCTAAAAGAGGAAGTTAGAGAAAAGAAAGAGGAACGGGAAGAAAACAATGGGGAATTCAAATTCATCCTTTTGTACTTGACAACTGAACCCGTAGGTCATTTTGAAAACCTTAAATGAGGTCCTTCAGTTAAACAACTAGCGTTATGCTACAATTACTCAAATTTTTTTTTTGTTAGAGGCTAAGCAACGTTAGTTTGGGTTAAACTTGCCCACTTAAGCTAACGAACAATTAGGGGCCTAAGCTAATTAGTTCTCGAACAAAATATAGAAGGACGGAGAAAGTTACAGAGAAACATTCTTCTTGAGAGGTAGAAGAGGAAGTCATACAAAAGAAAGAGAAATAGGAAGAAAATTAAAGAGAATTCAAATTCATCCTTTTAGACTTGAGAATTGAACACTTATGTGACTTAGAAAACCTTAAATAAGGTGCTACGTTAAACTAATGTCGGTAAGATACAGTTACACAGAAAACTCTATTTCTTGGAGGAGGCAAGGTTAGTTTGAGTTAAACTTGGCCACTCAAGCTATTGAAACCATTGGTGACCTAAGCTAATTAGTTCCTAGAACAACATAGAGAAGGATGGAGAAGGACAGGGAAGGTTTGAGAGAAACATTCTTCTTGAGAGCTAGAAGAGAAAGTTAGAGAATAGAAAGAGAAGTATGAAGAAAATCAAAGGGAATTAAAATTCATCTTTTTGGATTTGAGAATTGAACACTTAGGTAATTTAGAAAACCTTAAATGAGATGATTAAGCAAAACTAATATCGTTAAACTAATATTACTTAGAAAATTCTATTTCTTAGAGGCTAAGTAAGGTTAATTTGAGTTAAAATAGGCAACTTAAGCTAATGAAAACAATTGGTGGCCTAAGGAAATTAGTTCCCAGAACGAAATAGAGTAGGACGGAGAAACTTAGCCAGAAACATTCTTCTTGAGAGCGTGAAGAGAAAGTTAGAGAAAAGAAAGAGAAATAGGAAGAAAATCATAGGGCATTCAAATTCACCATTTTGGACTTGAGAATTGAACACTCGGGTGATTTCGAAAACCTTAAATGAGGTGCTTGCGTTAAACTAATATCGTTATGCAACAATTATTCTGAAAATTCTCTTTCTTAGAGGCGAAGCAAAGCTAGTTTCAGTTAAACTTGGCCACTTGAGCAAATGAAACAATTAGTGGCCTATGCTAATTAGTTCCTAGAACAGAAAAGATAAAGATGGAGAAGGACGGAGAAAGTTATAGAGAAACATTCTTCTTGAGTGCTGGAAGAGAAAGTTAGAGAATAGAAAGAGAAATAGGAAGAAAATCAAGGGGAATTCAAATTCATCTTTTCGGACTTGAGAATTGATATAGCGACCCTGGTCTTTTCCCATTTAATTATTGTATCCGGACTGTTTCGTAGATTTTGTCATTTTATATGGTTGTTGTTGTTATTCCATATTTTCTCTTTTGGAATTATAGGATGTGTTGGGCAGGTTTGTTTCAGGTTGGTTGGGTTTAGAAACCAAGAGTTGCTGTCCAGGTTTTTGGTTCTTCGCTCGAGCGAGGAGTTGTTCGCTCGAGCGAGAGGTAGTGTTTGATTTGGACCTGTAGCTGTGCATTCTTGGCTCGAGCGAGCTTTTCTTCGCTCGAGCGAGTTAGTTCATCCTTCGCTCGAGCTATAGTTCCTTCGCTCGAGCGTGTGTCTGGGTTCAGACCTGAGGGTTTGAGTTCTTCGCTCGACCGAGCTTTCTTTCGCTCGAGCGAGCATTTGAGTTGTTGGCTCGAGCAAGGCTTCCTTGGCTCGAGCGTAGTTTCTCTGTGTCTGGTCGCTCGAGCGACCAAGTCTTCGCTCGAGCGAGCCTGTCCAGTTTATACACACAGCAGCGGGATTTGATCAGTCTTTTTCATATTCTTTTGATTCAAAACCCCAGGTTCGACTTCTCTCTATCCCTACTCACCTTCTTTCTTAGATTTGATCCACTTAGGGTGTGTTTCTACCCTAGATCCTTCATTAAAAAGATAGAGTGAGGCAAGGGCTACCATTTAATCTGAGCATTTGACGATTTGGAGCACTTTGGTATATTGGGCATTCATCTCTTTCTTCACCTTTTTGGGTTGTTTTCTTTGAGGTAGGGATTTCCTACTCCATTTTATAGGTTTTGCTCTAAGTTTTGGTATTTTGATGTGTTGGGTTACTTTGGTAATTTTTGGGAAAACCCCAGTTATTGTAATAAATTAATTTATATAATCAATTCAGGGAAAATTGGGAAATTTAGTTGAATTCATGGAATTAATGAATTTATTGATTAAATGGTGTAGTTGGTTAGTTTAATCACTCACCTATGAAAATGTTGGAATTATGTTAGTTGATACATTTATTTCCTGTTTAGAAATAACTGTTTTGGGCTATCGGTGGAGGATAGTCGTGATTGTTGTAGACATTGCATGTGGATTAGGAATAACTGAAACTAATCACATTGGTTAAGTCATTAACTTTGACTATTGCATTGATACAGAAAATACGTGTATTGATTGAGCATTGCATTTGCATACATTGTTTTGTGTGGGAGGAGATAGGGGATGTACTCCACGGTTTAGGGGAAGATAGGGGATGGACCTCTAAACCGGATTTTGTTTGGGAGGAGATAGGGGATGGACTCCATTAGCATCACTTTTATGTGTGCTTATTATATTGAAGTGTTTTTATTGATACAGCACTAAAATGTGTATCAATCTGGAAGTATGAAGTGTTGTGAATTGAGCTTGAGTCTCATTTGTTTGTTGATATTGGAAAGATGTGAATATGTTATATGTAATTCACTGTTGTAGGTTGGCCAGGTTCTGAGCCATGTTGATAAAATTGGAGAGTAAATTGTATCTTAGACAATAGTGTCATGAGACTGTAAAATGAAGTGGTTGATTATCTTGGTTAACCATCTGTCAAATACTATTGCTTTATTCATTGCTTATATGTGGTTTAGTATTTTTCTACTGGGCTGTGGCTCACCCTTTATGGGAACATCATTTTCAGGTTCAGGTGATAAGCAACCTCCCAGGACTTAGTTTGGAAGGATGCGGATTTTGAAGACTTGTCTTTAGTTGTTTATTTTAAATAAGGTTACATGTAAACATTCAAGCCAAGGGCTTAACTTGTAAATGGGTTAATACTCATTCTTTTGTGTCCAAGTGTTAGCTTGGAAAGATATAAGCCCTTAGGGCATTTATTTTAATGTTCCATGTAATGACTTTTAATAAAAGTACTCTGATGAATAATTCAAAAGATTCATTTTCTTTTAATAATGCATGTTAATGTTATGTACATTATGGGTTAAATTTGAGGGCGTGACAACTTGGTATCAAAGCGTACCGGGTTTGAATACTTTGGGTACGTGGGAAGTGATTAGTATCACATTGGGTTCGTCTCGTTTGATAGAGACTTAGTGTAATGTTATATGCTTATGTGATAACATGTTTATGTGATTATGTGGGTATGGAATGTAGTTTCTAGGATGTTGATTGGACCCTTGAGTTTCTTGTAGTCTTGTTGGAAAGGCACTTGATCACTGCTGCTTCCAACCGGAACTATAGTAACGCATTGGGACTATCATTATCCGGGAATGAAATTCGTAGGTGCTTATGTGATTATGTGCTTACGTGGAATGAATTATTGTTGTCCAATGCATTAGGACGCGAGTGTTTAGTTTCGGCACATTTATTAATGTGCTAATGTCTTTGTTTCCTTTATTAGGATGTCAGGACGAGGACGAGGACGCGGTAGGCGTGGTAGGCCGGGTAGGCAGGAGGTGCCTGTGCCAGAGGAGATTCCGGCAGTTCAGGAGGGAGTTGGCCAGGCCAATGTGGCTGAGCCAGTAGGCCAGCAGGCTATGGGCGCTCTAGCCCGAGAGATAGCAGTGGCATTCAGGGAGTCAGTAGGCATTCTCAGAGCTGAGAATCAAGCTCAGGTTGTTGCTGCAGATACAGGACCTTCCTTTCTGAAGAGGGAGTTCTTCCGGTCTAATCCGGATGAATTTGTGGGTGATCCTAAAGAGCCGCTTAAGGCAGATGAGTGGCTCGAACAGACAACGAAGACGTTTGAGATGCTTGGCATCGAAGACGAGGGGTTGAAAGTGACCTTGGCATCTTTTCAGTTGAAGGGAGATGCGGGTCAGTGGTGGAAGTTCACTAAGGGGCGTATAGGAGGTACATGGGAGGCTTTTGTGAATGCATTCCAGGAGAAGTTTTTATCTCCGGCAGTCAGGGAGAAGCTGCGAGACCAGTTTTGTCAGCTTAAGCAGGCGAGTTCTTCAGTGGCCGAATTTGAGGCAGCATTTACTAGTTTGTCCAGGTTTGCACCTGAGTTGGTGGCGTCTGAGGAACGCCGTTGTATTGAGTTTGAGAAGAAGTTGAGGCGTGGCCTCAAGCTGAGAGTTGGGGGAACTATGATTCGAGATTATGGGCGTATGGTTGATGCTGCAGCCCATATGGAGATCATGATGCAGGAGGAGGAGGAAGGGCAGAAGGGCTCCAAGAGGAGTCAGGATGGTCAGAGTGATGGTAGGAGACAGAAGGGTTTTAATCCCCAGCAGTCTCAGGGTAGCTATTCTAGATCGACTTTTCCTGTACCGAGTGCTAGTTCGGGGAAAGGCAGTCAGGGAGACATTACCTGCTTTAAGTGTGGCCAGCTAGGCCACAAGTCTCCAGTTTGTCCTCAGAGGGGAGGAGTTCAGAGAGCAGCATCATCTTCGGCTCGATCTCAGAGCCAGAGTCAGGGTAGGGGCCAGCCACTCTCGTGTTATCAGTGTGGTCAGCCAGGGCATATGAAGAGGTATTGCCCGCAGTTGGGTGGCACACCTGGTGCATCCGGTATGAGGCCGATTCAGGGTCAGCAGCCAGCTCCGTCAGGTCAGGCCTCGAGGGCCAATCAGGGGGCTTCATCGTCCCAGTCAGTACAGCAATCTTATGCTCCTAGGGTTGAGCAGGTTGATCAGAGGTCGTCTGGGCGAGTGTATGCTGTTACCGCACAGGATCTTGTGCCAGCACCATCAGTTGTGAGAGGTACCTTCTTGTTTTGCAACTCGGTTGCTAATGTTTTGATTGATACGGGTGCATCTCATTCCTTTGTGTCTGCTGCATTTGCATCTGTTTTGGAGTTGGAGTTAGCACAGTTAGCATCTCCTATTTGTGTAGTGTCACCTCTTGGGGGTGAATTGATTTTGAAACAAGGTGTTAGGGGTTGTGATATAGAGGTTGATTATCATAGAATCCCATTTTCCTTTGTAGTTATGCCTATGAGGGGTTTCGATGTTATTTTGGGTATGGACTGGTTATCGTCATACCGGGCAGTTATTGATTGCTACCGCCAGAGGGTCACTTGTTGTACCGTGAGCGGAGAGTTTTTTCATTTTCTGGGGGACCGGGTTGGTGATGTGTTGCCACCGGGGTACATTCCGCGAGGACAGAGTGAGCTTAGTAGTCTACTTGCTAACTTTTTGATTAGTGAGGATGATGAGACTCAGATTGTGTTGCCAAGGGTGGTTTGTGAGTACTCGGATGTCTTTCCCGAGGATCTTGTTGGTTTGCCACCGCATCGGGAGATTGAGTTCTCTATTGACGGCGCCGATTTCCATGGCACCTTATCGTTTTGCCCCAGCCGAGCTAGTTGAGTTGAAGACTCAGCTTCAGGAGTTGCTAGACAAGGGTTTTATTCGTCCTAGTGTTTCGCCGTGGGGAGCACCAGCTCTCTTCGTTAAAAAGAAAGGTGGTGCTTTGAGACTTTGTATAGATTACCGGAAGTTGAATCGGGCTACGGTCAAGAATAAGTACCCTATACCCCGTATAGATGACCTGTTTGACCAGTTGAAAGGTTCCCGTTGTTTCTCTAAGATAGATTTGAGATCGGGTTACCACCAGTTGAGGGTCAGGGAAGAGGATATTCCGAAGACGGCATTCCGTACGCGGTATGGCCATTATGAGTTTTTGGTGATGCCATTCGGGCTCACCAATGCACCGGCAGTTTTTATGGATTTGATGAACCGGATCTTCCGGGAATTCTTGGATCGGTTTGTAGTCGTTTTTGTGGACGACATCCTTATTTATTCACCTTCTGAGGAGAAGCACAAGGAACACTTGAGAGTGGTGCTTGAGTTACTTAGAGCCCATAAGCTTTATGCTAAGTTTGGGAAGTGTGAGTTCTGGCTAGAAGAGGTCAAGTTTTTAGGCCATGTTGTTTCTGGGGAAGGAGTGTCTGTTGATACATCCAAGGTAGAGGCAGTGCAGGATTGGGCACAGCCTAAGAACGTTTTTGAGATCCGTAGTTTTCTGGGATTAGCTGGTTATTACCGTCGGTTTGTAAAAGATTTCTCCAGATTAGCTTCGCCTTTGACTAGGTTGACTCGGAAGGGAGTCAAATTTGTATGGAGTGAGACTTGTGAAAAGTCGTTCCAGGAGTTGAAAGTTAGACTGACCACCGCTCCGGTCTTGATTATTCCAGAGAGAGGGTTGGGTTATGCAGTCTATTGTGACGCCTCACGAGAGGGTCTGGGTTGTGTGTTAATGCAAGAAGGGAAAGTAGTTGCCTATGGCTCACGTCAGTTGAAAATTCACGAGCAGAATTACCCTACGCATGATCTAGAGCTAGCAGCTGTGATATTTGCCTTGAAGATTTGGAGGCATTATCTTTATGGTGAGAGATTTGAGGTATTCTCGGATCATAAGAGTCTGAAATATTTGTTTACACAAAAAGACTTAAACTTGAGGCAGAGGAGGTGGATGGAATTTATAGAGGATTATGATTTTGAGTTGCATTATCATCCGGGAAAGGCCAATGTGGTGGCCGATGCCCTTAGCAGGAAACCTATTGGTGATATGGCTGGTATAGCCATCCGAGAATGGGAGATGTTGGGTGCACTTGGGGAGTTTGACTTACTTCTGGGCGAATCCGTTGAGGCTGCGGCCTTATTTTCTGTTGTTGCACAGCCCACACTTGTGACTCGAGTGTTAGAGGCTCAGAGAGGTGACCTTGAGGTAGAATCTCTCCGTGAGAAGATTTCCGGTGGGAAGGTAGAGAAGGGTTTGACGGTGTATTCCGACCAGAGTGTGAGATACCGAGACCGTCTGTTTGTGCCGAAGTCTTGCCGAGAGGAAGTACTCCGAGAGTTCCACCATTCACGCCTTGCGGTGCATCCGGGAGGCACTAAGATGTATCGGGATTTGGGTCGCCAGTTCTGGTGGCGGGGTATGAAGAGAGATGTGGCAGCTTTCGTATCTAAGTGCCTTACTTGTCAACAAGTGAAGGCCGAACATCAGAGGCCAGCGGGTTTATTGCAACCCTTGCCTATTGCCGAGTGGAAGTGGGAGCATGTCACTATGGACTTCGTTGTGGGTCTTCCGAGGGCTCAGCGGGGTAGTGATGCTATTTGGGTAGTTGTGGACCGGTTGACTAAGTCGGCGCATTTTATTCCTATGCGTGTTAGAGATTCGGTAGATCATCTTGCTGACTTGTATATTCGGGACATAGTGAGATTGCATGGGGTCCCAGTGTCGATCGTCTCAGATAGAGATCCTCGTTTTACTGCCAGGTTGTGGCAGAGTTTGCAGAGTGCCTTAGGCACTAAGTTGACCTTTAGCACGGCTTATCATCCTCAGACTGACGGACAGTCCGAGCGTACTATTCAAATCCTTGAGGATATGCTTCGGGGTTGTGTTCTAGACTTTAGTGGATCGTGGGAGAGGCACTTGCCGTTGGTGGAGTTTGCCTACAATAACAGTTTCCAATCTAGTATCGGTATGGCACCATTTGAGGCCTTGTATGGCCGACCGTGTAGATCTCCTGTTTGTTGGGCTGAGGTGGGTGATGCACCTCTGTTGGGTCCGGAGTTGGTGAGGGAAACGACGGAGAAAGTTGAGCTTATCCGTAAGAGGCTTGTTACAGCACAGAGTCGTCAGAAATCGTATGCCGACCGTAGGAGGAGAGCTTTGGTGTTTGAGGTGAGTGATCATGTCTTTCTGAAGATATCACCTAGACGAGGTTTGATGAGGTTTGGGAAGAGTGGGAAGTTGTCCCCTCGGTTTATTGGTCCGTTTGAGATCCTTGAGAGGATTGGCGAGGCTGCTTATCGTTTAGCCTTGCCGCCGCAGTTGTCCGGAGTACATGACGTGTTTCATGTGAGTATGCTTCGGAAGTATGAGCCGGATCCATCACATGTGTTGGATTGGACCGATTTAGTGGTTGATGTGGATATTTCGTATGAGGAGAGACCGGTTCGGGTATTGGATAGGCGGGATCAAGTTTTGCGAGGCAAAACCATCCCTTTGGTCAAAGTTTTGTGGAAACACCACGGAGTGGAGGAAGCCACTTGGGAACGTGAATTGGAAGTCCGCGAGAAATATCCGGACATGTTTGTTGATTTGTAATCTTACAACTAGATTCTGTTATATTGTTGAACTTAAGAGCTTTACATATGTCTTAAGTTGTAAAACATTGAGTATGTTATGGTAATTGATTGTATCTTGAAACTTGTTTCATTATAGAAGATTAGTGTAACATTGTATATGTTGGTTACATTGTTGGATGTGTTATATATATCATACAATTGAATATGATATGGAAATTGTTAACATTGAAGGGAATAATGCATAATAGTGGTGCAGGTTGAAATATATATTATCTTATATATATTGTGGGATACCTCTTGATAAAAGGATGAAGTGACCAGTATTGGGTCAAGTTGTTTATTATGGTTATATTATATCATTGGGAAATTGAGAAAAATCTGTTTTCAAAAATTCATGCTTAATTTCGGGGACGAAATTCTTTGAAGGGGGGGAGGTTATAGCGACCCTGGTCTTTTCCCATTTAATTATTGTATCCGGACTGTTTCGTAGATTTTGTCATTTTATATGGTTGTTGTTGTTATTCCATATTTTCTCTTTTGGAATTATAGGATGTGTTGGGCAGGTTTGTTTCAGGTTGGTTGGGTTTAGAAACCAAGAGTTGCTGTCCAGGTTTTTGGTTCTTCGCTCGAGCGAGGAGTTGTTCGCTCGAGCGAGAGGTAGTGTTTGATTTGGACCTGTAGCTGTGCATTCTTGGCTCGAGCGAGCTTTTCTTCGCTCGAGCGAGTTAGTTCATCCTTCGCTCGAGCTATAGTTCCTTCGCTCGAGCGTGTGTCTGGGTTCAGACCTGAGGGTTTGAGTTCTTCGCTCGACCGAGCTTTCTTTCGCTCGAGCGAGCATTTGAGTTGTTGGCTCGAGCAAGGCTTCCTTGGCTCGAGCGTAGTTTCTCTGTGTCTGGTCGCTCGAGCGACCAAGTCTTCGCTCGAGCGAGCCTGTCCAGTTTATACACACAGCAGCGGGATTTGATCAGTCTTTTTCATATTCTTTTGATTCAAAACCCCAGGTTCGACTTCTCTCTATCCCTACTCACCTTCTTTCTTAGATTTGATCCACTTAGGGTGTGTTTCTACCCTAGATCCTTCATTAAAAAGATAGAGTGAGGCAAGGGCTACCATTTAATCTGAGCATTTGACGATTTGGAGCACTTTGGTATATTGGGCATTCATCTCTTTCTTCACCTTTTTGGGTTGTTTTCTTTGAGGTAGGGATTTCCTACTCCATTTTATAGGTTTTGCTCTAAGTTTTGGTATTTTGATGTGTTGGGTTACTTTGGTAATTTTTGGGAAAACCCCAGTTATTGTAATAAATTAATTTATATAATCAATTCAGGGAAAATTGGGAAATTTAGTTGAATTCATGGAATTAATGAATTTATTGATTAAATGGTGTAGTTGGTTAGTTTAATCACTCACCTATGAAAATGTTGGAATTATGTTAGTTGATACATTTATTTCCTGTTTAGAAATAACTGTTTTGGGCTATCGGTGGAGGATAGTCGTGATTGTTGTAGACATTGCATGTGGATTAGGAATAACTGAAACTAATCACATTGGTTAAGTCATTAACTTTGACTATTGCATTGATACAGAAAATACGTGTATTGATTGAGCATTGCATTTGCATACATTGTTTTGTGTGGGAGGAGATAGGGGATGTACTCCACGGTTTAGGGGAAGATAGGGGATGGACCTCTAAACCGGATTTTGTTTGGGAGGAGATAGGGGATGGACTCCATTAGCATCACTTTTATGTGTGCTTATTATATTGAAGTGTTTTTATTGATACAGCACTAAAATGTGTATCAATCTGGAAGTATGAAGTGTTGTGAATTGAGCTTGAGTCTCATTTGTTTGTTGATATTGGAAGGATGTGAATATGGTATATGTAATTCACTGTTGTAGGTTGGCCAGGTTCTGAGCCATGTTGATAAAATTGGAGAGTAAATTGTATCTTAGACAATAGTGTCATGAGACTGTAAAATGAAGTGGTTGATTATCTTGGTTAACCATCTGTCAAATACTATTGCTTTATTCATTGCTTATATGTGGTTTAGTATTTTTCTACTGGGCTGTGGCTCACCCTTTATGGGAACATCATTTTCAGGTTCAGGTGATAAGCAACCTCCCAGGACTTAGTTTGGAAGGATGCGGATTTTGAAGACTTGTCTTTAGTTGTTTATTTTAAATAAGGTTACATGTAAACATTCAAGCCAAGGGCTTAACTTGTAAATGGGTTAATACTCATTCTTTTGTGTCCAAGTGTTAGCTTGGAAAGATATAAGCCCTTAGGGCATTTATTTTAATGTTCCATGTAATGACTTTTAATAAAAGTACTCTGATGAATAATTCAAAAGATTCATTTTCTTTTAATAATGCATGTTAATGTTATGTACATTATGGGTTAAATTTGAGGGCGTGACAACTTGAACACTTAGACGATTTAGAAAACCTTAAATGAGGTGATTACGCTAAACTAATATCATTAAAGTAATATTACTCAGGAAATTTTATCTCTAAGAGGCTAAGCAAGGTTCATTTGAGTTAAACTAGGCAACATCAACTAATGAAACAATTAGTGGCCTAAGTTAATTAGTTCCCAGAACAATGTAGAGAAGGACAGAGAGGGACGGAGAAAGTTAGATAGAAGCTTTCTTCTTGAGAGCTAAAAGAGGAAGTTAGAGAAAAGAAAGAGGAACGGGAAGAAAACGATGGGGAATTCAAATTCATCCTTTTGTACTTGACAACTGAACCCGTAGGTCATTTTGAAAACCTTAAATGAGGTCCTTAAGTTAAACAACTAGCGTTATGCTACAATTACTCAAATTTTTTTTTTTGTTAGAGGCTAAGCAACGTTAGTTTGGGTTAAACTTGCCCACTTAAGCTAACGAAGCAATTAGGGGCCTAAGCTAATTAGTTCTCGAACAAAATAGAGAAGGACGGAGAAAGTTACAGAGAAACATTCTTCTTGAGAGGTAGAAGAGGAAGTCAAACAAAAGAAAAAGAAATAGGAAGAAAATTAAAGAGAATTCAAATTCATCCTTTTAGACTTGAGAATTGAACACTTATGTGACTTAGAAAACCTTAAATAAGGTGCTACGTTAAACTAATGTCGGTAAGATACAGTTACACAGAAAACTCTATTTCTTGGAGGAGGCAAGGTTAGTTTGAGTTAAACTTGGCCACTCAAGCTATTGAAACCATTAGTGACCTAAGCTAATTAGTTCCTAGAACAACATAGAGAAGGATGGAGAATGACAGGGAAGGTTTGAGAGAAACATTCTTCTTGAGAGCTAGAAGAGAAAGTTAGAGAATAGAAAGAGAAATATGAAGAAAATCAAAAGGAATTAAAATTCATCTTTTTGGATTTGAGAATTGAACACTTAGGTAATTTAGAAAACCTTAAATGAGATGATTAAACAAAACTAATATCGTTAAACTAATATTACTTAGAAATTCTATTTTTTACAGGCTAAGTAAGGTTAATTTGAGTTAAACTAGGCAACTTAAGATAATGAAAACAATTGGTGGCCTAAGGAAATTAGTTACCAGAACAAAATAGAGTAGGACGGAGAAAGTTAGACAGTAACATTCTTCTTGAGAGCGAGAAGAGAAAGTTAGAGAAAAGAAAGAGAAATAGGAAGAAAATCATAGGGCATTCAAATTCACCATTTTGGACTTGAGAATTGAACACTCAGGTGATTTAGAAAACCTTAAATGAGGTGCTTGCGTTAAACTAATATCGCTATGCAACAATTACTCTGAAAATTCTCTTTCTTAGAGGCTAAGCAAAGCTACTTTCAGTTAAACTTGGCCACTTGAGCAAATGAAACCATTAGTGGCCTAAGCTAATTAGTTCCCAGAACAGAAAAGATAAAGATGGAGAAGGACGGAGAAAGTTATAGAGAAACATTCTTCTTGAGAGTTGGAAGAGAAAATTAGAGAATAGAAAGAGAAATAGGAAGAAAATCAAAGGGAATTCAAATTCATCATTTCGGACTTGAGAATTGAATACTTAGGTGATTTAGAAAGCCTAAAATGTGGTGATTAAGCTAAACTAATATCATTAAAGTAATATTACTCAGGAAATTCTATCTCTAAGAGGCTAAGCAAGGTTCATTTGAGTTAAACTAGGCAACTTCATCTAATGAAACAATTAGTGGCCTAAGTTAATTAGTTCCCAGAACAATGTAGAGAAGGATAGAGAAGGACGGAGAAAGTTAGATAGAAGCTTTCTTCTTGAAAGCTAGATGAGATAGTACGAGCAAAGAAAGAGAAATTGTAGTTGTGTAAATTTTCTTTTTTTATTTATTTCTTATTCACCCCCCCCCCCCCCCAAAAAAAAAAAGAAAAGAAAAAGATAAGAGAAAGTTAGAGAAAAGAAAGAAAATTAGGATGAAAATCACAGGGAATCCAAATTCATCCTTTTGGACTTGAGAATTGAACACTTTGCTGATTTAGAAAAACTTAGATGAGGTACTTAAGTTAAACTAATATCGTTATGCTATAATTACTCAAAAAATTCTCTTTCTTAGAGGCTAAGCAAGGTTAGTTCGAGTTAAACTTGGCCACTTAAGCTAATGAAACAATTAACGGCCTAAGCTATTTAGTTCCTGGAACAGAAAAGAGAAGGAAGGAGAAGGACGGAGAAAGTCGAAGAGGAACATTCCTTCTTGAGATCTAGAAGAGAAAGATTGAAAAAAAAGAAAGAGAAATAGGAAGAAAATCAAAAGGAATTCAAGTTCAACATTTTGGATTTGAGAATTGAATGCTTATATTCACCCAATAAAATTGAACGCTTAGGTGATTTAGATACCTTAAATGTGGTGCTTAAGTTGAACTAATTTCCTTAAGCTACAATAACTCATAAAATTCTCTTTCTTAGAGGCTAAGCGAGGTTAGTTTGAGTTAAACTTGGCCGCTTAAGCAAATGAAACAATTAGCGGTCTAGCCAATTTTGTTCCTAGAACAAAATAGAGAATAATGGAGAAGGACTGGGAAAGGTAGAGAGAAACATTCTTCATCAGAGGTAGAAGAGAAAGTTAGAGGAAAGAAAAAATAACAGGAAAGAAAATCAAAGGGAATTCAAATTCATCCCTTTGGACTTAAGAATTGAACTCTTAGTTGATTTAGAAAACCTTAAATGAGGTGCTTAAGTTTAACTAATATCCTTATGCTACAATTACTCAGAAGCTTTTATTTCTTAGAGGCTATGCAAGGTCAGTTTGAATTAAACTTGGCCACATAAGCAACTGAAACAATTAGCGGCCTAAACCAATTGGTTCATTGAACAAAACATTTGATGGAGAAGGACAGAGAAAGGTAGAGAGAAACATTCGTCTTGGGTGGAAGAAGAGAAAGTCAGAGAAAAGAAACAGTAATAGGAAGGAAAGCAATGAGAATTCGAGCTCACCGTTTTGGACTTGTGAATTGAACACCTAAGTGAATTAGAAAACCTTAAATGAACAAGCAAGAAGGCTGCTCAAGTAGAGAAGTTGTATTGGAATTAATTAAATTTTAATTCACCCAAAAAAAAAAAAAGAAAACCTTAAATGAGGTGCTTAAGTTGATCTAATATCATTAAGCTACAATTACTCAGAAAATTCTCTTTCTTAGAGTCTAAGTGAGGTTAGTTTGAGTTAAACTTGGTTGCTTAAGCTAATAAAACAATTAGTGGCCTAAGCTAATTAGCTTCTGGAACAAAATAGAGAAGGATTGAGAAAGTTGGGGAGAAACATTCTTCGTGAGAGGTAGAATAGAAAGTTAGATAAAAGAAAGAGTAATAGGAAGGAAATCAAAGAGAATTCAAATTCATCATTTTGGACTTGGGAATTGAACACTTAGGCGATTTAGAATACCTTAAAAGTACCCTCCTAAAAAAAAAAAACCACAAAACGAGTTGATTAAGTTTTAAACTAATATCGTTACTCAAAAAATTCTCTTTCTTAGAGGCTAAGCAAGGTTAGTCTGAGTTAAACTTGGCCACATAAGCCAAGGAAACAATTAGTGGCTAAGCTAATTAGTGCCTAAATAGAGAAGGAGGGATAAAGTTTGTGAGGAACATTCTTCTTGAGAGCTAAAAGAGGAAGTTAGAGAAAAGAAAGAGGAAAGAAGAAGGTTGCGAGAAGGGGATTAGGTTGAGAGCTTCTCTCTCTAGATTCTAGAGAGAGCTCCCTCCGTTGTTACCCATGGAGTTTTTGAGGGTTCCTCATCAGATTCTTGGTCTGGTTTGGGTGATATGCTTGTTGGGGAGGGTCTGGATGAAGAACTCCATTTAAGGTGGATGTTCATTGTGCTCTGCTTGGAAGCTTTGGCCATGGCTTTTTGGTCATGGTGAGTTCGGTTGTTCTTCGGCGCCGTGTTTTCTGGTTTCGGAGCAATTAGTCCGCTGGGCTCTGCTTTTAGATTATGTCGGTCGTCTCCAACGTTGTGTTGGTGCTGCGTGGGTATGAGTTTTCTTGTATGTTTCCGACATTACTTGTGTGGTCTCAGATTTTCAAGAATTCTGAAGACGATAGAGGTTTCTTCCGGTGCTGGGTTTCTATTGGTGCTGTGTTTATGTACAGTGCCGGTGCTGTGATTATATACTCTGCGTTATATTATCTAGTTTGGAGCTGGTTTTGTGTCCAGTTGCCGATGCTACTGTGTAGTATTAGAGGAGTGTGTTGGTACTGTTCCCTCTCCGCTGAGTCCGCCGCTTTTACTACAGAAAGGTTCGTCGGAATTGATGCTTCGCTGTAGTGGGTTGCTCGCTGGAGTTGTTGAACGGTGTCCATGGTGGTTATGAGCATTATGGCGTGGTTCTGCAACATTTGAGTTTTGGGTGGTTATGGAAGATGTGAGTTCCACGCGTGTTATCTGCGGTGGGCTTTGTTTCATGGGTGGTTGTGCAATACCGTGTAGGTATGTGTACAACTGGTTTTGTTGTACGGTATTGGAAAGCTGTGGGCTGAACTTTCCAGCCGAAAGTTGTTCAAAAGGTTGTTTTGTGTCTTCAGCAAAGATAGCTAGTACGTGGGAATTTGTTCTCAACGTGGGGCCCTCCATTCTTTTCCAGTGGGTGGAGCTCAAAAAAGTTGAATTTGGTTAGTTATATATATATATATATATTTTATTTGTATATATATAGAGCAGTTTCTTTTGATTTAAGTCAGAAGTGTTATGTGCTAGTGGGTGCTTATGGGCCCGCATGTCTATTGGCTTGATGTGTTTGTTGCTAGATGGGCCATAGGGAGTTTTGGGCCGTTTGGTTGGTTTAGCTGGGCTCACCAATAAATGCCGCTTATATATATTTGATTATTGGTGAGCCCACATATTTTGCTTAGTCACAATGCAGCGGATCGTTTGTAGTCGATTATTTCATGATGATTGATCGTGTGATCCTCATGTGACTCGATATGAGGGTGGTTTTGAGCCATCTCTGCCAAGAGTGATTGGGGAGTCACTGCTTTGGGGAATAGTGGTTCAATAACTAGTCGAGTTAGAGACTGGGAGATGAGCGGGAGGATAGCTACCGGTTTTCTGGTCGCTTCTTGTCTTCATGTGACCCTTCCTAATTGATTGTATTGCCACGCCTGTCATGGAGTGAAGGGGACACTGCTGTGGGGTTTGAGGCTTGTGATCTACCATGGTAGGGACTGGGGGATGTGATGATTGCTCTCATGTTTTGTTGGCTATGTATTGGTTTCTTGCAGCGGGGCTATTGTTTTTTCACTAAACTTCTCAAGACCGTTGATTATGGTGATTGACGATGCAAGCTTCATGTGAATCAGCCAGGATCTTTCATGGGATAGATATTTTCCTTCGTCATAGCTTTGGTTGAGTGGCTAGGATGTCACGGCTATGAGAAGCGGGATGCTTATTGGATTCCATGGTTTCATCCGAGGTAGAGACTGGGAGCAAGCGAGGGAAGTTGCCATTTTTCAATTGGTTTTGTTGGGTGTTTAGTTAGTTACATTTGTTCTGTGTGTTTGTTTGTCATGTTTTATAAGTTTGTGGTGTGCTTTCTTTATTTGCCCATATATCCACCCCTAGTTTCCATCTATTATCTTTGATGGTAGAGGTTACTTGGGGACAAAAAGGATATATGGGCAAAGTGGGTCTCTGTTTTTTTTCTTCGTCTGTTGATCTTTCGCTTTTGCGAGTGTGGTCTTATGTAGTAGGATGTCCAGTGGTAGTTTTGTGGTGTTTACTGTTTTTCTATTATTTGTTGTAGGGTGTACCTGGGGTATGCCCCTTGTAAACTTGTACATTTTACTGTCTTAATTTTATGACTTACTTACCCAAAAAAAAGAAAAAAAAAGAAAGAGGAACGGGAAGAAAACGATGGGGAATTCAAATTCATCCTTTTGTACTTGACAACTGAACGCTTAGGTCATTTTGAAAACCTTAAATGAGGTCCTTAAGCTAAACAACTAGCCTTATGCTACAATTACTCAAAATTTTTTTTTTGTTAGAGGCTAAGCAACGTTAGTTTGAGTTAAACTTGCCCACTTAAGCTAACGAAGCAATTAGGGGCCTAAGCTAATTAGTTCTCGAACAAAATAGAGAAGGACGGAGAAAGTTACAGAGAAACATTCTTCTTGAGAGGTAGAAGAGGAAGTCATACAAAGGAAAGAGAAATAGGTAGAAAATTAAAGAGAATTCAAATTCATCCTTTTAGACTTGAGAATTGAACACTTATGTGACTTAGAAAACCTTAAATAAGGTGCTACGTTAAACTAATGGAGGAGGCAAGGTTAGTTTGAGTTAAACTTGGCCACTCAAGCTGTTGAAACCATTGGTGACCTAAGCTAATTAGTTCCTAGAACAACATAGAGAAGGATGGAGAAGGACAGAGAAGGTTTGAGAGAAACATTCTTCTTGAGAGCTAGAAGAGAAAGTTAGAGAATAGAAAGAGAAGTATGAAGAAAATCAAAAGGAATTAAAATTCATCTTTTTGGATTTGAGAATTGAACACTTAGGTAATTTAGAAAACCTTAAATGAGATGATTAAGCAAAACTAATATCGTTAAACTAATATTACTTAGAAAATTCTATTTCTTAGAGGCTAAGTAAGGTTAATTTGAGTTAAACTAGGCAACTTAAGCTAATGAAAACAATTGGTGGCCTAAGGAAATTAGTTCCCAGAACGAAATAGAGTAGGACGGAGAAACTTAGCCAGAAACATTCTTCTTGAGAGCGAGAAGAGAAAGTTAGAGAAAAGAAAGAGAAATAGGAAGAAAATCATAGGGCATTCAAATTCACCATTTTGGACTTGAGAATTGAACACTCGGGTGATTTCGAAAACCTTAAATGAGGTGCTTGCGTTAAACTAATATCGTTATGCAACAATTATTCTGAAAATTCTCTTTCTTACAGGCGAAGCAAAGCTAGTTTCAGTTAAACTTGGCCACTTGAGCAAATGAAACAATTAGTGGCCTAAGCTAATTAGTTCCTAGAACAGAAAAGATAAAGATGGAGAAGGACGGAGAAAGTTATAGAGAAACATTCTTCTTGAGTGCTGGAAGAGAAAGTTAGAGAATAGAAAGAGAAATAGGAAGAAAATCAAGGGGAATTCAAATTCATCTTTTCGGACTTGAGAATTGAACACTTAGACGATTTAGAAAACCTTAAATGAGGTGATTACGCTAAACTAATATCATTAAAGTAATATTACTCAGGAAATTTTATCTCTAAGAGGCTAAGCAAGGTTCATTTGAGTTAAACTAGGCAACATCAACTAATGAAACAATTAGTGGCCTAAGTTAATTAGTTCCCAGAACAATGTAGAGAAGGACAGAGAGGGACGGAGAAAGTTAGATAGAAGTTTCTTCTTGAGAGCTAAAAGAGGAAGTTAGAGAAAAGAAAGAGGAACGGGAAGAAAACAATGGGGAATTCAAATTCATCCTTTTGTACTTGACAACTGAACCCGTATGTCATTTTGAAAACCTTAAATGAGGTCCTTAAGTTAAACAACTAGCGTTATGCTACAATTACTCAAAATTTTTTTTTTTGTTAGAGGCTAAGCAACGTTAGTTTGGGTTAAACTTGCCCACTTAAGCTAACGAAGCAATTAGGGGCCTAAGCTAATTAGTTCTCGAACAAAATAGAGAAGGACGGAGAAAGTTACAGAGAAACATTCTTCTTGAGAGGTAGAAGAGGAAGTCATACAAAAGAAAGAGAAATAGGAAGAAAATTAAAGAGAATTCAAATTCATCCTTTTAGACTTGAGAGTTGAACACTTATGTGACTTAGAAAACCTTAAATACGGTGCTACGTTAAACTAATGTCGGTAAGATACAGTTACACAGAAAACTCTATTTCTTGGAGGAGGCAAGGTTAGTTTGAGTTAAACTTGGCCACTCAAGCTATTGAAACCATTGGTGACCTAAGTTAATTAGTTCCTAGAACAACATAGAGAAGGATGGAGAAGGACAGGGAAGGTTTGAGAGAAACATTCTTCTTGAGAGCTAGAAGAGAAAGTTAGAGAATAGAAAGAGAAGTATGAAGAAAATCAAAGGGAATTAAAATTCATCTTTTTGGATTTGAGAATTGAACACTTAGGTAATGTAGAAAACCTTAAATGAGATGATTAAGCAAAACTAATATCGTTAAACTAATATTACTTAGAAAATTCTATTTCTTAGAGGCTAAGTAAGGTTAATTTGAGTTAAACTAGGCAACTTAAGCTAATGAAAACAATTGGTGGCCTAAGGAAATTAGTTCCCAGAACGAAATAGAGTAGGACGGAGAAACTTAGCCAGAAACATTCTTCTTGAGAGCGAGAAGAGAAAGTTAGAGAAAAGAAAGAGAAATAGGAAGAAAATCATAGGGCATTCAAATTCACCATTTTGGACTTGAGAATTGAACACTCGGGTGATTTCGAAAACCTTAAATGAGGTGCTTGCGTTAAACTAATATCGTTATGCAACAATTATTCTGAAAATTCTCTTTCTTAGAGGCGAAGCAAAGCTAGTTTCAGTTAAACTTGGCCACTTGAGCAAATGAAACAATTAGTGGCCTATGCTAATTAGTTCCTAGAACAGAAAAGATAAAGATGGAGAAGGACGGAGAAAGTTATAGAGAAACATTCTTCTTGAGTGCTGGAAGAGAAAGTTAGAGAATAGAAAGAGAAATAGGAAGAAAATCAAGGGGAATTCAAATTCATCTTTTCGGACTTGAGAATTGAACACTTAGACGATTTAGAAAACCTTAAATGAGGTGATTACGCTAAACTAATATCATTAAAGTAATATTACTCAGGAAATTTTATCTCTAAGAGGCTAAGCAAGGTTCATTTGAGTTAAACTAGGCAACATCAACTAATGAAACAATTAGTGGCCTAAGTTAATTAGTTCCCAGAACAATGTAGAGAAGGACAGAGAGGGACGGAGAAAGTTAGATAGAAGCTTTCTTCTTGAGAGCTAAAAGAGGAAGTTAGAGAAAAGAAAGAGGAACGGGAAGAAAACAATGGGGAATTCAAATTCATCCTTTTGTACTTGACAACTGAACCCGTAGGTCATTTTGAAAACCTTAAATGAGGTCCTTAAGTTAAACAACTAGCGTTATGCTACAATTACTCAAATTTTTTTTTTGTTAGAGGCTAAGCAACGTTAGTTTGGGTTAAACTTGCCCACTTAAGCTAACGAACAATTAGGGGCCTAAGCTAATTAGTTCTCGAACAAAATATAGAAGGACGGAGAAAGTTACAGAGAAACATTCTTCTTGAGAGGTAGAAGAGGAAGTCATACAAAAGAAAGAGAAATAGGAAGAAAATTAAAGAGAATTCAAATTCATCCTTTTAGACTTGAGAATTGAACACTTATGTGACTTAGAAAACCTTAAATAAGGTGCTACGTTAAACTAATGTCGGTAAGATACAGTTACACAGAAAACTCTATTTCTTGGAGGAGGCAAGGTTAGTTTGAGTTAAACTTGGCCACTCAAGCTATTGAAACCATTGGTGACCTAAGCTAATTAGTTCCTAGAACAACATAGAGAAGGATGGAGAAGGACAGGGTAGGTTTGAGAGAAACATTCTTCTTGAGAGCTAGAAGAGAAAGTTAGAGAATAGAAAGAGAAGTATGAAGAAAATCAAAGGGAATTAAAATTCATCTTTTTGGATTTGAGAATTGAACACTTAGGTAATTTAGAAAACCTTAAATGAGATGATTAAGCAAAACTAATATCGTTAAACTAATATTACTTAGAAAATTCTATTTCTTAGAGGCTAAGTAAGGTTAATTTGAGTTAAAATAGGCAACTTAAGCTAATGAAAACAATTGGTGGCCTAAGGAAATTAGTTCCCAGAACGAAATAGAGTAGGACGGAGAAACTTAGCCAGAAACATTCTTCTTGAGAGCGTGAAGAGAAAGTTAGAGAAAAGAAAGAGAAATAGGAAGAAAATCATAGGGCATTCAAATTCACCATTTTGGACTTGAGAATTGAACACTCGGGTGATTTCGAAAACCTTAAATGAGGTGCTTGCGTTAAACTAATATCGTTATGCAACAATTATTCTGAAAATTCTCTTTCTTACAGGCGAAGCAAAGCTAGTTTCAGTTAAACTTGGCCACTTGAGCAAATGAAACAATTAGTGGCCTATGCTAATTAGTTCCTAGAACAGAAAAGATAAAGATGGAGAAGGACGGAGAAAGTTATAGAGAAACATTCTTCTTGAGTGCTGGAAGAGAAAGTTAGAGAATAGAAAGAGAAATAGGAAGAAAATCAAGGGGAATTCAAATTCATCTTTTCGGACTTGAGAATTGAACACTTAGACGATTTAGAAAACCTTAAATGAGGTGATTACGCTAAACTAATATCATTAAAGTAATATTACTCAGGAAATTTTATCTCTAAGAGGCTAAGCAAGGTTCATTTGAGTTAAACTAGGCAACATCAACTAATGAAACAATTAGTGGCCTAAGTTAATTAGTTCCCAGAACAATGTAGAGAAGGACAGAGAGGGACGGAGAAAGTTAGATAGAAGCTTTCTTCCTGAGAGCTAAAAGAGGAAGTTAGTGAAAAGAAAGAGGAACGGGAAGAAAACGATGGGGAATTCAAATTCATCCTTTTGTACTTGACAACTGAACCCGTAGGTCATTTTGAAAACCTTAAATGAGGTCCTTAAGTTAAACAACTAGCGTTATGCTACAATTACTCAAATTTTTTTTTTTGTTAGAGGCTAAGCAACGTTAGTTTGGGTTAAACTTGCCCACTTAAGCTAACGAAGCAATTAGGGGCCTAAGCTAATTAGTTCTCGAACAAAATAGAGAAGGACGGAGAAAGTTACAGAGAAACATTCTTCTTGAGAGGTAGAAGAGGAAGTCAAACAAAAGAAAGAGAAATAGGAAGAAAATTAAAGAGAATTCAAATTCATCCTTTTAGACTTGAGAATTGAACACTTATGTGACTTAGAAAACCTTAAATAAGGTGCTACGTTAAACTAATGTCGGTAAGATACAGTTACACAGAAAACTCTATTTCTTGGAGGAGGCAAGGTTAGTTTGAGTTAAACTTGGCCACTCAAGCTATTGAAACCATTAGTGACCTAAGCTAATTAGTTCCTAGAACAACATAGAGAAGGATGGAGAATGACAGGGAAGGTTTGAGAGAAACATTCTTCTTGAGAGCTAGAAGAGAAAGTTAGAGAATAGAAAGAGAAGTATGAAGAAAATCAAAAGGAATTAAAATTCATCTTTTTGGATTTGAGAATTGAACACTTAGGTAATTTAGAAAACCTTAAATGAGATGATTAAGCAAAACTAATATCGTTAAACTAATATTACTTAGAAATTCTATTTTTTACAGGCTAAGTAAGGTTAATTTGAGTTAAACTAGGCAACTTAAGATAATGAAAACAATTGGTGGCCTAAGGAAATTAGTTACCAGAACAAAATAGAGTAGGACGGAGAAAGTTAGACAGTAACATTCTTCTTGAGAGCGAGAAGAGAAAGTTAGAGAAAAGAAAGAGAAATAGGAAGAAAATCATAGGGCATTCAAATTCACCATTTTGGACTTGAGAATTGAACACTCAGGTGATTTAGAAAACCTTAAATGAGGTGCTTGCGTTAAACTAATATCGCTATGCAACAATTACTCTGAAAATTCTCTTTCTTAGAGGCTAAGCAAAGCTACTTTCAGTTAAACTTGGCCACTTGAGCAAATGAAACCATTAGTGGCCTAAGCTAATTAGTTCCCAGAACAGAAAAGATAAAGATGGAGAAGGACGGAGAAAGTTATAGAGAAACATTCTTCTTGAGAGTTGGAAGAGAAAATTAGAGAATAGAAAGAGAAATAGGAAGAAAATCAAAGGGAATTCAAATTCATCATTTCGGACTTGAGAATTGAATACTTAGGTGATTTAGAAAGCCTAAAATGTGGTGATTAAGCTAAACTAATATCATTAAAGTAATATTACTCAGGAAATTCTATCTCTAAGAGGCTAAGCAAGGTTCATTTGAGTTAAACTAGGCAACTTCATCTAATGAAACAATTAGTGGCCTAAGTTAATTAGTTCCCAGAACAATGTAGAGAAGGATAGAGAAGGACGGAGAAAGTTAGATAGAAGCTTTCTTCTTGAAAGCTAGATGAGATAGTACGAGCAAAGAAAGAGAAATTGTAGTTGTGTAAATTTTCTTTTTTTATTTATTTCTTATTCACCCCCCCCCCCCCCCCCAAAAAAAAAAAGAAAAAAAAAAGATAAGAGAAAGTTAGAGAAAAGAAAGAAAATTAGGATGAAAATCACAGGGAATCCAAATTCATCCTTTTGGACTTGAGAATTGAACACTTTGCTGATTTAGAAAAACTTAGATGAGGTACTTAAGTTAAACTAATATCGTTATGCTATAATTACTCAAAAAATTCTCTTTCTTAGAGGCTAAGCAAGGTTAGTTCGAGTTAAACTTGGCCACTTAAGCTAATGAAACAATTAACGGCCTAAGCTATTTAGTTCCTGGAACAGAAAAGAGAAGGAAGGAGAAGGACGGAGAAAGTCGAAGAGGAACATTCCTTCTTGAGATCTAGAAGAGAAAGATTGAAAAAAAAGAAAGAGAAATAGGAAGAAAATCAAAAGGAATTCAAGTTCAACATTTTGGATTTGAGAATTGAATGCTTATATTCACCCAATAAAATTGAACGCTTAGGTGATTTAGATACCTTAAATGTGGTGCTTAAGTTGAACTAATTTCCTTAAGCTACAATAACTCATAAAATTCTCTTTCTTAGAGGCTAAGCGAGGTTAGTTTGAGTTAAACTTGGCCGCTTAAGCAAATGAAACAATTAGCGGTCTAGCCAATTTTGTTCCTAGAACAAAATAGAGAATAATGGAGAAGGACTGGGAAAGGTAGAGAGAAACATTCTTCATCAGAGGTAGAAGAGAAAGTTAGAGGAAAGAAAAAATAACAGGAAAGAAAATCAAAGGGAATTCAAATTCATCCCTTTGGACTTAAGAATTGAACTCTTAGTTGATTTAGAAAACCTTAAATGAGGTGCTTAAGTTTAACTAATATCCTTATGCTACAATTACTCAGAAGCTTTTATTTCTTAGAGGCTATGCAAGGTCAGTTTGAATTAAACTTGGCCACATAAGCAACTGAAACAATTAGCGGCCTAAACCAATTGGTTCATTGAACAAAACATTTGATGGAGAAGGACAGAGAAAGGTAGAGAGAAACATTCGTCTTGGGTGGAAGAAGAGAAAGTCAGAGAAAAGAAACAGTAATAGGAAGGAAAGCAATGAGAATTCGAGCTCACCGTTTTGGACTTGTGAATTGAACACCTAAGTGAATTAGAAAACCTTAAATGAACAAGCAAGAAGGCTGCTCAAGTAGAGAAGTTGTATTGGAATTAATTAAATTTTAATTCACCCAAAAAAAAAAAAAAGAAAACCTTAAATGAGGTGCTTAAGTTGATCTAATATCATTAAGCTACAATTACTCAGAAAATTCTCTTTCTTAGAGTCTAAGTGAGGTTAGTTTGAGTTAAACTTGGTTGCTTAAGCTAATAAAACAATTAGTGGCCTAAGCTAATTAGCTTCTGGAACAAAATAGAGAAGGATTGAGAAAGTTGGGGAGAAACATTCTTCGTGAGAGGTAGAATAGAAAGTTAGATAAAAGAAAGAGTAATAGGAAGGAAATCAAAGAGAATTCAAATTCATCATTTTGGACTTGGGAATTGAACACTTAGGCGATTTAGAATACCTTAAAAGTACCCTCCTAAAAAAAAAAAACCACAAAACGAGTTGATTAAGTTTTAAACTAATATCGTTACTCAAAAAATTCTCTTTCTTAGAGGCTAAGCAAGGTTAGTCTGAGTTAAACTTGGCCACATAAGCCAAGGAAACAATTAGTGGCTAAGCTAATTAGTGCCTAAATAGAGAAGGAGGGATAAAGTTTGTGAGGAACATTCTTCTTGAGAGCTAAAAGAGGAAGTTAGAGAAAAGAAAGAGGAAAGAAGAAGGTTGCGAGAAGGGGATTAGGTTGAGAGCTTCTCTCTCTAGATTCTAGAGAGAGCTCCCTCCGTTGTTACCCATGGAGTTTTTGAGGGTTCCTCATCAGATTCTTGGTCTGGTTTGGGTGATATGCTTGTTGGGGAGGGTCTGGATGAAGAACTCCATTTAAGGTGGATGTTCATTGTGCTCTGCTTGGAAGCTTTGGCCATGGCTTTTTGGTCATGGTGAGTTCGGTTGTTCTTCGGCGCCGTGTTTTCTGGTTTCGGAGCAATTAGTCCGCTGGGCTCTGCTTTTAGATTATGTCGGTCGTCTCCAACGTTGTGTTGGTGCTGCGTGGGTATGAGTTTTCTTGTATGTTTCCGACATTACTTGTGTGGTCTCAGATTTTCAAGAATTCTGAAGACGATAGAGGTTTCTTCCGGTGCTGGGTTTCTATTGGTGCTGTGTTTATGTACAGTGCCGGTGCTGTGATTATATACTCTGCGTTATATTATCTAGTTTGGAGCTGGTTTTGTGTCCAGTTGCCGATGCTACTGTGTAGTATTAGAGGAGTGTGTTGGTACTGTTCCCTCTCCGCTGAGTCCGCCGCTTTTACTACAGAAAGGTTCGTCGGAATTGATGCTTCGCTGTAGTGGGTTGCTCGCTGGAGTTGTTGAACGGTGTCCATGGTGGTTATGAGCATTATGGCGTGGTTCTGCAACATTTGAGTTTTGGGTGGTTATGGAAGATGTGAGTTCCACGCGTGTTATCTGCGGTGGGCTTTGTTTCATGGGTGGTTGTGCAATACCGTGTAGGTATGTGTACAACTGGTTTTGTTGTACGGTATTGGAAAGCTGTGGGCTGAACTTTCCAGCCGAAAGTTGTTCAAAAGGTTGTTTTGTGTCTTCAGCAAAGATAGCTAGTACGTGGGAATTTGTTCTCAACGTGGGGCCCTCCATTCTTTTCCAGTGGGTGGAGCTCAAAAAAGTTGAATTTGGTTATTTATATATATATATATATATTTTATTTGTATATATATAGAGCAGTTTCTTTTGATTTAAGTCAGAAGTGTTATGTGCTAGTGGGTGCTTATGGGCCCGCATGTCTATTGGCTTGATGTGTTTGTTGCTAGATGGGCCATAGGGAGTTTTGGGCCGTTTGGTTGGTTTAGCTGGGCTCACCAATAAATGCCGCTTATATATATTTGATTATTGGTGAGCCCACATATTTTGCTTAGTCACAATGCAGCGGATCGTTTGTAGTCGATTATTTCATGATGATTGATCGTGTGATCCTCATGTGACTCGATATGAGGGTGGTTTTGAGCCATCTCTGCCAAGAGTGATTGGGGAGTCACTGCTTTGGGGAATAGTGGTTCAATAACTAGTCGAGTTAGAGACTGGGAGATGAGCGGGAGGATAGCTACCGGTTTTCTGGTCGCTTCTTGTCTTCATGTGACCCTTCCTAATTGATTGTATTGCCACGCCTGTCATGGAGTGAAGGGGACACTGCTGTGGGGTTTGAGGCTTGTGATCTACCATGGTAGGGACTGGGGGATGTGATGATTGCTCTCATGTTTTGTTGGCTATGTATTGGTTTCTTGCAGCGGGGCTATTGTTTTTTCACTAAACTTCTCAAGACCGTTGATTATGGTGATTGACGATGCAAGCTTCATGTGAATCAGCCAGGATCTTTCATGGGATAGATATTTTCCTTCGTCATAGCTTTGGTTGAGTGGCTAGGATGTCACGGCTATGAGAAGCGGGATGCTTATTGGATTCCATGGTTTCATCCGAGGTAGAGACTGGGAGCAAGCGAGGGAAGTTGCCATTTTTCAATTGGTTTTGTTGGGTGTTTAGTTAGTTACATTTGTTCTGTGTGTTTGTTTGTCATGTTTTATAAGTTTGTGGTGTGCTTTCTTTATTTGCCCATATATCCACCCCTAGTTTCCATCTATTATCTTTGATGGTAGAGGTTACTTGGGGACAAAAAGGATATATGGGCAAAGTGGGTCTCTGTTTTTTTTCTTCGTCTGTTGATCTTTCGCTTTTGCGAGTGTGGTCTTATGTAGTAGGATGTCCAGTGGTAGTTTTGTGGTGTTTACTGTTTTTCTATTATTTGTTGTAGGGTGTACCTGGGGTATGCCCCTTGTAAACTTGTACATTTTACTGTCTTAATTTTATGACTTACTTACCCAAAAAAAAGAAAAAAAAAGAAAGAGGAACGGGAAGAAAACGATGGGGAATTCAAATTCATCCTTTTGTACTTGACAACTGAACGCTTAGGTCATTTTGAAAACCTTAAATGAGGTCCTTAAGCTAAACAACTAGCCTTATGCTACAATTACTCAAAATTTTTTTTTTGTTAGAGGCTAAGCAACGTTAGTTTGAGTTAAACTTGCCCACTTAAGCTAACGAAGCAATTAGGGGCCTAAGCTAATTAGTTCTCGAACAAAATAGAGAAGGACGGAGAAAGTTACAGAGAAACATTCTTCTTGAGAGGTAGAAGAGGAAGTCATACAAAGGAAAGAGAAATAGGTAGAAAATTAAAGAGAATTCAAATTCATCCTTTTAGACTTGAGAATTGAACACTTATGTGACTTAGAAAACCTTAAATAAGGTGCTACGTTAAACTAATGGAGGAGGCAAGGTTAGTTTGAGTTAAACTTGGCCACTCAAGCTGTTGAAACCATTGGTGACCTAAGCTAATTAGTTCCTAGAACAACATAGAGAAGGATGGAGAAGGACAGAGAAGGTTTGAGAGAAACATTCTTCTTGAGAGCTAGAAGAGAAAGTTAGAGAATAGAAAGAGAAGTATGAAGAAAATCAAAAGGAATTAAAATTCATCTTTTTGGATTTGAGAATTGAACACTTAGGTAATTTAGAAAACCTTAAATGAGATGATTAAGCAAAACTAATATCGTTAAACTAATATTACTTAGAAAATTCTATTTCTTAGAGGCTAAGTAAGGTTAATTTGAGTTAAACTAGGCAACTTAAGCTAATGAAAACAATTGGTGGCCTAAGGAAATTAGTTCCCAGAACGAAATAGAGTAGGACGGAGAAACTTAGCCAGAAACATTCTTCTTGAGAGCGAGAAGAGAAAGTTAGAGAAAAGAAAGAGAAATAGGAAGAAAATCATAGGGCATTCAAATTCACCATTTTGGACTTGAGAATTGAACACTTGGGTGATTTCGAAAACCTTAAATGAGGTGCTTGCGTTAAACTAATATCGTTATGCAACAATTATTCTGAAAATTCTCTTTCTTACAGGCGAAGCAAAGCTAGTTTCAGTTAAACTTGGCCACTTGAGCAAATGAAACAATTAGTGGCCTAAGCTAATTAGTTCCTAGAACAGAAAAGATAAAGATGGAGAAGGACGGAGAAAGTTATAGAGAAACATTCTTCTTGAGTGCTGGAAGAGAAAGTTAGAGAATAGAAAGAGAAATAGGAAGAAAATCAAGGGGAATTCAAATTCATCTTTTCGGACTTGAGAATTGAACACTTAGACGATTTAGAAAACCTTAAATGAGGTGATTACGCTAAACTAATATCATTAAAGTAATATTACTCAGGAAATTTTATCTCTAAGAGGCTAAGCAAGGTTCATTTGAGTTAAACTAGGCAACATCAACTAATGAAACAATTAGTGGCCTAAGTTAATTAGTTCCCAGAACAATGTAGAGAAGGACAGAGAGGGACGGAGAAAGTTAGATAGAAGCTTTCTTCTTGAGAGCTAAAAGAGGAAGTTAGAGAAAAGAAAGAGGAACGGGAAGAAAACGATGGGGAATTCAAATTCATCCTTTTGTACTTGACAACTGAACCCGTAGGTCATTTTGAAAACCTTAAATGAGGTCCTTAAGTTAAACAACTAGCGTTATGCTACAATTACTCAAATTTTTTTTTTTTGTTAGAGGCTAAGCAACGTTAGTTTGGGTTAAACTTGCCCACTTAAGCTAACGAAGCAATTAGGGGCCTAAGCTAATTAGTTCTCGAACAAAATAGAGAAGGACGGAGAAAGTTACAGAGAAACATTCTTCTTGAGAGGTAGAAGAGGAAGTCATACAAAAGAAAGAGAAATAGGAAGAAAATTAAAGAGAATTCAAATTCATCCTTTTAGACTTGAGAATTGAACACTTATGTGACTTAGAAAACCTTAAATACGGTGCTACGTTAAACTAATGTCGGTAAGATACAGTTACACAGAAAACTCTATTTCTTGGAGGAGGCAAGGTTAGTTTGAGTTAAACTTGGCCACTCAAGCTATTGAAACCATTGGTGACCTAAGTTAATTAGTTCCTAGAACAACATAGAGAAGGATGGAGAAGGACAGGGAAGGTTTGAGAGAAACATTCTTCTTGAGAGCTAGAAGAGAAAGTTAGAGAATAGAAAGAGAAGTATGAAGAAAATCAAAGGGAATTAAAATTCATCTTTTTGGATTTGAGAATTGAACACTTAGGTAATGTAGAAAACCTTAAATGAGATGATTAAGCAAAACTAATATCGTTAAACTAATATTACTTAGAAAATTCTATTTCTTAGAGGCTAAGTAAGGTTAATTTGAGTTAAACTAGGCAACTTAAGCTAATGAAAACAATTGGTGGCCTAAGGAAATTAGTTCCCAGAACGAAATAGAGTAGGATGGAGAAACTTAGCCAGAAACATTCTTCTTGAGAGCGAGAAGAGAAAGTTAGAGAAAAGAAAGAGAAATAGGAAGAAAATCATAGGGCATTCAAATTCACCATTTTGGACTTGAGAATTGAACACTCGGGTGATTTCGAAAACCTTAAATGAGGTGCTTGCGTTAAACTAATATCGTTATGCAACAATTATTCTGAAAATTCTCTTTCTTAGAGGCGAAGCAAAGCTAGTTTCAGTTAAACTTGGCCACTTGAGCAAATGAAACAATTAGTGGCCTATGCTAATTAGTTCCTAGAACAGAAAAGATAAAGATGGAGAAGGACGGAGAAAGTTATAGAGAAACATTCTTCTTGAGTGCTGGAAGAGAAAGTTAGAGAATAGAAAGAGAAATAGGAAGAAAATCAAGGGGAATTCAAATTCATCTTTTCGGACTTGAGAATTGAACACTTAGACGATTTAGAAAACCTTAAATGAGGTGATTACGCTAAACTAATATCATTAAAGTAATATTACTCAGGAAATTTTATCTCTAAGAGGCTAAGCAAGGTTCATTTGAGTTAAACTAGGCAACATCAACTAATGAAACAATTAGTGGCCTAAGTTAATTAGTTCCCAGAACAATGTAGAGAAGGACAGAGAGGGACGGAGAAAGTTAGATAGAAGCTTTCTTCTTGAGAGCTAAAAGAGGAAGTTAGAGAAAAGAAAGAGGAACGGGAAGAAAACAATGGGGAATTCAAATTCATCCTTTTGTACTTGACAACTGAACCCGTAGGTCATTTTGAAAACCTTAAATGAGGTCCTTAAGTTAAACAACTAGCGTTATGCTACAATTACTCAAATTTTTTTTTTGTTAGAGGCTAAGCAACGTTAGTTTGGGTTAAACTTGCCCACTTAAGCTAACGAACAATTAGGGGCCTAAGCTAATTAGTTCTCGAACAAAATATAGAAGGACGGAGAAAGTTACAGAGAAACATTCTTCTTGAGAGGTAGAAGAGGAAGTCATACAAAAGAAAGAGAAATAGGAAGAAAATTAAAGAGAATTCAAATTCATCCTTTTAGACTTGAGAATTGAACACTTATGTGACTTAGAAAACCTTAAATAAGGTGCTACGTTAAACTAATGTCGGTAAGATACAGTTACACAGAAAACTCTATTTCTTGGAGGAGGCAAGGTTAGTTTGAGTTAAACTTGGCCACTCAAGCTATTGAAACCATTGGTGACCTAAGCTAATTAGTTCCTAGAACAACATAGAGAAGGATGGAGAAGGACAGAGAAGGTTTGAGAGAAACATTCTTCTTGAGAGCTAGAAGAGAAAGTTAGAGAATAGAAAGAGAAGTATGAAGAAAATCAAAAGGAATTAAAATTCATCTTTTTGGATTTGAGAATTGAACACTTAGGTAATTTAGAAAACCTTAAATGAGATGATTAAGCAAAACTAATATCGTTAAACTAATATTACTTAGAAAATTCTATTTCTTAGAGGCTAAGTAAGGTTAATTTGAGTTAAAATAGGCAACTTAAGCTAATGAAAACAATTGGTGGCCTAAGGAAATTAGTTCCCAGAACGAAATAGAGTAGGATGGAGAAACTTAGCCAGAAACATTCTTCTTGAGAGCGTGAAGAGAAAGTTAGAGAAAAGAAAGAGAAATAGGAAGAAAATCATAGGGCATTCAAATTCACCATTTTGGACTTGAGAATTGAACACTCGGGTGATTTCGAAAACCTTAAATGAGGTGCTTGCGTTAAACTAATATCGTTATGCAACAATTATTCTGAAAATTCTCTTTCTTAGAGGCGAAGCAAAGCTAGTTTCAGTTAAACTTGGCCACTTGAGCAAATGAAACAATTAGTGGCCTATGCTAATTAGTTCCTAGAACAGAAAAGATAAAGATGGAGAAGGACGGAGAAAGTTATAGAGAAACATTCTTCTTGAGTGCTGAAAGAGAAAGTTAGAGAATAGAAAGAGAAATAGGAAGAAAATCAAGGGGAATTCAAATTCATCTTTTCGGACTTGAGAATTGAACACTTAGACGATTTAGAAAACCTTAAATGAGGTGATTACGCTAAACTAATATCATTAAAGTAATATTACTCAGGAAATTTTATCTCTAAGAGGCTAAGCAAGGTTCATTTGAGTTAAACTAGGCAACATCAACTAATGAAACAATTAGTGGCCTAAGTTAATTAGTTCCCAGAACAATGTAGAGAAGGACAGAGAGGGACGGAGAAAGTTAGATAGAAGCTTTCTTCTTGAGAGCTAAAAGAGGAAGTTAGAGAAAAGAAAGAGGAACGGGAAGAAAACGATGGGGAATTCAAATTCATCCTTTTGTACTTGACAACTGAACCCGTAGGTCATTTTGAAAACCTTAAATGAGGTCCTTAAGTTAAACAACTAGCGTTATGCTACAATTACTCAAATTTTTTTTTTTGTTAGAGGCTAAGCAACGTTAGTTTGGGTTAAACTTGCCCACTTAAGCTAACGAAGCAATTAGGGGCCTAAGCTAATTAGTTCTCGAACAAAATAGAGAAGGACGGAGAAAGTTACAGAGAAACATTCTTCTTGAGAGGTAGAAGAGGAAGTCAAACAAAAGAAAGAGAAATAGGAAGAAAATTAAAGAGAATTCAAATTCATCCTTTTAGACTTGAGAATTGAACACTTATGTGACTTAGAAAACCTTAAATAAGGTGCTACGTTAAACTAATGTCGGTAAGATACAGTTACACAGAAAACTCTATTTCTTGGAGGAGGCAAGGTTAGTTTGAGTTAAACTTGGCCACTCAAGCTATTGAAACCATTAGTGACCTAAGCTAATTAGTTCCTAGAACAACATAGAGAAGGATGGAGAATGACAGGGAAGGTTTGAGAGAAACATTCTTCTTGAGAGCTAGAAGAGAAAGTTAGAGAATAGAAAGAGAAGTATGAAGAAAATCAAAAGGAATTAAAATTCATCTTTTTGGATTTGAGAATTGAACACTTAGGTAATTTAGAAAACCTTAAATGAGATGATTAAGCAAAACTAATATCGTTAAACTAATATTACTTAGAAATTCTATTTTTTACAGGCTAAGTAAGGTTAATTTGAGTTAAACTAGGCAACTTAAGATAATGAAAACAATTGGTGGCCTAAGGAAATTAGTTACCAGAACAAAATAGAGTAGGACGGAGAAAGTTAGACAGTAACATTCTTCTTGAGAGCGAGAAGAGAAAGTTAGAGAAAAGAAAGAGAAATAGGAAGAAAATCATAGGGCATTCAAATTCACCATTTTGGACTTGAGAATTGAACACTCAGGTGATTTAGAAAACCTTAAATGAGGTGCTTGCGTTAAACTAATATCGCTATGCAACAATTACTCTGAAAATTCTCTTTCTTAGAGGCTAAGCAAAGCTACTTTCAGTTAAACTTGGCCACTTGAGCAAATGAAACCATTAGTGGCCTAAGCTAATTAGTTCCCAGAACAGAAAAGATAAAGATGGAGAAGGACGGAGAAAGTTATAGAGAAACATTCTTCTTGAGAGTTGGAAGAGAAAATTAGAGAATAGAAAGAGAAATAGGAAGAAAATCAAAGGGAATTCAAATTCATCATTTCGGACTTGAGAATTGAATACTTAGGTGATTTAGAAAGCCTAAAATGTGGTGATTAAGCTAAACTAATATCATTAAAGTAATATTACTCAGGAAATTCTATCTCTAAGAGGCTAAGCAAGGTTCATTTGAGTTAAACTAGGCAACTTCATCTAATGAAACAATTAGTGGTCTAAGTTAATTAGTTCCCAGAACAATGTAGAGAAGGATAGAGAAGGACGGAGAAAGTTAGATAGAAGCTTTCTTCTTGAAAGCTAGATGAGATAGTACGAGCAAAGAAAGAGAAATTGTAGTTGTGTAAATTTTCTTTTTTTATTTATTTCTTATTCACCCCCCCCCCCCCCCCCAAAAAAAAGAAAAGAAAAAGATAAGAGAAAGTTAGAGAAAAGAAAGAAAATTAGGATGAAAATCACAGGGAATCCAAATTCATCCTTTTGGACTTGAGAATTGAACACTTTGCTGATTTAGAAAAACTTAGATGAGGTACTTAAGTTAAACTAATATCGTTATGCTATAATTACTCAAAAAATTCTCTTTCTTAGAGGCTAAGCAAGGTTAGTTCGAGTTAAACTTGGCCACTTAAGCTAATGAAACAATTAACGGCCTAAGCTATTTAGTTCCTGGAACAGAAAAGAGAAGGAAGGAGAAGGACGGAGAAAGTCGAAGAGGAACATTCCTTCTTGAGATCTAGAAGAGAAAGATTGAAAAAAAAGAAAGAGAAATAGGAAGAAAATCAAAAGGAATTCAAGTTCAACATTTTGGATTTGAGAATTGAATGCTTATATTCACCCAATAAAATTGAACGCTTAGGTGATTTAGATACCTTAAATGTGGTGCTTAAGTTGAACTAATTTCCTTAAGCTACAATAACTCATAAAATTCTCTTTCTTAGAGGCTAAGCGAGGTTAGTTTGAGTTAAACTTGGCCGCTTAAGCAAATGAAACAATTAGCGGTCTAGCCAATTTTGTTCCTAGAACAAAATAGAGAATAATGGAGAAGGACTGGGAAAGGTAGAGAGAAACATTCTTCATCAGAGGTAGAAGAGAAAGTTAGAGGAAAGAAAAAATAACAGGAAAGAAAATCAAAGGGAATTCAAATTCATCCCTTTGGACTTAAGAATTGAACTCTTAGTTGATTTAGAAAACCTTAAATGAGGTGCTTAAGTTTAACTAATATCCTTATGCTACAATTACTCAGAAGCTTTTATTTCTTAGAGGCTATGCAAGGTCAGTTTGAATTAAACTTGGCCACATAAGCAACTGAAACAATTAGCGGCCTAAACCAATTGGTTCATTGAACAAAACATTTGATGGAGAAGGACAGAGAAAGGTAGAGAGAAACATTCGTCTTGGGTGGAAGAAGAGAAAGTCAGAGAAAAGAAACAGTAATAGGAAGGAAAGCAATGAGAATTCGAGCTCACCGTTTTGGACTTGTGAATTGAACACCTAAGTGAATTAGAAAACCTTAAATGAGGTGCTTAAGTTGATCTAATATCATTAAGCTACAATTACTCAGAAAATTCTCTTTCTTAGAGTCTAAGTGAGGTTAGTTTGAGTTAAACTTGGTTGCTTAAGCTAATAAAACAATTAGTGGCCTAAGCTAATTAGCTTCTGGAACAAAATAGAGAAGGATTGAGAAAGTTGGGGAGAAACATTCTTCGTGAGAGGTAGAATAGAAAGTTAGATAAAAGAAAGAGTAATAGGAAGGAAATCAAAGAGAATTCAAATTCATCATTTTGGACTTGGGAATTGAACACTTAGGCGATTTAGAATACCTTAAAAGTACCCTCCTAAAAAAAAAAACCACAAAACGAGTTGATTAAGTTTTAAACTAATATCGTTACTCAAAAAATTCTCTTTCTTAGAGGCTAAGCAAGGTTAGTCTGAGTTAAACTTGGCCACATAAGCCAAGGAAACAATTAGTGGCTAAGCTAATTAGTGCCTAAATAGAGAAGGAGGGATAAAGTTTGTGAGGAACATTCTTCTTGAGAGCTAAAAGAGGAAGTTAGAGAAAAGAAAGAGGAAAGAAGAAGGTTGCGAGAAGGGGATTAGGTTGAGAACTTCTCTCTCTAGATTCTAGAGAGAGAAAGCTCCCTCCGTTGTTACCCATGGAGTTTTTGAGGGTTCCTCATCAGATTCTTGGTCTGGTTTGGGTGATATGCTTGTTGGGGAGGATCTGGATGAAGAACTCCATTTAAGGTGGATGTTCATTGTGCTCTGCTTGGAAGCTTTGGCCATGGCTTTTTGGTCATGGTGAGTTCGGTTGTTCTTCGGCGCCGTGTTTTCTGGTTTCGGAGCAATTAGTCCGCTGGGCTCTGCTTTTAGATTATGTCGGTCGTCTCCAACGTTGTGTTGGTGCTGCGTGGGTATGAGTTTTCTTGTATGTTTCCGACATTACTTGTGTGGTCTCAGATTTTCAAGAATTCTGAAGACGATAGAGGTTTCTTCCGGTGCTGGGTTTCTATTGGTGCTGTGTTTATGTACAGTGCCGGTGCTGTGATTATATACTCTGCGTTATATTATCTAGTTTGGAGCTGGTTTTGTGTCCAGTTGCCGATGCTACTGTGTAGTATTAGAGGAGTGTGTTGGTACTGTTCCCTCTCCGCTGAGTCCGCCGCTTTTACTACAGAAAGGTTCGTCGGAATTGATGCTTCGCTGTAGTGGGTTGCTCGCTGGAGTTGTTGAACGGTGTCCATGGTGGTTATGAGCATTATGGCGTGGTTCTGCAACATTTGAGTTTTGGGTGGTCATGGAAGATGTGAGTTCCACGCGTGTTATCTGCGGTGGGCTTTGTTTCATGGGTGGTTGTGCAATACCGTGTAGGTATGTGTACAACTGGTTTTGTTGTACGGTATTGGAAAGCTGTGGGCTGAACTTTCCAGCCGAAAGTTGTTCAAAAGGTTGTTTTGTGTCTTCAGCAAAGATAGCTAGTACGTGGGAATTTGTTCTCAACGTGGGGCCCTCCATTCTTTTCCAGTGGGTGGAGCTCAAAAAAGTTGAATTTGGTTAGTTATATATATATATATATATATTTTATTTGTATATATATAGAGCAGTTTCTTTTGATTTAAGTCAGAAGTGTTATGTGCTAGTGGGTGCTTATGGGCCCGCATGTCTATTGGCTTGATGTGTTTGTTGCTAGATGGGCCATAGGGAGTTTTGGGCCGTTTGGTTGGTTTAGCTGGGCTCACCAATAAATGCCGCTTATATATATTTGATTATTGGTGAGCCCACATATTTTGCTTAGTCACAATGCAGCGGATCGTTTGTAGTCGATTATTTCATGATGATTGATCGTGTGATCCTCATGTGACTCGATATGAGGGTGGTTTTGAGCCATCTCTGCCAAGAGTGATTGGGGAGTCACTGCTTTGGGGAATAGTGGTTCAATAACTAGTCGAGTTAGAGACTGGGAGATGAGCGGGAGGATAGCTACCGGTTTTCTGGTCGCTTCTTGTCTTCATGTGACCCTTCCTAATTGATTGTATTGCCACGCCTGTCATGGAGTGAAGGGGACACTGCTGTGGGGTTTGAGGCTTGTGATCTACCATGGTAGGGACTGGGGGATGTGATGATTGCTCTCATGTTTTGTTGGCTATGTATTGGTTTCTTGCAGCGGGGCTATTGTTTTTTCACTAAACTTCTCAAGACCGTTGATTATGGTGATTGACGATGCAAGCTTCATGTGAATCAGCCAGGATCTTTCATGGGATAGATATTTTCCTTCGTCATAGCTTTGGTTGAGTGGCTAGGATGTCACGGCTATGAGAAGCGGGATGCTTATTGGATTCCATGGTTTCATCCGAGGTAGAGACTGGGAGCAAGCGAGGGAAGTTGCCATTTTTCAATTGGTTTTGTTGGGTGTTTAGTTAGTTACATTTGTTCTGTGTGTTTGTTTGTCATGTTTTATAAGTTTGTGGTGTGCTTTCTTTATTTGCCCATATATCCACCCCTAGTTTCCATCTATTATCTTTGATGGTAGAGGTTACTTGGGGACAAAAAGGATATATGGGCAAAGTGGGTCTCTGTTTTTTTTCTTCGTCTGTTGATCTTTCGCTTTTGCGAGTGTGGTCTTATGTAGTAGGATGTCCAGTGGTAGTTTTGTGGTGTTTACTGTTTTTCTATTATTTGTTGTAGGGTGTACCTGGGGTATGCCCCTTGTAAACTTGTACATTTTACTGTCTTAATTTTATGACTTACTTACCCAAAAAAAAGAAAAAAAAAGAAAGAGGAACGGGAAGAAAACGATGGGGAATTCAAATTCATCCTTTTGTACTTGACAACTGAACGCTTAGGTCATTTTGAAAACCTTAAATGAGGTCCTTAAGCTAAACAACTAGCCTTATGCTACAATTACTCAAAAAATTTTTTTTGTTAGAGGCTAAGCAACGTTAGTTTGAGTTAAACTTGCCCACTTAAGCTAACGAAGCAATTAGGGGCCTAAGTTAATTAGTTCTCGAACAAAATAGAGAAGGACGGAGAAAGTTACAGAGAAACATTCTTCTTGAGAGGTAGAAGAGGAAGTCATACAAAGGAAAGAGAAATAGGTAGAAAATTAAAGAGAATTCAAATTCATCCTTTTAGACTTGAGAATTGAACACTTATGTGACTTAGAAAACCTTAAATAAGGTGCTACGTTAAACTAATGGAGGAGGCAAGGTTAGTTTGAGTTAAACTTGGCCACTCAAGCTGTTGAAACCATTGGTGACCTAAGCTAATTAGTTCCTAGAACAACATAGAGAAGGATGGAGAAGGACAGAGAAGGTTTGAGAGAAACATTCTTCTTGAGAGCTAGAAGAGAAAGTTAGAGAATAGAAAGAGAAGTATGAAGAAAATCAAAAGGAATTAAAATTCATCTTTTTGGATTTGAGAATTGAACACTTAGGTAATTTAGAAAACCTTAAATGAGATGATTAAGCAAAACTAATATCGTTAAACTAATATTACTTAGAAAATTCTATTTCTTAGAGGCTAAGTAAGGTTAATTTGAGTTAAACTAGGCAACTTAAGCTAATGAAAACAATTGGTGGCCTAAGGAAATTAGTTCCCAGAACGAAATAGAGTAGGACGGAGAAACTTAGCCAGAAACATTCTTCTTGAGAGCGAGAAGAGAAAGTTAGAGAAAAGAAAGAGAAATAGGAAGAAAATCATAGGGCATTCAAATTCACCATTTTGGACTTGAGAATTGAACACTCGGGTGATTTCGAAAACCTTAAATGAGGTGCTTGCGTTAAACTAATATCGTTATGCAACAATTACTCTGAAAATTCTCTTTCTTAGAGGCTAAGCAAAGCTACTTTCAGTTAAACTTGGCCACTTGAGCAAATGAAACAATTAGTGGCCTAAGCTAATTAGTTCCCAGAACAAAAAAGATATAGATGGAGAAGGACGGAGAAAGTTATGGAGAAACATTCTTCTTGAGAGCTGGAAGAGAAAGTTAGAGAATAGAAAGAGAAATAGGAAGAAAATCAAAGGGAATTCAAATTCATCTTTTCGGACTGGAGAATTGAACACTCAGGTGATTTAGAAAACCTTAAATGAGGTGATTAAGCTAAACTAATATCATTAAAGTAATATTATTCAGGAAATTCTATCTCTAAGAGGCTAAGCAAGGTTCATTTGAGTTAAACTAGGCAACTTCAGCTAAGGAAACAATTAGTGGCCTTAGTTAATTAGTTCCCAGAACAATGTAGAGAAGGATAGAGAAAGACGGAGAAAGTTAGATAGAAGCTTTCTTCTTGAAAGCTAGATGAGATAGTTGGAGCAGAGAAAGAGAAATTGTAGTTGTGTAAATTTTCTTGTTTTATTTATTTCTTATTCCCCCCCCCCCCCCCAAAAAAAAAACAAAAGAAAAAGATAAGAGAAAGTTAGAGACAAGAAAGAAAATTAGGTTGAAAATCACAGGGAATCCAAACTCATCCTTTTGGACTTGAGAATTGAACACTTTGCTGATTTAGAAAAACTTAGATGAGGTACTTAAGTTAAACTAATATCGTTATGCTATAATTACTCAGAAAATTCTCTTTCTTAGAGGCTAAGTAAGGTTAGTTTGAGTTAAACTTGGCCACTTAAGCTAATGAAACAATTAACGGCCTAAGCTATTTAGTTCCTGGAACAGAAAAGAGAAGGAAGGAGAAGGACGGAGAAAGTCGGAGAGGAGCATTCCTTCTTGAGATCTGGAAGAGAAAGATTGAAAAAAAAGAAAGAGAAATAGGAAGAAAATCAAAAGGAATTCAAGTTCAACATTTTGGATTTGAGAATTGAATGCTTATATTCACCCAATAAAATTGAACGCTTAGGTGATTTAGATACCTTAAATGTGGTGCTTAAGTTGAACTAATTTCCTTAAGCTACAATGACTCATAAAATTCTCTTAGAGGCTAAGCAAGGTTAGTTTGAGTTAAACTTGGCGGCTTAAGCAAATGAAACAATTAACGGTCTAGCCAATTTTGTTCCTAGAACAAAATAGAGTATAATGGAAAAGGACTAGGAAAGGTAGAGAGAAACATTCTTCATCAGAGGTAGAAGAGAAAGCTAGAGGAAAGAAAAAATAACAGGAAAGAAATTCGAAGGGAATTCAAATTCATCCCTTTGGACTTAAGAATTGAACTCTTAGTTGATTTAGAAAACCTTAAATGAGGTGCTTAAGTTTAACTAATATCCTTATGCTACAATTACTCAGAAGTTTTTATTTCTTAGAGGCTATGCAAGGTCAGTTTGAATTAAACTTGGCCACATAAGCAACTGAAACAATTAGCGGCCTAAACCAATTGGTTCATTGAACAAAACAGTTGATGGAGAAGGACAAAGAAAGGTAGAGGGAAACATTCGTCTGAGAGGTAGAAGAGAAAGTCAGAGAAAAGAAACAGTAATAGGAAGGAAAGCAATGAGAATTCGAGCTCACCGTTTTGGACTTGTGAATTGAACACCTAAGTGAATTAGAAAACCTTAAATGAGGTGCTTAAGTTGATCTAATATCATTAAGCTACAATTACTCAGAAAATTCTCTTTCTTAGAGTCTAAGTGAGGTTAGTTTGAGTTAAACTTGGTTGCTTAAGCTAATAAAACAATTAGTGGCCTAAGCTAATTAGCTTCTGGAACAAAATATAGAAGGATTGAGAAAGTTGGGGAGAAACATTCTTCGTGAGAGGTAGAATAGAAAGTTAGATAAAAGAAAGAGTAATAGGAAGGAAATCAAAGAGATTTCAAATTCATCATTTTGGACTTGGGAATTGAACACTTAGGCGATTTAGAATACCTTAAAAGTACCCTCCTAAAAAAAAAACCACAAAACGAGTTGATTAAGTTTTAAACTAATATCGTTACTCCAAAAATTCTCTTTCTTAGAGGCTAAGCAAGGTTAGTCTGAGTTAAACTTGGCCACTTAAGCCAAGGAAACAATTAGTGGCTAAGCTAATTAGTGCCTAAATAGAGAAGGAGGGATAAAGTTTGTGAGGAACATTCTTCTTGAGAGCTAAAAGAGGAAGTTAGAGAAAAGAAAGAGAAACGGGAAGAAAACGACGGGGAATTCAAATTCATCCTTTTGTACTTGACAACTGAACACTTAGGTCATTTTGAAAACCTTAAATGAGGTCCTTAAGTTAAACAACTAGCGTTAAGCTACCATTACTTAGAATTTTTTTTGTTAGATGCTAAGCAACGTTTGTTTGAGTTAAACTTGCCCACTAAAGCTAACGAAGCAATTAGGGGCCTAAGCTAATTAGTTCTCGAACAAAATAGAGAAGGACGGAGAAAGTTACAGAGAAACATTCTTCTTGAGAGGTAGAAGTGGAAGTCATACAAAAGAAAGAGAAATTGGAAGAAAATTAAAGAGAATTCAAATTCATCCTTTTAGACCTGAGAATTGAACACTTATGTGACTTAGAAAACCTTAAATAAGGTGCTTACGTTAAACTAATATCAGTAAGATACAATTACACAGAAAACTCTATTTCTTGGAGGAGGCAAGGTTAGTTTGAGTTAAACTTGGCCACTCAAGCTATTGAAACCATTGGTGGCCTAAGCTAATTAGTTCCTAGAACAACATAGAGAAGGATGGAGAAGGACAGGGAAGGTTTGAAAGAAACATTCTTCTTGAGAGCTAGAAGAGAAAGTTAGAGAATAGAAAGAAAAGTATGAAGAAAATCAAAAGGAATTAAAATTCATCTTTTTGGATTTGAGAATTGAACACTTAGGTAATTTAGAAAACCTTAAATGAGATGATTAAGCAAAACTAATATCGTTAAACTAATATTACTTAGAAAATTCTATTTCTTAGAGGCTAAGTAAGGTTAATTTGAGTTAAACTAGGCAACTTAAGCTAATGAAAACAATTGGTGGCCTAAGGAAATTAGTTACCAGAACAAAATAGAGTAGGACGGAGAAAGTTAGACAGAAACATTCTTCTTGAGAGCGAGAAGAGAAAGTTAGAGAAAAGAAAGAGAAATAGGAAGAAAATCATAGGGCATTCAAATTCATCATTTTGGACTTGAGAATTGAACACTCAGGTGATTTAGAAAACCTTAAATGAGGTGCTTGCGTTAAACTAATATCGCTATGCAACAATTACGCTGAAAATTCTCTTTCTTAGAGGCTAAGCAAAGCTACTTTCGGTTAAACTTGGCCACTTGAGCAAATGAAACAATTAGTGGCCTAAGCTAATTAGTTCCCAGAACAGAAAAGATAAAGATGGAGAAGGACGGAGAAAGTTATAGAGAAACATTCTTCTTGAGAGTTGGAAGAGAAAGTTAGAGAATAGAAAGAGAAATAGGAAGAAAATCGAAGGGAATTCAAATTCATCTTTTCGGACTTGAGAATTGAACACTTAGGTGATTTAGAAAACCTTAAATGAGGTGATTAAGCTAAACTAATATCATTAAAGTAATATTACTCAGGAAATTCTATCTCTAAGAGGCTAAGCAAGGTTCATTTGAGTTAAACTAGGCAACTTCAGCTAATGAAACAATTAGTGGCCTAAGTTAATTAGTTCCCAAGCACGTGGGTCTTGGGGCAGAGCAATTAGGTGGCTGGTCATTTCTTGATTGGGTGCTGTGTATAATCTTTTGGCATGGGGCTGATGTTGGGGAAGGCAATAGCTTCTCAACTTTATATATATATATATATATAATATTCATATATATATATGTATATATATTTTGGTTGTTGACTATGGTTTTGGTGGAGCTTAAAGGCTTGGGCAACTGGGCCCACTTGGTATTTTATTCCAAGTTTGGGGCGTGAAGTCGTTTGTGGCAGTGGAAAATTTTGGCCCACGGCAAATTGGGTTTTATGTAGATTTTGGTGGGGCCTTTTGGATTTCATGGTTATATTATTATTTGGGTCCACTATCCATGGGTTATGGCCTTTTCTTGGGCTCATAGTATATTGGGTTTTATTTTGTGTTGGATCTCAATTTTTTTGGTGATCCCATATATTTTAGATTAGTCACAATGCAGCAAACCTTTTGTAGTCGGTTGTTTCATCATGATTGATCGTGTGATCCTCATGTGACTCGATACGAGGATGGTTTTGAGCCATCTCCGCCAAGAGTGATTGGGGAGTCGCTGCTTTGGGGAATAGTGGTTCGATAACTAGCCGAGTTAGAGACTGGGAGATGAGCGGGAGGATAGCTACCGATTTTCTGGTCGCTTCTTGTCTTCATGTGACCCATCCTAAATTGATTGTATTGCCACGCCTGACATGGAGTGAAGGGGACACTGCCGTGGGGTTTGAGGCTTGTGATCTACCAAGGAAGGGACTGTGGGATGTGATGATTGCTCTCATGTTATGTTGGCTATGTATTGGTTAGTTGCAGCGGGACTATTGTTTTTTCACTAAGCTTCTTAAGTCCGTTGATTATGGTGATTGACTTTGCAGGCTTCATGTGACTCAGCCAGGATCTCTCATGGGATAGATATTTTCCTTCGTCATAGCTTTGGTTGAGTGGCTAGGATGTCACGGCTATGAGAAGCGAGATGCTTATTGGATTCCATGATTTCATTCGAGGTAGAGACTGGGAGCAAGCGAGGGCCGTTATTATTTTTGATTGGTCTCTTTGGGTGTTTAGTTAGTTTCTTCTGTATTGTGTGTTGGTCTGTTATGTTTTATGAGTATGTGGTGTGTTTTGTTTATTTGCCCATATATCCACCCCAAGTTTCCATCTATTATCTCTGATGGTAGGGGTTACCTGGGGACAAAAAGGATATATGGGCAAAGTGGGGTTGTGTTTTTTTCTGTTGTTCTTTCGCTTTTTGCGAGTGTGGTTTTCTGTTGTAAAGATGTCTAGTGGTAGCTTGTGGTGTTTTTTTGTTCATCTATTATTTGTTGTAGGGTGTACCTGCGGTATGCCCCTTGTAAACTTGTACATTTTACTGTCTTTATTTTATGACTTACTTACCCAAAAAAAAAAAAAAAATTAGTTCCCAGAACAATGTAGAGAAGGATAGAAAAGGACGGAGAAAGTTAGATAGAAGCTTTCTTCTTGAAAGCAAGATGAGATAGTTGGAGCAAAGAAAGAGAAATTGTAGTTGTGTAAATTTTCTTGTTTTATTTATTTCTTATTCACCCTCCCCCAAAAAAAACAAAAGAAAAAGATAAGAGAAAGTTAGAGAAAAGAAAGAAAATTAGGATGAAAATCACAGGGCATCCAAATTCATCCTTTTGGACTTGAGAATTGAACACTTTGCTAATTTAGAAAAACTTAGATGAGGTACTTAAGTTAAACTAATATCGTTATGCTATAATTACTCAGAAAATTCTCTTTCTTAGAGGCTAAGCAAGGTTAGTTTGAGTTAAACTTGGCCACTTAAGCTAATGAAACAATTAACGGCCTAAGCTATTTAGTTCCTGGAACAGAAAAGAGAAGGAAGGAGAAGGACGGAGAAAGTCGGAGAGGAACATTCCTTCTTGAGATCTAGAAGAGAAAGATTGAAAAAAAAGAAAGAGAAATAGGAAGAAAATCAAAAGGAATTCAAGTTCAACATTTTGGATTTGAGAATTGAATGCTTATATTCACCCAATAAAATTGAACGCTTAGGTGATTTAGATACCTTAAATGTGGTGCTTAAGTTGAACTAATTTCCTTAAGCTACAATGACTCATAAAATTCTCTTTCTTAGAGGCTAAGCAAGGTTAGCTTGAGTTAAACTTGGCCACTTAAGCAAATGAAACAATTAGCGGTCTAGCCAATTTTGTTCCTAGAACAAAATAGAGAATAATAGAGAAGGACTGGGAAAGGTAGAGAGAAACATTCTTCATCAGAGGTAGAAGAGAAAGTTAGAGGAAAGAAAAAATAACAGGAAAGAAAATCAAAGGGAATTCAAATTCATCCCTTTGGACTTAAGAATTGAACTCTTAGTTGATTTAGAAAACCTTAAATGAGGTGCTTAAGTTTAACTAATATCCTTATGCTACAATTACTTAGAAGCTTTTATTTCTTAGAGGCTATGCAAGGTCAGTTTGAATTAAACTTGGCCACATAAGCAACTGAAGCAATTTGCGGCCTAAACCAATTGGTTCATTGAACAAAACAGTTGGTGGAGAAGGACAGAGAAAGGTAGAGAGAAACATTCGTCTTGAGAGGTAGAAGAGAAAGTCAGAGAAAAGAAACAGTAATAGGAAGGAAAGCAATGAGAATTCGAGCTCACCATTTTGGACTTGTGAATTGAACACCTAAGTGAATTAGAAAACCTTAAATGAGGTGCTTAAGTTGATCTAATATCATTAAGCTACAATTACTCAGAAAATTCTCTTTCTTTGAGTCTAAGTGAGGTTAGTTTGAGTTAAACTTGGTTGCTTAAGCTAATAAAACAATTAGTGGCCTAAGCTAATTAGCTTCTGGAACAAAATAGAGAAGGATTGAGAAAGTTGGGGAGAAACATTCTTCGTGAGAGGTAGAATAGAAAGTTAGATAAAAGAAAGAGTAATAGGAAGGAAATCAAAGAGAATTCAAATTCATCATTTTGGACTTGGGAATTGAGCACTTAGGCGATTTAGAATACCTTAAAAGTACCCTGCTAAAAAAAAAACCACTAAACGAGTTGATTATGTTTTAAACTAATATCGTTACTCAAAAAATTCTCTTTCTTAGAGGCTAAGCAAGGTTAGTCTGAGTTAAACTTGGCCACTTAAGCCAAGGAAACAATTAATGGCTGAGCTAATTAGTGCCTAAATAGAGAAGGAGGGAGAAAGTTGGTGAGGAACATTCTTCTTGAGAGCTAAAAGAGGAAGTTAGAGAAAAGAAAGAGGAACGGGAAGAAAACGTAGGGGAATTCAAATTCATCCTTTTGTACTTGACAACTGAACACTTAGGTCATTTTGAAAACCTTAAATGAGGTCCTTAAGTTAAACAACTAGCGTTAAGTTACCATTACTCAGAGTTTTTTTTGTTAGAGGCTAAGCAACGTTAGTTTGAGTTAAACTTGCCCACTTAAGCTAACGAAGCAATTAGGGGCCTAAGCTAATTAGTTCTCGAACAAAATAGAGAAGGACGGAGAAAGTTACAGAGAAACATTCTTCTTGAGAGGTAGAAGAGGAAGTCATACAAAAGAAAGAGAAATAGGAAGAAAATTGAAGAGAATTCAAATTAATCCTTTTAGACTTGAGAATTGAACACGTATGTGACTTAGAAAACCTTAAATAAGGTGCTTACGTTAAGCTAATGTCGGTAAGATACAATTACACAGAAAACACTATTTCTTGGTGGAGGCAAGGTTAGTTTGAGTTAAACATGGCCACTCAAGCTATTGAAACCATTGGTGGCCTAAGTTAATTAGTTCGTAGAACAACATAGAGAAGGATGGAGAAGGACAAGGAAGGTTTGAGAGAAACATTCTTCTTGAGAGCTAGAAGAGAAAGTTAGAGAATAGAAAGAAAAGTATGAAGAAAATCAAAAGGAATTAAAATTCATCTTTTTGGATTTGAGAATTGAACACTTAGGTAATTTAGAAAACCTTAAATGAGATGATTAAGCAAAACTAATATCGTTAAACTAATATTACTTAGAAAATTCTATTTCTTAGAGGCTAAGTAAGGTTAATTTGAGTTAAACTAGGCAACTTAAGCTAATGAAAACAATTGGTGGCCTAAGGAAATTAGTTACCAGAACAAAATAGAGTAGGACGGAGAAAGTTAGACAGTAACATTCTTCTTGAGAGCGAGAAGAGAAAGTTAGAGAAAAGAAAGAGAAATAGGAAGAAAATCATAGGGCATTCAAATTCACCATTTTGGACTTGAGAATTGAACACTCAGGTGATTTAGAAAACCTTAAACGAGGTGCTTGCGTTAAACTAATATCGCTATGCAACAATTACTCTGAAAATTCTCTTTCTTAGAGGCTAAGCAAAGCTACTTTCAGTTAAACTTGGCCACTTGAGCAAATAAAACAATTAGTGGCCTAAGCTAATTAGTTCCCAGAACAGAAAAGGTAAAGATGGGGAAGGACGGAGAAAGTTATAGAGAAACATTCTTCTTGAGAGCTGGAAGAGAAAGTTAGAGAATAGAAAGAGAAATAGGAAGAAAATCAAAAGGAATTCAAATTCATCTTTTCGGACTTGAGAATTGAACACTCAGGTGATTTAGAAAACCTTAAATGAGGTGATTAAGCTAAACTAATATCATTAAAGTAATATTACTCAGGAAATTCTATCTCTAAGAGGCTAAGCAAGGTTCATTTGAGTTAAACTAGGCAACTTCAGCTAAGGAAACAATTAGTGGCCTTAGTTAATTAGTTCCCAGAACAATGTAGAGAAGGATAGAGAAGGACGGAGAAAGTTAGATAGAAGCTTTCTTCTTGAAAGCTAGATGAGATAGTTGGAGCAAAGAAAGAGAAATTGTAGTTGTGTAAATTTTCTTGTTTTATTTATTTCTTATTCACCCCTCCCCCCCCCCCCCCCAAAAAAAAAAAAAAAGAAAAAACAAAAGAAAAAGATAAGAGAAAGTTAGAGAAAAGAAAGAAAATTAGGATGAAAATCACAGGGAATCCAAACTCATCCTTTTGGACTTGAGAATTGAACACTTTGCTGATTTAGAAAAACTTAGATGAGGTACTTAAGTTAAAGTAATATCGTTATGCTATAATTACTCAGAAAATTCTCTTTCTTAGAGGCTAAGCAAGGTTAGTTTGAGTTAAACTTGGCCACTTAAGCTAATGAAACAATTAACGGCCTAAGCTATTTTAGTTCCTAGAACAGAATAGAGAAGAAAGGAGAAGGACGGAGAAAGTCGGAGAGGAACATTCCTTCTTGAGATCTGGAAGAGAAAGATTGAAAAAAAGAAAGAGAAATAGGAAGAAAATCAAAAGGAATTCAAGTTCAACATTTTGGATTTGAGAATTGAATGCTTATATTCACCCAAAAAAATTGAACGCTTAGGTGATTTAGATACCTTAAATGAGGTGCTTAAGTTGAACTAATTTCCTTAAACTACAATGACTCATAAAATTCTCTTTCATAGAGGCTAAGCAAGGTTAGTTTGAGTTAAATTTGACCGCTTAAGCAAATGAAACAATTAGCGGTCTAGGCAATTTTATTCCTAGAACAAAATAGAGAATGATGGAGACAGACTGGGAAAGGTAGAGAGAAACATTCTTCATCAGAGGTAGAAGAGAAACTTAGAGGAAAGAAAAAATAACAGGAAACAAAATCAAAGGGAATTAAAATTCATCCCTTTGAACTTAAGAATTGAACACTTAGTTGATTTAGAAAACCTTAAATGAGGTGCTTATGTTTAACTAATATCCTTATGCTACAATTACTCAGAAACTTTTATTTCTTAGAGGCTATACAAGGTCAGTTTGAATTAAACTTGGCCACATAAGCAACTGAAACAATTAGCGGCCTAAACCAATCGGTTCATTGAACAAAACAGTTGATGGAGAAGGACAGAGAAAGGTAGCGAGAAACATTCGTCTTGAGAGGTAGAAGAGAAAGTCAGAGAAAAGAAACCGTAATAGGAAAGAAAGCAATGAGGATTCGAGCTCACCGTTTTGGACTTGTGAATTGAACACCTAAGTGAATTAGAAAACCTTAAATGAGGTGCTTAAGTTGATCTAATATTATTAAGCTACAATTACTCAGAAAATTCTCTTTCTTAGAGTCTAAGCGAGGTTACTTTGAGTTAAACTTGGTTGCTTAAGCTAATAAAACAATTAGTGGCCTAAGCAAATTAGCTTCTGGAACAAAATAGAGAATGATGGAGAAAGTTGGGGAGAAACATTCTTCGTGAGAGGTAGAATAGAAAGTTAGATAAAAGAATGAATAATAGGAAGGAAATCAAAGAGAATTCAAATTCATCATTTTGGACTTGGGAATTGAACACTTAGGCGATTTAGAATACCTTAAAAGTACCCTCCTAAAAAAAAAACCACTGAACGAGTTGATTAAGTTTTAAACTAATATCGTTACTCAAAAAATTCTCTTTCTTAGAGGCTAAGCAAGGTTAGTCTGAGTTACACTTGGCCACTTAAGCTAAGGAAACAATTAGTGGCTAAGCTAATTAGTGCCTAAATAGAGAAGGAGGGAGAAAGTTTGTGAGGAGCATTCTTCTTGAGAGCTAAAAGAGGAAGTTAGAGAAAAGAAAGAGAAACGGGAAGAAAATGAAGGGTAATTCAAATTCATCCTGTTGTACTTGACAACTGAACACTTAGGCCATTTTGAAAACCTTAAATGTGGTGCTTAAGTTAAACAACTAGCGTTAAGCAACAATTACTCAGAATTTTTTTTGTTAGAGGCTAAGCAACGTTAGTTTGAGTTAAACTTGCCCACTTAAGCTAACGAAGCAATTAGGGGCCTAAGCTAATTAGTTCTCGAACAAAATAGAGAAGGACGGAGAAAGTTAAAGAGAAACATTCTTCTTGAGAAGTAGAAGAGGAAGTCATACAAAAGAAAGAGAAATAGAAAGAAAATCAAAGAGAATTCAAATTCTTCCTTTTAGACTTGAGAATTGAACACTTATGTGACTTAGAAAACCTTAAATGAGGTGCTTACGTTAAACTAACATCGGTAAGATACAATTACACAGAAAACTCTATTTCTTAGAGGAGACAAGGTTAGTTTGAGTTAAACTTAGCCACTCAAACTAATGAAACCATTGGTGGCCTAAGCTAATTAGTTCCTAGAACAAAATAGAGAAGGATGGAGAAGGACAGGGAAGGTTTGAGAGAAACATTCTTCTTGAGAGCTAGAAGAGAAAGTTAGAGAATACAAAGAGAAGTATGAAGAAAAACAAAAGGAATTAAAATTCATCTTTTTGGATTTGAGAATTGAACACTTAGGTAATTTAGAAAACCTTAAATGAGATGATTAAGCAAAACTAATATCGTTAAACTAATATTACTTAGAAAATTCTATTTCTTAGAGGCTAAGTAAGGTTAATTTGAGTTAAACTAGGCAACTTAAGCTAATGAAAACAATTGGTGGCCTAAGGAAATTAGTTACCAGAACAAAATAGAGTAGGACGGAGAAAGTTAGACAGTAACATTCTTCTTGAGAGCGAGAAGAGAAAGTTAGAGAAAAGAAAGAGAAATAGGAAGAAAATCATAGGGCATTCAAATTCACCATTTTGGACTTGAGAATTGAACACTCAGGTGATTTAGAAAACCATAAACGAGGTGCTTGCGTTAAACTAATATCGCTATGCAACAATTACTCTGAAAATTCTCTTTCTTAGAGGCTAAGCAAAGCTACTTTCAGTTAAACTTGGCCACTTGAGCAAATGAAACAATTAGTGGCCTAAGCTAATTAGTTCCCAGAACAAAAAAGATAAAGATGGAGAAGGACGGAGAAAGTTATAGAGAAACATTCTTCTTGAGAGCTGGAAGAGAAAGTTAGAGAATAGAAAGAGAAATAGGAAGAAAATCAAAAGGAATTCAAATTCATCTTTTCGGACTTGAGAATTGAACACTCAGGTGATTTAGAAAACCTTAAATGAGGTGATTAAGCTAAACTAATATCATTAAAGTAATATTACTCAGGAAATTCTATCTCTAAGAGGCTAAGCAAGGTTCATTTGAGTTAAACGAGGCAACTTTAACTAATGAAACAATTAGTGGCCTAAGTTAATTAGTTCCCAGAACAATGTAGAGAAGGATAGAGAAGGACAGAGAAACTTAGATAGAAGCTTTCTTGTTGAAAGCTAGATGAGAAAGTTAGAGAAAAGGAAGAAAATTAGGATGAAAATCACAGGAAATTCAAATTCATCCTTTTGGACTTTAGAATTGAACACTTTGCTGATTTAGAAAAACTTAGATGAGGTACTTAAGTTAAACTAATATCGTTATGCTATAATTATTCAGAAAATTCTATTTCTTAGAGGCTAAGCACGATTAGTTTGAGTTAAACTTGGCCACTTAAGCTAATAAAACAATTAACAGCCTAAGCTATTTAGTTCCTGGAACAGAATAGAGAAGAAAGGAGAAGGACAGAGAAAGTCAGAGAGGAACATTCCTTCTTGAGATCTAGAAGTGAAAGATTGAAAAAAAAGAAAGAGAAATAGGAAGAAAGTCAAAACGAATTCAAGTTCAACATTTTGGATTTGAGAATTGAATGCTTATATTCACCAAAAAAAAATTGAATGCTTCGGTGATTTAGATACCTTAAATGAGGTGCTTAAGTTGAACTAATTTCCTTAAGCTACAATGACTCATAAAATTCTCTTTCTTAGAGGCTAAGCAAGGTTAGTTTGAGTTAAACTTGGCCGCTTAAGCAAATGAAACAATTAGCGGTCTAGGCAATTTTGCTCCTAGAACAATATAGGGAATGATGGAGAAGGACAGAGAAAGGTAGAGAGAAACATTCTTCATCAGTGGTAGAAGAGAAAGTTGAAGGAAAGAAAAAATAACAGCAAAGAAAATCAAAGGGAATTCAAATTCATCCCTTTGGACTTAAGAATTGAACACTTAGTTGATTTAGAAAAGCTTAAATGAGGTGCTTAAGTTTAACTAATATCCTTATGCTGCAATTACTCAGAAACTTCTATTTCTTAGAGGCTATGCAAGGTCAGTTTGAATTAAACTTGGCCACATCAACAACTGAAACAATTGGCGGCGTAAACCAATTGGTTCATTGAACAAAACAATTGATGGAGAAGGACAGAGAAAGGTAGAGAGAAACATTCGTCTTGAGAGGTAGAAGAGAAAATCAGAGAAAAGAAACAGCAATAGGAAAGAAAGAAATGAATATTCACCCAAAAAATAATTTTATTCACCCAAAAAAGAGAAAGCAATGAGAATTCAAGCTCATCATTTTGGACTTGTGAATTGAACACTTAAGTGAATTAGAAAACCGTAAATGAGGTGCTTAAGTTAATCTAATATCATTAAGCTGCAATGACTCAGAAAATTCTCTTTCTTAGAGTCTAAGCAAGGTTAGTTTGAGTTAAACTTGGTTGCTTAAGCTAATAAAACAATTAGTGGCCTAAGCTAATTAGCTTCTGGAACAAAATAGAGAAGGATGGGGAAAGTTGGAGAGAAACATTCTTCGTGAGAGGTAGAATAGAAAGTTAGATAAAAGAAAGAATAATAGGAAGGAAATCAAAGAGAATTCAAATTCATCATTTTGGACTTGGGAATTGAACACATAGGCGATTTAGAATACCTTAAAAGTACCCTCCTAAAAAAAAACCACTAAACGAGTTGATTAAGTTTTAAACTAATATCGTTACTCAAAAAATTCTCTTTCTTAGAGGCTAAGCAAGGTTAGTCTGAGTTAAACTTGGCCACTTAAGCTGAGTTAAACTTGGTCATTTTCAAGGGCTTTAATGCCAATATGTTTACAAGGGCTTCATGCCATTTTCAAGGGCCTTAGTGCCATATGTTACAAGGGCTTTATGCCACAAGTTACAAGGGCCTCGTGCCACACCTTTCAAGGGCCTCGTGCCACCATGTTTCAAAGGCTTTATAGCCATTATGTTTATGTTGCAGGATTGGGCCTAAGGTTGTTATGTACTTTGCACCTTTTTATTCATTGACATGAATTATGTTTCAAGTTACGCATTGGTTTATTTATGTATAGCCCGGCTCACCCTCTGTTATGTCTGTTTCTGTAGGTCACCAATCAGGCGGTCAGTCCTAGCCAAGACGCCGCTTCCTTTTGTCAACCTTCATATGTTCAGGCACTGTTTAAGTCATTTAATTTCTTAAGTTGTCAAGATGTTGGTTTGCTTATGAGTGTCCATCTAAGGTTGTTGTATATACCTTTCATGTTTGTTTTTGTATACGCCCGACTTTAGGGCTGGAACTGTAAATGTGTATGTACATACTCTGGGATATAGTTTGGAACTTTATTTATCCGGTATAATGCATGTGATGAATGAGATCCTGGCATGTAGGAGTAGCTCAATGGAGTTTAATTGTTCATTATTATTTATCTATTTATTTTTGTGCTTCCGATAAGGCCCCGTATGTTATATTGCCCCGTATGTTATATTACCAGGTTACATGTCCGTCTCTAAAGAGGTCATGCCCAAACTTTTAGGGCGGGTTTGAGGCGTGACAAGTGGTATCAGAGCACGAGTTGCTATCTCACACACAACTCCATTGAGCTTTAGGATGTCTAGAAAAGACTTAGGCATCATGCATGACATCTTTCGTGCATATGAAAGGAATTGATAGCAACGATAAGGGTATATGTAATGACGCTAACCGCAATGGTTATTATTCATGTCTGTTATACATTTCTTGTATATATTGTGATTGATTGCTATGCAGAACATGGTAAGATCTGCAGATGGGATTTAATCAATAAAGTTGCGCAGCGGAAGCATGGTGAGGGTTTGAACTGGTCGGTAAGACGACTTATATGTAAAGATTAAAATGCATGTTGTTGGTTGTTAAGTCATCTTTTTAGCATCTCTCCAAGTGAATGGGTGAATTGATTAAACTCTAAGCATGGGATATTTCTAAGAACAAAGGAAATGCTATGTGTGATACTCTAACTTTAAGCTAGAGTTATGTTTTCCTCACCATGATCAAGTTTAGATCTGTGATTTTGAGAAAGTACTGCATTTGAGTAGTTTGATAAAATATGGTCGCGTACTAATTGAAAGTGTATTGAGTATGATTGACTATAAGAAGAAGTTAGGCATATAATGACCTCTCTTAGCGAGTGTAATTGGTTTATGGAAACCTATAAGCTAAACTTTGAACTTTGAAATTTGAAATCTCACTCTACCATTTATAATCTGTTTTGTTATGTGTAAATTGTAATCTGTAATCAATATTTCTCTACGTGATATGTATAAAAGGAAACAAAAGGCTAAGGTTTATGAAATTGTAGTGTTTTGACTTGGCTAATGGGAAGTACAAACATGTTGAGTTCTGGAAACATGAAATGATGAGAGACATTAGAATTATGGTAGCTGACAATTCATGAAATTATTATGATTAAAATATTTAATGATTGATAACGAACATGGAATTCGTAATCAAGAGTTAGAATGTTGAAATTGCTACCTGGAATGTTAATAAATACAAGTATCATGATTTGTGATCACATAATGTTCGGTAGAGTTTTATAGAAGTTTAATGATATAGGGAAATTGTGTTTCTTTTGTGGACTGCCATTTGACTGAAGGACATAATTTTGCTCTGATGTGTTTTTATTCTGAACCTAACGTATTGTTATCATAAACCCACCATTATTGATTAAGGATGAAATATTTATATGAGACTTAATTTAGGGCTGTTCCTTTATTGTAATTTGCAAATGAGTGGTCATTAGAATGAAACTTATGTGATCCGTGTTAGTTCGAGATGTCATACCAACAATTACATTCGATACTTCTAGCAAGTATAACCTTGTATAAGTTGACCATGGACTGGACCTAAGGAATTAACGTCTTTGGTTGTTATTTTTGAACTGATAGTTGCTTATCATTTATTTAGATGAATTACTTAAACGCGACGTATGGAATTTTTTTTTAATTATGATATAGTTATGTCTTCCTTGTCGTGGTACTGTTTGGACCTATGATTTGGAAAGTTATTGTGATACGTACTTTGATAAGTTGTGTTTTGTATAACAGTTGAATCATGTTACGTATAACCGGCTGCAAGAGAAAGTTATGTCTACAGTGACCTATATAAGAAGTGAATTATTCTATTTTGTTAACCGCACGACAATGACATGATATGACAAGCAATGCTTTATTTTCTGATATATTATGTTACGAATTAAGGAATGATGATTACGTTCGATATGATAAGTTTTCTGGATAATTTTCCCAAGATGACTAGATATGCTACGGAACTCCGAATGTTCAAGGTATGACAAGTTTTCTGAAAGAGATATCTTGCTATGCATGAACGAGTTCTTCATTTGATAATTGATTGTGGCATGCTTGATGAAGGTTTTATGTTGAGCTTCAAGCTATTCTGTCTTATCTGTTATAAGTTGAATCGGAGATTGTTCTGTCAAAGTTTAAATAAGTTTAATGCTATTGGGAATTATTCCATCATCCGATATCTTTGCAAGGTCTGATAAGTTTCTAAGTAATATCTCTGAACAACGTATTGTATATAATTATGGAGGGTTTAAAGAACTTTATGTATTACGTATGTTTGGAAAATGTTTTTGTCCATGATAGGAATGTTTTACTAAATATGGAACAAGAATATAATACCTTTATGGTAAATGTATTGTGTGCTTAATGTCACGATGTTGATTTTGAGATCTTCTAAACTAGTATGGATTTTAAATGCTTATTACCTTACAACAATTTGGGAAGTATGATCATTAAGGCTTGATCTGTATTTGATTTTATGAACATGTAATTCCTTGATATGAGATTTAAGTTGGTATTTGGAGTCTGTTAGAGATTTGATTTGAACTGATAAGTCTAATTCAGATAATGAGCAAAGAGCCATGAAGTCGTTGATTTAGAACTTGATTGCTATTCTGGGTCTAATTGTTATAAGAACCATATACCTTTGAGGAATTATGATAATGGGAGTTCCTAGTGAACTTGCCAAGTTTGAATTATGTTTGATAATTTATGAAATGATTGAGAAATGTTATATGTCCAGAATGAACTGGACTGGTGATAAGGTGAATCAAGTTTGGAGGACCAAACTTCTTAAGGTGGGGAGAATGTAATGACCCCAAAATGCGTATAGAAAGTCATCCTTATTTAATTAGGGGTTAATGTGTTTTAATTCAACTATATCTATCGGAATTAAAGACTTATCTGCTGAGTTATGGCGACCTTTATTGTATCGGCTTGGAATTTTTTTGCCCTCCGCTCGAGCATGGGCTCATTTTTGACATTCTTAATTGTGTATTTGGAATGTTCTTACCTTATTTTGGGGTATTGTTTGAGGTGGTGGTATGATGGTAAAGTAAGATTGGACCAACGAATTTAATTCGAATAATTAACCTACGATCAGCCGTCATTCATTTGTCCTTTTTTTTTTTCCACACTTTGAATTTGAAAAGGTTAGAACCATTGGAAATCTTATTTCCGGGGCTTCGATTTGGACACAAGAACGACCTAGAACGGAGTCCCGATGAAAGAGTTATACCCGTTTGAAGTTTTCACATCTGTGCTGGAAGCAGAGCCGCACGTGCGGGGAATAGCGCCACACGTGCGGTCTGTGCGGGACAGCAGCTCTAAAAACGGGATTTTTGGACCATTTCTTGCAATTTCTTTTCCTCTCTTCTTCTCCCCTCTTCCATGCCCGAAACCCTAGCTTCCAAAACCTTGATTTCCTCCACTTTTATCAACAAATCCTCCATGGATCTTGTATCAAGGATGGAGAACAAGAAAGGGTCAACATTTCCAACCGATTGAATTTCAAAATTGAGGTGGAATCTCATCCAAGCTCGCTCCTTTGTTTGTTCTTCGAGGTAGGGGTTCTAGATCTCCTCAATACTTACATCTATGGATAGATTTATGGTAACTTCATTATATTAATGCAAAAATCTTCATTTTTATCATCTAGGGCATATTATGAGATTTGGGGATTTAGAGTTTGAGATGTTGGAAGTTAAATTGGTGGGTTAAAATGATGAATTGTGAATCCTAGATGTAGAATCATTGGGAAAATTGGAATTAAAAGTGGCGATTTAATAAGTGTGAATTTTTGTTAAAAATCCTCATTTTTCTTGAAACCCTAGGTTGATTAATGATGATACCCAATGTTTTGGCCCAAATTGAAAGTAGAATAATGAAATTGAGGTGTTGAATTAGATGTGTTCAAGTTTAATTGGAATTTGGAAATATTTGGAAATTATGTTTAAAATTTGCGAATGAACTTTGTTATAAATATTGGAATTCATGCTATCATGGAAAGGAAAAATTAGGGGAATAATTTAGTAAGGATATGGATGACATGAACTCGGTTTTGGAATGTTAAAATGAGATTCAAGGGTTTATTTTGTATTATGTTGAATTGCAAATGGTGTTAATGAACTAAATGATGTTGTACTATAATGAATTATGTTTGAATTACGTGACTTGTGTAGGATTAGCTACAAGGACGGACCACGCACCTGAACACTGTGAGTAGTAGTACGCTTTACCACCGCTAATGCTTGCCATTAGTATTTTGTTAATTCCGTTACTTATGTATGTAAATGATTCAAGGAAGATAAATGTTATATGTATATAAATGATTCAAGGAAGATAAATGTTATATGTATGTAAATGATTCAAGGAAGATAAATGTTATATGTATATAAATTATTCAAGGAATATAAATGTTATGTGTTTGTGTAAATGATTCAAGGAAAGTACATAAGTAAGAGAAAGAATGAAACAACCCTCCTATGATTCTGGAATTCTGTAAGACTCTGAAATAAGTTTGCTATGATAATGTTTGGGCTAAATGCCAACAAGTTTAATGCCAATGTATGTAAGAGCTAAAGGCCAACAAGTCTAAATAATCAAGAAATGCTCTAGTTATGATATGTTACGTTTGAATTAATGAATTCATGATATCCTTAGCACATGGCCCTTACCCGGGGGTAATAATACCGTGGTTTAAATAATTAAGTTACAATTGTATGTACGTTACAAGTTCAAGTATATTACAAGTATAAGCATGTTACAAGTTCACGTATGTTATAAATTTAAGTATGTTACAAGTTTGAGTACGATACAAGCTTAAGTTTGTTACAAGCTATGTTACAAGTTTACGTATGTACAAGTTCAAGTGTGTTTCAGGTATGTTTCAAGTATGTTACGAGTTCACGTATGTTTCAAGTATGTTTCAAGTATATGTTACAAGGGCTTTAATGCCAATATGTTTACGAGGGCTTCATGCCATTTTCAAGGGCTTTATGCCACTTTCAAGGGCTTTATGCCATTTTCAAGGGCTTTAATGCCAATATGTTTACAAGGGCTTCATGCCATTTTCAAGGGCTTTATGCCACTTTCAAGGGCTTTATGCCATTTTCAAGGGCTTTAATGCCAATATGTTTACAAGGGCTTCATGCCATTTTCAAGGGCCTTAGTGCCATATGTTACAAGGGCTTTATGCCACAAGTTACAAGGGCCTCGTGCCACACCTTTCAAGGGCCTCGTGCCACCATGTTTCAAAGGCTTTAGAGCCATTATGTTTATGTTGCAGGATTGGGCCTAAGGCCGTTATGTACTTTGCACAGATTCAGACTAACTATGTGAACTCTGCACCTTTTTATTCATTGATATGAATTATGTTTCAAGTTAAGCATTGGTTTATTTATGTATTACTATTCACTGAGCCCGGCTCACCCTCTGTTATGTCTGTTTCTGTAGGTCACCAATCAGGCGGTCAGTCCTAGCCAAGACGCCGCTTCCTTTTGTCAACCTTCATATGTTCAGGCACTGTTTAAGTCATTTAATTTCTTAAGTTGTCAAGATGTTGGTTTGCTTATGAGTGTCCATCTAAGGTTGTTGTATATACCTTTCATGTTTGTTTTTGTATACGCCCGACTTTAGGGCTGAAACTGTAAATGTGTATGTACATACTCTGGGATATAGTTTGGAACTTTATTTATCCGGTATGATGCATGTGATGAATGAAATCCTGGTATGTAGGAGTAGCTCAATGGAGTTTAATTGTTCATTATTATTTATCTATTTATTTTTGTGCTTCCGATAAGGCCCCGTATGTTATATTACCAAGTTACATGTCCGTCTCTAAAGAGGTCATGCCCAAACTTTTAGGTGCAGGTTTGGGGCGTGACATCCCGGACAAACAAACCCACGCGGTAAATCGTCAGTGGCAAAACAAGACAAAGCAAGGGAGATATCTCAAACAAGGGTGCTACAAAAGTTTAGAGTCCTCTAGCACAAAGGACCTATGTTAAAAAGGCTCGTAGCCCCCTAACACGAGAGTACTGCGAAAGTTTAGATTCCTCCAGCAGAAGGGACTTTCAAAACAAGATGTGCCGTTGCATTATAGTCCCCTGGCACTAAGGACTTTCAAAACAAGATGTGCAGTTGCATTATAGTCCCCTGGCACTAAGGACTTTCCGAGAAGGTCATCAAAACAAGATAATGCTTGATATACAAAATAGGGACAATCATTCATGCTTAACAAATACTTTTCAAAACAAAGCAAAGCAAATCTCATCAAAACATTGATAACATAGCTTTATTAGAAATACCACTCACATAGTTCTTCAAACATCGGGGTCAAGGAAAAAGTCCGAGTCCTACAAACACATGACAAAGTCTATTGAACGTACTTTCAAACAAGATTCACATGCAAACGGATGATCTCGGCATTCATCAAAACTAAGTTAAATAAAAACAAAACACTGTTTCTCATCTCGAGAGAACGTGCTGGGCACCAACCAGGTCTTGGCCGAGGTCCCACACCATCTCGCCGAGGTGCGGTCTCGACGGCCACATACAAAAGTGAAGTCGGGAAAATCTGGGTTTTCCCTTGGAGGAACATGAAGAACATGAAGATGGAGAAGATGAAGAACATGCATGCTAAAATCATGACTTGTTATTACAAGGTCTGAGACTTCATGCTATGAGTTTGAAAACATGGACCTGGGCACCCATATTCAAAGATCTTGTGAGAACAAACACAAAAACATGGTTCTAGATGCGAACTTTCGGATCAAAACTAGGCTTTTCTTCAAGAACACAAGAACACTATTTTCTCTTACTAAAACCGACTTTAAATCAATGCATGGCATGCAAAACAAATTCGATCGTGCAATGCAGCTAAATGATCAATAAGAACAACAAGAGTAGATTAAGATTCTAACCTCAAAACTAGGATCTAACGGTTCAAACTCCAACGATCAAGCTTGGAAGTCTACTCTCACTCAAAACTTCTCCTTCTCCTTCCTAGAGCCTCTCTCTCTTAAAAGACAAGATTTGATACAAAATGATATGTTTTCCTCGACAGTCACTGACTTAACCCTCTGCTGGGACACGTGGCATCGGCTGATTGGCTCTACTAAAAAAGGTGACTGACTGACAAGAAAAGACCATGACAAAGTGTATTCAACAAGCTAGTCGGCAAGGGCACTCTGGCAAGTGATGATCTCGGCTAAGGGTAAAGCTTTGGCAAGTAGGGTGACAATGACATCGGCTTGGAAGGACAACATTTGACTAAGCTGTGCCATACCTTGGCCTAGATGTGCCACACCTCGGTGTACCATTCCAGGAACAAAAATCACTGAGTGCAAGGATCAAGGATCTAGAACGCCTAGATAATAACATCTCGGCCTAGATGATGCACATCTCGGCCTAGGTGACACGCACCTCGGCCTAGATAGTGACATCCTGGCCAATATGCCAGGGTGAAGATGGAGGTCAACTGAAGTGGTTCCAAGATAGTTCTAAGTGTAGAAAGGTTCCAGGGTGTCTAGGCTTAAGATGACCTCGGCAACAAACCAGGCAAGAATAAAGCATGCAGCAACACTCAAGCAAAACAAGACAGGGTCTGCAAATGCACATAACAAAACGAGATCGTACATAAATGTATGCAAGTATGACTAAGTTGAAGTGAGGGTTGTTACATCCTACCCCCCTTAAAGAAGTTTGGTCCCCAAACTTGAGTTACCTTGTTCCAAAAACAATTCTGGATGTCGGACTTTCATTTCCTCTTCCATTTCCCATGTAGCATCATCACCGTAATGCTCCTTCCATTCAACTTTCACCATTGGTATCGACTTACTTTTCAACTATTTCACCAGCCTATCGATAATCCGTATCGGCTTCTCTTCGTAGCCTAAATCTTCATTAACTACAATCTTGAAATAGTCGATCACATGCAGTGGATCTCGAATATACTTCCTCAACATCGAAATATGAAACACATTATGGACTTGGCTCAATTCTGGTGGCAAGGCAAGCCTGTAGGCAGCGAGGTTAACCTTCTCAAGAACTTCAAAAGGCCCGATGTAACGGGGTGCTAACTTACCCTTCTTTCCAAATCTTGTAACTCCTTTCATCGGCGAAACCTTTAGGAACACATGGTCCCCGACTTCAAATTCCAACTCTCTTCTTCTCTGGTCGGCATAACTCTTCTATCGACTCTGTGCGATTTTGATTCTTTGTTGAACGAGCTTAATCTTCTCGGTTGTTACTTGAATTAACTCGGGACCAAGCAGTGCTTTGTCTCCTACCTCGGTCCAACATATCGGCGACCTACACTTCTTTCTATACAACGCTTCATACGGCGCCATGCCAATGCTAGCTTGGTAACTGTTGTTGTAAGTAAATTCCACCAATGGAAAATGTACTCCCCAACTTCCTTGGAGGTCCAATACACATAGCCTAAGCATATCTTCAAGTGTCTGAATCGTCCTCTCTGTTTGCCCATCAGTCTGGGGATGAAAAGCTGTGCTAAACCTCAACTCGGCCCCGAAAGCTCTTTGTAGGCTCTGCCAAAATCTGGAAACCAACTTCGGATCTCGGTCCGACACAATTGACATCGGCACTCCATGAAGTCTAACAATCTCATTCACATATAACAAAGCAAGTTTATCGGCGTTGAAGGTGGTCTTAACAGGCAAGAAGTGTGCTGACTTAGTCTATCCACGATAACCCAAATTGAATCCATACCCTTTTGTGTCTTCGGCAAACCAACCACAAAGTCCATGGAGATGTGCTCCCATTTCCACGCAGGAATCGGTAAAGGTTGAAGAAGTCCTGCTGGCCTTTGGTGTTCTGCTTTCACTTGTTGACAAGACAAACACTGGGACACGAACTCGGCTATTTCTCCTTTCATATTCGGCCACCAAAACGTCTGCTTCACATCCTAATACATCTTGGTGTTCCCTGGGTGAACAGCAAACTTGGAACCATGAGCTTCCTGCAAAATTTTTCTTTTCAGCTCTGGGATGTCGGCCACACACAATCTTCTTTCAAACTTGAGCACTTGATTTTTTATGGTGTACCCTGATCTCGGCTTTGTGATAATCTCATCGGCTACCCTCTTGAAGAATTCATCCTTCATCTGTCTTGTCTTTACTTCCTCAACAATAGTCGGCATCACTGAGATCGTGGTCAGACATGCCAAATTTCCAACCATCTTTCTGCTCAAAGCGTCGGCTACGGTGTTAGCTTTACCTGGGTGATATTGAATTTGCATGTCGTAGTCTTTCAACAACTCAAGCCATCTTCTCTGTCTCATATTCAATTCTTTCTGAGTGAACAAGTACTTTAAACTTTTATGATCTGTAAAAACCTGACAAGAAGCTCCATACAAGTAGTGACGCCAAATCTTTAAAGCAAATACCACGGCTGCTAGTTCTAAATCATGGGTAGGATAATTCTTTTCATGTGGCTTCAACTGACGAGATGCATATGCTATGACCTTACCTTTTTGCATTAATACACAACCCAAACCCTTATGCGAAGCATCACTATAAACATGAAACTCTTCATTACCTGACGGTAGTACAAGAACTGGTGCTGCGACTAACCTCGTCTTCAACTCCTGGAAGGCTACTTCCCTATCCTCAGTTCATTCGTAAGCCGCTCTCTTCTTAGTCAGTTGTGTTAACGGAATTGCAATCTTTGAGAAATCCTTCACAAACTTCCTGTAATAACCCGCCAATCCCAGAAAACTACGAACCTCGGACACATTAGTCAGCCTCGGCCAATTCACAACGGCTTCAATTTTACTAGGATCGACCGAGATACCATCTTCATCAATTACATGACCCAAAAATGAAATAGTGGAAAGCCAAAACTCACACTTGTTAAACTTAGCATACAATTTACAATCCCTCAACGTCCGTAAGGTAAGTTGCAAATGATCCTCGTGTTCAGCTTTACTCTTAGAGTAGATCAAGATATCATCGATGAAGACAACCACAAACTCATCTAGATATGGCTTAAAGACTCTGTTCATCAAATCCATAAATGCCGCAGGGGCATTGGTCACTCCAAAAGGCATTACTAAAAACTCGTAGTGGCCATACCTCGTCCGAAAAGCGGTCTTCTCAACATCCTCGGCTTTAACCTTAAGCTGATGATAACCCGACCTAAGGTCAATTTTGGAAAAGACTCGTGCTCCTTGCAACTGATCAAATAAATCATCTATCCTCGGTAACGGGTACTTATTCTTGATGGTTACCTTATTCAGTTTCCGGTAATCAATACAAAGACGAAGTGTACCATCCTTCTTCTTAACAAACAAGACAGGTGCTCCCCAAGGTGAAGTGCTCGGCCTAATAAAACCCTTATCTAGCAACTCTGGTAGTTGAAGTTTCAATTCCTTAAGTTCGGCGGGGGCCATCCTATAGGGTGTTTTAGATATTCACCCAAAAAAAAATAGGGTGTTTTAGAGATGGGCTGGGTTCCCGACATGATGTCAACAGTATACTCTACCTCTCTATCAACTAAGTGACCCGGCAAATCATTTGGAAAGACGTCGGGGAACTCATTAACAACGGGGACGTCAGCTAACTCAACACTTCCATTCAAATTACTTAGTACACTACACAAATAACCTTGACACCCTTTTTGGATCAACCTATAAGCTTTCATGGATGAAATTAAGTAAGGTGGGGATACTACTCCTTTACCCTGAAACGTGACCTCGGCTAGGTTTGGGGGTTTTAACGTGACACTTTTAGAAACACAATTTATGGATGCGTGATTTGCCACTAACCAATCCATCCCCAATATAACATCAAAATGAGTTATGTCTAATGGCATTAAATCAACTAACAATTCAACATTCCCAATCACAATAACACATGCTCGATAGATGGATGCAACATTCATAGATCTCCCAGATGGAGTAGATACAGATAACACAAAATCAAGGGGTTCTAGTTTCCTATTAATCTTCTCGGCAAACTTAGCAGAAATGAATGAATGCGTAGAACCCGAATCAATCAGTATATATGCATTTTGAGAGCAAATTGGAAGTATACCTGACACCACTGTCTCAGCATTCTGAGTGTCTCCTGGTAATAGTGCAAAAACTCTGCCTTGCCTCATCTGTCCTTTCCTAACGTTACCTTTCTGTACGGAACCCGAGGTATTCTCATCCTTCTTACTATCGTCGGCCTTTGTTTTAGGACAGTCCCTCACATAATGGCCTATTTCACCACACTCATAACAAGCTCCAGACGCCCGACGACAGACCCCGAAATGTGGCTTCCCACAACTAGAACATGTCGACTTAGTACCACTTTCTTGCCTTGGGTTGCTCGAACTGCCAACATTCACTTTCTTCTTGGTACCAAATTGTGCTCGGTGATTGTCATAATTCTGTCTCTTCCTCTGGCTTTCTCCTAAGTTCTGGTATCTGTTCAAGTTAGCTTCGGCCAGAATGGCTTTGACCAATACTCCGGCGTAAGTCGGCATATTGAGCATGTTAACCCGGTCTTGTATCGGTCCACAAAGCCCACTTTCGAACTTCCTAGCCTTCATATATTCATCATTGACCATGTGGGGTGCATACCTCGCCAACTCGGTAAAGGCACGGTCATATTCAGCTACTGTTCTATTGCCTTGTGTCAAAGTCTGGAATTCGGTAGTCTTGCGATCTCGAACACTTAGGGGAAAGTGCTTGGTGTAAAACAACTCCAAAAATCGGGTCCAGGTCAAGTCTGGATTGCCTTCTCGAACCATCATCCACCATCTGCGAGCGTCGTCATCTAGTGTAAAGGCTGCTAATGTCACCTTCTAGGTGTCGGTGCTGGGAAAGATCTCGAACAGCTTCTCTATTTCCAAAACCTACGCTTCGGCTTTCATCGGCTCTATACCCCCTTGGAATCTCAATGGTTTCATTTTCTTGAACTCTCTGATCAAAGCTATCGTGTCGTTCCCATATAAAGCTGGCTGTGGGGGCACTTGTGGTACTGGAGGAGGTGGAGGTGGAGGTGGAGCTGTATTTTGGCCGTTTGTCTGCTCGGCCTGAGTCGATGTAGCACTAGCGTACTGCTGTCTTGTCTGCCTTAACTCACAGGCCAAACCTTCAACTAACCTTTCCAGTCTGTCTAATCTGTCCTCGGACTGATCTCGGCCAACTGGAGGTCTACCTCTCCTCATGATGCTATGAGTATGCAAAATGTGACTTTAAAACAAAATGAACAAATAAACACGTAGGCAAGTAACAATTAAGCATGCCGAGACGATACACACCTTGTTCACATAGCAAGCAATATGATGCAATCCTAACATCCTTCTAAGGGGAAATCCTATGCTCTTTAGGACTCAAAGTGTGTGAATAACGTATACTAAGGAACTTGTGCTCTGATACCATTCTGTCACGACCCCAACTCGCCCCTAGTAGGATGGTGCCGTGATGGCCAGTAATCCGAGATTACCGAAGGCCAATTTTCAAAATCCACACACAATAGAGTATAAATATATGGGGCTCACAAGTACGGAAGCAATATATACAAATCAGATTAGTCCATAAGAGCTGTGCGTAAGTCAAATGAAATGGCAAACATCTACACATGGGTTACAACTTAGTACAAATGAAGTAAAGTACTTATTACATCTTGATCAAGAGGCTTCTCAAGCCGACATGTGCAAAATACTAGTATTACAAGTCGAGAAGCATAGTTTTCAAGACTGCCGACGTAAATACAAGTCAAGCCGACATAACAAAAATCCAAAACAAGCTCGCGAATCACATCTAGGCGTCACCGCCTTCTTGCTCATCACCTACATATATATAGAGAGGGTGAGCTTGGATACTCAGTGAATGATATAAATAATAAAGGGTTTGCATGAATAATGGCCAAAGTCTTTTCAAAACGATACATATCAAAACTTTATATAACAAGGGATGGACCTCGTCCATCTAGCAAATCATTAAAGCTCCAAGGGATGCTTACTAGCATCAACATTTTACAAATGATGACATCCCGGACAAACAAACCCACGCGGTAAACCGTCGGTGGCAAAACAAGACAAAGCAAGGGAGATATCTCAAACAAGGGTGCTACAAAAGTTTAGAGTCCTCTAGCATAAAGGACCTATGTTACAAAGGCCTGTAGCCCCCTAACACGAGAGTACTGTGAAAGTTTAGAGTCCTCCAGCACAAGGGACTTCAAAACAAGATGTGCAGTTGCATTATAGTCCCCTGGCACTAAGGACTTTCCGAGAAGGTCATCAAAACAAGATAATGCTTGATATACAAAATAGGGACAATCATTCATGCTTAACAAATACTTTTCAAAACAAAGCAAAGCAAAGCTCATCAAAACATTGATAACATAGCTTTATTAGAAATACCACTCACTTAGTTCTTCAAACGTCGGGGTCAAGGCAAAAATCCGAGTACTACAAACACATGACAAAGTCTATTGAACGTACTTTCAAACAAGATTCACATGCAAACGGATGATCTCGGCATTCATCAAAACTAAGTTAAATCAAAAGAAAACACTGTTTCTCATCTCGGGAGAACGTGCTGGGCACCAACCAGGTCTTGGCCGAGGTCCCACACCATCTCGCTGAGGTGCGGTCTCGACGGCCACATACAAAAGCGAAGTCGGGAAAATCTAGGTTTTCCCTTGGAGGAACATGAAGAACATGAAGATGGATAAGATGAAGAACATACATGCTAAAATCATGACTTGTTATTACAAGGTCTGAGACTTCATGCTATGAGTTTGAAAACATGGACCTGGGCACCCATATTCAAAGATCTTGTGAGAACAAACACAAAAACATGGTTCTAGATGCGAACTTTCGGATCAAAACTAGGCTTTTCTTCAAGAACACAAGAACACTATTTTCTCTTACTAAAACCGACTTTAAATCAATGCATGGCATGCAAAACAGATTCGATCGTGCAATGCAGCTAAATGATCAATAAGAACAACAAGGGTAGATTAAGATTCTAACCTCAAAACTAAGATCTAACGGGTCAAACTCCAACGATCAAGCTTGGAAGCCTACTCTCTCACTCAAAACTCCTCATTATCCTTCCTAGAGCCTCTCTCTCTTAAAAGACAAGATTTGATACAAAATGATATGTTTTCCTCGACAGTCACTGACTTAACCCTCTGCTGGGACACGTGGCATCGGCTGATTAGCTCTACTAAAAAAGGTGGCTGAATGACAAGACAAGACCATGACAAAGTGTATTCAACAACCTAGAGGGCAAGAGCACTCCGGCAAGTGATGATCTCGGCTAAGGGTAAAGCTTCGGCAAGTAGGGTGACAACGACATCGGCTTGGAAGGACAACACTTGACTAAGCTGTGCCACACCTTGGCCTAGATGTGCCACACCTCGATGTGGGTCATACCATTCCAGGAACAAAAATCACTGAGTGCAAGGATCTAGAACGCCTAGATAATAACATCTCGGCCTAGATGATGCACATCTCGGCCTAGGTGACGCGCACCTTGGCCAAGGTAGTGACATCCCGGCCAATATGCCAGGGTGAAGATGGAGGACCACCGAAGTGGTTCCAAGATAGTTCTAAGTGTAGAAAGGTTCCAAGGTGTCTAGGCTTAAGATGACCTCGGCAACACACCAGGCAAGAACAAAGCATGCAGCAACACTCAAGCAAAACAAGACAGGGTTTGCAAATGCACATAACAAAACAAGATCGTACATAAATGTATGCAAGTATGACTAAGTTGAAGTGAGGGTTGTTACATAGATGGTCTGTTTTTCTGGTTGGACTATTCGGGCTCTTGACTTAGGACTTGGTAGGTTGATGATGGTTTCGGTCTTCTAGCTTTGCTTGGTTGTTTCTTGTTTCTTTTTGGCGTTGTTGGTAGTTTGTGGTAGGGCCTGGGCTATGCCCCTTGTATTCATGTAAATTTTCCTTGTTTTATTTTATTTCTTATTCACCAAAAAAAAAAAGAGGAAGGAAATCAAAGAGAATTCAAATTCATCATTTTGGACTTGGAAATTGAACACTTAGGCGATTTAGAATACCTTAAAAGTACCCTCCTAAAAAAAAAACCACTAAACGAGTTGATTAAGTTTTAAACTAATATCGTTACTCAAAAAATTCTCTTTCTTAGAGGCTAAGCAAGGTTAGTCTGAGCCAAACTTGACCACTTAAGGTAAGGAAACAATTTGTGGCTAAGCTAATTAGTGCCTAAATAGAGACGGAGGGAGAAAGTTTGTGAGGAACATTCTTCTTGAGAGCTAAAAGAGGAAGTTAGAGAAAAGAAAGAGAAACGGGAAGAAAATGAAGGGGAATTCAAATTCATCCTTTTGTACTTGACAACTGAACACTTAGGTGATTTTGAAAACCTGAAATGTGGTGCTTAAGTTAAACAACTAGCGTTAAGCTACAATTACTCAGAATTTTTTTTGTTAGAGGCTAAGCAACGTTAGTTTGAGTTAAACTTGCCCACTTAAGCTAACGAAACAATTAGGGGCCTAAGCTGATTAGTTCTTGAACAAAATAGAGAAGGACAGAGAAAGTTACAGAGAAACATTCTTCTTGAGAGGTAGAAGAGGAAGTCATACAAAAGAAAGAGAATTAGGAAGAAACTCAAAGAGAATTCAAATTCATCATTATAGACTTGAGAATTGAACGCTTATGTGACTTACAAAACCTTAAATGAGGTGCTTACGTTAAACTAATGTCGGTAAGATACAAGTACACAGAAAATTCTATTTCTTGGAGGAGGCAAGGTTAGTTTGAGTTAAACTTGGCCACTCAAGCTAATGAAACCATTAGTGGCCTAAGCTAATTAGTTCCTAGAACAAAATAGAGAATGATGGAGAATGACAGAGAAGGTTAGAGAGAAACATTCTTCTTGAGAGCTAGAAGAGAAAGTTAGAGAATAGAAAGAGAAGTATGAAGAAAATCAAAGGGAATTAAAATTCATCTTTTTGGATTTGAGAATTGAACACTTAGGTAATTTAAAAAATCTTAAATGAGATGATTAAGCAAAACTAATATCGTTAAACTAATATTACATAGAAAATTCTATTTTTTAGAGGCTAACTAAGGTTAATTTGAGTTAAACTAGGCAACTTAAGCTAATGAAAACAATTGGCGGCCTAAGGAAATTAGCTCCTACAACAAAATAGAGTAGGACGAAGAAAGTTAGACAGAAACATTCTTCTTGAGAGCGAGAAGAGAAAGTTAGAGAAAAGAAAGAGAAATAGGAAGAAAATCATAGGGCATTCGAATTCACCATTTTGGACTTGAGAATTGAACACTCAGGTGATTTAGAAAACCTTAAATGAGGTGCTTGCGTTAAACTAATATCGTTATGCAACAATTACTTTGAAAAGTCTCTTTCTTAGAGGCTAAGCAAAGCTAGTTTCAGTTAAACTTGGCCACTTGAGCAAATGAAACAATTAGTGGCTTAGCTAATTAGTTCCCAGAACATAAAAGATAAAGATGGAGAAGGACGGAGAAAGTTATAGAGAAACATTCTTCTTGAGAGCTGGAAGAGAATATTAGAGTATAGAAAGAAAAATAGGAATAAAATCAAAGGGAATTCAAATTCATCTTTTCGGACTTGAGAATTGAACACTTAGGTGATTTAGAAAACCTTAAATGAGGTGATTAAGCTAAACTAATATCATTAAAGTAATATTACTCAGGAAATTCTATCTCTAAGAGGCTAAGCAAGGTTCATTTGAGTTAAACTAGGCAACTTCAGCTAATGAAACAATTAGTGGCCTAAGTTAATTAGTTCCCAAAACAATGTAGAGAAGGACAGAGAAGGACGGAGAAAGTTAGATAGAAGCTTTCTTCTTGAAAGCTAGCTTAGAAAGTTGGAGCAAAGAAAGAGAAATTGTAGTTGTGTAAATTTTCTTGTTTTATTTATTTCTTATTCACCCGCTCCCCTCCAAAAAAAAAAAACAAAAAAAAAAAAAAAAAACAAAAGAAAAGGAGAAGAAAAAGTTAGAGAAAAGAAAGAAAATTAGGATGAAAATTACAGGGAATTCAAATTCATCCTTTTGGACTTGAGAATTGAACACTTTGCTGATTTAGAAAAGCTTGGATGAGGTACTTAAGTTAAACTAATATCGTTATGCTATAATTACTCAGAAAATTCTCTTTCTTAGAGGCTAAGCAAGGTTAGTTTGAGTTAAACTTGGCCACTTAAGCTAATGAAACAATTAACGGCCTAAGCTATTTAGTTCCTAGAACGGAATAGAGAAGGAAGGAGAAGGACGGAGAAAGTCAGAGAGGAACATTCCTTCTTTGAGATCTAGAGGAGAAAGTTTGAAAAAAAAGAAAGAGAAATAGGAAGAAAATCAAAAAGAATTCAAGTTCATCATTTTGGATTTGAGAATTGAATGTTTATATTCACCCAAAAAAATTGAACGCTTAGGTGATTTAGATGCCTGAAATGAGGTGCTTAAGTTGAACTAATTTCCTTAAGTTACAATGACTCATAAAATTCTCTTTCTTAGAGGCTAAGCAGGGTTAGTTTGAGTTAAACTTGGCCGCTTATGGGGGGGAATGAGAATTGGAGTCAACCTAATGAGTTGTTTAATAGACTGGTTTTGGAGTCTGAATTGGACAATCTTTGTTACAAGCGGTGGCAATTTACTTGGTCCAATAACCGTGGGCGTGGTAATTTTATTACTTCAGAAATTGATAGAGTTCTTGCTAATGAGAGGTGGCTTACTGCTAATCCTAACTCCTATGCTCTTTTTTTGCCTCCTGGTGTGTCTGATCATTCTCCAGTTGTTGTGCATCTTGGGGGTGAGGAGGCTAAGTTCAAAAAGCCTTTTAAGTTTTTTGACTTTTGGGCCAATCACTTTAGTTTCCTCCCTAGAGTGCATGGTGTTTGGGTTAAATATATTAGGGGATCCCCTATGTTTAGGGTTTATCAGAAGCTTAAAACCCTTAAGCTCATCCTTAAAGATTTGAACAAAAAGGAGTATAGTGAGTTTTCCACCCGTGTTGGTGTTGCTAAGGATCATCTTCTTAATTCACAAATTAAGCTTGATAAAGATCCGATGAATCTCAATCTTCAGGAAACGGAAAGGGCTGCTTATGTGAAATATGTTGATCTTAGTAAAGTTGAGGAAAGCCTTGCCCATTAGAAATCTCGTGTCCAATGGCTCAGATTAGGGGATAGGAATTCTAAGTTCTTCTTTAGAACTGTTAAAGGGAATGTGAATAAGGGGCGTATTCATAGTGTTGTGCTCCCGAATGGGGATAGGGTGATTAAAAGTGCTGAGGTCCATAATTCTTTTGTGGATTACTTCACTAATTTGTTTGGTAAGCCGTTTGTTGACAGTTATAATGGGTCTGAGAGGATTAATGGTCTTATCACCAAGAGAGTGTCTGAAACTCAATATCATAGCCTTGCTAGGGATGTTACTGAAAAAGAGATCATTGATGCTTTCAGGTCTCTTAAAACTAACAAAGCCCCTGGCCCTGATGGTTATTCTGCGGGTTTTTTTCTGAAAGCCTAGGACATTGTGGGGAGAGAGGTTGTTGAAGCAATCAAATCTTTTTTCTCATTGGGGGAGCTTCTTCAGGAATTAAATAGCACCTCTATTGCTCTTATCCCGAAGATCCCCAATGCTGAAAAAGTGGGGGATTTTAGACCCATTTCGTGCTGTAATACTTTGTATAAGTGTATTTCTAAGATCATTGCTGATAGGATTAAATCTGTTCTGAATGATCTTATTGATCCTGTGCAATCAGCTTTTGTCCCCGTTAGGAGGATTGCCAATAATATTTTCCTTTCACAGGAACTTATGAGAGGGTATCATAAATTTTCTCCTTCTCCCAGGTGTGCCATGAAAGTGGACATTATGAAAGCATATGATAATGTTAGATGGGAGTTTGTTTTTGATGTCCTTAATGCTAGGGGTTTCCCCGTAACATGGTTCTTTGGGTCAAAGCTTGCATGACTAGTCCCACCTATTCCATCTGCATTAATGGGAGTCTGCATGGTTATTTTAGGGGAGAGAGAGGTTTGAGACAAGGTGACCCTATGTCCCCTTACCTCTTTGTTTTAGTCATGGAAATTCTCTCAAGAATTTTGGCTGAGAAGGTTTCGCATCCTGCCTTCAAATTCCACTGGAGATGTGATCAATCTAAAATTATTAACTTGTGTTTTGCAGATGATTTAATGATCTTCTGTAAGGGGGATGTGTTCACTATCCGGTCCATTAAGCTGGGGTTAGAAGAATTTAAGAGCTTGTCTGGGCTGTCACCTAGCCCCACTAAGAGTCATATTTTCTTTTCCGATTGTGATAATAAGTTGAGAGATGAGATTCTTGGGGTTTGTCAATTCAGTGAAGGCAAGCTGCCTATGAGATACTTGGGGGTTCCATTAGTCTCCACGAAACTTAAAGCCACTGATTGTGATCAACTTGTGGAAAGGATAACTAAAAGGATAAAGAGCTGGACAAATAAGTGTCTTACTTATGCTGGCCGAGCTCAATTGATCCAATCTGTTTCGTTTTCTATGCAAGTGTATTGGACCTCTTTGTTCATTCTCCCAAAGAAGGTCATTCGGTCTATCGAGAGTCTTTTTAGAGCTTTTTTTTTTGGTCGGGTTGTGAGTTGAAAACTCACGGGGCTAAGGTTTCTTGGGATAGAATTTGCTCTCCCAGGAAGGAAGGGGGTTTGGGGTTTAAGTCTCTTTCTATGTGGAATAAAGCTGCTATTGCCAAGCATGTTTGGTTCCTTCTCTCTGGGGGTGAGCAGTCTATGTGGTGTAGCTGGGTGAAGTCTTATCTCCTCAAAGGTAGGAGTTTTTGGAGAGTTAGGGTGCCAAATGACCCCTCTTGGGTCTGGAGGAAAATTCTCTCCCTTAGGCCCATAATTTACCCCTTAATCAAATATAAGGTGGGCGATGGATCTGGAGTTTTCTTGTGGTTTGATAATTGGCACCCTATGGGTTCTGTTTGGGATATGTTTGGGATTCGTATTGTGTATGACTCTGCCCTAAGTATAGATCCTAAGGTTAGTGAGATTGTGGAGGGTAATACATGGAGATGGCCATTCTCTTCTTCTTGGGAGATTATGGAACTCATTGATAACACACCTTCCAATTTCCTCCCTACTGGTGGGGCTGATAATGTTAGTTGGTGTCCTGCTCATGACGGGAAATTCACTATTCAATCCACTTGGAATTCATTAAGGACCCACTTTGCACCTGTGAATTGGTCTAATTTAATTTGGGGCCGCCACAATATCCCTAAAGTGAGTTTTGTGTTTTGGATGGCGATTCTGGGCAGACTGAACACTGGGGACAGGTTGCAAGGACGGAGAAAGTTACAGAGAAACATTCTTCTTGAGAGGTAGAAGAGGAAGTCATACAAAAGAAAGAGAAATAGGAAGAAACTCAAAGAGAATTCAAATTCATCCTTTCAGACTTGAGAATTGAACGCTTATGCGACTTAGAAAACCTTAAATGTGGTGCTTACGTTAAACTAATGTCGGTAAGATACAATTACACAGAAAATTCTATTTCTTGGAGGAGGCAAGGTTAGTTTGAGTTAAACTTGGCCACTCAAGCTAATGAAACCATTAGTGGCCTAAGCTAATTAGTTCCTAGAACAAAATAGAGAAGGATGGAGAAGGACAGAGAAGGTTAGAGAGAAACATTCTTCTTGAGAGCTAGAAGAGAAAGTTAGAGAATAGAAAGAGAAGTATGAAGAAAATCAAAGGGAATTAAAATTCATCTTTTTGGATTTGAGAATCGAATACTTAGGTAATTTAAAAAATCTTAAATGAGATGATTAAGCAAAACTAATATCGTTAAACTAATATTACTTAGAAAATTCTATTTCTTAGAGGCTAAGTAAGGTTAATTTGAGTTAAACTAGGCAACTTAAGCTAATGAAAACAATTGGTGGCCTGAGGAAATTAGTTCCTAGAACAAAATAGAGTAGAACGGAGAAAGTTAGACAGAAACATTCTTCTTGAGAGCGAGAAGAGAAAGTCAGAGAAAAGAAAGAGAAATAGGAAGAAAATCATAGGGCATTCAAATTCACCATTTTGGACTTGAGAATTGAACACTCAAGTGATTTAGAAAACCTTAAATGAGGTGCTTGCGTTAAACTAATACCGTAATGCAACAATTACTTTGAAAATTCTCTTTCTTAGAGGCTAAGTAAAGCTAGTTTCAGTTAAACTTGGCCACTTGAGCAAATGAAACAACTAGTGGCCTAAGATAATTAGTTCCCAGAACATAAAAGATAAAGATGGAGAAGGACGGAGAAAGTTATAGAGAAACATTCTTCTTGAGAGCTGGAAGAGAAAGTTATAGTATAGAAAGAGAAATAGGAAGAAAATCAAAGGGAATTTGAATTCATCTTTTCGGACTTGAGAATTGAACACTTAGGTGATTTAGAAAACCTTAAATGAGGTGATTAAGCTAAACTAATATCATTAAAGTAATATTACTTCTGTAACAAAAAAAAAGTAATATTACTTAGGAAATTCCATCTCCAGGAGGCTAAGCAAGGTTCATTTGAGTTAAACTAGGCAACTTCAGCTAATGAAACAATTAGTGGCCTAAGTTAATTAGTTCCCATAACAATGTAGAGAAGGATAGAGAAGGACGGAGAAAGTTAGACAGAAGCTTTCTTCTTGAAAGCTAGATGAGAAAGTTGGAGCAAAGAAAGAGAAATTGTAGTTGTGTAAATTTTCTTGTTCTATTTATTTCTTATTCACCGCCCCCCCTCCCCTCCAAAAAAAAAAAAAAGAAAAAGAGAAGAGAAAGTTAGAGAAAAGAAAGAAAATTAGGATGAAAATCACAGGGAATTCAAATTCATCCTTTTGGACTTGAGAATTGAACACTTTGCTGATTTAGAAAAACTTAGATGAGGTACTTAAGTTAAACTAATATCGTTATGCTATAATTACTCAGAAAATTCTCTTTCTTAGAGGTTAAGTAAGGTTAGTTTGAGTTTAACTTGGCCACTTAAGCTAATGAAACAATTAATGGCCTAAGATATTTAGTTCCTAGAACATAAAAGAGAAGGAAGGAGAAGGACGGAGAAAGTTAGAGAGGAACATTCCTTCTTGAGATCTAGAAGTGAAAGTTTGAAAAAAAAGAAAGTGAAATAGGAAGAAAATCAAAAGGAATTCAAGTTCATCATTTTGGATTTGGGAATTGAATGCTTATGTTCACCCAAAAAAATTGAACGCTTAGGTGATTTAGATACCTTAAATGAGGTGCTTAAGTTGAACTAATTTCCTTAAGCAACATTGACTCATAAAATTCTCTTTCTTAGAGACTAAGCAAGTTTAGTTTGAGTTAAACTTGGCTGCTTAAGCAAATGAATAAATTAACGGTCTAGGCAATTTTGTTCCTAGAACAAAATAGAGAATGATGGAGAAGGAATGAGATAAGTAGAGAGAAACATTCTTCATCAGAGGTAGAAGAGAAAGTTAGCGGAAAGAAAATCAAAGGGAATTCAAATTTATAGCGACTCCGGTCTTTTCCCATTTGATTATAGTATCCGGACTTAGGTTCCGGTTATTCTGTCATTGAATAATAATTGTTGTTGTCGTCCTTTATTTTCTCATTTGGAGTTATAGGATGTGTTGGGCAGGTTTGTTTCAGGTTGGTTGGGTTCGTAAACCAAGTGTTGCTGTCCAGTTTTTGGGTTGGTCGCTCGAGCCAGGGTTTGGTCGCTCGAGCGAGGTTTGTATTTTGTGTCTTCTGGCTCGATCCAGATTTTCTTCGCTCGAGCGAGCGATTGCGTCTGGTATAGACCTGAGGGCAGTGCATATTCGCTCGAGCGAGATTTTCTTCGCTCGAGCGAGAGAGGTGTATGCTTTCGAGTTCCTTGCTCGAGCGAGCATTCTGTCGCTCGAGCGTGCTCCAGGGTTGCAGACCTGAAACATTGCATTCTTGGCTTGAGCGAGCTTTTCTTCGCTCGAGCGAGGTTTTCTTGTGTCTGGTCGCTCGAGCGACCATGTATTCGCTCGAGCGAGCCTGTCCAGTTTATATACGCAGCAGCGGGTTTTGATCAGTCTTTTTCATCTTCTTTTTGATTCCAAACCCTAGGTCCGACTTCTCTCTCTCCCTACTCACCTTCTCTCTTAGGTTTGATCTATTTAGAGTGTGTTTCTACCCTAGTTGCTTTATTAAAAAGATAGAGGGAGTCGGGGGCTTTCATTTAATCTGAACATTTGGCGATTTGGAGCACATTGGTATTTGGGTATTCATCTCTGGCTTCTTCATTTGGGTTGTTTTCTTCGAGGTAGGGATTTCCTACTCCATTTTATAGGTTTTGTTCTAAGTTTTGGTATATTGATATGTTGGGGTTACTTTGATGATTTTGGGAAAAACCCTAGTTGTATTAATTAATTAATTTGTATAATTAATTTAAGGGAATTGGGGAATTTGGTTAAATTCATGAAATTGAGGAATTCATTGATTAAATGGTGTAGTTGGATAACTTGAATCACTCGCCTATTGAATTGTTGATATATTTATTTCCAGATCTAGAAATAACTGTTTTGGGCTATCGGTGGAGGATAGTCGTGATTGTTGTAGACATTGCATGTGGATTAGGGATAACTGAAACTAATCACATTGGTTGAGTCATTCATTTTGACTGCTGAATTAATACAGACATTATGTGTATTAATTGTGTGTTATATGTTATGTGTTTACATACATTGTTTTGTATGGGAGGAGATAGGGGATGTACTCCACGGTTTAGGGGAAGATAGGGGATGGACCTCTAAACTGGATTTTGTTTGGGAGGAGATAGGGGATGGACTCCATTAGCATCACTTTTATGTGTGCTTATTTATATTGAAGTGTTTTTATTGATACAGCACTAAAATGTGTATCAAACTGGAAGTATGAAGTGTTTTGATTTGAGCTTGAGTCTCATTTGTTTGTTGACATTGGAAGAATGTGAATTTGATATATATAGTTCACTGTTGTAAGGTTGGCCAGGTTCTGAGTCATATTGATAATGTTGGAAAGTAAAACGTGTCTTAGACATTAATGTCACGAAACTGTATAATGATGTAATTGATTATCTTGGTTAACCATCTATTGAATGCTATTGCTTTAATCAATGCTTATATTTGGTTTAGTATATTTCTACTGGGCTGTGGCTCACCCTATATGGGAACATCATTTTCAGGTTCAGGTGATAAGCTACCTCCAAGGACTTAGCTTGGAAGGGACTTGGATTTTGAAGACTATTTTCAGTTGTTTGATTTTATTTGTTAGTACATGTAAACACTCAAGCCTAGGGCTTTATTTGGATTTGAGTTAGAACTCATACTTTTGTTGTCCAAGTGTTGGCTTTACATGTAATGCTTTTATTTAGTAAGACTCTGATGAATATTATAACGAAATGTTTCCTCTCTAACATTGCATGCTGATGATATATATAATTAATGGGTTTATATTTGAGGGCGTTACAAAATTCATCCCTTTGGACTTAAGAATTGAACACTTAGTTGGTTTAGAAAACCTTAAATGAGGTGCTTAAGTTTAACTAATATCCTTATGCTACAATTACTCAGAAACTTCTATTTCTTAGAGGCTATGCAACGTTAGTTTGAATTAAACTTGGCCACATAAGCAACTGAAACAATTAGCGGCCTAAACCAATTGGTTCATTGAACAAAACAGTTGATGGAGAAGGACATAGAAAGGTAGAGAGAAACATTCATCTTGAGAGGTAGAAGAGAAAGTCAGAGAAAAGAAACAATAATAGGATACAAAGCAATGAGAATTCAAGCTCATCGTTTTGGACTTGTGAATTGAACACTTAAGTGAATTAGAAAACCTTAAATGAGGTGCTTAAGTTAATCTAATATCATTAAGCTACAATTACTCAGAAAATTCTCTTTCTTAGAGTGTAAGCAAGGTTAGTTTGAGTTAAACTTGGTTGCTTAAGCTAATAAAACAATTAGTGGCCCAAGCTAATTAGTTTCTGGAACAAAATAGAGAAGGATGGAGAAGGTTTGAGAGAAAGATTCTTCGTGAGAGGTAGAATAGAAAGTTAGATAAAAGAAAGAGTAATAGGAAGGAAATCAAAGAGAATTCAAATTCATCATTTTGGACTTGGGAATTGAACACTTAGGCGATTTAGAATACCTTAAAAGTACCCTCCTAAAAAAAAAAAAAACACAAAACAAGTTGATTATGTTTTAAACTAATATCGTTACTCAAAAAATTCTCTTTCTTAGAGGCTAAGCAAGGTTAGTCTGAGTTAAACTTGACCACTTAAGCTAAGGAAACAATTAGTGGCTAAGCTAATTAGTGCCTAAATAGAGAAGGATGGAGAAAGTTTGTGAGGAACATTCTTCTTGAGAGCTAAAAGTGGATGTTAGAGAAAAGAAAGAGAAACGGGAAGAAAATGAAGGGGAATTCAAATTCATCCTTTTGTACTTGACAACTGAACACTTAGGTCATTTTGAAAACCTTAAATGAGGTGCTTAAGTTAAACAACTAGCGTTAAGCTACAATTACTCAGAATTTTTTATGTTATAGGCTAAGCAACGTTAGTTTGAGTTAAACTTGCCCACTTAAGCTAACGAAACAATTAGGGGCCTAAGCTAATTAGTTCTCGAACAAAATAGAGAAGGACGGAGAAAGTTACAGAGAAACATTCTTCTTGAGAAGTAGAAGAGGAAGAATTAGGAAGAAACTCGAAGAGAATTCAAATTCATCCTTTTAGACTTGAGAATTGAACGCTTATGTGACTTAGAAAACCTTAAATGAGGTGCTTACGTTAAACTAATGTCAGTAAGATACAATTACACAGAAAATTCTATTTCTTGGAGGAGGCAAGGTTAGTTTGAGTTAAACTTGGCCATAATGAAACCATTAGTGGCCTAAGCTAATTAGTTGTTAGAACAAAATAGAGAAGGATGGAGAAGGACAGAGAAGGTTAGAGAGAAACATTCTTCTTGAGAGCTAGAAGAGAAAGTTAGAGAATAGAAAGAGAAGTATGAAGAAAATCAAAGGGAATTAAAATTCATCTTTTTGGATTTGAGAATTGAACACTTAGGTAATTTAGAAAACCTTAAATGAGATGATTAAGCAAAACTAATATCGTTAAACTCATATTACTTAGAAAATTCTATTTCTTAGAGGCTAAGTAAGGTTAATTTGAGTTAAACTAGACAACTTAAGCTAATGAAAACAATTGGTGGCCTAAGGAAATTAGTTCCTAGAACAAAATACAGTAGGACGGAGAAAGTTAGACAGAAACATTCTTCTTGAGAGCGAGAAGAGAAAGTTAGAGAAAAGAAAGAGAAATTGGAAGAAAATCGCAAGGCATTCAAATTCACCATTTTGGACTTGAGAATTGAACACTCAGGTGATTTACAAAACCTTAAATGAGGTGTTTGCGTTAAACTAATATCATTATGCAACAATTACTTTGAAAATTCTCTTTCTTAGAGGCTAAGCAAAGCTAGTTTCAGTTAAACTTGGCCACTTGAGCAAATGAAACAATTAGTGGCCTAAGCTAATTAGTTCCCAGAACAGAAAAGAAAAAGACGCAGAAGGACGAAGAAAGTTATAGAGAAACATTCTTCTTGAGAGCTGGAAGAGAAAGTTAGAGAATAGAAAGAGAAATAGGAAGAAAATCAAAGGGAATTCAAATTCATCTTTTCGAACTTGAGAATTGAACACTTAGGTGAATTAGAAAACCTTAAATGAGGTGATTAAGCTAAACTAATATCATTAAAGTAATATTACTCTGGAAATTCTATCTCTAAGAGGCTAAGCAAGGTTCATTTGAGTTGAACTAGGCAACTTCAGCTAATGAAAATATTAGTGGCCTAAGTTAATTAGTTCCCAGAACAATGTAGAGAAGGACGGAGAAAGTTAGATAGAAGCTTTCTTCTTGAAAGCTAGATGAGAAAGTTGGAGCAAAGAAAGAGAAATTGTAGTTGTGTAAATTCTCTTGTTTTATTTATTTCTTATTCACCCCCCTCCCAAAAAAAAAAAAAAAAAAACAAAAGAAAAAGAGAAGAGAAAGTTAGAGAAAGAAAGAAAATTAGGATGAAAATCACAGGGAATTCAAATTCATCCTTTTGGATTTGAGAATTGAACACTTTGCTGATTTAGAAAAACTTAGATGAGGTACTTAAGTTAAACCAATATCGTTATGCTATAATTACTCAGAAATTCTTTTTCTTTGAGGCTAAGCAAGGTTAGTTTGAGTTAAACTTGGCCACTTAAGCTAATGAAACAATTAACGGCCAAAGCTATATAGTTCCTAGAACAGAATAGAGAAGGAAGGAGAAGGACGGAGAAAGTCAGAGAGGAACATTCCTTCTTGCGATCTAGAAGAGAAAGGTTGAAAAAAAAGAAAGAGAAATAGGAAGAAAATCAAAAGGAATTCAAGTTCATCATTTTGGATTTGAGAATTGAATGCTTATATTCACCCAAAAAAATTGAACACTTAGGTGATTTAGATACCTTAAATGAGGTGCTTAAGTTGAACTAATTTCCTTAAGCTACAATGACTCATAAAATTCTCTTTCTTAGAGGCTAAGCAAGGCTAGTTTGAGTTAAACTTGGCCACTTAAATGAAACAATTAGCGGTCTAGGCAATTTTGTTCCTAGAACAAAATAGAGAATGATGGAGAAGGACTGAGAAATGTAGAGAGAAACATTCTTCATCAGAGGTAGAAGAGAAAGTTAGAGGAAAGTATAGCGATTCCGGTATTCACTTTACTGTTCTGTTGCATTCCAGACTCGGTTCCGTGGAGTTGGTAGTTGTGTCTATCTTGTTGTCGTCCTTTAATTCCATTTGTTTGAGTTTTAGGATGTGTTGGGCTTGGTTGTTACAGGTTGGTAGAGCATTGGCTCCCATTGCTATTGCCCAGTTTTTGAGTGGTCCGCTCGAGCGGGTCATTTTACGCTCGAGCGGGGTTTACACCCTTCCAGCATTCCGAGTCCTTGCAAAACTTTTGCTGGTGTGTTTTCTACGCTTGAGCGGGTTTCTTACGCTCGAGCGGGATTGTTTGCGCTCGAGCAGGTAGTACCTTGTTGGTGAAAGTTCTGGGAGATAAAAATCTACGCTCGAGCGGACTGGTCTTTCGCGCTCAAGCGGGTGTGTTTTGTCTTTGTGTCTTGGTGCTCGAGCAGGAATTCTTGCGCTGGAACGGAATCAGTTTTCCGTTCTTGACGCTCGAGCGTCCTGTTATCCGCTCAAGCTATAGCGATCCCAGTTTTCCCATCATTGTTTAATTGTATTTCAGACTCGGTTCCGTAGATGTGTTGTTGTCTTTTTCCCGTTTCCATCCTTTACTCTTTGTATATGTGTCTTGGGTCGTGTTGGGTAGGTTTAAAACAGGTTGGTTGTGTTTGGAAACCAAGGGTTAGTGTCCATTAAATTTTCGTAATGGTTCATTTAATATCCTTATTAGTGGTTACAAACTTGTTCATTTAATATCCTTATTAGTAGTTCAGTTACTACCCTTATTAGTGGTCCATTGGAGCGACCAATCCTTAATATCTTATATTTATTTATGGGGTTTCATTACTTTGGTAACCTCTTGGTCATAAATGGAGGTTAAATAAAATTCATGAACTTGGTTAATGGTCATTATTTTGGTGTAACCATTTTCTTGTTTAATGGTCATTATTTTTGGTGTAACTGTAAGGTCCTAATGGCCTGTTATATATCAGTAGGCAGCAGCAGGTTAAACATGTTTTTTTTCATCATCTTTTCTTTTGAAACCCTAGAACCAACTCTCTCTCTCTCTAAACTTGTCTTCTCTCTAAGAATTGATCTACCTAGGGTGAGTATCTAACCTTAGTCCTTTATTAAAAAGATAGAGTGGGTTGAAGGCTTCGTTTTAATCTGAGAAACTTGGGATTTGGAGCACGTTGGTCTTTGGTCATCATCTCCGTTTGAGTTCTTCACTTCGAGGTTGGGATTCCTACTCATCTTTATGAGCTTTAACCTAGACGTTGGGCTTTTGTTTAAATGGTTTGATTTGGGAAGTTAGGGTTTTGAAATGTGCTATTTTGAAAAGAGGGGTTTTGTTTATTTGACTCATCCATACGTGTTTTGGGTCTAAAATAGAGATTGTTGAGGTTGTTAGTAATATTGGAGCCTTAGGGTTGATGTTGAGAATATGGGGAAAAGCACTAATTGTTATGATAAATTAATTTGTATAATTAATTTAGGGAAATGAGAAATTGAATAGGAAATATTCAAATTAGAAAGGACATGGGGATTAGGCAAACTAAAACTAATCAGTTGAGTATGCTATTGAATAGGGCGGTTGGTATAATACATCAAAATTTTGTATTGATTGATCAAATTTGTACATGTTAATCGCTTATATACATTGCTCTGGGGGCATCCCTTTATTCCTAGGGTTAGCTTCATTGTTTGGTTGGCTATTCATGAGAGATTGAACACTAGGGATAGATTGCAGGTTTTTGGGCTTGTTACTCACTCTAGTTGTCCCCTCTGCAATGATCCTACGGAGAGTCATTCTCATCTTTTCTTTAGGTGTGCCTATTCATCTCAGATTTGGGCTGCTATTCAGGGTAAATGTAATGTGAGTTGGCCTAACCTCAACTGGGCTGACAATGTTGAGCTGGCTGTGACTTCTACTAAAGGTAGATCTCTAAAGTCTGCTATTACTAAGTTGTCCTTTATGTGTGCGGTGTATCACATCTGGAGGGAGAGGAATAGTAGAGTTTTTAGTTAAACTAGTATTCCTGCTGAGATTGTCACCAAACAAATTATCCAAATGGTGAGGGGTAGGATTATTTCTTTGAGTAATGTGATGTTGTCTACAGGTGATAGCTGGTACTTGTCACAATGGAATCTGCCAACAACAATCTTGAGTTTGCCTATTGCTGGAAGAGGCACGAGGGATGTGAGTTCACCTATATTTTGAGGATTGAGTGATAGTAGCATATAGTGAGTGTTTCTTAAATGGTTATTATTTTGCAGGTACAGTTGACAATCAGATTCTTTATGTTGTTTAATCTAAGGAATGGACAGGTCAAGACTCACTGTGGGTTGAGTGAAGTGAGCCAGTACATTATACACTCTAAATGTGGGTTGAGAGATGTGAGTAGTACCAAAGCTGGCTTTCTAATGAGTTTGTATATATGTTGTATATTTTCTATTTTGCAGGACAGGGATGCTCTTTCAACTCAGCTACTATTCCAGATGGAGTCTATATTTGTGAGTTGTGGGTTGAGTGATGTGAGACACTATATGGAGAGGAGAGACATATTTTATTGTGGGCCGAGTGTAGTGAGAATTTATATAATTTATGTTCTTTTTCTGCTCCTATTTGATCATAAAAACAGCTTCAACTTCTATATGTGGCTGTTTTTGGTTCATGATTACAGTTCCATGTACAGGGGGAGTTTCTATGACATCAAGCTGTGCAAATCTGGAAGATGCAGTTTTGTTTCCAAAATGTTTTACTGGTGGTGGAGAGGTGGCAGCATTTTGCGCCCTTCTTGGTGGCTTCGTGATGATTGGAATTCCTTTTCGGCGATGGCAGCTAAATGCGCCTTGTCTAGAGTCCTCAAAAAGTCAAAGAATTGGTCTACTTATGGCTGTATAAATTATTTTGTGTCCTCTTGGTGTATTGCTTTTGGTTGTAATTTGTACACTTCCTGGTTGTTTGTAGTCCATTTAGCTAGTGTGTGGGCCCCATATTGGGTTGTTTTATTTTATTTTTTATGTTGCTTGGACTTGCTCGTTGCCTTTCATGGTGGCCTTGTGTAGGCCCCCTGTTTATCATGGACATGGCGCCTGAACAGGTTTTATGCGGTCTGTTTGTTTGTTTAGTCTGTTCGATTGGGTTCTTGTGAGGTGTTTCTTTGGCCCGTCAAGTGGCTGTTGATGTAGCTTGGTTGCTGCTCCTTTTGGTGTTTTTTGTTGTAGTAGTGGTAGGGCCTGGGGTATGCCCCTTGTAATCGTGTAATTTTTGTTTTGTTATATTTATTCTTATTCACCCAAAAAAAAATATACATTGTTTTGTGCGGGAGGAGATAGGGGATGTACTCCACGGTTTATTGGAAGATGGGGGATGGACCTCTAAACCGGATTTTTGTTTGATATTGATACAACACTAAAATGTGTATCATTTGTGAAGTATAGAAGTGTTTTTGTTTGTTATTGATACAACACTAAAATGTGTATCATTTGTGAAGTATGGAAGTGTTTTGTTTGAGATTGATACAGTACTAAAATGTGTATCTATTATGAGGTATGAAATGTTTAAAATGAGTTATTATCTCGCCTGAAATAGAAATACGGTTGACATGAGATGTGATCTCGTTTAAATTGATTGGCCAAGTTATGAGTCATAGTTAGGAATTGAGAATTTGATAAGAAACAGAAACTGGAATAGAACATGGTCATATTAGTCATGGGATTGTAATGTGTTATAAGTTGTTGTGTAAGAGTTAAACGTATATCAATTGCTAACGTTTTAGTTACTGTTTATACTATGTTTAGCATATCTCTATTGGGCGTTGGCTCACCCTATATGGGACATCATTTTCAGGTACAGGTGTTATGCCACCTCCAAGAACGTAGCTTGGAAGGCTTGAGGCTATTAGACCACCTTTTGTTGTTTTGTTGTATTACATGTATATCAAGCCAATGTCTTTCTTTGTATAGAGTTTGCACTCTCTTTTTCCAACCAACCGTTGTCTTGGGAAGTTGTAAGCCCATAGGGCGATTACTTTTATTGTCAATATGTAATACATTTTGTAAGAATACTCTGATGATTGTAATATAATATCTCTTTCCTATATCTTGAATGTATGATATTATGGGTTTATTTTGAGGGCGTTACAACTTGGTATCAGAGCGTACCGGGTTCGAATACTTTGGGTACGTGGGAAGTGGTTAGTACCACAGTGGGTTTGTCTCGCTTATTAGAGACTTATGTATGATGTTAAGTGCTTATGTGATAACATGTTTATGTGACTATATGGGTATGAAATTTAGTTTCTAGGATGTTGACTAGATCCTTGGGTTTCTGGGAGTCCTGTTGGAAAGGCACTTGATCACTGCCATTTCTAACCGGAACTCTAGCAACACCTCGGGACTGTCATTATCCAGGAATGAAATTCGTAGGTGCTTATGTGATTATGTGCTTATGTGGAGTGAATTACTGTTTTCTATCATTTAGCACGCGAGTGAAATAGTTTCAGCACCTTTGATAATGTCCTAATATCTTTGTTACCTTTACTAGGATGCCTAAACGAGGAAGTTGTGATTTCCCTTCTTCCACACGGGAAGAGTTGCGGAAACAGTTTGTGGAGTTACGCCAAGGTACTACACCTTTGGTACAGTTTGAAGCATGGTTTTCTAACCTGTCAAGGTTTGCCCCAGAGTTAGTGGAGACGGAGGAACTGCGTTGTTCGGAGTTTGAGAGTAGGCTGTGTGACGACATCCGAGACAGGATTGCGGGGTCTTGGCATAGGAGTTACAGTGTGCTTGTTAGGGTTGCGACTCATGTGGAGGCAGCGGTGCTAGCTATGGGCCAAAATAGGGAGGAGGCCATTTCGGCGACTCTTGTGATTCAGAGTGTTGGTAGGCCTTTTAAGAGACAGAAGGGTTTTAATCCACAACAATTTCAGAGAGCTCAGCCTGGCTCTACTTTTCTAGTGCCGAGTCTAGATTCGGGACAGGATGAACGAAAGGTTGTCACTTGTTTCAAGTGTGGTCAGTTGGGCCACAAGTCCCCAGCTTGCCCACAGAGGAAGAAGGCTGGGTTGGCAGTTCGACCAGTAGTTGCCCCACCAAAATTATCTAGCCAGCCAGGTTTTGGGCCAATCGAATGTTCAGTGGGGAAGCAGTCTTTGGGGTCTTCATCAGCTCAGACTTTGAGCTAGTCTCGTGCTCGGGAGCCGCTTACTTGTTGGGTGTGTAATCAGCCGGGTCATATCCAACGTTTCTGTATTCAGCCAGGGGCTTCTTTGGGGGTTTTGCAACCTAGTCGGGCCCAGTTTTATTCGACCGAGCAGGGGCAGCATCATTTTGGGGGACAATCAGGCCAGATTTTGAGGGCCTTAAGAGAGTCGAGTTCCCAAGCCCCAATTGGGGAAATATGCAGTTGTTCCAAGTGTGGCCAGTTGGGGCATACCAATAGTTCTTGTCCGTGGCCTGTAAACTCATAAGATATCTTGGGTTTGAGAATGACCAACTTTAGCAGTTCAGTGGGGGACGATAACAGTGGTAGTACCAATAGTATGGTTTTGTTTTGATTAATCCGTTTTGTAATCAGTGCATTATCGTTTTGAAATCATGAGTTCTATTGTGTAACCAATGTGTTTTTGGGAATGTTGAAACATCAAAACTGCTTTGTTTATATATATATGTCTGTGTTTATTAATTTCCTTGGGTTAGGCGGACTGGAACATGTTGTGGCTCTAAAGTTTTATTAATGTGACAAGTTGTTGTGAAACCATAAAATTTTTGTAACAATGCATCGGTATGCATGTGATTTGGTTTGGGAGAATGAGGGCTGGTGAGCCATGTTTTGAAATTAGGAAGAATTATTGAGGGATGCGTGTCTTAGTCAGGACTACTATGGGGCGAGAACAGTTATACTTGCCGGGTGTGCGAAATTTCAAGGGTGTTACCTATTTAATCTTTAGTGAGTGGTAGAGTTTGTGGCCAACTGTCGTGAGAACTCTTCGAGAGGATGTGAAGTGTGCGATTACTACTAGGTCTTGTATATTTAGCATGATGTTTTACGGAGGCATAGCGCATAATTTCGTTAGGAGTAGACTTACACCATCATGGTAGGTGACGTTGCCGAATTTGCATACGTACTGAATGGTTGTCTCATTTGAGGGAGTGTTAGCCCTTGTTAAGATTGTGGTTGTTAGCATCGGGGAGTGGCGTGTTGTGAGCAACTGGTATTATATCCCGGGTAGTAGTATAATGGATATTCTCTTAAGTTTCAGAATTCTTTTGCTATGTTCAAATGCATTAGGTGTATACCTTAATACTGGTTAGGTTAAGAGATGTTGTCGTTAGGGTTGGTTGGGTGTATAACCCGTGGTTAGGGTGTGACCCGTGAGTAGAGTCACAATGGTAAGTATGGTAATGGTTGGTCATGCCTTGAAAATAGAAGTTTAATTTAGCGTTGTATATGTTAAATGTGTTATAGAAATGCAAATATATTATTGGCATTGAATATGTTATGGAATTGTGAACTATGTTATATGTTGTGATTTGCCTCTTGAATAGAGATGGAATAACCGGTAATGGGTCAGGTTGATGAATATTGAATTGTAATATTGTTGAGAATTGAGAAATCATATTGTTGAAATTTATTTACCTAATTTCGGGGACAAAATTCTTTAAGGGGGGGGGGGGAGGTTATAGCGATCCCAGTTTTCCCTTCATTGTTTAATTGTATTTCAAACTCGGTTCTGTAGATGTGTTGTTGTCTTTTTCCCGTTTCCATCCTTTACTCTTTGTATATGAGTCTTGGGTCGTGTTGGGTAGGTTTAAAACAGGTTGGTTGTGTTTGGAAACCAAGGGTTAGTGTGCATTAAATTTTCATAATGGTTCATTTAATATCCTTATTAGTGGTTACAAACTTGTTCATTTAATATCCTTATTAGTAGTTCAGTTACTACCCTTATTAGTAGTCCATTGGAGCGACCAATCCTTAATATCTTATATTTATTTATGGGGTTTCATTACTTTGGTAACCTCTTGGTCATAAATGGAGGTTAAATAAAATTCATGAACTTGGTTAATGGTCATTATTTTGGTGTAACCATTTTCTTGTTTAATGGTCATTATTTTTGGTGTAACTGTAAGGTCCTAATGGCCTGTTATATATCAGTAGGCAGCAGCAGGTTAAACATGTTTTTTTTCATCATCTTTTCTTTTGAAACCCTAGAACCAACTCTCTCTCTCTCTAAACTTGTCTTCTCTCTAAGAATTGATCTACCTAGGGTGAGTATCTAACCTTAGTCCTTTATTAAAAAGATAGAGTGGGTTGAAGGCTTCGTTTTAATCTGAGAAACTTGGGATTTGGAGCACGTTGGTCTTTGGTCATCATCTCCGTTTGAGTTCTTCACTTCGAGGTTGGGATTCCTACTCATCTTTATGAGCTTTAACCTAGACGTTGGGCTTTTGTTTAAATGGTTTGATTTGGGAAGTTAGGGTTTTGAAATGTGCTATTTTGAAAAGAGGGGTTTTGTTTATTTGACTCATCCATACGTGTTTTGGGTCTAAAATAGAGATTGTTGAGGTTGTTAGTAATATTGGAGCCTTAGGGTTGATGTTGAGAATATGGGGAAAAGCACTAATTGTTATGATAAATTAATTTGTATAATTAATTTAGGGAAATGAGAAATTGAATAGGAAATATTCAAATTAGAAAGGACATGGGGATTAGGCAAACTAAAACTAATCAGTTGAGTATGCTATTGAATAGGGCGGTTGGTATAATACATCAAAATTTTGTATTGATTGATCAAATTTGTACATGTTAATCGCTTATATACATTGTTTTGTGTGGGAGGAGATAGGGGATGTACTCCACGGTTTATTGGAAGATGGGGGATGGACCTCTAAACCGGATTTTTGTTTGATATTGATACAACACTAAAATATGTATCATTTGTGAAGTATAGAAGTGTTTTTGTTTGTTATTGATACAACACTAAAATGTGTATCATTTGTGAAGTATGGAAGTGTTTTGTTTGAGATTGATACAGTACTAAAATGTGTATCTATTATGAGGTATGAAATGTTTAAAATGAGTTATTATCTCGCCTGAAATAGAAATACGGTTGACATGAGATGTGATCTCGTTTAAATTGATTGGCCAAGTTATGAGTCATAGTTATGAATTGAGAATTTGATAAGAAACAGAAACTGGAATAGAACATGGTCATATTAGTCATGGGATTGTAATGTGTTATAAGTTGTTGTGTAAGAGTTAAACGTTTATCAATTGCTAACGTTTTAGTTACTGTTCATACTATGTTTAGCATATCTCTACTGGGCGTTGGCTCACCCTATATGGGACATCATTTTCAGGTACAGGTGTTATGCCACCTCCAAGGACGTAGCTTGGAAGGCTTGAGGCTATTAGACCACCTTTTGTTGTTTTGTTGTATTACATGTATATCAAGCCAATGGCTTTCTTTGTATAGAGTTTGCACTCTCTTTTTCCTACCAACCGTTGTCTTGGGAAGTTGTAAGCCCATAGGGCTATTACTTTTATTGTCAATATGTAATACATTTTGTAAGAATACTCTGATGATTGTAATATAATATCTCTTTCCTATATCTTGAATGTATGATATTATGGGTTTATTTTGAGGGCGTTACACAAGCGGAGTGTCGTATATCAGTTGGCAGCTGGGCATTTTAAAATCACTTTTTACATTCTCTCTCTCTCTCTAACTTTCTAAAAACACTTTTGAGAGCTCCTCTATCTAGGATCTCCCTTCTCTCTAGGGTTTGATTTAGTTAGAGTGCCTCCCTATCCTCCGGCCTTTGTAAAAAGTGTGTTGATCGCTAAGGGCTTCATTTTTTTTTTTTTTTTTTGGGTGAATAAGAGATAAAATAAAACAAGAAAATTTACACAGCTACAAGGGGCATACCCCAGGACCTAACACAGCTATACAGAGGACAGAACAAAAGCCAACAACCTGTTCACCATTCCTATAATCTAGCAATAGGAAGAGTGAACAAGAAATATAAACAATTATAACAACCTAGGCGAAGAGAGCAAACTGAAGCATAGATCCAGGAGGCTATGATCTTGAAGAGAACCTCCTGCTACTGTAGCACCAAGCAAGAGAATCTGGACACTGTATCCACAAAAGGCACGAGCCAAAACAAAAAACAACATTCCCTACACATCCCGTAGGGCTAGGAATGAGAAACAAAAATAAAACTAAACTATTAAAATGTGTGCAAGCCGAAACATGGTTACTAGGACAGCTATTAGGAATACAAAGAAGCACAAAAATACTCCTACACAGCCCGTAGGAATAAGCTAAACACACTGCAAAATTATGCAAAAAAAGCAATGAAGAACAACTGATTTTCTCCCTCCTGTAGCACAGCAAGGCGCTAGCAGCAGCCATCACCATGGTACAGACACACCCTTCATACTGCCACCCGAATCTGTGTAGCATGTATCCAGCACCCTTCCACGCCAAAAGCCAAGGATGCCAGCAGCACTTCCCTGCAACTGCACTGTACGCAGCACCACACCTCCTCACCAACAAGTGAACCTGTCGTAAATCATAAAGGAGAAGAAATAACAGACACACAATATAGGAGCTCTCCTCACTCGACCCACAACACATTATGTCTCTCCACTCCATATATGATCTCACAACACTAGGCCCACAACTCACATGATACCTCGAAAGGATCAGAAGGGCATTATACTTGAAAGCTCCAAGAACCTGCACAAACCATATATAAGATATAATAAAAGTTAGCATAAAGTATGTGTATTGTCTCTCATCACTCAACCCACAATGTCTGGAAATATATAGGTAGCTCACAGCACTCAACCCTCCATACGGACCCATCAATGTAGGAGAAGATTTAGTATTCATGATAACCTGCAAAGGAGCACCCAGTTAGTAAACCCCACAGTAGTTGCTCACCATCACTCAACCCTCAATGTATGTAACCTCACATCACTCATTCTCCGGCCAGCTGCAATAGTATGGTGCTGCTGCAAGAGTTTGAGAGGAAGACTCCATTCCTCCAAAAGCCAATTATCACCTGCAGAAATTTTAACATTTTCCAAAGAAAGAAGCCTACCCCTAACCATTTGGATAATAGAGTTAGTAACAACCTCTTCAGGCTTTTGGACCTTATTGAAGATCCTACTATTCCTCTCTATCCAGATGTGGTAGACAGTGCACAGAAATGATAGCTTAAGAATCACCATTTTCAAGGAGGTGCCACTGATAGATCTAACAGCAAAATCAACAGTTTCCAACCAAGGCAAAGAAGGCCAGTTAGATTTACTCTTGGCAAGGATACCACCCCAAATCCTAGAAGAAAATATGCATCTAAAGAAAAGATGAGAATGTGTCTCCTCAGGATCTTGACAGAAAGGGCAGCAAGGATTAGTAACAAGACCACAGGTTTTGAGTCTATCACCAGTATTAAGTCTCTCATTGATGGCTAACCAAACAATAAAACTAACCCTAGGGATTGAAGGGGGGCCCCAGATAAGTTTGGACCAAGTGACTTTGGGGCCCTTATCCCTCCAACAATCCCAAGCTGACTGGATAGAGAAGTCACCATCAGCAGCCAAATTCCAAAACGGAGTATCAGAAGAGCCAAGGGAAGGTAGGAAGGATAAAGGGGTAGAAGAGATCCACTCCTTTATCTCCCAAGAATTAGAGATAGGCCACTTCCAAGAACCATTAGAGACTATAGAGCTAACCTTGGTGCTGTCAGGAAGATTAGTGTCATAAAGAATTCTAGGACCAAACCTATGCCACAACGAACCAAGCGGATGCCAATTGTCATACCACAGGAACACATTTTCCCCATTACCAATTTTAAACTTGATGTGAGGATAGATTAAATGCCTAAGAGACAGGATTTTCCTCCAAACCCATGAGGGATCACTAGGAGTTCTAACAGCCCAAAAGCTCCTCCCTTTAAGCAAGTAAGCCTTGACCCATTGGCACCACATGGAACAATCACCCCCAGAAAACAAGTACCAAACATGTTTGGCTATAGCAGCCTTGTTCCAGGTAGCTAAGTCTTTGAAACCAAGGCCACCCTCACTTTTTTCCCTGCAGATATATCTCCAAGCAATCTTAGCACTATGTTTCTTCAACTCAACCCCAGACCAAAGAAAAGATCTAAGGAGTCTCTCAATGTCACCAATGATTTTCTTAGGGAGGATAAAAAGAGAGGACCAGTACACTTGCATAGAAAATAGAATAGACTGGATGAGTTGAGCTCTACCAGCATAAGAAAGCAGTTTATTGGTCCAACTTTTAATCCTCTTAGTAATTCTCTCAACCAGAGTATGACAATCAGATGCTTTAAGCTTGGTAGTGATAAGAGGCACACCAAGGTATTTCACTGGGAGGGAGCCCTCAGTAAAATTGGCTATCCGAAGAATATTCTCTTTAAGCTCACTACTACACCCCGAGAAAAAAATGTTACTCTTACTAGAATTAGGGGTAAGACCAGACAGATTCCTAAATTCATCCAATCCCTGCATGACAAGAGAAACAGTACCAGGGTCCCCTTTACTGAAAATCATCAAATCATCAGCAAAGCAAAGGTTAACAATTTTAGTTTTCTCACACCTCCAGTGGAATTTGAACAAAGGGCTCCTAGATTTCTCAGCAAGAATTCTGGCAAGAATTTCCATAGCCAACACAAAGAGATACGGGGACATAGGGTCCCCTTGTCTTAAACCCCTCGCCCCTTTAAAATACCCCTGAAGGCTCCCATTAATACAAATCGAGAAAGAAGGACTCGTAATGCAAGCCTTTATCCAGGTAATCATACAAGGAGGGAAAGCCATAGCTTTAAGGATATCAATGATAAAGTCCCATCTCACAGTATCATAAGCTTTCATGATATCAACTTTCATGGCACACTTAGGGGAGTGGGAACTCCTATGGTAACCTCTCATAATCTCTTGGGACAAGAAAATGTTGTCCGAGATCCTTCTACCTTGAACAAACGCAGACTGCACAGGATCAATCAAATCAGGGAGGGCCAATTTAATTCTATTAGCTATGATCTTGGCAATGCATTTGTAGATGGTATTACAACAAGAGATGGGTCTATAGTCACCAACATGAGTAGGATTGGGAACCTTAGGAATAAGAGCTATAATGGTACTGTTAACCTCAGAAAGAAGTTTACCAGAGTCAAAGAAAGACTTAATAGCTAGAATGACATCCTTACCAACAATATCCCAAGAGCTCTTAAAAAAACCAGCGGAATACCCATCCGGGCCAGGGGCTTTATTGGACTTTAAAGACCAAAAAACCTCCTTGATTTCATTTTCAGACACAGGCTTGGACATTGAAACAGATTGAGAGAGAGAGACTTTCTTATCCACCAAAGATTGAATCCTCTCAAGGCCCTGGTACTGATCCACAGAAGGGGTACCAAACAAGTTGGTATAAAAATTAATAAAGGAGGTGTGAACATCAATACTGTGAGTAGACCTAGAACCATCACTCATGACAACACTCAAAATCTTCCCTCTATTGATATTACTTTTCACAGACCTAAAGAAGAATTTGCTATTTCTATCCCCAAGACCAAGCCACTGCACTCTGGATTTTTGAAGAGCAAGGCTCTCTTCTACTTTGCTAAGCTCAATATACTTATTCAGATCCTCTCTCTCTTGGGCTTGCAAAACACTATTCAAAGGGTCTTTGTCAAGTTTATATTGAATAAGATCCAGATTAGTTTTTGCAATTTGGACATGAGTAGATATGTCACTAAAGTCTTTCTTATTCAGAAGCTTGAGACTAGCTTTAAGCTTTCTGAGTTTTTGACAGACCCTGAACATAGGAACCCCTTGAATGTACTGCCCCCAGGTGTTAGAAACAGTACCCAGAAAATCTGGATGTTGAGACCAGAAATCAAAGTATTTGAAAGGTTTTTTGAAAGAGCACTTGGTGGCACTGATATTGACCACTGCAGGGGAGTGGTCAGAAATACCAGAGGGGAGAAACTGGGCAGTGGCCTCAGGAAATTTGTCCAACCAAGCCTCATTAACCAGAACTCTATCAATTTTGGTAGCTATATAGGTCCCCTCCCTCCTATTGTTAGCCCAGGTAAATTGGCAACCACCGTAAGACAAATCAGCCAGCTCAGAAGCATTAATATAAGAATTAAATTCCTCATTATCATTAGTCCAATTTGAGGTCCCCCCAATTTTTTCCTGCTGGTATCTAATAGCATTAAAATCACCCAGAAAAACACAAGGAACTTTGGATTTAACACGGGAGATATCAAGCATAGATTCAAAAAAAACCTTTCTCAATGTGTGCTTATTTTCAGCATAAACAAAAGTTGCATAAAAGATTTCATTGGAAGCCAATTCAATAATTTTACACAAAATATGCTGATTAGACATAGAAATCATTTGAACATCACAAAAAACATTGTTCCAGCACACCCAGACTCTACCAGTTTCAGTTGGTTGTGAGTTAGAGAGCATAGACCATTGATCAAAACATTTAACGCAGATACTACTCTCTTTAGACTGTTTTATTTTGGTTTCCAAAATCCCCATGACATGAATATTCTCTTGAAGCACGAACTTTTTAACTTCTTTATGTTTAGAGGGATCATTCAAACCTCTAACATTCCATGAAGCAATTTTTACATTCATAGGGACACAAAAAGGAGGTAAAGACAAAACCCACAAAAAAGACAAAACCCACAACCAACTGAAACTTTGATTACCTCTTTTTCTTCCTCTGGCTGCTGCTGCCTTTGCCAGAGGGTCTGTTCTTCACCTGCTGGGATGGGGTAGCAGAACTATGGATCGCCTTTTCAGCCTTAACTTCTTTAATCGCAGTGTCCAACATTTCAGCAGCATTGGGGACCACCAGCTTTGCAATCTCGAACACCTTCTTTTGGAACCTATCCACATCACTGCTTTCAGAGCTTTGCTCCTCCCCGGATAAGCTCTTGGTCACAGAAGTCTCCTGAGTGTCAAAGGATTGATCAGATGAGTCCACCTCAGTGGGAGCAGTTTCAGGAGCTGGAGCTGGAACTGGGTCTGCTGTAGAAGCTGGAGCTGGGAGTTCCACCACTTCTGGGATAGTTTCCAGCACAGGATCACCCACCTTCCTCTTCCCCTTAGCTGCGACAGTGGTCCAACCCTCGTCTAGAGCACTTACATTTTCCTCAGATGTCTTCTGCATAGAAATCAACTTAGCCACCTGTTGAGACACACACTTTTGAGTACTATGTCCAAATATTTGGCAATGTTGACACCTTGACGGCAGCCCCTGATATTCAACTCGGATTAGAACAACTTCATCATCATGTCTAATTTGAAAATAAGTGGGCAGTTTTGAGGTAGCCTCAATTTCCACACAGATTCTAGCAAAAGCCACCCTACTACCCCGAGCCGTAAGCTGGTCCATAAAGAGGGGATGTCCAATTGCACTTGCAACCCTACTTAATCCATCAGGATCCCAATATTCCAAGGGGATGTTAAAGAACTTCACCCATACTGGAATTTTTGTGGATTTATCTTTAGATAGCTTCATCATCCTTTTCCATTGTTTTAGAATAAGAAGATAACCTCCTATGTACCATGGACCTCCTTCAAGAACTTCTCTGCAACTATCAGGGGTGTCAAATATAAAGAACATAAACCCATCCCCATTAGTAAGAACCTCCTTGAGCCCCTGAGTTTTCCACATCCCAAAAGCACTGTTACGCAAATAATTGTATCCCACTCCCTTATCCCCAAAGGGCTTCATTTTGATCCAAGAATCGTGGTGTTTGGAGCATTTTCACTTTCTTCTCCTTCTCTCTTAGAGCTCTAACTTCGAGGTAGGGATACCCTACTCCTCTTTATAAGCTTTGTCTTTGAATTTTAGCATTTTGATATGTTGGGGGTTGTTGGGTAATTTTGAGAAAGTTTGGGTCTTTGTGTAATTTTAAGAAAGATGGGGTTTTATTTCTAATTAAACCTATATGCATGTTTGGCATAGAGAAATGATATAGATGATGAACTATGGTTAAAAGTGGAACCTTGGGGTTGTTATGTTAATTATAGGAAAATGCCCTAATTAGTTTGATAAATTAATTTGTGTAATTAATTTTGAGAAATGAAGAATTGAATTGAGAGTATTCAAATTGAAAAGATTATGGGATTAACGGGTGTAGTTGGATTCATTTAATCGCTCACCCAGGTTGAATGTTGATAATATATCCATTTGGTGCATTTATTTCCTGTTTAGAAATAATTGCTTTGGGCTATCGGTGGAGGATAACCTTGATTGTTGTAGACAATGCATGATGATTAGGCAAACTAAAACTAATCGATTGAGTATGCTATCGAATATAGCGGTTGGAATGATACATCGACTTTATGTATTGATTGTTTTTGTATATGATCTATGTTTATATACATTGTGTGTGTGGGAGGAGATAGGGGATGTACTCCACGGTTTAGGGGAAGATAGGGATGGACCTCTAAGCCGGGTTGTGTGTGACATTGATACAGCACTACAATGTGTATCAAGTGTTGATTATGGAAGTGTTTAGATTGATTTGATATAGCACTAAAATGTATATCGTTATCAATTGTGAAGTATAAAAGTGTTTCTATGTCATGTTGATACAACACCAAAATGTGTATCGTTCGTATAGTATGGGAGCGGCTTATGTGTTATTGATACAGCATCAAAATGTGTATCCACCATGAATTTTGAAAGTATTTTTAAGATGAGTCTTATTCTCATCAAGTTATGCGGCTAAGTTTCATGCCTTGTTTTCAAACTCAAGGGTGAAAAAGAAATGAGAAATGAAATGTAACATGGACTTAAATGTCATGAAACCGGAATGTGATATAAGTGAGTGTATCGGTGTTGACCATGTATCAACTGCTAATCTTTTAGTCATTGTTCATAGCTGGTTTAGCATATTTCTACTGGGCTGTGGCTCACCCTTTATGGGACATCATTTTCAGGTATAGGTAGCATGCCACCTCCAAGGACATAGCTTGGGAGGCTAGAGGCAGACAGACTGCTTTTGTTATTTGCTTTCTTTTGATGTATTACATGTAAATTCAAGCCAAGGGCTTAATATGTATTGAGTTAGTACTCTTTTTTTTGTAACCAAGTGTTAACTTGGAAAGCTGTAAGCCCGTAGGGCATTTGGTTTTGTTGTTAACATGTAATACTTTTGTAAGAACTACTCTGATTAATGGAAAGATGGTTGGTTTCTTTTATATCAATGCATGTCTAAAGTGATGGGTCTTATGTATTATTTTGAGGGCGTTACAGAAAGAAAAAAATAATTGGAAAGAAAATCAAAGGGAATTCAAATTCATCTTTTTGGATTTGAGAATTGAACACTTAGTTGGTCTAGAAAACCTTAAATGAGGTGCTTAAGTTAATCTAATATCATTAAGCTACAATTACTCAGGAAATTCTCTTTCTTAGAGTCTAAGCAAGGTTACATTGAGTTAAACTAGGCAACTTAAGCTAATGAAAACAATTGGTGGCCTAAGGAAATTAGTTCCTAGCACAAAATAGAGTAGGACGGAGAAAGTTAGACATAAACATTCTTTTTGAGAGCGAGAAGAGAAAGGTAGAGAAAAGAAAGAGAAATAGGAGTACTTACCCATACTTACCCAAAAAAAGGAGTACTTACCCAAAAAAGAGAAATAGGAAGAAAATCATAGGGTATTCAAATTCACCATTTTGGACTTGAGAATTGAACACCCAGGTGATTTAGAAAACCTTAAATGAGGTGCTTGCGTTAACCTAATATCGTTATGCAACAATTACTCTGAAAATTCTCTTTCTTAGAGACTAAGCAAAGCTAGTTTCAGTTAAACTTGGCCACTTGAGCAAATGAAACAATTAGTGGCCTAAGCTAATTAGTTCCCAGAACAGAAAAGATAAAGATGGAGAAGGACGGAGAAAGTTATAGAGAAACATTCTTCTTGAGAGCTGGAAGAGAAAGTTAGAGAATAGAAAGAGAAATAAGAAGAAAATCAAAGGGAATTCAAATTCTTCTTTTCGGACTTGAGAATTGAACACTTAGGTGATTTAGAAAACCTTAAATGAGGTGATTAAGCTAAACTGATATCATTAAAGTAATATTACTCAGGAAATTCCATCTCTAAGAGGCTAAGCAAGGTTCATTTGAGTTAAACTAAGCAACTTCAGCTAATGAAACAATTAGTGGCCTAAGTTAATTAGTTCCAATCTTTCTTCTTGAAAGCTAGATGAGAAAGTTGGAGAAAAGAAAGAGAAATTGTCGTTGTGTAAATTTTCTTGTTTTATTTATTTCTTATTCACCCCCCCCCCCAAAAAAAAAAACAAAAGAAAAAGAGAAGAGAAAGTTAGAGAAAAGAAAGAAAATTAGGATGAAAATCACAGGGAATTCAAATTCATCCTTTTGGACTTGAGAATTGAACGCTTTACTGATTTAGAAAAACTTAGATGAGGTACTTAAGTTAAACTAATATCGTTATGCTATAGTTACTGAAAATATTCTCTTTCTTAGAGGCTAAGCAAGGTTAGTTTGAGTTAAACTTGGCCGCTTAAGCAAATGAAACAATTAGCGGTCTAGGCAATTTTGTTCCTAGAACAAAATAGAGAGTGATGGAGAAGGATTGAGAAAGGTAGAGAGAAACATTTTTCATCAGTGGTAGAAGAGAAAGTTAGAGGAAAGAAAAAATAATAGGAAAGAAATTCAAAGGGAATTAAAATTCATCTTTTTGGATTTGAGAATTGAACACTTAGTTGGTTTAAAAAACCTTAAATGAGGTGCTTTAGTTAATCTAATATCATTAAGCTACAATTACTCAGAAAATTCTCTTTCTTAGAGTCTAAGCAAGGTTAGTTTGAGTTAAACTGGGCAACTTAAGCTAATGAAAACAATTGGTGGCCTAAGGAAATTAGTTCCTAGAACAAAATAGAGTAGGACGGAGAAAGTTGGACAGAAACATTCTTCTTGAGAGCGAGAAGAGAAAGTTTGAGAAAAGAAAGAGAAATAGGAAGAAAATCATAGGGCATTCAAATTCACCATTTTGGACTTGAGAATTGAACACCTAGGTGATTTAGAAAACCTTAAATGAGGTGCTTGCGTTAAACTAATATTGTTATGCAACAATTCCTCTGAAAATTCTCTTTGTTAGTGGCTATGCGAAGCTAGTTTGAGTTAAACTTGGCCACTTGAGCAAATGAAATAATTAGTGGCCTAAGCTAATTAGTTCCCAGAACAGAAAAGATAAAGATGGAGAAGGACGGAGAAAGTTATAGAGAAACATTCTTCTTGAGAGCTAGAAGAGAAAGTTAGAGAATAGAAAGAGAAATAAGAAGAAAATCAAAGGGAATTCAAATTCTTCTTTTCGGACTTCAGAATTGAACACTTAGGTGATTTAGAAAACCTTAAATGAGGTGATTAAGCTAAACTGATATCATTAAAGTAATATTACTCGGGAAATTCTATCTCTAAGAGGCTAAGCAAGGTTCATTTGAGTTAAACTAGGCAACTACAGCTAATGAAACAATTAGTGGCGTAAGTTAATTAGTTCCCAGAACAATGTAGAGAAGGATAGAGAAGGACAGAGAAAGTTAATGAGAAAGTTGGAGCAAAGAAAGAGAAATTGTAGCTGTCTAAATTTTCTTGTCTTATTTATTTCTTAGTCACCTCCCCCCCCCCGAAAAAAAACAAAAGAAAAAGAGACGAGAAAGTTAGAGAAAAGAAAGAAAATTAGGATGAAAATCACAGGGAATTCAAATTCATCATTTTCGACTTGACAATTGAACACTTTGCTGATTTAGAAAAACTTAGATGAGGTACTTAAGTTAAACTAATATCGTTATGCTATAATTACGCAGAAAATTCTCTTTCTTAGAGGCTAAGCAAGGTTAGTTTGAGTTAAACTTGGCCACTCAAGCTAATGAAACCATTAGTGGCCTATGCTAATTAGTTCCAAGAACAAAATAGAGATGGATGGAGAAGGACGGAGAGGGTTGGAGAGAAACATTCTTCTTGAGAGCTAGAAGAGAAAGTTAGAGAATAGAAAGAGAAGTATGAAGAAAATCAAAGGGAATTAAAATTCATCTTTTTGGATTTGAGAATTGAACACTTAGGTAATTTAGAAAACCTTAAATGAGATAATTAAGCAAAACTAATATTGTTAAACTAATATTACTTAGAAAATTCTATTTCTTAGAGGCTAAGTAATGTTAATTTGAGTTAAACTAGGAAACTTAAGCTAATGAAAACAATTAGTGGCCTAAGGAAATTAGTTCCTAGAACAAAATAGAGTAGGACAGAGAAAGTTAGACAGAAACATTCTTCTTGAGAGCGAGAAGAGAAAGTCTGAGAAAAGAAAGAGAAATAGGAAGAAAATCATAGGGCATTCAAATTCACCATTTTGGACTTGAGAATTGAACACTCAGGTGATTTAGAAAACCTTACATGAGGTGCTTGGGTTGAACTAATACCGTTACGCAACAATTACTCTGAAAATTCTCTTTCTTAGAGGCTAAGCAAAGCTAGTTTCAGTTAAACTTGGCCACTTGAGCAAATGAACAATTAGTGGCCTAAGCTAATTAGTTCCCAGAACAGAAAGGATAAAGATGGAGAAGGACGGAGAAAGTTATAGAGAAACATTCTTCTTGAGAGCTGGAAGAGAAAGTTAGAGAATAGAAAGAGAAATAGGAAGAAAGTCAAAGGGAATTCAAATTCATCTTTTCAGACTTGAGAATTGAACACTTATGTGATTTAAAAAACCTTAAATGAGGTGATTAAGCTAAACTGATATCATTAAATTAATATTACTCAGGAAATTCCATCTCTAAGAGGCTAAGCAAGGTTCATTTGAGTTAAACTAGGCAACTTCAGCTAATGAAACAATTAGTGGCCTAAGTTAATTAGTTCCCAGAACAATGTAGAGAAGGACGGAGAAAGTTAGATAGAAGCTTTCTTCTTGAAAGCTAGATGAGAAAGTTGGAGCAAAGAAAGAGAAATTGTAGTTGTGTAAATTTTCTTGTTTTATTTATTTCTTATTCACTCCCCCCTCCCCCCCCCCAAAAAAAAAAACAAAAGAAAACGAGAAGAGAAAGTTAGAGAAAAGAAAGAAAATTAGGATGAAAATCACAGGGAATTCAAATTCATCCTTTTGGACTTGAGAATTGAACACTTTGCTGATTTAGAAAAACTTAGATGAGGTACTTAAGTTAAACTAATATCGTTATGCTATAATTACTCAGAAAATTCTCTTTCTTAGAGGCTAAGCAATGTTAGTTTGAGTTAAACTTGGCCACTTAAGCTAATGAAACAATTAACAACCTAAGCTATTTAGTTCCAAGAACAGAATAGAGAAGGAAGGAGAAGGACGAAGAAAGTCAGAGAGGAACATTCCTTCTTGAGATCTAGATGAGAAAGTTTGAAAAAAAAAGAAAAAGAAATAGGAAGAAAATCAATAGGAATTCAAGTTCATCATTTTGGATTTGAGAATCGAATGCTTATATTCACCAAAAAATATTGAACGCTTAGGTGATGTAGATACCATAAATGAGGTGCTTAAGTTGAACTAATTTCCTTAAGCTACAATGACTCATAAAATTCTCTTTCTTAGAGGCTAAACAAGGTTAGTTTGAGTTAAACTTGGCCGCTTAAGTAAATGAAACAATTAGCAGTCTAGTCAATTTTGTTCCTAGAACAAAATAGAGAATGATGGAGAAGGACTGAGAAAGGTAGAGAGAAACATTCTTCATCAGAGGTAGAAGAGAAAGTTAGAGGAAAGAAAAAATAATAGGAAAGAAAATCAAAGGGAATTCAAATTCATCCCTTTGGACTTAAGAATTGAACACTTAGTTGATTTAGAAAACCTTAAATGAGGTGCTTAAGTTTAACTAATATCCTTATGCTACAATTACTCAGAAACTTCTATTTCTTAGAGGCTATGCAAGATCAGTTTGAATTAAGCTTGGCCACATAAGCAACTGCAACAATTAGCGGCCTAAACCAATTGGTTCATTGAACAAAACAGTT